>NC_083383.1:24282500-25716250 GCF_031755915.1 Ziziphus jujuba
TATATCCAGCTGATATACGTCCTGATGAACGAGACTCATATAGAGTTGCAGTACGTGCTTCTAAACAAGATAGATGGGAGAAAGAACAACAGAGAAATTTTTTTTGTCAGAGAGGACAAGGATCGGGATCTATTAGAGAATGTGGTAGTCAATTATATTCTCAGTTTCGTCGTGCAACAAGTGTAAGGGAGCCCGTTCATGGACAACACTCTCAACAATTTCCTCCAGCTACACCTTCATTATATAAGTCATCTGAAGCAAAACAAAAAAAATATAAAAGATGCATTGATAAAAGGTGCTGTGAAAGAAACATTGGGAAGACTAGTAGCAAAGTTTTTTATTTATGATAATGTACCACCTACAAAGGCAAAATCATACCATTTCAAAAATATGATCGTTGGTGCTCAACAGACTGGTATGGGAGTCGAAATTCCATCTTCATATGAAATTAAAGAAAAGTATCTAGATATGGAGTATAAAAATATGCAAAAACATATTGAAAAGTTCAAAGAAAAATGAAGACAAATGGTTGTATGATTATGTGCGATGGATGGACAGGACCAACCTAATTGTCCATATTGAATTTTATGGTTTATTACAAAGGGTTATCAGTGTTTCTTAAGTCAATTGATGCCTCAGATAAAATGAAAGACCGTAAGTATATATATAAGCTTTTGGAGAATGTTATCTATGAAGTGGGCAAGAACAATGTTGTGCAAGTAGTCACGGATAATGGTTCTGCATTTGTAAAGGTTGGTAAAAAGTTGATGCAAAATTACAACTTGCACTGGACACCATGTTTTGCCCACTGCATTGATCTTATATTTGAAGATATAGGAAAGCAAGAAAGTATTGCAAAGGCCATTCATCGTGGAAGAATAATAACCAATTATATTTATAATCATAATTGGTTACTTTCCTTAATGCGTGGAAAAACAAAACTTGCAACAAATTACATTGATTTAAATAGTTTCCTTAAAAAGAAATCTTCTTTTAAACAGGTGTTTACCAGCGATGTTTGGGTTGAGCATTAATTGAGTCGAACAAAAGTGGATAAATAAGTGGAAAAACTTATTCTTGACAATCATTTTTGGGATTCTGTTGCTCACGTTGTTAATATATATGAGCTATTATATACTATTTTGCGAATTGTTGATGCTGAGTTTATATACCTATGATGCAACTATTGTATGATTGTTTTCAAAAGATGAGATATGCAATCAACAACCAAAGAGAAACTCAGTGGGTTATGAACATCATAATTTATCGATGGGATAATACACTTTCCCTTCTTCTCCATATGGCTGGTAATTTTATCTCAATTATGTACTCTTAATTGTCATTTTGTCAAATAATTTATATATTAGAATTAATTTTTTTAGATTTTTGTAGCATACTTTTTGAATCCACGATTACAATAGAAAGAAGGGATTGGTATTGATCCAGATCTTATCCAAGCTGTTCACGATGTTTTTGCAGTGTTAGATTCAAATTCGGATCGTATATCTCAATTTGGAAATGAAGTAAGACTTATTATTTTTTAATCAAACTAACATATTAATAAAGTTTCTTATATATATATATATATATATTTTTTTTTTTTGGTAATTACATGTAGATAATATGTTTTAGAGATGCACAAAAAGGGTTTAGTGATCGTGCAGCAATTGCAGCCCAAGCAGAAATGGTACCTAATATGTGTATTTAAGTATATTTATTAATTATTATTGATAAATCATGTGTGGAATATTAAAAATTTTATTGAAATTTAATATGTTTTTATTTACAATGTTGAAATATGCAGCTGAATGGTAGACAATGTATGGGAATAGCACTCCAACACTCAGAAAATTGGCAATGCATATTTTGTCACAAACTGTATCGTCATCTGCTTGCGAGCGTAATTGGAGCACATTTACTTTGATACACATAAAACAACGAAACAAGCTCGCGTATGAAAATTTTCAAAAACTGATTTTTTGCTACTATAATATGAAATTGCGGATTCATGACATGGAAATAACAAATCAACCGCAATTAGATTCGGATTATTTGGATATTCTAGAAATTGAAACTGACCCTGGTGTAGATGAAGATAATCCTATTATCCAATGGGTTAAGAATTCACACTTAGTTGATAATGAAGGTAATCCAGATCCTCGAGTTGCAATGCATGCTTCACAATTAGGGATAAATGTTGATAATATTATTGCTAAAGAAGTTATGAGCAGTGATAGTGGAGATAATAATTCATTTGAAGTGGTGACAAAGCCTTCAACTAAGCGATTTAATCCTACTTTCGAAACATTTAGTGGCGGTTATGCTCAACCAAATAAGGATGAGGAAGAAGATGATGATGATGATAATGTTGTTGATCTTGATGATGACAACAACAACGATGATGATGATGATGATGGAGATAATGGTTATGGTGGCGATGGTGGAGGAGGATATAATATTGGTGGAGGTGAGGGTGGAACATATTATTGAGAACCAAGCCAACAACCATTAAGTCCATTTACTGGTGAAGATCAATACACACATGCCACACAAGATCTTGATTGTGGGGCTCGAACAACAGGCACTGGTTCAAGAAGGCATTATGGAATTTCTATGATGGATCAACCTATTGAAGATTATCTTTCGAACTCTTTGGATGCAATGAGTTTAAGTACCCAAGTTAGTTTTCAATACAGAAATTATGAGATTCAAACTGCATATCCAATTGATCAAATGAGATCACATAATCCTCACAATGATTACAATATTGGTATCTTTAATCATCCCACGTATCAAAATAAAGGCTATACTCCTCCTTGGGTAAATCCACATTACCCTCCACGTGGACAGTTGATTGGAATCGATAAAGAGAGATATGCTTAGCATATCTACAATTACATAGAAAATTTCTCTAGTATGATGAGTTGGAATGCCTATTGTTATACTCGCGAAATATCTGGATATGATTATCAATTTGAAGCACCAAGGAGTTCTTTTTGGTATTGATGATGTATTATGAATTATATTTGAGAAGTTCATGTATCTTAATGTTATTTGTTAAATTTTCTATATTTTGGTACTAACAAACATTATATTTTCTTTACGTACAATTAATTTTAATGTTTATGGACTATGTTATTATTCTTATACTCTAATTATTGTATTTTTTTGCATTATTTTACTATATTAATTATCTTATATGTAAAAATCTGTATTTTAAATTAAATATTTATAGTTTCCATAAATTTATCGACATTTCCATCGATAGCAACATTTCCATCGACATTTCTATAAAATCATACCCTTGACATTTTCATCGATACCGATATTTTCATCATTGGGCATGACTTGATGCAAATAGACCTAATCAACCAAACCAAATTGGTTTTATTTGGTTTTCGGCCTATGGTTGATTCAATTGGACAATTTTAACATAATCCAAACTGAACCAATCAACTGCTCATATATATATATATATATATACACACACATGGTTTTTAATATTTTTATTTTAATGAATATTTTAATCAATTATATTTTCAATAAGTTTATATTTTAAAATTATTTAGTTTAAGATATTAAAAGTACTTAATTCAAATTATTAAAACAATAATCATAATAATAATAATAATATTATTATTTTTTAAATATTATTAAAAAATAATAAAATAAAATTGTATTGGGCCATAATTCAAATTGACCAAATCGGATCAATTAGTTGCATCTAGCTTGGTTTGCCAAAAAACAACCAAAAAAAAAAAAAAAAAGGGGAATAATTGGCAAACGAAACTGATGCTCGCCTTTAATTCCAAGCCCATCTCGAGTAAGATATGGTATGGTCTTTTGCATTCAAATGTTATGTTGTCTGCCGTTGAGCACTACATTCGAGGCCATCTTTGTCTCAGTCTATCACGGATTGCATTTTAATGTAAGAGCTGAGATTGATCCTCATGAGAGGCATTAAAATTTCAACTACGTGGCACTCATAATACGAAGTCATTTTAAGTAAGGGTCGTCAAAAAATTCTACTTTCCTAAAATATGGCTCTTTGGTCTAGTCCTTTAGGTTGGAAGAAAACCTCATGCCAAAGGGTTAAATACTCCAATATGCCTTTCATACCAGGTATGCCCAAATTGCAAATTGCTCTTTGCCATTCAAAGCATCACTGACTTGAGCATCTGTATTTGGCCTCTATTACATCAGTAACCTACAGATTATGCGGTGCTATACAGTGTTGTAGAATCATGCTTCGATAGTAATTATAATTTATGATAATTTATTTTATTTGTGCATATGTTATGGATTTTTATTTGTTTGGATTTAAATTAGTAGATTATATTTTCTTTTTCATTTTAGAGGTGCATTATGTTGGCATTTTATTATTTATTTTCTTTTTCATTTCTATTTATAATGATTTAATGATATTTTGGTATTTATTGTATTTTTCCTTTTTTAAACATATTCAATGCTCAGTGACCCTACCTGCTTAAATTACATTTTACGGCATGTTTGGATAAAGGTAAAATTAGTAGAAATATAATTTTCTTAGAAAAGTGATAATTTTTTTTTTTGTTTGGATGTTTATTATAAGGTAGAAAAGTGTGGGTTCAGGAAATTAAATTCCCACCAATCTAGGAAAATATGTGGGAAAGTTGTTCCCACATATATAGGTGTTATTTTGAAAATTCTAGAGAAATTAGTTTTGAAATTTTTTTAAAATACATATTTATCCTTAATTTATTATACAATCTTAAATTTAATTATTTATAAATTCCAACTTTCCTAATACTTATCAAACAAACCAAGAGAAAAATTAATTCTCAGGAAACTAAATCCTAAGAATCATTTTCCCTCTCAACTTTAACACTTCCCAAATAGACCCTTAGGATTTTTTTGGTGGGAAGGATTGAGATTGGGATAAAATAATCCCAATGCCATGTTTGATGTGAGCAATTAATAGGATTAAAATATCCTAAGTCCACTAAATAATCCACTTAATTAATCCCATGTAAGGGGATGAGATAATTTTATCCCACTCATATTTGACTTGTAATTTTTTTTTAATCTCTATTTCTTCATTTTTTTTTCTAGATTTTTTTTTCTTTTTTTAAATCTTTGTTTCTTTTCCTTTTTTCCTCAACAATATCATTTTTTTTATTCCGTTCCTTTTTCTTTCTTTTTTTCCCATTATTTTTTAAAATATTTTGTCACTTTTTTTTCTTTTTTGATATTATCGTCATTTTCCTTTGCTTGTTTCTTTTTTAGTCATTATTTTTTTTTTCAATCTTTTTTCCTTTCTTCTTTTTTTAATCTTTTTTTTTATTGCATTAATTTTAGTTTCAATTTTTTTTCTCTTCGCATTTTTCCATTTCTTTTATTTTTATTTTTTTAATTTGCATTTTATTTTTGTTTCTTCAGTTTTCACCCCCTTTTATAGATGTCTACATTAATAAATGCAAGTTTGCTAGATGATATTAATAATTTTATATATTTATTAGATAATTTTTTTAAATAATACAAAAAAGGACTTAGTTTTTTTTTTTGGGGACGTATCTAATTTAAATCATTTTGTTTCGTTCAAAAATTAATTTAATAATAATCATACATATATATAGATAAAATTAGTCCTATCGTGTATTTTTGGCTAGAAGCTCTATGAGGCCTCAAGCGATCTACAAATTAAATGTATTGTGGTGAGTTAACCCCTATGTTTGGTGTATAGAGTGACGTTGTTGTATCTCTTCTTTTTGAGTCAAAAAGTCTTGAGTGTGGTTTTGCTTGGTAAGGGGTGGGGACTTTTTCTTTGCCTGTATGGAGAATTCTTTGAAGAAAGGAAGGAGATGAAGATCTTGGAAGTAGAGTCAATGGCAGACACAGACATGCAACACATCTTTTGCAATTGAAGCCAGTGGGGAAAATCTTAGCTGAGAAGAAGATCAAGAAAAATGTAGTCCAACAAATCAATGTTGTCAAATCGTGAATCGTTTAGTTAAAATTGTGAAACGTGTATCGAAACGAAACTTGTATCGTAAGATACATTTAAGAATTTTGAATCAAACAATGTATTATAAAACCAAACATATCACATAATAATAATAATAATAATAATAATAATAATAAAAAATTATAGTAATATTAACCTCTCATTTATCAATTCAAATATAATGATTAATCCTAAATTTAATATCTAAATTTTGAAATGGTAGCTACATCACAAAATAAAATTTTAATGAAAATTATTTAAAAAAAAATCTAATAATCATAAATAGTACACTATAAATAAATTAGATTCACATTTATTTATAGTGTACTATTTATGATTATTAGATTTTTTTAAAAATAATTTTCATTAAAATTTTATTTTGTGATGTAGCTACAATTTCAAAATTTAAATATTAAATTTAGGATTAATCATTATATTTGAATTGATAAATGAGAGGTTAATATTACTATAATTTATTATTATTATTATTATTATTATTTGTAGTTACTTTTTATTTTATTATTTAGTTAAAATATTAAAAAGTTGGATTTGGACGTGGCTTGGCTTTAACATCTTAACAAAAATATAAAAAAATAAAATATTACAACAACATCACCTGGGTCTCCCGTCTTGTCAGAACTTTAAAAAAAGTTAATAAAATAATAATAAAATTTCTCTCTATTCATCTTCGTCTTCCTCTTTGTATCGTCTTTTCTGTTTCTGCACATCTTATTCTCTAATTTTTCTAATAAACCATCTTCATCTTCTTCTCTGATTATCGTCTTTTTCTCTTTTCTTCTCTTCTCCATTTTCTCCCTAAAATCAATTGAATAACGGAGAACAATATCATAAAGTTTGAAATCGGTGAATTGGCAATTCAATCGAATCGTACGATTCAATTGGGTGAAATGTGCGATTCACTTGCAAGCCGATTCAAACACACGATTTGTATCGTTTAATACCCATTCCACTATGTATTGGACAACATATCATGAATTGTTCGTTTTTAATAACATTGGAACTAATAACTAAAAAACTCTAGTACACTGAAGAAGTAGTGGGTGTAGAATAACTCTATTCAAGCCTCTTCTTGTTCTCCTTCAAACAAGTTACTGACAGGAATAACATTTGAAGAAAAAAGCCTTGGTCAATCAGTAAAGTGCACTTAATCCTAAAAGAAATGGAGCTCTGAGTTAACACTCAAAGCTATCAACTCTTCCACCTTTGATTTTTGGGTCTAGATCCATGGACTCCCCTTCAGTTTATGATTAGAGAGAATGCAATCAAAACTAACAGCATCTTCAAATTAGTCTTACATTGCGAATATTCAACAAGAACAAACACTGTAGGGATGAAATTTTTGAGAATGTAAGTTGAGATGGACACTACGAAGCTGATCCCAATAGGTTTTCAACATAAATTTCAAAACATTGCTATGCGGATCCAATTTAGATACGAAAGAATGGTTGATTTGTCCTAAAATTGTGGATTCTTGGGCCATGCAAAATCAGCTGCCATGTAGTTTCTACCAATAACCTAAAGGACCATTGTGAGATGTATGGTCCATAAGAATGCTTTCACTATTATCAACGAAGGTGATTATTTGAGACCAATTGAGTTATCTACGAAAGATATCATTGACTTGTTGTCCAATGAAGCAGAATTGGAAAACGTAATGGAGGTTTCAAGTGAACGGACTATGGAGGAGGAAGTTGAAAGTGTGCTGATGGTGAGCGGGTTTCATGAATCCCAAGAGAGGATGGATAGGTCAATGGCTATAGTAGAAGCTATGTTTAAAGACTGTCAGGAGCATCTTAAAGATTTTGTCCAACAAGTGACTATTCTAGTAGTAATTGAAGCTAGGTTAGTAATTTAAAATTTAAATTGCTAGAAGGAGAAGGGGAGGAACCCTAAGAAATTAAGGCTACATTTTTTGAAGCTGTTGGAGTTGTTCGCCAGTCTTCAAGTGTGGTAATATCGACCTATACACCAATTTTATCTTTTGGTTTAATGAAAGGAAAAGGAAGTATTTTGGGCCTTAGGTTGGGCCATAAGAAGAAATTGGAGGCTTAATATACCCAACTAAGAAAAAAAGTTTTTAAAAGGACTTTATCTTCTGTAATTAAGGTTTCAGGTTCCAATGCTTTGGGCTCGCCTTCTTAAAAGACGAAGCAAGCCTTTAATTTTAAGGGTAGTCTAGCTCTACCTGCTGGGGATAAATACCTAAAAATGGCTGAGGTCTTGAAGCCAATTAGTATGATTGGTGTTTCTTGTCTTTCTTTAGAGTTCAAGGTTAGCAGGTTTTCAAAGTCTCTCAAAGTTAGAATGAAGAAACTAGCAAAAGGAAAAGGAAGGAGTGAGGAAGTAATGGATAAGTCTGAGTCAATTGCAGATCTTTTTATTTCGATAGACAACATGGCTGAGGAGGTGGGCTTTACCAAGCCCCTTTCCCCTACACCTTGCCAAAAACCAAAAAAAAAAAAAAAAAAATGGAAAAGAAGCTCATTTTGAAGAACTACTATAGGTTGGGGAGACCTACGGCAATTAGAGGTTTCCATCACCTTATTAGAAGGTACTCACTTTAGGACTCTTTTTTTTTTTTAATTTTTTATATGAAATAAAGACCAACAAAGAAAGATTAGAACACATCGGAAGGTCAATAGGATTTTATAATTTCTTATGTTACAGAGGCTTCAAGTGGCAAAGAAGGACTCGCCTTCTTTTTTGGACAAAAGAAGTGGACTAGGAAATGGCTTTTAATTTCATATAGGGTTATTGGAGTATTGATGACTTCAAGTTAAGGTTTTAAATAAATGCTTTGGTGCTGTTATTATCCAACAAAATATCTATTAGGAAAACTTTTTGTAGCGATTTGACTTTGTTGGTTAATTTAAGATGTAAATCATGGATTTACCTTGGTGATTTTAGTGACATCATTGATCAAGAAGAAAAACATGGGCAAACATAGTAAAACCAATTTCTTCCTCAAACCTACCTTAAAAGGATGCTGGATGGGTTGATTTAGGTTTGTCTATTAATGTATTTACTTAGTGTAACCAGAGAGAAGGAGGTGCTAATATTAGGGAAAGGTTGGATAGAGTGGTGACTAGCATGGATTGGAAAATATTCTTAGCAAGACAGGATTGTTCTGTCTTTTAGTTTCAAACTCTAATCACATTTCCATCTAGTTAAATCTAGTAGTTAATTGTCCCAAAAGTCCTAGGCCATTTAGATTTTTAGATATTTGGTTAAGAAATCTAACTTCTAGAGATGTGGTAAATCAAGCTTGGGATGGTGAAGCCTGTTCAAAAAACGTTTCAGTGAAGTCCAAAATTAGAATGATGGCTAAGCACCTAAGAGCTTAGAACAAGGATGTTTGTGGTCTTTACCATACAAGAATTCAAGAGTTCAAATATTTCATCAATTTCCTACAAAGTGAACCTCCTTTAGATCAAATGATCTCCCAGGAAAAGAGTGGTCAATGTAGTTTAAGTGAATGGGTTATGAGGCTTTAGCTTTTATGGAGATAAAAATAACGTGAATTTTGGTTGAAGTGTGGGATAAGAATGTAGATTCTTTTGTACAGCTATTGTAGATAATAGGAGGGGAATCTTCATCTAGCATTAAAAGATAATGCTGGTGTTTGAAAGGATAGTAGGGAGGATATTGGAAACTTGGTGGTTCAGGAATTTGCTGCCTTCTACAAAGAAAGAGTTATCGAGCATTATAACTGTTCGGTTGAGTTTATCTACCCCTTTCTGGATCTTGAAGAAAGTAACTCCATCATCCAAGTGCTCTTAGCTACTAAAGCTTGGGATATTAAAAAGAGCATGCATCTCATCAAGGCCCTTGGCCTGATCGGATGCATTATTTTTTTTTATTTTTTTTTACTTTTTTCAAAGATATTGGAACTTAATTGGAGAAGATGTGACAAGAATGATTCAAAATGTGTTTTGATTAGGCAAACTCCCAAGCAAGATCAATTGAACATTCATGGTGCTTATTCCTAAAGCAAAGTAAGTTTCCTTGGTAAATCATCTAAGGCCTATGAGTTTATGCAAGATCACTTGCAAAATTATTGCTACACTATCAGTTTAGAGGATCAACCTTTTGTAGAAAAAGCTTATTGTACCAAACCAGTTGACCTTAGTTCAAGAGAGGTTAGTAAGTGAAAACTCTATCCTTGTTAATGAAATTGTTCACTCTTTCAGAAAGAAGGAAAGAACTAAGGGAACAGTAAGGATTAAATTAGATATGCAGAAAGCCTATGATAGAGTAGAGTGACATATGTTATATTGCTTTTCGTTGAATTATAGGCTTTATTCCTCCGTGTGTTTCCTTTGCTTCCTTATCCTTGCTATTGATGGGAGTGTCTTCGAGGATATGGCCATGGAAAAAAGGATTAGACATCCATACCCTTTGTCCTATTTTCTGTTCATCCTCTTCTCAGAGCCATTGACTAAACTTAAAGTGGAGGGAAATGTTAATGAGGTTAAGATTGGTTATACTACTCCTTCAATCTCCCATCTATCTTTTGCAAGTGACATTTTTCTATTTTGTCAGCCCAACAAAGCTGAACTGAGCAAAGTGCTGAAATGTCTCAAGAAATAATGTAGATAGATAAGCCAAACTTTTAACTTAGCCATATCAAAGTGATTTTTCTCCAAAAACATCCCTGAGATAAAAAAGGATGAGATTAAAAGACTTTCGAGCATGAAAGAGCTAAGTAAATATTTGAGATACCTCGAGAATAATTTACTTTTGGGGAAAAAGTAAAGTTATTTCCTTTGAAAAGTTAAAGAAGAGAATCAAAAGAAGATTAAATGATGGAAGTTTAAACTTTTTTTCAATCATGTCGTGTCCTCAGTTTCTATTTACATAGTGTCTTTTACCAAGCTGTCTATAAGTTGGTGTCTAAATATTGAAAGATTGGTAGGATCTTTTCTTTGGAAGGGGTCCTAGGAAGGAAGAGGTTTCGTAGCTGTGGCATGGGACAAAATTTTCCTCCCAATTTGAGTGGTGGCATTGGTTTTAAAAGACTTTTGGATATGAACAAAGCAACGCTTTGTAAATTAGGTTGGTTTTTGGCATTGGACAGTGATAAAATCTAAGTTAGAGCTTTGAAAGCCAAATATTTCCATTCTTCATTAATGAATTATAGGAAAAAAGATAAATTACTCATGGTTCTAGTCCAACCTTTTTAGTATTAGATCCTCTCTTGTTAAAGGGCTATATTTTAAAGTGGCAAGAGGAAAAAGCACCAACATCTAGGAAGATCTATGGATTCTTGATAATCCAAATTTTAAACCTTTAGTTAATTCTTCTTATGACAACCTGACGTTTGGAGTGGTGGGGTTATTTTTGAGAGAAGATGGAAGTTCAAAGATTTAGTTGTTAGAAGATAATTCCAACCAAGTCATGGTCCTCAAAATCAAAAGATTGTTCTGGGTTAAGTTCACTGGGAATGATAAGTCGATATGGGTTGGAAACAAGACAACGGCTTTTTGTTAAATCCTTCTTTTGGTTAAGCAATTGGAGTACTGTGGAAAAGTCTAAATGATGGACATGCCTTTATAAAAGTAGAATCCATACAAGGTCTAAATTTTTTCTTTGGAGACTTGCTAATTTGAGATTGCCAACAAGCTCCAGTATAGTGGATAGAGGAATTAACCTGAAAAATGTCGATTGCTTTCATGGATGTGATTATATGGAATGTGATGTTCATCTATTTTTTTATTGCCACATTGCAAAATTGCTTTGGTTTTCATCCCCTTGGAATATCAAATAGACTGGGGTATTTGGCAATAACATGTTCTATTTTGATAGCATATGCAAGCTTAGAAATCTTCCAATAATGAAAGAGGATGGAGAATATTTTTTTCTTTATAGTGCTCCTATCTTCGAACATATTTGGTTTCTGAGGAACAAGGTTGTTCATGGAGATCAAATAATTACTTGAGAATCTTTGGTTCGAGCTTTGAGTTAAAAGATTTGGTGAGCTTAAATTGGTTATGGAAACAGAGAAAATGATAGCCTTTATGCAAGAGGTCAATAATAGCCGAAGCTGGAGAGTCCTTTAAGAGGAAGTTTTAATATTAATTATGATGCAGCTGTGAAGCCTAAAAGAAGTTACCTCAGGATGGTTGTTAGAGACTCTAGTAGGAAGGTGATAAAGGCTACAACATTTGTAGAAGAAATTTTAATTTCGGAAATTACTAAGCTTGCAGTGATTTATTGTGGACTACTCCTTTCCCAGAAGGAAGGATGGAGGTCGGTGTGCATCAAAAGTGCTGCGAAAATAGTTATTCAAAGCTTAACAATTCTTGGTCCTTGTTCATTGCATTGGTTTGCCGAAGATCTTTCACTTCGTGTTAAAGATTCAAGTAATGATTTTCTTTCAATTTCCTTTTTGTGGTGTCACAGGAATTTGAATAGGCTTGCCCATATTCTTTCCTAATGGGTAGCCAAACAAATTGTTTTTGTTTCAATTTCCTTTGTTTTTGTATGAATCAGGAGAAGGACATCTAATCTATCTCTTGATTTTGGGCTTTTCTTTCCATTTATCTTTTTTAGTTCTAATGAACTTATCTTTTCAGCAGAAAAATATAAAATAATCCTATTCGATTGATACCAAATACAAGACTAGATTATTCTTATCTAATCCGATCCTGATCCTAATTCATTCCAATCTTGCGTACCAAATGGACCTTTAAGTTCTTTTTTGGTTTTTCTTAGTTTATATATTGCTCCATTATCTCAATGCCATTAAACAGGAAAAAAAATAATTAAAAAAGAGAGTTATTTCACTTGTCCTTAAAAAAAAAATGATAATAAATCGAATACTATATTTATCAAAATACTCACTAAATTTATCAAATGATGTGGCATATGATGTGATAATTTTTAATTGAATTATTATTTTTTATTCATTTAAGAGTTTACTTATTTATATTTAGGTTATATAAATATAACAACAAATAGTATTATAACACATGTCGTTTGATAAATAAATTTGATAGATATTTTTGTAATGTAGCGTTACCGATAATAAATTTGGACAATTAGCCAATTAAAATTGATAAGCTTCATAAAAACAAAGACAAAACAACATTCCAATTAACATATTTTTTTTTCCTAATATTCGTAAACTAAAGTTGGAAAAAAATAAAAAATAAAATAACATTTAAAAAGTAATATGTATATATGTATGTTGTAACTGGGCTCCTATCGGCTTTTAGATTACTTCAAAAGTTAAAATTATAAAATATATTTATGATCATCAAGAGTCACTTTGTCAGCTTTTGTGTGTTACTAGACCCAAATTTGATTAATAATTGAATATTAGCTTTTAATTATTGATATGATCCAAAGGCTAATAATGAAAAAAATGATGCTAAAACAATCGAGTTGTTTTGATATGATCCTAATTATCTCTCCATATATATATATAATTAAGTGTCCTAATTAAGCTTATATAGTAGATCATAATTGATATTTTTGAAAACAATCTTTTATTTTATTGTGAAAAATATTATGATGTGGGTTAAAAATAGTATCCATATTGACTAATTAATTTATTTTTACAAGTTGCCATTTTATATATTTTGTTTGGAAAATTGGTACAGTTACACTTCAAATTTTATTGGGGTAGGCACTTTGCATATTAAAAAGTATTTTATGGCAATTTGCACCCTGAACTCTCATTTCACTTGCACCATTAGTTCATCTATTAAAAATCCAAACACAATTACTCATGTGCATATCACTTGATGCATTTTAAGAGGTAAGTATGGTCATTTAACTCATTTTAGTCCACACACACACTCTCTCTCTTTCTCTCTCTCTCTCTCTCACTCTTTCTCTCTCTTAGAAGATTTTTTCTCCGTCTTAAACCAGAAATAAAAAAATGGATGGGGATTAAGTATTTTTTTTCTCTTTCGCACTCTTACTCAAGATCTTAGTAGTTCTATTTACTGAAAAATAGGGGGAAAAAAAAGATCATTGTAGCTCTCCATTGTCTGGTTGCTGACCTTGTTCATTATGTTCTCATTTACCAATTCTTAATTCTTCCTTGTCCGTAAAACACATAGAGAAAACAACCAAAAATCGAAAAATTCAAAAAAGTAAAATAAAAAATTAGAGGTGATTTGTGAGAAAATATATTAACGAGTAATCTACATGATTATTTTTCTTACACTTGGAACAAATGAAAATGAAGAATTAGGAATTAGGAAAAAAAAAAAAAGGGTAAAGAAAGAAAAACTTTAAGAGGAATATGATACGGTGTGTAAAAAAACATTTCTAGAAAAAGGAGATGATAAATTTTTTCGTAATTTGATTTTCCCTTGGAGGAAATTGAGATAGGGGACACTTGATGTGATTCCGCCCGAGCCCGCTCAACCGATAACCCGCTGGGGTGCTGACTCGACACGGATGAAGACTAGGCCAATCACAAGAGCTCAAATTAAGATATTTAAGGACAACCTGGAAGTATTTATACAGGGGGTAATCAATCTCAACAGAGCTTGTCCATACTTGAAGATACAAAGCCTATTCTAAGCATCCAAGTGGTGGAAGCCGATACGGACCCGGGTGACGGTTTTGGTACATTTTTGGAGTCCGGGAAGCATGAAATGGTTCCAATGCTTTATGGGTTCAATACATATGCCTAAGAGGTCATGGAATCAAGTTAAAGCAGCCTCAAATGCAATCAAAAAGGGCTTGTACGGACAGCATCAACAATTTGGCCGAATTTGCTGTATTGCTTGCTGGCTTTACTGTATTTTACTGTTTTAGCCTTTTCTTATTTTTCCAAGCATGGGCAACGTGTGGGACTTCATATTCAGCTTATTTGGCATCCTACAAAGCATCTAGAAGCTGATTTGAAGCTCAAAGAGGTCAAAGAATTGGTCAAAGTCAATGTAGTCAAAAAGCTAGTATTTTAGTTTCCTAATTTTATTCTACTTTTTGTTTTAGGAAACTACCATTATTTTTAGTTTCTATTTATTTATTTTCTGGACAGACAAACAAGATTAGGAAATTTATTATTTTATTATTTTCTTTGTAAATTAATTAATTCCTAATTCAAAATAAATGAATTAATTAATCCGAATTAGATTAGGAAAAGGAAAGTTTCGGCCAAGGTAGAATTCTTCATTGAGTGGCCGGTTTTTCCTAGGGTTTTTAGGGTTTATTTTGTTTCTTTCAAAGCCTATTTAAAGGCTTATTTTTCATTAATAAAATAACTTTAAACTTTGATTTGATTAAGAAAATACTTGTGAGATTAATTATCTCTTTGTTCTTTGAGAACACCTAAAACACCATTAGAGAATTGGTTGTTTTAGCTTGACTTATCAATAGGTTTTCCATCCCCTATTGTGGCGTCTACATTATACCAAGGTTTCTAACCACAGGTTGGTTAGGGGTTGAGGTCCATTCCATTAGAAGTTGAACTTAATTAAAGATCCGGGCTAATATAATACGGGTTTAGGAGCAGGTCGTCCTAGGTTCGTATCATTTGGTATCAGAGCTAAATTTTGTTCAGGTTTGATCTATCTTTATTTGCTTTATTTGTTTTTGTGTTATTCTACAATTTTAGCATTAGGTTAAGGTTGCATCCATCCTATACACGTTCAGCATCTTAAAAAAAAAAAATAATTCATTCCTAGTTGAATTAGGATTTCCTAGTTTTATCGTATTTTTGTTTCCTAGTTTGTTGGTTGTCTTTTATCATTGTTCTTGTTAATTTGGTTTTTGTTGATTTTTATTTGCTGTTTTAGTCTTAAATATTTGCATTCATATATTCAAAAAAAAAAAAAAAAAAAGAAGTAGTTTGCGGCAACATTTAAAAAAAAAAAAAAACTGCACATTTTGTTTATTTGGAGGTCATGGGTTTGGTGTTTGTTTTGGAGTTGGAATTGCAATTTTGGTAATTATTCTTGCTACTGCAGTTGTTTATGTTCTGTGAGTGAAAAAAAAAAAAGAAGGTAAAGCCGAATAAAAAAAACAAAAAAAAAAGAAGAAAAAACAATATTTCGGTTTGTTGGAGTTTGATTTGTTTGCTGGAAATTTGTTGGAGCTGCTGGTTTTTTATTATTTATTCAATATTTGAGTTGTTGGAGAATTATTTTTGCTGCTGGATATTTGGATTTTGGGTGCTGAAATTATTTGGATTAAAACTAGATAAAGGAATTGATACAAAACTTGAATTACAAGAACAACAACCAACACTTTTCTATAATTTTGTTCTCTTTGATTCTTGTTCGTATTTGAATTTATTTTTCTGGAATTTTATTCTTGAACTCATAATCTACTACCATCTGGTGCAGTTTTCAAAAATTCCAACATTTTCCCATTATTTTGTGTTTTCTTGTCTAGAAAGCCGAAAAATTAGGATTTGTTGGATTCTTTCGGTATTGCCTACTTTTTGCTACTGCTTTGTTGATAAGTTTAATTAAAACATACTAGTGATCTAATTGCTGTTTTGTGGGTGTTTTAATTAGAACTTTGAGATAATTCATTGAGTGGAAAAAGGCAAGAGTGTGAGAGCTTAAAAGAGGGTAAAAGCCGAAACTAGTGTGCAAACACGAGTGTCGAGACCTTATTTGAGTGAAACACGTGAGGGAGTGAATATTGTGAGGATTTATTTTATTTTTGCAGTAATTTACTAACATGACAGATGCTAGAATAAGAAGAGGAGATCCACCCTTGAGGATCAATGAGGAAGAGTCCGTAGCATTCCATGGTAATGCCCGAGCTACCGGGAGTGGAGACCAAGTGGACATGAGAGCTGTTTTGGAGTCAATACAGCGGGTTAATGCTCAAGTTGAGCATGTGAATCAAAGGATGGGAAGGCTAGAAGTTTCCCAAGGAATTCCGAACACAAGAAGTAGGCAAGAATTCCATGGAGGACGAGGAGGTTGTGAAAGATCGAGAGAGGAATTTGATGAGGAGCCATTCGGTGGAGACTTTGAGGAAGGTATGGACAAAACTTTTGCTGTCCAAGATAGAGCTGGCCATGGAAGATATAGGAGGGAAGAAACAGATGACAATCTTAGCAATATCAAGATCAACATCCCACCATTCATGGGAAAAAGTGACCCCGAAGCATATTTGGAGTGGGAAGAAAAGATGGAGATGATATTTGACCGCCATAATTATTCGGAGGCTAAGAAGGTGAAATTGGCAGCAATGGAGTTTGGACATTATGCACGCCAATGGTGGACCAATGAGCAAAACACCCGAAGGAGAGTTGGTGATGACTTGATTACTACATGGCGACAAATGAAAGGAGCCATGAGGAAGCGATTTGTACCATCACACTATCATAGGTTGCTGCATCAAAGACTTCAATCTTTATCTCAAGGACATGGATCTGTGGAAGATTATTACAAGGAGATGGAGATGCTTATGATGAGATTGAACTTGAATGAAGATAGGGAAGCAACCATGGCAAGGTTTCTTGGTGGTTTGAATAGTGAAATAGCCAATCAACTAGAATTGCAACAATATGTGGAATTGGAGGAGATGTTGCATGTGGCTATTAAATTAGAGCATCAATTCAAGAGGAGGGGTGTAAAATCATGGTTTGGAGGTGTTTCCAACAGTGGAAGGTCCAATTCAAATGGCTGGAGGAACAATCCCATCTATGAAAGCAAGCCAAAGCCGAAAGTCGAAGAAGAAAGTTCAAACTGGCCAAGGAAGGAGACTAGAACCAAATCTGTCCAAGCACCAAAGAATGAGGTAAAATTAGATCCTAAACCTTCTAGAACTCATGATGTTGTGTGTTTTAAGTGCCAGGGAGGAGGACACATTGATAGCCAATGCCCGAATAGAAGAATCATGGTGTTAAAGGGCAATGACGAGCTAGAATCGGAAAGTGAAGAAAGTGAGGATGAAGCCAAGCAAGAGGAGGAGGACTTGGAGGATGAACCCGAAACCTTGCAAGCATCCAATGCTGAATTAAACTTGCTTTCTAGGAGAGTACTTGCTGCATACAAAGATGAGGATGAAATTCAAAGAGAGAACATCTTCCACACTCGATGTGAAATTCAAGGTAAGATTTGTAGTATGATTCTTGATAGTAAAAGTTGTACTAATGTAATAAGTAACCTTGTAGTTGATAAATTGGGCTTAAAAACAATAAAACATCCTGAACCATATAGATTACAATGGCATAATGATAGTGGTGAGATGAAAGTAAACAAACAAACCAAAGTAAAATTTAATATAGGTAGATATGAGGATGTAGTTTTATGTGATATTGTACCCATGATTGCTGGACATATACTATTAGGTAGGCCATGGCAATTTGATAAAGATGCTACTCATTTTGGTCGAGAAAATAGTATTGTTTTCAGGTTTAAAGGGAAGAAGGTCAAGCTGGAACCATTATCTCCTAAAGAGGTTTACAAAGACCAATTACAAATGCAACAAAGGAGAGAAGCCGAAAAGCTTAAGGAAAAAGCAAGTATGGCACCAACGGCTTCACCATCCTTTCAAGAAGGTAAGAATGAGGTTGTTGATCAAGGTAAGGTTTCTAAGACTCATATTGAGTGGAAAGATCAAGGAAAAATCAAAAGAGAGGGGAAAGAGAGTGGCAAACCCGAGAGCTTGGAGAAGGAAGGGAAATCAAAAGGTTTGCGCCAATCCAAGGGGGAAAAAGAAAAAGAAAGAAAAGAAAGGTCAAGTAGCAACTTTTATTTGAGTTTAGGGGATATTAATAAGGTTATTGAGTGTAAAAAACCTTTGCTGGTCATGATTTATAAAGAAAATTATTTTAATGATCAAACTAACTTTGAAGAACTTGAATTGCCAAGTTCAATGATTTCTCTTTTGAGAGAATTTGGAGATGTCTTCCCAAATGAAATTCCAAGTGGACTACCATCCAATCAAAAGGGAAAAGGTGAGCTTGCTGTCCAAGGTAAGTCTTCTAATACTCAGGTTGTGTGGAAAAATTTTAATAAAACCAAGAGTGAGAAATTTGGTGCAAAAGCCGAGAGTGAGGAAGGTGAGATGGCCGTGAGTGAGAAAGGAAAAGGAAGACAAGAAAGGGAGAATATAAATTGTTATCTTAGGTTTGGTGATGTTAATAAAGTAATTATGAATAAGAAATCATTGCTGACCATGAAGTTTAAAGATACTTATTTAAAGATGTCTTTATTGCATAGAACTTTATCTACATTGTTGAGAGCTTTACTTAGTGGTAATTTGAAAATTTGGGAAATATTGTTTGCTAACTTTAAAAAGTGTAATTTTTACCATAATGAGCATGTATTTCTAGATTTTGTTGTAATAGTGTTTGACCCAGGAGAATTGGTTTGGTTGCACTTACGAAAGGAAAGGTTTCCTAAACAAAGAAAGTCAAAGCTCATGCCGCCTACGGATGGACTTTTTCAAGTTTTGGAGCAGAATAACAAGAATGCCTATAAGCTTGATTTACCGTGTGAGTATAACATGAGTGCTGCATTTAATGTTGCTGATTTAACTCCTTTTGCTGCAGGTAATGATCTTGATTTGAGGACAAATCCTTTTCAAGAGGAGGGGAATGATGTGATTCTGCCCGAGCCCGCTCAACCGATAACCCGCTGGGGTGCTGACTCGACACGGATGAAGACTAGGCCAATCACAAGAGCTCAAATTAAGATATTTAAGGACAACCTGGAAGTATTTATACAGGGGGTAATCAATCTCAACAGAGCTTGTCCATACTTGAAGATACAAAGCCTATTCTAAGCATCCAAGTGGTGGAAGCCGATACGGACCCGGGTGACGGTTTTGGTACATTTTTGGAGTCCGGGAAGCATGAAATGGTTCCAATGCTTTATGGGTTCAATACATATGCCTAAGATGTCATGGAATCAAGTTAAATCAGCCTCAAATGCAATCAAAAAGGGCTTGTACGGACAGCATCAACAATTTGGCCGAATTTGCTGTATTGCTTGCTGGCTTTACTGTATTTTACTGTTTTAGCCTTTTCTTATTTTTCCAAGCATGGGCAACGTGTGGGACTTCATATTCAGCTTATTTGGCATCCTACAAAGCATCTAGAAGCTGATTTGAAGCTCAAAGAGGTCAAAGAATTGGTCAAAGTCAATGTAGTAAAAAAGCTAGTATTTTAGTTTCCTAATTTTATTCTACTTTTTGTTTTAGGAAACTACCATTATTTTTAGTTTCTATTTATTTATTTTCTGGACAAACAAGATTAGGAAAGTTATTATTTTATTATTTTCTTTGTAAATTAATTAATTCCTAATTCAAAATAAATGAATTAATTAATCCAAATTAGATTAGGAAAAGGAAAGTTTCGGCCAAGGTAGAATTCTTCATTGAGTGGCCGGTTTTTCCTAGGGTTTTTAGGGTTTATTTTGTTTCTTTCAAAGCCTATTTAAAGGCTTATTTTTCATTAATAAAATAACTTTAAACTTTGATTTGATTAAGAAAATACTTGTGAGATTAATTATCTCTTTGTTCTTTGAGAACACCTAAAACACCATTAGAGAATTGGTTGTTTTAGCTTGACTTATCAATAGGTTTTCCATCCCCTATTGTGGCGTCTACATTATACCAAGGTTTCTAACCACAGGTTGGTTAGGGGTTGAGGTCCATTCCATTAGAAGTTGAACTTAATTAAAGATCCGGGCTAATATAATACGGGTTTAGGAGCAGGTCGTCCTAGGTTCGTATCATTTGGTATCAGAGCTAAATTTTGTTCAGGTTTGATCTATCTTTATTTGCTTTATTTGTTTTTGTGTTATTCTACAATTTTAGCATTAGGTTAAGGTTGCATCCATCCTATACACGTTCAGCATCTTAAAAAAAAAAAAAAATTCATTCCTAGTTGAATTAGGATTTCCTAGTTTTATCGTATTTTTGTTTCCTAGTTTGTTGGTTGTCTTTTATCATTGTTCTTGTTAATTTGGTTTTTGTTGATTTTTATTTGCTGTTTTAGTCTTAAATATTTGCATTCATATATTCAAAAAAAAAAAAAAAAAGAAGTAGTTTGCGGCAACATTTAAAAAAAAAAAAAAACTGCACATTTTGTTTATTTGGAGGTCACGGGTTTGGTGTTTGTTTTGGAGTTGGAATTGCAATTTTGGTAATTATTCTTGCTACTGCAGTTGTTTATGTTCTGTGAGTGAAAAAAAAAAAGAAGGTAAAGCCGAATAAAAAAAACAAAAAAAAAAGAAGAAAAAACACTATTTCGGTTTGTTGGAGTTTGATTTGTTTGCTGGAAATTTGTTGGAGCTGCTGGTTTTTTATTATTTATTCAATATTTGAGTTGTTGGAGAATTATTTTTGCTGCTGGATATTTGGATTTTGGGTGCTGAAATTATTTGGATTAAAACTAGATAAAGGAATTGATACAAAACTTGAATTACAAGAACAACAACCAACACTTTTCTATAATTTTGTTCTCTTTGATTCTTGTTCGTATTTGAATTTATTTTTCTGGAATTTTATTCTTGAACTCATAATCTACTACCATCTGGTGCAGTTTTCAAAAATTCCAACATTTTCCCATTATTTTGTGTTTTCTTGTCTAGAAAGCCGAAAAATTAGGATTTGTTGGATTCTTTCGGTATTGCCTACTTTTTGCTACTGCTTTGTTGATAAGTTTAATTAAAACATACTAGTGATCTAATTGCTGTTTTGTGGGTGTTTTAATTAGAACTTTGAGATAATTCATTGAGATAATTCATAAAACAAATGCTCAAATAGTCCAATACTTAAACAGAATAAACTCAATAATCATTAAAAAGATATTATAAACTAGATTAATCATGATATAAATATTGGATATAAAATAATATAAACATAATATTACAAAGTAATTATGAAAGTGCAGTAAAATCGTATTTATAAAGAAACTAATAATATATTTAGAAATATAAATAATGTACCATACGATATACTTAGTGTTGCTAAATGGTGCACGATGTTCCAAAACACCACCCTATAGTAAAAGAAGTGAAACTTGTGGGATAATCGCAGTTCACGACTTTTAACGTCTTAAAGGCATCGTGACAATAAAAACATGTGGGATAAACCCAACTTTACGACCTTTAATGCATGAAAGGTATTGTAACAATAATGAACCTATGGAATAAACCCAGCCTCATGACCCTTAGCATATTATAGGTATCATGCCAAACTTGCACGCTATAATATAATACTGATATGAAATACTTGTACTATATGGTACATCAATTAAAAATAAACAATATAGTATCCATAACATAATCTTTATAAGATCATATCTTTCAAAACGATATTGTATAATAAAATATAATTTAATATTCAAATCCAACCATTTGTTCAAATATTCCAAAAGTTCTAACTCATAATTTCATGCCAAAACTAGGCAAAATGTAGATCACTATAAACTATTTTTAAGCACATAAAGTTGTAAAACACTTAAACATGGTTAAAAACATATAACTTCCAATCCACTTTCTCAACATCAATTATTTTCTCGAATGATTAAAACATCAATTCAAATATAAAGATATTTAAATAACATAATCCAAAAGTTCATTTATAAACTCAATAGAGTTGGAAACCATTTAAAATCTTGTCAAAAATATATAAGATTATAATACATATATGTAAAAGCAGATATTCATACATGCATAAAATAAACATTTAAATCAAATGGTATATACATAAAATATTCAAACCACATATATATTATAGTTGCATACTAAAAGTATTTTATAAATATAACCTCATTATAATGTCGATGCTCACTCCTACTCCTTTGTAGGATCTTTTCCAAGATTAATACGAGTGCTTGTAATATAATAAAATATACAAAGTCTCCAACAACTAAACCAAAGATATTGGTGCGTATCAAATGTCTTAAAATAATTTATACAACTATAAAACTGCATAAATTAGATACTGAGCGGTCTAATTATACCATAAACCCTTAGGATCCCCTACCTAATATTGGGGTTTTTCACCTGAAGACTAATTTTATGAAATTGAACCTTCCAATGGGTCTAATTACCAAATAATTATACTAATCCAACTTCAATTTTATGTCTAAACACAGTCTAATTTTATCTTATTTAACTAATTTGACTCCAAGATGAAAAAAAAAATATATCAAACGATGCCCAAAATTTACAAACTTTATATCAATAAAAAGGCCAAGAGATAATAAATACAACGGTGTGCTCCTCTCAGTCCAAAAGTATCTCCGATGGCTCAAAAACTCGTAGAAAATCTCAACCAAACTTCTCATTGATGTATCTCTCAAAAAGTGAAACATCTTGGCAAACGAAGTATGGAAATGGATTTAGAGGGTCCAAAAATGGAGGAAGGGTGTGTGAGTTGGCTTGGAACAGCCAAAAAACCTAAAAACTTCAGTGACCCACTCCACTGACCACCATTGACTTCATAAAATGGATCTGGGCATATCGGCCAGCGGTTCATTATGAAATTTCGCGGTTGAGGTCATCATTGAGTGTCTTTCTCCCTGTGTGGTGTCCGTATAAGGATGGTGGCCAAATGTTTACAAAACAATAATGATCCAGTTGGGTGTTAAAAGGGTTCGGGTTGACCCGGTTCAGACTCATAGATCTGGGGAAGGGTTTCTTGAGTTTGGAAGACAAAGAGGTATTTTAGGATTTGTTCCCTGTTGGGCATCCTTTCCAGCATTTATATAGAGCATTGGATCACTAGCAGATAAAAATTCGAGATTGGTTTGGACGCTATTATAAAACGAGTGTTTAAAACTTTCTAAAACCATAACTTTTTATCCGTAACTTGGAATTTGGTGTACCACCAGTTTATGAACTCATTCGACTAGCTCTACAAAATGGTATATCAGTCAAATCAAAATCTTAGCCATAGAAATAGTCAACCTGGGATGCACATACAGTTCACTTAATCAAACCTAATCAATCTTGTACAACAATGCTATTTTGGTACGAGTTGTTACAACCTACCCCTTAAAGAAATTTCGTCATTGAAATTCCATACTTTGTTATTAAACATGTAATATTAATGTCTCCACATGGTCCAATAGTTCACAAGCCCATATAACTCCAACTTTTGAGAATCCAAGAAATTTCCATTAGCCAAAACCACTTGTCCTTTAGATCTTACTCAATCTAACCAAGCTCACACTTGAAGAACACTAAAGCCACAATGCAAACTACTAACAGTTACTTTTTAACTCTAAAGTATAACACTTTTAACTTTACAAAAGGAAATTCAACCCGTTGAATACCATAATTACAATACAAAATGACTCTAAACCTCCATAACTACCAAATGTAAGAATCAACCTCTAGCAAAGTGATAAACAACTAGTCCACCTCAACCTTAAAAGTAGCAAGAGAAAACTATCAAAATCCCAAATAAAATCACACAAAAACATATCTTTCAATCTTAATTCCCAAAGTCACACTCTGGCACAACTCATAGCTCTCCTAAAAATTCATCCATCAAATCAAAGGTAAAGTTTAGAACTTCAATCTGATTTCCTCATACTAAATAACAATGTTACAAAGTTAAAACTGAGATTGTATTTTTTGCCTTTGACTACACTTCTAGTACTTGCAATTATAAGATCTATGTACCTTATTGATTATCCAACTTTTTAACCTTGGAAAACATTGCTCTTTTCACCAAATTCATCAAAGTCATAAAATAAAATTCTCATAATTATTCTAGTGGAAAGCCTTAGATCTTTTTTAAAGCCTAACATAATCCTCAAGATTGTTAACACCAAAGAATAAAAATCCAAAAGATCAGGTCCGAGTCCTTTCGTCATCTCAAATATCTTTCTTAAGTAAACCTCAAATTTTTCAAATTTCAAACAGAATCCAAGAATTCATACCTCAAATAATAAAAAAAAAATTTAAATCTCAATTCTAATATCACAACCAAATACTACTAGATTCTCAAATCATAGGAAAACATTCATCACTTTTTATATTCTAGCTATGCCCCCAAAAATCATATTCCTTAGAAGGTCAAGTTATCACCAAGAGTATCAATTACCTTAGGTCCATAAAATATCATCAACATAAAACCCTCAATCTCCAATGAAACAAAATATCAAAACCAAGATCGAAAACCATCACCAAAAACATATGTCACAAACCAAATTATGAAATTTACAGCTTAATTCTCAATAACTTCTCTCACACAAGATCACCAAATTACATCAACAAATCTTGGTCTACACTAGTTTCTAATATCAATATCTTAATTTCCATGGAATGAAAATAACTACTCTTGAACATTTGAGTAGGTTAAAAGAGCCCTTCTGTGGGTGTGGAACTTTCCAGGTAACACGTTAAAAGAACTAGATTAATCTCAACTCATGCAACATATTCATGGGAAATAAAAGAGTGTGGCTTTTAACACAATAAAATATGTGCATCACTACCAAGCATAAATAATATACCTATTACAACATCGAGGGTGGCTTGTGCTTCCTACCTAGTCATAGCATACAACTTACCTTTAATAGGTGGTCGTCCCCTCTGACCCCTACCTCTAGTTATGGATGCCAACTACTAACCAAGCTGGTAGAACCACTATACAATGCTAGTAGAGCCGCTTGACGTCTAGCTTGTTTATGTATCCTATCCTCTTTACCTACCGGTGTGCTAAAATCGAGTGTCTAACCTTGAGGTTCTAACCTGGCTGTATCCTTATTAGGGAATCCTTATTAAAGTGTCCTAACTGCCCGCACTGAAAGTATGATCCATCCCACTAGCATGGTCTATCGTGAAACTTGCCACAAAGGCTACATGTAGAATGGAAGCTGCCTTAGCATACGAATCTCTACAAATGGCTACTGCCATTGCTCACTGACCGAAATCCTGAATCCTAAGAATGTCGACATCTATAGATTTTGCTGCCCCTAGGGCCGTGCCTACCCCCTTTAGATTTTTCATTTCCTGAAGATCCTGAACTAAAATTACCCCTTTTAAATGCTCCTTGATTAGGGCTTCCTGAAGAAAACCAATTAAATGATTGGCTTACACTTGAGCATCAAGGTTTACCTCTCTACCTTTAGGGTAACATCTTTAATAGACTGATTTGTGAGGTGAATTGCACTTAAGATGCTTAATGCTATAGGCTCACTTAATCCATCAAGAAACCTTCTCTTCTTGCTGACGTCATCAATAACGAAATTGGTTAGAACTTTGATAGCTTCCTAAATCTCCGCTTATACTCAGAAACTGTCATTCTATCTTGAGTGAGCATCGTAACCTCTAGCCTCTTAGTTTTAACAAAGGCTGAAGGGTAGAACTCGATGTAAAATGCAATTTTGAACTATGCCCAAGTGTGACGTCTTCTAGTCCTCTCACACATCCACCACTTTCTTGCATTTTCCTCCAGCATGATGTTAGCAATCTTGACTCTATTCTTGTTTGGACACTGCTTACTCTCGTCCAAGATTTTCTCCATGTCAGCTAGCCAAGATAAATCTATAATAGGGTCCGTGGAGCCATAAAAACCCACTACTCCAAGTCTACATGCCTGATTAACAAAATACCCAATAAAACCTACTCCGCTTGAGTGATCGAGCCAAACGCTCGATAAGATGCTCTTCATAAGTGGACGTATCTATAGATTCGGCTGAAGCTTGGTGGGAACCACATCTACCTCCTTGATGCATCATGAAAAAGTTATTTACAAAAGAATAAGTTAAAATATAATTAACACCAATAAAAGGGTAGGTATAGAAGGCAAACCACAGGATGAGTTGTATAGCAATGCACAAAACTGAGGAATTTAGAATCTAGAGCTCTGGAACCATGCTAACAAGACCTGCCCTGGGAACCTCTTAGGATTCTTCGAGTAGTCGTGCCTGATGGAGTCTCACTAGTTAATCCTTATAGAATATCTAATCGAACCACACCTATATTGTGGACAAGCAACACATGCCATATCAAATAATACCTTAATATAAAGATGAAACCACAACAGCATGCAAAGTTCATAACTATGGTCCACAACTATAGCCCATCATACTATAAGCCATAACTACGCATACATAACTACGATGTCCAATAATTAGGTTAAAGCATTCTAATAGTATTTGTAAAATTTAGAAATATAACTAATGCAAATAAAAAGAAATAAAGATAAATAAGGATAGACAAGTACGGTTGCGATTGTGAGAAATACAAAACAAAAGGTGGTACACGAGGTAAATTGTTAGCTAACTGCCTGAACTTAGGGGAATAAATTTAAAAACTAATAAAACATGAAATAAAGATATCTCAGGGAGTAGCATGAACAACAGAAAATAATATTTTATTTTTGTAAAACTTTCTCTAGATCTCTTGTCTACTTCTTTGAAAGGTTTCTTATTTTAAAAGCATTTTACAAAACCCAAACTTGTATCCCAAATCAATATCATAAAATCGATGCTCAAATATTATAAAGTTAATGATCATTAAAATATTATAAACTGGATTAATCATGATATAAATATTAGGCATAAAATAATATAAACATAATGTCACAAAATAATTATGAAAATACAATAAAACCATAAATATCAAAACACCAATAATATACTCAGAAACATAAACAATATACCATACGATATACCTAGCACTGCCAAGTAGTGCGAGGTGTCTTGGAATACTATCAGATAGTAAAAAATTTTAAACTAGTAGGATAAATCCACCTCTCGACCTTTAGCATCCTAAAGGAGTTGTGGCAACATAAGCTGTGGGATGAACTGAATCTCATGACCCTTTAATGTACAAAACATATTGTGGCAATAATGAATTTGTAAGATAAACTCAACCTCACGACTCTTAGTATACTACAAGTATCATGGCAAACTTCCATGCTATAATATAATACTGATTCGAAACACTGGTAGTATATGTTATACCAATTAAAAATAAAGATTACAATACCCATAAAACAATCTTTGTAAGATAGTATCTTTTTAAACAATATTGTATCATAAAACATAATTTAATATTCAAATCCAACAATTTGTTTAAATGTTCCAAAAATTCCAAATCATTATTTCATGCTGAAACTAAAAATACCACAATGAAACACATATCACCATAAACCATTTTTAAGTACATGAAATTGTAAAACACTTAATCATGCTTAAAAACATACAACTTCCAATCCTCTTTCAAAAAATCAATTGATTTCTAAAATGATTAAATTCTCAATTCAAGTACCAAGATATTTAAATAATATAATCCACAAGTCCATCATGAACTCAGCAAAGTTGGAAACTATTTAAAATCTCGTCAAAAGTCACATAAAATAATATATATATATATATATGTAAAAGTAGATGTTCATATATGCATAAAATAAACATTTAAATCAAAAGGCATATACGTAAAATACTCAAACCATATATATATATATACAATGGTGTACCAAAATATTTTAAAAATATAACAACTTACTATACTATTGATGCTCACTCTTGCTCTTTCGTAGGATCGCCTCAAGGCTCAATACAAGTGCCTGTAATATAAGAAAATATTCTCAAGCTCCAACAACTAAACCAAAGACATTGACATGTATTAAATGTCTTAAAATAATTTATACAACTATAAAATTGTATAAATTGGACGCCAAGTGTTCCAATTATACTGCGAACCCTTAAAATCCAATATCTAAAATTGAAGTTTTTTATTCGAAGGCCAATTCTATGAAACTGAACCTTCGAGTGTGTTCTATTAATATCTAATTACACTAGTCCAAATTTAATTTTTTCCTATTTGATCAATTTTTATCCAAATACAGTCCAAGTTGAACTAATTGATTCAAAAATGGAAAAATTATCAAATAGTATCCAAAATTTACAAATTTGATATCAATGAAAAACTCAAGAGATAAGAAATACAATGGTGTGCTCATCTTAGTCCAAAAATGTCTTTGGTGACTGAAAAATTAATTGGAAAACTTGGCTCCTCATTAATGTATCTCTGAAATGGTGAGGTATCTCAGCAAATAAAGCATGGGAATGGATTCAGAGGGTCCAAAAATGAGGAAAGGGGTGTGTGGATTGGCCTGGAAGAGTTGAAAAATGGGTATTTTGAGAAACATGTCCAAAAATGTCAGTCTGTGAACTCCTACCAACAAGCACTACAAAATGATAAACCAATCAAACCAAAATCTTGACAATAAAAAAAAGTCAACCTGGGACCCGCATATGATACACTTGCTTAAACCCCATCAAGCTTGTACAACAAGAATATTTCTGTATGGGTTGTTATGAACAAACATGTGCCTTGCACATAAGCTTTTTTAAAGGACAATAATGTTATATTGTATCTTCTAGATAATCAAAAAATCTTTCCCCACCAAAAGTCATCTTCCCACACTAACAACCCCTCACAAAATTATATTTACTGAGATAAACCTTCCACATTATTTTAAAAAAGCATCAATAACCAATACACAATTTTATTTTTTACTGAGAAAATTAAAAAAAAAATTTCTTTTCCAATTAACTATTTCAATCTTTGTTCTTCAATATTATTTTCCTCATGTTCTTTAAAGAAGAAGAAACAACTTGTCTACATTACTTAGAAAAAAAATTGCAAAATTCTTCAAAATGTTTTTTTCTTACATCTCCTCTTCTCCAACCTGGCATAAGTATCCAAATTTAGATCCAAAGCAAGACAGAGAGATATGTGAGGAATAAAAAGAAAATTAAGAAAGAGAGAAGGACATTAACATATCAAGCACAAGGAGAGAAAAGAGATGGGATAGTTAAGAATAGATGCTTATGGGAGCCTTATGAAGAGCCATCCCTAACATTTTCTATGCTTATATGCTTATCACTATTTCTTTTTATCTTTCACTTTGTTGGTTCCCCACCCCCTCTTTAGACTACCAATTTTTTTCCCTCTCATCTTCTAAATCTTTTCTCTATATATGAGCACACTGTTAGTTCTAAATTGAATTTCTTATTTCTTATCTTCTTTAGCAACTCTAAATAGCTTAAACACCATAACATACCTTGTCCTCATACCGCTCTTTATTTTTTCTCTCCTTTTTGTAACCTATTTTTATTCTTTTCTGTAAAGAGAGTTTCAAAGCCTAAGTTTAGTTTTTGCAACTTTAAATTATAGTTGAAGTTTTCCAAAAAGAGATGGCAAAGCACATGTATGGCATTATTACCCTCATAAGAAGCCAAATGTGAGAAGCACATGCTTATTCTGTTAATATTTTGGACAGAAAATTTGAATTGAACTAACAGTGCACCATTTTTATTAGTTTTAAGGACTTAGGGTACATTTTGAGAATGATTTTTTGGAATCATTTCAAATGATTTTTCAAGAATTACTAAGGATTCATTTTTGTGTGATTCATAGTAATCACTTTAAGTGATTTTTAAAGAATCATCTAATTGGTGCTTCTTCTCGAATCACCAAATATATGATTTTTCTATAACGAAATCATTAAAAATGATTTTAATTTTTTTTTACCAAACATTACAGGAAGTATCTTACATGACATCTCATGCATGTAGATGGTGTAGCTCCCTTTAATGGTAGAGTTATGGAAGTAACGAGTTGTGTTGAGGATGGACCCATAAAGAGATTTTTTGGCTAGTTTTTGAGTTCAACCCATAATTATTGGTCGCAGTCATTATGTTCAACTTCATGATCCCTTCTTGATAAAGTTGAAAGGCAAGGTTGGAAAGGGGTTCGACTACAACTTTCATAGTTATAGTTAATGGAGTTTTGGTTATATGTACCAGATTTTGTGTTCTAGCATATGAGAGACTTGAGAGGGAGATGCTTCATGAGGCTTATAGCTTAGCTTATGCCATGTATCCTGGTGGCATCAAGATGTATCGTACCTTATAGGAGTATTATTGGTGGCTAAGGATGAAGAATGGGGTTGCAGATTATGTATCCAAGTGTTTGGTATGTTAGCAGATGAAGACAGAGAGGCAAAAACCTTTAGGACTTTTAAATCTTTTCCTATTTTATTGTGAAAATGGAAGCACATCACCATGGATTTCATGTGAAGCTTCCTTGTACCTAAGTAGGTCTCGATGGTATTTGGGCAATTGTGATTGACTAACAAAATCTATGCATTTTTCATCTATCCATGATACTTATACTTTACAAGATTCGACCAAGCTCTATACGAGGCAGATCAAAAGTTTGCACGGTTTATTATTTCAGATAGGGACATGTGGTTCACGTATAGGCTCTTAGCGAGTTCACAGATACCTTTGGTTACCAAGCTACACTTTATTACTATTTTTCACCGACAAATAGATGGATGGTTAAAGAGGACTACACAGACTTTGGAGGATGTGTTGAAGTCTTATATAGAACAATGCGAAGGGAATTAGGAGTCTTACTTATCATTGGCTAAGTTCACCAACAACAAGACCATTCAAGTATTGGGATAACAGATTATAAGGTGTTGTATAAAAGGCAGTATAAGGTTCCTATACTAGGATGAGTTTGGTGATTGACAGCCCATAGTCCTGACTATGTGTAATGGACAATCGATAAAGTTAGGATCATTCATGAAGGGTTGAAGGTAGTTCATGATAGGTAAAAGAGTTATTCAGATGTTAGAAGAAAGGATCATGAGTTCAAGTTTGGATATAGAGTATCCTTAAAGCTATAGTTTTGGAAAGTTGTGGTGTGTTTTTGGAAATGAAGGACATTGTGTCCAAGGTATGTTGGGCCATGTGAGGTCACTGAGAGAGTTAGGTCAATTGTTTACAGACTTGCCTTACCAATGGTCCTCTTTTGGATTGATGATGTTTTTCATATATCTATACTTAGCAAGTATAAACCGTATCCTTCACATGTATTGGTGATTTTGTAGATTTAGTTGAGAGATGACTGATCATATGAGGAGCAGTCGATACAGATCATTGACAATAGAGATAAAAGCTTTGTACTAATACCATGCCTTTGGTGGAAGTCTTGTAGAGGAACCATGTGGTATAGGAGGCTACATTGGAGCTTGAGGACCATATGCAGAGTCAACTTCCTTACCTTTTGTAAAATTAAGATTTGAATTTTGTAGACAAAATTTCTTTAAAGGAGGTAGATTGAGACAATCCATCCCAAGAAATAAATTAGAATTTAAGTTTTTTTGAAATAGTTTGACTGGGATTAACTAGTTAAAACTATGGGATTGTCCAGTTAAACTATGAGAAAATTCTAGGTTTGACTTTTTCTATGGTTAAGAATTTTAGGTTGACTAGTACACTATAGCATAGGACTCCTTAATACAAATTCATAAATTGGTTGCACGCCTAATTTTGAGTTACGGTAAATAAGTAATGGTTTTAAAAATTTTCAAGGATAAATATTTTATCTGTATTCAAACCAATCAAACATCTTTTCTTTTAGTGGTCCCAAGGCATATATATGCATGGAGAAATGTGCCCAGACAGACTTGATTGGACCTTCTTGACCTATTTAAATGCCATACCAATTTATTTAGATTTAAACATTTTCTAGGCACCCATCACTGACACATGTTAGACCTTAGCCATTAAGATTCATGCTAATCGCCTAGCAATGCATCCAGATTGGGCTTGGGAAGTGGACAATAGCACCACCTCTTTTTCAGTGATTTGACCATTTTTCGATCAATCCAAGTCAAACCACCCTCCCTTCCCTCCCATTTTGGACCTTCTGAGCTCATCCACGACCTTTTTTCTTAGAATTCCCATTGTTTGCAAGATTCAATAATATTGAGTTTGCCCCTTTTTATTTTGAATTTTTGGATCAAGATGAGTATATCACTATATTACCCATCTAACAAACTTTCCATTGATATAAAGCTTGTACATTTTGGATGTTGTTTGATAATTTTTATTTTTTATTTTTTGATCAATTAGTCAAATATAGCATACAATTGGACATTGTTTGGACAATTTTGGATAAAATTGAGTTTGAATTTGCATAATTAGGTGTTAGTAGGTCCTAATGGAAGGTTTAATTTCATACACTTAGCATTCAAGTGAAAAATCTCAATTTTGGGTATTTGGTATTTAGGGCTTGCGATACATTTGACCATTTAAAGTTCAATTTTAGTAATTTTAGAGTTACAAAAGTAATTATGGGATAGTGGTATACATCAATGTGTTTGGTTTAAATTTTGGAGCTTAAAAATATTTAATTATTATTTTAGGCACCACGACAAATACTAGAGGCCATTCGGCTAACAATCTAGCTTAAACTATGATCTGTGAGTGAATTTTTATTTTTGAAATTAGTTTTGAGAATTATATACTTGATTATATATTGCCTTATTATCACTACTGAAATTATTTAAATCATATGCTTTATATTATACTATGAAGATTATTTTATTTAACTTTTTTGATATATTAAAAGGAATGGTCAAGTAGAAATATATTTCGGTATATTACTATACAAAACTATATGTTAGTATTTGTGAAAATATTTTGACATGATATTTATGGATCATATTTGATAATTATATATGTTGGTTTATGAGTGGATTCTGGTTTGTGAATTATTGTGTACCATATTGTAATATGGTTATGGATTTGACGGATTATGATTTTACATAGTTTATTGAACATCCTCAACTTGATCAACTGATTCTTGATGTTGAATTGGATGTAATATCTTAGTTCGATGAAACGCTCCGAATTTGAACTTTGGCCAAGTTTTATGGGATTGACCAAGTGGGTTCCACTATTGACTTTTTACTATGAGAGAAATTTCGCTTTGACTGAGGCACTGTAACAAAATACTCATTGACCCGAGTTACTAAACTAGTAGTGTGCCAAAATTAGAGCTGAGATTAGAAAGTTATGATCATAATAAAGTATGCTCCAAATCATGATTTCTTATTTGTATGGATTTTGACTTTGACTTATATAAGCCTGTGGACTAATGGCATGCTTAATTTGGAACTGCGGTTGAAAAGTTATGGATCTATAAAATTATGTTTATTTTTTCTAGAGCTAATTTTGCCAATAGTTTTTATTAAAAAACATGTAAAAGAATATTTAAAGGGAACCCTGATAAGTGCCATGTGTCACTGATTGACAGATGCCACATGTCACAGGCTGAGAGAGCCATGTGTCACCCCAATGTTATTTTTCTTTTTCCTTTTCTTTCCTTCTCTCTCTCTCTCTCTCTCTCTCTCTCTCTCGGACTAGCCAAAATTAGCCATGCTCCATCCATCGGACGCCGACACACACTGGCCGCATTAAGGCCAATGGCAAGGTGACAATGGCCACCAAATCCCTTGCAATTTGTTCAGCAGACTCACCAGGATCAGCGTTTATATGTCGGCAATCATCTCACCCAGTTCATTAGTTTTTTGGTGGTCCCTACCACAGGGCTGGTCCCTCCCTTTAATTTTGACCCCCTAATTCTTAATGTGGCCATAATTTTTCCACATTTCAAATCATTTGAGAGATAAAATGGTTTGAAATTTGGCCAAAACTTCCCAGCTATTTTGTGAATACTGGGGATGAGATATGCAAATTTGAGCTAAATATTCTTAATCCTTATCTCTCAAGCTCCCATTTGGTAATAATTTGTTAATTTTAGTTGGGTTTTTGAGATTTTGACCTTTTTAAGTAAATTTTTGTATTTGTTGTGGAAATTGTGTTAAATTATATATACATGTTTATATACATATGTGTGTATGTATGAGTGTATAAATATGAAGTTATGAGAGTTAATTTTTGTTTAAATTATGTTTATTGTTATGGTCCTAATTGTTATAAATATTGAATCTATATATATTTTTTATATATGTAAACATACATACGAACATGTATGTAAGAATATATATATATATATTCACATGTTGGGAGAATTATATAAAGATGCAATCAATTAGTTACTTATCTACTTTTTCATTTTATTTGTTTATTTATTGACATGAATTTTTATGTAGTTTTCCATATCGATGTGGATATATATATGTATATACATATGTAGACCTTGGATATATGTACACACATATATACATGCAAATACATATATATACATATGTATATTCACAAATGTATTTACATAGATCGTAAAAGGTTAAGAAACCGCAACGAGCATTTTTAGTGAGAGAGTGCTTGCACTAGTTAAAAACCAAACGTCTGCAACACTTACTTAATTTGTTATTTCAATCTTTTTGTTTAGAATATGTTCCACAAGGCTGTAAATTCATTGTTAATGGCAAGGCAAGCTAATCCGAGATAGAAAGAAAACAAAGAAGAATTGGAAGGAGTGGAAAAATGGGTGAAGTACTTCTCGTTCAATCATCAAATATTGTTGGGTGTTAATGCTAAACCATGCTTGAGATGGTGGACCTTGTAATAGGGCCAGGATGATCAAGTGTCATTATTGGGAGTGACATACTTTCTAAATTTTATGTTTTTGGGTAATATATATATATATATATACACTATTAAATTTGAATTTAGTTGTGTTATTTAACAAATTATTATTAATTGGGTATTTTTTAAAAAGTCCAAAGGGAATGCTTATGTTTAATTAAACTTATTTCAATTATAAATTTATTTTAAATGCTGGTATACATCCTTTTAAAGGCTTTAACATTTTAAATTTTGATTATAAACTATGTTTGAGTTGTGGATCATTTCCCATAAATTTTAGATTTCATAAAACAATCATACTTTTATAATGTGTCTATTATATGTGTGTGTGTATATATATATATATATATATATAAGTATATGTAGTTGTGAGTTTCATAATTAAATAAATGTGAATGATGTTACATTTGTTTGTTTGTTTACGTATTTATTTAATCGTACATTAACATATATGTTGTTTCAAAGAATTAAGAGTTATAAAAGTATTTATTATTAAGCTGATTTTTAATGTAATCTATTTTTCTTAAAAAAGTATATTTGGATTTTCAAAAATTCTTGTTATTAGTAATTGATTTTTGGGTAGTAGTTAAATAGTCATAATTATGTTTGATTTTATGTAGATTGTAAGAGTACTCATTAATTATGCTTAAATCCTATTGTTTTTCTTATTTTTTTTTTATCTTTATTTGAGTATTATTAATTTATTCATCTATTTATTTGTTTGTTTGTTTATTTATTTATTCAATCATTTATTTAAAAATGTAATTCGATTTTAAAATGTAATTATGAGGAGTTGACATCTTTATAATTATATATTATTATGTGACTAGTTAGTATATAGATGCACAATGTAGTATTGGTGTTTTGACCCATTATGTTTATTGATAAGTATGCAAGTTAAATTTAGTCTTTTTTTGTGAGCTATGGTGAGCAAAGGCAGGTAGGTATTTTGCGGTGATAGTATAAGTTATCCTCTTTATGGTCGAAGGATGACAGATTTAGCCATTTCTATGGGCGCTAAAGTGAGTGAGGGTAGACAAATATTTCTACAATGACGATATTAGCCACACCTTTTAGCCATAGGATGGCAGGTTATTTAGCAATGATACCGTTGGGATGTTAATGGGGTCGAGTGCAGGTTTGCTTCTTCCCCCATCTATCAAGTAATCTTTGAGATGCTAAGTATCACTTGATAATAGTAGCATATTGTATGGTGCATTAGGTATCTTTTCAATGTATATATATATATATTATGTTATGTGTTAGGTGTATCATTGTACAAATATTGGGACAATGACTAGGTTAAACTCATGAAATGGTCGGTGTCATATTTCTACTACCTACGAGATCAGTGGATTAGATGGCCATTATTGGCAGCCATCCTTGGCCATCTATGATTGACTGACATCATAGGACCGTGCTTTGGTATGTCATATGGTATATCAGATGTATTAGCTTTCGGGCAAATATTGCAGCCTTCAAACAAGTGTATTAGCCTTCAGGGTGTATTGCCCTTTGGACAAGAATACTAGCCTTTGGGTAGGTATCATAGCCTTCAGTTGGATGTATTAGCCTTCAAATAGGTGTTGCAGCCTTTTGGAAGGAGTATTAGCTTTCGGATAGGTACTTCAGCTTTCAGACAAGTATCGTAGTCTTCAAGCAGATATATTAGCCTTCAAGCAGAACTGCTAGCCTCGGGATAGGTATCGTAGCCTTCGGGCAGATGTATTAACTTTTAGATAGGTATTGTAGTTTTTGGGCAGAAGTACTATATTTTGGATAGATACTTCAGTTTTCATGTAGGTATTGTAGACTTCTAACAAGTGTGTTAGCCTTTGGATGAGTGAATTAGCCTACGGACAGGTTTTTCAGATCTTTTAAGAGACTGTATACATATTTATATTTATGTAAAAATATATATATACATATGTGTGTGTGTGTGTGTGTGTGTGTGTGTATATATATATATTTATGTTGGTTTTAGATAGTGGTGATGCTACGAGAGTTACCATTAATACCTCATCTATTTAATTTAAAATATTGTTTCTTTATGTGCATTACAAGTGTAATTTATTTTATTAAAATTAATCAAACAATTTATAGATTATTAGGCATACAATTTGTATCTGTATACATTTTAGATGTTAAAGGGAACATTGAATAATTTAGGGTCTGGGATCCAGGTATTATTATTATTATTATTATTATATCTGTATTGATGCGTTTGGTATATTCATTATTGTATATGTATTTATGTGTTTGGTATATTCATGAAGTGCTGCAAAAATATGAGATTGTAATAAGCAGGAAGTGTGGATAACTATGAGTTATAAAAGTATGTATTTTCTATGCTGAGGAAAAACTTGGGAAGAGCCGGAGGGTCTCAACACTTAAAAATGTATTTAAGATTTATTATTAATTATTTATATTTATAGTCCTATAATATTGTTATAGAAATCCTGTAAAATTTTAAAAACTTATAATAAGGTGAGGAGGAATAAGGTAGATGTACATTTTCGAAGTGAGTTTTCTGTATAAAAAATCTTTGAAAGAGTCTAGTTTATAGGGGGAGATGCTGCTAGACTTTTTGTAAAATTTCTGATGGGCCATCCTAGGGTACTTATAGATAATCTTGGGAGGGTCCTAACATTGGAGGTCCCAATTCGTGACGTTTTTGGCATGTTAAGAGTCGTATTGATAGTTTTCCCTTTCTTTAGTAGTTGATAACATATTAGGACACTAGGTGTGGTCATGCGACAAGTTATTGTAATGGCTATGATACACATAGATTTCATTGAGCACATTAAGGATACAACACAGATAAATGGCTATTGATATTATTTGAATTATGATTTAGAATGTTATTTTACTAATGAAGTTACAAACTTATTCTTATATTAAACTCTTTATCTTATGATTATGAGATTTATTATACTTTGGGAATAATTATGGATTCTGTGAAAATTGTTTATCAAAATAAGAAATCTTTTAAAGAGTGAAAGTGAGGCCTTGAGAGAAAGGACTTTGAAGAATAATGTTTATTTTTATAGTATTTTATTATTCATATATTGAGCTCATTTCATAATTTTTTTTAAGAATAATGTTTATTTTTATAGTATTTTATTTATTCATTCATTGAGCTCATTTCATAATTTTATATTTGTAGACTGTTCTTTCAGCCTCAACTAACGGTTGGTGCATACAATGTTGGCATTCTTCACCATTATCTTTGTATATTTCATCATTTTTGCATCTTCATTTTAGTTATATTTTCGCTACTGATATACTTTCCCTTTTTTGTACCCTTATGGGATTTATGTTTTTTATTTGTTTTATTCATCTTTCAACTCATATACTTTTTTTAAAATACTCTGGTGGATTAATTTAATAGTATGCTCTTATTTGTATTTTTTCTCTTAGGTCATAGGTTTGAAACCTTTGATGTTTATGATTATGATTTATGGGAATTCGATTAAAAATATTTATGTTACTCTACTTATACAATTAGGTTAATATCAAATTGACATTATTTATAGACATTATTCTTTTCCCACAATCAAATCCATCTGTTGACAGGCATGCTAGGTTATCTATAGCCGAACATTACCAGATGACCTTGCTTATATTACCATACAATACAGATAGTTTTAATAAGGAAATGTCCAATATTTCTATAATGTTTAGAATTTTAAAGAATATAGATATATAAAACTTATGGTTCTAAATACCTGGACCTATAAACTACTTTAGAAGCTCAATCGTAATTTCATTTAAAAAGGAAATACATTCACTCTCTTGAATTTTTCAAACAGCATATCTACCTCGTCTTCATTCAAAATATTTACATTTACATCCTTTGACTAAAAATGTTACTATCTATGTAAAATTATCATTTCACCTATTATTTTTAAAATATATATATATACACACTATTTGAATTTGTTTAGAATGCACTCTAATGATCAATGTCATTTTAACTGAGTTAAATTTAAAATAATCCATGTGATTGGATCAAACTTAAAATAATTTAGCCAAATTCTATCTAACTTTTGCATTTCAATTTAAAAGCCTTAGGTTTTACTATTCAATTTAAAAATGTCAATTTTGTTTAGTGTCATTGACATGTATAACTAAACTATATTACTTCATTTATTTATTTATTTTCGACATTTTGTATCCAAACTTCTGTTTTTGTTGTACCATTAGTCCGTAGCATATTTTTCATTTTGGAAAAACATGTAATAAGAACAAAGTGTGCAACTTCAATAAGGTTTAAAGATCATAATGTCAATAATTTAAAAAAGAAGAAAAAAATTCGAAATCTAAAATCTAGTAATTAAAAATCCAAAAAGTATATCTTTCATATATAATTGTTTGTAAACAATTCAGCTGAACACCGAAATTGTAAAGAATAATTTTTTAATAGAATATAAATAAAAAAAATCTATAAAATTTTTTTATAGAAGTTATATTTTTTATTAAAAATAAAAAAAATTAAAAATCTGTTACAAGAAGTAATTGAAGCAAAAAGAAGATTTGTTTCTGAAAATAAAAATCGAAGTATAAATTGATCAATACCTAACAATTATTTTTAAAGAAAAATAATATATATATTAATTTCTATCCGTTTAAGATTTATTTATGGAAAGATCTTTTCCAGTACTCGTTCAATTTTTTTCCCCATGATTTTCCATTAAAAACTTTAATATTTAAGGTTTTTAAAAATAATTCTTTTAAGAAAAAATATTCACTTAAAACATATATTCTTCAAATTGTTATAGGGTTTATTGTATGTATAATTAGACATGACAACATGTTATGTTGAATTGTGTTTAGTCGTATCGTATCATATTCATGTAAAATTTAGCTAACTTAAATACGATCCGTTAAGTTTTCGTATAGAAATAGATAAATTCGAACCCATTCGTTAAATTATCATGTAACTTATTATCCAACCCATTAATCCACTAATAATATATACAAATTTGAAAATTCAAATTTAACTTGATTTTTAAATAATAAAATAATGTTTAGAAAAAATCTTGCTTAGACACTTGTTTATTTTTAGATTTTTTAAAAATAAACTAAAAAGAAAAAATCAATACATGTCTTAGAATAAATTAGATAATTTTAATATTATAAAACTTCTATAATTGTAAAAATATCATTCTTTAATAGGTCTAATAGGTCTATTATGTATTATCGTATTTCATCTATTAAAATCTATTAATTTATTGGATCTTATTAGATAATATTGAAAAAAACATGATATGATATTATTAACCCAAATTCGTAAATTATCGTACAAATTCATATTATATTATCATATCATATGTGATTTTGCCAGACCTATATATAATTTCTAAATTATATTAATTTTTACTTTGATCTTTTTTTAGTTTTTTAATAGTCTTACGTGCATAACACATACCATATTTGACAAATTTGGAATCAAAAGCAATCTAGGAACTAAGGTGAAACAGAAAATGGAATTTAAGAGGATAATTGCTTAAAAAAAGAAAAAAAAAGAAAAAAAGAAAAAGAAGGTCTACCACTTTCAGTCAACTGCATGATTGAGTTGTATTGATTGAGTACGTTGGCGAAAGCAGATGCAGACTAATTTTTATCTAAAATTTTGACCTTTTGACGTTCAAAACAAAGTTGGCATTGTCATCACGTGTTAATATTTGAGAAAAAAGAAAAAAGAAAAAAGAAAAAAAAAAAAGTTGTTTGGGGGGTGGAGAGGTGGGTGTTGTGGATTCGTGCTTTTGTAGGTCCTTTTACGGTTTTACAACTGGTAGGTCTACCGCTTTCGGTCAACGCAACTTCATGATTGAGTTGTATTGATTGAGCACATTGGCGAAAGCACATGCATACTAATTTTTATCCAGAATTTTGACCTTTTGACCTTCAAAACAAAGTTGACCTTGTCAATCATGGGTTAATAGTTGAGGTTGAAAAAATTCACCACGTTTTTACCTACCATCACAGTTAGCAAGAAATTGTTCATACAACTTTACATTAATACTCACATAAAGAATGAAACCTCACCATCAAAATCTTCTACAAAATCGTTGTATAAATAGTGTTGCGCAGCCAAGTTAATAAGATTCAACATTTTTTTGTTTTGTTAGAATTGATATGTTTTATTTTAATATTACATAAATTATGGGTTATTAGATTTATATTGCACATGATTAAAGAAAATGTAGGAACTTCAGAGTGTAAATTAAACTTAGGGTGAATTATATAAAACCCCTATGAAATATTTGATACCTGTAATTAATACCTTCTTTATGATAGTGTAGTTTAACCAATAGTATTTAACTCCGACATTAAATTATGAATTCCCTTTGAAAATGCTTTTTCAAAAACAATTTGATTATAATTTCTTTTTTTTTTTTTTAAATTTAAATAATACTACAAGCATCATCTTGCTACGAATTGGGATGGATTTGGTTAGTGTAGGCAGCTGTCCATGCTAAATTTCCAATTCCCATTAATAATGTATTACTTTTAATAAGAAAAATTTACATTTCTACTATTTTGCCCCTGTATTAAAAGTTTAATTTGTTTATAAATAAGAGTAACAATGTCAAAGACATTTTAATTTTTGAATCCTTTCATAGATTAGTCTTAAATTCCTCTTTTATAGCAATATACTTTATTTATTTTTTATTTTTGGTAATTCATTTTTTGCCATAGATGATACACAATTGATTCTAAAGAAAATTAATAGCTATTAAAATCTTTTTTTTTTCAACTTTTTATTTGTGTGATATAAAAAACAAAAACTAGTTGATGCTCCCAAAAAAAAAAAAATCATTAATTATTTAGTATATACAATCTTCTTGAATCAAAATGAATTTTTTAAGAATTATTTGTATTTATTTTTATTTTTTAAAACCAACATTCCATTAGTACCTCTTTCTGACAACTACAATTTAACTAGTTAATGGTTCATCAAAAAAGGAAAAAATGAAAATTTCCTTCTAGGTAGGAACTAGCAGAATGAAAAAGAAAAATGAAGCCCACCATCGAGAATATCTCCAGTACTCTTTTCCTCCTAGGTAGGAATTAGCAGAATCAAAAAGAAAAAATATGAAGCCGAGCATCGAGAACATTTCCAATATTCTTGGAGTACTACTGTCCTTTCTTTATAGGGATGGACTTCACGTACATAGATTCCACTGCTGTATTAGAAAAGATATACGTACTTTGGAAGTATTGTAGATTTTTTTCTCCGCCATTAATATTAATACTCCAGCTCATTTTATTCCTTCAAAATACAACCCTTCAAGTCACTAACCTAAGGTAAAATTAAAACTACCTTAACAAAGAAAAAAATAATAATAATAATCAAACATGCACATGCTTGATCTTCAAAATTCTTATTGCAAAATGCAACATTGAATTTGAATCATATTTTTATTATTTTATGCTTAACACTTTAAGGAAAAAAAAAAAAAAAGAAACTTTAAATTGTCGTATTTCTATCAAGCATTTGTTATTGCAAACTAGATTATCTATTTTTTTTTTCCTTCATAATTTATACAAACTAGATTATCTTTTTTTTTTTTCATAATTTAAACTAAGTTATATTATATAATTTTTTAAAAAAATTTATATTAATTTTAATTTGCTGCATCTCCCAAACGGTAGGGAATTGAGTTGAGTGAAGCTTAAAATCAAGCTTAGGAGGTCCAAAAATAGTGGAAAGAAGGATCAATTAAGCAGAGAGGCGACCGAATCGTTGAAAAATCGGATTCGTCAATGCCAATGATGGATGCCTGATGTGGGCACGTCCAACAACAGCTCATGGTGCCCTTCCGGCTATCGATTGAAAATCTCATGGGCTCCGTCCATGGCCAACACGTGCAGTGCATGGATGGCCAAAAAGTTAAAAACCGACGGATCAGAGAGAGAGAGAGAGAGATAGTGGGTGTTTTGCCACCTTTTGTATGTGAGAGAAAGAGTGGGGGAGGAGGAAGAAGAAAAAAGAAAAGAAAAATAATTTTTTTTATTAAGGATGATATGTGGCACTCTCCTATCATGACATGTGGCATTATTTTAAACGTGACACATGGCACAAGTCAAAAACACCTCTAAATTTTCCACTACCCAGTAAAGTCAATTCTGAGAAAGATAGGCATGACTTTACAGATCCGTAACTTTTCAATTGTAGATCCAAATTAAATATGCTGCTAGTCTACAGACTTGTATCAATAAGTACTATCACATAATACATGAGTAAACATCAAAATTCATATAGATAAAAAGTCAACTCCGAGCTCATCGATTAGTCCGGATCGCATCTTGTTTTGACCATAACTTTCTATTCTTAGCTTCACTTTTGGCATACTACTAGTTTATGAACTTATGTTGACAAGTAACTTGCCATGGTATCTCAGTTATCACAAAATTCCTCTCATAGTAAAAAGTTAAACTGTGGAACCCACTTGATCAACCCTGGTTAATCTTGGTTAAATTTGATCAAAAATTCAAATTTGAAATTTAGCACACCTAACTAGGAGCAAATTCAACAAAGACTTACACCCACTATGCGGACTATTTGTTCATGTTATCCTCTAAGGGGCTATAACCTAGAGTTTTGATACCACTTTGTCAGGATCTACCCAAGATTTCTTATTGGAACCCTAGACGAGCCTCGACTAGGAAAACTCTACCAATCCATCATATGGAAAATCCGGCAGCCTCTCCTCTAAGGGTTGAGCATGTCCTAAAATTTTTCTGCATAGAAAACACTCCAATAACATACCACCTTATTCCTCCCACCTTACTACAAGATCTTTCACAACAGGTAGCACTTCAATAACAAAGTATAAGAATACATATGATAGAAATAATTTAATAAATGAAAAATACCTTTAAATATTTATGTCCCTCCACACCACCCACTTAGTACAGTCATACATTCGTATACCACTTTACGAACACACCAAATATATAAATGTAAATAGAAAGATGATAAAACAACAATAATAATAGTAATATTAATAATAATAATAGTACAACTTGTCCGAGGGCTACCACACTTCCTTGAATGCTATCATACTCGTCCAAAGACTACCATATTTGCCCAAAGGCTGCCATACTTATCCAAAAGCCATCATACTTGCCCGATCGATAAATACAATGAGTATACAATTGACACTAATGACGATAGTAATAACAGTAAAAAATTCACGAGCAATAATAATAATAATAACAGTGGTAACAATACTTATCCAAAAACCATCATACTTGCCCGATTGATAAATACAATGAGTATACAATTGACACTAATGATGATAGTAATAATAGTGAAAAACTCACGAGCAATAATAATAATAATAACAGTGGTAACAATACTTATCCAAAAGCCATCATACTTGGCCGATCGATAAATACAATGAGTATACAATTGACATTAATGATGATAGTAATAACAATAAAAAATTCACGAGCAATAATGATAATAAATAATAATAATAATAATAATAATAATAATAATAATAGTGGTAACAATAATAATATTAAGAACAAAAATTACATTAATAAGAAGAATAATAATCGTAATAAAAAATAATAACTACAATAATAATTATCAACAATAATAATGATAAATAGTAGTAGTAGTAGTAGTAATAATAATAATAATAACAACAACTACAACAATAATTAACAACAGTAAAACTAATAAATGATAATACCAATAAAAATAATAACAAATAATAATAATAATAGTGTTAATAAGTAATAACAACACCACCACCAACGACAACAAATAATGGTAATAATAGAAAATCATGGTCATGAATAGATAAGATAAAATAAAATATAATTTTAAAATTTATAAATATACTACAAAATATACAAACTCGTAGCAGAGATACATACGATATCATATAACATGCTAATACACAATCCCATAAAATCAGCTATCGTAGTACACTGCTATCAATACGATTTGGGGTGGTTGCTTATGTCTATATGTACGGTGAGGTACATACAGACATAACATAATATATATATATATATATATATATGTATACCTGAAAAAGATATTTGTTGCAGCATACGATATACTAGTGGTGTCAAACAATAATCGACATCTTACGCATTGCCTGATGGGGAGGTTAAAGAGAGATACCTACAATCAGTCACCCTGATGTCTCATGACACCAACTGCTAATAACTTGCAATGCTAAAACAATTGTTCTTCGATCGAGGGGAGGTGGTTGATGCTCGCTTGGTATTATACTTGTCAATGCTCAAACCCATCGCTCCCACAGGATACGCGTATGCTAGTCTATAACAATCAACCATCCTGCAACCAAGGGGGGATGACTGATACTCTCTTTGCAATATTTGCCAACCCCCGGGCCCATGGCTCCCACAGGATGACCATGACACAACAACCAACCATTTTGCTCCAAGGAGGTGGGTAGTTGATGCTCACTCTACATTACACTTGCCTACTCTCTCTCACCTGCTCACAAAGGAAGACCATGTGTATAACATACATGCTGATCCATAACATAATAACGAGCTATCCTGCAACCAAGGAGGGGGGCGTCTATTGCTCACTCTGCATTATACTTGCCCACCTTCAAATCCATGGCTCTCACAGGATGACCATATATACTTGTGCACTAATCAACATTACAGTACAGAACACCAGTACTTTATGGTGCATCTAAAACTACAAAAATTTATAGTATCATAAATACCAAAATTTGATAAAATACCATCGGATTTGATACACTTTTTCTAAACTCATAAAATTTCATACTTCATTTTAAATAACCACATAAATCCAACAATTTTATAAAATTAATTACTTTCACAATAATTTCAATTTCACAATTATTCAAATATGCATATATATTACACACTAAAAAATTATTATCTTTCTTAAATCCTTAAAATTAATTTATAAAAATTCATATCACTACAAGGATCACAATGATAGGAGATGCATTTAATGTATCGTGCAAAATAAAAGTCGATGCTTCACAAAGTGTTGCCTAATATGGTGTCTCTAAAATTAAGAAACAAATGCCGATGCTTTGAAAAGTATCACCTAATATTCAAGAAAAACTGACGATTTTTAAAAAAAGCGTCGCTAAATGTATAGTAATAACTGACATTTTTTTGAAAGAGCGTCACTAAATGTTCAAGAATATCCTACGCGTTTTTTTTTTTAAAAAAAAAAGGTCACTAGAAATATAAAAAGAAAAGCCAACTCTCTTAAGGAAAAGCATCAGTTATTGATAAAGTTTCTAGCGACGCTTTATTAAAAGCATTGGCTTTCGTTAAACATTTAGTGAAATTTTTTTTTAAGGAAAAGCATCGGCTATTGATTAAGTTTTTAGTTACGCTTCTTTTAAAAAGCATCGACTTTTTGTTAGGCTTCTAATGATGTTTTTTTAAAAAAATAACTAAATGCCTATATAATAGCAAATGCTTTTAAGAAAAGCATTGCTAAAAAATTATATTATAGTCGATGCTTTTCCTTAAAAACGTCGGCCTCTCTCTCTCTCTCTCTCTCTCCTTTGGCAATGTTGTTAGATAAAAGCGTCACTGTTTCTCTTTTTTTCTTTTTTTCTTTTTTTTTTTTTTGGTTTGAAAGCTGTTTTAATTTTATCAAAATTGGATTGTTTAAAATCTAGCTTCATACAAAATAATTAAAAAACAACAAAATTAAAATAAATATTTGAATAACAAAATAATATTTCAAATAAATTAAATATTAACTCATGTAATATTTTTTTTAATTTGGTCAACTATTTTATATGTACAAACAAAAGCAATTAGACTTGCATACATACTCATTGAGATGAAAGGTTTAAGATCATAATTTATGCCTTTTTAGCTCTAAGTTGGTTGATATCCTCTTGTGACCAAGTTACATCCTCATACTGCACATGAAATATTATATTAAAAAATTATTAACACATATACAAAATAAATAAATATAATTTTTATAAAGTAATTTAATAAATCAAAATGTTAAAATTAGTGTTGTTCTTAAATTTTGGCAAGGTGTTTTTCTCTTAAGAATGGAAAACACATAATAAGGAAGGAACAAAAAAATAATTAAAATAATAATAACTAATGTAATAAATTAACAAGTTAAATAAGCACAACTTAATTAAGCACAAATTAATTGACAATAATAACAAAAAAATTAATTAAGCATTTGTGAATGTACACTTAATTAACAAAAACATACACTAAGAATGGAAAACACATAATAAGAAAGGAACAAAAAATTAATTAAAACAATGATAACAAATATAATTATTTAAACATAAGTTAATGAATCTACTTACCAATTTATTTAGTAGATGGTATTTTTTTTTATCCATACCCCTCGCAGTCATTACGAACATAATCATTCTCACATTCATCGTCATTATCCTTTTCAACCACACTTGGCAACTATATCGCAAATGGATTATGAGCCATCGTAGTATCACCAAGACCATCTTCTTCAATCAATTCGTCTTCAACAAAAGTACCATGTTGTGGTGGAGTTAAAACAACATACCATCTTGAATCAAGTTGATCCTCAACATAAAATACTTGTTGAACTTGTGAAGCCATAATGAATGCGTCTTTTATCAACTTTTACACCACTGCAGTCAGCGTAATCACACTTGAACATAAGAATTCGAAACACAATGTAATTGACATCCCAGATTTCTCTTATGACCTTATATTATGCCATCTCAGCTAAAATATGGTTATTGTCCTTAGCACTAACAAAATGCTCACCTTTGGTAATTACTTTCAAACCACTATTCTGGGTGACCCACTCGTTATCCCTAAAGTGTTGAATCAAATCCCTCTAATCTTATATCCTTTATGCTTCAGTACCACCCATTATGGACCATGTGCTATCCATCTTAATATTTTGGAAAATGTGTAATTTGGTTAACTTAGCTCCTGTTCAATCTAGTCAATGGAAAGGTATATAAAATAATATTTATTCACTAAACCTAAAGCTAAAACAGTGATATTGAATGTTTATTTTTTCTGTCCCTTATCCCGTAACCAATATATAAATGTACGTTTGTGTTCATTTTGAAACCATTTTGCTTTTTCCCCTTGAATTTTTTTTTTCTTGACTTCAAGCTTTCCAAATGAATTCTAAAACAAAGAAAAGTTTTCCGATTTAATAAATATATTCAAAATACTAACTAATCTATACTTTAACATATATATACGTACTTCATGTATAGTTCCACTTCTGGTACATTTGAAAGCATGCATCTATGGACTTGCACCTAAATTTGTAAATCAATTGATTGACTTTTTCCACCATTAATGGAGGCTCCAACATCATATTTATCATTTAACTTTTGGTATCTACCGATGGGGTTTCCAATTGCATTTAACCCTTTTTGATATTCACTACAAAACTCAATCACTTCTTCACAAATATAGCTTTCTGCAGTACAACCTTTTAGGCAATTTTTATTTTGACCATAACATTTCAATACTGTCATGTACCTCTCAAATGGGTACATCCACCTAAAATGTATTGGTCCACACAATTTAACCTCTCATAGCAAATGCATAATTAGGTGAACCATTACATCGAAAAATGATGGAGGTAAGAATTTTTCTAGAAGTTACACAGTTGTAACAAGATCATTTTCAATTGTGTCCAATATAGCAAGAATGATATACTTCGTGCAAATTGCATTACAGAAAAAAAAATTCCTGTACTTGCGTATCTCACTTTTTTAGGAAGGATTGTACGAATTGAAAAAGGCAAAAGTTGTTGCATCAATGTACGGCAATCATGAGATTTCAATCCTACCAATTTTAAGTCCTCTACTGAAACTAGATTCCTAAAGTTTAAAGAATAACCGTCTAGAACCTTTAACTCTGCTAAACACTTACAAAACAATTTCTTCACTTACTTTGATAATGTATAGCACGCAAGTGATAGAAAAGTTTGATTTCCTCATGACTTAGGGGCTAAGTCTTTCTACAAACCAATTTCTTCTAAATCTAATCAAGCATTAACTCCATCCTTCGTCTTATCAGGAATTTTGAGCAATGTACCATATATGCTCTCACAAACATTTTTCTCAGTATGCATGATATCTAAATTATGTAGCACATGGAGAAATTTTCAATACTCCAATTAAAAAAAAAAAAAGGACTTACTCTTCCAACATTCTTTAGAATCAACAGTTCTTTTCCATTTGTTTAAGTTATCAAAACTTAGTGCATTAAGCTTACTAAAGATTTCTTCTCCGATCAATGGTATTGGAGGCACTCCAAACTCTTGAATCCATTGAAAGCCTTCTTTTGCCTTCTATAAAGATGATTTGGATGAAGAAATTTCCTATGTCCGATAAAACTCATTTTGTTACCATGCTTTACCCTACTAGTAAAGGTGTTTTCATTGCAGATTGGATAAGTATAATATCCTTTCACTACATGACTGGACAAGTGACCATAAACTAGGAAATAATTTATTATCCATAGCAACATTACCTCCAAGGTGAAGGTAAGCATTGAAGATTAGAACACCCTTATTCCACAACCTCAGTAAGTCTTCAATTAATGGCTCCAAGTATACATCAATACAATTGCTGAGTTGTTTCAGTGTAGAAATTAAAAGACTTAACATCATAAATCTTCGCTTCATACATAACCAAGGAGGAAGATTATACACAACTATCATCACAGGCCAACAAGTATGCATAATACTCAACATACTATGTGAATTAAGTCCATTTGCTGCAATCCTAAGTCTTAAATTCCTATTTTTTGCTGCAAAGTTTGGCTATAAACAATCAAACAACTTTAAAGATGAAGAATCTGCAAGGTGTTGCATTTTTTTCTTCTTAACCTTTCTCCCATTGGTGTGCCATGTCAAATTCTAGCTGTTTCAGCATACGAACATTCTTTTAAAATGTAGAATAAAAGAAAAGTACCACAAAACCGTACTTGGAATATTGCTAACAACTCCATTCTTACCAATTTTCCATCTAGAAAATCCACATTTAAGACATTCATTAAGGTCCACATATTCCTTCTTAAACAAAATACAACTTTTAGGACATGCATGAATCTTCTCGTACTCCATTCCCAAAGCATTCATAGTTTTCTTAATATTGTACTTGGATGTTAGCAACACATTGTCATTTGGTAACATCTCCGATAACAATTTCAATAGTACATCAAAGCTCTGATCAGAATATCCATATCTTACCTTTAAGTTGTATAATTTAACCAAAGCCCATAACTTGATAAATTTGGTACAACCTGGGTACAAAGGTTTCTCCACATCCTCCAACAACTAAGCAAATTCATTATATCATTATCAAAATTATCAAAGGCAGCATGGGTCATTTCTATCTTATTGAAAGCCACAACTTTCTCACCACCATTATCATCTTCATTAAATGCTTCATATTCTCAAATTGAGAAAATATCCATTCCAATATATATGACCTTTAATATCCTTAATAGTATGGATTTCTATATTCCTCATTTTATGCAAGGATACGGTATGGCATTACAATTATTTGCATTTTTCATGCTAAATCTAAAAAATTCTTTCGCATCCTTCACAAATTCATTTGATGTTCTATTTTTTGTTATCCATGACTTATCAATTTCCCTATCAATCTAAGCAAATCCAATATCAGGAAAAATCGCAAAAAAAATATCAATCAAAGTAAGATTAAGAAAACCCACTAGTTAAATTGAAAAACAACCCACAACCCAAGCTTTTTCCACCTGCAGCCCATGCAATATAGCAAACAACAAATAGCAAGACAAACCCACCTAACCTGCGGCAAGAAAAGAAAGAAAAATCCTAGTTAACATGCGTTTAAAATGAAACAAACATCCAAACCCACCACAGGTCATTGACGGCAACAAAGGAAGAAAAAATTCACCTAACTAACAGTGACAAAGAAAGAAAAAATCCAGCTAACCGTGATGGTGACAAAGAAAAACCCAACTTCCCGATGGTGATAATGGCAAAGGAAAGGTGGAACCCAAAAATCCCACTCTTCAACTTTTTCTTTGATTACTCCCAAAGCTAACATGATGTGATTCCGCCCGTGCCCGTTCAACCGACTACCCGCTGGGGTACGGGTCCTATACAAATGAAGATGGGCCCAATCACTAGGGCACAAGTTAAGATATTTAAGGAAAAATTGGCTGGATTTATTCATGGAGTGATTCAATCTTAAGAGGGCATGACAATACCTGAAGATACAAGACCCGTTTTAAGCCTCCATGTGGTGGAGACTGATACGGACCCGAGTAGCTATTTATGTGCAAATTTGGATTCCGGGCAGTAAGGAATGGTTCTAACACTTCATGAACTCAATGAATATAATTAATAGGACATAGAATCCAGCCAAGGAAGAATCAATCATGTAAAAAGGACTTGTTCGAACAGCCTCTCAATATGGCCGAAAATGTGTTATTTTGCCGCTGACTTTGACTTTTCTACTTGTTTGACTTATTCCAATCAAGGGGCAACATGTGAAAATCATTATTAATCATATTTGGCATCCTAAATGACATATGAAAGCTGATTTGGAGCCCAAACAAGCTTGAGAGTGGTCAAAGATACCTTAGTAGTCAAACTAGTCAACTAGTTTCCTAATTTGATTTTGACTTTTCATTTTAGGAAATTAGTCTTTTATTTTGATTTTTATTTAGTTATTTGCTGGACAAATAAGTTTAGGAAATTTATTATTTTATTATTTCAATTGTAAATTAATTAATTCCTAATTCAAAATAAAGAAATTAATTAATCCAAATTAGTTTAGGAAACTAAGAAAAATTAGGTAGTTTCCTTTTCTCTACTTTCTTTTTCTCAACACTTTGTATCCGGTTTTAATTTTCTAGGGCTTTTGCTTTGTAATATTAGCCTATTTAAAGGCTTATTTTCAATGATAAATCAAGCTTGAATTTTATACAGAAAATTATTTGTGAGATTGAATTCTCTTTGTTCTTTTTGAACACCCAAAACACCATTAGTGAATGAGTGTTTTAGTTTTGACTTATCAATAGGATATCCATCACATATTGTGGCGTCTTCATTATATACCAAGGTTTCTAATCACAAGTTGATTAGGGGTCAAGGTGACCATTAGAACTTGAACTTAATTAGATCGGGGCTAATACAATATGGGTTTAGGCGCAGATCGTCCTAGATTCGTATCATTTGGTATCAGAGCCAAATTTTGTTCAGGTTTGATCTATCTTTATTTGCTTTATTTGTTTTTATGTTAATATGCAATTTTATCATTATGTTAAGGTTGCTTCTATCATCATACACGTTCTGCATATTAAAAAAAAAAAAAAAAACTCTTTCCTAGTTAAATTAGGTTTTCCTAGTTTTACCGTATTTTTGCTTCCTAGTTTGTTGATTATTTTTCATCATTGTTCTTGTTAATTTTGGTTTTTGTTGATTTTTCTTTGCTGTTTTAGTCTTAAATATTTGCATTCAAAAAAAAAAAAAAGAAGAGAAAAACCAAACAAATATTTAAAAAAAAAAAAAACTACACAATTTGTATTTTGTTTGGGAGGTCACAGGTTTGGTGATTATTTGGTGTTGGAATTGCAATTTTGGTGTGGATTCTTGCTACTGCAGTTGTCTTATGTAAGTAACAAAAAAAGAAAAAGAAAAACCAGAATAAAAAAAAAATTTTAATTTGTTGAATTTGGTGTTGAAATTTGTTGCTGGAAATTCCTTGGAACTGCTGTTTTGTTTATTATTTATTCAATATTTGGAGTTGCTGGAGAATTATTTTTTTTGTTGCAAATTTGAATTTTGGGTGCTTAAATTATTTGGATTAAAATTAGTTAAAGGATTTGATACAAAACTTGAATTACAAGAACAACAACCAACACTATTCTTTAATTTTGTTCGAATTGATTCTTGTTCGTGTTTGAAATTCTTTTTCTAAAATTTTATTCTTAAATCCTTAATTTTTTACCATATGGTCCAGTTCTTATTGTTTCTGAAATTTTCCTTGTTAATTTGCCTTATTTTGCCTGGAAAAGCCGAAAATTAAATTTTGCCAATTCATTTGGTATTGCTTGCTTTTGCTACTATTTTGTTGATAAGTTAATTTAAAACATACTTGTGATCTAATTGCTTTTTTGTGGGTGTTTTAATTAGAACTTTAATATAATTCATTGAGTGGAAAAAGGCAAGAGTGTGTGAGCCTAAAATAGGGTAAAAGCCACACTAGTTTCGGGACCTTGTTTGAGTGAAACACTTGAGGGAGTGAATATGGCGAGGTTTTATTTTATTTTTACATTATTTATACTAACATGGCAGATTCAAGGGTGAGAAAAGGAGATCCACCCTTAAGAATTAATGAAGAAGAGTCTGTAGAATTCCATAGTGGTTCCAAGCTAGGGGAGTGGTGAGCAAATGGACATGAGAGCTATATTGGAGCAATTGCAGTGGATGAATGCACAATTCGACAAAATATATCAAAGGATGGATAGGATAGAAACATCACAAGGAGGGCTAAACATAAGATTAGATGCTTATAAAGGTCGAGGTCAAGGTCGAGGTCGAGGAGGCCGAGGGCGACCAAGAGAAGAATTCGGTAGAAGTAACTTTGATGATGACTTGGATAAGGGGTTTGATGAAATTCTTGAACCTCAAGAAAGGCCAATCCATGGGAGACTAGAAAGGAATGAAGATGATAATCTAGGGAATACCAAGATAAACATTCCACCTTTCATGGGAAAAAGTGATCCGAAGGCATATTTGGGATGGGAGGAGAGAATGGAGATGATTTTTTATTGTCATAATTATTCGAAGGCCAACAAGGTGAAGTTGGCAGCAATGGATTTTGGTCATTATGCACTCCAATGGTGATGAATTGATCACTACATGGCGACAAATGAAAGAAGCCATGAGGAAGTGATTCGTACCATCACACTATCATAGGTTACTGCATCAAATGCTTCAATTTTTATCATAAGGAAGTCGGTTCATGGAGGATTACTACAAGGAGATAGAGATGCTTATAATGAGGTTAAGCATGAATGAGGATAGAGAAGCAACCATGGCAAGAATCCTTGGTGGTTTGAATCGTGAGATAGCCAATCAACTAGAATTGCAACAATATGTGGAATTGAAGGAGATGTTGCATGTGGCTATTAAACTTGAGCATCAATTCAAGAGGGGGTACAAGCTCATGGTTTGGGGGTGTTTCCAACAGCAAAAGATCAAATCCAAGTGGCTGAAGAAACAATCCTATCTTTGAAAACAACCCAAAGCCGAAAGTTGGGGAAGAAAGTTCAAATCGGCTAAGGAGAGAGACTAGAACCGAATCTGTTCAATCACCAAAAAAGGAAGGTAAATCTGATCCTAAACCTTTTAAAACTCACGAAATTGTGTGTTTTAAATGCCAGGGATAAGGACACATTGCCAATCAATGCCTAAATAGGAGGATCATGATGCTGAATGGTAATGGTGAACTAGAATCCGAAAGTGAGGAAAGTAAGGGAGAGGCTAAATTGGATGATGAAGAACAAGGAGAGGAAGAACTTAAAGATGAAGCCGAGACACTCCATGCATCCAATGCCAAATTAAACATGGTTTTTAGGAGAGTACTTGCGGTATACAAGGATGAGGATCAAGTTCAAAGGGAAAACATCTTCCACACCCGATGTCAAATCCAAGGTAAGATTTGTAGTATGATTATAGATAGTGGAAGTTGTGTAAATGTAATTAGTAGCATGGTAGTTGATAAATTAGGCTGAACAACTATTAAACATCTAGAACCTTATAGATTACAATGGCTTAATTATAGTGGTGAGATGAAAGTGAATAAATAAGCCAAAGTAAAACTTAGCATAGATAAATATGTGGATGTTGTGTTGTGTGATGTTGTGCCTATGCATGCCGAACATATTTTATTAGGTACCATGGCAATTTGATAAAGACGCTATTCATTATGGTCGAGAAAATTGTATTGTTTTAAGATTTAAAGGTAAGAAAGTCAAGCTGAAGCCATTGACTCCCAAGAAAGTGTATAGAGACCAATTACAAATACAACAAAGGAGGGAGGCCGAAAAACTCAAGGACAAAGCTAGTATGGCACCAATGGCTTGACAGACCATCCAAGAAGGTAAGTCCGAGCTCACTGTCCAAGGTAAGGATCCTAAAACATAAATTGAGTGGAAAAACCATGAGAAAGCCAAAAGTGGAGTGAGAAAAATAGAGAAACCGAAGAGTCATAGTGAGAAACCTAAAAGAGAGAAAAGGTTTGTGGTGGCCGAGAGAAAGAAAGGAAAATAAAGAAAAGAAAGGAAAAATAAAAATTTTTATTTGAGTTTTGGGGATGTTAATAACGCTATCTTGGGTAAGAAATCATTGCTGGTCATGAATTATAAAGATGTTTACTTAAAGATGCTTTTGTTGTTTAGGACTTTATCTGCATTGTTGAGAGCTTTACTTTGTGGCAATTTAAAAATTAGGAAGAGATTATTTGCTAACTTTAAAAAGTTTAATTTTTGCCATAATGAGCATGTATTTTTAGATTTTTTTGTGATAGTGTTTGACCCAAGAGATTTGATTTGGTTGCACTTATGAAAGGAAAGGTTTCTAAAACAAAGAAAGTCAACACTTATGCCACACGTGGATGGACTTTTCAAGTTTTGGAGCGAATTAAAGAAAATGCTTACAAACTTAACTTACCGGGTGAGTATAATGTTAGTGCTACATTTACTTTTGCTGACTCATCTTCTTTTTCTGTAGGTGATGAATTTAATTTGAGGGCAAATCCTTTTCAAGAGAAAGGGAATGATGTGATTCCGCCCTTCCTCGTTCAACCGACTACCAGCTGGGGTACGGGTCCTATACAAATGAAGATGGGGCCAATCACTAAGGCACAAGTTAAGAGATTTAATGATAACTTGGCTGGCTTTATTCATGGAGTTATTCAATCTTAAGAGGGCATAAAAATACCTAAAGATATAAGATCCGTTTTAAGCCTCCAAGTGGTGGAAACCGATACGGACCCGGGTAGCTATTTTCGTGTAAATTTGGACTCCGAGCAGCAAGGAATGGTTCGAAAACTTCATGAACTCAATGAATATTATTAATAGGACATGGAATCCAGCCAAATAAGAATCAAAAGCATCTAAAAAGGACTTATACAGACAACCTTTCAATTTGGCCAAAAATGTGTTGTTTTGTCGCTGGCTTTGACTTTCTTCTTGTTTGACTTATTCCAATCAAGGGGAAACGTGTGGGAATCATTATTAATCATATTTGGCATCCTAAATGGCATATGAAAGCTGATTTGGAGCCCAAACAAGCTTGAGATTGGTCAAAGATACCTTAGTAGTCAAACTAGTCAACTAGTTTCCTAATTTGACTTTGACTTTTTGTTTTAGGAAATTCGTCTTTTATTTTGATTTTTATTTATTTATTTGCTAGACAAATAAGTTTAGGAAATTTATTATTTTAGTATTTCAATTTTAAATTAATTAATTTCTAATTCAAAATAAAGGAATTAATTAATCCAAATTAGTTTAGGAAACTAAGAAAAATTAGGTACTTTTATTTTCTCTACTTTCTTTTTCTCAACACTTTGTGTCCGGTTTTGAATTAATTTTTTAGGGCTTTTGCTTTGTAATCTTAGCCTATTTAAAGGCTTATTTTCAATGAGAAATCAAGCTTGAATTTTATACAAAAAAATTATTTGTGAGATTGAATTCTCTTTATTCTCTTTGAACACCTAATACACCATAAGTGAATGAGTGTTTTAGTTTTGACTTATCAATAGGATATCCATCACCTATTGTGGCATCTTCATTATATATTAAGGTTTTTAATCACAAGTTGGTTAGGGGTCAGGGTGACCATTAGAACTTGAACTTAATTAGATCTAGGCTAATATATTACGGATTTAGGTGCAGGTTGTCCTCGGTTCGTATCATAATATCTGTTAGGGTCTATACTCAATGTAGTTTTTGTAAAGAAAGGGGATTGAATTACAAGCCTAAATTTTCAGAAAATTTAATGTATTAAAAGATTAAAAGCAAAAAATTCAAACAACAGGCGACAATGTTATCATGAAAAGCACCAGCCAAACATTTTCAAAATAAATAAATATATCATACTTTTATTGACTATGTACTAACAATCTTTCAACTTATTAAATTTAAAATTTTTAAATTTGACTGTGTTTCATTAATTTAAACAATAGCTTCTTTAAAATAAAACATAAATAGATTAAATGAACAGCTTTAATTATTTTGCTTCGTATTGTTTCATATGAATCAAACATAGCATTTATTAATAGTGTGAAAAAAAAATTAATAATAGCCTACACTTTTGATGCAAAAAGTGTCACCTATTATATTCAATTTATAAAAGAAATATATATATATATATATATATCTTTTACTTCACATTGCTAATTAAGTTAACATTGAAACACAAGTCAATTAAATGAATGGATTAATTATTTTGCTTCATATTTCTAATTAATATATTTAGCATTTATATACATCTGAATCAAAGATAAAATTATTTACAATTGTAAAAAAAAAATATATATATATATATATATATATAATAAAAGACAATAGGCGATGCTTTTCATGATAAAATGTCATATCTTTGTTCAACATTAATTATAGTATACAGGTTTGTCATGATGCCAATAATACACCAAGGGTCATAAAATGGGTTTATCTCATAGTTTTATCCCATAGTTTTATTATTGCCACGATACCTTTCATACACCAAGGGTCATAAGGTGTGTCCTTCCCACAAGTTTCTTTTTTCTTTTACAGTTTGGTGGCGTACCAAAATGCCATGCACCACTTGGCAGCACTAGATATATCGTATCATATATTGTTTATGTTTCTGAAAACATTGTTGGTTTTCTAATATCTATATTTTTACTACACACTTCATAATTATTTTATGAAATTCTGCTTACGCTATTTTATGCTCAATATTCAAATTATGATTAATCCAGTTTATAATATTTTAATGGCCATTGATTTAAACAATTTAAGCATCATATTTATGATATTGATTTGGTACAAGTTGGGTTTTGTAAAATGAATTTTAAACAGGAAACCTTTCAAAGGAATGGGACGAAAGGTCTTTAGAGAAATATTTATAGAAATAAAATATTATTTTCTTATTATGCTATCCTACTCACTAAGATATTTTTACTTCATGTTTTATTTATTTTTAAATTCGTTTCCCTAAGTCAAAGCAATTAGCAGACAGTCTAATCATGTATTACTTATTATTTCATATTTTCTACAGCAGCAGTAGCAGTACTTATCATTTCCTGTTTATCTTCATTTTTCCTGACTTCTTCGCATAAATTGTATTACATAAATTTTCAAATACTCTTAGAATGCTCTGATCTAAATAATAGATAAGGTAGTGATCCTATTATATATGTGTAGTAATGGCTTATAGTATGATGGGCTATAGATGTTGACTATAGTTGTAAACTTGCATACTGTTATGGCTCTATCTTTTTATATTGAGGTATTATTTGATATTTGCATGCATTGGTTGTTCGCGGTTTAAGTAAGGTTCCATTAGGTCTTCTCTATGAATTATTCAGTGAGACTTCTATAAGCGGACCATTCGGGAGATCCTGAGAAGGTTACCAAGGCAATTCCTATTAGCTTGGTATCAGAGCTCTAAATTGTAAATTCCTTAGAATTGTGCATCACTGTACAGCTCATCTTGTATTTGATATATTCTTGCCTAACTTATCTATTGAAATTAATTACATTCCTATTATTCTTTAGAATAGTATTCTTTCTTGATGGAATACAAAGGTAGGCATAGGTCTTAGCATGCTTAACTGAAATTATAAATGTGCCTACTTATAGAGCATCTTGCTAAATGCCTTGCTCAATCACTTTAGAGGAGTGAATTTACTAGGCATTTTGTTGATTAGGCTTGTAGACTTGGAGGAGTGGGTTTTGGTGACTTCAGATATGCTATTATAGCTTTATCTTAGTTAGTTGACATGGGAAAAGTCTTGGATGAGGGTGCAGTGTCCAGATGAGGATAAGGTTAGGATAACTAGCTTTATGCTAGAGGAAAATGCAAGAAAGTAGTGGATGCATGAAAGGACTAGAAGATGTCAGGTTTGAGTTTATATCTCACACCAAATTCTACCCTTCAGCCTTTGTTGAAACTAAAAGACTAGAGTTTGAGACACTCACTCAAGATAGCATGATAGTTTCTAGGTACGAACAAAGATTCAGGAATCTATTAAAGTCCTACCCTAACTTGATTTCTGATGATGTTAGTAAGAAGAGGAGGTTTCTTAACTGTTTGATCAAAGAGGAGATTTCTTAACGGTTTGACCAAGCCTATAGAGTTAAGCATCTTAGCTATAGTTCACCCTATATATCAGTCTATCAGAGATGCTACCATAGAGGTAGAAAGGAAAACCTTATTGCACAAGTCTAAGAGATGATCATTTGCTGGCATGTCTTCATGGAGCATCCATCAAGGATCATTTGAAAGGGATAATTTGAGTTCAAGATCATATGGCAGTGGAGGATCTATAAAGGGTATGCATGGTTTAGGGGGCAGTAGATTTTAAAAAGGTGGACATCCTTAAGGTTCACGACATCAGTCAGTGAGCAGTGGCAGCAACCATTACCAAAGGCTTATAGGCGAGGCAGTTTCCATTTATGTTTAGCCTTTGTGTCAAGTTTCATGATGGATCATGCCAGTGGGATGGACCATGATTTCAGTACTAGTAGTCAGGATACTTTAAGAATGATTGCCTTTATTTAGGACACATCCAGGCTAGAGCCTTAGGATCTAGTCCTTAATTTCAATAGACTGGTAGAAGTGGAAGACAGGGTACACATATAGGCCAGACTTTAGGTGGTTCTACTAGCATTGGATAGCAATCTGCATCCGCAGCCCAAGGCAAAGGTTAGAGGGGTAAACCACCTACCAAAGGCAAGGTGTATGTTATGACTAGGTAGGATCTATAGGCCACTACTGATATTGTAACAGGTACATTATCTATGTTTGATGAGGGTGCACGTGTTCTCATTGACCTAGGGGCCATACACTCTTTTATTGCACATGAGTATGCTACATGAGTTAGGATTACTCCAGTTCTTTTGAGGTGTTGTTTGGAGATTTTCATACCCACAGGAGAGTCTTTGTGGCATAGTTAGATGTTCAAAGGTAGTTATTTTATATTGAAGGCCGAGTTATAGAGGTAGATTTGATCTTTTTAGATTTCCAAAGGTTGTATGTGATCCTTAGGATGGGTTGGCTTGCTTTGAAACATGCTTTAGTGGATCATCTCTATAAAGAGGTGATACTTAGATGACTTAATCTACTAGTAGTGGTTTTCTATAGAGAACAGAGGCAAACACCTTTAGGTTTGATCTCTACCATTTTTGATAGATGTTTACTTTAGAAAAATTGTAAGGGGTATCTAGCTTAGATGATTGATATCTGAGTTAATGAAGTTAGGGTGGAGGATGTACCAGTGATGAAAGACTTTTAGATGATGTTCCAGGTTTACTTTTGGAGCAGGAGATAGACTTTCCCATCGATTTATTCCCTAGTACAGTTTTTATCTCTTCCATTGTATAGGATGGGCATAGCTAAGTTGAAAGAGTTGAAGACTCAATTATAGAAGTTAGTAGATAAAGGATTTATCAGACCCAGTTCTCACCTTACAAAGTGCCAATGTTATTTGTAAAGAAGAAAAATGATAATTAGAGATTATGTGTAGACTGCATACAATTGAATAAGGTCAATATTCATAACAAATACTTTTTTCCTTGGATTGATGTCTTATTTGACCACCTTCAGGATGCTAAGGTATTCTTTAAGATTGACTTGAGGTCAAGATACCATCAATTGAGGATCAAAGAATAAGATATTCCTAAGACCGCATTCAAGATGAGATATAGGCATTATGAGTTTTTGGTGATGTCTTTTAGACTTACCAATGCCACTACAACTTTTATAGATTTGATAAACAGAATTTTTTGATAATACTTAGATCAGTTTTTTATTTTCTTTATAGATGATATCTTGATGTGATGCGAATCTGCCCGTGCCCGCACGACCGACAACCCGCTGGGGTGTTAATCCGATACGGATGAAGACCGGGCCAATCACTAGGGCTCAAGCTAAAAGTTTTAGGGACAAATTTGCTGCCTTTATCCAAGGGGTAATTCATTATCAGGAGCACTTGTCCATACCCAAAGATCCAAGGCCTGTCTTTGGCATACAAGTGGTGGAAGCCGATACGGATCTAGGTAGCGGTTTTGGTGCATTTATAGAGTCCGGACAGCAAGAAATGGTTCCAACTCTTTATGGATTCAAAAAATATCACTACGAGGTCATGGAAACAAGTCAAGGCAGAAGTAAAACCAACTTGTACGGACAACTTCAAAATTTGGCCGAAAATTGTTGTATTGCTTGCTGGCTTTACTGTATTTTGTTGAGTTAGCTTTTTCTCTTTCTTCCAAGCAAGGGAAACATGTGGGACTCCATAATAAGCTTATTTGGCATCCTAAAAAGCATATTGAAGCTAATTTGGAGCTCAAATTGGTCAAAGTCAACTTAGTCAAGAAGCTAGTATTTTAGTTTCCTAATTTGATTCTACTTTTTGTTTTAGGAAATTACCATTACTTTTTTGTTTTTATTTATTTATTTTCTAGAGAAATAAGTTTAGGAAAATTATTATTTTATTATTTTCATTTTAAATAAATTAATTTCTAATTCAAAATAAAGGAATTAATTAATCCAAATTAGATTAGGAAATGAGTGAGAATTTCAGCCACCATAGGAAACCACTTTGTATGGCCGATTTTCCCTTTGTTTTTAGGGTTTATTTTGTGACTTTGTAGCCTATTTAAAGGCTTATTTTTCAATAAGAATTAAGCTTGAATTTTATACAGAAAATTATTTGTGAGATTGAATTCTCTTTGTTCTTTTGAACACCTAAAACACCATTAGTGAATGAGTGTTTTAGTTTGACTTATCAATAGGCCTTCTATCACCTATTATGGCGTCTTCATTTTATACCAAGGTTTCTAATCACAGGTTGGTTAGGGGTCAAGGTGACCATTAGAACTTGAACATAATTAGATCCCAGCTAATATAGTACGGGTTTAGGATCAGGTCATCCTAAGTTCGTATCATGATGTATTCGAAGAGAAACGCATAATGTGAGATGCATTTAAGTTTGGTCTTGTAGACTTTCAAGCAATACCAGTTGTATGTCAAATTTAGGAAATGTGAGTTTTGGTTTAGTCAAGTGGGATTTCTTAATAATGTAATTTTTGTCGATGGCATTTATGTGGATCCTTAGAAAGTAGAAATAATGTTAAACTAAGAGCAACCTACTGTAGTGACTGAGGTGTGGAGTTTCTAGGTTTAGAGAGCTATTACCACAAGTTTATAGAAAGATTCTCAAAGATAGCAAGACCATTTCATTATTTGACCAGAAAAGATGCTAAGTTTAAATGGACTAATAAGTGTGAAGAAGAGCTTCCAAAAAATGAAAGAAAAGTTTACTTCTACTCTTTTTCTGACATTGTAAGAGGGCAATGAAAGGTTTGAGATTTACAGTGATGATTCGCATTAGGGTTTGGGTTGTGAATTGATGCAGCATAAGAGGGTAATAGCTTATGCTTCTAGGCAGTTGAAGAATCACGAGTTGAATTATCCTACTCATGACTTGAGCTATTGTGACCTTTGCATTGAAGCCCTGGAGATAGTACTTGTATGAAGCTACTTGTCAGATCTTTATCAACATAAAAAAACATGAGTATCTATTTATTAAGAGGGAGTTGAACTTAAGGCAAAAGAGATGGATAGAATTGCTTAAAGATTATGATTGTACCATTGACTTCCATCCAATTAAGATATGGGGTAGCCAATGCATTAAGTCTGAAGGCTACAAGTTCATTAGCTTATATGCAGAAGTACAAATTCCTTTGATGGTTAAGTTGAGAAAGTTGTTGATTTATGGATGCATACTTTGGGAGAACTTTTTGCTAACTTTCAACTACGACCGATACTTATGATTGTGTTCTTGAGACCCAATTTGAAGACCCTTACTTGTGAGAGGAAGGAAGCTACACATCACTATTAGTGGTGATGGAGCCTTAGTGATTGGTATTAGACCCTATGTTCCAGTCAAAGACGAGTTGAAAAGGAAAATATTAAAAGAAGCCGATAGTTTTGCCTATGCTATGTATCCTGTAGTATTAAGATGTATCGTATCAGAAAGAATATTATTAGTGGGTAGGAATGAAAAAAGAAGTTCCTGAATATGTATCTAAGTGTTTCATTTACTAGTAAGTGAAAAAGGAGAGGTAAAAAAGCCTTTTAAACTTCTTCAGCCTTTACCTATCCCATAATGGAAATTGGAGCACATTACTAGGATTGTGTATTCAAGCTTCCTCCCACAGTCTAGAGACATAATGATATTTGAGTGATAATGGATCGACTCATAAAATCCATACACTTCCTACCTATTTATAAGAGGCTTTCTCCTCAAAAGTTAGTGGAACTCTTTATGAATCATATAATGAGTTGGCATAGGGTGCTAATATTAATCATATTTGATAAAGATCCATAGTTCACTTCAAGGTTTTAACAGAGATTAATGTAGGAACTTCGTATCAAGTTGAATTTGAGTATCACTTTTCACGTAAATCCGATGGGCAATTTGAGAGGACTATTCAGTTAGTGGAAAGCATGTTGAGGTTATGTGTACTACAGTTCAAGTAAAATTAAAATGAATAGCTACCTTTAGCAAAGTTCATATATAGTAATAGTTATCACTTGAGCATTCAGATGTCATCTTATCAGGCATTGTATGGGAAACAATGTCGAACTCCATTATATTGGAATGAGATGAGTGAAAATAAACTTCTAGATCCTAAGATTGTACAATGAATGGTGGAAAAGAACAAAGTCATACAAGCCAAATTGAAAGCAGCACATAATAGGCAAAAAAGCCATGTGGATGTATGTAGAAAGAATATTGACTTCAAGGATGATGATGAAGTATTCTTGAAGCTTTCTCCTTGGAAAGGCACAGTACGCTTCGGAAAGTGAGGAAAAACGAGTCCTCACTATATTGGACCAGAAAAAATAAGTCTAGTGGCTTACAACTTATCTTGCCGGATAAACTTTCTCAAGTCCACATCTCCATGTTGGAGGCACCAAAAATTGAGTCGAGTTATGACTTGTCTTCTGAAGAGTAGTAAATGCAAATTCTGGAAAGGGAGGAAAAAAACTTCGCAACAAGACCATTTCTTTAATGAATGTGCTTTAGTGGAATCACCTAGTTGAGGAGGCAACTTTGAAGGGAGAGGATCAAATGTGGAGTCAATATCCTTATCTCTTCCAAAATTAAGATACAAATGTCGTGAATGAAATTTCTTTAAAGGGGATAGATTGTAACAATCCATATCAAAATATCTTTGTTGTACAAGATTAACTAGGTTTGACCATGTGGATTGTGTGTATATTCCAGGTTAAACTTTTTTCTATGGTTAAGGTTAGGTCTAATTAATATACCATTGTATAGAGCTCATCGATATAAGTTTATAAATTGGCGGCACGCCAAGTTCCAAGTTACTGACAAAAAGTTATGGTTTTGAAAAATTTTAAACAACAATATTATATCAGTGTTTAGGCTAGTCCTAGATTTTTATCTGCTAGTGAGCCAAGACCCTATATAAGTGTTAGAGAGCATGTCGAACAATGAATCAATCTCTAAATCCCAATTTTATCTCAAAAACTCCAAAAACCACTCCTCAAACTCGAGGACTAGAATCTGGTCGACCTAAATCATTGCTGTTTTCTCGCTTTTCGATCACTAGCGAGCCACATGGTTGGACCACTAGGAAGCCCATCCTATTGCAGACAAAAAAAAAAAAAAAAAAAAAAAAAAAACCCTAACATTTCATGGCCTTACTCCACTAGATGCACCCGGGTGGGGTTAACGAAGTCGCGGCAATGCCGTCGTTGGTCTCTAGTGAGTTTATAACATCTTAACTTGAGAAAATGCTCCAAATTTGAACTTATGACCAAGTTTTACCAAGATTGATTGGGCCTGACCAAATGGGTCTTACAATTAGATTGATTGGGGCTGACCAAATGGGTCTTACAATTGACTTTTTGCTGCTAAAGGAATTTCACTTGACCGAGGCACTGTGGTAAAGTACTCATCGACCTTGAGTTTGTAACTACTACTATGCCAAAATCGAAGCAGAGATTAGAATGTTATGGTCATAACAAGGTGAAGTCCAGACTCATCAACAAGTCTAAGGTTGACTTTTTATTTGTATGTATTTGATTTTAACTATAAACCATGTAATAGTGATCGTTAATACAAGTTTATAGACTAATGGTGTATGCTTAATTTGGACCTATGGTTGAAAAGTTATAAATTTTTAAAGTTGTGCCTGTTTTTCTTGGACTGACTTTATCAGCTATTGAAATATTTAAAAAGGTCCCTTACAAGTGCCACATGTCACCAATCGATAAGTTCCATGTGTCACCATTAAGTAGGTGCCACATGTTACCCATCGGTAGATGCCACGTGTCACCATAAAATAATAAAATCTCTCTCTCCCTCTCTCTCTCTCTTTCTTGCCTGCTGGTTAAATTGACCATGCTTTAGCCATTGGAGGGCAGCATGTGCCAGGCAGCATGGAAGCCCACACCAGGGCAACATCGACCACCAAGCCCTGACCTTTTGGCTGGTGGACAACGAGATTGGCATTCAATTGCCAGTAGTCGGTATTGCCCAGTTTGTCCATTTTTTGTGGTACCTGGCCACAAGATTGGTCCATCCCCTTAGATTTTGACCCACTGATTCAAATATGACCTCTATTTCTCCATATTCCAAATTGTTTGAGCAATACATTGATTTGAATTTTGGTAAAAACTTTTCGACCATTGTCCAACCACCAATGGTGAATTCAGGGTGTTTAAGATAAGTATCTTCAATCCTTATTTTGTGAGCTTTCATTTGGTATTTGCTAATTATGGTTGAGTTTTTAAAACGTTACCATTTTTAATCTAGGTTGTAAGTACTATAAAATTGGAGTGTGTTTGGAGGTTTTTCATAGCATTTCTTATTACATTTAGGTTCTTATTTTTTTTGGTGGAGTTAGTGGAATGTTTAATTTTAGAAAAATTGAGCATGAATAGAAAACTCCAAATTTTAAAGCAATAGGCCATTGGGCTTTTTGTGTAGTTGGACAGCTGGCGACTAATTATTGGACTTTAAACAAGTATTGGTAGTCTTGATTATATGTCTTTTTTTTTTTTTTAATGGAAGCATGAGTAATGTTTTTGGTATATTGTAGACATCTGGGACAAGGCATGTGGCTGATCCTATAGTGGAGCAAGGATAAGTAGTGCCAATACCATGAGTAGTATATCTATTTTAAGTTCTATCTTTGAGTTATAGAAATGTTGTAATAAATATTTGATTAATTGTGGCATTTATAATAATAGAAGTTATAAATGCACTCTTATGGATTTTTCTAAGTATATTTATTATGTCTAATTAAGATTATTCCACGAAGTTTATAGGTAGCATGTTAATTATATTTATACTAGCAAATGTATTTTATGAATTACTGTAAATTGACAATGGAAATGTTTTTGTTTATCTAGTTTTGTTTGTTAGTTTATTTTAAATGCTAGAGTGTGACTTTTGAAGTTAGCTTGAAAGTGGCTTGGTTTTTCTAAAATAAATTAGGTATAAAATATTCAATTATTATTATTATTACCACTACTTTGACCATGAATTTTTAATGTGACTTTTCTCAATCATGCTATATATACATGTATGAATATATATGTGTGTGTGAGTGTATGTGCGTGGGTGTGTATGTATAATTGTGAATTTGTAAAAATTAATTGTTTATATTCAGTTATTTGAGTTAGTTGTAGAATTAAAAATATATTAATCTCCATTGTTTCTTTTAAATGTTTCCGTACTATAATTTTGACTACAACCTATATTTGAATTGCCAAATGATTTATCATAAATGTTAGCTCTCATAAGGTAAATATGCAAATAAAATATGTTCGCATAATTTTATATAATTATATATTTATATGTGTGTGCATTTAAGTAAATATGTATGTATAATTATTATTTATTTAGTAATTATTAAAAGTTGGATTTAAAGTGGGTTATTTAACAAATTAGTATTAATTGAGTAATTTATAAAATTCCAACAAGGGGCTTAGATGCTTATTTTATTTAAAAATAGCTTTATTAGTTGATTCATTAATTTAATTGTGAAAAGGTTTATTTTAAATTTTAGTTTCGATAAAGTGACTATGTTATTAAAATAAATTTGCATATATTTATATATTTATACGCGTGAGTATAAATGAAAACCTATATATGATTTTGTAAAGCTAATTATTCTTAATTATTGATTTATTTATTTATTTGTTTAAAATATTTAATTACATTTTAAAAATATAATTATGAGGAATTGACATTTTTGTAATTACATATATTTTCTGTGACAAGTTAATCTATAAATACATCATACAATACTAGTGTTATGTACCGTTATATTATGAATTAGTAGGCAAGTTATATTTAGTAGTCTTTTATGAGCTATGGTAAGCAAGGGTAGAGATGTATTTGTTGTAATGGCATTAGCCACCCTCCTCAAAGCTGAAGGATGGTAGGTTTACCAATTCCTATAGGCATAGGCAATAAGGTGAGCGAGGGTAGGCAGGTATTCTTGCTGTGATGACATTAGCCAACCCCTCTTGGCCATAGGGTGGTAGGTTATTTAGCAGCAGAACCATTGGGACACCATTAGGACCGCATGCAGGTTTTATTCTCCCTCCCCAATTTGTGAAATGATGTTCTGGACACCAAGCATCACTTAACATCATTGGTATATCGTATGGTGTATTAGGTATCCTTTTGATATATACATATATATATTATGTTATGCTAGGAAGTACCACCCTTGTCCTAGTATCGGATTTTTTCTGCTTACTAGACTAGCGAGTTGGAAAGCCATTATAGACAACCATCCTTGACCATATTGGTAGTAGTATACCTATGGATAGTTGATATTATGGGACCACACATTAGTGTACTATATGGTAACTCAGGTGTATCTCTGCTATCAGTATGCGAGATATGTAATGTATTATTTATCAATTTTTACCTATTAATGATTATGATTATGATTATTATTGTTGTTGTTGTTGTTACCATTGTCAACTATACAATTGTTGTATTTGTCCGAACTAATGACTTAATGGATTTGGTGACATGGTAGCCTACAGACATATATTATAGCCTTCGAACAGGTGTATTAGCCTCCAGATAAGTATCACATTCTTCGATCAGGTTATTTAAATTTCTTGAGAGATTTGTATACGTACATATAGAATATATATATATATATATATATATTTTTTTTTCATTGATTCTAAGATAGTGGTAATACTATTGAAGATACCAATAAGGCCTCAACTGTTTAATTTAAAATATTATTCTGTTTTGTGCATGTTCTTAAATGTAATTTATTTTATTGAAAGCCGTCTTACAATTTATTCATTGTCAATAGTAAAATTTGTATTGGTATATGTTCTAGATATTAGATATTAAAGCATAGACTGAATGATTTAGGATTTAGAACCCAAGTTGTATTATTATTTTTATTATTATCATTGTTGTTGTTGCTGTTCTTGTTGTTTTTGTTTTTATCACCTTTCTATCTACATTTTTGTGTTCGACGTGTTCATGAAGTGCTGTAGAAATGTGAGACTATAATAAGTGAGTGGTGTGGCAGTCATGAGTTATAAAAGTATATATGTCTCACGCTAAGTAAGGATTTGAGAAAAGTCATGGCTATTTGACATTCAGGTAGTAAACTCTAGAAGGTTCACTGACAACTTTAAAGGTATTTACGGTTTACTAATTATTTCTCATATCTATATTCATATGCCATTATTATCAAAATCCCGTAAATTTGTGGAAACTTATAGTAAAGTGGGAAGAATAAGGTGGACGTATATTTTGAAGTGAGTTTTCTATGCAGGGAAATATTTGGCAAAGTCCAATTTACAAATATATGCTATTGGATTCTCTGTAAAATTTCCAGTGGGGTTTTCTCTAGTTAGGGCCACCCTAGGATTCTGATAGCAAATTCTGGGAGGGTCCTGACAGAGTTGGCCGGACTCCGTTCACCAAGATTCCTTACTGTTTATAAGATCCATCAATAGGAAGTTTGGTCGAATATTTTGATGAGTTTTTCAGCCACCAATGATACTTTTGGATTGAGTTGAGCACACTAATATATTCCTTATCCCTTGGGTTTTTTGTTGATATAAGGTTTATGAATTTTAGGCATCGTTTTATAATTTTTCTTTTTCTGGGTCAATTAACTAAATATGGGATAAAATTGAACTGTGTTTGGACAAAAATTGATAAAATTGGATAGAATTGAAATTGGATTAGTATAATTAGATATTAATAGGATCTATTGGAAGGTTCAGTTTCATAAAGTCTGCTTTTCTGGTGAAAAACTCCAATTTTAGGTATAGGATCCTAAGGGTTCGCAGTATAATTAGACCACTCAATGTCAAATTTATGTAATTTTATAGTTGTATAAATTATTTTAAAATATTTGGTACACAATAATGTCTTTAGTTTATTTGTTGGAGCTTGAAGAATATTTTATTATATTAGAGACACTTGTATGAGCCTGAAGATGACTGTGCGAAGGAGCAGGAGTGAGCATTAGCGACATTTATAAATGGTTATGTTATTAAATAGTTTTGAGCATGCCATTATATTATATATGTGGTTTGGATATTTTATATATATATATGGTTTGATCTAAATATTTATTTTATGCATATATGAATGTTGGTTTTTCAATATATGTGTTATCAATTCATGTAACTTTTTATAATATTTTTAATGGTTTCCAATTTTATGAGTTCATAATAAACTTGTGAATATTGGTATTAAAATATTTTGGCAATTAAGTTGATATTTTAGTCTTTTTGAAAAATAATTGATTTGATAAAGTAGATTAGAAATTATATATTTTCAAATATGTTTAAGTGTTTTATATTTTTAAGTGCTTAAAAAAATAGTTTATGATAATATATATTCACTGTTAGTATTTATGTTTTGGTATGAAATAGTGATTTGAAATTTTAAAATATTTAAATATACAATTGGATTTGAATATTAAACTTTGCTTTATAGTACAATATTTTTTAAAAAAATGGAAAACTATAATCTTGAAAAGATTGTTTTGTGAATATTGTTATGTTATTTATAAATTGGTATACCATATAATACTAGTATCTTTATTCAAAATTATATTATAGCGCATATGTTTATCACATTGCCTGTAATACATTAAAGGTCGTGAAATGAGTTTATCCTACATGTTTATTATTGCCACGATATAATTAATACACTAAAGGTCATGAGCCTTTATAATGCTAAAGGTAATAAGGTGGGTTCATCCCATAAGTTTCTTTTTCTTTTACTATCCGATAGTGTTTTTGACTTTGTGCACCACTTGGCGGCCCTAAGTATATCATGTGGTATAATTTTTATGTTTCTGAGTACATTGTTAGTTTTTTCATGTTTATGATTTTACTGCACTTTTTATAATTATTTTATGAAACTATGTTTATGCTCTTTTAAGCTTAATATTTAAATCATGATTAATCTAGTTTATGATATTTTAATGGTCATAGACTTTTCATATACTATCCAGTAATGTTCTAGGATACTGTGCACTATTTGGCAACGCTAAAATATGTTCCTTTTTCTTTTACTATCTAGTAGTGTTCTGGGATACTGTACACTACTTGGAGGCACTAGATGTATTGTATGATACATTGTTTATGTTTTTGAATATATTGTTAGTTTTCTGATATTTATGGTTTTATTGAACTTTTCATAATTATTTTATGAAACTATGTTTATGCTCTTTTATGCTTAATATTTAAATCATAATTAATCTGATTTATAATATTTTAATGGTTATAGATTCATACTATTTAAACATCATTTTTATGATATTGATTTGGATACTGGTTGGGTGGTATGAAATTAATTTTAAAAGGAAAACCTTTTAAAGGAATGGAACGAAAGGTTTTGAAAAAAATATTTATATAAATAAAATATTATTTTCTTATTATGGTATACCATATCATGAGATATTTTTATCTCACGTTTTAGTTATTTTTAAATTCATTATTCAAGATTCAAACAATTAACGGACAATATATCTCGTGTTTCCCATAGTAGCTGCAATATTTATTTTTCCCTATTAATCTTTATTTTTCAATACTTATTCGCATGAAATGTATTATATAATTTTTCAAATACTCTTAAATGCTTTAATCTAAATTATGGATAGAGTAGTGACTTTATTATATATGCCTGTAGTATGATGGATTGTAGGTGTTGACTATAGTTGTGGACTTGAATACTATTGTTATTCTATCTTTATATATTGATGTATTATTTAATATTTGCATGTATTGGTTGTTTACGATTTATTTGAGATTCCATTAGGTCTTCTCTATGGATTGTTGGTGGGATTTCACTAGGTGAGAGCATCTGAAAGATTCTAAAAGGTTCCTAGGACGGGTCTTGTCATAAATACTTTAATATTTTTTTTCAAAAACTTACATGTTTTTTGACCGAACAAGTATCAATTTGCTTTATCAAATTTGGGAATATTAGAATAAGTTGCAATAAATTGAAAAATTGAATGTATAAATCATTATTTTTGAAAGTTGAGGACCTAAATCATAAAATCCTTTAAATGAAGACTATCAAAATGCATTTGATATTAATCCATAAAATTTCATACATAGTAGTAATGTATTTAAATGTTAACTAGTTGGTCAGTCTCGTCAAATTCTAACAAAAATGTTCAAGGGATAGACCAATTTTAACATAATAGTAATACTATAGTTTAGGAAGAGATGGCTTAAGAAAAATTTTAAAGAATTAATAGACTAAGTTCAATGCAATTTGTTTGTTTGTTTTATTTTTTTATTTTTTTAATATGTAATATTTCTTAATCAACTTTAACATTAAAATATTCAGTAAGGAGTCTTTTCTAGAGTTTTCCAAAATTTCACCCTGGGCGGCCTCCAGAAGAAAACAAATAAATGTCGGCAGCCCTTACTGCGTACTTGATGATGCCATTTTCGAGTTTTATATATGTACAATATGATATAGTGTTAATTTGTTTAATCAAATTAATCCTCCATTTATCAAGAAAAAAAAAATAATTCCTCCATTAAAGCATCGTGTATAGCATGTTCGCATGAAAAATATAATTATTTTGTTTCTTTTTTGTTTTTTTGGGTAATATTTTTATTTTATTTCTTGGAAACTAGAGTTAACTATTTCTCAGAAAAACATTCGAAACCAATTTAAAAGAATTTAGCGTGACTTTTTAACAATTGATTCAGACACAATGCTTGCACGAATGCACACAAACACGTGGTACATATCCAGATAAAAAATCATAAAAAAATAAAGTATATCGAAGCAGATTAGATGAGGCTCTTTAATTTTAGAAAATGCATGTCTAAAATAAGAAAAAAGTGTTAAGAGTTTAGATGTTTTTTTGCCCGCTGTTTGTTATAAATGGTGTATTGGTGATAAAACATTAAATATGAGCAATTGATCTAATCGGAAGATTCGCCCATGTTAAAATGGAATTATCTCACGTAACAAATAGTAAAGGTTGCTAATCTTTTTTTATTTTTTTTTTATTTTAAACAATTAAAGGTTGCTAATCACCATTTTTTATTTTTAGTTTTACAATGCCTTTTTAAGGTGTCTACAATAGTAGGATTTCTTTTATAAGGTTAGAAAATGTTCATAACTCTAATTATGCATAACTGTGATCATAAAAGTACTAAGGTTTAATTAAACTTTAATATCAATTAGTATCAATTATGTGCAATACGCTATATGTGTAATACGCTATATGTGTAACCGTAATAAATAATTTTGAAAATTAATTATGTTCAAATCAAATTAAATTAATTAATTATTTTATTCTTAATGAAGTAAAGACTAAAAACCATTAATAATTTGCTATAAATTTTATAATTTTTATTGATATTGTTTGATAGTTTTACAAAAATCAAACAATGTGGACATCTTTTTTGATGGGTGCGGCAGTGCAAACTAAATTTAATTAGAGAAATAAAGAAAAATATGATAATAAAATAATAAAAACTACATATAATAAATCTGATAAAAATCAAACGGTTGTACTTATTTGTAAAGAACAAACAAATTTAAGATTCTCAAATGTTTTGTAAAAAAAAAAAAAAAAAAAACTTTAAATATAAATTTAGTCAACTAAGTGAAACGATAGAAAATAACAATAATTTTTTTAAAGAATAAAAAAATATCATAACAAAATTGAAATTAAGGAAAAAAATATTATTCAATAATTATATGCCTGATAGATTTGGAGTTAAAAAATCATTTGGTCCATTACCTATTGTAGGATTTTACAATTTAAGTTTTAGCACTTTAGGCTCTTGATTTTTTAATTTGTTTCAATTTGAGTCTTTTTGATTTTTGATTAACAAGATTTAACAACCGTTTTATGTGATTGATATTAAATTGTGTCATATTTCCAATTATAAAATATTAAAGTGCAAAATTTTAAAACGACTTTTAAAATTCAGCATTTTTAATATTTTCAAGTTTAAATTTTGATATAGTTTATACAAGTTAAGTGATTTGCACAAACTCTTTTTAAAAAAAATAAAGGGCACTAAAGTACAAAATATTAGCTTTAATATTTTGTACTTTTAAATTATCAAGTTTAAAAATTAATATAGTTTAATTACAGTCACGTGATGAGATGACAGTTAAATCCTATAGCCAAATGTCATCTCAAATTGCTATAAATTAAAATATTAAAGGACTAAATTGTTGAGCTGAAAAGTTGAAAGCATTAAATTGTAAAATTTTAAAAATTTGAGGGTAACAAAATGCAATTATCACAAAAATCAATGGTGAAAAATTCTAAATTTCTCATGAAACTTTATTTATGTTTGGATTTTTGCTAAACTGATCATTTAATAGAAGCTCTAATGACCAAACTTCATGTTTTTTTTTTTTCTTTTTTTTAGTTAGAATTTTGACTAAATTGGGGTTAGATGACCTAAATACCCATTTTCTATACAGATGAAGAAAAAAAAAACAAAAACAAAAAAGAGGAAAAAAAAAATCTAAATGTATAATGGAAAAAGAAAACCATTCGGTAGAAGTTAGCAAAAATCAAAGAAGACTTTTGCGAGAAAGATGGAGGAGGCAGCCACTTAAGAGAATTCGATTATGGTTATTTGTTAATGAAAAATAGGAAGAATATATATATGTATATATATATATATATATAATGAAATTTTATAGTACAGACATCTCGCATCTTGTTATAGCACGGATATCCATATTTTGTTATAATATAAATTTTTTAAAAAATAAAAATTTTTTAAAAAAATTATTCTTTTTGTATATAATATTAACAATGATTTAAAAAAATAATTATCTTTATATATAATATTGATAATAATTTTTTTTTAGAAGATTTGCAACATAATAAAATATAAATATCAATAGTACAGACAGCTTATATATACAAATACATATATATATATAGTACAGACAGCTTATATATACAAATACATATATATATATATATAAAGAAGTTGTTCACGAATATGTATTCTAATTTTCATAATTACACACAATATTTAAGATTCGTTAACGAATATTTTTATAATTATCTATTTTAAAATAGATATAAAAACTAAAAATAAGCTTGAGCTTTGAACCAATGACAAAGGTGATTCGGGTGAATCGAACTTCTTGGGGTTCTGAAAATTCTTGCTGCCGAAAGGAAAAACAAAAAAACAAAAAAATAATAAATAATAAAAAGGAATAACCATGAAGAAAAGTCATCAACGATTTAGAATTGGCATTTGGTATTTAAGGGTAATTTTGTCCACTCAAGACGGACACTGGAATACTTTTAATATTTATGAAAAACCGTGGATAGATTTGATCACGGCCGTTATAAACAATCTAATTTAACGATACCAACACATTTGAGAAAAAATTTTAACATACCATACTAGCCGTTATAAATAATCTAATTAAACGATAGATTAGATAATTGTTTTAGGAAGGATATGCAAATTCTTTTAAGCGTTTAGCTATTTTCTAATTGTCTAGTTATAGATAAAAGTGTTATCACAATTTGGAGAAAGTAATCAACGACAAATTCCTTTTACATGAATCACTCACTCTTTAAAACGCATCCAGATTTTCTGTCATATATTTTTTTCCCGTCTTCATCCAAATGTTATTTAATTAGAAAAAGATCAACTGAGGATGAATGAAGTTTTGAACATTCCAACTAGGTTGGTATCGTACGGAACAAAATCCACCTCATATTCCATTAAAATAAATCGAAAAAAAAAAAATAGGAAAGAGAAGGTCCGTTACAAAACTAATAATAACAACACAAAATACAATGAAACCCCTAAAAAAAAAAAAATCCAATTGGAAAATGGGAAAAACCATAAAGGGGAAAAAGAGTACCAAACAAAGAAAACCCAAAAGATATTAAATAAATCTAAAGCTACAGAAGCTCACATATTAATGCTATGAGCCTTGAAACAAGCAGTAGGAAGATTAAAACTCCACATATCGTAACCATAAGAATGGCAAGCTTAGAAAGACTATCAGCCACTGTATTCTCTTCCCGCTTTCCCAAGAGCGCCAATTTATTATTTTTTTTATTTTTGCTAAAATTTGAGAGATAAAATTTCTAGTCAATACATCAAGAAAAGACATCCGAAATTGAACTAAAATATGTTGGCATGTTATTTAAAAACAATAACAAAGAAATAAAATAAACAATGTTAAAAAATAATTATTTTTTATAACGAGGTGAGACTCATTCGTGGTTGGATAGAAATAGAAATTAAAAAAAAAAAAAGAAATATAAGATTTTCATGCATCTAATTAATTATAATAGCTTTGTGTATTGTTAAATTTTTTCTGTCATAGGAATTATAAATTTGAAAAGAAAATCTCTCAAATTTGATGTGGCAAAAAAAAAAAAATATTATTAAGGAGGCTATTTATTTTTAAAGGCTTTGTTACTCTACTGTAATTCAACAAAACAATTCATATCAAAAATATAATTTCCTTTTCAAAAGGAAAAAAAATATATATATATATATATATATCATTATCAATTAAAATATAAACATAAATAGTATAATAATTGAGTCAACCATCTTTAATATATATTATGAATTAATTAAAATTTATCCAAAACCATGAAAGATTAATTTTTTAAATTAAAAATTTTCCAAAACTTTACCAACGTTGGTATAAATCAAAGAGGACGTAATTACATCTACCAAGTTGGGAGAGAAAATAGGCTAAAAGCTAATCTTTGAAAGTTTTTGTCCCACTTGCCAACTGAGTTTCTCTATTTCTCTCAAGACTTCTGACTTGTTCAGACTAAAAATCATCATCACACATTCAAATCCACATGATATCCTGCTGCATACCGACGTGAACTTCGAGCCTTCTAACGTCATGGCCTCGGTCACACAAAACACTACCTCCACGCGCTTTATACACCAAACCCTTTCCAATAAAGATATTCTCCACGAACCTTCTACTACCACTTGTTGATTGGTTCGTGTATTAACGGAATCTCTAACTGCGAATGCGGCTTGCAATACTTGTGACATTAAATTCCCAAACACGTGTTTAGTTGAAAGAAACCTAAAAATCTTTGCCAAAATCTGCAAGCCTCCGGTTGCGGACCCTACTACCCTTCCCTCCTCCACCGCCCATTTCTCTCATTGGACAGATTATTTTTTGAGCCTTTTCTTTTACTTTGACTTTGAAAATTTTGACCAAAAGAAAAAAAAATCTCCCTATCTCAAACTCACAAAAAATAATTAAAAATAAATAAATAATATGCAAGATTGTTTGACTTTCTACATCTTCAACTTATATAAGCTTCTCTAAACACTTTTTTTTTCCCCAGATTGTAACAGCTTTGACAATTTCTCGAAGAAGAGTTGTCGATCCAGGAAAGCTAGCGAGCGAGCATTTACGATGAGCTGTAGTTCCGAAGAAGCTCTCGATGTTCAGAGTAAATACAAAGGCGTTCGCCGAAGGAAATGGGGGAAGTGGGTATCGGAGATCAGGGTACCCGGCACGCAGGAACGTCTCTGGTTGGGAACTTACTCAACGCCGGAGGCCGCTGCGTTGGCTCACGACGTCGCTTTTTACTGCTTGCGGAGACCGCCGACTACCGATAATCTCAACTTTCCGTTAATGCTGCCTCCAAGTGTTCATTCTGACATGTCTCCTAGATCGATACAGAGGGCTGCTTCGGATGCTGGCATGGCGATTGACGCTCAGTTTATCTCACAGAGGCATATTGAGGAGCCCGAAAGAAGGAAAGTTCAGGAGCCCGGGGTTCGGGAAGATGAGGTATGTGTTTCGAGTGCATGGTGGGGAGGAAATGAAGTCAGAGATGGAGAAGGAGAAGCTTTGAGCATTTCGGTTGAAGATTATCTCTAAGCAGTCAGTGCAATATCTTTTTGGGTTTCCACATATATATATATATATATATATATGAGCCTTCCATGTGTTGTATATAAACAAAGATCAGTCTAGTTTTATAACCCAATTAAGTTAGAGAAAAACACTATGATTATTAAGAAGCCGGTCGTTCAAAAATTGATGTAGTTTTAAAGTGTCTTGAGCAAGCTTGCTGCATTTCATGCACTTTACTAAGCTTGGGTTTCACTTTCTTTCAACTACTCCTCGTTTATCTACTTTTCATACCACCTGATAACTAGAGAACAGTTCACAATATTTTTTTTGCTCTATTAACTAGGACAGTTTCAGTATTAAATTTATAAAGTTCGTGACCAACACATTTTTTAATGTCAACTTTTTGATTTTTAAATGTCAAACTTTTCGAAGAAATAGAAAATTTGATAAATAAGGATCTCATAGTTGTACCATCAGAGTGTTGTGACACCAGAGTGACTTGTAATGTAAACTCTTTCAGCTAAAAAAAAAAAAAAAAAAAAAAAAAGGAAAATTATCCAATAACAGGAAATAACCATATATGCATGTGAGCGATGGTGGGTATCATGGTGAGTTTACATTGCAAATTTTTTTTTTTTTTTTTTGGTATACAATTTTATTTATTCATTAATTTTTTTTGAAATATTAAAGGTGGGGGTTGAAAATGGAACCATCTGCAGAGAAAAATAAAGACTTTACCATTGACTGTCTCCAGGGAGAAATTACAAAATTTTCAAGTAGTTCAAATCATCATTATCTCACCGTCGACTTAAAATTTTAATTACACAGCGAGAAATCTTAGCCGCCTGCTATTTTATTTTATTGAGAAAAAAAGAAAAGCAAATTGCCAACTTACGGTTTCGACTCTTTAGAAGGCACTAAACGTGGTCAATTCAGCCGAAGTTTGAAAACTTGGTCAGAGTCTGGTTATTGGATATCAGTGCAATTTGTTGTTTGGTTAGAATTTTTTTATTATTATTATTTTAAATTATTATAATTTTCTTTTTTTGGTAACTTTATTTTAAATTAGTTTGTTTTAGTTAAATGCCACAAAACGCACACAACATGGCCTAGCCCTGGTCAATTTGCACGAGTGATGTGACAATCAATTCCCTGTTACCTACATCTCACTTCTAATTAATTTACTCCCTCCCGTTTCAAGGTACTGATTATTTAATTGTATTGATGTCAATGGCATGTATTTGATGTCAATAACATTTTTTATTAATAAATTGTATTATATATATATATATTATTTATTATTATTAATGAACGATATATATTATATTTATAATTTAAATAGTTAATATTAAAAAAATTAATTTTAAATTTTAATATAAAAATAAAATTAAATATTTTAATTAACATCATATAAATTAATGATTGTTATCGATGATAATAAATATCAAAGCTCATATTATATATTATTTTAATAATGTTAAAAATTACATATTAAAATATTCATTAAATTTTTTATAATAATGTGATCAATTATCTAATAATATTTAGTTAGTTTATTTAAAAATTTATTTGTTGTTATTTAAATTGTATAAGTTTAGCAAATAATAATATACTAAAAATTATAAACAAGCTGGCATTTTGAAAACTTATAGCAGTCAATTGATTTAAATTCTTATTGACTTTTGTTGAAATATAAGCCTATAAGCCTGTTTCTGGGTATATGTAGTACTTTTGAGACTTTTAATTTTATATTCAAATCTAATTTATAATTCTTGAATTTGTTCAATTAGTTCTTTTATTTTTTAAAAACAAATCCAAAGTTATAAAACGGATTTCTATTTCTTAAAATTTAAAAGTCTGACCGTAACCTACCAACTATTCATAAGAAAGAGAAAAACACATAAAACTAAAAATGTCAAAACGTTTTACTAATATATACAATAGGAATGAAGACCACGTGAGTCTTAATTCTTTGTCTGATACGCTAACATTTGAAAACAATTTCTTATATCTATATTATTTACCTACATCTTATTTTCATAATTTACCTTTTTATTGGAGATGCTTTAACTTTTTTATTTTCTTTAACTTTTTTTTTTATAAGTTTCTTTGTTTGGTGCTAATTCGGATAACTTCATATCTCCACTGAACCTCTTTGAACATGCTATGGCTTGTAGATTCAGTAATCAGATTGCTAATTTTTGGTAGATTGCGATTTTGAGCGGGTTTCTAGTTATTTGGTTTGTTAATTTTGTAGTCAACATTTGCATATGGATAATCTTTTGCCAATTTCTTATGCCTGGGTTTATATTAGGCGTGCTATCTATGAGGCAAATTGGCTTCAAATAGGTGCTATGTTCAATTCGGTCTACAATTTAACTTTCCTTAAATGGATTGGTGTGGCTCCATGCGGGGACTAATCAAGCATAGCTAAATAGTAGTCATGTCAACGAGGAAAGGAAAAAAGATTGTTAACCCTTCCAATGTTCGTAGGAACTAAGTAGGAAGCTGGGACGAAATTAGAGAACCTTGTGTGACCCCATTTCCTATCTACCTCTCTAAATCCTTAGGTTTTGAAGCAGAAGAGACTCACGGTTTAGCTGCTTCACTTGAAGGTGGCCTTACTGAAGTCATAGCACTAGAAAGTGACAATAGGCAAATCAACATAAATGCTTGAAAAAGAGGAAGCTGTACATCAATCCCTATATAACGGGATAGAGAAAAGAAATGGTACCTCTCTGCCCCTTACTGTAAATAAAATGACCAGACGTACCTGGTTGCGATCAGATGTAAGAGAGAAGTATGGCTAGCCATCTCATACGTTTACCCTTGAATTGATTCGTGAGATTCGTGATTGCTCTTTCCCCTTGCCTCACTGGCCCTCTAAATCCCCTTGAATATTTAAAGAAAAATCCATTCTTTGATCATTCAATGGGTGTTGATGTAACAGCCCAGACTACCCGCATGAGATATTGTCCTCTTTGGGCCTAGAAGGCCCGGGCCAGTGGGATTGGCAGGTGAGGGGTGGGAACCCTAACCATTAAGATGCGTTTTAAGCCTGTGAGGGCTGGATTGTAAGAGAATTCCTCAATGCCAAAGCGGACAATATTCACATGCGGGTGGACTGGACTGTTACAATTGGTATCAGAGCTAGACCCGGATCAATGTGCCAGCGAGGATGCTGGGCTCCAAGGGGGGTGGATTGTGAGATCCTACATCGGTTGGAAAGGAGAACAAAGTATGCCCTATAAGGTTGTGGATACCTTTTCTTTGTATACGCGTTCCTATGAAGGAAAGTAAAATCGTGAGGGGTAGGATTGGGCTCACCACTTAGCTTCCAAAGCGGACAATATCCTGATTGGGCCTGGGAGGCCCAGGCCAATGGGATTGGCAGGTGAGGAGTGGGACCCCTAACTATTAGGAGGAGTTTTAAACTCGTAAGAGCTTAGTTGTAAGAGGATTCCTCAGTGACAAAGTGGATAATATTCACATGCGGGTGGATTGGACTGATACAGTTGATTTTTCTTTTCAAATTAAGGTCTACTTCAAAAGAACCAGAGTCAACTGAGTACTCGAGTAGGATTAAAAGGCTGAAAAATGGAAAATTGAGGCCTTTTTACAAAAAGTCTGGGAAACCAGAGTTAGTTGAGTAACTCGAGTAGGATTAGTGAAAAGGATAGGAAGCTACCTAAGAACTGGGAAGAAGAGCTACCAACTAGCTACTAGAAAGGCAGGCAAGAGATGGTTACATTTAATAGGCTATATGGCATTCCATAGTTTTCGACTACCCTTAGGAACTTCTATTAGAGAAAGAAACCTAAGAACGCTAGCAGGCAAGTAGACCTAACAACGTGTCATGTTGAATTGTGTTCATGTTGTGTCGTGTGTTCATGTAAAAATTAGTTAACCCAAATACGACCAGTTAAACTTTCGTATGAAAATAGATAAACTCAAACCCATCCGTTAAATTATCGTGTAATCTGTCGTCTGACCCATTAACCTGTTAAGAATATATATAAATTTGAAAATTTAAATTTGATTTAATTTTCAAATAATAAAATAATATTTTTTAATAAAAATTATAGAGAAACTTGTTTGTTTTTACATTTTTTTTAAAAATTAAGTTAAGAAAAAACAAACTATTACATGTTTAATAATAAATTAAGTAATTTTAATATTATAAAACTCATATAGTTACAAAAATATCCCTCTTTAATAGGTCTAATGAGTTTATTGTGTATTATCGTGTTTCATCTTTTAAAACCTATTAATTTATTAGATTTTATTGGACACGATATCGTCAAGTAATCCTGCAAAATTATTGTATGAGTTCGTATCGTGTTATTATGTCATATGAAATTTGGCTAGGCTTACAGGCAACTAAAGGAAGTCAGGCTCGCAAACATTAGATGCAAGAATGCCTCAGTCATTAGTTCAAGCTAAACAAAATTGTAACCTCATTCCTTGCTTCTCTGGCACAGTAGGAGCTTTCTTTTATGTTTTCTTTGCTATTATGCATTGTTCCTTTCTTATAGAGAGAAATGCGCTTTCACATCTTCTCGTCCCGAATGGGTGCTTAGGATTATTCTAATTTAGTGGTTATTGCCTCCTTTGAGTTGAATTTAAGTTAATACTAATGGTGCCTCTTTTGGTAATCCCAGGGTTGTAAGTTGTGGAGATGTATTATTAGAGAAGATTCTATTACTTAGCTATCATGCATGTATATTGTATATTTTGTGTGAGATTGATTTACTTCTAATTTATTGCTTATGTGAGTTTGTTGTTTGTATATATATATATATATATATATTTATGTTATTGTAATTAATAAAGTAAAATAAGCTTTTCCTTTCAATTATACCATACGTATTATGTTATCAAAGCCATGTATGCTCTAACCATTTTTTTTTTTAAACCTACTTGCCACTTTTTTTTTATTACCTTTACTATCACTATGTCCAATAACAACACTTCTGATGAGAATCCGCTCGTATCTGCACAACTGATTACCTACTGGGGTGCTAACCCATTATAGATGAAGACTGAGCCAATCACTAGAGTTCAAGGTAAGAGATCTAAAGACAACCTAGCTGCCTTATATAGGGAGTTATCAATTCTCAAAAGGGCTTGTCCATACCCGAAGATAGAAAACTTGTTTTAAGCATCTAAGTGATGGAGGCCATTACGGACCCAGATAGCTGGTTTAATGCAAATATGGATTTCGAACAGCATGGAATGGGTTCAACACTTTTTGAATTCAATTAATATCACTAAGTGGTCATGGAAACAAGTCAATGCAGAAGAAAAATTAATCAAAGAAGGCATTTACACATAGGAGGAGTTTTTGGCGAAATTGCTGAATTTGTTGCTGACTTTACTGTATTTTGTTGAATAAGCATTTTCTCTTTGTTCCAATCAACGGCAACGTATGAGATTCAATAATAATCCTACTTGGCATATTACATGGCATATGGGGGCTGATTTGGAGTTTAAATTAGTCATTGATTGGTGAAAACTTAGTTTGAAAGATAGTCAATTAGTTTCCTAATTTGATTTTGACTTTTTGTTTTAGAAAATTAGTCATTTATTTGGTTTCTATTTATTTATTTTCCGGACAAATCAACTTAGGAAATTTATTATTTTATTATTTCAATTGTAAATTAATTAATTCCTAATTCAAAATAAAAGAATTAATTAATCAAAACTAGATTAGGAAAATGAATAGAATTTTGGCCACATTAGGAAATTGACATTGTATGTCCGGTTTTGTCTTAGTTTTTTAGGGTTTATTGCTTTGTTATTTTAACCTATTTAAGGGTTATTTTTCAATGAGAATGCACCTTAAATATTATTCAGAAAATCAATTGTGAGATAGAATTATCTTTATTCTCTTTGAACACCTAAAACACCATTAGAGAGTGAGTGTTTTAGTTTTGACTTATAAATAGGACATCCATAAGCTATTGTGACATCTTCATTATAACAAGATTTTTAATCACATGTTAATTAGGGGTTAAGATTTTCCCATAAAAACTTGAACTTAATTGAGATCCGGGCTAATATAATATGGGTTTAGGTATGAGTCGACCTAGGTTCGTATTAACCTCCTTTACAACTTCCAGCTCTTTGCTGACCATATTCTCCTTTCCTAATCCTCCTATTGTCTATATTACTGTAGCCTCTCAGGCTTAGTTAAAACTTATGCCAAAAAACTATACGTCCTGGCATATGCGATGGTGCTCCTTACAAGTTGGGTATGATCTCATGGGTTATGTGGACAATACTTCTTCTTGTCCCTCCTCATGTTCTTCCACTCTTTCTACCTCTTTTTGGACTCGACAAGATCACCTTCTTTGTTGTGCTCTGTTGGCATCTTTTCTCTAAATTTGTTTAATTTTGTTGCTTCTACCAAATCCGCACATGAAATCTAGGTTAAATTGGCTACCATGTATGCGTAGCCATCTCGTGGTCGGATTATGGGTCTTCATGAAACCTTAAACAAAACTTCAAAGTTCTTATAGTGTTTTTGATTATATGCAAGCTGTTTAAAGGCTTATTGATTTCTTGGCTTCTATTGGAGAATTGCTTCATGATGGTGAGGCTGTCTTCCATATTCTCAATGGGCTTCCTTCTGAATATAAGGAACTTGCTGCGACTATTTGTGCTTGTGATATTGCTATCAGTTTTGTTAAGTTGCACGAAAAATTAACAAACCATGAAGGCTTTTTGAAATGCATGGCTCCTCTATGTGATTTTAATATTCCCATCATAGCCAATGCTACAAATAAAGGTGGGTGGAGTCCAACTTACAATAGGAAACTCATCTCAAACTTGATTCTATCAAAGCTCCTCTTTTAATCCCACTAAAAACTCATTTTCTAGGTCTAGCACACAACTTAATTCTTCAACTCCATGAATTGTTTTCAATTTTGTGGCATACTTGGTCATACACTAAAGACTTGTCGCAAACTCCTGACTATTGTTCATGGATTTTTAACACTTGGCCTTCATCTGAAGTCCTTGCATCTTCTCATGGTATTTTCCTACCATTGATAGCTCATTTTGCTGCAACTCCATCTCCTTTTACTTCTAGCTAGCTTGTTAATTCTAGTGCCTCGCACCATGTAACTTCAAATCTTCAAAACCTATCTATTCACTTTGGTTATAATGGCCCTGAAGAGATCATTCTTGGTGATGGTAAAAACTTACCTATTACTCATACTCAAACAACTAATCTTTCATCCTCGACTCATTCTTTTTTGTTAACTAATGTTTTATGTGTGCCTAATATGAAAGAAAACTTATTATCTGTTCCTCGGTTTTGCTTAACCAATAATGTCTCTATTAAGTTCTTACCTTTTTATTTTATGTGAAGGATCTTCACATGGGGGCACGTCTCATAGAAGACTGGAATAAGGATGGAGTCTTGAATGGTTGAGTCATGCTCCATCTACCCAATCTTCTATTCTTGCTCTTGCCATTCTCAAAGCTCCTACTTAGGATTGGCATAATTGCCTTGGTCACCCATCTTTAAATATTTTATCCCATGTCCTTTGTCATTTTAATCTTTCAATTTCTTCATTGACATTTGAATTTTAGTTTTGTAACTCTTGTAAGTGTAATAAGATGCATACGTTAACTTTCTTTCATTATTCTTTATTTAGCAATGGTCTTTGCAAATTATATACTCTGATGTTTAGAGTCTTGCCCCAATACAATCTGTTGATGGCCACAAACATTATGTCTCCTTTATAAATAATTTTTTTTTTCAAAATATGTCTGCCTCTATCCTTTAAAGCACATATCTAATGTTGCACATTTTTTTTTCCAAATTTAAAGTATTAGTTGAAAATTATTTTTACAAATCAATTATCATCTTTTACTCTGGCAAAGATGGTGAATTTATTAAATTAACATATTATTTTGCTACTCATGGTATCTCTTACTACATTACACCTCCACACACTCCTAAACATGATGGCATAGCTGAGTGTCATCACCATCAAATTGTCCAAATTAGTTTTACACTTTAAAGTCATGCATCTCTTCCTCTTCAATTTTGGTCTTCTACATTTCTTACTGTCATTTATTTAATCAATCATCTTCCCACTCCTCTTCTTCACATGCAATCTCCTTTCAAGAAGTTTTTTTCGGACTGTTCCTAATTATGGCAGGCTTTGAGTTTTTGGGTGTCATTGCTACCCATGGTTAAAGCCTATGCTTTGAAAAAACTGGCCCTTAAGTAAACTCCTTATGTATTTTTTAGTTACTCTACTTCTCAAAGTGCATATCATGATTTTGATCTATCCACTAGTTGTCTATTTATCTCTCGCCATGCGGACTTTGTGGAAAATGTTTTTCCCTATAATTCTTTTCATTCTAATCTTCTACATCCCTTTCATATGTCCCTGTCATATTGGGATTCTCCATCACGACTATCTCATATACTCCATGTTTTTTTTTCCATTCAATCCTCGCTCAAATCCCATCCTTTCAATTGAGTCCTCATCTATGTCATCATCTTTGTCCTCCTCTCCTTTGAATGTAGGTTAGTCTCCATCATTTGATGTCTCCTTTTCCACTATGCATGGTTTGTCAACTTCACCGATTCATCCTCTTTAAGTTCTTCTAGTGATGTGCAACTTGTGCCAGATCTTACTTCTCCTCCGCCGCTCATTCCTCCTCATTCACAGTTGTCACTAAGTCCAAGCACAACATCTCCAAGTCAAATCCCAGGTTTTTCTCTTTCTTTACTTTTTCTTATTTAGATTTCAATGAACCTACTTCTTATGTTCAGGCACTTAAAACATCTGAAGTGGGATACTATTATGGCCAACGAATATAATGGTTTTATCCAAAATGACACCCAATCTTTAGTCACTTTTAATTCTTCTCAAAATACTATTGGTTGCAAATGGGTTTTCAGGTTGAAACGTAAATCTGATGGCATTATTGATCGTTATAAAGCTTGTTTGGTGGCTAAAGGATTTCATCAATGTTTAGGCTTAGACTATCATGATACATTGAGTCCTGTTGTTAAGCCTACAATTGTACGGTAGTTTTATGTCTTGCTCTTTCACATTGTTTGCCTTTTAGACAACTTGATAGGAATAATGCCTTTCCTCATGATCATTTTTATGAGGTGGTTTTCATGGTTTAGCTCCCTAGTCTTATGGATAATTCTCAACAATTAGTTGTTAGCAAGCTTCATGAAGCAATTTATGGTTTTAAAAAATCTCTACAAGCTCGGTACACTGAATTGTTAAACTATTTTCTCTTGGTTGGTTTTCACAACTCTCACTTGGATTACTCTCTATTTATTTATTCTTATAGGCAGCATATGCTTTTGACATTGATCTATGTTGATGATTTGATTATCACTAGTAGTTTGATCTTGATGGCAAATCAATTTACTTGCTAGCTTGGTGATTAGTTTTCAATCAAAGGTCTTTGTCCTTTGCACTATTTCTTGGAGTTCAAGTAAATCCAGCCACTAATTGTCTTTTTCTTTCTCAAGCAAAGTGCATTCATGATCTTTTAGCTTGAACCAAGATGCTTGGCTCCAATGCCGTTCAAACACCACCTTGCTGCAGCTCTTCTTTATTTATTACGGACAGTGATTGATTCCAGATGCTACCAATTATCGACAAATAGTTGGGAGTTTATAGTATTTATCATTCACTTAATTTGATATTGGATTCACAATTAATAAATTATCTCAGTTTATGCACCGTCTGATTGAAAATCATTAAAGTGTTGTCAAACATGTTCTTCAATATCTTAATGGCACCCTTGATCATGGCTTACTTCTACGAAAATGTTCTCCTATTCTTTTGCATGGATTTTATGATGCCAATTGGGCAAGTGACAAAGGTGATCGTACCTCCACAAGTGCTTTTATTCTCTTTCTTTGCCATAATCCTATTTCTTAGAGCTCCAAGAAACAATGTTTTATTGCTCATTCATTCACTGAAGCTGAATATCAGGTTATTGCCTTTATAACTGTGGAACTACGTTGGGTTTAATTAGTCTCTTTTAAATGAGTTCCGTGCTCTTATTACACTTCCTCCTGTCATATATTGTGATAATGTTTACCTATTATGTGCCAATTGAGTTTTTCATTCACGGATGAAACATATCTTTGTTGATTTCCACTTTGTTAGAGATCGTGTTCATCATGGTTTGGTTCGTGTTTCTCTTATCACTTCTGCTAATGTCTTAACTAAGCCATTGTTGTGTGCCCAATTTTTACTTCTTCAATCCAAGATTGGAGTCTCTAGTCGGTCTTCCATCTTGCGAGGGCATATTAGAGAAGATTTTGTTACTTGGCTATTACACATGTATATTGTATATTTTGTATGAGATTATTTACTTATGATTTATTGCCTTGTATGGGCTTGCTTGTAATCAATAAAGTAAATAAGCTTTTCCATTCGGTTAGTCCATTCGTATTATGTATTTTGTAATAACTGTGGTTTTGTTAAAAGTTGTTTTAGGATTCATATTGTCTTGGCTTGGGTTTTCGAAGCGACCTTATGTCTACAATTTGTGCTCTTGAAATGGTGCAGGATTTTGGTTGGAATGGTGTATGGCTAGAATGGTTTAGCTATGTTGTTTGTCTTTTTTATTTTAGATCTCTTTCAATTCCATGGCGTTTGAAGGCAAGGTGGTCCAATTTTTTGAAATTTGTTACTAATATACGGTTTAGGTAGTTCTTTTAATGGTGGTTGGAGTTTTAATTTACCAGATTCATATAAAGCTCCTCATTTGAATGATTTATTGGTGGTCATTCTTTTTGTTTCCGCAAACAATGTAGCTTTTTTTTTTTTTTTTTTGGTGGTACTGGTTGTATTTTTCTCATCCTTTTGGTCGTATATTTTTGTTCCCCTAGTATGTAATTTTTCCCACAGGATTTTTTTTATTTTTTCATGTTTTAACGAGGCTAGGAATGTTTATTTCGAGGTATCCTTAATACTTTGACATTTATATCTTCTTTTTTTATTTTAATGAATCTTTGCTTATTGGAGGAAAGCCTTTTCAATGAGAGGGGTGTCAACCTAGTTAAGATTCCTTGATTTTCTATTCACCCTCAAATATTTTTATTCTGATTAAAACAAAAACCTAATATAACAAAAATAAAATAAACATAAATGTAGCCAATCAAATTAATATACAAACATATGGATTCTAATTTTTTCGGTATGGTATTTCATTTTTTTAGCATAATGTCTCTAGGCTAACAACTATCTCCATGTGGCTATATATGTATGTTGGAATATATGAATGGACCTTTAAGATTTTACTTAAATACAATTTTTTTGCTCAGGTTAAATATCATTAGCTTCCCTTTAAACTTTAAAATATCATTATTTTCTCATCTATTATTTCTTTCATACTCTTCTAAATAACCATCTGCACCTTCTAAAGGAGTGCTTGTTGTAACTTTTAAACATGAAAAGATTAAATTATAATTATTATGAAGATATGAAAAAACCATATAATATATATATATATATATATTTGATGATTTGGTTCAAGTCAGGTCCTTAAACTAATGTTATAATTTTTTTTTTATTTTTTAGATCTCATCAAATGTTAAGATTTAAAATTATATTTATTAATCGTTTATTCCTACTTGATTCAATTTTATTAAATAAAATTTTAATAATATGATTAAATCAAAATTTAATCCCTTTTTAAATTTTAATCTATAATATGAATCAACAACTAATAAAAAAGATCTGATTTTAAAACAACTAGATCATATTGTTAAAAATCAACAACTCATAAAAAAAAAAAAAAAATCTGATTTTAAAACAACTTGGTCATATTTGTTCTAAAAAAAAGGTACAGGGCATATTGTTAAAACAGTAAAAGTTTTATACCATAAGAGATGCACCACCAATTTATTATCATTAATAGAATGACGCCTCTTGTGATGTAAGACGAGCATGTACTATAATATAACTTGAACTTTTAATATGAATCAACGACTAATAAAAAAGATCTGATTTTAAAACAAATATTGTTAAAAAAAATAACAGGTCATATTGCTTTTGAAAAAAAAAAAAAAAAAAAAACAGAGAAGTTTTACACCATAAAAGATGCACCACCGATTTATTATCATTAATAGAATGACGCCTCCCTTGTGATGTAAGACTAACGCGCACTGCAATAAAACTGTATATATATATATATATTTATTTATTTATTTTATGCCATTAGAATCAATGAATCATCCAGAAACTTGAAGATTTCAAGGTGGATTTATTCATCTATTGTTAATTATACAACGGAGTTTAGAAATGAGAGTGAACAATTCTGCAGAAAGGCTACAAAATTAAAACGTACAAAAGAACCCCATAGAGATGTCGACTATAAAATATTAGATAAAGCTCCATAATTTCCAACTCATTCCAGTTTTAGCTGGTGCTGGGTGCTGAGTTGGGAGAATGTAATAGGACCAGCAAGAAGCTTCCTAGGAGAGGTTCCCTCCAACATAGGCCTCCCACTGGAGCCTTCGGCAATAGGCCTCCCTGTACCGATAAGGGAAGTCCTCCGCGCGCCATGCGGTGAAACAAGCAGCCGGAATGTCCAACTCAGAATATTGGGTGCAAAAGCCCTGTATAGTAGAAATATATCATACCAACTTGGATACTTCACATATTGATCTCCCCGGCATGCCCCCGAAACAATCAACCTCGCAAATTCTTCCACCGGTCCGCCGCCAACGTGCACCTAAAACAATTCTCATACACAAGAAAATATGGGGGTTTTATTATTTCAGTGTCAAGGCAGCAAATATATATATATGTGTGTGTGTATATATATATATAAAACTTTATTTTACCTCTCTTTCTTCCTTCCATTGCATCTCGGCACCTTCTTCGAGCATGAACTTGCCACCAGAGATTTCGCTTCCAATCCAGCCATGGGTTGCAATGGTTATTCCAATTTCATCTTTTACTTCAAATCTCAATGTATCATAAAAGTTTACAAGAGCTGACTTTGCTGCCTAATATATAGTACAATAGGAAATTAATCTGAACTCTGCTCCATATTCCCAAATTAAATCCCAAAATATTATAAAAGAAAATTCCCAAATTTGTTAGAACCATTGGGGCCAAGAATTCAATTGATTTTTACTCTTAATTAACTTTTTTATTTTAATATATGGTTCTGGCTGTGTAGCCTAATCCAAGACAACCTCTGGGAGTTGGACTACCAGTTATAAGCACCAAAAGTTCGGAAAAAGTTTACTTGAAAACGTACATAAGCTATATATATATATATATGTATGTATGTATGCATGTATAAATTATAATATTTTATTCTATAGGATGCCTCCTAACTTATCTTGCCCGTCACATAAGTCATGTCGCATATAACTTGACTTATATGCGAACATAATTGCTAAAACGGATCGGACAAGCTGTTCGAGCATTGGGCAACAGAGGATTACCATAAGAATAAACACGTCTATCTATGTGTATAATTTACCCAAAAATATAAAATGTCCATTTTTTGCGTGTATGTATGTGTGTTAATATATACATACATACATATATATATATATACTATTTACAGAAATAAAATGCCGTTAGCTTAGTAACTTCTAGACTAAAGACAATGCATAAATCTCTCTCTAGCATTTATAGAAATAATATTGATTCTGTTACATGTTTATATAATTTGATTTTAAGTCTTATTTCTCCAAAATAATTTTCGTAATGACTAGAAAATTTTGCTTGAATGGTTAAAAAGAAAATCTAAGCCATTATATATATTGCTAAAATTATTTTAACACATGCTATGCATTTGTGAATGAATACTCACCGCGTATAGGCTCATTCTAGGCAACGGTAACCAATTCTCAACCGATGCATTAACGATGATTCGACCATTTGTTTGATATAGATAAGGAAGTGCAACAAATGTTGGATAAACATTTCCCCAAAAATTTATGTCCTGAAATTACAAAAAAAAAAGTTTTTTTCATAGACTACAAGTAACACAGTCCAATGTATATATATATAATTCTTGCCTTATCAAGAATACCAAAATTTTTATCCATTATCAAAAATCCCAAAATTTTTATCCAGGACTATATCATACTACAAGCTGTATGGTGTACAACATCAGATAATATATTACCAAATATTTTCTTGTAAAAAAAACTTTCAATATTCCCTGATAAGAGAATTAGCATATCTATATATACACACACGTAAATAAATTTTATAGCTAGGTTAGATGAATAAAACAATTTAATTAAAAAAGAAAACAGTAAAATGATCAGTTCATGCAACTTCTCCTTACCAATAAATGGGGAAAGATCGAAGTATCAGTAACTTCATCAAAGTAGAATGTATGTCCTAAACTTACAGTGTTTACAAGATGATCCACTGCAAAATTGGAAAATCAGTAATAAAAAAAGAAAATTAATAATTAATCAACTAATATTAATTATGGACAATTTTCGTAAATCAATAGTTTTTTTTGGTGAGTCAAAACTAAAAATATGAAATCACCCTAGTCAAAACCAAAATTTTTTTACACTAATAATTAATTTATGCAATTTCTTTTAGCCATATTGTATAATATATTCTACGTCATTTTTCTTTTTTTGAAGCAATCCTATGTCTAAGCCTATGCAAACAGAATATTGGACATCATCCTCGTATGAATTTAAGAAAAGCAAGGGAAGTGCAACCTTGTATTGAAGGCTCTTATTTATCAGATGTTCGGGGCTAAATTTTGGTTTTTGAGAATTCAAGTATATAAATATATATATAAGCTAGTTTTGTAAAATAATTATAATTGGTCGGGTCAAAATGTGTTATATTGTACCACGGCCATGGAAGTGTACTGTTTCACTGATGAATCTCCTACAATCCTCCTCTTTGACAACATCTGCGGCTATAATCATAACATGCCTAGCACCAATACGTCTAGCATTCTCACTGATACCGCGAAGTCTGTTCTCTCTGCGTGCAACTAACACAAGATTTGCCCTCCTTTTTGCATACTCGTATGCAATTTGCTGCAACCAAAAGTATGAACAAAGATGTGTCATAAATTAATTGGACCACATTTCCAGCGACCGAATCAAAGTATAGAGCATAATTTTGGATCCTCCATGTGCATGTTATTCAAGTAGGTGACAGCCTATAGATTGTCAATTACGCGAAGTCCTTCAAGGAGTATTTTTTTTCAACCCAGCTCAGCTGTGTACATTAATTGTGGGAGAAATTCATCAAAACTAGCTTCATTGTAATTATAAACTCCTATATGTTAGCCAACAATTGTTAAATATATATTGATTAAAAAATAATGCAAACGTAAGGAAAAATATTACAGAACAAGTCTATGGTTTAGTCTTGTTTTGGATTAATCAAAGGTACAGGTTTTTGTCAATTTCTGACAATTATCATACTTTTCATAACAAAAGTCATATGGAGCTATTTTAAAATCCTAAACTTATGAGTCCGTGACCGATCAGAAAAACGTTTCTTTTGGTAAATAATGACCAAGAACTTGTAAGGTAATAATCGACGACTAAAACTTATCTATAGATTAGCTGCTTTTGTATAACAACATGAATCATCGTATGGATAAAGAGTCAAGCTTGGTGGGCTGACCTTGCTATTTAGTTGAAATCTTCTTGTGTTTTCAAATTTCATAACGTCAAGAAATACAAATGTATCAAATTGCACTAAAAAGTCTACTTCTAATAGATATACAGTGTTATTATTAGTATTATTATTTTCTTAACTTCAACAAATACCCCTTAATAGTCTAGGCTTGAGATGTCCCTTTAAAAGGTTATGGGACACCCAAGCCTCAACCCTCGTATATACCCTTTAGGATCTCAACTTTAGCCTAGCCAATATGGAACTAATTATTTCGGAGTAAGCTCACAAATATCTGATCGTCAAATTCTATGTACAAATGGATGCAATTAGCCGCCCCATCCCTCTGCCTCCAAATTAACAAGTAGTACGCAAAGCAGAGACGATAAAAAAAACTTATGCCATACTAATCTATAGATTACAGAAAAGGACAACGACTTCCAAGGTTATGCAAATTAGGAATTTCATTTATTAACTTTTATCAAATTTTTAGTACTATTTGTGGCCAGGGTGCTGTTACCTCTCACGATATCAATTTGTGGACCCGTAGTTCAAGTTGATTGTGAAGACATACAAATTTTTAATCAAACCCATTCGTAAATATGCACAAATCCTTCAAGATTAATTGGGGAAGATTTAAATTCCAATTCCACATTAAAACAATCCTTCTAACACAGTCAAAATTTTACCACCAACTGATCCATCAAATAATTTCTATTTTATAAAACCTCTATATCACTTTCATGAATTCAATAAAATTGACAAAGAAAAATTGCAATAAAAACAAAAAAGGGAGAGATGGTGATGACTGACCTCCCCAATGCCAGAAGAAGCTCCAGTGATAATAACCACTTTATCATCCATATTTTCACTGTTTAAGGAGTTATAAAGCCACTCACAAGCATTGATGAAGCATAAAGCTGGCCATGCACAGGCCAGCATCACCATGCTCGCTGGAGGCACTATCCAATTTAGGAATGTGTTCACGAAATCCATTCTCTTCCCCAAGATCAATTTTCCCTTCAGATAATAATGCCAGAGAAAGAGAGATGGAAAAATTTGGTTGTTGGGAAGGTGAGAAAAAAGGAAGAGAAAATTAGAGATAAGAGGGAAAAAGGATATGGATGAGAAATGCTGCTGGTTTGATGACAACACCATGGTTGTACTCTTGCATGAAAGGGTATGAGAACACGTGTTGGTTGGAACCCTCAGGTTGTGACGAATGGAAGAATTTCTCGGATTCTTCTGCATGAATTCTCTGGCAAAACCTCTTGATTTTTTCGAAGTGTATATATGTATATAAAAATATAGCACCACGTAGCAGACGCTTGTTTCACTTGAAAGTTCCATTTCTTTTTAGAATATATTAATTATAGAAGAATATTTTCTGCTCACATTCACAAACATGACACAAATATCATATTATTATAAACATAGAAAATGGAATAAGAAATAGAGGCTACGGTAACATAAAGATGTATATGTATATATACTTTTACTAATGTGATTTTCCTTTTTTTTTTTAAATAGTATTTATTTATACAAATAAAATTTATTTTCGCTTTTGTAATAAAAAAATAATTAAATTACTTTATTCTTATTCATTTTACGTACTTTTTATGATAATAATATATTCTTTTTCTAATCTTATGACGAGTTGCAAATTGATTTAAATAGTTGATCTATGCGTTATATTACAAATTAAGCAATAAGCTCATGAATCGATCTGTGGGCTATACGTCCAGAGATTAAAATGGTTGAGCATAGGGAAGAAATTAGAGATGAAAATAAAGCCCTTATATATATATATATATACACTGTAAAATCTAAAGACAGAAAAGAATGAATAATCGAAATCTTTGTTATTGAATCTGTGATTCACGTATATATAAATTACAGAGTTCGGGTTTTACCATTTGTCTTGTATAGTTATCAGATAAGTGTCTATACTAATTGATTTAACAGTATACACATATCCACACGAGTATAGAATATGGTTTTACAATACTATCTTAATACAACTAAGATCTTAGCCTTTACGCTATCATCCCCCCTCAAGCCAAATAGGGGATAGACCACGTTGAGCTTGTCTTGAAGCTGTCTGAATTGAACTATATGTGGAAAGAACTTTGGTGAAGATGTTAGCTATCTGATCAACTATTGGTATGTAACGGAACTCCAAAGTACATTGAAGAATCTTATCACAAACAGGATGAACATCAATTTGAATATGTTTAGTACGATTATGGAAAATTGGATTTGCTGCTAAAGATCCTGCGCCCATGTTATTGCACCTAAGTATAGGCACGGCGGGTGAAAATAGTTTTAACGATCCACAAAAGTTGTTGTTGTAACCATGATATTTTAGTTAGCACTAAGCGTAAGAGCCCAATACGTTGACTTAGTACTAAATCTAGCAACCACGTTTTGCTTTCTAAAGGACTAGGAAACTAAGGTATTACCAAAATTAATGCAATAGCCACTTGATGACTTCCTGTCATCTCTGTTGGAGACCTAATTAGCATTAGTGAAGCCAGATAACCAAAGATGTGGAGAGGGCCAGTTGAGTAGTCCAAACTATTTGGTTCCCTAAAGATATCTAAGGACCCGTTTACATGCTGACCTATGTAGATCAGTGGGTTGGTACATAGACTGACTGTGTTTGCTAACAATGAATGATTTCAAGCCAATATGGTAAGGTATTTTTGAGCTCCTATGGTATTTTTATACAGGAAAACATATGAAAAGAGTTACAAATTGTAGCCCCATGCAGGTTGAACAGAAATGCTAGTGGGAGAAGGACTTTAGTTTGTGGCCTAGCATATTTACCTATGACAAAGAGGTTATTGATATATTTGGCTTGATAGAGATGCATGCCATCCTTGTAAAATGAACCTCAATGCCTAAGAAAAAAATTAAGGAGCCAAGATCCTTCAAAGAGAATGTGACATTTAGCTTGGTGATGAATCTGTCTAAGATCTTTTTATTATTTCGTGTGATGATAATATCATCAATAGACCAAGACCTAGATGACACCAAGCTTATGATGGAGAAGACATAATGATGAGTCCATTTTAAATTTAATGGAAACCCCATAAACATAATGTGTGTTTCAACCGATCATACCATGTGTAGGGTGCTTGGGATAGTCCATAGAGAGATTTTGTAGCTTGCAAATGGCATGAGGTTGCATAGGATCAAAAAATCCCTCGTGTTGTTTCATATAGATGTCTTTGATAATGACACTGTTCAAGAAGGGAATGTTGACATTGATTTGTCATACGTTCTAGTTATGAGAAACAACAATAGATAGTACCACAAGAACAATTAAAAGCCGCACTACCGGACTATAAGTTTATGAGAAATTGAACCTGGTTTTTAATGGAAACCTTTGGCGACAAGTCTTGCTTCATATTGGAGTATAGAGCCATTCGGATGCCTCTTCAAATTAAATACCCATTTATTGCCAACAAGTCATTAATCGAGGTAAGGAGTGATAGAGATTAGTTTACGTGTGTCTATCTCTTGTTATAGAATCTGTTATGGAAATTGGTATCCACTTATCTATTGTAAATAGTTTTTATCATTATTCATTGTATAGTCATCTACACCAACTGTACGTGCGTATAAATATCAGTTTCTTATTCAATAAAATATAACTTTCTTTGATTAGTCAGCAACAACTCTTATATGGTACCAGAGCATTAAACGCTCTAACAGTCTTTTTTTTTTTTCCCGATCCAATTTGTGCAGCATTTTCATTTTTTTTTCTTTCTCCTTTTTCTCTTTGATATGGCTGACCAAACACTCATCTCTTTTGCTTCTTACTCTTCTATGACTGGTAGTCCAACCAATGACTTTGCCAATCTAATCTTCATTAACGTTCCTACATAGGCACTAATTCGGCTCACCCCAGTTAACTTCTTCACTTGGAAAGCACAATAGGATGCTCTCCTTTATGGATACGCACTTACATGTTATGTTGATGGCTTTCTACCTTATCCTTCCCCATTATCCAACCTGTCGTATTTATTTTGGACTCGGGAAGATCTGCTTCTCTTTGGATCTCTCATTGCCTCTCTGCCTCCTGACCTTGCATTAATGGTGGCTTCAGCTAAAACAACGCATGAGTTATGGAGCAAGTTATGTCTCACCTATGCCAAGCCATCTCAATCACGCATAATTAGACTTCGAGAAAAGCTTGTTCGACCACAAGGATCATGCAGCATCATAACTTATATGTTTGAAATCAAAGCAGGAGCAGATGAATTAGCCTTGCTCAATGAACCACTCAAAGATGAAGAGATAACAATTTATGTGCTCAATGGTTTAAATCATGATCTAAAAGAAATCTCTATTGCCTTTAGACCAAGGGATATAGAGATCTCATTTGAAGATCTCCATGAACGTTTGCTAGAATATAAAGCCTACATGCAAAAGTCAAATATTCACACTATAACACCCCGTACCAAAAAAATACACATGTTTTAACAAGTTTGATCAAGTTGACTAAGTTTAACCAAGAGAACAATATATGGGTCCAAGTTGACTTTTTCAATTGTCAATATTTTTGGTTTGACTGAGGTAACATTGTGTAGATCTCGTTGATACAAGTTCATAGACTGGTGGCATGCCAAATTCTGAGTTACAGATAAAAAGTTATGGTTTTGAGAAGTTTTAAGCATAAGTTTTATATTAGTGTCCAAACCAATCCTCAATTTTTGTCTATTAGTGACTCAAGGCTCTATATAAGCCTCGTTAAGTGTGAAAAATAGGAAGCAAATTCCAAAATACCCATTTCATTCCCAAAACCCAAGAAATTCTCCCCCCAAACCCGTGGATCCGAACTGGGTCGTTTCGACCAGTTTATCGTCGAACTGGATCATTGCCGTTTTTACCCATTCTGGCCAACCATCTCTTACATGCACCAGCCAGAGAGGAAGCCCACATGGAGGCAAGCTCAACCATGGAATTTCATGGTGAATGGCAGCCAGACACACCTGGATCTGGTCGGCAAAGTTGGCGGCAACCGATGAGGTGGGTGGCTCGATTTTCATGTTTTTTGGCTATTTCAGGCCAACCCATAAACCTTTCATACCACTTTTGGAGCCTCTAAACTCATTTCCATGGTTATTTTGTCTAGATTCCTCATCGTTTGAGAGATGCGACAATGGGAATTTCTGCCGAAACTTCAACCATATTTTTCGATCACTGGAGGAACTTTTGGATCAAGATGAGCATATTGCTGGGTTCCTTATCTCTTGGACTTTCCTTTGATATAAGGTTTGTGAATTTTGGAGGTCGTTTGATAATTTTTCCATTTTTGGGTCAATTGGTTAATTATCGGATAAATTGGGACTGTATTTGGACAACATTACTCAAATTGGTTAAAATTGGAGTTGGATTAGTGAAATTGGATATTATTAGTACCCATTAGGAGGTTCCATTTTTGAAAGATTAGGCTTCGATGTGAAAATCTCCAATTTTGGATACTGGATCCTAAGGACACATGGTATAATTAGACCGCTCGGTGTCCAATTTACATAATTTTATAGTGGTATAAATCATTTTAAGACATTTGGATCATACAAGTGTCTTTGGTTTAGTCATTGAAGCATAAGAAATATTTTATTATATTACAGGCACTCAAGTTGAGCCTGGAGGCGATTCTACAGGAGAACAGGAGTAAGCATCTGCAGTACTGTGAGTGGTTATAATTTTCAAAATGTTTTGGGTATATAGAATAACATATATATGTGGTTTAGATATTTTATCTATATACCAATTAATTAAAATGTTTGTTTTGTGCATATATAAATATCTGCTTTCACCTATATGTGTTATCATTTTATGTGGATTTTAATAAGAGTTTTAATGGTTTCTAACTTTGAAGAGTCATAGTGAACTTGTGAATTATATTAATTATATATTCTGGTATTTGAATTGAGATTTTAAATTATTTTGGAAAATGATTGATTTGAGAAAGTAGATTGTAAACTTTATGGTTTTAAGCATGTTCAAGTCTTCCAAAATTTTATACGCTTAAAATTGGTTTATGGTGAATATTTTTTACTATGGTATTTCTGTTTTAGCATGAAATGATGATTTGAAAATTTTTTAAATATTTAAATAAGCGGTTGAAATTAAATATTAAATTATAATTTATGATATAATATTTTTGGGAAAGTATATATGATCTTACAAGATTGTTTTAAAGATATTGTATCGGTTATTTTTAACTAATGTATCATATAGTACCAGAGTTTCAGTTCAGTATTATATTACAGTGTGCTAGGTTTGCCACGGTATCGTGAGGTTTGTTTCACCCAAAAGTTTATTGTTACCACGGACTGTGAGGTCGGGTTTATCCAACGGTTTATTATTGCCAGTGCCGTGAGGTTGGTTTCACCCAACAGTTTATTATTGCTATGGACCGTGAGGTCGAGTTTATCCGACAGTTTATTATTATTACCACAGTGCCGTAAGGTTGGTCTCATTCAACGGTTTATTATTGCCACGGACCATAAGGTCAAGTTTATTCGATGGTTTATTATTATTACTACAGTGCTGTGAGGTTGGTTTCACCTAACGATTTATTATTGCCACGGGCCGTGAGGTTGGGTACATCCCGATGGTTATTTATTATTTCCATGATACCTTTCATATATTGAGGATCATGAGGTGGGTGTAACCCTTAGTTTACAAACTGATACATCGTATGATACTTTGTATACGTTTGAATATATTGTTAATTTGCAAATATTGTGGTTATTTCTGCATTTTCATATTTATCTTTCGGAATTGTGTTTATAAGGATTTTATACTCATAATTTACATCATTTTTATGGTATTTTGTAATATTGTATTGATTGTTCATTTTATACCATTGAGCATCGAATTTTTATGAGATTAAATTGGGATACAAGTTTGGGATTTATGAAATGATTTTTAAACGGGGAACTTTTCAAACGAGTGGAACGAAAGATCTTGAGAGAAAGATTTTACGGAAATAAATTATTATTTTTCTATTATACTATGCCACTCACTGAGATTTTTTTTATCTCACATTTTATTGATTTAAATCCGCTCCCCTAGGTCCAGGCAATTAGTTGCAGTCTATTTCGCGCACAGCTATCACTTTGTTCCTCCCACTACAACAGCTGTATTATCTTTTCTTTATCTTACCTTTATCTTTTTGGACATCATTTATTTCTTACTTTTTACTTCTAAACTTTGTTAACACTCTTAAAATATTCTGATTTAAATATTGGACTTAGTAGAGACCATATTACTTATGGGTGTAGTTATGGGCTGTGGTACAATAGTCTTGTAGTGGACTTTGTGCTGTTGTGGATTTATTTATGTTTATATATTGAGGTATTATTAGTAATTGCATGTGTTCATTGTCCACATTTTAAGATGAAGTTCTGTTGGATATTCTCTAGGGATTGTCTGGTGGGACTTCACCAGACAGGACCACTCAGGAGGTCTTGGGAGGGTTCTTGGGGTGGATCATGTCAGCTTGGTATTAGAGCTTTAGGTTTTAAATTCTTTGGGGTTGTGCATTGCTATATGACTCATCCTTTGTTTTTCCTTTCATACTTACTATTTTGTTGGTGTTAATTATATTTTGACGGATTCTATTGTATAGAACTTTTTCTTAATATCGCGAGGAGGTAGACGTGGTTTCCAACATGCTACATTTGGAAGAACATATGTGTCCACTTATAAGGAGTATCTTGTCGAGCACTTGGCTCAATCACTCGAGAAAAGTGGGTTTACTACTTATTCTATTAATTAGGCTCGTAGACTTAGAGTAGTGGGCTCCACGGATCCTATATAATGTCCGGACGAGGATAATATCACATTAGCTAGCTTTTTACTAAAGAGAAATGCAAAGGAGTGGTGGATGTATGAGAGGATCAAGAAATGCCACACTTGAGCACAGTTCAAGATTGTTTTTCATATTAAATTCTGCTTTCCAATCTTTGTTAAGACTAAGATACTAGAGTTTGAGACGCTCTCTCAGGGTAGCATGACAGTTTGTGAATACAAGCAGAGATTTAGGGAGCTATCAAAGTTTTGCCCTCAATTGGGTTGTCGATGAGATTAATAAGAAAAAGAAGGTTCTTGATGAATTGAGTAAGCCTATAATGCTAAGTATCTCAAGTGCCATTCACTCCAAGTATCAATCTATGAGAGATGCTATCTTGGAAGTAGACATGCAGACCATGATGTGCAGGTCTAAGTGCCGATCAGATATTGACATGACTTGGAGATCAATAGCTAGCAATTGTTTAAAAGGAACAGCTTTAATTTAAGATCATTGGAAAGTGAAGGATTTGAAGGAGGCAGACATAGCCTCATGGATTGTAGATTCCAAAGAAATGACACACTCAAGGTTAGGACTTTCGACAGTGAGCAATGGTAGTGGCTGTTTATATAGATCCGTAGGCTGAGGTAGTTTTCCCTCTGCATGTAGCTTATGTGACAAGTTTCATGATGGACACTGCCATTAGGATAGATCATGCTTTTATTACAGGCAGTCGAAACTCTTTAAAAAAGATTGCCTTGACTGATGGGTATAAAGTATATGATACATCGACAGGCCAGACTTCATAAGGTTCTATCAACATTGGACAGTGGTCTGCATCCGCAGCCAAAGGCGGAGGTCAGAGTGGACGACCATTTACCAGAGGCAAGGTATATGCTATGATCAATTAAGAAGCTCAATTACCCTCATGTTATGACAAGTACATTATCTATGCTTGGTAGTGATGGACATATTTTATTAGCGTAAGGATCATATGCTCTTTTGTTTTAAGTGAATATATTGCACAAGTTGGGATGACTCTAGTTTCTTTGGGGTGTTACTTCAAAAGTTCCACATCCACATGAGGATTCTTTTGACCTTGTCAGATGATCAAGAGTAGTTGCCCTCATTCATGGAAATTAAGATCTAGATATTAAAATCTCGGTTGCTGCATTTCGGTGATCTTGTGTGGGACAACTTGTTGAGAACTCAGTTGTATATTTCATAAGTTGGTTTTGTGGTATCTTCTTTTTTGGGTGATGATTTTAAATCTTGGTTATGATATTTTGGTTTCCTTAGGGATTGAGGGTTTTATGTTGAAGATGTTTTATGGATATAAGGAAGTTGATATTCTCGATGATAACTTAATCTCCTAAGGAATATGATTTTTTGGGACATAGTTAGAAAATAAGAAAGTGATAAATGTTTCCTTATGGTTTGAGGCTCTAGTAACTAGTTCTTAGTACTTGGTTGTGCTATTAGAATTAAGATTTAAATTTCTTTATTGCTCAAGGTATGTATTCTTGGAGTTTGTTTGAAATTGAAAAATATTTGAGGTTTCTTTAAGAATGATATTTGAGATGACGAAAGAAGTTAGACTTGATTTTTTGGTTTCATATTCTTTCGTATTGGCAATTGTGAGGATTCTTTTAGGCTTTATAAGCAATCTAAAGTCCTCCATTAGCACAAATATGAGAATTTTATTTCATGACTTTGATGAATTTGGTTAAAAGAAAGATGTTATTCGAGGTTAAGAAAATTGAATAATCAATGAGGAACATGGATATTATAATTACAAGTATTAGGAGTGTAACTGGAGGCAAAAAGAACAATCTTAGTTTTCGCTTTGTGATACTGGTATTTAGTTTGAGGAAATTAGATTTAAGTTTTAAACTTTCTTTTTGATTTGTTAGATGGATTTTTGAGAAAATTATGAGTTGTTACTTATACTTCTAGGCAGTTGAAGAAGCACAAGCTAAATTATCCGACTCATGATTCAGGGCTTATTGTAACAATCTTTATATAGAAGGCTTAGAGGCACTACTTGTGTAAAGTTGTTTGTCGGACCTTTACCAATCATAAGAACTAAAAGTGTTAAATTACTCAGAATGAGTTGAATTTAAGACAAAGCAAATGGATGGAATTGCTTAAGGATTATGATTGCATTATTCCTTTGATGTTTGAGTTGCAATGGTTGGGTGTTAATTTGTTGATGCATACTTCATGAGAACTTTTTACTAGCTTTTGACTACGACCGATACTTATGGATTATGTTTTTCAGGCCCAATTTGAAGATCCTTACTTGATGAGCATGTGAAGGAAAGTTAAACAAAGGGAAAAGTTAGATTTCACTATTAGAGACAATTGAGCCTTGGTGATTGGTTCTAGACACTGTTTTCCAGCTAATGAAGAGCTAAAAAGGCAAATACTGGAAGAAACCCATAGTTCTGCCTATGTTATGCACCATGATAGTACCAAGGTGTACCATACCCTGAAAGAGTATTATTAATGGGCAGGGACGAAAAGAGAAGTTGTTGAATATGTATCCAAGTATTTCATTTGCCAACAAGTGAAAGTAGAGAGACAAAATTTTTCTGAACTTCTACAGCCTCTACCCATTCCAGAATGGAAACGGAAGTGCATCACGATGGATTTTGTATTCAAGCTTCCTCCCACAGTTAAGAGACATGACGGTATTTGGGTGATTATAGATTGACTCATCAAGTCCGCATATTACCTACCCATTTGTGAGAGGTGTTCTCCTTAGAAGTTAGCGAAAACTCTTTATGAATCATATAGTGAGCTTGCATGGGGTGCCAATATCGATTATATCTAACAAAGATCCATGATTCACTTCAAGGTTTTGGCAAAGGTTAATGAATGAACTTGGTGTCAAGTTGAATTGGAGTACCGCTTCTCACCCTCAACCGATGGACAAATCTGAGAGGACTAATTAGACCTTGGAGGACATGTTGAGGTCATGTGTACTACAGTTCAAGGGGAATTGGAATGAGTATCTTTTTTTGGCAGAGTTCACCTACAACAATAGCTATCACTTAAGCATTGAGATGTCACCTTATGAGGCACTATATGGGAGACAATGTCGAACTCCATTATGTTGGAATGAGACGGGTGAAAGGAAACTTCTAAGCCTTGAGATTGTACAAGCGATAGTGGATAAGGTCAATATTATACGGGCCAAGTTGAAAGCAGCACAAGACAGGCAAAAAAGCTATGCGGACATGCGTAGGAAGGATCTTGAGTTCAAGGTTGGCGATTGAGTATTCATGAAACTCTCTCCTTGGAAAGGCGTAGAACACTTTAGAAAGCGAGGGAAGCTCAATTCTTGCTACATTGGACTGTATGAGATAGTTGAAAGGATAGGTCCAGTGGCTTATAAGTTAGACTTGCTGGAGGAGCTTTCTCGAGTCCATGATGTGTTCCAGAGATTGAGTTGAAGGATGACTTATCCTATGAGGAGCAGCCAGTGCAGATTCTAAGTAAGGAAGAGAAAAAGCTTTGCAACGAGACCCTACCCTTAGTGAAGGTTCTTTGGAGAAATAACCTAATCGATGAGACAACTTGGGAATGAGAGGTTCAAATGTGGAGTTAGTGTCCTCACCTCTTTCAAAACTAAGGTATGAATTTCGTGGATGAAGTTTCTTTAAGGGGGGTAGGTTATAACATCCCGTACAAAAAAAATACACATGTTTTAACAAGTTTGACCAAGTTTGAACAATGAACAATATGTGGGTCCTAGTTGACTTTTTCAATGATCAATATTTTTGGTTTGACTGAGGTACCATTGTGTAGATCTCGTTGATGCAAGTTCATAGACTAGAGGCATTCCAAATTCTGATTACGAATAGAAAGTTATGGTTTTGAGAAGTTTCAAGCATAAGTTTTATATCAGTATCCAAACCAGTCTCCAATTTTTGTCTGCTAGTGATCCAAGGTTCTATATAAGCCTCGGCAAGCATACTACACAGGAAACAAATCCTAAAATACCCATTTCATCCCCAAAACCCAAGAAATTCCCCCCCGGACCCGTGGGTCCAAACTGGATCGTTTTGACCCATTTATTGTCGAACCGAATCATCACCATTTTTACCCATTCTGGCCAAACACAACTTACATGTGCCAGCCAGGGAGGAAGCCCATGTGGAGGCTAGCTGGGTCGTCGAATTTTCTTGTTTTTCGGCCATTTCAGGCCAACCCATAGACCTTTAGTACCATTTTTGGACCCTCTGAACTCATTTCCATGGTAATTTTATTCAGATTCCTCACCGTTTGAGAGATACGACAACAGAAAGTTTGGCCGAAACTTCAAGCACATTTTTCGATCACCGGAGGAACTTTTGGACCGAGGTGAACATACTGCTGGATTCCTTGTCTCTTGTGCTTTCCGTTGATATAAGGTTTGTAAATTTTGGAAGTTGTTTGATAATTTTCCATTTTAGATCAATTAGTTAATTATCAGATAAATTGGGACTGTGTTTGAATAACATTAGTCAAATTGGTTCAAATTGGAGTTGGATTAGTGAAATTGGATATTATTAGGACCCATTAAGAGGTTTGATTTTGAAAGATTAAGGCTTCGCAGTGAAAATCCCCAATTTTGGGTATCGGATCTTAAGGACACATGGTATGATTGGACCACTCGATGTCCAATTTACATAATTTTATAGTGGTATAAATCATTTTAAGACATTTGGGTCATACAAGTGTCTTTGGTTTAGTCATTGGAGATGAGAAATATTTTATTATATTACAGACACTCGAGTTGAGCCTGGAGGCGATCTGCAGGGGAGCAGGAGTAAGCATTTGCAATACTGTGAGTGGTTATAAATTTCAAAATGTTTTGGGTATATAGAATAATATATATATATATGTTTTAGATTCCGTGAGGTTGGTCTCATCCAATGGTTTATTGTTACCACGGATTGTGAGGTCGGGTTTATTCAACGGTTTATTATTGCCACAGTGTCGTGAGGTTGGTCTTACCCAATGGTTTATTATTGCCATGGACTGTGAGGTCAGGTTTATTTGACAGTTTATTATTATTACCATGATGCCATGAGTTTGGTTTCACCAAACAGTTTATTATTGCCACGGACTATGAGATTAGGTTTATTCGACTGTTTATTATTATTACTACGGTGCCATGAGGTTGGTTTCATCCAACGTTTTGTTGTTGTGATGGATTATGAGGTTGGGTACGTCCCGACGATTATTTATTATTTCCATTACAACTTTCATATATTGAGGATCGTGAGATGGGTGTATCCCTTGGTTTATAAACTGGTATATCGTATGATACTTTGTATACATTTGAATATATTGTTGATTTGCACATATTGTGGTTATTTATGCATTTTCATATTTATCTCTTGGAACTGTGTTTATAAGATTTTATGCTCATAATTTACATCATTTTTATGGTATTTTGTAATATTGTATTGATTGTTCATTTTATAACTTGAAGCATTGAATTTTTATGAGATTAAATTGGGATACAAGTTTGGGTTTTGTGAAATGATTTTCAAATAGGGAACTTTTCAAACGAGTGCAACCGAGAGGTCTTGAGAGAAAGATTTTACGTAAATAAATTATTATTTTTCTATTATACTATGCCACTCACTAAGATTTTTTTATCTCACATTTTATTATTTTAAATCAGTTCCCTTAGGTCCAGGCAGTTAGTAGTAGTCTATCTCGCGCACAGCTGTCACTTTGTTCCTCTCTCGACTGCAGCAGTATTATCTTTTCTTTATCTTACCTTTATCTTTCTGCACATCGTTTATTTCTTATTTGTACTTTTAAACTTTGTTAACACTCGTAAAATGCTCTAATTTAAATATTGGACTTAGGAGAGACCATATTACTCGTGGGTGCAGTTATGGGCTATAGTACAATAGTCCGGTTGTGGACTTTGTGCTGTTGCGGATTTATTAATGTTTATATATTGAGGTATTATTAGTAATTGCATGTGTTCATTTTCCACGTTTTAAGATGAGATTCCATTGGATATTCTCTAAGGATTGTTCGATGGGACTTCACTAGGCAAGACCACCAAGATCTCTATGAGATTCTGTGAGGGTTCCCGGGGTGGGTCCTGTCACCCACTCCTAAAGACTCTCCCATGATTGCTCATGTTGCTAATAATAATAATGGACCTAACACCTTCCCCGTAATCCTCAAAAGAATTTTGGTACTAAATCTCATTCCACTCATACTTTTTGCTATTCTTCTAGCTTTGGAGGCTACCGAAGGCACTGTTAGTTGTGTGGTCAACAGGGTCATTCTGCCAGATCTTGTCCACAATTGAAACAACAGTGGACTTATAGTCCCCAGTCTGGTATCCTACCCACCTCTTAAATTAATAAAATGCCGCAAGCCTATTACTCAAGTAAGCAGGATCACTTAATTCCTATCCAGAACCCACCTCAAACATCTTGGCTTTTGACTCAAGTGCCTCTCACCACGTCACCAATGATCTTCAAAATCTGAATGCCCATTCTGATTATGATGGAATAGATGCAATTATGGTTGGCAATGGTAATGCTTTAAATATTACTCATAGGGGTATAGCTCATATTCCTGCTTATAATAAATCTTTTCTATTGTCAAATGTTCTCTGTGTGCCATAAATGACTCAGAATCTAGTGTCTATTTCTAAATTTTTCCATAATAACAATGCCACAACTGAATTCTCACCCACTAGTTTTATTGTGAAGGATATACTAATATAAATAAAGGAGGTATCTATGAGTGGCCTTCTCCTCCACATTCTAATGTTTCTCCATCGTTTGTCTCTTTTTCTAGTGTCAAGACTTCCTACAAGGATTAGCATCTTCGTTTGGGTCATCCATCAAGTAAAGTTTTAAATCATTTAATTTCTTCATTTTCTTTACATGTCTCATCCTCAAAAAAATTTATTTGTAATCCTTCCAAATGTAATAAAGCTCACAAGTTTCCTTTTCATATTTCTTCTATGACTAGTTCTAAACCTTTACAATTATTATAATACGATGTATGGGGTCCTGCACCTATAACCTCAATTGATGGATTTAAATATTATGTCATTTTTGTTGACCATTTCACTAAGTATATCTGGTTTTATCCAATAAAACAAAAATATGAGGTTTACTCTGTCTTTGTAAAATTCAAAACTAATGTGGAAAATTTTTTTGACACGAATATTATATCGTTTTACTCAGATAATGGAGTCGAATTCATCAAATTAAAATCTTTTTTTGAGCAAATTGGTATAACTCATTTTTTATCCCCACCTCATATACCAGAGCATAATGGCTACATAGAACGACATCATAGACATATTCGGGAAATTGGTTTAGCAATATTATCTCATAGTTTTCAAACTGCAGTCTATTTAATTAATAGGTTGTCTACTCCTACTCTTCATCTCAAATCCCCATTTGAAATTCTTTTTCAAAAGCCACCCAATTATCATCATCTAAAGGTTTTTGGTTGTCTTTGTTATCCTTGGATCAAACCATATAACAGAGATAAATTAGAAGCCACATCCATGCCCTGTGTATTCTTAGGATATCAACCCAATCAAAGTGCCTATAGATGCTATGATTTATCTCTAAATAAATATCATATTTCTCGGCATGTTACCTTTGTAGAATCCATGGTCCTATATACCTCTCAATCGGTCTATCCTCATAATTCCAAAAAAATTAATACTTGGGATTTATATATTCCTTCTACTTATGAAACACACACAAAAGTTCCCTTTATCTCTACTATATCTTCTCACAACCAGGTCTCTTAATAATATTTTCAAGCCCAAGCTTTTCTCTGATTTCTATATGGCAACCTCTCACTCATAGCTTTCAAAGATTGAACCTCAAACTGTCTCCCAAGTCCTCAAAGATGAAAACTGGTGTGTTGTAATGTTTGATGAGTTTAATGCATTAGTTCAAAATGGTACGTGGGAGTTGGTTCCTCCTAGCTCAACATATAATCTGGTGGATAGTAAGTGGGTGTTCAGAATCAAGAGAAATTCAAATGGTACCATAAGTAGGTATAAGGGTTGTTTAGTTGCCAAGGTTTTCATCAACGACCAGGCATTGATTATTCAGAAAATTTTAGTCCGATCATAAAGCCAGCCACTATCCGAATTGTTTTGTCCATTTCTTTAACTAAAAACTGGCCATTGCGGCAACTTGACATTAATAATGCTTTTCTCCATAGTCATCTACATGAAGAGGTGTACATGCAGCAACCTCAAGGGTTCATTGATTCCACTCGGCCGACCCATGTTTACAAGATCAAGAAAGCAATATACGGGTTAAAGCAAGCCCTCCAAGCATGGTATACAGAATTCAAGACCTTCCTTCTCTCGTATGGGTTTGTTAATTATATATCTGATGCTTCTCTATTTACTTTTCACCATTCAGACATCATTCTTTATCTGCTGGTATATGTGGATGATATTTTTTTGACTGGGAATAATTCTTCTGCCTTCTCTAAATTTGTTTAAGCTCTTTTGAATGCCTTCTCTCTTAAAGATCTTGGTTGTTTAAATTTTTTTCTTGGAGTTGAGGTAACTCCACGTAAAGATGGCCTACTTCTGACACAAACGAAATACATTCATGATCTTTTGGCCAAGACACATATGCTAGATGTAAAAGAAATTTCCATGCCAATGTTAACCTCTACTACTCTAACTCTCACGGATGGAACTAATCTAACCTATGCTACTCAATATCGCCAGGTTATTGGAAGTCTTCAATATCTATTATTGACTCTCACTTGCTGTCAATAAATTGTCCCAATTTATGCATAAACCTATTGAAACTCACTGGGCTACTATGTAACACCCCGTCCCAAAGTACAACGGAAGTTTTCCAACTTTGATCGAGGTTGACCGTTGACCGTTGACTGTTGATCGAATGGGTCAAAAGTTGACTTTTTCATTCGGATCGAATTCTAGGTTGACTAAGGTACCGTTATGAAGTACACATTGGCACGAGTTCGTAGACTAGTAGCACGTTGAAAACGGAGCTACGGTTTGAAAGATATGAGCAAAACAAGTTGAGGTCCAAACTGTCCAAGGGGTGCCCGAGTTGACTTTTTGTTCATGTAAAATTGAGCTTTGACTCATGCATGGTTGTGAAGTACTCGTCGATACGAGTCCGTAGACTAGCGGCACGTCTGATTTAGACATGTGGTTTGAAAGTTATGGACCTGTAGAGTTTTAAAATACTATATTATTTTAATATTATTTTTAAACGTGTAACAATGTGCCATGTGTGACTTAATAAATGTGACCATGTGTCACCATGATGAGATGCCACATGTCAACCATGCTTAATATCATATTATTTTATTATTGTTATTTTATATAATAATATTATTTTTAATATTATTTAATTATTTTATTTTATTTTCTTTTTCTTTCTTTTTCTTTTCTTTTTTTCTTTTCCCCCACGTGGGAAAACACCCCCCCCTCTCCCCAAAGCCTTCTTCTTTCTTCTTCTTCCTTTCCCTTCCTTTCTCCCTCTCAGGTTCTTGCCCTTTTTTTTAATTCCGGCCACCACCTTGCTACACGCGCTAGCCAGAGAGGTGCGGGGGATGGACGCGAGCTCGGCCGCAAAATTTTATGGCCACCAGTCGCCGGACGCACCCAGATCGGGCCGAAGAAGCCCGACGGCCGGAAATTTTCTCTCTCCTATTTTCTGGTATTTTCCGGCCAACCCAGCTCGACCCATACCTCTATCCCATCATTTTCGACCCCTCTGAGTCCATTTCCGTGATTAGATTGCCCAAAACCCCCACCATTTGAGAGATCTCTCAAGTTCAAGTTCGGCCGGTACTTCCCAGGTAAATTTCGACCACCACAGGCGCAATTGGGATCAATGGAGGTCGGTAATGCGATCTTCGTTCCATAAGCTTCGTTTTGGTATATTACTCGTCAATTTTGGTTAAAGTTTGTGTTTAACCCCCCTGGTACCGGGTATTATTTACCCAAATAAAATATTATTTTATTTGACTATGTTTGAATTAATCCCATGGAGGATCTTAGGTTAATTGTGTGCTCCAGGTGAGTGACCCACCTTCAAATTAATTTCGGAAATTAAATTTGTGAATATTTTGTGTGAATTGAATATTTGAAATTTATATTTTATGTGTCAAATATTTAGTGGATTTATATGTGGAAATTTTGATGCCCATATTTGAATAAATTGAAATATATGATTTTTGATAAATTATGGAAATCCAGATTTTATGAGAATTTGATATTTAAAGGAATTGTAAAAGTAATATTATTTAATTTATTACGGAATTTATTTGTGAATTTATTTTGATTATTAAAAATGCATTTATATAAATTTATGCATCGTGGAAATTATTTTATGGTATTGAGGATTTGTGGGATTAAATTATATATGAATTTCATGTGGTTTTAATATTATTTTTGGGCATGATTTGATTTTAAATATTTCAAGGAAATATTGGTTTAAGTTTGGTGGTTTCAAATTATATAATTATGCCCATGGAATATTATTTGATTGATTTTGTGATTTGGGAAGAAAATTATTTGTATATTATTATCAGTGAATTTATGCTGGAAATGTTAAAGAAAAATGTGGGATGGTAAATTTGAAAAATAGTATAATTCCTACGGTGGATTTTGGAAAAGTTTGCGTATCCTTTTATAATAAAATTTGGTTATTTATTTTAGACGCACTCATACAGTACTGGTATTCTGTACTGTATATGTGGATGAGCGCGCAAGTTATAATGTCTCCCGTGAGTTGTCATTGGACCGAGGGCAGGCAAGTTTTATATAATGCGCATCAGCCACCCCCCTCCGTGGCTGGGATGACGGTTTTAGCAGCGGCGTTGTTGGGACACCGAAGCGACCGTATACAAGTTTCTCTCTTTAACCCCTCTGCCAATCGGTGCTCGGGACGCTGGGTATCGGAGGGCATCACTGCTATATGGTGTGGTGCGTTAAGTATAAATTTTCAGATAGAAATTTCAAACCTTAAAGGTTTTAAAATCGATTTTAAATTAAGTGCATTTAATTTGTTTTATCATCTAATTATAATTATTTAAATTACTTTTTTTGACATTCTTTATTTTGATTGATTAAATCAAATTTTATGAATTAGATATATTGAAAGTTTTTCCGTTATGTTATATTTCTTCATGCAAGTATTCTAAATTTATTTTATTATCATTCATTACATTTTATTGGCATTTGGATTGTTTAATTATTCCGTGATTTGTGGGGCATAAAATATTGGTTTTTGGAAAATGTTTTAAAAGGGGAACCTTTCCAACGGAGTGAATAATGAGGGTTTTGAGAGAAAATATTATTTTCAATTAATTAATTAATTATTTATTTATTTATTCTTAATTAATCAAACGTACCGTGATTATCGTTACTATTATATTTGTGCAGTAGATAGGGTCACTCACTAAGATGATTAGCATCTTATATTTTTAAATTCCGTTCCCCTAGGTTCAAGGATTGGGAGACGTTGATTGTCCGGGGTGAGCCCGAGTCTCAGTTCATTGCCGAAAGTCCAAGGAGCATTTTCTTCCCTTTTTCCTCTTCATCTTGTATTGCTTCTTTATCTGACATTGTATTAATTCCACATTTATTTATATAATGCTCTGTATACTGTATTGGACATTTAGTTGTTAATTATGCACTGATTTACTGTTATTCATTTGGAGTGCTGCAAAGTTGTGGAATTAAATTGTAGTAACGTGGGAGGAATAAGGGGATGTGTATAGAAGTGTGTTTTTAGTGCAGGAAATTTTTGGTAAGTCCAACCCTTAGGGGAGGTTCTGCCAGATTTTCCATTGGAGGGTCCGGTAGGGTTTCCTTGGGATCAGGGCTTGTCTAGGGCTCCGGTGAGGAATTTTGGATGGATCCTGACATGCTATCAAAGACTTCTTCGGTATCTTAAAAGTACAAGTTCCTTTGGTTTATTTCTTACATGTAACTCTTCCTCATCTTTTCATGCCTTTTATGATGCTGATTGGACTGGTAATAAGGATGACAATACTTCAACCTCTGCATATGCCATGCATCTTGGCTTGGATGTCTGAGAAGCAATGTATGGTCTCTCATTCCTCTACTGAAGCTGAGTACCGCTCGGTTGCTACTGCAACATCTGAATTATGCTGGCTTCGGTCTTTTGTTATCTGAGTTAAAATTAGCTATACCTCAAGTTCCAGTCATCTATTGTGATAATGTGAGTGCTACCTACATTTGTGTAAATCTTGTTCTTCTCTCTAAGATGAAACATATCAAGGTTGACTTCCACTTTGTTCGTAAAAAGGTCTCTCAAGGTGATCTGTGTGTGTGTCACATTTCCAGCAAAGAGCAAATTGCTGATGCTCTCACCAAACCACTGTCCAAACAAAGGTTACAGCTTCTTCGACCCAAGCTAAATGTTCATTCCACACTTAGCTTAAGGGAGCATGATAGAGATCAGTTCACGCCAGTCTATCTCTTGTTATAGAATCTGTTATGGAATCTTGTATTCACTTATTTGTTGTAAATAGTTTTTATCATTACTCATTGTATAGTCATCTACACCAACTATACATGTGTATAAATATCGGTTTGTTATTCAATAAAATATAACTTTCTTTGATTAGTTAACAACAACTCTTATAAGAAGGGCTTAGAACCCAAGTTCTATTTGCATGTAATGCTCAAAACTTTGTGTTTATGTCGTGTTTCCATTCTAGACATTAAAAAGTCAATGAAACGGATATTGGTTTGGCTGATGGTGGAGTGGGTTTAAGGATGGTTGTATATATCTTGGGTTTAAAGATATCGGCTTTCCCACATGTGATTGGGATAAGTGCATTGCAAAGATCAAATGGGATAAGGATAAAGCATATTAGGATCAATGAGAGAGATGTAGGTTCTATAATGGTTGATGTAAGGGAAGCACTCAAAAGGCTATTTTAAAGAATACGTATGGTACATCAATTTTGTCTAGAAAAAATATCATAGTTGTTGCGTTTGGTAAAATAGAATGAGAGGGTGTCCATTGGCCATTTGGTTGAGTTGTTGGTGTACTTTGAATGGGACTTTGCAAATATAAACCTGGTGAATTGAATTAGCACTTGTAAGGGGATTGAGAGCTATTGGTTAATTTGTTTTGTATGAGGTGGATTTGAAGAAGGACCACTTGGAATATCATGACACGATTTTTCATGTGCTAGAAATCAATTTGTGTTTTTCCTACAAGTGAGCATGTGAGGTAAAAGAGAAATGGAACATTAGGATAAATTGAAGAATTTTCTTTAGCATGGGTCCTAGCTTGTTGTGAAAAAGGATATGAATGTTCATTTAAAACAACATTTAGGGAAATATAGGTTTTCCCATATACTATGCTTAAGTATTTATAATCTTTATAGGATGAACTATATATCCAATAAAAATGTACCTTCTAGAGTGGAAGGAAATTTTTTTTTTTTTGTATTTATAAGGCATTAAAAAAGGATAACACTCATGTCCAAAATTTTTTAAAAAAGAAAATCAAAATTTTTGTATACAATTTTTGAAAGAGGGAATCAAAATTCAATAGTTTTGTTGGAAGTCTATTAATTAAAAATGTGGCAACTAAGCAAACATTCCACTGATGTGAGAAAGGCATTGAACTTTGAGCTAAAAAAGTCAAGGCAATTTTAATTATGTGCCTATGCTTTCTTTTAATTTTCCAATTTTGATTGTGAGTATGTGAACATGGACGTTGAAAGATGGTTCTAGTGGATGGACGATCAGCTTGAAAACTTTGATTTTTTTATTTATTAAATTCTAAGTCATTCTAACTTCTGATTTTAATTTCATGGGAGATATCCATGGAATCTGGTGTAACTTTTAATTTTAATTACATGTGATATATTCTTAAGAATCTGGTAAAATTATCTCCAAATAAGACAAAAAATTTATATCGCTTTAATGACCCAATATCAGCTTGTCCCTATACATCAAGAAAGACCCACTCTAGATTTTCATGACCAGTAGCAGATGATGGTACAGCAAGCAATCTTCTATTTTTTTTTTTTGCTCAATTGATAAGATTTATAAAATGTTCACAAGAAGAATTAACAGAAAAGGAACTTTTGCACTATGTTGCAACTTTATTCATGAAAATAGTGGATGGACGATCTAATAAAAAATGCCATAGCTTATGAATAGGAAATTTAGAATTCAAGCTATAAAAAATTTTTGGACTATTATACAAAGAAGCAAAATGTAACATCCCGATCCAAGAAAATGTTCCAAGTTTGAATTTTTGATTGGATTTGACTAACGTTGACCCGGGTTGACCATGTAAGTCCCACGATTGACTTTTTACTATGAGAAAAATTTTGTGTTGATCGAAGTACCATGGTAAAGTACTCATCAACATGAGTTCGTAGTTTAGTAATATGTCAAAATCGAAGCTAAAATAAGGTTATGGCCAAAACAGTGCTAGAGGCATTTTGGTCATTTAACAATTGGATCCCACATATTTACGTGTCGTACAATTCTGTTACTAAAAAATTATTATTTTTTTGGGTTAATTAAAACTCACAATCTCGTTTAACTATCTTTATATGTATATATATATTATATTAATTTATCTAAATTATTAATATTTTATTATGTTTAATTATTAATTATTAATTTATTTTATTTTAGATGTTTTCACTCTCCCACTGATTCCTGTTGATCCTCTCCTTCCCCGATCACTAAAAAAAAAAAAAACAAAAAAACAAGGAGAAAGAAACCAGTAGCCCCACTTTCACAGTAACCACTTCCATCAATAATTACTTTCCAATTTTGGACTCCCACCAAGAAATACTTATAGCAAATTGAAACCTTTACTCCCAAGAACCCATAGCCACCATTACCCTGCCATGAAATGGCCTAAGTTCATCAAAAATCCATGAAAATCGATGGGAGCTACATTTTCCGATTACCATTCTTCGATGAGTAATAGGTCGAATGGTTGGTCGTTTCACACAAATTTGGGCCCCCTAAGTCCATTTCCAAGCTCAGATTGGCTCAAATCTTGCTCATTCATCAGATATGACAAAGCCCATTTCGGTAATAACTTCCTCGCTGGAGGTGGCCAACAATTGGACCAATTGAAGGTATTTTCTCGATGCTCTCGTCATAAGCTTCAATTTGGTACTTAGGATGTGAGTTAGCTTTGAGTATTTGGGAGCTACCATTGATGGAGCTAGGATTTGTGTTTATGTTGAGATTAGATAGAAATTAGACAGGTCTTTGGCCAATTGTCTTTGCAATTAGGTTCCTAATGATCATAAGGAGCTACAAGAATGATTAACTTAAATTAATTGTCATGATGCTGCAAAACTTCAAATTTTGAGTTTAAGCCAATCAGGTTCACTTTGTATTATATCCAATTGGGTGAACAACATTGGTAATTCTTGAGTCATGGAATGAGATTGGCACTTTAGAACCTTAGTTGTGTTTTATTTTTATGGAAGCCCAACTAATATTTTCGTAATATTTTAGACATCCAGCACTAAGCTATCATGTGTGTTGTGTTTATTTATTGTGTTTGAGTGGGATTATTGTCTGAAATTTAGAGCTAGCATATATGTAGATTGATATATATATATATATATATATATGTCTATATATATATATTGTGAACGTATGAATACATATATGTATATTTGTTAAAAGATTATGTATAAATATAGAGATTTGTTTAAATATATATGAAAATATATATATATGAATATACATATGTGTGTGAAAATATGTGATCACATATGTGTGTGTGTGTATATGTGAGCGTGTATGAATATATATATTTATTTGTATATATATTTTGTATAAATATGTATATAAGCATGCATACACTTGTTAACAAGATTGTCTTTGTATGTATATGACTATATGTATATGTGAATATATATATATATATATATATGAATGCATATGGATGAGTATGTATCTATATATATACTTGTGTACATATAGATATTGTGTGTATATATATATTGTGTTATTTAAAACTCTAAAAAAATTATATATGCCTTAAAAATTTAAGAAGATTATTATTTAATTTTACTGTGTAAATTTTGTTTGATGCATGAAAATTATATCTATTATGCTAGATTATGGTGAGATTTATTGTTATATCCCATTATTGAATTTATTATACAAATAAAATATATATTTATATAAAAGATATTTATATGTGTTTATTTTTGTGTGAAATTTCATGTGATTTAACATGATTTTTCATAAATTAATTTTAAGGATTTAAGAAGAATAATAATAATTAGTGTATAAAATATATTTGTATATTTGAATATTTGTGAAATTTAAATTATTTTGGTAATAATTAATTTTATAAATTATTGGATATATATGCAGTTGTTTAAATGAGAAATATGGAATTTTATAGATTTAGTAATAGTGTACAAATTCGGTTTTACTTTATCAAATTCGGTATTTACAGCATTATAAAATTTTAGAGTTTTTAGATGCACTATACAGTACTGGTATTCTGTATTGTATTGTTGATTAGCGTGCAAGTATGTATGGCTATCCTATGGGTGTCATGAACCTGAGGGTTGGCAAGTATATTTACACTGTGAGCCTCAGCCGTCCCCTTCCTTAACTGCAGGATGATTGTTTATTATATTATAGCTATTTTGTGGGTACCATGAACTTGAGGATTGGCAGGTATAAGATCACAATGCACATCAGCCATCCCCCTCCTTGACCGCAAGATGGTTATTTATTATGATATGGATCAGCCCTCAAGTTATGTTCATGGTCGTCCTTTGTGAACCGCGGTGAGAGGGGGTAGGTAGGTATAATGTAGAGTGAGCACCAGCAGTCTTTCCTTTTGGTTGCAGGATGACTATCATTATGGATTAGTATGACAGGTATAGTGCACAGTGAGCATCAACCACCCTCCCTTCGGTCGAATGATGATTGTTTTAACCATGACAACTTATTAGCAATCGGCGCTGTGAGATGCGAAAGTAACCGATTGCAAGTTTCTCTCTTTAACCTATTTGTCAGGAAGTGCTCAGGATGTCGGATACTGTCTGTCATCATTTGTATATTGTATGATGCATCAAGTATTTTTTTTTCCATATATACGTATATACATTATTAGTTTTATTATTATTATTATTCCTATTTATCATTGTTATTGTTATTAATAATATTGCTGTTGTTATTATTTTTATTATTATTAATAATTGATTAATTATTATTATATGTCATTATTAATTGTCGTTATTTTTCTTATGATTAATTATTATTATTATATTTAGATAAGTTATTGTGATTATTTTTATTGTTATTGTTATTAACATTTATTAAAACCATTATTATTATTATTATTATGCTTGTATATACCACACTGTACAGGGGTAACGATCCAATCGGCCCATAAATAACTTAGCCTCGTAACTCTGTTGCCTACAAGTCCAGGGGTTTGAATGACCATTATAGGCAACCATCTCGGACTGTATTGGTAACAGTGTACCTATGACAACTAATATCATGGAGTCGCGTATTAGCACAATATATGGTCTCGTACGTTCCTCGCTAGGAGTGTGCATATTTTGTAATACATTTATAAATTTTAAAATTTTATTTTACTTTATTTTATTCTATTTTATCTATTCATAATTATAATTTTCTATTATTATACTTAGCCTTTAAGGCTTCAGGCAAGTATTTTAGTCTTCAGGCAAATATCAAAGCCTTCAAGCAAGTATGATGGCCTTCGAGTAAGTGTGGAAGTCCTCGTGCAAGTTGTATTGTTATTATTAATATTACTATTATTATTGTTGTTTTATCACCCTTTTATTTACATTTATGCATTGGTATGTTTGTAAAACGATATCGAAATGTAGTACAGTACTAAGTGGGTGGCGTGGACAGATATGAATATTTAAAAGTATTCTTTATTTATTAAATTATTTCTAATATATATATATATTCTTGTACTTTATTATTGAAGTGTTGCCTATTGGTGAAAATCTTGTCATAAGACAAGAAGAATAAGGTGGTATGATATATAACTGTGTTTTCTGCGTAGGAAATTTTTGGGGCATGATTAACTTTTAAGGGAGATGCTACTGGATTTTCCATAGGACGGTCCAGTAGGGTTTCCCCTGGGATAAAAGCTTATCTAGGATTCTGCTAAAAGATCCTCGATAGGTCCTTACATAAAAAATAAATTTTGGCTAACAATCCTAGAAGAATCATTGGAAGCTTAGGGTAATAGCATTTAATTGAGACCATCTTTTAAGCCTTCTTTTGAGTATACCTTCTTCATATCCTTGTTTTTCAAAAAAACAAACCGAGAATTAAACTCCATAATAGCATTATTGCCAGTTGTTAATTTAAATATACTTAGCAATTTTTTGCAAAATTTTTTTGGCATATGTAGCCTATTATTCAACTTAATTTTGCGATAAGGAGTATTTAAATTTGAACATCAAGTATGTTTGATATCAGAACATTGGCATATGAGTATAGACATGAATCATTTTCAAGTAATAAAAGTGGTTTTCATAACGAAGGGATTAAATTTAAATACTAAATATAATTATATTTTGGTAATATCTAAACTAGCAATTTAATAATTATGAACACTTGAACATTTGATCTCACCAATAACTATTCCAATTTAATTACCAAAACATAAAATTTAATTAACTAGCAACTTAACCACACTTAGTCACAAAATTAATCAAAAGTAGTTTCCATTCACAATTAATAATATTCACATAACCTCATTTAATATTTTCGACCTATAAATTAAATCATGCAAATTCATTAAACATAAACTAAACAAATATCATGGCATGAAACATAACTATTTTTCAATCAACTATGCATTCATGTAAATCATTGTGGATCCATAAAATTATCCTTTTCCAAGCCCAAATATTATTAAAATCATTCATTTTTTTGGCCTACAAAAGCATTAAACATACTAACAAAAAATATTACTAATTGAATAAAATTCAACATATATTGAAGTATTTAAACCTTCATAGTTAGGGCTATATTATATCCATAGCTATGAAAATTAGTTCATGGCAAAAATAAATTCTATATCCATAATTATTGAAAGTAAGGTTAGAATTTGAAAGTTAAGAGAAGAGAATAAAAACTAGTAAAGAAATCTTCCGAAAGCTCTTCAAGTCATGGCTTTCTTCTCCAAACAAACCCATGCCTATGCCTTTTCCAAGCTTCCAAATTAATCTTCCAATACTTTAAAAGCCTTAACCTTAAAAGAATTTAAGAAACTCCCCAAGTTTTATTTGTTTTTATTAAAGCCTCCTAAAAGCTTCTAAATAACTATCTAAACTTATGTGTGTTCCTTTAATGAGGTGGGACTATATATATATAGGACTTTGAGAAACTTTTTCAATCCAAGTGCTTGGAGAAGCAATCCTATCTATGATTCAAGCCAATACCGAAAATAGGTGAGAAAGTTCAAATCGGCCAAAAAGGGAGTCCAAAGCCGAATTTGTCCAAGCACCAAAGAATGAGGTAAAATCTAATCCTAAACCTTCTAGAACTCATGATGTTATGTGTTTTAAGTTCCAGGGAAGAGGACACATTGCTAGTCAATGCCCGAATAGGAGGATCATGGTGCTGAAAGGTAATGGCGAACTAGAATCCGAAAGTGAGGAAAGTGATGCTAAAACCGAAACTGATGGTGAATAAGTTGGAGATGATGGCATGATGAATCCAAAACTCTCAAGGAATCTAGGGTTGATTTGAGTTTAATAGCAAGGAGGGTTCTATTCTTATACAAAGATGAGGACCAAATTCAAAGAGAGAATATCTTCCACACCCGATGTGAAATTCAAGCTTGTATTTTGTTAGGTAAGCCATGACAATTTGATAAGGATGCCATATATTATGGGAAAGAGAATTTGATTGTATTTAAATTTAAAGGGTAAAAGGTTAAGCTGGAGCCATTAACTCCAAAGGAACTATTTTGAAATAAACTTCAAATGCAATAAAGGAGGGAGGCCAAAAAGCTTAAAGAAAGGACTAGTATGGCACCCACGGCAACAACACCAATCCAAAGAGGCAAGGCCAAACAAAACCAACCAGGTAAGTCTCCTAAACTCAAACTTAAGGGGAAAGAGAGAGAGAAAGCCGAGAAAGAGAATGGAAAAAGTGACTCCGTGAGTGGGAAAGAAAAAGGAAGAAAAGAAAAGAAATAGAAAATTTTTTATCTTAGCTTTAGTGATGTTAATAAATATATTTTGAACAAGAAACCATTTTTGGTTATGATTTATAAAGATGCTTATTTAAAAATGCTTTTGTTGTATAGAACTTTATCTGCCTTGTTGAGAGCTCTGTTTTATGGAAATTTGAAAATTTGGAAAAAATTATTTGGCAACTTTAGAAAGTGTAATTTTTGCCATCATGAGCATGTATTTCTAGATTTTGTTATGATAGTGTTTGACCCAAGAGATTTGGTTTGGTTGCACTTACGAAAGGAGAGGTTTCCAAAACAAAGAAAGTCAAAGCTTATGCCACGTGTGGATGGACCTTTTCAAGTTTTGGAGCGGATTAACGAGAATACCTACAAACTTGATTTAATAGGTGAGTATAATGTTAGTGCCACATTTAATGTTTCTGATTTATCTCCTTTTACTTCAGGTGATGATCTTGATTTGAGGACAAATCCTTTTCAAGAGGAGGGGAATGATGCGAATCCACCCAAACCTGCACAATCGACAATCCACTGGGGTGCTGACCCGATACAGATGAAGACTGGGCCGATCAATAGGGCTCAAGCTAAAAGGTTTAAGGATAACCTTGCTGCCATTATCTAGGGGGTAATTCATTCTCGAAAGGGCTTGTCTATACCCAAAGATACAAGGCCTGTTTTCAGCAGACAATTGGTGAAAGCCGATACGAACCTGGATAGCGGTTTTGGTGCATTTATAGATTCCGGGCAGTGGAGAATGGGTTAAAATCTTCTTGAATTCACTTGATAGCACTAAGAAAATGGCCCCGTTTTGCTGTATTATTTGTTGGCTTTACTGTATCTTGCTGAGTTGATTTTTTTCTCTTTCCTCCAAGCAAAGGCAACATGTGGGACTCCATAATAATCTTATTTGGCATCCTACAAAGCATATAGAAGCTGATTTAGAGCTCAAATTGATCAAAGACTGGTCAAAGTCAATTTAGTCAAAAAGCTAGTATTTTAGTTTCCTAATTTGATTTTTACTTTTTGTTTTAGGAAATTACCTTTCCTAATATAATACGGGTTTAAGCCCAGGTCGTCCTAGGTTCGTATCAGGTTCTAGCCTTGTTAGTAAGTCAAGAAATTAAACTCAACAATCTTATGATGTCATTTCAACGTATTGTAACGTTGCAAATTTAAATTCAAATAAGCATGGACAATTCGAGTCAGCACTACTATCAAGCTATAAAGGAACAACCAGAATCCGTGGTCGTAGTAGAGGTCGTGGATCAGGAAGCTTAAATGTTGCTTGAGGTGGTTCTGGCTTCTCTCATCAGTATTGTCAGCTATGTACCAGTCGTGGACATATTGTGGTTGAGGCATCACTTTGACAAAAATTTTGTGCCACCAACCACAGATAATAACAACAACTCATCCGCTTACTATACCTCAACATAAATTACTTCCAATCTTGAATGGCTTCTAGACAGTGGGGCAACCAATTATGTCACTGCTGACCAGGCTAATCTTCAATAGAGATCTGAATATTGTGCTTTTGACAAGCTGGTAGTGGGTAATGGACAAGACTTGAAAATAAAAAATACTGGTTCTTCAACTATCTTTTCATCTCAAGGAAATAATAAACTTAATTATATGCCTCATGTTCCCCAAATAAAGAAAAAATTGTTGAGTATAGCTAGATTAACTATGGATAATAATTTTATTGTTGAATTTAATTCTCACTCTGTGTTTGTGTAGGATCATGCTACAAGGAAGCTTATACTTCAAGGATGGATTCTACAACATCTCTTTGCCTAGTTTCAATAATCTTGTCTTATCAATACCAACAGTATCTTCAGGTTCTAATTTTCAATTTTTCAGTTGTTCCAATTATAATTTATCAAATAACACTCTTTGGCATTTACACTTCAGACACCATCCTTTTTTGTTATGAGAGTTATTTCTAATTCTTGTAAAAAGTTATCAATAAATAAAAATCATAACTTTTGCTCCTTTTTTCTGCTAGGCAAAATACATTATTTGTGTGCACCAAATTCAAATTACATAGAAAACCATTAGAATTAATATTTTCTAATGTTTGGAGTTCTACCCTTGTAACTTTAATAGAAGAACATAGGTATTATGTTCTAGTTGAAGATGATTATTCTAGGTTCTCTTAGATTTACCCCTTAAAATTAAAATCTTCAGTTATAGATATTTTTCTGAAATTTAAATTGTTAGTTGAAAATTTGTTTCAAAAGAAAATTAAAAATTTTCAATTTGATTAGGTAGGGGGGCAGCGTGAATATTGTTCTTTACTAACTATTCTAAAAAATTTTGGAATTAATTTTCAGTGCCCACGGCCACACATGTAAAATCAAAATGGCAAAATTTAAGTGCAAACATAGGCATATTATTAAAACTATCTCCATTGGTGGGATGCTTGCTCAATGGCAACTTTTTGCTCACAATAACTTGCCTATGTTACATTGGTGGGATGCTTGCTCAATGGCAACTTTTTTAATTTACCATTTACCCACCAAAGTTTTACAAAATAAATCTCCATTAAATAAATTATTTTAGAAAACTTTTGATTTTAATTTTCTCAAATGCTTTGGATGTGAATGTGTTCCATTTTTAAGACCTTACAATTCTAGAAAATTATCTTATCACTTTGAGATATGTGTTTTCTTGGGTTACAATTTAATTCATAAAAGCTACAAATGTAAACGTTTACTCTTGGTAGAATTTTTATTAGTTCTAATGTGGTCTTTAATGAGTATTTCTTTCCCTTTTAGAAATTACAAAGTACCACTTCAACATCAGATAATATTAATTCTAATAATAATCTTATTAATCCTTTGTTGCAATTTGTTCCAACTTTTTCTACAAGTTCTCATTCAACTTTTTCTCAAGGCTCTTCTAGTAGGACTTTTCCATCTGCTCTGAATCAAACACTCGATAAGCTTAAATTGAACACTAATATTTTATTTTAGTCTGGCACTCCATAAGGATCCAACTTCTTGAAGACTTTACCATTCGAAGTTCTCCACAACAAGATCATTGGGCACCCTCACTTGGAATTTTGCGACGTTGTTCTACCATTCATATGCAATGGTCGGTTGTTCCACCTTCTTCTACTGACCCAACTTCTTCTCCAGCTATTGATCTTAATGTTGACTTACCACCTGTGAGATCTTAATCTGTTCATCTCATGGTTATGCGATCTACAGTGGGTATCTTCAAAACGAAAACTTTTGTCTGTGCATCCAATTATGAACATGACCATATGGAACAAGTTTCTGTCAAGTAGGCCCTCTAACATGTCAAGTGGAACCAAGCTATGGAGGATGAGTTGACTACTCTCTCTAACAACTAGAAGTGAGAATTAGATTCATTTTTGCCAATTATGAATATACTTGGCAATCAGTGGGTGTTTAAGTTAAAGAAAAATCAGATGACTTTGTTAATCAATACAAGGCATGCTTATTTGCTAAGGGATTTCATCAAACTCTTGGTATTGACTTCAAAGATACCTTCAATCTTTAGATAAGCCTTCCACCATTTGGTTAGTATTATTTATTGCTATTTCTAGTAATTGGCTACTCCATCAGATTGACATTAACAATGCTTTTCTGGACGAGAAATTTTTTTAGATTGTTTACATGGCTCAACCCAAAGGGTTCATCGGCCTATCTTTACCCACTCATGTCTACAAGTTTCACAAGCCCTTATATGGACTTAAACAGGCCTTTCAGGTCTGGTATGATAGACTTCGGTCTACACTGTGTAATTGAAGTTTTCAAAGGGCAATTGGATTCATCTCTTGTTATGCTTACTATTCAATTAGATGTCTTATGGGTTTTAGTTTATGTCGATGATATTGTTATCACTAGCTCCAATCATGCTCTTATTCATAAGTTTATCAAGAAGTTGAATGTGGAATTTTCATTAAGAGATCTTGGTAATCTCTTTTTCTTCCCCAACATAGAAATGTTTCATGATGCAATTGGCCTATATCTTTGCCAAACCAAATATATCATAAAGCTACTTGACCGTGTAGATATGCTAAAATGTCACACCAGCCCTACACCAGCTACTACTTCCACTTAACCTAGTGCCACATTAGGTTCTTCATTTACTAATACCTTTCTTTCAGAAGTACAATTGGTACCTTATAATATACATTGATCACTCAATCTGAACTCAGCTTTATTGTCAACATGTAGAGTTAATTCATGCAACACCCAACTGAAGTCCATCGGTTAGCTTGTAAGTGAATATTGAGATATCTAAAGGGTACTCTTCATATGGGTCTTCACATCAAATCCTCCATCTCCACTAATTTTTCTAGTCTAGCTTTATTGATGTCGACTAGGCATCGAGCATTGATGATAGATGCTCTAAAGGAGGTTATTGTATCTATTTTGGTGACAACCTCATCTCCTGGTCATTCAAGAAACAAACTATTATTGCAAGGTCTAGTACAAAATCTAAGTATCGAGCTCTTGCCAATGGCATTGCAAAACCAATGTGGATTCAAGAGTCATTGCATGAGATGGGCATTCCTATTAGTGGTCTACCAATAATGTGGTGTGATAATATGAGTGCTGGTAGCCTTGCCACCAATCCTATATTTCAACAGTGGACGAAGCATATTGTGGTAGATATTCATTTTGTGAGAGATCGTGTTGTCTCTAAGAAGTTGGATGATCATTATGTTCCGAGTGAATATCAGGTTGCTGACATTCTTACAAAGGCTTTATCAAGTCATTAGTTTTTGGTCCAAAGCAACAAACTAAATTTACATTAAATACAGTCCAGTTTGAGGGGGATACTAGGGATATACAATAGAATCTTAGTTAGTTGTGATAACATTGAGGGATGTGTAGAAGATTTTTGTTAGGAGATAAAGACTTATCTCAACGTGTGTATACCGGCTTAATAATGTGTGATGGCCTTAGTGATTAGTTTCTTAGACCTTATCTCATTATTCCATAGGCTGTGTAAATATCAGCTTATACTATAACAAAAATTATCCTTCCGGTATATACTCTCTATTAAATCTTTCAGCCTCTTCACAAGTAATTTATGTTTTGTAATTAATTTTTCAATTAACTTTATATACATTTTATGATATTTTATATTTATTATTTTCAATTACATTGATTATTATTATTATTGTTGTTGTTGCTGCTGCTGTTGCTGTTGTTATTATTTTGTAATTCAGGGTGTGCTTTGTAAACTTACATTTGATACAATTGAAAATATAGTGACAAAAATTGTGATGGTTTCTTCAAGCAGCAGTAATGACATATACCATAAAATGCAATCGAGGAAGGAAAGTGTCCTCTAGCACAATTATTATTTCTTGCATTTGACATTGTTTATAATAAGTAGTTGGGTCATTTTGTGCTTGGCCATTGTAGCTAGTTGTTTTGCCTAAGGATGAGGTAATAAATAATTGGGATAATATCACTTACACCCTCACCCTCTGAGGTTTACTTCTACTTCAAGTTAGACCTATAAGTTTCAAACATTTTAAAAATAACCTTTATTATTAGCAACTTTTTGTTAAATTTAACCCCAAAAAAAAAAGAAGGTAAAATGGTAATTGAGTATTCATACGAATTTGAAAAACCTGATATTTTGACTGATATGCATTGAAATTGTGTAAAATAATAATATAATAATAAAAATAGAAAAAAAAAATCTAGCTTTTTTTTTGGCAGAAAAAAATAATCTATCTTATTCTTAAGTAAATAGATAATTATTACCTCTTTTAAAACGAAAATGAAAAAAAATAAAATTGTAAACATTTATAAACCGATTTTCTTCATCTTCGCCTATCATTTGCTGGGCATATCTTCTTCTTCAAGTGGTCTTGTCGTAGAGAGAAGAATGCAGAGATTGAGCTACACTGCATTTATACCCGCAAAGACCTACTTCAAAGTTTCACTCCCTTCTTCTTTCTCTTAAAGAAAAAATATATGTATATATATATATATATATATATATATATGGGGGCAGATTCTTTCTTCTTCTCTTCTTGTTTGCTGGTTTTTTAATTTTATTTTATTTATTCATTTATTTTTGCTCTTTTGCTTTTTTTTTCTTTGTTCCTGGTTTTATTTGCTGAATTTTATTTGTGGGCTTTCTTCTTCTTCTTCGATCTACTACTTTTTCTCTATATAAAGGTGATAATCTTATTCCCAAGACTTGTGGATAATTTTGAGTGGCAATCGCTACAAGATTTGCAACTATGTTTTTTTGTTTGTTTGTAAAGGATTTACAGCTATGTTTGTAATCAAGGAGTAGGTCCAAAATTTTTTTAATTTTTTAATCTTCTTCTGCCTTTTGATCTACAACGAAGGAATGAAAATTCTTTAAAAAAATAAATTAAATAAATTAAATAAATTAAATTGAAAACTAGAAACCTAAATAAAATGAAGAACATAGAGTTTTATTTGTGGGTTTCTTCATCTTTAATGCAATCTTTTCTCTATAAGGGTTATCTCGATATGAGAGTTTTATTTGGCTTTAATTTTTTTTCTTCTGCCTTTTGATCTACAATGAGGAAAATGCGTTTTGATATCCCCATTTTTTCTTAGCAATCAAATTTTTAATTCCATATTTTGTTCGTATATAATATTCATATTATATAATATGTAATATATCGAATTTGTTTTTTTAGCAATCCAATTTTTTATTCCATAGATTTACCAACGGAACCTACAAATCTTTTTTTTTTTTGGTTTTTTTTTTTTTTTTGTTAACGTTCATATAATCTATATATATATATATATAGATAGATAGATGTTGTTCAAAAATTGAAGCTTCATCGGAAAAAATAACTGGATATTAGTAATTTAATTATTTTTCTTTGGAAAATATTTTTTAAATAGAATTTAAATGCTTCCAAACTATTGTTTTGAATTATTATTCAAAAATATTATTTTATTATTGTCCAAAAAATTTGAATGATATTATTTATATTTTAAATATTATCTTGTTATTACAAATTATTGTGTCACTAATTCAGTTGCTTTGGTGGACTGATTTATTGTAAAAGAAAAAATAATTAAACTATAAATAATTTTAGTGTTTAGTTGTTGAAAACATGTGAAATTATATTTTTCAAAATTGATTGTCAAATTAATACGCGGCATGGTAAAACTTATTGTAAGAACATTTCTTATTATTTGTTTTCTTTTTTGTTGGAGAAAATTATTATTTTTATTAGTAAAGTAATAAATTAAACTTATATATTATATTTTTAAAATAAAAATTATTTATTTCATATATTAAAGGTTAACATATGTTTTTTTAAGAAAATATAATAGATCAAATTTAAAATTTCTAAATAAAAAGATGTATAATAGAAGTGAAAATATATGTGTAAATGTTTATGAAACATTAGTACATATTAATAATTATAAAACAAATTGTAAATGGAATAAATTGAAAAAATGATTTTTATTGTAAGAGCACTTAGCTCAATTTATCATGTCATATAGGAAAAAGAAATAATTTTTAGATGCAAGTTAACTTTTAGGAGGTATTTTTGAAAATTTTCAAACTTCTATATATGATTTGAAATAGATATAAATATTAAAGAATTTTAAGTGAAATTAACTTTAAATAATTTAATATAATTCAAGAGGCATATGGGCCAATTAGCCTTAAGGTAATAGTGGTGAAGTGTATTTAGGTAATAGATTCTGGGATCCAAAAGTAATGTTCCCAATGCACGTAGCTGCTTAGATAGTGTTTGACACGTGCGAGTTTAACGTGTTTCAGTTTAGTAGTAGTGTGAAATGTGGAACCCTTCTAGGGTAGGCTCTAAGAGCCAAAGGGATTTGCCACGTGGATTCAAAAAAGAAACCTGCATGCGTATCTTTTAATATTAGAACGTCGAGATATAGAGAGAGAGAAGCAAAGCAAAGAAAATGCTATAAGCATGGCTGCTTTGGAAAACAATTTGTTTTCTCTCTGTTTCTTCGTTTGTTCGTTTTGTTGTTAGTTTTTAATATGTAAGATTGTTATGTCTCTCTGACATTTTAACATATTATATAAGTCAGAAAGAAACAAGAGGTATGATGGTACTAGATTAGGTGGAGAAAAACAGAATGACTTGGTGAGTTTTTCTCCTCTCTGTCAAATCCCAAAATCCTTCGGTTCATCGCCATTTTAGGACCTCCTTCATTACCCAAAAATCTCTCTCTTACTCCATCTACCCTCCAAATCACCACACTTTTCCATACCCTTTTGGATTTTTTCATTTCTATTTTCTTTTGCTTTTCTTTCATTTTTCCATTATTGTCCTTTTCATTCTTCAATCTCCAGTCTTTAATCTCTTTACGAACAAAGAAAAAGATTTCAATTTAGAATCCATAAGGGAAATATAAAAATTTCTTTGTTTTGTGATTCTGCTCTGGGTTTTTTAGCGTTTTCTGCACTGTTCTTTTTCATCTTTTTCTATCCTGATTTTATCTGCAAAACCCACAAACCTTTTGTTCCTATTATGGTGTATTGTGTATTGATTTAGCCAATTGGTCCAAATTTTGGAGTCTCAGAATACCGAGGCGATAAAGTTGAAGATTTTTGCTTACACTTTGTTAAATTCATATTTTTGAAGAATTTGAAAAACGCAGATAGAGATATTGAAGGTATATGGTTAGCCGAGAAGGGAAACTCAAAAAGGGTTTCCCAGGAAAATCCAGGGCTACCCATATGCTAAATTGTAATAATAAAATTTGTAAAAAGAGCTAATTATTATTGTTTTTGGCTAGAGTTTTGGGGGTCTTTTCTTTTTTTTTTTTTTGGTTCTTTTTTTTTTTTTTTCCCCTTCTATTTGAGGTTTAGAACATGGGCTGCATTTGTTCCAAAGGAGCCTCAGAAGTTGATGCAGATGATGACTATGAGGAAGGAAAGGAATTGAACAAGGCTTCGGTTCAATTGGTTGCCCCTGTTCCTTCAAAGAGAGAAAATTTAGTAATAGAGATTGGTGGTAAAAATATTGATGGATCAGTTGGAAGTGAATCTACGAAACATCATGGAGGGTCTGTCCACAAAAAACCGAATGACGAAGATAGTAGAATGCTACAAAATGAAATACCTGCAAATTCTCATCACCAAAGATGGGCAACAATGGATTTGGAAACCAGTGGAAGAAGAGCAGAGATGTCTAGGATAGCTAGCATTCCTAATGGTGTTGAAGGGGAACAAAATGCAGCAGGGTGGCCCTCATGGTTAACTTCGGTTGCAGCCGATGCAATCGAAGGGTGGTTGCCTCGACAGGCAGACTCTTTTGAGAAATTAGACAAAGTTAGTCTCCAATTTTTTACATTCTTTACTTGTTTTATTTGGTTCATTTATCTTTTAACCATATGTGTTATGTAGTGTTGCAAACCTGTTTTTGCACAATTTATTAGATATGCATGTTGCTAAGTAGATTTCATTTTCATCTTATAACTTAGAGTGAAGTAGCTATTAATTTTTTGCTATTTTTCAATCATCAAGCATGTTTTTTTTAGAATTTTTTTCTTTTTCTTTTTCTTTTTAAACCATCAAAGTGCTTAAATTTCTTCTTATGAATGAGATGCACCATATGCAGATTGGACAAGGAACTTACAGCAGTGTATATAAGGCTCGTGACCTTGAAACCGGTAAAATTGTTGCTTTGAAAAAAGTTCGATTCGTAAATAGGGATCCTGAAAGTGTACGTTTTATGGCTAGAGAAATCCATATCTTGCGTAGACTTGATCATCGTAATGTTATGAAGCTTGAGGGTATAGTCACTTCAAGAATGTCATGCAGTTTATACCTCGTTTTCGAATACATGGAACACGATCTTTCAGGTCTAGCAGCTCGTGGCATCAAGTTTACTGAACCTCAGGTACCTTCTCCTCACACAAATTTGAGAAAAATCCAAGGAAAGAACCAGCAGTCTCATTTTTTCAGTCAATTTCAAAAGTTTTTGATTTGTGTATAGCTTGTTTCTAAATTGTGTTTATGTACACCTCGTTTCTACCAGAAAATGGAAAACCTTTTTTCCTCTTTGTTATCTAAGTTAAATAGAAGTTGCAACGAAGTTCATCTAAGCAACAATTTATGTGATGGAATTACAGATAAAGTGCTATATGCAACAATTGCTTTGTGGACTTGAACATTGTCATAGTCGTGGTGTCCTGCATCGAGACATCAAGGGTTCAAATCTTTTGATTGACAATAATGGAGTTCTTAAGATTGGTGACTTTGGTCTGGCAACTTCGTATGGTCAAAATGAACTGATGACTAGTCGTGTGGTAACGCTGTGGTATAGGGCACCTGAGCTCTTGCTAGGTGCTACAAAATATGGACCTGCTATAGATCTGTGGAGCAGTGGTTGCATCCTTGCAGAATTGTTCGCTGGGAAGCCTATTATGCCTGGAAGAACAGAGGTACTTTCATTTATTTTTGTAATAAGATTGCATCAGTCTACTACATTCCTAATAATAACGAAATTTAGTTTTCTAAGTTAATTCATTTTGGTCTGTTTCATGTGCTCATCTTGTATCTTAAAAAAACATTCTTTCATGACAGAGGCCAATTTTGAGTGTAGTTAAATGCCTACTACAAATGCAGTGCTTACATCTCCTGTTTATGCATTTTGAAATAAAGAAACGAAAAGAAAGATATACAATTTGTTGCATGGATGTACATAAATTTTGAAATGAGATCCAATATCGGGACAGAAATTTGGGCATGTGTGCCACAATAGTTTATTGGAAAAATTCAAACACAAGACCAGCTAAATAAATAGGCTATAGTACTATGTTTGAAACAATTTTTTGGCCTTTACATATTGAGAACAATTAATTAATAGAAATGAAATTATCAGGATTCAATCACAATACTCTACAAACAATTGAGTTACACATCAACCAAAAGCTATTATAGTTTTATTTTACTTGTAAAATAGTATAATATTTCCTCTTTCAAAGTAAAAGGTTCAACCGGTTTGCTCTGGGTTTTTGTTTTTTGTTTTTTAAGTGATATATTGTAATTTTTTAACTTTCAGGTGGAGCAAACGCACAAAATTTTCAAGCTTTGTGGTTCACCATCTGAGGACTTCTGGGAGACAACAAAATTACCACACTCAACCAGCTTCAGACCACAGCAGTCTTACACACGTCGTCTTGCTGATATGTTCAAAGACATCCCTCCTCCTGCTTTAGCTCTTATTGATAAACTCCTTTCGATGAAACCAGATGATCGGGGATCAGCTGAATCTGCTCTTGGAAGTGAGGTGAACTTGAGTTTCTATTTTTGTATCTCCGTCATTGATATACAATTGAAATTATGAAGGTGGATTGCCCAACTAGTGAAATTAAGTCTAATGCCAATTCAAACAATATTTTGGCCAAATTCTTCATTTCTATAGATCGCTAAAATGCTGACAGTTTTTTCAACAGGCCTACAAAAGCAAAGATGCCTCAATCAGAAAATGGAAGTTATATCAGTTTCTATTGAAAATTTAACTAATAAGTCGTAACGTTATAGATTGTGAATTCTCTAACATATCCTTATATTTTGATTGTGGACATGAGGATAAACTTCCTTCTATATTTTCTATATTTTATCGGTCATATTTGAAATATTCACTAGTTATGCAGCATCTATCTTACAATAAAATAAATACACGGATTGTGTGTTTTGCATTGTGAGTAAAGGACGTGACATAGAGTCAGCTACTTCCCGGTCCCAAATTTGGCATCGTGGACAAAATATTTAAAATAGAATGAAGCTAATGACAAGATGATAGTGCATTTAACTGTTTATTGTCGTTTGAGATAATTTAATGACCTTGTGCATGACAATGTTGCATATGCTAATTTTGTAATTCTAATTGTTATTTTTTAGTTCTTCACAACCATACCCCTCCCTTGTGAGCCATCGAGTTTGCCGAAATATCCTCCAAGCAAGGAGTTCAATGCCAAGCTTCGGGGAGAAGAAGCAAGAAGGTAATGCTTTTTATATTTACCTCTCTGACTCTCTTTGATGTTACATATTGAATAGGAGTGAACATTACTCAGTTCATTCTTATTGTTACTTTTAGTTTTGGAAATAGTGTTTGTTCTTACATATGTCTATTAGGAGCTCATGCAGTGCTGCATGCTTCTTCAGCATATGTAAATCCTTATGCTAATTCATAAATATTAAATAGGGTAATTTGGAGTAAATCTCTAGTTAAATAATGTATAGCGAAGTGTCTCAAAATTATAGTTGAGTATCGTTCTAAAGAAGTGAAAAACACATGACAGATTTCGGACAATTTGAGAAAAAAGGTCAAGGTTGGTTTTTTCAGGACGGCATTGATTATGCATATAGATACGACAAAAAATATAATGATATATGTCTTGAAGCTTTTGTTAGGCAAGATAGCAATTTTTATTTTTTATTTATTTATTTTTTTTGCTTGCTTGCTATTCTGGGTGATTCCATTTGGGGACATGTCAATCCTGAGTGGAAGCCTCAATAAATTATCTACATCCCTCGAATCTTTGATGTTCATGTACCTTATACAAAATTTCCAGAAGAGGAGTACAATCATTCTCTGCAAGGCATTTATGTTCATGCACCCTCTTTCTTTCAGGCGAAGAGCGGAGACTGTAAAAGGACGAGGTCCTGAATCTGTTAGAAGAGGTTCACGTGATAATAATGCGGCGCCAACACCAGAATTCGATAGTCAAGTAGATGTTTCTTTGCAGGTAAAAATTATTGCTTGAGAAAACATGGCTACCTATTAATTATTACACTATAAGGTCAAAACCTTATTTCTTGTGAATTGTGATTAACATAAACATTGCAGGAACAGTCAAATGCTAAAACCTCCAGACATAAGTATGTTCACCAGGAGGGTGTTGAATTGGGCTTTCTGATAGAACCACCAAGAGTAGCTAGGCCAAACGGTTATTCTCACTCTAGTTCAATGGTACACCCTGTTGCTGAGGCATCAACACGTAGCAAGACGGGAAGCTTTACAAGAAATAAGCCAGAGCTAAGTACTCAAAGCTCTCATTTGCATCAAGCACAAACAGGCTCATCAAACTCTAATATTACAAGGGGTGAAACATTGCGCAACAAAGAATCTAGAATGGTAAAAAATCTACCAACTCTCTCTACTTTGTTTGCTTAAGCTTTTGACTATTATGAAAGTTAAATTTGTGAATGTGAACAATATTCTTTCGCCTAGAGCTATCAAATAGTGAAAAATTCTCTACTTCGAGTAATATACTCTATTGGCTATCTTCTTTAATGAACCATACTTTCTTTTTTGTGATTTTAGGAATATGTATCAAAGAAGAATAGAATCAACTACTCTGGACCATTGGTGCCTCTGGGAGGTAATCTTGAAGACATGCTCAAAGAGCATGAAAGACAAATCCAGCAGGCTGTACGCAAAGCACGTCTCGACAAAGCTCGAACTAATAAAAACATGGACAATTTCATTTGAAGAGATATGATGAACAAAATCCTTTACTATAGAAATTTTGCTGCCTTTGTGAATAACTCATACTTATCTTAACAGGGCGGTTTTGCTCACAAAGCATTGAACACCATCGGGAAATTTCTTTGCCTCCGAATGTCATAACAAGGAAAGATATGTTACTTGGAGGCATAACCGAAATTGAGGTGGTCATGTATTTGAAAATGAGAACTATCAAGTGAAGTTATATTGGATTTACTTTTTTCAAGTAAAATTACTCCAGAATTATTGATAACTCTAAAGTTGTTTGTGGGCATTTCCTTGGTCACTTGAAACATTATTGGTGGGAAATTTGATTTGTACAGGGGATGGAGTTGTTGATATGCATATACATTGTAAAATCTTGATTTCCTTCAAATTGGTATCACTCTTTTAGGGATCGTTCTAGTTCATCAATGATAGATTTCCTAACTTTAACCCAAAAAAAAAAAAAAAAATGATAGATTTACTAAGTTACAAAAATAATTTATAACTGAGAGTTGGCTTAAGTAAAATTTCTCTATCCTTCTCAATTAGCCTTCTGGGTGTCAGACAACTGACATCTAAGATCCTGTCCTCTATATCAGGAATTCTACGGTGATTTCATCAGTATTTTCTTAACTATAGATTGAATTTTTCAATATAAGACCCAAAACTTACAACTAAAACAAAATATCTAACTTATTTATTCGAAGAAGGGGGAAAAAAAAATGAAACAAAACACAATGAACATAAAAAAGAAAAACAAGATCTACCAATTTGTCAAGTCACTGAACTTTCTGTAAATTAGTTCCACATATTTTCCTTGATTACATGCTTGCTTAGTGATTAATGATTTCCGCAAGTATACGAGTCGTATCAAGTAACAAAGTAATGAAAGAGTATCATTTCCACAAGGATTGATTTTAATTTTTATCTAATTACCAAAATTTTGATTAATTATTTTTATCTAAATACACAATTAAAACTAAAAAGAAGACAAGAAATTAAATAATAGAATTGTAAACTAAACCCAAGCAAAATGACAAAAGAAATGAAATTCAAGTCATAAACACACAATTCAAAAACTTAAAATGGAGTTACAATGAATTTAGAAATCTAGGATTTTGATGTATCCTCTACCCTTCTTATATTTGATTAATTAGGTTGATAACAGACTAAATTTTATCCTATTTCTAGCTTAGAGAGTTTCCAGTTTAATCTAATCCCATTTTCCAAAGTGAAATTAGAATCTATGAGTCTTTAATGAAAATTAGAAATTCTTTCTTAAAATTCTAAGTCCTCATGCCTTAAGTCCTCACTTTTAGGGCTACCAAATTCTTAATCAAACTTTCCAATATCAATTAAGGCCTAGGTTGTGTAAATCTAGTGACTAATTTACCAAATTAAACTTTTCCAAGTATAAGTTAATAAATCTACCCAGCACCCAAGCAAATTCCTAAATTCAAGAGTATATTAAACAATAAGTACAAAATTTACACAAGAAAATTGAATAAAAGCAAAAGAAACAGCATCCATTAATCAAATATTATCAAAGCAGAGGCTCCATCAAAATCCTATCTATAAATTTAGCTACACAAGTTCATAGTAATAACTATAACAAAAATCAAAGTAAAATCCATAAAGGAAGACATAATCTTCAATAAATAATTCAATAAACCTAAAACAACTTAAAGAACAAGAGATGGAAGAGAAATAACTAATTAGTTGAAAGATCTTGATGCTCCAATGTCTTGAAAAGCTTCAATCTAAGCTTTTTCTCTCCAGTTGTTCCTCGTCTCTCTCTAAAATATTCCTTGACGTTTATGCCTCCTTTCTTCCCCTTCAAACGTTTACCTCCTTCCTTTCTTAAACTCTAGCTAAAACGAAAGATCCACCCTCCATTTCAATCCAAAGCCCCTCCTTATTTGACACCTCATTGTCATCTTTTATGCTTACAAAAAATAATGAAGTGTGAAAAAGAAAAAAAAATCTATATGGCATGGAGCTTTAAGGGATGCATGCCAACTTGGCATAACTTGATGCCATCTTCACTGTGATGTGATGAGTTCTAGTGCTTGCCTTGAAGTCAACCTGAAGCATGATGCGTATATGCCAAGCAATGCTACCACACTTGTGAAAAATAAGGGCGAAGCTTGTACTTGGCATGGAGCTATAAGGATTCACTCCATTTCAGCATGAAGCATAGTGTGTAGCTTAGGCCTACTCCATTTTGGCGTGGAGCTGTGTGGTTTATGGTGTGGAGTGGAGTTTACTCCATTTTGGGCATGGAGCAAGACGTGGCATGGGAAAATAGCATGAAGCTTGGGTAGACCTTAGGTTAACTCTATTTTAGCATAGAGCGTGGCATGGAACAAGTGGTATTCTTCATTTTAGCGTGGAGTATTCCCATGTTTGCCAAAATTGCTCTAAACTTTGTCTTTTCCTCAATAACATGCCATTAACTCCAATCTAAAGCTTACGATCAAAATCTTCAACAAAAAGCATTAAAAGTCAAATAAAGCTTATGTTTTTAAGCCATTAATCAATTACTAAGGGTCAAATAAGTGCGTAAAAATCTCACTTATCAAACTCCTCCAAACTTGATTAATTGCTTATCCTCCAAAAACAACACACTTATTCAAATTAAAAGGCACTCCAAAAACTAAATATATGAAAAACAAGACTAAAGATTTATTTCTAGTTATAAAATCCAAGTTCAGGTAGTTATTATAATATGATGGGCCCTAATGAGAACTTCAAAGTAAACTGTCATCCTACTATCTTATTTTCTAGATTAGCACGTTCACTTAAAGGTAAATGTGTTAAATCTAATAGAGTTAAAGGGTTAAATAAATATACAATTTCAAATGTAGTATATTTAGTAACTGAATGCATTGACCTATTATAAGCAAATTCCACATATGGTAACATTCTTCCCATGTTCTTAAATTTCGTAACAATGCAAACAAAGTCCTATTTACTACTTCAGTTTATCCATTAGTTTGTGGATGACAAGTAGTTGAAAATAAAAGTTTAGTCTCTAACTTAGCCCACAATTTTTTCCAAAAGTAACTTAAGAGCATAGCATCCCTATCCGAAATAATTGTCCTAAGCATTCCATGTAGTCTAACAATTTTCCTAAAGAATAAATTAGCCACATTAGATGTATCACCAATTTTATTACATACAATGAAATGTGTTATCTTAGAAAACCTATTAACAACTACAAATATTGAATCTTTTGCATTCCTAGAACTAGGTAAACCAAGAATAAAATCCATATACAAATCAACCCATGGATGAGATGGAATCGTCAATGGAAGATACAAACTGTGTGGCTTCAATCTTGACTTAGAGTTTCGGTATTTCAAACATCTCTCACATATTCTTTCCATATCTCTCTTCATGTTAGGCCAATAAAAATGTTCTTGCAGTAAAGATAGAGTTTTAACAACTCCAAAATGTCCCATTAAACCTCCACCATGACTTTCCTTAACTAGTAACTTCCTAATGCTACAATGAGGCACACAAAGTTGATTTTCCCTAAACAAATATCCCTCAAAAATATAAAATTTATTATAATCATGCTTAGCACAATTTTTAAATATCTCATCAAAGTCACTATCATGCTCATAAAGTTCTTTCAAATCCAAGCAATCTAGCATCTTAGGCAGAAAACAATACATACCTTCCGGATAGTGCATCGGCAACCATATTTTCCTTATCTTTCTTGTAGCAGATGACATAAGAAAAAGTTTCAACAAATTCAACCCACTTCTCATGCCCTTGGTTGAGCTTCCCTTGGCCTTTAATGTGCTTCAATGATTCATGATCCGTGTGAATCACAAATTGCTTCAGAATCAAGTAATGTTGCCATGTCTCCAAAGCTCTCATCAAAGCATACATCTATTTGTCATAGGTTAGATAGTTTAGTGCAACTCCATTTAACTTTTCACTAAAGTAAGTTATGGGTCTTCCTTCTTGCATCAAAACAGCTTCAATACCTACACTCGAAGCATCATATTTAATTTCAAAAATTTTATCAAAATTCAGCAATATCAATAAAGGAGCATTAGATAATTTTTCTTTCAACAAATTGAAAGACTTCTTTTGTGTTTCGCCTCGTTTGAACGCAACATTCTTCTTGACAACCTCAGTCAAAAGTGCTGCGATAGTGCTAAAATCCTTAGCTAGCCAAACTATAAAGACTTCTTACTTGGGTGATAGAAGTAGGTTTTGGCCAATCTTGTATAGCTTTCACCTTGGATTGGTCAACCTTAATTTCTACAGCACTTACAATAAATTCTAGAAAAACAAGTTCACCTTTGCAAAAATCACACTTCTTAAGATTAGGGAATAATCTTTCCTTCCTAAGAATATTTAAAACTTACCTAAGATGTCCTACATAGTCATCAAGATTTCGGCTATACACAAAAATATCATCAAAATATACAACCACAAATTTTCCAATGAATGGATGCATGACATGATTCATTAACCTTATAAAAGTGCTAGGTGTTTTAGTTAAACCAAAAGGTATTACTAACCATTTATACAATCCATATTTAGTTTTAAATGTGGTTTTCCATTCATCACCCTCTTTCATCCTAATTTGATGATATCCACTCCTAAGATCAATTTTTGAAAACATACATGCACCATGTAATTCATCAAGCATATAATCTAACCTAGGAATTGGATGCCTATATTTAATAGTTATATTATTAATAGCCCTACAATCTACACACATGCACCATGATCCATCTTTCTTAGGTACTAATAAAACAGGGACAGCACATGGACTCATACTCTCACGAATATAACTTTGATCTAGCAACTCACTTACCTGCCTTTGTAATTCCTTTGTCTCATCAGGATTACTCCTATATATAGGCCCATTAGGAATTATAGCTCTCATGTAACACCCCGTCCCAAATCGCACCGGAATCCGTGCACGTTGACCGTTGACCGAAGGGGTCAAAAGTTGACTTTTTAAATCGGTGAGAATGTTGAGTTGACTAGGGTACCGTGGCGAAGTGCACGATGCCACGAGTTCGTAGACTGGTAGCACGTCGAAAACGGAGCTACGGTTTGAAAGTTATGGACGAAACAAGTTGCGGTCCAAACTGTCCAAGGGGTGCCGGAGTTGACTTTTTGTTTATGGGGAATTGAGCTTTGACTCATGCATGGTTGTGAAGTGCTCGTCGATACGAATTCACAGACTAGCGGCACGCTCAAAACGGACATCCGGTTAAAAAGTTATGGACGTTTGAAGTTTACCGGATACCGTATTATTTTAATGTTTTTTTTGGGTCGGTGAACAGTGAAACGCCACGTGTCAGTTTCTGATTGGTCCACGTGGCATGAACAGTGTCACACAAGGGTTTTTATTTGTTAAAATTCCCGGGGAAGAGAGAGAAAGAGAGAGAGGAGAGAGAAAGAGAGAGAAAGAGCCACCGCCGGCCACCGGAGTTTTCCACTGTTCCGGCCGAGTTACTGTACACGCGCCGGACAGAAAGCTTGCCCACCTCATTTCCGGCAAAACCTCCAAATTTCACGGCGAACGGCCGCCGGACGCGCCCGGATCGGACGTCCGAAGTTTGGCGGCGATTTTTCCCCTCCACCGCCGGCCACCGCGAATCGGCACTGTTCCGGCCATTTTCCGGCCACACGCGCCTGACAGCCTTGATCCTCTCCTCAAGTCCGGCCTACCCACCAAAAATCACGGCCATCGGACCACCGACGCGCCGGGATCGGAGCGTTTTCCAGCGAGGGGTCGAAAATCTTCAAACGGTGATTTCTCCGCCGTCCGACCTCCGTTTTGCTCACCGTCGGTCCCGTTGGATTGCTCTCCTCACGATCTACAAATCTGCAAAATTTCACAGCCAACGGCCACCGCCGGAAAATACTGTTCCGGTGACCGTTGCCGGTGACGTGGCGGCCCACCGGAAAATACTGTTCCGGCGAGTACCCGAAAATTCCGGCCAGCTCCAATCCACAGTGTTCGACCTCCTGAACCCAAATCCGACTTCCGTTTCCGCCAATTCGCGACGGTTTGGGAGAATTGCGGAGCCGAAACTCGAAAAGCTTTCCGGCGAGATTCCGACCCCGTCGGGTTCGATCACCGGAAAGTAAGACCGAATCCGTGATCCTCATCACGCGAGCTTCGATTCGGTATATAACTCGTAACCCTTAGATTTCGCTTGGTGTTTGCTCCCCGGGTATCTATTTGGGAATTACCCGAATAAAATATTAATATTTTTGGTTTGTGCACTGTGGTTGTTTAGGTGCACGCGCGAGTAGTGGAGTGGATCCCGAGGAGGATCTTAGTTGATTTGCGCTCTCCAGGTGAGTGACCCACCTTCAAAAATTATTTTGGGCAATTAATTAAATTTAATTGGTATTTAATTTAGTATTTAATTACGCTCATGTGGTGTGGTTTAATTATGGTTTTAATGCGGTTTAATTTAATTTATTTGTTATGCATGAGCAAGGTATGTTTCGGTATTAATTTTACGTGGTTTCAAATGTGATTTCTCGGGCATAATTAGGTTAAATATTTTACGAAAATATTTGGTTATATTTTATAAAATATGCCCGTGGTATTTTTATGGTTGCATTTCGTATTTCGAGAAAATTGTGGTTTGTTGGTTATCAATGTTTCGTACCGGGTTACTAAATAAAAATATGTGGGATGGTGTTTGTGAAAATTTGGTATACTTCCCACGGTGGTTTTTTGGAAAAACGGTACGGTTGGTTGTTTATGTTAATTTTTAGACGCACTCATACAGTATTGGTGTTCTGGTGTATGGTGTATGGACACGTGGTAGTGCGCAGTTATTATCTGGTTTAGCGCACGGTTATTACTTCACCCGTGAGTTGCCATTGGACCGTGGGCAGGCAAGGTTATTGTTGCGCACAGCCGCCCCCCTCCTTGGCCGGGTGATGGTTTTTAGCAGTCGGTACTGTCGGGACGCCGAAGTGACCACTGCAGGTTTCTCTCTTTAACCTCCCGCCAGTCGGTGCTCGGGACGCTGGGTATCGGAGGGCATCACCGGTATATGGTGTGGTGCGTCAGGTGTAATTGTCGGTGTAATTGCAAATAATGGTTTAAACCCCAAAGGTGTTCAAAATCTATTTATTATAATTTATTATATTTTTATTATATATTTGGGGTATGTATTTATTTAATTGTTGTTGTTAAATTATTTAATCCCTTGGTTTTTGGGAGGTATGCATATTGGGTTTTGCGAAAAGGTTTTAAAAAGGGAACATTTCAAACGGAGCGATTGGTGAGAGTTTTGAGGGAAATCATTATTTTCCAAAGGTTATTATTATTTATTATTAATTGTTGGTATTTGTTCCACTCCTTAATTGTTATTATTTTATTATTATTATCAAAAGGTGTTCAGTAGTTCGGGTTACTCACGGAGATGATTAGCATCTCACACTCTTAAATTCCTTTCCCTTAGGTGCAAGTGGTGGTAGACGTTCTTTCGGAGCGAACCAAGTTTTCCGCTGCTGTTGTGTTTCGAGAAGTTTCTTTGTACTCTTTCATTTCAGTGTATTATTTCTTTTCAGCCTTGTTGTATTTCTGTTGTTTAGCACTTCTTAAAGCTCTGTATACTATTGGAATACTTCTGTTTTATTTATGCACTGGACTGTTGTTGCTTTGAGAAATGCTGGAATTTGTGGAATCAGTTTGTAGTTTGTGGGAGGAATAAGGGGATGTTTTTAGAAGTATGTTTTCAGTGCAGGTAATTTGTGGTAAGTAAATCCCTTAGGGGAGGCTCTGTCGGATTTTCCTTTGGAGGGTCCGGTAGGGTTTCCCTGGGATCAGAGCTGTCTAGGGTTCCGGGGAAGGAATTCTGGACGGGTCCTGACATCTCAGAACAAAATCAATTTGATGTTCAATTCCTCGGATAGGTGGTAAACCACTAGCAATTTTCTCCCCGAAAGACATCATTAAATTCTTGCAAAAGAGAAGAAATAGAACTTGGCAATTCAAGGTCTTCAAGGTTAACTTGATTATTTAGGTAAAAATCTTTATAAATCATGACCAGCAATGGTTTATTACTCAAAATTGCCTTTTTAACCTCACCTACACTAAGAGAAAAATTTTTCTTTTGCTTCTTTTTCATCTCTTTTTCTTTCCCACTCTTGGCCACCTTACCTTTTCTCACACTTTCGACTTTTTCACTTTGTTTCTCCCTCTTGGCTTCCTCTCTCTTTTTCCCTTCAACTTTGGGTTTAGAAATACTTAGCTTAGATGGATGAGTCAGCCTTACCTTCCTTCACAAATGGTGAAGCCGAGGGTGCCATGCTTGCTTTGTTTTTGAGCCATTCGACCTCCTTCATTTGTTGCATTTGAAATTGGTCTCTAAATACCTCTTTTGGAGTCAACGGCTCGAGCTTAATCGTCTTTCCCTTAAATTTAAAGACAATAGCATTTTCTCAACTATAATGTATAGTATCTTTATCAAATTTTCGTAGTCTACCTAATAAAACATGTCCGACATGCATAGGCACAACATCACATAAAATAACATCCACATATTTATCAATGTTAAACTTTACCTTGGCTTGTTTGTTCATTTTCATCTCACCACTATCATTAACCCATTGTAATCTATATGGTTCAGGATGTTTAATAGTTTTTTACCCTAATTTCTCAATCACAACATTACTAGTTACATTAGCACAACTTCCACTATCAATTATCATGCTACAAATATAACCTTGAATTTCACATTGGGTATGAAAGATGTTTCTCTTTGTACTTGATCCTCATCTTTATATATGGTTAGAACTCTCATTCTTACCAAGCTTAGTTTGGCTTTTGAAGCTTTAAATGTCTCGACTTCGTCTTGTTCTTCATCTCCAATTTCTTCATCAACAAATTCGGCCTCTTCCTTGGATTCTTCACTTTGGGACTCTAACTCTCCACTGCCTTTCAGCACCATTATTTTTCAATTCAGACATTGACTGGCAATAGGTCCTCGACCCTGGCACTTAATTTAGATGCCGGTGGGTGTTTGGTCAAATTGTCCTTCCTGGTTAGTTGGAGCTTTCTTCACCATGTTTCGGTTTTGGCTTTGTATCATACGTGGGATTGCTTCTCCAAACACTTGAATTAGGCCTCCCACTGCTGGAAACACCTCCAAACCATGAGCTTGTACTCCTCCTCTTGAATTGGTTCTCAATTTTAATAGCCACATGAAACATCTCTTCCAATTCCACATATTGTTGCAATTCCATTTGGTTAGCTATCTCTCAGTTCAAACCTCCCAAAAACCTTGCCATGGTTGCCTCACGATCCTCATTCATACTTAACCTCATCATGAGCATCTCCATCTCTTTGTAGTAGTCCTTCACAGTCCTACTTCCTTGTGATAATGATTGAAGTTTTTGATGTAGCAACCTATGATAGTGAGTCGGCAGAAATCTCTTTCTCATGGTTCCTTTCATATATCACCATCACCAACCCTCCTTTAGGTACCTTGCTCATTAGTCCACCATTGGAGTACATAATATCCAAATTCCAAAGCGGCCAATTTAACCTTCTTTGCCTCGGAATAGTTATGGCAATCGAATATCATCTCCATACACTCATTCCACTCTAAATAAGCCTCTGGATCACTCTTTCCCATAAAATGTGGTATATTGACCTTAATATTTCCAAGGTCATTATCTTCCCCCTAGATTTTCTCCCACGGATTTTCCTTCCTTGGAGTGCAAAAACTTCTTCAAACTCCTCCTTTAGGTTATCTCCATAATATCCTCCTTCGAATTCCTCCCTATAATGTCCGCGGCCTCCTTGACCTCCTTGGTGTTAATGTCTTGGATTCGGCCTACATTGGGAGATTCTATCCATTCTTTGATTTAGGTGGTCAAAGTGAGCATTCATTCTTTGAAGTTGTTCCAAAACTGCCATCATGTCGGTAAGTTACCTCCACTTCCCGTTGCTCTATAATCTCCTTTGAATCCCATGGCTTCCTATTCAATATTTCTTAATGAATCACCTCCTTTTATCATTCTTATATCTATCATGTTAGTAAAAATTATGCAAAAATTCTTACCAAAATCACTACTTCACATGCTTCACTCAAACAAGGTTTCGACACTCGTGTTTGCACACTAGTTTCAACTTTTAACCCTCTTTTAAGCTACACTCTCTTGCCTTTTTCCACTCAAAAAATTATCTCAAAGTTCTAATTAAAACACACTCAAAATGGTAAATAGATCATAAGTATACCCGAATTAAACTTATCAATAAAATAGCAACAAAAAGCAAGCAAATATCAAGTGAATTGATAAAACCTAGTCTCGACTTAACTAACCAAAACAAAGGTAAAATTAACAAAGAAAATTTTTGGACTTAACAAGAGATAAATCATAATATTAAGGACTATTAAGGACTAATAATTCAAGGATAAAATTTAGAAAAGAGATTCAAACAACGAACAAGAAACAATTCGAACAAAATGTGAAATACTTGTTGGTTGTAGTTCTTATAATTTAAGTTTTTGTTTCAAATCCTTTACCAATTTTAATCCAAACAATTTTTGCGCTCAAAATCCAAAATCTAGCAATTGAATATTGAATAAATAATCAAGAACCCAGCAGTTACAATTGTGTTTCCAGAAAATAAACAATCCACAATAATGATCTACCAAACCTGCCTTTATGCAGTAAATTTTTTTTTTTTTTATCTTCGGCTTTTCTTTCTTTTCTTTTCTTTTTCTTTTTTTTTTTAAAAACAATCACTCACAAAATATAATCGCCAACTCCAGTAGCAAGAAACAACACCAAAAATGCAATTCCAATGCCAAAATCTCACCAAACCCAATCCACACTACAAACAAGAACAAATTGCATAATTTCTAGGTTTTTATGCAATATGCTTTCAAATCTCTCTTCTTCTTTTTTGAATATATAAATGCAACTAATTAAGGTTAAAACAGTAAATAAAAATCAACAATAAACCAAATTACGAAGAACTAATATGCAAAACAACCAACAAACTAGGAAGCAAAAATTTAGCTAAATAATTAAACAAATTCGGCTTTGTATAAAAAATTGGATTTTTTTTAAAAAAAAAAACTGCAGAACGTGGATAGATAAGAAAAAAATCTTAACCTAATGTTAAAATTGTAGAATAACACAAAACAAAATAAAGCAAATAAGATAGACCAAACCTAAGCAAAATTTGGCTCTGATATCAAATTATATGAACCTAAGTCGACTTACTCCTAAACCTGTATTATATTAGCCCGGATCGAAAATTAAGTTCAGATTTTAATGGTCACCTTAACCCCTAATCAACTTGTGATTAGAAACCTTGTTATATAATGAAGACGCCACATAGGTGATGGATGTCCTATTGATAAATCAAACTAAAACACTTGATTTTTATGAAGTATTTTAGGTGTTCAAAGAGAATAAAGAGAATTCTTTCTCACAAATATTTTTCTGTATGAATAATGTACTGAATTTTTATTGAAAAAATAATCCTTAAATAGGTTTGAAGTCACAAAACAAAACCCTAAATGATTAGGTCAAAAACCAGCCACCATAGTGGTTTCCTTAATGTGGCTGAATTCCACTTCCTTACCAATTCTAATTTAGATTAATTAATTCTTTTATTTCGCATTAGAAATTAATTAACTTGCAATTCAAATAACAAATTACCTATCTTCCTAAAGTGATTTTTCCAGAAAATAAATAAATAAAAATCAAAATAAAAGATAATATCCTAAAACAAAAGTCAAATTACAAATTAGGAAACTAGTTGACTAGTTTTCAAACTAAGCTGTCGTTGACCAATCACCGACTAGTTTAGGCTCAAAATCAGCTCCAATATGCCATTTAGAATACCAAATAGGATTAGTATTTATTCCCATATGTTGCCTTTGATTGGAATATGTAAAACTTTCTTGATCAACAAAAGAAGTCATAGCCAGTGCCAAATTGGACCTTTTTGACCAAATGGAGTCTTATGCCCAAATGTAATGTTTGGTCCATCTTGCTTCTACCTTGACATGATTTCACGATCTCTTGGAGTGTCCAATCTCATTCATAAGTTAACAAATTAATTCATTGCTGCCCAGGATCCATAGATGCACCAAAATAGCTTGCCGGATCCATTTCGTCCTTCGTAACTTGGATGCACAATACGAGCTTTGGATCTTTGGGTCATATCCTATAAAGTTTGAACCACACCTTGTATAAATGTAACCACATTTTCCTTAAATCTCTTAGCTTATACCCTCGTGATTGATCCCCTCTTTATTTGTACAGGATCAGCACTTCAGCGGGTAGTTGGTTGTACTGGTCACAGATCTTGTATGAGTTTAACCAAAATAGATAATCTTTTTTTCTTATTAATGACGTTAAGTTTAGGATACCATAGTTTATGCTCTCAAATACATGATATCTTTTCCTAGATGAACATATAGCAAGATAAAAAAAATATAAATAAAAAAAGGTCTAGGCAAGGAATAATATGTACTTGATTAGTGACAAAGCAAAATAAAAAATACCAAGTAATTACCCAGGAGAATATCACCATCACATGGTATACACACTATAGAAACCCATTGTTACAGATAGCTCAAGCACAATAAGTTTCCTCCAACTCATTTTAGCTTCACCTAAAATAGATAATGATGTTGCTCTTTCAAAATAAAGAATGAAACAAATTATATGCTTTCCTGACTAAATAATCTATCACTGCATTTTGCAAGGCCAAAATTGCATTGCTTCAAGTTAGCTAACAAAACAGAGTTGCTTCTTCAATACTTTGACTTTGTAAGCATGAAAATTTTAAAATAATATAGGAATATCTGCAAAGAGACTTCAAAGGATGTTAACATTGTGGGAAGCATATTATTGAATTGTGAAAAATTATTAGCTCCCTTAGTGTATAATAAAGGTGTGATTCCTCCATTTGAATCACTATTTGTCATTTCTAATAATGCATACAAATAATATTAAAAAAAATACATATAGATAAAAATTAAAGTTAATGTAGAAGTAAATATGTGAAATTATAAGTAAAAGAGTTTTAACCTTCTGTAATATTTTCAAAATTTTGCCTTTGGGTGGCTTGCAGCTTGGTTTGGCTTTTCCTGTGCTATAGCCTTTCTTTTGGACCTCTTTTCTAGATAATTTTTCATTCTTCTTTTTTATACTCCTTTTGGATGGACTGAAAGAGGATTTAATACTTTATTTTCTGCAAAACTATTGTTATCACTTTTGTCTTCAACATCACTTTCCTTATCAAAATGAGCATCGTTTTGTAAAGATTAATGCCTTCAGCCTTTATACCTTTCAAACATCTTCAACCTTTTTTAATGCAATATCTAAGAAATTATCAACAATGTTGCATGTCTCCTCAGTCATAACACCTTTGGATATTGCATTTAAAGTTTTATTCATAAGTTTTCCCATGGACAAATTTAAAGGCTTTTTGATATTGTTTTTTTTTTTTTTTTTTAACTCCATCGTCATATGTCACCATTCCATCTTTGGCATTTTTTGTCTACCTTTTTAATATATATCTAGCTAGAATTAAAAAATATTTTTTTCCATTAGTACCTTTAAAGCATGAATACATAATAACCCCATGGATTTAAATTTTCTGTATGTACAAATGATAGAACAATCTAAATTGTTAAATGTAACAATACTTTCCTTTTAAAAACTCTCTTTAATTATCTTGAATGTGTTTATTAAATCTTCAGCTTTTATTTCTTGCATTGCCATTGCCAAGCATCTCACTAGTTGCTTTGGGAAAATCTCAAAAATCTTGTGATTGTATGTGTTTGATGCTTGCTTCTCCATCATGCTATCATTTATCGTTCTTAGCGGTTCACTTTGGTTATAGAAAGAGTCTTCATATAACTCTTTTCCTCACCCTCATTCAACTACTTTTTTATAGTTTCATTCGAATTTTGTTAATGTCATGGTCTTTTTGGTAAAATACTTAAAAACACTATCCATACTCTCGCTTCTTCAAAAAGAATGCATGTCGGGCCACCATTTTTCTTTCAACTTATATAACTATCAAAGCCAACTATTTTCTTTAAAGTTGTATTCTCAGAAACTCCCATTTTGATTAAAAATTTTCAACTGTTTGATAATCAACAATGAATAAGTTAGAAAGCTTTTTAAGTTAGGCATACTATAAAACTTTGAACTATTCCTTGCTGCATTTAGACTTATATGCCATAAACAAAGAGGATGTTATGTATTTGGTGATACTTTCTCAATAGCATTAGCCAATGCCTTACATTGGTGTGTAAAAATAGTTTTGGTTGCTTTCGACCAATTGCTTCCATAAAAGTTTCAAATAGTCAAATGAATGAATATGAATTTTCATCAAGCTACAATGCACAACCAAATAAAACATTTTGCCAATGATGATTCACACCAAAATGGGAGCACATATCATGTTATTATAATTTGTTTGATGGGTAATGTCAAAGATTGTAATATCCCTAAAATAATCATAGTCTACCTTTGACCTGCCATCCCTCTAAAAGAAGTTTGCTATAGGATTTTGAGCATCAATTTGTATCGATTAAAAAAAATGAAGGATTTTGAACTTGCATATGATGAAAATGATTTATTAAGCTTTGAGAATCCTCTGCTTCTAAAATGTTTTGAGAATCCCCTGCTTCTAAAACGTTTTATCTTTTGTCTCTTAATAAATTATTACAATTCATTTTAATAAATCCCTCATTTCTTTACCACCTGTCTATTTTGTCAAGTATGATAACACATCAGCAAACCTTATTCCTACATTCTCCATTGTTTCAATCATTTTAGAATTAGCATTTGAGATATTTTTATAGGATTTCAACATATATCATTGATTTTCCTTCACAAGTTCATAATTATGTTGAAGATCCAAATCAGATACCATCCATTGTCCATTCTCTATCGAAAGTCCTAGCATTGCTTTACAGTCTACTCTTGTTTGTTTTTTCATATATGTTGTTGCGGAGTGTTTTATTCAAAACCCTTGTCTTGAACATTAGAAAAAAAATGTTTTTTTAATGGTTCCATCGACCATTTTATGCACCTTTACTTTTCTCACATCAAAACCAGTTGATATGGCATAAGTCTTGCACAAATTAAATGCCTCCAGCTCAATGTAAATATCATCCCATTCTTTGGTAGTTAAGCTTCTTGCTTTTTCAATGTATTAACAAATATAAGCCGTTTTGATTTCTGCTATCTTCTTCACTATTTAATGACAGTAAATGAATATCACTATCCATATCATGTGGAATGTGACTTTCCATAACTACTATAAGAAAATCTTCATAAAAAAATGAAAAAGAAAAAAACTGATATAAGAAAATAAGGTAAAAAAAAAAAAATAGAGAACATGTGAAACATGAATCTAACAAATTTTTCAATAAATAATAAACAAGTCATGAATGCTTTTACTTTTCAATATACAAAACTTTGCATACAATTAAAGTATATGGCCTGCTAACATAAATCAAAGTATGAACTTTGTTTACAATAATAAATTAAAAAAAAAAAAAACCAAAGTATATGGATGGATATACATAGATAGATATTATATTGAAGAGATAGTAATCTATAATAATTTATGTCTTACCAATTTGAGCTTTGCAACCTATATTCTTCCACTTGACAGTATCTTGTGTATAATCCCAAACTAGCATTAGGGAGCGCTTTTATGGAAATATCTTCATCACAATCAAAGAAAAAGTAAACTCTCCAAAAATGAATTTTTCCCCAGTTTAATGTTCTATTTTTTTTTTCCATTTTTGCTCCATGTTTAGCAGTAAATATCAACATATTCTTTCTCCTTCACCTCATTAAAAGTGTTTGATGGCAAATTAATTTTTGAATTTAAAAATGATGTCTACCATTTATCAAAATATTAATAAAATTTCTTTGAAGAATTAGGTGATCCCAAGACCATAGGATTTTTTCTCGAAAGTGTGTGTGGGTTTTGATTGCATGCATGCATGCATGTGTGCATCATGTCTTTGCCTTGTTGCTCACTTAGTGTGAGTTGGCTGGTAAAACCAATGCACATTTCATTGCACATGCACTCGTGTGTCAATGTCATTACTGACAATAAGAAAGAATAGGTTAAAGTTACACTTGTAGTTTTGCATGTAACTTATAGTTTTCAACATTTGTGTAAGAGTTTTATTTTTTTCTTTTCCAATTAATAATAATTAACAAGTGGGTATATTATTCAATTAAATAAATTATTTTATCTATTTCAAAACAATTTAGTGATAATGTTTTATCCTCTATTTATCAAAAGAAAATTAAAAGAATGTCTTACCCTTTTATTATATATAAGAGGTTTTGGATTTAAAATAAAATAAAATAAAGGATAACATCATTATAAGTCTTTAAATTCTATGGTGTTTGACATCTTAGTCTTTGAATTATTTTTTTCTTTTTAAAATTTCATCCTTGAACTCATTAAATGTGTATACCATTAGTCCTAGTCACTTATTTAGCCCAATATAATAGACCATGCACGTGGCCCTCAAATGTCCATTTTATAAGGGTATTGAAGTCATTCTTACCATTTTTTCTGACTCCTCTCTTAGCTGGAAGAACTTTTTCTTCCTTTCATGCTTCATCATGTCCAATGCTACACTTCTAACATCTTTCTCCTTCAAATTTTGGATCTACTCAGCCTTAAGGCTCATAAGTTAGTTTGGCTCCCTTCCATTGGAACTTATGCATTAGTTTATTGACCAAGATTATGAGTCATTGAATTAAAAGATTTAAGCTCGGGAGACCTTGTAACAATCTGTACCAAAATACCTTTGTTGTACAAGTTTGACCATGTTTGACCAAATGGACAGTATATGGGTCCAAAGTTAACTTTTTCTATGGTTAATATTTTTGATTTGATTGATGTATCATTGTGTAGAGCTCATCCATATGAGTTCGCAGACTGGTAGGACGCTAAATTCTGAGTTACGGATAAAAAGTTATGATTTTGTAAAATTTCAAAAATCAATTTTATATTAGTGTCCAAACCAATCCCAGATTTTAGTCTGTTAGTGAATGAATGCTCTATATAAATGTTGGAAAGTGTGTCTAGTAGGAAACAAAACCCCAAAATACCCTTTTTGTCTTCAGCCTCTCTCCAGACCCATGGGTCCTAACCAGTTCGTTCCTAATCCATTTAATGTCCAATCGGGTCATCACCGTTTTGCCCAAATTCAGCCACCATTAGTATACACGCGCTAGCCACCCATACTACCCACCTCTGGATGACCTCACTGACCAAATTTCTAGCCAAACTGCTAGCCGATGAGCCATGATTGAACATTTGAAGCCAGCGGTGGCCGTTTGTCATTTTTCAGCCATTTAGCCTTTTTTAGCCATTTCAAGCCAACCCACACACTTATCCCCCCATTTTTGAACCCTCTGACTCATTTTTGTGGTCCATTTTCTAAGATTCCTCACCGTTTAAGAGATACGTCAATGTGGAATTTGGCCAAGATTTCCATCGAGTTTTTGGGCCACCAAAGTCATCGTTGGACTGAGATGAGCACACCATTTTATTCCTTGTCTCTTGGGCTTTCCATTAACATAAATTTTGTAACTTTTGGACATCATTTGATAACGTTTTCATTTTTGCGTCAATTACTTAGATACCAAATAAATTCAGAGTGTGTTCGGACAAAATTGGTCAAATTGATTAAAATTGATATTAGATTAGTGTAATTAGATATTAATTCAATTTTGAAAGAATAACCTTCAAGTGAAAAGCCCCAATTTTGGTACCGGATCCTTAGGATACGTTGTATAATTGGACTGGTTATTGCCCAATATATGTAATTTTATAGTTACACAAATCATTCTAAGACATTTGGTACACACCAATGTCTTTGGTTTAGTTATTGGAGCCTGAGAAATATTTTTATATTATAGGCATTGTGTTGAGCCTAGAGATGAACTTGTAGGGGAGAAGGAGTGAGCATCTGCACTACTATGAGTTGTTATAGTTTTTTTAAAATATTTTGGCCATGTAGTATAACATATATGGTTTGGTTATTTTACATATATATCATTTGATTTAAATAATTACTTTATGCATAAATGAATATCAACATTTACATATATGTGTTATTATTTTATGTGAATTTTGATAAGATTTTAAATGGTTTCCAACTCTGATGAGTTCATAGTGAACTTGTGGATCATGTTATTTAAATTTCTTAATATTTGAATTGAGGTTTTTAAATCATTTTGGAAAATAATTGATTTTGAGAAGGCGGATTGGAAATCATATGTTTCAAGCGTGTTTAAGTGTTTTATAATTTTATGTGCTTAAAAAATGATTTATGATGATATATATTTCATTGTGGTATTTATAGTTTTGGCATGAAAAGATGATTTGGAATTTTTGGAACTTTTAAACAAATGGGTGGATTTCAACATGAAGTTACATTTTATGGTACAATATTATTTGGAAAAGTATGATCTTATAAAATTGTTTATGAATACTGTATTGTTTACTTGTAATTGGTGTACCATAGAGTACCAATGTTTTGGATTACTATTATATTATAATGCCTGGGTTTGTCATGGTACCATGAGGTTGGGTTCATCCCACGAGCTTATTATTGCCACGGGCCGTGAAGTTGGAATCATTCCACAGATTTATATTGCCACATTGCCTTAGGATGCTAAAGATCATGAGGTGGGTTTATCCCACAGGTTTTATTTCTTTTACTGTCCGGTGGTGTTCCAAGGGGCCATGCACCGCTTGATAGTGCTAGGTATATTGTATGGTACACTGTTCATGTTTCTAGTTATATTATTGGTTCTTCTGATATTTATGGTTTTTACTGCATTTCATAATTATTTTGTGAAGTTGTGTTTATATCATTTTATTCTCAATATTTATATCATGATTAAAATAGTTTATAATATTATAATGATCATTCACTCTATACTATTTAAGCATCAGTTTTATAATATTGACTCAGGGTATACGTTTGGGTTTTATGCAATGATTTTTAAATAGGAAACCTTTCAAAAGAGTGGAACAAGAGATCTTGATAGAAAGTCTTACGAAAATAAAATATTATTTTCCTATTACACTATACAACTTACTGGGATATCTTATTTTCCTATTACACTATACCACTCACGTTTTATTTGTTTTAAATTCGTTCTCCTTTGTCCAAGCAGTTAGCTTGCAATCTACCTTGCACACCGCTTGTTATTCCGTGCTTTCTATCACAACGGCAATACTTGCCTTTCTCTATTATCTTTATCTTTCTAGACTTATTTGTATCAGTTGTTTCTTTTAAATTTTACAAACTCTTAGAATGCTCTGATCTAGTTATTGGACAGTATTGACCATATTATATATATATGTGTGCAGTTATGACTTGTAGTACGATTGACTGTAGTTATGGACCATAGTTATGGATTTATCTGCTATTGTGGTTTTATCTATATATTGAGGTTTTTTTTTTTTTAATATTGTGCTTGTGTTCACTTGTCTCCGTTGAGTGATTCTCTAATGATTTCCTAGTGGGACTTCATTAGGCGGGACGACCGGGAAGATCCTGGGAGGGCCGAGGTGGTTCCTGTCAGACCTTCACTCAGAAATCCCAAAATTCATAAGTTCATCCTTTGTTTTGAAAGTAGAATTTATAACTGCATCCTAAAATATCATCTTCTTTTCAAACAGCATGGTACTTGAACTACAACAAATAAAACCATTTTCCACAATTTGTTAACAGCATTGTTAGAAATAATGCTTCTCGTACTATGATTAATCATAGAAATACTATTTGAAAAATGTACTAGGAGATTAGAGAGGAAGAAAAAAGGGTTATTGAGTGGAGTCAAAATGACCTTGGCTACCTTTATAAAATGTGCATATGACAAGCATGAGCATTTTCTATTAAGCATTTGGATGGAATTAGGAATTTGGACCAATGGTTCATACTTCCAATAAGTTTAGAGATGCTATTATCAAAACAAAAATTTGGGAATCAAAGTGTCACATATCATATAGTTTAGGGATTTATAATGATAGTATCTCAAAAAATAAACACTAAGTTAAATCTTATAGGGAAATTATAGTTTTTTTTATGTATTGAGGAAAATTTTACTAACACTAGCTACAAGCTTTCTTTTTTACTTTACTTTTATTGTAATGTCTCTTCTTTACATATAATTTATAATAATAGTAATAATAATAATAGTTTTGATATGTAAATTTCACAATCATGTGCGAATATAAAAGAACTTTCATTTAATGACATGCATTCAGGAGCCTAATTTTAAATTGAAAGTAGCGGAATATTTCATTAAAGTCATTAACCTAATAATAATAAGTCCAAGGTAAATAAATAGGTCTAATATGGTGTAAAGCCCAATAAAGTCACACAAAGTATAAATAGCCATTATTTTCAAAAGAAAGCTATTAAATTTTCAATAATGTTATCCTCAATATCAAACATACGTTGTAATAATGAAAATTCAATTCCTAAAATTATTAAAAACCATTCATTATTATCTTCTTGTTTTCCAAAAGTTTTAGAACCTTCCACTACAAACTATTAAAAATTATGCACCCTATTTCTTATAATCTTCCTATATCCCATAAATCAAAAATATTTTAAAAGATTAAATATCATGAAAAATTATCATCCACCCTTAATCTACATTAGATTCCAATATTAAAATTTTAATCTCTAAGTAAATATCATACTCAAGAACAAAAATAACTCCAAATGCTTAAATCTCAACAACCATCTTCCAAAGTAACATAAAAGCTTTAACGAACATCAAAGAAAATAAACCAACTTGATCTCCAAGTCACCAATGGTAATTTCGCTCCTTTTTAATCTTAAGTCAACCAAGGAGATTCTAGGTTCTCTACCTAGACATGTCGTTATGCTACGTGATATGAAAGAATGAATTGTTATAGAAACAATAAGATTATGTGCATCAGTCCTAAAAATAAAACTCATGCATGTAACCTAGTTTGGAGTAGTCTAAGCATCTTGTTCAATCAGGTAGGGACAATCTTTCTTATAGCATCCTAATTGTCTATAATGGAAGTATGCACCATTCCACTAACATTATCCATTACGATAGCTGCCACGGATATGGACATGTATATTGAAAATTGTCTCCAAAATATGGTCTCGAATAGTGATTATTACCACTACTTACTGATTTTTGGCCTGAACTTTGAGTACTTACTTTCCCCACTTCACTAGCCTGTTGATGAGAAACATTATGTCCAACATCTCTGAGCACCAAGTAAAGAAACTCTCTCTTGAAGTGACCCATCTATCTGCCGTAGGAACATCCGTCACCTATGGAAAATCCCCCCATGGAATCTACCACATAAGCTACATAGATAATGGAATCTATATCCAGATTGTCCAATCTATCGACCATTGAAACTTACAGCACTTAATGTCCTAGCTTACTTAACTAAAAGTCTAGATGGACCATCTCTACCTAAAGCCTAAAATAGGCACTCAACCACATCACTCCCATAAACTAGCTTTCTACGACTCTGCTGACTCATATTGGGCCTTAGGTGGTCTACCATGCTTTAGTGGCATCACTGAAGGAATAACAATATGAACAAATAACAAAAAACAATTAACTTCAAAATAGGATATATAATTATTTAATGATAGGTAGGTAAGGAAAACAAAACATAGGATGGGATACATAGCAATTAACAAACCCCAAAGGAACTTCGAACCTAAAGCTTTAATACTAAGCTAACAAAATTTGCTCTAGAATTCCCTCTAAAATCCTCAGGAAACCCTATCGAGGTACATCTCATGGAGCAATTCTTATGAAAATTTTAACGAAACCATTACTAAACTATGGACAAGTGAAAAAAAAAATTATGCAATTAAAACACACTCCAAATATATATAGATATAAGTAACCAGATAGCACACATATCCCCTTACTATAGTTCAATGTCTACAACTACTGCCACAATCATACTACAGGTTCAGTACCATACTTGCATAGCTATAATCACTACTATGTATGTAATTGATATCAGAGTATTCTAAAAGTAGTTTATAAATTTAAGTTATACAGAGATACATTTTATGCAACATTAATGGAGCTAAGTTGCTGATTTCCTAGTCCAAATGTGATTTTCATAAGTATGGTGATTTATTTTTAAGATTTGAAAATTTAATCTCTACTATATTTTACTAAATTAGAGATGTTGATTTTTTGCACAGTAATTACTATTTTGATAAATGCTAGAGCTACAAGTGGAATTTTTAAGTGATTCTTTTTGGAGAATTTTGCTAAGCCATGTGGAGTATCTTTGTAAAATTTCACAACGAGATGATGAGGGGATGAATGCCTATACTCATTTGAAATCCACGTATTTGTATAGATTTTGTGTTTTTGAAACTATATTTGATTGACATCTTAACAAAAGGATTCAATGGGCTATGAGTCATGTCTTGAACGTCTAGAAAGGTTAATATGCTGAGGAATTGAAGCCCAAAAGGTCAAGCACAATTTCATTTTTTTACCAACTGAAAACTTAAACCCTAATTGATGTTTAAAGCGCAACAACATACTTTCTAGATGGCCAAGTAATGGATATTATGATATTTATTTTTGTATTTATTTAATTATTATTTAGTAGGTGGCATTCCTAATTTGTCGGACCTGAATATTATCAAAGATTTTATTTTATTCCTATTATTATATATCCTTGTCTTCTTCTCTTGCTTTAAATTTGAATTAGATTGCATGTTAGGGTTTAATATTCAAACTAGGTTGATCATCTTGTTCGAAAATTAAATCTAATATGTCCGAGTTTAATTATTTGCTTCCTTTTGATTATCATTTTTTTTCTCCATCCTCATATTTTCGGTTTGTGTAAAAAAAAAAAATTTGGTGCTGAAACATTTTTCTCCATTAATTTTCCAGGGTTTCTGAATTTATATATATTTCTTTACTTTTTATTAGTTATCACACCACGTAAAAAATAATTTTTCTCTTTTTGTTAGGGTTAGTTGCAGTTGGGTTTGTAGTATTGGAATTGAAATTTCTTTGCAAAATTTTTATTTTTAATTCCCATAGCTGCCAAAACTTAGGATTTATGTTTTGCATATTTTAATTTTAATTTTTGTTTTTGCATTATTAGTAATACTAAGATTAGGAAAGTAGCTAGGTTAAATTTTATTTTCCAAATTTTCTTACAAACCCCTTTATTGCCGTCCATAGCATTAAATCACAATTAGAAAATTTTCAATTCTCACAATTTCTTCTCTCTTTACCATCTAAAGCAAGTGATATTAAGAAGTTTTGGTTTTTGGTTTATGATTTTTGGTATTGAGCTTCAATTCCGAGTAAGTTTGGAACTTATTGTTCTTAATTTTAAATTTTCATTGATTTGAGTTTATTTGCTGCATATTTTGATATAGTTTGATTGGGTTTTCAATTTTGCTGGTTATTGAAAATTTGAAAAACAAAATGTTGAATTCTATCATTCTAGTTGCAAGATTATGGTTTAAGTTCGTATAGAAATAGATTTGCACATTTGTTTTTGCAAAAATTTTCCTTTGCCATAATTCATTGTTGCCATTCCTTATATATTTTTGGGGATCAAAGTTAGGATTTTTTTCTTGTGTTTAAGTGTGTTTCCACAAGTCATTTTTGTTTTGTGGAAAATTTTATTTTTGGTGTTTCAATTTTAGGTTTGCATCATGTGTTTTGCATGAATATTTGGTTTTGATTTTGAGTTTTGAATTGTGCTTACATCTTGATAGTTTTGCCACATAGTGTTTGATCTTATTTGTCAAAATATTCAAATGTTGCTTGATTAAGTCTTTGCTGCTCCTTAGTTTCCAATTTGCATGAATGGTTGATTTTTGTTTTGCTTAGTTGGTGTTTTAGGATCAGTTTGATTACAAGATTTGCATTGGGTAATTACAATCTTGGTTTTATTTGGTTTAATTTGATTTTACAACATCTTAATCTCTTAAAAAAAATTTCCAAATTTGATTCTAGCTTTATTTGCCGCATATTTGCATCTTTTTTTTTTTTTTTTTACTTTTCTAGCTTAGACTTAAATCTTATTACATCTATAATTGAGTTTCTAATTTTTATTCTATCAAAGTTTTATTTTTCTTATTCTGAATTGTGTGTTGCCTCATCCATATATTATTGAGACTAAATTTTTGCCAAATTTTTCTTGATTTTGAGATTTGGTGCCGAAATATTAGGCGAGTTTGAGCTTAAATTTTGATTTTGATAATTTTGCACTTTAGTTTTGTTGCATGATGCTGCATAACATATAAGTTTTTCAATTTTTGGTTTAGTTGTCTTTCAAAGTAAGCATGCAATATACAAACTGCAATTATCAACAAACTCATTGGAGACAATAGGAAAATTATGGAATTCAAACCATGCTATGTGAAAAATGTGGAGGAAATCATGAAACTAGATAATGTAGAATGAGAAATAATTTTTGACAATTTTCTAATCTGAATTATGCTAATAATTTTCATGGTCAACAAAGAAATTATTACTCTAAAATATACGATTTGGGAGGAGTAATAATTTGAATTTCTTTTGGATGGATGATAATATCAATCAAGGATGGCAACATCGTAATCAATTCCATCAACAATACCAAGCATCATAAGTTAATGAGCCAAATACTTCCTATAACTCTAATTTTGATAATAATTTTAATTCTTGCAATTCCTTTAATCCTTATTCTTCTAAAATAGATGCGGCTATGGCTAAGATGGAAGTAATGCTGATTCTTATTTGCAGTTATAAGTGATTAAGTGAAAACAATAGAATTACAACTTCAACATCTCTATTCAATGGAACAAGCCAGTGCACTTAAAGAAGAACAAGTTCAAGCCATTGTCTTGAAGGATGAAAAGCAACAAGCCAAGAAGGAATTTTTTTTTGCAGATCAAACAGCCGCTTGCTGCACACAAGGAAAAGGAAGGACCAAAGAGTGACACTTTTCATTTAGATAAAGATTTAAGTGAATCTTTCTGATCCGAACCTAGGACGACCTGCTCCTAAACCCGTATTATATTAGCCCGAATCTCAATTAAGTTCAAGTTCTAATGGAATGGACCTCAACCCCTAACCAACCTGTGGTTAGAAACCTTGGTATAATGTAGACGCCACAATAGGGGATGGAAAACCTATTGATAAGTCAAGCTAAAACAACCAATTCTCTAATGGTGTTTTAGGTGTTCTCAAAGAACAAAGAGATAATTAATCTCACAAGTATTTTTTTAATCAAATCAAAGTTGTATTCATATTGAAAAATAAGCCTTTAAATAGGCTTTTAAAGAAACAAATTAAACCCTAAAAACCCTAGGTAAAACAGGCCACACAATAAAGGGTTCTATGGTGGCCGAAATTCTCACTCCTTTCCTAATCTAATTTGGATTAATTAATTCCTTTATTTTGAATTAGGAATTAATTAATTTACAATGAAAATAATAAACTAATAACTTTCCTAAACTTATTTTTCCAGAAAATAAATAAATAAAAATTAAAAAGTAATGGTAATTTCCTAAAACAAAAAGTAGAATCAAATTAGGAAACTATAATACTAGCTTTTTTACTAAGTTGACTTTGACCAATCTTTGACCAAATTGAGCTCCAAATCAGCTTCTAGATGCTTTTTAGGATGCCAAATAAACTGAATATGAAGGCCCACACGTTGCCCATGCTTGGAAAAATAAGAAAAGGCTAATACAGTAAAATACAGTAAAGCCAGCAAGCAATACAGCAAATTCAGCCAAATTGTTGATTCTGTCCGTACAAGCCCTTTTTGATTGTATTTGAGGCTGATTTAACTTGATTCCATGACCTCTTAGGCATATGTATTGAACCCATAAAGCATTGGAACCATTTCATGCTTCCCGGACTCCAAAAATGTACCAAAACCATCACTCGGGTCCGTATCGGCTTCCACCACTTGGATGCTTCGAATAGGCTTTGTATCTTCAAGTATGGACAAGCTCTATTGAGATTGATTACCCTCTGTATAAATACTCCCAGTTTTCCCTTAAATCTCTTAATTTGAGCTCTTGTGATTGGCCTAGTCTTCATCCGTGTCGAGTCAGCACCCCAGGGGGTTATCGGTGGAGTGGGCTCGGGCGGAATCACATCACTTTCGATGCTCAAAACAATTTGGATTCAACGATTTTGAAGTACATTTCCCCACATATAAGGAATATGAATGCAGCAAGTGAAAGTGATGAAATGTACAAATTAGGTGGGAAAACAAGCAAAACCCAAGACAACCAGTTAAAGGAATCAAAAAGTACAGTATTTTGTGATCGCAGTGAATCAAGCAGGTCTTTAAATGGCCAAATGAAATCAGAAAAATCTGAAATTATGTGGAGCACTTCATAACACATTAAGAATGACTCATTTAAAATTTCAGCTCAAATTTCATTCCTAGCTTGAGTTGTAGCCCCAAACCTTAAAGTAAAAGAGGTGAAACTAAAACTAAACAGTAAGCTTCTAATTTTGGTTTTAGGAGTTCCAAAGATGATTTAAGTGATGCCATGAAGTCTTGAAGAAGAAAATATGATCCATTACAACTTGAAGAGGCCAAGTGCTAACCTATTCACTATAAACAAAAGAAGATGCAAGAAAATGCATATTAAAATTTTTGGATGAAAAAAGGTCACTTTAAAGAAAGAATATGGTTTTATGATAGATCATAAGTTTACACCAAAGCTTAAGAATCCCAGACATTTTTTATTCATTTTCTTACCAATTGCATTAAATTTGATAATTATTTGTATGATTTAGGAGCTAGTATAAATTTATTGTCTTACAATGTTTTTGTGAAAGTAGGAATTGGAGATCTTAAGCTTATTAAAGTTATATTGCAAATGGCAGATTCAAGAAACCATTGGGAGTTTTAGAAGCTGTGGAATTACAAATTGATAAATTTGTATTTCTTATTAATTTTATTGTTATTAAGATGGATGACAGTTTGAAAGCATCTTTAATATTTAGAATTGGTCAAGAGAAAGCGATTTTCCATATTACACAACCTACTTCATCTTCTAACATAGAAAAAGTCCTTCACATTGATGCCATAGATGAGAAATTGGCATATAAAGGAGATCTAAATAAAGGACAACAAGTGCATACATTCTTCTATAGTTTCTTTTAAGGTGGAAGTAACTATCAATTTGATCCTGGATAAAGCTTTAATAAATAAGTTAAGCTAATGACTTAAAAAGAGCTTGCTTGTAGGCAACCCAACTTTATTTTCTTTATGTTTTTGCTTTAATTTATTTTCTAGTGTATTAGTGTTCTTTAATTTGTTTGCTTTGTGTTTTAGGTAATTGAAAGAAGAAAACATGAATTGTTCATCAAGGAAGAGATGAAATCGGATTTGGTAAAAACTTAAACTTGAATATTGATTTGAGGGACAAATTTTATGAAGAGCATTTGCCAATATTATTAGGCATGAATAAATGAATAATGGTAATGGGCCACAGGGTATTGATGCATAACTTTGTGAATTGAAAGCTTATAAAAAATTTGGTCACCTCATGAAACCAATTAATTTTCTAAGGGAGTTTCTTTTCACTTTTAATTCTACTATATTCTACTTTCTTTCATATTTATCAATTATTCTTTCTTAACTTTGAACTTAGTTATTAGTATTTAGCTTGTTTTAAATTTTTTTTGTTGATTTTGTAGGGTTTTATGGAGTTTAGCTATTTAATATGCTGGAAAATTTCAATTTACAACTTGAAGTTTGGAAATTTTGGGAAAATAGTAAATGAGCTTTGTTTTCTTCTAAATTTTGTGGAGAGTTATTTCAATGTGTTTAAAAGCTATCGTAAAAATTCAATTCAAGAAGCAACTTCTAAGATAGTAAACAACTTCTAAGAACACCTTCAATTTTTATAAGGTTTTGAGTATTGGATAGAGCATTTGAAGGAGTATTAAGACCATCATAAATTTGTTATACCTGTTGTCATATACCTAGATGCTGCACCTATGGAATTTTTGGAGTTGCTAATGGTTTTTCCAGCTTTTCCACTATTTTTTTATTTTTATTTTTTTTTTTGCAATTTCAAGTTAATTTTCAAGTTGAAAAAGTATTATAAATTCTTATCTTTTATATTTCCTTAAATGTTATGTGTTTCAAAAATTGAAGATAATGTTCATATCAAGTTGGTGGTGCATTTAAATGTTTTGAAATGATTTTTTCTTTTTCTTTTTTTTTGAACATGAATGATTATGTTGAGCTTGAATTAACAGCTCTAGTTAAATTTTTGTTTTGCATGTTAGGATTAGTTTTATTTGCTTTGATTAAAAGTAAAAGTCTAAAAATTATATTTATTTGTTTATATTTGTTTTTGTTTTAGGACTATAAGTTTCTTTATGACGGAATTATGGTGAAAATTTTTCAAAATTTTTGTTTTTGGTTAAGTAATATGATTGTCGATGACAAGACTTTAATAGATAGAGATTTAATTCTTCAGTAGTTGAATTGTTTTTATATATGCTATATGCCTAAACTATATTCAATATGTTGTTACTTCCAAAAATGTTGAACACTTAATTAGTTAAGCATGATTTAAATTGTATTTTGAAGAAGATTTGCATAAAGTTTGCTTATGTAAGCAATGCTTAAGGCAAAATCTTAAAGTTTTGCATCACTAAGAAATGATTTTGGCCATGATTGTTATGAGTTTAAGCATTTATAACCTACCTATATTATTATTATATCCTTAGTACCATTATTTGAATGCATATTTAAGATGCATTTTTAGAGCCTTTTATTCTATTAACCTCATTTACCTACACTTATTATAGCCTAAATGTAAATTATTTTACCTACCCTTTACATATTATAAAGAGAGCTTAATATTGAATTGATATGAATGTTTGCTTTTTAGTATCAAAAAGGAGGAATAAGGTAAGAAATTAAGTTAAGGGGGTATGGTTTGTGCATGGTTATTGCCACCCCAGCCCGCTCAACCGATAACCCGCTGGGGTGCTAACCCGACACGGATGAAGACTAGGCCAATCACAAGAGCTCAAATTAAGAGATTTAAGGACAAACTGGGAGCACTTATACAGGGGATAATCAATTCTCAATAGAGCTTATCCATACTTGAAGATACAAAGCCTATTCTAAGCATCCAAGTGGTGGAAGTCGATACGAACCCGGATAGCAGTTTTTGTGCAAATATGGACAACGGGCAGCATGAAATGGTTCCAACTCTTTATGGATTCAATACATATGTCTAAGAGGATATGGAATCAATCCAAGGCAGCTTCAAAGGCATTCAAAAAGGTGTTTTACGGACAACTTCAAATTTGGCTCGTTTTTTTACTGTATTTTGTGCTGGCTTTACTGTATTTTGCTGAGTTGGCTTTTTCTTCCTCTTCCAAGCATGGGAAACATGTGGAACTTCATATTCAGCTTATTTGGAATCCTAAAAAGCATATTGAAGATGATTTGGACTTCAATTTGGTCAAAGTCAACTTAGTCAAAAAGCTAGTAATATAGTTTCCTAATTTGATTCTACTTTTTGTTTTAGGAAATTACCATTACTTTTTAGTTATTATTTATTTATTTTATGGAACAATAAGTTTAGGAAATTTATTATTTTATTATTTTCATTGTAAATTAATTAATTCCTAATTCAAAATAAAGGAATTAATTAATCCAAATTAGATTAGGAAAGGAGTGAGAATTTCGGCCACCATAGGAAACTACTTTGTATGGCCGATTTTCCCTTTGTTTTTAGGGTTTTATTTCATGACTTTGTAGCCTATTTAAAGGCTTACTTTTCAATAAGAATGAAGCTTGAATTTTATACAGAAAATTATTTGTGAGATTGAATTCTCTTTGTTCTTTTGAACACCTAAAACACCATTAAAGAGTGAGTGTTTTAGTTTTGACTTATCAATAGGACATCCATCACCTATTGTGGCGTCTTCATTATATACCAAAGTTTCTAATCACATGTTGGTTAGGGGTCAAGGTGACCATTAGAACTTGAACATAATTAGATCCAGGCTAATATAATACGGGTTTAGGAGCAGGTCGTCCTAAGTTCGTATCAGTTATAGTATTGACATATAATCCTTGATGCATTTGAAATTTGATGTATATGTATTTGAAATCAAAATTTTGAGGTACGAAGTGATATGATCATTAAGAATTGATCATATTGCATCATCATTAAAAGAAAAAAAAAAGAGATTCTAAACAATAAAATAAAATAAATAGAAAAAGCCAAAGGAAATAAGATAGAAAAAGCTATTCCCAAAAAAATAAAAAATAAAAAATCATGATGTTGATGTAGTTCAATGATTCAATAAATAATGATCTACCTAAAAAATAAATAGCTTTTGATTTTCTAATTTTTGTTTTTAAAGGATTATATTGCATCATATGGAAGGAAATGAAAAGTTGTTCAAATGAAAAGTTGTTAGAGTATATTATTGAAGTTTAAATAGGAGTTTAAATCTTTGAAGGAAAAAAAGAGAAAAATAAGTTTGAAGATAGAACAAGATATTCTTTCTAAGCTTAATAAGAATAATTATTTATTGATTTCACTATTTTATTGTATTTATGTAAAAATACTAAATAGATGTTGTATTGGATTCTTTTTAGAAGAAAGATGAAAAGATACATTAAATGGAATGAAGCTAAGTTATTGATTTTCTATTCCATATGTGATTTTCACAAACTTTGTGATTTATTTTGAAGATTTAAATATTTTTAAGATTTCTATAATTTACCATATTGGAGATATTGATTTTATATGCAGTAGTTACTATTTTGATCATATTTGGAGCTACAAATGGAATTTTTCAGTAATTCTTTTTGAATAATTTTATTAATACATGTGGAAACACCCCTATAAAATTCCATGGCTTGATGAAGAGGGGATGAACCCTAACACCCATTTGAAGTAAGTATATATGCATAGACTTAGTATTTTCCAAGCTATACTTAATTGAAGTCTCAATTGAAAGATCCAATGGGTTATGGGCCATGTCTTGAACATCTAGGAAGATTATTATGCTAAGAAATTGAAGCCTTTTCATTTATTTACCAAGTCAACCCCAAATCCTAATTGGTGTTTAAAGCCAAAAAAAAACATAGTTTGTTGGAGGTTTAGTAAATGATATTATCATATTTATTTTTGTATTATTTATTAACTATTTATTTGGTGGCATTCCTAATTTATAGGAGCTAGATATTATTAAGGATATTATTTTATTTGGTGGCATTTCTACTTATCACTTTTCCCTCTGACACGCCACTTTAATATCATTTCACCATCGAAGTAGTTTGTTTGACGCTTAGAAAATTCAAAAGGAGGACATTGAAGCAAGATTAGGGCGAAAGTGATAGAGTCCCACACATCTTTATGTTTGTTTAATCTCTTCAATTACTACCTCTTTGTATTCCTGATTTTATCTAGTATTGTGGATTTTGTCTACAAGAATAGCTTTCAAATGTCCAATTCAATTGTTATTCCTTTTATTTTACTTGATTTTATTTTTAATGATATATATATATATATATATGCTTTTGTTTACTGCAACAATCTCTTTAATATAATTATTAGCTATAAGCAGAAAAGCAAATTAATTTAAGCCAACTTCTTTGTCTATAGCCATTTTAAAATTATTTGTATATTTGCTAGAGCAACTCTCAAACACAACCTTTTTATACAACCGAACTTGTACCCGTAAAAATTATTATGAAACAAGAATTCAATATCAAACAATTAAAACATCATAATCATAAATTTAAACATAAAAATAAAAATGGATATAAGCAAAATATATATGTGTGTACAATAATATGAAATCATAGAAAGTCATGTGAATAGATCTAAAAACATATAATGTACCATATTATATATCTAATACTATTAGGTTGTGCTTGGCATCATAGAACACCATCGGAAAATAAGGAGAAAGAAAGAAATCATCACAAGACTCTTTCATGCCCTAAAAGTGTCATGGCAAACATGTCATCCTGGTCATAAGAAAATGATGCAAAACCCAATCATCTCTCTCTTATGACTATTCATATGATAACTAAAACCTATATGCTAAAAATAATATAATAAAAACACAAGTGCTATATGGTACATTTATTAAAACCCAACAGTACAGTATTATTCATAACCAATATTTTCACAACTATAGTTTTCTATTTCTAACTATAAATCGAAATTTGAATAATTGGGTATTTTTAAATTCTAAAAATCATATAATATATTTAAACCATACAATTAATATATTAATATCTGCAAAACATATTTAAAAATATTCCACTCATATATACCTCCGATGATCACTCCTGCTTCACTGTAGAATCACCTCTAGACTCAGTACAAGTACCTAAAATATAACCAAAAAATATTATTCAGACTATCAAAAATTTAACCAAGGACAAATGCATACAATATGTCCTTAAAAAGCCATTTTTTACAACTTTAGGAATACAAAAACTAGACACTGATGGGTTCAATTATATTATGAATCATTTGGGTCTAGTATCCCAAATTGAGTTTTTCAATCATGGTCAACTTTAAGGAATTAAACCTTCTATTAGTTTCTAATAACCTCTAGGAAAATATTAGCAGCTAGAATTTAGTCCTTGATTGTCCAAGTTAAATCCAATTTTATCTGATATATACATAAATTGAATTATATTCAATATTTACTCAAAACTCAATTATAATAGGCAATCTATATATCAACAGAAAGCCCATGAAATGGGTAACATGATGGTATGCTCATCTCGATCAATCATAACCAGTGGTGACCAAAATCTAATCGAAAAACTTTAGTCAAACTTCACGTTGATAGATTTCTTAAACATTGAGGAATTCAAGCAAAATAAGGCTAGATAAGGATTTAATAAGTCCAAAATAGGGAGGAGTTTGTGGCCCCAAGGCTAGAAAACTACCAAATGTCAGCAATTGGACCTAACGAGCTTGTCAACATTTTAGGCAAATCCCAGCATGTGGAATCATCTTTCAGCTTGGGTTTTGGTTGGTCAACCAATAAGGAAGTGGGTAATTCAATGAAGGTAGCAATGTAATGGAACTTGGCCATATCATTATGGGTGATTTTTGGTTACTAGCTTAGGTCATGTGGATGAAGGTTTGTTCAACTATTCCTCAGATTGTTAGGGGTTTTTGGGTGCAATTTTGGTATTTTCATTGTTGTTTCCCACATGAAGGTGATTAGTGCCTAAGTATTCATACACATCTATGTCAATTTAGAGTAAAGCAGATAAAGGTACTGATACTAATAATTTACTAAAGCATATAATTTGACAGATCCATGATTTTTAAAATGTGACTTAGAATTAAGAGTGCCACCAGTATAAAAACTTGTGTTAACAAGCTCTACGGAATGGTGTATCGATCAAAACCAAAATTTGACCTTACAAAAAGTCAACATTTAGACCCACATGCAATCAAATTTATCAAACCAAGTTAAACTTATGTAATTGAGTACTACTTGGCACGGGTTGTTATATTGTTCAGCTCTAGCATTATTGTTTAAACAATGATAAACATGTTTTGGTCTTTTATGAATGAGACTTCGTGTGTATATAGATTGTGAATTTAGTTCCCACCATATGTTGGGTACCTAGTAATATGGCAAATGGTAAGTATTAAGAAAACTCTCAAGTTATTAATACCATTGATCAAGAAGAAAAATGAACGAGTAAAATATCAAGATGCCATGATCAAGGAGCAATGATGAAGGTGTGACTCTCTACTATTAGGGATGTATCAGTGGTAATTTCCAAAATGAGCAAAGTCAACTCTTATGGTCTCTTTATATAGATATTCTTTTGATTGCTCACAAAATTATTCTCCTTATTATGCTATGCGTCTTTTGTTAAGCTCTATAATTAGAGCCTATTATGTTTATATTAATTTAATTCATTTTATTAAGTTAGCAATGGGAATTTTTGTATTTCTCATCTTAATCTCTTTCATCTTCTTATTCTAATCTTCTTAATGGTATCATAATGAGCTTGATCCATGCTTATAGCTTCCACAAAATTTATTTTTCAAGTTTATTTTTATGCATGTTAACTTTCTTTCTATTAGTTTACAATATGGTTTTTTTGTTTTCTTTCAATTAATTTCAAATATGTTTTCGAGTTTTTTTTTTTTTTTTTTAAAGGCACAACAAAGATGATGGCAACAATTGAGATCCACAAAAATAAACTGTTGTCCAAGAAAAAATGGTGGAATCTTCAAGAAAATACGAAGTATATATACCAAGATGTTAAGGTATTACGTTACATGCTCACATTAAAGAAGTTTGTGCATTGTATGGTAAATCAATATTCAATTTCAATATTATCTTTTCTTTAACTATATTTTCTGTAGATGCATCAAGTTGTTAAAAAATAGATAAATAAATAAAGAGAGAAAGGAAATAGTTGGCCACCATATTTAAAAATAAAAAATAAAAAATGCAGCAAGATGATTTATTTATTTGGTTCAAAATAAAAACCCTACAAAAGGTGTTTTGCTTAAAAAAAAAAAAAAAGTAAGTTTTCATAACCTTAACTAGTATTCAAGTTCAATTGTTATTCTATAGAAAATACAAATTCTTACTCCTAAAAGTAATGTTTAGATGTTGTATCTTCAATCAAATGACAAACTATGCAATCTAGCAAACAGGTTTATGGATTGATGTAAAAAACAAAACAAAAAAACAAAAAAAAAAAAAACCAAAAAACAAAACAAAGAACAGAAAACAAAAACACCCAAAAAAAAATCTCTAGAAAATTAATCATCTTGATGGGTGTGGCTTTAAAGGAGAAGTTTTTAAAAAGAAGCAAAGGCACCTACAAATTCAAAATGAAGTAAAAGAAACCAAAAAAAAAAAATATATTCACATATTTTCATATATGTGTAGCCGACTACTTGAAAAAGAATATATATGTATATACATATATACATATTTTAAAGAGGAAGGTAGGTCTGTATTTTCTTACTCTAATAGCAAGTTGGACATTCATCTTCATTCATACTCCAATTTAAATAGGCACATTAAGAAAACAAACTAAGTCATAATGCCATTGATCAAGGACCAAAAATGAATGAGTAAATCATCTAGATACTGTTGATCAAGAATGAATGCGTAAATCTTTACAATTAAGGAGGTATTAGTGCTAGTTTTTAAAATAAGCAGAGTCAATTTCTATGATCTATATATATATATATTTCTTTGATTGCTCATCAAATTGTTCCCCTAATTATATTATATATCTTTTGTTAGGCTTTATAAATAAGCATGTTATTTTTTTTACAAATTCCATCAATTTAATTGATTTAGCAATGAAAATCTTTGTATTTCTCATTTTCCTTTCTTCCATCTTCTTAAACTTCTTCACCAAGGGTTGCCACTTACCCAACTAGAGTTTTGGTATTAAATCATTAATTATGATAGTACCCTCAATATTTGACACATCAACATGTTCCACCTTATATTAGGAACATGCTTCCCAAAATTTTCTAGTTAAGGAATCCGTGACTTTACTAAAGTAGGGGTTTTTACATGATAACTGCTAAGATTTACCACATCCTATCTGTAATTTTAGATTTAAATTCAAATATTAATATCACTTTATCCAATGGTTAAATTTTTGCTATGTAAGCATCTTTAATTTAATCATATCAAGGATTCCTTATAAGAGACTCTCTCTCTCTCTCTATATATATATATATATATTATATTTATATAGAAATGATTTCATCAAATCATAGAAAAATTTGTAAAAACTACAACACTATGCACCTATAAAGGCACAATTGTATAATTCATGGACTTGTTAATGAAAAATGCTCTTTGTCACCACTAATAAACGATCAATAATACGATCTACATGCCAGATAATAGTTTAAATGGTAACCATTAAACAATTTAATGTTAGGGTTTCAAAATAAAAAATAATATAATTAAATGATCCAATTAAAATTTACCACATAATCTGTTGATGTTTATCAGTGGTAACAAAAAATAAAACTCTTTGTTAATAGAGTCGCATACAAAGGAAAGAGTATAGTGGATAGAAAAGGTAACATTTAGTGCATATATTTGGCCATGATTTCAAAGTCAGAAAATTGTTTTCTAAAACACATAAAGTGTTGGACCACAAGTTTTTTAAAACAATTATCAAAACAAACAAAAAAAAAGTTGTTTGAAGTTACATTTTCAAGCTCTCTAAAAATACAATAATGGAATTTGTTGGTACCATTGCTCCCATATTATACTCAAGAACCCATTACCTACCCATTTTAAATACTAAATGGTACCAATCCCATTTGCACGCCTTCAATTTTGTCATAATTATATTTAGGTCCTACATCAATGGAAACTTATCATTAACCTTTTTTTAATTTTCTATATTTATCAAAATGTACTCATTTGTCAATTTTTTCAGTTTATTTTTACAAGTAAAGACCATAAAAATGTCAAAAACTAGTGTATTATGAATGAATAATATTGTAAAAATACAACTATAGCCATTAAATATTAAAACTAACTGTTATGAACTGACAGATGAAGCTTAATTGATGATTTTTAAAAAATGTGAGACTTAATTGTAATTAAAACAAAATTGAGAGGGCCTAAATGAAATTTTTCCATATTAAAATATCAACATCAAATCCTACAAAGCTTGTAAAAGGAAAAAAATTATCAAATTCTTATTAATTAGTTTCGTAAAATAATTTTCTATTCTATATTTGGAGAACCATTTTCTAAATACCAAAAAAAAGAATGATCGAATAGGCTAATATGTTTTTTATTTTTCTTTTTTATTTTCCATTGAAGGTATTATTTAGTTGCGTTACTTGTGTATGATCTATTTATGCTTTAAATGATAATTAGGTTTTTCACCTAGCAATAAGATTAAAAATATTATTAAAAAAAAGAAAAAAAACAAATTAGAATCATTTCAAATTCTTTGTAAAATCAGATTGATTTGATAAAAGCTTTTCCTTTTGCTATCATAAATTACTATTGTAGTAGTCATTTGTCATTTATGTTTATTTAATCTTTCAAAAAAAAAAACATAATAACAATAAAAAAATTAAAAACATAAATGTTACCAAACGATCTTTAATATTGAGAAACCACTACTAATAATGATAAGGATTAATTTTAATGCATCCCTTAATGTATAACTTTCATGACCTGTGAACTCTAGACATTAATGCGAGGTAAAAAGAGACATGAATAGTAAACAATACTTTGGAGTAGATTGTAACAACCAATGGTGAATCAGTGTAAAGGCTATGAAGATAAATGTGGGCGAATACAAGGCACTAGGAAGCTATCTGGTGTGTAATTTCACATTACCTAAATATGGAACAAGAATGATTTAAATGTAAAAATAGTTATTCTCTTAAAAAACCAAGTCCTTTTTATATTAACTTCAAGATTCGAAAGACCTTTAAGGTTAATTACACTCTAATAAAAGCAATTTCAAGATGGGTGACCCTCTAAGAAGTTTAAATAAAAAATCACATATTGTCTGAAGTGTGATGATCAAATCGGGGTCGATATCGGTGGAGCACGAGAATGATGGGGTGTTACTGATTGTATCACAGTCTATACCTAGTCAAAAGTGTGTCAGCGGTGACACTGAACTTCAAGAGGAATGTATTTTAAGATATATGAACCCTAGAGGATGTGAGATTAGAATGGGTAAGATCAATGAACAATATATTGAGGTGAATTATAATGACCAGTGGTGAATTGGTGTAAAGACTATTAAGATAAGTGTAACAACCAGTATGGGCATATATGGAATAGGGGATGATTTAAATGTAATGATAGTCACTTTTATAACGTTAAGGTCCTTTTAGAGCAATTGACTCCAAAGTTCAAAAAAACTCCAAAATTAAGCATGCTCAGGCGATAATAATCCAAGGATGGGTGACCTCTTGGAAGCTGTGAACAAAAAACCATATACCAAGTGTAGTGGCTAAATTATGGATAATATCGATAAAGAATGACAAGTTTGCTAGTGTAGATGGGGTGTTAATAATAGTATTAGAGGCTGTATCTGATCATAAATGTGTCTGTGGGGATGCTAGTACCCAAGAGGGCAGATTGTGATGACTAGTGTTGGCAGGTGCAAGAGGCACTAGCAGACTACTTGATGTCCAATCCCATATCGTCCAGGTGTGGAATGGAAGATGGTTCAATTATAATGATAGTCACTTTCATAACACCAAGGACTTTTCAGAGTGATTAGCTTCAGAGTTTGAAAGAACTCCAAAGTTAAGAGTACTCAGACAAGAGTAATCCAAGGATGAGTGACTTCCTAGGAAACTATGAACAAAAAATCTCATACCGAATGCGGTGACTAAATTACGGACAATATTGATGAAAAATAACAGGTCCACTAGAATAGGCGGAATGTTACAATAAGTATGGGCAGGTGCAAGACAATGGCAAGCTACCTTACGGGCAAAGTTTACCTAGTATCTAATCTCACATTGTCGAGGTGCAGAATAGTGATAATTCGAATATAAACATAGTCATTTTTTTAACGCAAAAACCTTTTTAGAGAAATTAGCTTCAGAGTTCAAAAAAACTATGGTGTTAAGCGTGCTCTAGTTAGGCGGTCCTAGAATGAGTGACCTCCTAGAAAGTCCAAATAAAAAATTTCATATCGTCTAGAGTGTGGTGGCCAAATTGAGGATGATATTGGTGGAGCAAGTGATGGGAGTGTTACATAACTTCTCCTTTTTATATATTCATATATGCATACAAAAATAATCTACTTTTTATATATTCATATATGCATACAAAAATAATCTAAGTATGGGTGATCTCACAGAAAGTCTAGTATAATCTGGAGTTGTAAAGGCGGTTAGATGATACTTCATCAGATGATTGTACAAAGATTAGATGATTGTACAAGGAAGGTGGTAAGTTATAGAAAAAAAGAATAGAAAAGAATGATTGTACAATCTTTGAAGCCAGTATGGATAAAAGATCTTCCTATGTTATACTATTCAATCTACTTTATATATATTCATATATGCATACAAAAATAATATAAGTATGGGTGATCTCACAGAAAGTCTCATATAATCTGGAGTACGATGACTAAATTGGAAATAATATTGGTGAAGAAAGAACGTGATGGGGCATTACATAACTTCTTCTCCTTCTTTATATATTTATATATACATACAAAAATACTTTGGTGGAAAAAATTGTCTATCACATGGAAAGGAAAAACTGTCTACAGCAGTCAAATTGTGTAAGTCATGTTTATTTTATGCCTGCGAATGGTTGTTGCCTACTATAAGGTGGTTGACTTCGCTTGTAGTAGTGGATTTGTACATACTTACACATATATATACATATAAGAAATTGTAAATTAATTATAAAAGTGTCCTTCTATTTTAAACTAATTATTTACATCCTTCGTAGGTTGTTTTAGATTTATGAATGATATTAATCTAAAGTATACAAAGGAAATAATATAAGAGAAAGATGGTGACATTTTGATATTGATGATATTTTTTAAACCAACCAACTTGTACATATTTAGGTTAAACCTATATTGATGATATTAGAATTAGATTTTTCTTTATCTTTTGTATTGCTATAAGGTTTGTAATTAAGCAATGTATATATTATTTGATTAAATAGGTTCATTTTATTGTTCACTTTGTCCATATATGTTCATATACAGATTTTAGTAGTTTATTATGTTCATATTTGTTCAGTAATGCATTTTTTATTGGAATTTTACTATTTGTCACTACTAGCAAATATCATTAATTTATGTTGCAAATTTGAATTGAGTATTTAGTTTTATTTTTCTTTATATTAAAATTCTAAAAATAAACTATTTAATTATAATTATTTAAATTGTCATCTAAAATACAGATTCCACCAATAATCGTTGATCACCATAACAAGTAGCATTTTTTAATTAATTTTAGTTATTAAAGCAACCTGTTAAGTGATAAAGGAAATCCCAATTTTACAATCATTACTTCCATCTAACATGAGTTTAACTCTCTCAATATATATATATATATATATATATATATGAGAAAAGTCATTCACCAGTGTATATATATTTATATATGATATCCTCCTTAGACTTTGACATAGTTTCAATTTGCCCATTCCCTAAATTCTTTTTACAGCTTCTGAAAATTGATCGGTTATTATTCAAATTGATTGTTTTTATTTCTAAAATGATTACAATATTTCAAAATATTTATAAATTTTTTTTAACACCACACGCATCTATGAATGATAAGAGCATGTCACTTCAAAAATTAGAATTTTTTAGGAAAATTGAAATAAAAATGAATAAATTTATTGTACAAAAACTCTTACTAATATCAAATGATTTTATAAAAATTGCAATAAACAAAATAATTTAAAGGTTGTTTTAATGCATAGACAATTATGATTTAATAAAAAGAAATTCATGACTTAAAGAAAATAGTAGAAATTTATATAAATGGTAAAATAAGGACAAAAATAAAAACTTGCTGGAAAATGAATTTACTACAAGACAATGGATGTCTACAAAACTGCATAGAGATTTTAAGAGAAAGTTTTATAATGGAGTTTTGTTGTATGGAGGGGATCACTCTTCATGTTGTAGTAGTTTCATTTTATACGCTTTTTACTGCTGTGCTGAATATGGAAATTCTTTAAAAAATCCTGCTAGCATTAATCTTAATTCCATAATCTTTTATGGAGGAAATTAAATCCATTTCGAATTTGAATTCAAATTATAGACATAAAAAGTCAGCTAGCTTCAAATAATAATAATAATCATAATAATAATAATAAATATTAAATTAGATGGTACGTCCATGTTTATCCCCAGACACATGTTTGATTACTAAGGCTGAAATGTTTTCCACGATCAACCAGTTCAAGTACTCTCACTTGTTTAGATCTGTCACATATCATTATATACGGTCTGGCTCTGTCTCACACACACATATATATCTTAATTTCTCTCTTCTTTTTTTCTTTTTTTTTTATTCAGTGAATTTTTATTTTATTTTATTTTATATGTATTCGTAATTGTCCTAATGACCTAGTTCCTAAGGAAACTCCTTATTTTAAGACCCAAAAAAAAAAAAAAAAAAAAAAAAGTTGCAGATAATGTTATCAGTTTTTCTTTCCTTTATTTTCGAGCTTTAAATTGATCAACTGCTAAAACGTGTTCAATGTTTTTCAAAATAACCATGACTATTTCTATTTCAGACCCACCAAATCAGGATCTCTAGGATACCCAACTCATTCACTTAACTTTCTTTCATTTTTCTTGCAGAATTCTATATAGATTTATCTTCTATATAGATTTATCTATTAACTTTTTTCTCATCAGATTACAACTACTTCATCTAATTAAGAGCTGGTAAATTTACAGGATTAATCATGTGCAACCGTGATCAAGCTCAAATGGTATTTTTTATACGTGTGTTTGTGTAGATATACATATATGCATATATATTGTGTTGAGATTTTGTATTGAATGCTATATATATGCAATGTAAATCCAGGAAACTATTGAAAGTGGAAATGGAAGCACTTCTGAAGTATCAAGCAGAGAAGAGCAATTTGACATCAATAGCTGGTTGCCCATAACAGCTTCAAGGAAAGCAAAATGGTGGTATTCAGCTTTCCACAATGTTACAGCTATTCTTGGTGCAGGAATACTTGGCTTACCATTTGCCATGTCACAACTTGGCTGGTACATATACATTAAAATTTTACATGCTTATTTCATTTTTTTACTACCAATATATTTTCATTTTGATTCCCAATTTTCTTTCAAAAAGACCAATGAAATTTAAAAGTACTAATAAATTTTCTTTCATTTATGCATATGATATTTCAGAAACATATAGATATACAGTCTAAATCAATTTTTTTTTTTTTTTTCGTTTGCTATATAGGATCCCTGGAATTGCAATGATTGTGATATCTTGGTTGATAACTTTTTATTCATTTTGGCAACTAATCGAGTTACACGAAGCAGTTCCCGGCAAGCGATTCGATCGGTATCATGAATTAGGGCAACATTGTTTTGGACAAAGTCTTGGGTACTGGATAATAATGCCTCAACAAATGACTGTTCAGGTGGCTACCTCCATTGTTTACACAGTCACAGGTGGAAAGTCATTGAAGAAGTTCTTTGATCTTCTTGTTCCAAGCATGAGTAATGTTAGACAAACATATTACATCCTCTTCTTCACCTGTGTTCAATTTTTCATCTCCCAGACTCCCAACTTTAATTCTTTGAAATCAGTTTCCCTCCTTGCAGCTATTATGTCTTTTGGGTACGTATAAGAACATTATAATTTTTTTCTTGGTTACTGTTTTGCTTCCTTATATTATATGTTATATATATTTATATGAGAAGTGAAAACAGTAAGACATGTACTTGTCAAATTACCATTCCTTACCAAAAAACTTAAGCTGAGATGGGGAGGTGGATTTCGTTATTACATTTGTACTTTTTTAACACTCGTCTCAATTGTAAGCATGATTATTTTCTAGATTTTTTTTTTTTTATATCCTTATATATGATTCTTTTAGATAAAATTGTCAAGTTTTAAACAAACAATCTTATCAATCTCATATTCTGATACTATAGTGAACTATACTATTATTTTTAAAAATTTAAATTAATGTATAAATGAATTTAGAGTCGCGGTTGTTTTTAAAATTTTGTTAATAATTGTATTTGTTACACGTAAATTTTTTCAATTTTATTAGTTTGCTTCCTCACATAAAAAGCTCCTAGGTTTTTAATGAGGGTCAAAAATGTAAACTATGTCATACATTAAATGTCTTTAATTTCCTTATTAAGTTTTCTTTTATTCTGAAAAGGGAAATAAAGCTTAGTACTTATTAAACGTTAGAGTCTCTGCCATTCAAAATACTTTTAAACATAACTCTCAAAACTCTCATCCACTGTATGTAACATAAATCACATAAAAAAAGAAAACAAATAACGTTCTTTTATTTATTTAAAAAATTTCTGTCTTTGAATTTTTTTTTCTTATTATAGAAGTGTATTTCCTTTGAATCTTATAAATATATTTCTATTGTTTTTTTATATTGTATGCTTAATTATTATTATTAGAACTCTTTTCATGTATATATTGTTCACAAAATTAAATGTTAATTATTGATCATATGATTTTTTTTGAATTTATAAAAATGCTTTATATTTTACTTTTTCTTTTTATCATAAGTAGCGGCGGACCCACGTGAGGTCCAGGGAGCAATGCCCCCTCAATTTTTTTTTTTTAATTTTTTTTTTTTCAAAATTTTCATTTATTTTACTAATTTTCCCTATATAGCCGTGCTGTGCCCACTCCATCCCACATATGGGCTTGCTTTTTTAGTAATTTTCTATCATTTACCTACATTATTATCATTTTTGATTTTTGCACATCTCTTTTTATTTTTCTTATCTATCCACTTTTTATTTTTCCTATTTCACTTATACAAAATTTTATCATGCTTTTAGAGTTTATATTTTGTAATACTTATTAGAAATTTCTATATCATGCTATTTAATTAATAGTTAATATAAAAATAGATTTATAATTCAAATTAGAAATATATTTTTTAACATTATAATATTTATTTAATTACTCTTGGTTTATATGGAAATTTATATAAACTGTTGGCTTTAATGAAAAAAAAATTTTATTACTTTTTTCATTTTTATAACTTATTTTTGTAAGAAATTTTATATATTTAAAATATATGTTAAAAATTGGAAGAGCTATGATGAGATATCTATAAATAAAGCATTCATTTTATGACCACTAGGGGATTATGTTGAAACATATACTTTTAAAAGGATTTTGTTAGAGTTTAAAATATAATATATATATATATATATGTATATTAAAAAAATTGTTTTAGCCAATATCCTAATTAGTTGGATTTTAAAATAATTAAATTTGTTGTATTTCAACTTATGTAATTATTTCTTTAAATCATATATGAGAAAACAATCAATGTATAATATAATGTAATGGTGCGCCCCAGGAAAAAAAATTCTAAGTCCGCCACTGATCATAGGGTCTTATTTGCATCATAAATTATAGTTTTTTTTTTTTTTTTTCATCGTACTTTAATGATCTTTTTGTCATTTTTTTCTTTTTTGGTTCAAATTAAGTTACATTTTTCGTAGTTTAATTTTTGTGCATAATTACATGAAACTATTTTCTGCTTTTATAGCTAATATCAAATTTTCTTATCATAATGTGTTTAGTATTTATGAATAGATAAAGTTAATTACATAATTTAATTTAAGAATTATATAAGTAGCTAAAGTTCTTCAAAAACATAAAGAAACACAATAAAAAAAGAAAAGAAAAGAACAGGTAGCTAGACACTTTTTAAAGAAAGTTTAAATCAAATATGACATCGATAACAATCACATTTTTTCCTGATTAGGTTAAATGATAGCCACATGCAGTTTATTTTTTAAGAAAATACATATAAATGCACAAAAAAGTTCATCTTTTTACAACTTTTTTTTTCTTTTTCTTTTTCTTTTTTTTCTTTTTTGTTTTTTTTTTTTGGTCTTTCGTTTATGTTTATATTTTTCCCGACCATTAACATTCTAGCTCCACCCTGAGCTGATGGGAGGTGGGTCAGTGCTCAAGTGTGTATGTGTATATATGGATGCAATTTCGTAATATAAAGTGCTAATTGTATGTATATTATATTATGGCACATATATTGTTACAGATATTCAATGATTGCCTTTGTTGCATCTACAATTAGAGGAATTGAACATCACAGAGAAGTTGTACATGGAGTCAGATCTCATACAACAGCAGGGAAAATATTTGATAGTTTGAATGGAGTAGGAACAGTAGCCTTTGCTTTTGCAGGACACAGTGTGGCCTTAGAGATTCAAGCCACAATTCCATCAACTCCAAACAATACATCAAAAAAGCCAATGTGGAAAGGTGTTGTGGTGGCTTATATTATTGTGGCCTTCTGCTATTGCTCAGTTGCAATTTCTGGGTTTTGGGCATATGGCGATGCGGTTGAGGATGATGTCCTCATCTCACTAGAAAAACCTCCTTGGCTCATTGCTCTTGCCAATCTTATGGTGTTTGTCCATGTCATAGGAAGTTATCAGGTAATTTTGAGATAAAATCAATACTTATAAATGGTAATATTAATTCATATTGGATATAATCCTGTCTCCTTTATTGGTCAAAACTGATATAGTAAAAAAGTATCAAAATTTTCTTTATCAACTTTTATATTGTTTTAAAAGTAAGATTTAAAAATGTCTAGTGATTTCGTTAAAAACATATAGATTCAATTTACTATTTAAAATTTTAGTAGTTAATTAGATTGATATAGGTCACAAATATTTTTTTAAAACTTTGATCTAAAAACAATAAAACGATAGACAAAAGAGAGATTTTAATAGTTTTACCATGAAAGTGTCCTGGTAAAAAAAAATTACCCAATATATATTATCTTAAAAATGTGATACCTTTGAAATGTACAGCTATGGTTAATTTGGTTTGTTTTAGATGCTGATACACGTTTGTATTATAAGTTCAGCTAAAAAGTTCGAAAGATTGTCCATTGAAATTATATTTATACTAACAATAAAAAATAAAATTTTATGTTTAAGGTGTTTAGTATGCCAATATTCGACATAATTGAATCCTGTTTGGTACAAAAGATGCATTTTACTCCTGGAAGACCTCTGCGAATTGTTGCTCGGAGCACATATGTAGGTAAGCAAGCTAGTTTTCACTGGTTTTTGGTCAATCCTTAAAATTTTTCATATTAATAATAAAAACTTTTAACTTTATCTATCGTTGTCCCAAAAAAAAAAAAAAAAACAAAAAAAACAAAACAAAACAACAAACAACAAACAACAAACCTTTCTACTCACTGTTAATGTTGCAGTGTTAATTAAAACTAATTGGGATGCTGGTAATATGAATCATATATTGGGCTGGTAATTTTTTTTTTTTTTTTTAACAGCTACAGCAGGATTTATCGCAATGTGCATTCCTTTTTTTGGAGGATTATTAGGGTTCTTTGGAGGCCTTGTGTTTTCATCAACATCATATTACGTAAGTTTTTTTGTGCATATGATATTAACTGTAAAATATGTTCCTCCTTTTCTTTACTTTTTTGGTTACAATTGTTTTATGTATTAATTAATTAGTTGAATTTTTTTGTGTGTACTTTTGACACATTCAGATGCCTTGCATTATGTGGCTAGTCACCCAAAAACCTCAAAGGTGGAGTTTTCATTGGACTGCATCATGGGTAAGTTTATACTTAGATTATAACCTTTAATCTTGATGCTTATTTAAAGAAAAATTATATTTGTCATCAGTTCTCACTTAAAAGTTAATACATAAAACTTTATATCTTTCAAACAGTAATGCTACAGCACCACGCTAAACTAATGTGGCAAAATGATAAAATATATAAATTAAATATGGATCAAAAAAGCTTTAGAGGATAAGTGAAATTCAATACAAGCTAATAAAAAAGGATTCTTCATAAACAGCTTAATGCTTAGCATTATTTTGTATAATTGATTGCATGTAGATGGCCGAATTTAAGTTTCGTACGTATATATATTTTCTAGATTAAAATCACTTATACAACTCTTTTAAAATTAAAATTGTAAGGAAAGAAGGATATAAAGATAAATATGAAATTTAAAATGATGTGTTATGATATATTGGGAAAGAGTAAACATAATCATTTCTGGGACCCAAATATGAGGTTCATATGTACGTGTTTATGGAGTACGATATTCATATATTCCCAAAGTTCTAGAATTTTTTTCTTTAAAGAATATGTTAACAAGTCAATTAATTAGTTCAAACTAAAAATCTAAAAATCTAGTTGGGTATGACAATTTTTAATACATACTTGCTACATCTAGATTTCCAGTTCTATAATATTGGAATTATGTTATCAAATTTCATTATTAATTGACTGTATAGGCGTGCAATTAATCGACTGTTTATATTCCTTAGCAATATGTGCATGGTGAATTTCAGATCTCGATCATCTTTGGGGTCCTGCTTGCAACTCTTTCACCAACTGGTGGATTTCGACAAATTATCATATCTGCCAAGACTTACAAATTGTTTTCTTAATACGCTAAGTAGATTGGTTGCATATATTTTTTATCTTGTTGTTTGAAGGAACACTTCAGAATTAGAATTAGTATTAGAATGCATAGTATATGTGAAACTGTGATGGAAGCTAGGATAGATATTAGCGGTTACTTATCCAAAGTTTACTAATCAATTAAGACTCAAAATTTAGTTTTTTTTTTTTTTTTTTTAAACACCTTCTTTGTATAATGTGTTCTCATGTAAATTCTTAAATCATATATATTCAAATTAATCACAAATTTGCTCTCATTTGTCTTTATATTAGTCTCCATCGGAACAATACAATAGTTTTATCACTATTTTATCTCGTAAAGATCTAGAGGTTGAATTTATGATGTAATCTATATGAAAATGAATTATATAGAAATATTTGACCATTATAAATATCGATAATAGAAGAGTATTTTAATAAACCATCTAATTTATTTTAATTTTGAAAATAAGAGAAATAATATTTTTATTTCCATTTTAGTTTTCAAAAATTTAAGTATACCAATTTAGTCATTTTTATTCTTAGATCTTTTCATTTGAGTGTTATGTTACTGCCTATAATACATTGTATTAGAGGCTACAATACAAGGTTGTTGATAATAGGTTTTCTCAATTTTCTTTCAATTTTTTAGTATTGTGTGAATCAACAAGCCTATTGAAGCCTTTGTTGTTCTATTTTGTATGATTATTCTTTCTCTTACCTTGTGCATTTACATCAATTCTCCTATCTTCAATAGAAAAAAAAATAATTGTATTTATGAAAATACATGCCTCGTAATTAATTATATTGCAATAACATTCAAGTTATGAGCATATATGTCACCAATTTTAAGTAATAAAACTATTGTTTTCTCGAAAGAACAGGAAAAAAAAAAAAAAAAAAAGAGAGAGAGAGAGAGAGAGAGAGAGAATTGCAGACAGATATGTATACATATTTGGTATTTATTTATTGAAAATTTACCAAATTTAGCACTCTATATGACTAAATTCAAATCAAAGATAAATTTAAAAGCAAATAGATACAAAACATCATAGTAATTTGGCCTATCTACTCTTGCTTTTTGCACCAATATATATTCCCCTTTTTTTATTTTTTTATTTTTTTGGTGATGTTGGGGGTGGAACCCATATATATTCAATCCCAACAACCAAATATGAAGGGGTAAAAAAATCCAAATAGTAGTGTGAAAATGAACTTTCTTAAAACTATAGGGATAGACTTTTTTAATTTTAAAAAAAAAATATCTTACTCTACTCTAAATTTTTTGGATAAATTATAAAAACCTTTATTTAAGTAAATTTTATCACTTTTTTAATTAATGAGTACATCTTAATTTAAATGCAAAATTACAATTTTTTTACCCTAATAACCTTCCACTCATTTTTATATTTACTTCTTGCTTTCGTAGAACAATTTCAGTCTTAAGCCCAGGTATTAATGTATTAATGTTTCCCAAGCAATTTACTCGGTAGATAATTATTTCATTCCATAATTTATACTTTTTTTTTTTTTAAATAGCAAAAAAGCTATAAATTTTTAATAAATTTAATCCATTTATCTTTATTTCTTAAAAATATCAGTGAAAAAAAAAAAAAATTTCCGCTTTTTACCAAAGAAAACAAAAGTAGCTATTTTGGGGGATAAAATGGAAGAGTCAGAGAAAAATCTCAATTTGTAAACGACCCACGCGTGGCGTTCACAGAATGTCACTGATGATATGCTCTCCAGCATATTTCTTTGCCTCGAACTCTCAATCTTTTTCCCGAGAACCTAAATCTCAAGCTTCGAACCTGCCTTCTACTCTCAAATGGTCACCATTTTATCAAAGATTCTTCAAAACTGAGAACTTGGTTTCTCGCAGAAAAAGCAGGTTTCATGTGAATTCTGCTGAATCAGACGCTGATACCAGCAAATTGCCCACACAAATTTCTCGGGAAAATGAAGCAGTTCCCACTAATAATGGAGGCAACCCATCAGCTAGTTTGTTGTCATTTCTTTGTCCCTTGCTCAAGCTCTTTTCTGTAAGTCTCTTTGAACCCCCAATTTTTTATTTTATTTTTTTATATTTTCGTTTCAGTTTCAAAAGTCCAAAGAAGAGAAATTTTAAGTTATCTTGAAGCCTTTTCCATATATATATAATTGGTTTTTTTGTGTCAAAATTACATATATGCTGACCATAAAAATGATGACACTGAGGTACTTACTTACCATTTTGATGCTAACTAGCGTTTTCTTATGGATTCTCAATCTCTTACTTTTATCTTGGATACCACGTATATATATCAATCATAAGCAGTTCTCATTTTGAAGTTTGATGTTCAACGCAGTGCTTTTATTTTTATTTTATTTTATTTTATTTTATTTTTTGTAAAGAAATCTTATATAGTTAGTCTCTTATCGTGTTGACCTGATAAGTTTAAACAAAAGATTACTATGACATCCTTTGAATTTGCTTGAAAAAAATGAGGTCCCCTTAGTAGACCTCATAAGAGACTGAACAATAGTTTTAAACTAAGGGTTATTAATCCCTCGGATTTGTTTAATTGGGTTGCGCTTATCTTTTGAAAGCAAATTTTAAATAGTAAATTGAAAAAGCAAATTTAAAGGGTTGATGTATTAGGTCCTTTATTTGTATTATAAGGTCAATTAACAGGAGAAGTGACTATATATATACATATATATATATATGTATGTATATATGTGTATATATATATACACATATTTACTACAGTACCGTAATATGTCATGCTTTGGTAGTGCTATTCTCCTAATATTATAGTTAGGCCCGAGTTTCATGTTAAACGTTTTGCACATTTGTGTTAATTTCCTATAAGTTTACCTTTATTACTCTTTTTATTTTACTTCTTTCAGGGAGGAGATCCCTCTAGGGAACGGAATTATACTTTTGAGGTAATCTACTTACAAGAGCCACCTTGTGTGTGTTTGCTAGCTGGTTGAGATTGTGAATATAAAGTACTGTAATGTAAACAACTTATTTGTAGTAGTCTAGATCCTAGAGAATAGAACATGCTAAGATCTCCCTATAGCTTATGATTATGATATATATATATATATACACAATACTAGGATAATATTTTTGTTTATGCATCTATCGGTTCATTTATGCATCATCTAAACCGATATTTCAATTTTATTTATTTATTATTATTATTATTAATTTTTCTTTTTTTTTTTTTGGGCTGAAGGTGGTTTTACTATCTGAACATTTTTCATCTTTTTGCTGACCTTCAAACCCCGTATACATTTTTACTATCATAGGTAGCAACCTCATCATTGTCTACCTTGGCAAGACTTCCATGGGGATCCAGATCACTGTCAAAGAGTATCTCCAGCAATGAAATTGCCACTTTAAATCCTCCTATGCGTATACAGATCTTTGAGTTTGGTAAGTACTTTATTGGATAGTAATAAATTAGCAGTGGTATTCATGATATGGATGACAAGCTGAATGGTATCTTTTTTCCTTGTAGTCTGCTAGCCCTGTCTTCTCTGAATGTAGAGGTTGTTTTTTTCCCCTAAAGTGGTCTTAATATATCTTATTGTAAGTGCTAAGATTGTTTGTTTTTATTTTTATCTCCAAGAATGACTTGTTAGGACATTTTATCTTAATCTAAAGAGCAATTTTATAGCTTTAATCTTAATTTAGTTGGCTTAACATGTCAACTTTTTTGGTGTCTCAAAACTACCCTTCTGAACTATAACTAAATAAGTTCTATGTAATCCATTATATTAGGAGTGCAATAATAGTGACTGTAATCAATGGCAATTGCTTAAAATGTAAGCATTTATTTAGTTTATACTTTATATAGGTAAAATGTGGAATCACTTGACACTTATTTATTTATTTTTTTTAATTAAAAAGAAAAGCAAATGTACTTTTTAGAATTACAGGTTTAATTAGATAAAAAGACTATTTACGTTTAATAATAATAATAATAATAATAAACCACCTTAGTATTATGATTTACACCTTTGTATGTAATTTAATATTAATCTGGCTATATACTTGGTTATAGGTATGACTAGGCCACTAAGTAGAAAATGTGTATTTTGCTGGCCATGTGAGAGAAGGAATATCAATTTTTTTTTTTTCTTTCTTAATTTATTTTTTAGAACTTTCAACTCCTTTTTGACTCCATTTGATGCATTCAGTTTTCCATATTTCAACTTTTTCTTGTTTCTTTCTTCCTGTTTCTTTTCATTTTTAAATAAAAAATGTTGATCTAGGGATTGGAAACTTTCCCATTGTTGAATGTTAAAATTAATTTTGTCAACAGAGGCATGTCCTTTTTGCAGGAGGGTTCGAGAGGCCATAACAGAGCTAGATCTTTCTGTAGAGGTGAGTACAGATTCTGTAGATTCAATGAATAATAAATTTTATCCCAAGTTCTCATTTCTTTAATAGCTGGGCCTGTTTTTTAGAATAGACAAATCAATTTGTGTTTTTTCTCTTCAATAATGCTATACGTGTTTGATTCTATACTGAAATTTGAGCTAGGAACTTCCTATTAATTGTGAAATTCAGTGGAAGCATTTTAGAAAAGCATCAATATCTTGAGCCTGAGGAAACTTATTACATTTTTGTTTTGAGCGATGCGTAAAATAACTATTTTATCTTTCTGATAGTTGAAGGAAAAAGTTAAGAGGAAGATTTCAGGATTATCCTGATAGTTGGAGTAGCTTCATAAAATTGTTATTTTAGATACTCATAATAGTAATACTTCTTCTCTACTCTTTATTCTTCTTCCTTCTTCCAAAAATAACCTGATGGTTAGAGTAGCATGAAAGTTTTAGAAAATCCCTTTTCGCCGATGTCTATTCTTCTTCACTAGCATTCACAACATAACATCTTTTATACTTCTTTATAGGCTTAAAGATAGTTTCTAGCCATGTTATCTCTATATGCATCTTTCATTCTTAACAGATGGGAAAATAAATTGGCTAACGAAGCTTGAAATGATGGCTTAACATCCAACTTATATAATCGCTTATCCAACCCTGTTTTTCACCCTTCAAGAAAATAAAAAAGACCAGTTCACCAATACGTCCTGGGCCCTCTACTTTCTTCCTAAGTCCTTCGTTGGTGAAATAATCTACTAGTCTCCAATGTATCCTGCATCAAGAGTCAAGAGTACTCTGAGGTTGAAAAACATCTTGGTCTTTTGTGTGTCTATTAGCCCTTGTATTACTTCTGTTCAACCCTCTACAATATGACTTCCTTTTTAAAGAAGCATTCTGGGTAGAAATGCTGATTGGAATGTCCATATTGAAGTCTGGTATTTGTCAACTTTCCTTTCAAAACATTAAATTAAGTGGCCGTGAATATTTTCCAATCCTTTGGAACCAAATTTCTTTTTTGGTGGTTTTGTTTTGTGTTTATTTTTCTGAATATGCTTACAACTGAAAAGAAGAAAGAAGAAGAGGAAAAAATTATGAGTTTGAGATGGAACCTTGTATCTACTTGTTGCTTCTGCATAATTCTTTTGTTTCTCTTCTTTACTAATTTAAATTCTAATTTTTAGGAGATTGTTTACTTGCATTTTTGTCCTTTTGAAACTTATCGGTGTGCATTTGCAGGTCTATCCTTGCCCAAAAGGTTCTGTAAGACATAGAGAAATGGTTAGAAGAGTTGGTGGCAAAGAGCAGTATGTAATTTCACTGATATTTTATATTATGAAGTTCTTTTGTTTCATATCCTATATGATAACTTGGCATTGAAAATTGATTCCCAAGGTAAAGGTAATTGTCTTTTTTTTTTTTTTTTTTTTTTTCAATAATATCGGGTCATTGTATCATTCTTATGTGTCAAAATTGGAAGAAACATGGCATGTATCAATCAACCATGGGATGCTATTTTTTTCCTTATGGCTAAGATGTTGGTATCAGTTGCCTTAACCAAATTTAACATGCAATTTTGGAAATTAAAATTGTTATATATTTTGTTTCATTTAGCTTTATTTTGCTTCTTCTAAAGTTTGTACTAACAAATATTCAAATTGCAGGTTTCCATATCTCGTGGACCCGAATACTGGTATTTCAATGTATGAGAGTGGTATGTAATGAATCATCATTTCATAAGGATGACCTATTTTGGATGGACAAAAGTTTAAGATTAAGACCTCATCCATCGTTTCTTGATTGCTATTTTATTTAGAAATAATCTGGTTTTCTTGTCTGGTCAAGTTTGCTGATTAGTAAGGAAGAATGAGTTTTTGGTGAAGAATCACTAAGAGAGTATTTTTTGGTAGTTCATAAATATATCATTCTCAACTCTCAATCTGTAGACATAACCTAAGCCTCTTTCTTTAGTTGCTATATTGGGATCAACTACTATATTTTTCATGTCTACTTAAAGTGAAGAGTGAGAGGGAAACCACAACAAAAAATAAAAAATAAAAAATAAAAAATAAAAAATAAAAAATAAAAAATAAAAATAAAAATAAAATAAAATCTTTATAGTATGGCTGTTACACCTCCCATGAGTATTGTGACTACATAATGAGTCTGGGTTGGTTGGGTTTTAACTTTGCCCTTTTTCAGATTAGAGGATTAACAACTGTCCACTTGATTTTATGCCAAAAAGAAGCCTCACTATCATGTACCTCTGCTTTGGGCTGTTAGCTGTATATGAAATCTTCTTACCTAGAACAATAAACATCGGCTAAATCTTTAGGCCAAGTTATTATGAATAAATGATTAGTCCAAAACTATGATGATGGCTAGAAATTGACAGAGGACTGAATATAATGGTGAAAGAAATTAAGTTCCTTCTCCCAAAAATAACTTATTTAATTCATATCATACACAGGTTTGGTAATATAGAACTGAGAGTAGAACCAGATCGATTCAGTTAAATCATAATATTCAAATGCCCATCTTCATGCATAATTGAGTTCTTTAAGTCTTTACTGCTCACAAAATATGAACACAATACGCCAGTTGTTGTACCAAAACTTTTCTAATGCTCTACAGAGTTACAGACAAATTAAATATGTAAAGAAAACATCTTTAACACCAGCCTTCTGGATTTCTGAAACTTTTAATTAATCAAGTGGATTTCCAGTCTCAACAAAAACCTTTACAAGCTTGATACTGTTATATTTTTGTTCAGACTTGGACAGTAGCTCTTGATGATTGACCATCAGTGCCTTTATCAGGCCTCATTTGTCATGGTCAACTTTCAGGGGCTTGGTCAAGCACGGTTGAAAGGCTTGATCTTTTGTGGACTAGGTTTGAAAATATATCTTGTCTGTTTTCAATATTTTCATCGAGTTAGATGCTAAATAACATTCATTCTTTCTACTTTTGATAATAGGTGACATTGTCAAGTACCTGTTTCAGCAGTATGGTCAAGGGAGAAAACCGTCAGTTGGGCTTTTGGAAAGGTTTTGATAATTTCTTCCCGTTGTGCATGATTTATATTTTATGGGAGTGACAACACAAAAATAAAGCCAGAAGTTGTCCAAATACTATAAAACTTATATCTTGAACTTTGCTGACAATCATGCTTAATAGGCATCATAAAGTTTCCAATATTAAAATAATAATAGGTCCAGAATTTAGATGGATACCAGAACACATTAGGATTGGTTAAACAATTTTTATGATCTAAAACATTAAATTATTCTCATCTTGGTGCCGTACAGCACAATACTCACAGGATGGGTGCCCACAATTTTACGAGCTGGTAGAGGAATGACGTTATGGGAAAATGCCAGATTGGACCCACCACCCAAAAAGCTGGAACTTTTCTCATATGAAAACAATCCGGTACGACAATTTTATTTGCATTACCTACATAATCTGTTTATGTGCATGGTGGTTGTATGCTAAAACCATACTTGAAATTTTTAGGAATGGGTAAATTGCTAAAGTTTTTCCACATTGCTGAGCAATTACAAATAGTTTTTATGAATTTGATCCCTTAACATTTGTGCTCTTACTGGCATTTGCTTCCTCAATTTTTAGAAATTTGTATTCTTTATTTCCAGTATGCTCGAATTGTACGTGAGGCACTTTGTGAATTGGAGCTTCCTTACATCCTCCAAAATGTTGGAGAAGGGTCCTTCCGTTCAAACATACTTCTTGATATAACTGGAACAAAGGAGGTTAGATTTGTGTACAGCTAGAAACTCCATGAATTAGATGATTGAAATTTATTCCATGATGCCACAATGCCTTGTTTCTCATTTTTCTTTTTTCCCTTCAATGGTTTTTTTTTTTGGAAGATTTTGTTAGTTTCTTAGAGGCAGTGGGATGTGAATTGAACTTGAAATTTTCATTTGAGTTTGACCTATTTGTTTTCTTATCTTGTCCCTTAACAATCTTTTTCTCCTTTTTATTTTATTATATTTTATTTATTTATTTTTATGTTCTTGAGGAATCACTTGGAAAATTTGCTTATGTCTCTAATATTATGCCTCTTTTGTTTAGCAATAAATGAGCAAGTTTAAATTTTTAGTATATACCAAGACACATATAGATTGAATTGTAGTGAAGGAATTGGACTGTTCTTAGGATAGCCGACCTGGCCAGAACTCTTTCCACTTTCAAGTCCTACTTCAGTATAAGCCACTTATAAGGATCCTGAGTACTTCTTAGCTAAGTTTGACACTTCTAATGATTATCTTCGAATGCCTCCTTACCTATTTTAACTGTCTAAGGTCTTGGGGCATATTGATTGTTGATGCACCAAAACTGGAGACTCCTGTTGACTTCGCTTCCTTGCACATTTTCCATTTTCTGTCTTCAAGATAGAGCTTGTTGTATCAATGTCTTTACTAAATACCTAATTCTAAAGAAAATTATATGGTTGTGATAGTTCCAATTCGAATTGCCTTATGAACAAAGCAATGATTCTTCTAAAGACTGTTATCTTAGTTGTGCAGCTAGTAGCATGAGGAATGAGAAATAGACAAAAGGGATGGGAAACATACAAAAATCCATAGTTTTAAAGAAACAAATATTCTCATAATTGTAAATCTGTAATTGAAAACAAACTCTAAAAATCCACAATATCCTAATTTAATAAAAATACTGTCCTAGTTCTGCATAAGTAAGTTTCTTGCTGTTTTAAATGCTTCCATAATTTTCTATGCTCTACATTTGCGGGGACCATATTATAACAGGAGAGAGAAGAAATGAAAGTAACCAGCAATAAACTGAAAACCAAATATGTCAATATCTTACCAAAATGAAATTCTTTTCTTGCTTTCCTAGCTTGTGTGCTGCTGATCGCCATTGGGAACTGTAAGTATGATTATGGAAGTTTTTACTTCTTACAGGTTCCTTACTTAATCGACCCCAATACCGGTACTCAAGTTGGTGAGTACAAGAAGATTCTATCGTACTTGTTTCAGACTTACTCAACAGCCACTGCATAGTTTCTGCACTTGCCTTTGCTCTATGATTTTAGAATACAAACACAGGTATTTTACTTTCTTATTCCTTTTTCATTTTTTTTTTTTTTTTTTGAAAAAAAAAACTCAATTACATGCTGTAGAGCAAGGGCTCCTGAAATGTGGGAACAGATAGTCAATGTAGATAGTTAGCCTTGGTTGTGAGTATGCTTTATCTTCGGTCAGTATGAAATAGCAAGTAATGTAAATACCTCTTAACTTGGGGGCATAATTGTTTTGCAATAATAATGTATTTTTATAGAGTCGATGTGCTTAAGAAGAAGCTAGAAAAAGATGAATAAAAACCAAAAACACAACAGAAGAAGTTAAGAGCAGCAGTGTTTGATTCTCATTCAGATTAGTAAATCAGATTACCCTTGTTTGAGCATTTGTACAAGGCCAAGGACATCAGATCTGCTTGACCCGCATAATAACAGAACTAACAAACAGAAACAAAACTAATTCAGCTGGCTGACAACAGCCTCAGCAACACACATGGCACCAAATCTTGAGGACTCCTGTTGACTTCTGACTTGGCTTATGGACTGCTGAACTGGCATTTGCTTCAACTACCCCTGTCAATAAGAAGGCTCTTCCCTTTTTTCTGGTCCTTTAACAAAGCTTCTTTCTTAACCAAAACACATGAAATTCTTACAAGTTTGTAAATTCTCTAATTCTGCATGGTTCCTACAATAGTTATGTAAGTGCTGGATTTCTGGGAGGCCTGTCATTTAGGCAAGCAGCACTTAATTTCTTTCCCTGCTTCAAATTCTAGAGTTCAAGCACCACTTGATCTGATATTATACCAATTTGTGGGTGTCTTGCACTGGTATACTCAACTGAAGGTTAAATGACTTCCTGATTCATCACAAGCAAATCCAACCCAATTGCGGTGGCTCTCTCCAACATCCCATGAAGACAAGAGAGGATGGCTTTGGTTGTAATCAAGATGGAGTTTCCATTTGCTAAGAGCTGCTGCTGCTTCTTCCTTCTCATCTATTGTTTCATCGCCATTGGCAACAGCAACAAATGGACACAGTTTTGTTGAAAGAAGAAGCAGAAAGATGGAAGACACACAGATGTTAGCAAATACAATGGTCTTTTGTTGGATATAGCAAGAGATGAAAACTATCATGGCCTTGATCTTGCTTTGGAAATTACATGGAATAACTAATGGAATTTAAAATTAAAATATTAATGAAAGCATCGATCGCCTAATCACCGAAGTTGGATACGGTGTTCTGCTCTGATGCTCAACCAACTTAGATATGTTATTAAATAAAATCAAACATTTTTTAAACCCTTGAACAAGCCCCCAGCCATAAAAACTTGGTTATAATGTTTGTCTTCTTTGGCATGAATTCTGAGAAGTTATTTTGGGCTTTTAGACTTAAAGGCAGCTTTGAGACCCTTTTGATAGTCTTTTTTTCAGAAAGTTTAAGGCTACGAAGTTCTAATCAAAGACGAAATTTATTGCGAAACCGTATTGGCGACGTACATTTCAACTTGTATCGACTTTATAAACATAGTATGGATGCTTCAAAATAGTATGTTGTGGTGCTTGATTATTTATTTAGGTTGAAACCTGTCCGGTATTGCTCTCATGGCAGTGCAGGGATGTTCCAATATCCACAGGATCATGCAATAATTAATAGATTAGTACCAATAGTACAATGGGTGACCCTACACCTTGTATAGTAGCTTTGCAATTAATAGAGCAAATTAATGACTACTGGTTTTCAACTAATACATACTCAAATCAGAGTCAAGCCATTATCAGATTTTTTCTTTTTGGTGAAACAGCCATTATCAGATTTAATTGCTTCTTTGAAAGTCCCAACAATTCTATAGCTTTCAGTCAATATAAGAACACCTTTCTTTTTGTCATCTTATTACTTTGGAAAGGAATCCACTCGGAAAGAAATCTATATAAATGCACGGAAGAAAATGGTCACAATCTTGAACTGATTGAAACTGCTTGCAGTATAAGAAGAAATATTTAGAACATCAATTAAAATGGTTCTCTGAAAATCATAAATAATTTCAGTGCAATTCCAACTCCCTGCCTAATCATCTTTTTAAAATTACATTTTTTGAGAAAATGAGTAATAAACTCACACGCAAACTGCAGCTACAGCAAGATGATCACGCCTACTCTCGATGAATCTCTTTCGAAATTGCTCAAATTCACCAGCTTTAATTGCTTCTCTTATTGAGCTGAAGAACTTCAAATAGTGGTGAGTATTGTGTCTGCAACATTAAGGACGCCTTATATCATGATGACAATGATGATCACGATTAATCAAACAATTATTCATATTCCTTTTCACTAACTTGAACATAGAGAGAGGGAAAAGGAAAACTTACATTTCAAGCAGAATCTGAGCCAGCATTTCATGAACATTAAGCAGGTGATTAATGTATGCTTTTGTATGATTCTGGCAAGTATAGCAGCTACAATTTTCCACTACCGGTGATGTATCTTTCCTGAATAAGCAAAGAAAAACTCATTTAGATTTTCACAAGGCACAACTCATAAACTATTGTATCAAGCTTTAAACTCTATGACAACAAATAAATAAGCTTTTACTTTGAAAGGACCAAAACCTAGTTAGAACCCAGGTTGGGTAAGCCCTGAGGTAGTAATACAAAAGATTTAAGTTGATATAATTAAGACATTGCAAAATCTCTTATCTCTTACTCAAAAACCGGGCAGCCTTTGTGGCAATGTCATTTGAAGTTTAAATGAATTTATATGGTAACCTACACACTTCAAAAGAAAGTTCGCCAACTACATGCTTCAAACTCTACATTCTCAATACTCCACTAAGATCAACAGATTTTGTAAAACTACTAGTTATAAATTGAATTCCTTGGAAAGAAAACTTACATGTAAGAGAGAGAGAGAGAGAGAGAGAGAGAGAGAGAGAGGGCACATCCTATTATGACTTGCAAGGTGATAGTGTGAATCACAACCACCCAATGTTAATAATATTACCTTTAAACTTGAATAAAGGAAATGACTACATCTAAATACTCCAAAGTCTCTAGCCTCGAGGAAAAACTCTGGCTCTATTGTTTCAATGGTCATGGATTTTCACTAAATTCTTAAAGTCTTTCTCAGAAATGCCTAAGATACGAGTGAGGTGGCATATTCAATTGTAGTTGTAGCATACATACAAAATGCTCTTTGTCATATGAAGTGCAACAAACTAAACATACTATTGTATTAGCTAAATTTATTTTTCCCAACTCCTGTGCAATTTTCTGTTTAACGTCCATCCTGTTGAACTCACATACATAGCTCTCTGTATCTAGGAAGTTAAACCATTCATTTTTAATTACACGCAAAAGACTTGTTTGTAAGGCAGAAGAAGTTTCAATCGTACTGGATCATATAACAAGATAGAAAATAATTTAATCGTACTGGATCATATAACAAGATAGAAAATAAGGAAAGAAATAAAACTGATTAAAGTTAAGAAAGAAAAGAATAACACTGAAAATTATGGTTTCCATGAAATTTTTTTTAAGTATTTCAAAATTCAAACTGAGATAGATGAACTTTAATAAAGTAGAAGTATAACATTTTAAAATTGTTATTGGTTGCAAGTCTTTATACTAACCAAAATGTTAAATACAATACCAGACCCTGAAAGTTGAAACTTTTATCTGTTATTGGCAAAAGTTAAAAAGGGAGAAATCATCACACCTGTAAATTGTTGCCCTCAAATTAATCTTTGACCTGTCACTTCCTAAGTTGTTGGGGTCAAAACTAAAAACATTAACCCCAACTCCACCAAGTGGAAATGTAAGTGCAAAACCTTCGAGGGTAAGATGATATATATACCTGTAAGAAGTCAATTTAATAATCCGATCGTGGAGAAGTCAACAGTGAAAATTTGCTGAAACAGATTCAGAGCAGATTGAGCTACGTACTCAGAGTCAAAAAGATCAATGCCGGCAGCAACACCCTGCAAGACCTCCTCTGTAAGATGAAAAAGCAGATTTTATTTGCCACCAAAACATGAATACATATTTGAATGAAGGTAAATTGAAAATATTTCCACTAAACAAAATAAATAAACAAACATCATCCAAATGATAAGTGCAAAGCTGCATATCGCAAACCAATTAGTAGATCAAAATTTCATTATGCTAATTAAATATTTTTTTTTCATGTTGCCCAAATGGATATAATTACGTCTAAATTATAAACATGATAAATTTCTTACAAGCAATGTAAAAACATTGCCTAGACATTGTGAAAACCAAAGCAACTTGCGCCAAAAGTAGGAAACCAGGTACCAGGAAGTCCGAGCCCACAGACCAAGCGTGGCTTCTCCTCTTGTAAAATAGCCTGAAATTTTTGTAGAAGAATAAAATATCTTTCGTTATCAAGAAAAACACTAGTATTTTGTTCTGTCCACTTTGCTATATCTTTTATTGAAGTAGATAGAGCTACACATGAATGATGAGATTGTCAAAAACTCAAACTTGAGTGAAGTTGAAGGAAGACAGTTTCTAATAGTAGAGATAATGAGTCAAGCCAAGGAAACTTTTGCAACTTTTTTTTTTTTTTTTTTTTCCTCTTTTTGTAAAGAAACTTCCAGCAATTTTATTTTATTTTATTTTTCAAATGAAACTTCTGGATATAACATCGAATTTCATCCAATTTGTGTGTGTATTTGATTAAAAGTAAAAGTTGATTAATTTCACATTTATTATACTTAAAAATTTTCATGTTTTAAGGCAAATATCCTGCGTTTTCATAGAGCTATTAATATGTTGTTTGATATATCGTAAATCTAGACTGCTGATGTTTCCACCAACATCTACACTTTCATTCTTGTGTACTCACTCCCACTTAAGTTATGCATTTATACCTTATAGCCAAATATACCTTTCTTTGTAAAGCCCTATGTTCCTTGGATTCTTCACTAATCACTATATTCTCACCATATCCACATCCAACAGTTGGATGCTAATACTGGATACACCAAATGCATTGAAAACTTTGGAAAACAAACAAATCCAATATACCCACAAATGAAGAAAGGCATCTACCTCACCAACATTCACTTCAACAATTAGATATTATTTTCAATATATTTTCCATATAAGATTGCCAATATTTAAACAAGTGATGCAGCATTGTGAATAAATCTGAAAGGAACTGATTCTGGGAAATGGGCATCTTACGGTTACAGCATTAAGAAGAGCAGGGCGTTCATCCATGCTCTCTCCAAGTCCAAAACCACCAATCCAATAACCTTTTTTTCAAATAAAAGTCATATCAAATTAAATTTAAAAAAAAAAAAAAAAAAAGTAGGTCAAAATCAAATTTAGTGATAAAAACAGACCAAACTATTAGATGAGCATTATCATGCTACTTAAGCTACATAATTGCTTGTTAATATCGTGCAAACCTAAATAACATTATAAGTACAAATTTTATAAGCTTGAGTTGGTCATAGTTAACGAGAATGCATACACAAGTCTGAAAGTAGAACCTGAAACATTTCTCCTGGCTACCTCTTGTGTGCATCTTTCACGTTCTTCAACACTTGGGCCCCCAACAATTGAACCAAAAACCGCTCCACCTGCCTATATTCTGAAGGTTAATATGCCCACTATCAACCAGTAAATTCAAAACTGTAAGCTCAGTTCAATTACATCTTAATCTCAACTAGAACGAATAAGTTGTGAACAATAAAAGCTCCATCACCATAATACTCTGAAGTACCGAGCAGTGAATATTCTATAATTTAAAACTGTCTAATCATAACAACCTAGCTGAAATAAAAATCTGCTTTATATTAGAGAATGATTTTACATTTCAAAACTTCAAACACATAACTTACGCTTATGTGGGCAATTGATGGTTTTTAGTACAAAATAATGTTTAAATATAAGGATATGTTTGGATACAGATTTTATAAAGATCAATTTGTCATTTTGCAAAAGTTCTTTCAGCTGACTAACAAAAAAGTACCATTTGACTAACATAGAGGGTGTAAGTGCAAAAGATTAAAACTAATGTTATGTAACTGTAATTTCAGGAAATACAGAGTAACTCTGAAAACTGTACAAAACATAGGGTGCATCATTTTAATTTTCTCTACTCTAAAATGAAATTGGACCAGTAGGAAAATTAAGAAAAATATTCCTTCCATTTCACATTACCAGTCACTTAGTGCAATATAAAATATACTTTAAAGGACTGAACAACTAACCGATTCTGAAGTTCCTCTTTCAAAAAGTGACATCAGGGCTGATAAGATCTTTTTTTATACTTGGAACCTAATTTTTACAGTATTAAATTATACTAAAAGTAGTTAATAAAATACACCAACTGATTAAAACTAGCTCCGCTGAATTCTTGACTGTCGTTTTATAGAATTTTGTAAAAGCTCATTTTCAACAAAATTTTTAAGTTAGTTTCTTGGGAAAGGAAGAAGCCTTCAAAGAATACTCATTGAAAGAAGGAGCATCTTATTGCTTAAAATAATTAGAAATGCTAGATTTGAAAGTAAAATTAATTTTATACCACATTACCCAACTTAAAAAATGCATGAAGACTGAAAAGTAACAAGTTCAACCAAATTGTACACGCATGTATCAAAATACGCATGAATGGATAGGACAGCCATCAGTAAATCTGAGAAGGGGGGGCATATTACCGAGCTTAATGCAATGCATTCATCAAGCCATCTCACAGTCCTATCCACTGACGTTTTGTTCCTCTTATCTGATACCCATGCAGGAACTTCATCAGCCAAAGTGGCCCATATGTTAGGTTTCATGGAACTGATCATTTCTACGTAGTCTGCAGGTTTAATCTGCAGTAACAATGGATATCACATTTTCAAAATCGTGGGAAAAGCAACCATGTATACGCAAAATGTCAAGCTAATGCAGTCAAGAAGTAACATGTGACAATTACCAAAAGGCGACCACAAGGGGTCTCAAAAGATGCTCCAACTTTATTTGTACTATTACATTCTGGAAGACATTGAACAGAATCCCTTGCAACTGCAGCAAATCCATATTCAGGCAAGCCAACCATTTGGTGCAATCCTCCTACTTTTGATATTGTTTTCGGAGAAAGCCCCTCCAGACTGCAAAAGCAAAGAAGATAAAATCAATTACTTCAGTCAAATTATAACCAATTGAAAAATAAAATTATATCAAAACAGGACACTGAAGCATTATTTTAATTTCCATCTAACTTCCCCAAAAGAGGAAAAAAAAAAAAAAAAAAAAAAAAAAGAAAGAAGAAGAAGAAGAAGAAATAGAAAAGAAGAAGAAGAAGAAGTAAGATTTCCATGCTCAAAAGTCCAAAACAATAAGAGAGCTTAGAGAAGAAGCTATCAATATCAACAATGTCCAGCTAAAATACCAATGAATGACTAAGAGGACAGAAATCTACTTCACATATGTAAACAGACTAAACCCCGCAACCTTAAGAAAAATAAAGGGTAAGGAAACCGAACTACTGATCCAAACATCATTCACTATCATGAGATAGGATATCTATTGGTCATATCTGTTTCGACTTTTGGAATACAAAATTAAGATTTAAATAATAAACTAATTTAACAAGCTATTCACCCCTAAAACATGGATTTAAGAAGCCATTCAATTAGGATTTAATTAACTTTTTAACTATCTTATCTGAGTACACCTTACCAAAATTCTAATGTACCCAAAATAAAAGATTCTATTGTCCAAAAATGAGATAAGAAATATCATAGATCACTAACCACAAATATAGTCACCTAGAATAATAGCCTTAGCATATCTACAACTCTTAATATTGATTCATTAAACACTAGAATGTGATAAAGAGTCATTACTAATAAACTTCATAAGTTTTTCCCCCTTTCTTTCAAAATCCATAAGATATTTTGATATCGAATTCAATAATTCCTTTATGAGAAGGAATAACGAATGAAATAGAAAGGAATTTCTAGATCACCAAAATTGACATAGATGAAATAAAGCATCTCGCTTTTCATACCAAGTGACCTCACATTGCAATATCACCTGACCTCATATTGCAATATCACTAAGCTGGTTATGGATTCTAGTAAATACCGTATAGATACTCTTTTTAACTTAGGCAACTTTCATCAACTCAAGCTCCTTGATTCACTAAGTAATACAAACACCTTATCCTCTGCTATCACCTTACATAGATGCCATCACAGATCTTCCCCTTTTTTTTTTTTTTTTTTTTTTTCTTTTTTTTTTTTCACTTCCTAACTAAACAAAAATGTTACAATAGCCTACATGATAAAGCGAGCTAACATCCTCGCCACTAGGCCTGATCATCCAGGGCCTATGTCGGGTTCACAAAGAGGGTACAGCAGAAGTATGTAAGCGTTTCTCCGAAGAGATGGGCCCGAACAGGCAGAGCTCATAGAGTGTGCTTTCGTGCTGCCTTGTACTTTCCCTGGTTGTGTGTCCTACATCAAGAGAAAGTTCTTGAATACAATCCCACGCTGAAAATTCAGCCAAGCGTGTGTTCTGACAACAAATAAGACATAACAATACAGCTTCCTACACACAAGCTCTCTCACAGACCTTCTCACAAACACTTGGAATGTACTTTTACATTACTCCCAATCGGAAACAATAAACGTTATGGGGTGGAAGCTGGAAACAAACACTTACAAGTGAAGAGGACAAACTTGCAGGAGATGGGAATCAGGGGAAGGAAGAGACGGAAGGAGGTCAGGGGAGATGAAATAGGGCAATCCTTTACGCGTAGGGAGGAGGAGAGCAGGGGTTTCAATGGGGTTGGGATAGTTGCCGAGGTGGAGTAACCCAGTCCTTGCTCTTCCATTGCTCCATGCCTTCACTGCAAACTTCATGGGTTTCTTCTTCTCTTGGTTTTTGCTTGCACTCTAAGGTTCTGTCTGAGTTACCTTAGGGTTTTGAGCATACAAATGTCTATAAATTTTGAGAATGTGAACAGAGGTCCGAAAAGGAGGGAAGAAAATGGTCAAGTAAGGGAGAAGCAATAAGTTAAGAATTTTTATTTTATTTTATTTTATTATTATTTTTTAACATATTCTTATTTTATATGGAACAAAGTTTGTATGTTTATGTTTAATTAATAGTCAATAAATTTTATCTATTTCAGGAAAGTTAAAAGGTTTAATAAGTTGTAAATGTGAAAATTTTTTTCTTGCAATTTTTATTTTCCATGTCCATTTATTTCAGACTATAATTTTGTCTAAATTACAAACACAAAATAGTCGTTTCCATTTCATACTTTGTTGCATTATAACTTTTGTTTTGTTTAAATTATAATTTCTTCTTTAAATTTTAATTTTGTTATAATTCATATCCATTAGTAAATTTGTTTCAATTTATCTCATCAGTAGTGATTTTTTTTTTTTTTTGGTGGCTAGAAGGCAATTTAAGTGCCAGTGCAACTCTTGATTTTTTATTTTATTTTTACCCAAAAAAATATGTACATATGTGTGCATATATATATATATATATATATATATATATATATTTATATTTTATTTGTACCCGTTATATAAATAAAGAGAGACAATTACGCCCATGCATATAGATTTAATAAAATATTAAAATTTTAGAAAAATGAATTATAACAAAATTAAAATAAAAAACTTTGGATAATTATCCACATATATATCCCCAAATAAAAAACTTCTTTAAAATAATAATCTGGACAATTACGCCCATGCATATATATTTATATTTTATTTGTACCCGTTTTATTAAATCTATATGTAAATTATCCAGATTATTTTTATAAAGAAGTCCATAGGTTCTAATTAATAGTATGAATTATCAATCATAGTTCAATTTCACTTATGTATGTTATAACCATTTATTGTATCATTAATTATAGGCCTATGAATAAATAAAATCTTAACACAACAAAACTAATTAGTATTAAATTAGTATACTTCAATTTATTCATATGAAAATGACTAATATAATCAATTAATTACAAACTAAATGAAAAATAAAAACTTTTTACAATTTATTTTCGGGGAGAGATGGCCACACCATTACATTGTCTACACAAAGAACAAAAAATAAATATATTAATATTATTGATATTTTTGCCCTTATTTGTTATAAGAAAACACCTAACATTTTGTATTCAAAGGTAAAGAGCTTAGCATATTATATTGTTTTCTTTTTCAAATAAATAAATAAATAAAACTAAAAATTTTACAAATATATATATATATATAATATTGGTGAAATATTATAAAAAATCATCATGTATATATATTTCTTCTCCTGCTTATAGGCTTTCTTTCAGGACACAGAAGTCTGATGGTTAGGTTCTATTCTCGAGTAGTATTAAATGATGCCGCAGGCCGTCCGCAGCCTTCGTCACTTGTTAATCTTTGTTCTTAGTTTATTACAAGAGACAAGAGGATGATTTTGAAAGACAGAACAAAAAATTCTACTAATTTACACAAAAATTAAAAAAAAAAGTACTTTGATCTAATATACCGTATATAGTTTCTGAAACCATATTGAATGATTAAGCTAAAGTACCAAAAAAATAATTTAAAAGGGTATAATGTTAACATAAATTATAATAATTATTATATATTGCAAAATATGGTGTGGGTGCAAAGGAAATATCATTGGACCAATCTTGAGCCTTTGAAAATACCATATATTTGTTGGTCTTCCAAATCCTCCCTCACAATAATCACTATAATTTAAGGCTTAGATTTTTATCTTTCTTTTTATCTTTTTTTTTTTTTCTTTTTTCATTTTTTGCTTTTGCATTTCTAAGAATGGATGCTGTAAGGAAAGCTAACAAAATCCATTGTAAGAAAAAATATATATATATAATTCTTTTAAATAGTATTTGTTAATTATTATGTCAAAAAAAAGATCCCTTTCTAAGCGGCCAAAAGCCCAAAATACATTACCAAATTTGCACAGCAATAATTCCGACTTCTACATTTCAAAATTGAGGCAAACTAATCATAAGAGATAGTTAATAACGTCCCAAAAAGCATGATTCACCTTTTAGCCAAAAAAAAAAAAAAAAAAAAAGCATGATTCACCTAAATTTGAAAAATAAAAAAAAATATAAAAAAAAAACTAAAAAGTGTCCCAAAAAGCATGTCATAACTCACATGTGGGTGTGAATATTGAAAAACCAAAAAAGGTCGAAAGAGAAAGGAAGCGAGAGAGAAGAAGAACTAGATTTTCGGTGCTTTTCTAAAAGAACTGGGAAAGAGCGGGAGAGTGGGCCATGAGGCAGGAAATTCAGAGAAAAGGAAAACTAGGAAAGAAAAGAGCAATTGTTTTCTACTGTTTCTATATGAAATTGAAAAATGCAATCCATTAATTACAAACAATATTAAAAATAATAACTTTTTATTACCAATAATCTTTAACCCAATAGTGTATTGCCCTCCTTCAATAACTTCTATGTGACCTCCTTTGATATTAATTCAATGACATTGATATTCATTATGGATATGACCTATACAAAAGCAAATTTTCTAGTGTTATATGTAAAGGAATATGGATTGACATATTGGAAGTTAATAAAACTAATATTACCATCAATTCTATTGAAGAAACCACCACTACATAAGATAAATGTTGGTAACGCATATATGTTGTTCTCCTAAAAAGAGAATTGCAAAAATAATAGACAGACTGTTAAATTAATTTTTGCATAGAAACTTGTGAATCTTGTTGGAGTGAAATAAACTAGAATCGTAAACATACATAATTAAAATTCATTTCATATTAATAATTAATTAACAAAAATACTAACTTTCAAATACAGTCATTGATAAAATCAGATCTATAATTCTATAAAATAGAAAATATAATAGTTGTGTCTATAATGGACACACTACTCTTAACACCTTTCTGAATAATCTGAAGTGATCTCTCAAAACTCTAACACAAATACGACATATATTTGCTCACTTGCACTAATAATAAAACTTCAGCCTTTTAAAAACTAAAGTTTTTTTTTTTTTTTTTTTGGCTTGAGTTTAAAGACTAAAGTTACATGTAAGTTATATAACTTACCCATTAATTTTAACACACACCAAAATAATTTAATAATAAATATAATAATAACAAAAAAAAAATGGATAAGTCAAATGGGTATCTAAAGAGAGCTGGTCTTAAAGTCCAATAGGCCAACTGGAATATTATAGAGAGTGTGTCAATGAATAAGCAAGTTTTATTAATAGCACAAATAAGCCATGTAAGTGAATTATTGATTATGCCAAATCCACAAAATATTTATATATATATATTTAACATTCTCTCACTTTGACTGCACAATCATTATCACATATGTATCACCCAAACTCATTTATTACAGAATCTCTAAAAAAAAAAAAATACAATTTCATCTAAATATATAATATGCCGATAGGACACAACAATATACTAGATTAGGTAGTAGAGATTCTCTCAATAAATCTCCAAAAAACTAGATACCATTTCAACTAAACACTTTGCATGCCATAAACTTGGTCTAGGTAGTGGAGATTTACCTTATCACATGCAATCCCTCAATACACAATATCATTTCATCCGAGCACATGATGTACTGAAAAGATACAACAATATACCCAAACTAGGTAGTAGGGACTCATCATGGCATCTGTGATCAACATACACATATATACATGGATTGAAAGTCTTAAATAGACCTGTGAATATAAGTAGCAACAATATGTGTAATAAATATCTCATAAATAAATAATGATCTACATGCATCAATGTATCAATACAATACTCAAAGAGATAAACAATTCTCAATATGGATATTATTGCAAAATACATAATAAACTCCCACTAATCCATAGTAGTCTCAACTACCCAGCAAACCTATACAGGATACATACTCCTTAAATATACCTACTGATAAGACCTTAGTTAGCGAATCTACCACCATATTGTAAGTGTGCGTGTGAGTTACAGTAATGAGGCCCTCTTTAACTTTCTCTTTCATTACAAAATACTTTACATCAATGTACCTCACACCAGAAGTATCTTTTAAATTATTGGAGAAAGACATCATTGGAGTATTATCACAATACATCATACTAAGCCTCTCAATGGAGTTAACTAATCCTAAAACACGAAAAAAATTCCGAAACCAAATTGCATGATGAGTTGCCTCATAACATGCCATATACTCTGCCTCCATAGTCGAGGATACTGTCACAGATTGCTTAGCACTCCGTTAAGACACAGCTCCTCTTACCATGATAAATATATATTAAGTGGTAGATTTCTTATCATCTACACAGCCTTTATAATCTGCATCACTGTAACCAACTACATCAAGAGAGTTAGTGCATCGATATGTTAACATATGATCTTGAGTATCCTGCAGATATCGAAGGACCCTTTTAACTATTTGGTAGTGAATCAGATCGAGATTATTCATAAATTTACCAAACACAACCACAACAAAAGTTATATCAAACCGTGTACAAATTTGAGTATACATTAAACTATCAACTACAAAAGAATAGCAAATGTTTTTCATGTTCATCATTTCTCTATCATCCTTGGAACAATGATTTTTAGAAAGTCTTTCATCCTTTATGGCTGGTTCACCTCTAAAAGAACAATTGTGCATATTAAACCTTTTAAGAATCCTATCACTATAGGCTTTCTGAAACAACTATAACACATAATTAGTCATATCTCGAACAACCTTGATGCCCAAAATAAAAGAAGCCTCACCAAGATCTTTCATGTTAAATGGTTGCACAACATCTGTTTTGTCTCGGCTAACAGGTCGGTATCATTAGTAGCCAAGAGTATGTCATCAACATAAAATATCAGAAATATGAAACTGTTTCCACTAACCTTCATGTATATGCACTTATCGATAATATTCTCCTTAAAGCCATTTTTTATGACAACCTTATCAAACTTGAGATGCCACTGCCTCGAAGCCTACTTAAGATCATAAATAGACTTCTTAATTTTGCAAGCTAAATTACCATTCCTTATTTGCTAGAAGCCAATTGGTTGAACCATATACACATACTCATACAAATTACTATTTAGAAAATGATATCCATCTGGTACAACTCCAGGTCATAATTAGCTACAATAGCCATAATGATTTTTAAAAGAATCATTTGTGGATAAAGGAGATAATGTCTTTATTAATTAATTCCTTTCTTCTAGCTAAACTCTTTGGCAACACATATGGCCTTATACCTCTCCACTTGACCATTGGAGTCTTTTTTAGTCTTAAAGACTTATTTGTACTGAATAGGTTTGCTACCCTCTGGTAGCTCAATTAAGTCCCATGCACCATTCAATGCCATGGATTTCATTTCATCTTCCATTGCATCTAATCAAAAATTTAAATGCAAATTGCTTATAGCCTCATAAGTGACTAGATCTGACTTATCATTTATGTCAAACTCGTGCTCCTGCAGGTAGATCTCATAATCATCTAAAAATAGTTGATTTCTTAGACCTCTGTAACCTTCTCAAAAGCACATCAGTATTTCAATAACTAGAACATCTTGCTCTTCAATAATAGGTTCACTCTAATCAACTACTGGTTCATCAACGACTAGATCAATAACATTTCTATTAGGAACAATGATAATGGGAATGAAAACACTTTCTTCTCTAAATTGGAGCTCCTTTGGACCTTGCTATCATCAAATCTAAAATCATTTTCAAAATAAATAACCCTGTCTGACTCCATGATCCTGGTGGTATGAGATAGACAAAAGAATCTGTAACCTCTAGATTATATACATAGCCAATAAAATAACAACCAATGGTTTTAGAATCCAACTTCTTAACTTGGGAATTATAAACTTGAACTTCAGCTTTGCAACTCCATATACAAAAATGATGCAGATTAGGCTTTCTTATTGACCAGACCTCAAAAAGGGTTTTAGGAACATATTTACTCAACACTTGATTCAGAATATAAACCATTGTCCTCAAAGCTTATCCTCATAATTAATCTGGCAAACTAGAATTTATCGACATGCATCACACCATGTCCAACAATGTTCAAATTCTCCTTCTACTTATGCCATTTTGTTGAAGAGTATCAGGCATTGTATACCGTGCATTAATATTGTACTCACAAAAATAAATTGCAAATGGCCCTGAGTTCCATGCAGTCTTGTTATATCTGCCGTAAAATTCACCACCTCTATAAGATCTTACAGCCTTTAGCTTATTATTCTTTTGAAGCTTTATCTTTACCTTGAACTGCTTAAAGGTAACTAAGAAATCCGACTTCTCATGGATTGGCTCAATATATCCATAACAAAAGAAGTTATCAATGAAGGTAATAAAGTATCTATAATCACCAAAGCAGTTGGTATAAAAGGTCCACATATATCGGTGTAAATTAACTCCAAAACATCTTCACACTTTTCTATCTTATCCTTTCTAATTTTGGAAGTTAGCTTCCCTTTCACACATTCTACACAACTGATAGGTCAGAGAAATCAAGATTAGGAAGTATTACATCTTTTACCAACCTTTCTATTATGTGCCTAGAAATATATCTCAAATGTTTATCCTATAATATTGAGAAATTATCATTAACTCTTAGACATTTGGAAGCAATAGTAGGAGCAACAATAGAATTACAGAAGAATTGAGACCATTACCAAATAAATTAAGTTGATATAAACTGCCACATAAAGATTCAAAATCAATTAATTTTCCATCTTTATACAGTTCAACTATGTTATTATCAAACAAAAAACTATAGCCTTAACTATCCAAAAAAGAAATAGATAATAAGTTTAGAAATAGATAATAAGTTCATTCTTACTTAGAGTACATAAGAAACTTTTTGCAATTCTAAAATATATTCTGTAGCAAGCTTCAACTTAATTGTCAATATGATATCCACCTTCACTTTTGGGCTATCTTCCATGTAAACATGTTATTCAAAACCAGTTGACCTCCTTTGATTATCATCCCTTGCAATGAATTAAGAATATGAATTTTTGCTCCAATATCCAGCCACCAAGTATTCATAGGCACATCAATAATATTGGTCTCAATCATCAAGATATTACATTTATGCTCTTGCTTTCCTCTCAGTTTCCAACAATTTACCTTCTTGTCTCCAAAATTGTTGTAGTAGCTGCACTTTCCACTTAAGTACTCTTTCTTCTTTTCTAAAGGATAAGCACCATCCTTATGCCCTATGGAATTTACATCAAAACACTTCTTCTTGTTGGGCTTAAACCCCTATCTCTTCTTCTAGAAAAACTTTTCAGACTTGTCCACTTAATGCGACACCATAGCGCCGAATCTCGACCTATTTAGCTTAATATCATCCTCTTCCTTGGCAAGAATGGTAGTTAACTCCTCCAAGTTATATCTTTCCTTCTTGGTATTCAGACTTGACCTTATACTATCAAACTAAGATAGGAAGCTCTTTATTATAGAATTAGTTAAGAACTCCTCTCCAATATCCATCTTAAGATCATTGAACTTGTTGTAATAAGAAGAAAGTAATATAATATGCTTCCTCACTCCTTTAACTCCATCATATTTAGTATTGTTCACAAGGTCCAAATAATGATATTTCGTATTCATCTCAAACTTAATAAAACTTTTTTCCTATCTCCTCAAGAAGTTTCTTTGTAATATTAATTTTTGGAATACTTGCAATATGGATTCATCCATTTAATTCTCCATCATCATCATACAACACTTGTTAGATTGCTTTCAATCCTTATAGAGTTTCTTGGCTATATCATTACTCTCATCAATTGGTCTCTCATGTGGATCTATCTTCAAAGCCAAACTTAACTTCATAAAAGTTAGGTTCATAACTAGAGTTTTCTTCTACTTCTAGTAATTTGTCCAACTTTATCATGACACTCATTGGCAAAACATTCGAAATCTTACTAGCTGTGAATATAGCAAATACAACAAAGCATTCAAAACATAAAACAATGCAATTACTATTTTTTCAGCTTTCAATATAAAATACAAAATATAAATATATTTAGGGTCTTTGTAACACTAAAGATACCCTTATGAGTGGTAGAAACAATCAACTAAATAACCACAATTCAATGCATTAAACTAAATCATCGACAGGATAATTCAAAACATGCTATTCATTGCATTCAATCAACTTCCACTACCATTCAAGCATCATATAAAGTAACTAAAACCACCGATAAGATAGTTTAATTACCCATATAGACCCTCGTCAACTAGTGGGAGATAATTAACATATTAACAATTTCATGAAATAGGTAAATATAAGAACGTTCTATCCACTATACCAGTATTATATTGACACCCATAAACTAGATAAAATTAGATCTTGTGATAGATAAGAACATAAAATTACATTTACTGTGTCAAAACATATTACAATGGCACACATAATATAGACAAAATAAGTCCCATGACAGATGAGTACTTGAAATTCCATACTACTATACCAACTAAGCACAAAGCCTCCTTAATGTAAGTTAACACTATTTAATTTTAACTATAGGCATTTTAATTCAAAAATTAGAATGGAATTTTTTTTTAAAAAATAAACGGGCATCATCATACTGACATCACCACTATGATTTTCAAAAAAATAAAAAAAGGTCTACTAATGTCATCATGTTAATGTCAGCCAAGCTCACTTGTGATGTGTCATCTGACATCATGGTAATGTTAGCGAGACATGTCATATTGATGTCACCATGCGACCATCAACATTATTGACACATTGTATAACATCATGATTGTAACAACCCATTCTACCCGTATGTGATATTGTCCGCTTTGGGTCCCACCCGCACGGGTTTAAAATGCATCACAAGGGAAAATTATCCACACCCTTATAAGGCATGTTTCGTTTCCCTTTCCAATCGATGTGGGATCTCACAATCCACTCCCCTTGGGGCCCAACGTCCTCCCTAGCACACCGATTCAGGTACTAGCTCTGATATCAACTATAACAGTCTAGTCCATCCGCATGCGATATTGTCTGTTTTGAGCCCCGCCCATATGGGTTTAAAACGCGTTACAAGGGAAAGGTATCTATACCTTTATAAGGCATGCTTCGTTTCTCTTTCCAATTGATGTGGGATCCCACAATGATGATGTCAGCATTGCCAAACGACATGCCATTTGGGTCTCCTTCCAAAGCCAGTCGGGGTTTGCAGGTCGATCCGGTTCCAGCATAATGGATCTTACGACCCGATTTTTGACCCGACTAAAAATAGCCTTTTTTATTGCCATTTCTAGCCGTTCAAGCGGCAGCCTAATCGTCTGGTGATGGATAAGCGTAATCTAGGTTCAATTTTGAATAATTTCAACACAAGACAATGAATAATGAATTTGAACATACACAGGTTTTTGTGAGTTTTCTTTGTTTTATATAAAAAATGATGGTTTAAAAACATTCCATTCCATATGAAAATAACATTTACATAATACCTGGGTCATGAACTTATCGGAAATATATATATTTTTTTAATGAAAAAAGAGCAAACAAATTTTATTTCATAAATTTATTTCTGAGAACAAAAACATATATATATATATTATATACATGATCCACAAAACAAATTAAGCATAATTTTCAATAACTTAGAGAAGGGAAAAATAAAAAATAAAAATAAAATATAAACAACAGATTAATGGCCGATGCATGTTAACCAAAAATAATCTAATGCATACATATCTTATGGAAGTTATCATGTATGCGGCTTTGATACCAACTGTTGGAGTTAAATAAACACAGATCGTAAACATACATTAATTAAATTCCATTTGATATTAACAGTTAATTCATAAAAGTACTAAGCTCCAAATGTAGCATTTGGTAAAATCAAATCTGCAATCCTATAAAACAGAAAACGTAATAGCAATGTTTATAATGGATGCATTGTTCTCAAACCCCTCTCTGACTAATCTGAAGTGATATCTCAAAACCCTAACACAAATACGATGTATATTTGCTCACTTGCACTAACAATAAAACTTCAGCTTTTTAAAAACTAAAGTCACATGCAAGTTACATATAACTTACCCATTAATTTTAACACACACCAAAATAATTTAATAAAAAAAAATATGGATACGTCAAATAAGCCTCTAAAGAGAGCTGATTATCCAATCCAATGGGCTAACTATAGTATTATAGAGAGTGCGTATAGTTCAAATGAGGCCTGTAAGTAAGTTATTAATTATGCTAAATCCACAAAATATTTATATATATCTAACATTCTTTCAAGAAAAGAGCAAACATAATGTTTGATGTTGACTGCTTACTGTATTGGCAACATCGCATTTTGCTTTTTCTTGAATAGTTGATAACACAATCATAATCCTTTACCAACTCTAATCATAATTTTAGTCGCACATTAAGCTCTTTTTACATAAATGGTGCTTATAATTCAAGCTTCTATGATTTGTGTAAATTTTGCACTTTATTCCATAAATATAATGTCTTCCAATCTCTAATTAAAATGCAGTGGCAGCTAACTCCAAGTTTCATGTAGAATATTTGTACTCATGAGGCTTCAATTGTTCATATGCCATATGCCATAGACTATGACCTTATCATTTTGTATTAGTACAAATCTCAATCCTTCACTAAACTCATCACTCTAAATGACAAATGTATCATTGGTTAAAACGTTGAAACCAGCATTCTCTTAAGCTCTTGGAAGCGTTTCTCACAAACTTTCTGACTAAATAAACTTTACCTACATAAATGTGTGACATTACGATTCTAGAGGATACTTCTTCAAATTGCTTATAATATTTAGTTAATCCTACGAAACTTTTTGCTTCCACTACATTGGTTGGTCTCTTCCATTTTTTGCATTGCAACAACTATATATATATATATATATTAGTTCCATCTTTAGAAACAAAATGTCCCCAATAAAGGGATGTTGTATCTAGTTAAAAGTCACACTTTTATCTAGCTAAACGGGTCTTCAATCCTCAACAGAGGGCACTTGTTCTCCACAATGATGTGATTAGCTCTAGCTAATCAATGACATTGATCTTATATTTTGTCATAATGAATTAACTAATGCATGAGAAAAGAGACACTTGATATAATCAAGCTTCTATTTAATAACTGTTGCAATTGCTCTTTCAGTTTTTTTACTTTGCAGGTGTCATTCGATATGGTATCTTTGAAATAGGTATGGTTCCTTATAGCAAATCAAATAGAGTATTAATCCTATGTTCAAGTGGTATACTTGGTAAGCTTTTGAGAAATTCATGTACAAAGTCTCAAAGGAAATTTAATTTGGACAGCTTACTTAATGTCTTAATTATTTCGACTATATTATAAGTTTGGCATACCTTTAAGTTCTCTTCATTATTTGTCGTGTTGAAGCTTCTTCTTCTTCTTCTTCTCTCTCTCTCTCTCTCGAATGAAAGACATGTTGCCTTCCTTTGGATCGAAGAAAATCCTCTATTTTTTTATATACTATACTAGTATAATGTCTAGATAACCTACACAAGAAAAAAACATCGGCTTTTCACTCAGAGAAAAAGCTGAAGCTACACGAGAAAAAAACGTCAACCTTTCTAAAAACGTTGGCTTTGCTTAGGCTTTGCATCGGCTTTGCTCCTAGTCCGCATGCTATTCCATCCGGATGGTCTCCACTGTAGAATCCTCCTATATATATGGAACACTTCATATTAGTTTCTTATTAATATACTTACATTTAATTTATTATTTGGGTGAAAAACTATAATGTACAAGCAAAGTGTAAATAAAAGATTGATTGAAAATACAAGGCTTTTCTTTTTTGTACATGGTATTGATTTGGTACTTGATTTTTAAAAGTAAATTAACATGATTAGTTGTTTATCGTAAACTAACATAATTAATTAACTAACTATTAATTCAATATCATTGAGATATTAATTATTATAGTTCTACTAAAATTTGAATGGGTCCAGGCTCCAGCAGTACTCTTCAAACATGTACCCTAATCTCGTAAACCACATTGATAATATGCATCCTTTTATTTATTTATTATTATTATTATTAGTTTTTGAAAGATAATATGCATCCTTTGCTTTGAGTCACTAGAATTATTTCTAATCCCTCATTGTCTAATAATCGTAGAATTTTAGTCCCTGAACATATAAGACGACAAGTCTTTCTTCATTTTAGAGCAAGAAGCGAAGCTAAAAGGATGAAATGAAAAGTGTTTCTTGTGAATATAGTTTCACTGAACAAAAAAAAAGAATATGTATTTAATTTCACTTATCATGTTAGAATCAAAATATATTAATTTAAAATTAAAATTCATGTGTAATCATATTTATTTTAGATGCCGCAAACTATTGGAGCTCTCGAATAATGAATATTTGGATTGTTGTATATAGGAAGAAAAATTAACAATATTAATATTTAGATTGCACAAATGTATAATCAAAGAAAAACTTACTCTTTAATATAATTGTAAAAAAAAGCTTATTAATAACTACTATAGTTATTAATTAATTATATATTCTAGCAATTTTTTTTTTGAAAAAAATGGCTTTTAAAAAAAATTAATTTTTGTAAAAAATAAAAAATATGTAACAAAGCACTTTAATAATATCTAAGTCTTATCAATTAAATATACAAAATAGACATTTATTATTGAAGAACAAGTTTTTTAAAATTTATATACACTGCTAATGTATATGTGTAGTCTGATCACAATGTACATCCCAATTGGACAGGCTCTTATGTTTTTTTTGGCTTTCCTTGTGTCAGTTTATGAATGATTCGATCTGTTACTATCAGTTTTGAACCTGGTAGCAATGAAGCATAGAAAATACCTTCTCTCCTACTTGATTTTGAAACCCAATTAACTTCCATCAAATTGACAAAAACGGTTGAATTGTGTGCCAAGCATATGCGCAACAAATTCAAAGTTCCAAAAATTTCATTTCGCTCTATCAATTGCAGTCTCTGATTTTTGAAAAAAAGAATATATATCGATAAAAAAAATATATATATTAGTGACATGTAGCAATAAACTATTTATTATATATTGCTCATTAAATACTTTTATAACTTTAAAATAATTTATTTTGACATGTCATTATTAGTTGCCGCTTGTTAAGCTATTTAGTTTTTATCTTTTATTTTAAATTTTTTATTAAATTATGTATAATTTACTTATTTTAAGTATTTATTAGTGTTAGTTAATAACAATTAATGTTTATTAAATATATAAATTAATTATAAATGTAAATAAAAAAATAAAAATAAAACGAACAAAATTTTAAATTGTTATTCATTCTATATGAATTTTTTTTAAATTTATAATTAATTAAAATATCTAATTATTTTTAATTAACAATAACAAACAATTGTCTTTTAACTCACCAAAGAACACCACGGAAACCTTGTCTTTGAACTTTTTTTCCTAGTATTTTTTCTATTTTTGTTACTTAGGAGAGTGGCTACGACGCCAACTTCTCTTTGTTAATGCCTTTGAATTTTGGTTCATAAACAATTATTTCAGCCAAAAAAAAAAAAAACAACAATAACAAAGAATTGAAATAAACAAATTACTCCCGATTTAATAAAAAAACAAAAACAAAAACAAAAAATAAAAATTAAATATGCCGTACAAGATTACATTGTTATATATAAAGCTTTTCTCCATTTATGCTAAGTAAATCTCAATGGCAGAAAGGGTAACAGTTGAATAAACCGATAATAAAAAATCAAGAAAACCCAGAGAGACGCTGTAACCACTCCATCACCAAATCCTAAGCTGTATCAAAGCCAGCACATTAATATTCCTTCAAAGGCATTAATTTATCATTACCCAATATTATCTCTACGGCTCTCTTTTTCATGAAAATATAAAACTTATATAAAAATAAATAAAATATTTTTATAGTACAATTCAACGTCAGTTGCTGGTCTACCAAACCTAGCTATTTGTACCAAACGCTAAACCCCACAATCTCCCATGCTTAATTTCTAAGATATAAAAAAAAAAAAGAAAAAAAAAAAGAAAAAAAAAAGGAAAAATGGAAAACAAAGTTGATAATTGCCTCCTCTCACTCTCTCTCTCTTTTTTTTTGAGGGGTTTTACTAGGACTCAAAATATTAAGCTCAATTAACAACTTCATTGTCTCTGATAATAGCCATTATGATATTCCCTCTTCAGGTAACATTTTTCTTGAAAATCAGTCAATTTTCCTAGTGTCAAAACCTCCATCTACAACCCCAAATTTCCTTATTCTAGGAAAAAAAAAATCCCACCCAACCTGTCTCTTCCTAAATTCAGACTCAAAACAAAATAAAAAGCAACGTCACGTTACCAAAACCTCCATTCTCGATTCTTTCTTTTCCATCTCTCTCTTGGAACAAAATCCAAACACATAGAGGACACAACCAAACAAAAAAACAAAAAACAAAAAAAGGAAAAAAAAAATGAGGTCCAATTCGAAGACAACTCAGTTCCCAGTGAGTATCAAGCTCATCCTTCTCTCCTTATTCTTCATCTTCCTCCTCGTTCTGGTAATCAGATCAGGTTTCACTCCCCAACAAGCTCCATTAGTCGTTTCTGAAACCCATCTCACAAACTCCATAACTCCATCAGAGGACCCACAATCTTCATCACCATCATCCTCATCATCTTCATCGCCATGTCCAACAACAACAACCTCCATTGATAAACCACTGATCGCATCAACAACATGCGGCAAAGCACCACCATCCTTAGCCAACGCCATAATCCACTACGCAACGACCAACATAACCCCACAACAAACCTTCAAAGAAATCTCAGTCTCATCGAGAATCCTGGAGAAGAAATCCCCCTGCAACTTCCTCATTTTTGGTCTGGGCCACGACAGCCTGATGTGGACTTCACTCAACCATGGAGGCCGTACGATCTTCCTCGAAGAGGACAAAGCCTGGATCGACCAGATCAAGGAGAGAATCCCATCCTTAGAGGCCCACCACGTGACGTACGACACCAAAGTCCACCAGGCCGAAGAGCTTCTGAAGCTCGGAGAAGACGACGAGTGCAAGACGGTGAGCGACCCGAGATCGTCGAAATGCCAATTGGCGCTGAAGAATTTCCCAAACGAAGTTTACGAAATCGAGTGGGATTTGATAATGGTGGACGCTCCGACAGGTTATTTCGACGGAGCTCCGGGAAGGATGAGCGCGATATACACGGCGGGGTTGATGGCGAGGAACAGAGAGAGTGGAGAGACCGATGTGTTCGTTCACGACGTTGATAGAGTTGTGGAGGACAAGTTCTCCAAGACTTTCCTCTGCGAAGGGTATTTGACAGAGCAAGAAGGACGTATTAGGCATTTCACTGTTCCGAGCCATAGAACCCGATCTGGTAGACCCTTTTGCCCGTAGAGAAAGATTTGGATATTCGCTTGGTCTGAATCTTCTTCTTTTCTTTCTTTCTTCTTCGTCTTCGTCTGTCTTGGTCGCTGTGTTTTCTCATCACCTGCTTATGGCGGTGATTCATGGAGGATGGAGAGGATTGGGGAAGAGGGTAGGTGACACGTGTCTCCTAAAACTTTTATTAATTTTTTTAATTTTTGTTTTTATTATATGATAATACATGTATGTTTGCATTTTCCAAAATATAAATGGAGGGCTGGAGATTGAGCGGACTCTGGTCTTTTAGACGTAAATTACCCTCTTTTTTTTTATTTTATTTTTTGATATTATGTTTTCAATATGATAATCGAAATTATATAAACATCATTTATATATTTTAAATATGTTTCTTTATTCTCGGAAATTATCTCTTGAAATTTTTAATTTTTGTTTTTAAATGAATGCAATCATATGAACTACAAAATTGTCAAACTGATATTCTATTCTTCAGGTTTTTAAGTTCAATTTATAAAGGGATGTAATAAAAACAATTACGTGCAAAAGTTAAATAAATGACATTAGAATAAAAATAAAATCAATTAAGGATTACCGAAAATTAAATATTTAATATAATTAGTGAAAAAAATAAAATTACTTCGGTGAAAGTTGGCGTATATATGTTTAAGGGTTCTATTTTTTTTTTGTTTTTTTTTTTTTTTTTTGTTTTAGTAAATGTATATATGGTTAAGCTATTATTATATATATGAAATTTTTTATTTTTTATTTTTGGTTATTAGTATTATTATTATTATTTTATATTTGAGTGGATTTGAAAGCTTAAACTGGAAAAGTAATTGCTTTGCCTTTCCAAAAAACTTGTTAGTTATTTAATGAAGAGTTCAAAAACAAGTATAAAATTAATGTTGGGAGTTGGAACGTTTACATCATCAATATTAGACAGACAAAGATGGATAAACGTACTCCAGCATCCATTCAAATAATGGTTTAATTACAATTTAATGAAAATTTAGTCAAACTATATTTAATTATTTATTTTTGTTTCTATAATCCATAAATATCTCAATTAATAATTTAAAACTAACAGTTAAAATACTGCAATATTTTGTAATTATGTGGTCATAACTCATACTATAGTTTGAAAGATAGATCCAAGCAAATCAATACAATTTGTTGTATTGATTTGTTAAGAAGTTGGATATTTAATTTCTTTTTTACAGTTTTCATCGTTGGTTAAAATATTTTAATTTAGAATAAAAGATAGGGAAAATGCGACAAGTGTTTAGAATTGCATCTTTAAAAAAATAATAATAATAAGAAATAAAACAGTATTTAGGATTTGAAATCCATATTAGTTTTATCTATTGAAATGCCACCCCTACATTTGTCAAATTACCATATGTCAATTTTCAAGAGAATAGATTCTTTTCTTTTTTATACGTCCTTTTTTTTTTATCGACTTATATAAATTTGAAAATTTAATATACTATTAAACTACCATCTAGCCTATTATATATATATATATATATAATTTTTTTTTTTCTATTGGGAGTCACAGTATATAATTTATTCATTGTGTATCTATTTTGGTACAAAAGTTGATGATTTTGAACACCATTAATTATTATTATTATTACTTTTACCTATAAACTAATTAATTTATTTGTTCTATTGACTGTGACTATAATAAAGTAATAATGCTATATTTATTAAATTTAATTATAAAATAATATGGCAGATAATATAAGAATATATAATTGATTAATAATACTATATTTATTAAAATATTTATTAAATTTAATTACAAAATAATATGGTAGATGATATAAGAATATATAATTGATTTTTTTCCTTTTTAATTTACTTATCCATTTAAGGATTTGTTTTTTTATATTTAAATTATATGATATCTCAATTAATAATATTTTAACAAATATCATTTGGTAAATAGATTTGGTGAACATTTTACTATTTTCCATTTGGATAAATAAATCTCAATAATGCAACTTACTAAAATATCCATTATATTTATTTACCAAATAATATGCTAAATAATTTGGTAGTATTTAATTAGTTTACTTTTTTAATTTACTTATCCGTTTAAGTATTCATTTTTTCATATTCAAATTATATAAATATACTTATCAATAATATTTTAATATATATAATTTGGTAAACATTTTAATACCTATACCATTACTAAATAAATAAATTTTAATACAGATCAAATGCTCAATATGTATAAGATACAGATAATAAGATGTTAATTAGTCAAAAATCCAATTAGACAAAATTGCAACAAATTTTAAATCAAAAGATTCAAATGCAACCTTTTATATAAGAAGGTTGAAAGTACAACTACAATAATAATAATAATAATAATAATAATAATAATAGTCATAATAAATTCAACTATTCTAAATTTAACTAAAAATATTAAAATATAATTAACCTTTGATTGAAACGTTAAACTATTCAAATTAGATAGCTTTTTTAAGTCCTTCATGAAACAAATTAGATGATTAATTTCAATATCATAACCTTGGCTTTGATTAAGATTTGTGTTAGAAAGACAAAGGCAAATGATTCATGTATTTGACCAAAGTATTTGATCAACTATCCAAATTGTTATTTTATTTTATTTTATTTCTTCATCTCAATGTAATAGAACCCTTAACTAAATTAATAAAATTTATCAATTAAAAAATTATATAGCACTCAAAATTAACAGATTTTATTAGATTATATTCATCTAATGACAATGATTTGTCAAAACCTTACTCAAATACATTGGTATAAGTAACAAATCGCATACATAAATATATCAATTTTTTTTTTCTTCTTTATTATTGTTGTTACCAACCAGCGCTTGTAGCCCTAGCGGTAAAGTAACTTGTAAAAAGTTCCTTGATCACAGGTTAGTTTTCATTTTCCTTTACTGGTAGGCTTTATTTATTTATTTTTTTTCAGTAATTAAAATAGTGTTTTCTTGGGCTAAGAATATATAGATTTACCCGCACTACCAATTATGATAAAGACATCCCACCAAAACCAAAATTATGATCATAACATGTCTCCGCTTGTTATATATCATTATACCTCGTCGATAGTGTGAAGTGGGTCCTACAAAGATGTTGCTAGATCAATCATGTAACCTAGTTCTCCAACAAAAAAATATACACTTGATAATTTAATAGTAAAAATACAGTAAAATAATAATCTCCAAATAAATAAATAAAATAATCATATTACCGAGATGTAGCTTCTCGCCAAGTTACCAGAGGTAGATATGTAAATATAAAATTTTTCTGCCATGTGGATATTTTGAACAATTTTTTGTCTCGATATGCATTGTCCTGAATAAAATTTTGTTTAACATTTTTGGATGAACGAATTATTCTATATATCTATATCTCTCCTCTATTTGGTCAACCTTTTAGTTTGGCTGATTAATCAGCTCCTTTATTTGCTATTTTAGTTTCAGTTTGGTGATGTTCTATACTAACAACCATAAGATATTATTGGGAGAAGAAAAAAAAAATCAAATGTTTTTATTATCATTGATTGATTAAAAGAACAATTTTAAAGCAAATGATGCATATTTAAAAATAAAAGCAAAATGCGCGACCCCATTTATATTTTAATGTTTCACGGATCATATGTGAAAAACTCTATAACAGAATATAATCTAATTAATTAATCTATGTATGGAGTTTGAATGTACTTTAAAAAAAAAAAAAAAATAACAGATCGAAGAAATTGAATTATTCCTCACTTATTCACATTTATTTTTAAAATAAAAATAAAAATTACGTTTGAAATCAAAGTAAATTTGTTTTTCTTAGATGTAAAATCAAAGTAAAATCTTTAAAACTCATATGTTTCTCATGATCATTTTTCATTTCTGGAATAACTTTCAATACCACTCATCTTTGTGTTAGAATAAAAAAAAAAAAAAAATCTGATAAAGTAGAATATGTTATATAAGAATAAAAAAAATAATATGATAAAGTAGAATATGTTATATAAGTTGCTTAAAGATATATCAAATTCCTAAAGCGAAACTAACTCATTTAGCACTCCTTTTTAATAAAATTATACAAATGAGTAAACTTTTTTCACGTACATAAGAAATAGTGATCGATTCGCAACACAGAAGATAATAATTAACTTCATTTTTCTTATTCTCCAATTCACACGAATGACTATATATTTCATAATAAAACATAATCATCTTATTAATAATTACAAGATTGGCATTAGGATTTAGTAGTTTGAAGCGTTCTTTGTAACTATTTTACAGTTTATAAAAGTTTTTATGTATCTTGCCTAAAATTTATATACTAGCTCAATATAAATGTCATTGACATTTAGATATTTCATTCATAATTAATGTAACGTTTCAGTTTTACTATTTCAAAAGATAAAAATGTTAATTATTTTTTTTAATACATAAGATTTGTTATCACTAAAGATCAATAGCACGTGGAACCTCGAATAATAATTTTAATTAGCTGTCGTGAAAAAATTTACTTTTTCATATTGAATTTTTTGTATAGTATCGAAAATAAAATAAAATTATATGCCATCAAATAATAATTGCCACATTAAGAACATATTCCACTAGTAATTATAAAAGATATGACAAACGGAAAATTTTATTTTGAATATTTATGAATTAATATGAAAAATTATATGATTACCCACCCCATATATATATATATATATTTATTATTTTTAATAATTTTCTCTTTTATCTCAATGTCTCATATTTGCAAATTCACAATCATGGATATAAAAAAGTTACCAATTAAACCAACTTTACTTGATTATTGTATGTATATATATATATATATATAAATAAACCGAAAGCTCCTTGATCCCTTGTGTTACTTGAGCATTTATATAATGGCATTGTTGGAATATTAAGAAATAATATATATATATATATATATATATATATATATATATATATATATATATATATATATATATATATATATATATGTGAAAATTCTACAGTACGGACGGTTTACATACTGATTTCAATATTGATGATGATTTTAAAAAAAAACTATCATCAATACTTTTTTTGTGTAATAATATTAACGATGGTTTTTGATTCTCTTTATATAATAATATTAATAATAATTTTTTCAAAAATTATCGTCATTATTTGGATCGTCCACATAATATATAATCTATATATATATATATATATAATATTTGCTTAAAAGAAATATAATGGAAATTCTATGGTGAGGACGGTCCGCATTAGAACCGCAATATTAGTGACGGTTTTTCATAGTATTAACGACGGTTTCTTACAAAATTGTCACCAATACTATGAAAAACCGTCACCAATACTGTGATTCGCATGAGGACTGTCCGCACTATATAGACGGACTGAGAGATATAATGTGTGTATATATATATATATATATATATATATAGATATATGTCTGTGCGCACATGCGTTTTTGCTATAATTCGATTTAAAAGTGGCCCATAATTTAGATTTGTAATCATTATTAGACACGAAAGAACAAAAACAAAATAAAGTGAGATAAAATCATTGTATTATGGCCGAGGGACAAATTTAGACTTGTTTGCCACTAATTGGATAATATTATTGCCCGGCTCTGCTTTTAAGGTTTTATTTCGGCTTTTGTTGATTAATTTTAGGAATAACTGAATCTCCTTGTATGGTCCCAATTCTTAAATAGCTAAACAATACAATAATGGATGGTGAATGCATTTGAGATTTAGAGATTTAAATGAAATATATTTTTTAATTTAAAACATACTATAATTCCCAATAAAAATTTCAACGTCTTAAAAGACTACTTTTATAGTATTGAAATCTGTTCCATATTCACTTTTAAAAACCCTATTTAATCAAATAAATATTCAATATAAACTTTTTTTTTTTTTTGGTGAATAATACAGAATTGGAAATTGTGACACCCCAGCTATTTATTCTTCCAAACAATTTTGAGCTTATTTTATTTATTTATCCTATTTGGTTATTTGGTCCTCCTGAGGAATTATTTTGAGACTTGAATTTATTTAACAAGAATTTTATAATCTTTCCATCAAAATTTATTTTGTAACTTGGGTTCCCAAAATTTTTATTTTTTTTTGTTTTAAATCATTTGAGTGAAGAGAGAATAAATTTTTTTCTTATATATAGTTACTTTATTCAAAAGTTTTCATTGTGGACCAATGGAAATTTCTTTTGGACATTATTTTGAAATTTTAGGTTGGAAATTCCCTTCATTTTGTGGAGGGGGATTTTAAGTGAGTTGCGATTAGGCAATTTTGTAGGCAATTTTTTTGAAACTCAAGTATAATAGGAGAAAACGCACACTCTTTCTTAAAAAGGAAATACACAAGTATGTAAGAGAAATCCCTTTTAAAAATTTTCTCTCTAATACTTTCCTTTAAGTGAAACATATATTTACAGTGGAGGAAGGCAGTAGAGATAGAAAAGAAAAATAATTTTTGCCATCTATATGTGCCAGTTGTAAGCTGTTATTACAGCTTGAAATGTGGTGTATATAGATAGCAAATGAATTGTCGTCGTCTTTGACTTTGTCAAAAGCTTTATCCAAAAAATAGCTTTACTGTCACATATGTCCCATTTAAAGTTACTGATGGATTCTGTCCAAGCCCGCTCAACCGATAACCTGCTGGGGTGCTGACCCGACATGGATAAAGACCGGCCCAATCACAAGAGCTCAAATTAAGAGATTTAAGGACAACTTGTGAGAATTTATATAGGGGGTAATCAATTCTCAACAGAGCTTGTCCATACTAGAAGATACAAAGCCTATTCTAAGCATCCAAGTGGTGGAAGCCAATACGGACCTGGGTAGCAATTTTGGTGCAAATATGGACACCGAGCAATATAAAATGGTTTCAACTCTTTATGGATTCAATACATATGTCTAAGAGGATATGGAATCAAGTCAAGCCAGCTTCAAAGGCATTCAAAAAGGGGTTGTATGGACAAATTCAAAATTGGCCTATTTTTACTGTATTTTATGAGTTGGCTTTTTCTCTTTCTTTCAAGCAAGGGCAACGTGTGGGACTTCATGGTCAGCTTATTTAGCATCCTAAAAAGCATATTGAAGTTGATTTGGAGCTCAAATTGGTCAAAAAATGGTCAAAGTTAACTTAGTCAAAAAGCTAGTATTTTAGTTTCCTAATTTGATTCTACTTTTTGTTTTAGGAAATTACCATTACTTTTTGGTTTTTATTTATTTATTTGCTGGAAAAATAAGTTTAGGAAAGTTCTTATTGTATTATTTTCATTATAAATTAATCATTTCCTAATCCAAAATAAAGAAATTAATTAATTAGAATTTAAATTTAGGAAGGTAGGAAATTCAGCCACTTTAGGAAATGTTATTGTATGGCTGGTTTTCCTTATGTCTTCTAGGGTTTATTGTGTGACTTTTTTAGCCTATTTAAAGGTTTGTTTTATCAATAATAATCAGTACATCATTCAACAGAAAATTAATTATGAGAGTGAATTCTCTTTGTTCTCTTTGAACACCTAAAACACCATTAGTGCATGAGTGTTTTGGTTTGACTTATCAATAGGATATTCATCACCTATTGTGGCGTCTTTAACATATACCAAGGTTTCTAATCACAGGTTGGTTAGAGGTTGAGGTGACCATTAGAACTTGAACATAATTAGATTCGGGCCAATATAATACGGTTTTAGGAGCAGGTCGTCCTAAGTTCGTATAAATCACTTTTGCTGTAACCTTTATATCATTTCTACTTGTCATTTCCATACACATACTACTTATATTTCTATTAGGCCAATAAAGGATCTACACCACATAAACATGTCAGTACTAATTGGCTTTGTCAGAACATCTGCTAGGTTGTCTTTAGTATAAATTCTCTTTATATCCATACTTCATTCTTCCACCTTCTCACCAACAAAGTGAAATGGAACTCATATGTGTTTTGTTTTCCAGTAATATGTTGGATTCTTTGCTAAATGTAAAGCGTTTTGACTATTATAAAACAGAGTTATCTTCTCTTGTTTGTGTCCAAGCTCCTCCAGTGGCATTTGCAAATAGATTGCCTCTTTGCTAGCTTGCAAAGCTGCAATATATTCTGCTTTTGTTGTTGAAGTAGCTACGGCAAGCTGTAGTTTTTGAAACCCAACTTACAGTTCCTCTAGCAAGAGTAAACACATATCTTATGGTAGACTTGCTTTTGTCAAAATCACTTACATAATCTGAATCAACAAAGCATCTGATAGTAAAGTCTAATCCTATATAACATAATGCAACATTTGAGGTACCCTTTACAAATCTCAGGATCCTCTTCATAACTTTCAAATACTCTCTACCCGGATTTTCCATGTATTGACTAACCACTTCCATTGCACGTACAATGTCAGTTCTTGTGAATACCATAACGGACTTTAAGTTACCCACTACTGATGCATATGGTACTTGAGACATTTCTATCATTTCTTTTTCATTTTTAGGACTCATACTTAAGGATAACTTGAAATTTATAGGAAGATGATTAAAAATTGGCTTACAGTTTTGCACGTTGAAATGCAGCAAAATTTTCTTCAAGTAGTTGTTTTGAGAAAGCGAAATATTCTTATTATTTCTATCTATGTAAATTTGCATCCCTAGAATCTTGTTTGCTGGTAATTCACTTCAAACTCCCTAGCTAGCTGTGCTTTCAAAGCTTTAATACAATCTTTGTTGGGACCTGCTACCAACATATTGTCAACATACAACAATAGAATAATGAAATCACCAATACCAAATCGCTAGTAGTAAGTATAAGGATCTATGTTAAGTCTATTATATCCAAGGCTCATGATGAAGGAATAAAATCTTTTATACCAATATCTTGGCGCTTGTTTGAGACCATATAGAGATTTGTTCAACCTACAAACCAAGTGGTGTTTTGTATGTATAGATGGCCACCAGCCATGGTGGTTGTTAAAACAAACATGATGGCGGTTTTTGGGATTATTTGATAAAGGAAAAAAGTTGTTTTTACATGTTTATTTTGGATATTAGTTTGATTTTGTAGCTTGAAACTTGGGGTTAAAATTGTTGAATACCTTTTGGATTTTGGGGTGTTCTAAAATTGATGGTGATGGAGAAAAAGATGATAACATACTCGTAGGTTGTGATGTGGCAGTGGTGATGTGCAATGATGACTTGTGTTTTGGAGAAAATTGATGTTTTGAGGAAATTAAGCAGATAATTGAAAATTTTGTATATTGTTAAGCTTAATTTGGACGTTAAGTTAGGTTATTTTGGTAAAAGTGGTATATTGGAGAAATTGTTGTACTTTGAATTCTTGTTGTTTAATTACTTTAGCAAGTTTGTTGAGTTAGTTTCTTCAGTATAACGTTGGATATACATAAGTTTTATTGGATAAATAAGTACTTGATAAGGTTCAATTTTGAGTTCTTGAGATTTTGGTGATTGGAATGATGAGTGAAGGAAATTTATGAATTGATGAGGCTTGATAGTGCATTGGAGGAGTTAAGTTTATATCTTGGTGGACTTGGTTGGAGCTACCTTTTTTTCTTTATTTTTTGTTTTTTTATTTTATTGTTATTATTTTTTTATTTAAGGTGTTCCAAGGTGAGTAAGCAAGTTTGAATTAAATATATGTATATATATTTTATTTATTTTTTGGTTTGCTTGTACATTGCTCTAGAATGGAGAGGAGTCCAGAGCTCATGTTTATAACTTTTTAGTTTTACTTTTGTTTTGTATCAACTTAAATTAGTATTGATGCTAGTTTTGGTTTGGCATTTTAGAGATGGCACAACCGCAAGAAGACCGTCGATTGGATGATATTTTGGAGTATTAGTTTGTGAGTGGGAATTTTTGTATAGCTTGTATATATTTTGGCGCATACGTTTATATGAATACTTATTTGGTATAAAGAGTAGCATTTTTCATGGGTGTTCTTCAAACTAGATCTAGAGCCATATTATATCTATAAATATGTATACACATATTGCTATATATTTTATAAAAATTCTTGGACATACCATTGGACAAGGAATTTACTAATAAGTATGAGAAATTGTTTACAATATTCGAAGTAATTTATGCTACGTATTATTTTCTAAGCATAGTTACATAGAGAAAATGCTTTATTATAGCTAGTTACTACGGCAGATTATTATGGTAGCATTATATGATTCATGTTTTTACCACGTTGGGGAGACTTCATTTTTGTCATATACGTTGAGGATTTATTTTATCAAATTTTCTAAGCATTTGCGGTAAAATCCTACTTGATTTTATGAAATTTTATCATGGACATATTTTGATTTGAGAGTCAAAGCTTATATATATGCATATATATATATATATATGTATATATGATTGAGAGTTAAAGCTTATATGTATATATACCTATGTATGTACACTTGATGCATACTGTTCCTTGAGCTTGACTATGCTAAGAAATTGATTTTATTAAAGTTATATGATGGTTTTGGTATGCGTTTTCATTATTTTGCCTATGTTTTTACCAAATATCATATACCTCATCTTTGAGGTTCAACGTGAGAATAGACACACACACACATATATATAATGAAATTTTATGATGCAGTTTTATCATGCGGACGTTCGTAAAGATGACAGTTTTGAAGAAACATCGTTTTTTTTTTTTTGTTTTTGTTTTTTGTTTTGTATATTATTGACGATGGTTTTAGAAACTATCATTTTTGTATATATTATTGACAATAGTTTCTTAAAAAACAGCCTTTTTTGCAGACATCTGCATAAGTAAAAAAGTACGGATGTCCGCACCATGAAAGAACTTTATATATATATATATATACAGTCCATCTATGGTGCGGACGGTCTTCATGCGGACCACAGTATTGGTAACGGTTTTTTATAGTATTGGTGACGATTTTCTAAGAAACCATCGTTAATACTATAAAAAACCATCACTAATACTGCGGTCCTCATGCGGACCGTTCTCACCATAAAATTTCTGTATATATATATATATATATATATTCAAAATTTAGCAACTAGTGCATACTTACATTCATCTTTTATATATAATTTTCAAATTTGAGGAATTCATTATGACTTTGAGATAAAAGATTTTAGTTTATCTTTTAAGATTGGTATTATCAAATTGTCTTACTATTTAGAATGGGTAAACATCATTATAACACCTCATAATTTGCTATTTTTTTAATGTACATTTCTATTATGAAAGATATCATTACAATTCCCTTACATTTTGCTTACCATTTTTTTTTTAAAACTCTTACTCATAGAATTAGAATTTGACCAATTTATCTACATATACAACTTCTTCTAAAATTGCTAGATCTTCAAACTATTGGAGCTAATGTCTGCCTTCCCCAATAAATAAATAAAAAAAAGTTATATATAACAATTATGATTTTCTTAAACATAAATTCTAAGAGTTATTATTATCAAAATTTTTAAGAATGGGTAAAAGAATTTTTTTAAATGAAAGGTAAATTGTCTAAAATTTAACTTTATTATTAAAAGTTTTAAAAATGGTGTTATATTAAAAGGAAAGTGAAACCTGAGGAGGTTATATTAATATTTTCCATAATAGATATGTCTTATTTAAAAAATAGCAAACTAGACAAGTCTTTAGTGATATTTACCATTTAGAATTCCAAAAGTGATTTATACACATATGTGGCATCATTTTTATTTATTAATATATTTTGATGATTTATGCATCATGAGATTTGAAGTTTAGATACGTTATATGGCATCTATGGATTTACTTTCTATGAAATTCGATGATTGAGGAGATGATGATGCCTAAAATATCTATATGATGATGAGAAATTGAAAATTAGTTTGTGTTAATTAACTCCTTAATTTTGAAATAGAAAATAATCAATTTATAATCAAAATAATAAAATATCAACCTTCCTAAATCCATTTGTCCAACAAATAATTAAATTAAAAAAAAGACTATTTCCTAATTCAAAAGTCATATTATAGATTTGGAAAGTAGTTGACTAATTTTTTAAATAAGCTGTCTTTGTCCAATTACGAGCTAATTAAAGCTCCAAATCAGATCCAATATGCCATGTAGGATACCAAATAGGATTAGAATTGGTCCCACACATTGCCTTTGACTGGAATGACCAAAACTTGCTTGGATTGCAAGTTATCTCCTTCCCAGTGCCAATTACGCTCATTTTTGGCCTAAATTGAAGTGTTTGCACAAATTTTATTCTTGGACGGCTTTTCTTCTGCCTTGGCATGATTCAATGATCCCTTGTGAGGTTAATCACATTCATAAGCTAGTAAACCCATTCCTTGCTGCCCAGGGTCCTCATATGTACCAAAATAGCTTTCCGGGTCCATTTCGGCCTTTATAACTTAGATACTCAGTACGGGTTTTGAATCTTTTGATATTAATATGCCTTTTTGAGATTTAATTACTCTTTGAATGAAATAATGAAATTGTTTTTAAACCTCTTAACTTGTGCCTGAGTAATTAGTCCAGTCTTCAATTGCACAGGGTTAGCACCCCAGCGAGGTGTTGTTTGTATATGTACAGACAGATTCCCATCATTCCCCTCATCTTGAAATTGTTTTGTCCTCAAATCAAAGTCATCACTTGCAGAAAAAGGAGATAAATCAGTAACATTAAAGGTAGCACTCACATTATACTTACTTGATAAGTCAAGTTTGGAGGCATTTTCATTGACCCTTTCCAAAACTTGAAAAAGTCTATCTCCTCGAGGCATAAGTTTGACTTGTGTTATTTAGAAAACCTCTCCTTTTTTAAGTGCAACCAAACCCAATCTCTAGGTTTGAATACAACCTTGATCTGCCCTTTATTAGCAACCTTAGCATATTGCTCCATCCTCCTTTCAATGTTTGTTTTAGTCTTCTCATGAATCTGCTTAACATATTCAGCTTTTTGTTTTCTATCTAGATTAGCACATCCACTTAAAAGCAAATGTGTTAAATCTAATGGAGTTAAAGGATTAAAGCCATAAAAAATTTTAAATGAAGAAAATTTAGTAGCCACATGTATGGTTCTATTATAAGCAAACTTAACATGTGGCAAACATTCTTCCCATGTTCTCAGATTTCTTCTAACTAATGCTCTGTACAATGTAGACAAAGTTCTAATACTTCGGTTTGACTATCAGTTTGTGGATGATAAATAGTGGAAAATAAAAGTTTAGTGCCTAACTTAGCCCAAAATATTTTTCAAAAATAGCTTAAGAACTTAACATCCCTATCTAAAACAATTGTCTTAGGCATACCATGAAGTCTCACCATTTCTTTAAAGAATAAGTTAGCTACATGAGATGCATCATCAGTTTTATTACATGCAATGAAATGTGCCATCTTAAAAAATCTATCAACAACCATGCAAATTGAATCTTTACCCATTCTAGACCTAGATAAATCAAGTACAAAATCCATAGATAAATCAATCTACAGATGAGAAGGAATAGGTAAAGGCATATATAAGCCATGCAGTTTTAACCTTAATTTAGACTTCCTACAATTTAAACACCTCGCACATATCCTTTTCACATCTCACCTTGTATTTGGCAAATAAAAATGTTCTTGTAATATTGAAAAAGTTTTTGAAATACCAAAGTGTCCAATTAAGCCCCCACCATAACCTTCTATAACTAGCAATTCCCTAATACCATTACAAGTGATGAGAATCTGCCTGTACAGGTACAATTGACAACCCGCTAGGGTATAGATCTTGTACAGTTGAAGACCAGGTGAATCACTAGGATTCAAGCCAAGAGATTTAAGGACAACCTGGTTGGATTTATACAACAAGTTATCAATTCTCAAAAGGGCTTGTCAATACTAGAAGATTCAAAACCTATTTTAAGCATCCAAGTAGTGGAGGTCGATATGAACTCTGGTAACTGTTTTAGTGCAATTATGGACTCCGGACAGTAAGGAATGGGTTCAAAACTTTTTGAACTCAATTGTCACTAATAGGTCATGGAATCAAGCCAAGGCCAAAGTAAAAGGAATCAAAGAAGCCATTTGCACATGGAAGGGATTGTTGGCTGAATTTGCTGTATTTGCTGCTGGCTTTGCTTTATTTTGGTGATTAAGCATTTTCTCTTTGTTCCAATCAAGGGCAATGTATGGGAATCATTATTAATCTTATTTTTCATCCTACATGGCATATAGGAGCTGATCTGGAGCCTTTACAAGCTAGAAATTGGTTAAAGATAGCTTGCTGGTCATACTAGTAAACCAATTGATGTGATTCCGCCCGAGCCCGCTCCACCGATAACCCGCTGGGGTGCTGACCCGACACGGATGAAGACTAGGCCAATCACAAGAGCTCAAATTAAGAGATTTAAGGAAAACCTGGGATTATTTATACAGGGGGTAATCAATCTCAACAAAGCTTGTCCATACTTGAAAATACAAAGCCTATTCTAAGCATCCAAGTGGTGGAAGCCGATACGGACCCGGGTGACGGTTTTGGTACATTTTTGGAGTCCGGGAAGCATGAAATGGTTCCAATGCTTTATGGGTTCAATACATATGCCTAAGAGGTCATGGAATCAAGTTAAATCAGCCTCAAATGCAATCAAAAAGGGCTTGTACGGACAGCATCAACAATTTGGCCGAATTTGCTGTATTGCTTGCTGGCTTAACTGTATTTTACTGTATTAGCCTTTTCTTATTTTTCCAAGCATGGGCAACATGTGGGACTTCATATTCAGCTTATTTGGCATCCTAAAAAGCATCTAGAAGCTGATTTGAAGCTCAAAGAGGTCAAAGATTGATCAAAGTCAACTTGATCAAAAAGGCTAGCATTTTTAATTTCCTAATTTGTTTTTACTTTTTGTTTTAGGAAACTACCATTACTTTTTGTCTTTTATTTATTTATTTTCTGGAAAAATAACTTTAGGAAGGTTTTTATTTTATTCTTTTCATTGTAAATTAATTAATTCCTAATTTAATGTAAAGGAATTAATTAATCAAACTTAGATTAGGAAATGAAGTATAGTTTCGGCCAACTAGGTTTCTTTATGTGTGGTGGCCGGTTTTTTCTTTATTTTTAGGGTTTTATTTCGTGGCTTTGTAGCCTATTTAAAGGCTTATTTTTCAATAAGAATACAACTTTGATTTGATTAAGAAAATATTTGTGAGATTAATTATCTCTTTGTTCTTTGAGAACACCTAAAACACCATTAGAGAATTGGTTGTTTTAGCTTGACTTATCAATAGGTTTTCCATCCCCTATTGTGGCGTCTACATTATACCAAGGTTTCTAACCACAGGTTGGTTAGGGGTTGAGGTCCTTTCCATTAGAACTTGAACTTAACTAAAGATCCGGGCTAATATAATACGGGTTTAGGAGCAGGTCGTCCTAGGTTCGTATCATTTGGTATTCAGAGATAAATTTTGTTCAGGTTTGATCTATCTTTATTTGCTTTAATTGTTTTTGTGTTACTCTGTAATTTTAGCATTAGGTTAAGGTTGCATCCATCCTATACACGTTCAGCATCTTAAAAGAAAAAAAAAAAATTCATTCCTAGTTGAATTAGGTTTCCTAGTTTTATTGTATTTTTGTTTCCTAATTTGTTGGTTGTCTTTTATCATTGTTCTTGATAATTTTGTTTTTTTTTGTTGATTTTCCTTTGCTGTTTTAGTCTTAAATATTTTCATTCATATATTCAAAAAAAAAAAAAAAAAAAAAGAAGAAGTTTGCGGCAACATTTAAAAAAAAAAAAAAAAAAACTGCACATTGTGTTTATTTGGAGGTCACGGGTTTGGTGTTTGTTTTGGAGTTGGAATTGCAATTTTGGTAATTATTCTTGCTACTGCAGTTGTTTATGTTCTGTGAGTGAAAAAAAAAAAAAAAAAGAAGAAAAAGCCAAATTTAAAAAAAAAAAAAAATTGGTTTGTTGAATTTGGTGTTTGCTGGAAATTTCCTTGAACTGCTGCATTGTTGACTGTTTGTTACATATTTGGAGTTTCTGGAGAGTTATTTTTGTTGCTGGATAGTTGAGTTTGAGTGTTAAATTATTTGGATTAAAATTAGTTAAAGGAATTGATACAAAACTTGAATTACAAGAACAACAACCAACACTTTTCTATATTTTTGTTCTCTTTGATTCTGGTTTGTATTTGAATTTATTTTTCCAGAATTTTATTCTTGAACTCAAAATATACTACCATCTGGTCCAGTTCTTCAAAATTCCAAAGTTTTCTCATTAATTTGCTTTATTTTGTCTAGAAAAACCGAAAATAGGTATTTTCATTCCATTCGGTATTTGTTTATTTTTGCTTACTGTTTTGTTGATAAGTTTAATTAAAGCATACTAGTGATCTAATTACTGTTTTGTGGGTGTTTTAATTAGAACTTTGAGATAATTCATTGAGTGAAAAAAAGGCAAGAGTGTGTGAGCTTAAAAGAGGGTAAAAGCCGAAACTAGTGTGCAAACACGAGTGTCGAGACCTTGTTTGAGTGAAACACGTGAGGGAGTGAATATTGTGAGGATTTATTTTATTTTTGCAGTATTTTACTAACATGGCAGATTCTAGAATAAGAAGAGGAGACACACCATTGAGAATTAATGAAGAGGAGTCCGTAGGATTTTATGGTGATCCACGAGCTACCGGGAGTGGAGACCAAGTGGACATGAGAGCTGTTTTGGAGTCAATACAGCAGGTTAGTGCTCAAGTTGAGCACATGAATCAAAGAATGGGAAGGCTAGAAGTTTCCCAAGGAATTCGGAATATAAGAAATAGGCAAGAATTCCATGGAGGGCGAGGCCGAGGACGAGGAGGTCGCGAGAGACCGAGAGAGGAATTTGATGAGGAGCCATTCGGTGGAGACTTTGAGGAAGGTATGGATGAAACTTTTGCTGTCCAAGATAGAGCTGGCCGTGGAAGATATAGGAGGGAAGAAACAGATGAAAATCTTAGCAATATCAAGATCAACATCCCACCATTCATGGGAAAAAGTGACCCCGAAGCATATTTGGAGTGGGAAGAAAAGATGGAGATGATATTTGACCACCATAATTATTCGGAGGCTAAGAAGGTGAAATTGGCAGCAATAGAGTTTGGACATTATGCACTCCAATGGTGGACGAATGAGCAAAACACCCGAAGGAGAGTTGGTGATGACTTGATCACTACATGGCGCCAAATGAAAGGAGCCATGAGGAAGCGGTTCGTGCCATCACATTATCATAGGTTGCTGCATCAAAGGCTTCAATCCCTATCTCAAGGAAGTATGTCCGTGGAGGATTACTACAAGGAGATGGAGATGCTTATGATGAGGTTAAACATGAATGAGGATAGAGAAGCAACCATGGCAAGATTTCTTGGTGGTTTGAATCGTGAGATAGCCAACCAACTAGATTTGCAACAATACTTGGAGTTGGAGGAGATGTTGCGTGTTGCCATTAAGCTTGAGCACCAATTCAAGAGGAGGGGTGTAAGCTCATGGTTTAGAGGTGTTTCCAATAGTGGAAGGTCCAATTCTAGTGGCTGGAGGAACAATCCTATCAATGAAAGCAAGCCAAAGCCAAAAGTCAAAGAAGAAAGTTCAAATTGGCCAAGGAAGGAGACTAGAATTGAATATGTCCAATCACCACAGAATGAGGTAAAATTAGATCCTAAACCTTCTAGAACTCATGATGTTGTGTGTTTTAAATGCCAGGGAGGAGGACACATCGCTAGCCAATGCCCGAATAGAAGAATCATGGTGTTAAAGGGCAATGACGAGCTAGAATCGGAAAGTGAAGAAAGTGAGGATGAAGCCAAGCAAGAGGAGGACTTGGAGGATGAACCCGAAACCTTGCAAGCATCCAATGCTGAATTAAACTTGCTTTCTAGGAGAATACTTGCTGCATACAAAGATGAGGATGAAATTCAAAGAGAGAACATCTTCCACACCCGATGTGAAATTCAAGGTAAGATTTGTAGTATGATTATTGATAGTGGAAGTTGTACAAATGTAATTAGTAACATTGTAGTTGATAAATTAGGCTTAATAACTATTAAACATCCAGAACCTTATAGATTACAATGGCTTAATGATAGTGGTGAAATAAAAGTGAATAAACAAGCCAAAGTAAAATTTAGTATAGGTAGATATGAGGATGTAGTCTTATGTGATATTGTACCCATGATTGCTGGACATATACTATTAGGTAGACCATGGCAATTTGATAAAGATGCTGCTCATTGTGGTCGAGAAAATAGTATTGTTTTCAGGTTTAAAGGGAAGAAGGTTAAGCTAGAACCATTATCTCCTAAAGAGGTTTACAAAGACCAATTACAAATGCAACAAATGAGAGAAGCCGAAAAGCTCAAGGAAAAAGCAAGTATGGCACCAACGGCTTCACCATCCTTTCAAGAAGGTAAGAATGAGGTTGCTGGTCAAGGTAAGGTTTCTAAGGCTCATATTGAGTGGAAAGATCAAGAAAAAGCCGAAAGAGAGGGGAAAGAAAGTGGCAAACCCGAGAGCTTGGAGAAGGAAGAAAAATCCGAAGGTTTGCGCCAATCCAAGCGGGGAAAAGGAAAAGCAAGAAAAGAAAGGTCAAGTAGCAACTTTTATTTGAGTTTAGGGGATATTAATAAGGTTATTGAGTATAAGAAACCTTTACTGGTCATGATTTATAAAGAAAATTATTTTAATGATCAAACTAACTTTGAAGAACTTGAATTGCCAAGTTCAATGATTTATCTTTTGAAGGAATTTGGAGATGTCTTCCCAAATGAAATTCCAAGTGGACTACCATCCAATCAAGAGGGAAAAGGTGAGCTTGCTGTCCAAGGTAAGTCTTCTAATACTCAGGTTGTGTGGAAAAATTTTAATAAAACCAAGAGTGAGAAATTTGGTGCAAAAGCCGAGAGTGAGGAAGGTGAGATGGCCGTGATTGAGAAAGGAAAAGGAAGACAAGAAAGGAAAAATATAAATTTTTATCTTAGCTTTGGTGATGTTAATAAAGTAATTATGAATAAGAAATCATTGCTGACCATGAATTTTAAAGATACTTATTTAAAGATGTCTTTATTGCATAGAACTTTATCTGCATTGTTGAGAGCTTTACTTAGTGGCAATTTGAAAATTTGGGAAATATTGTTTGCTAACTTTAAAAAGTGTAATTTTTACCATAATGAGCATGTATTTCTAGATTTTGTTGTAATAGTGTTTAACCCAGGAGAATTGGTTTGGTTGCACTTACGAAAGGAAAGGTTTCCTAATCAAAGCAAGTCAAAGCTCATGCCGCCTATGGATGGACCTTTTCAAGTTTTGGAGCTGAATAACAAGAATGCCTACAAGCTTGATTTACTGGGTGAGTATAACATGAGTTCTGCATTTAATGTTGCTGATTTAACTCCTTTTTCTGCAGGTGATGATCTTGATTTGAGGACAAATCCTTTTCAAGAGGAGGGGAATGATGTGATTCCGCCCGAGCCCGCTCCACCGATAACCCTCTGGGGTGCTAACCCGACACGGATGAAGACTAGGCCAATCACAAGAGCTCAAATTAAGAGATTTAAGGAAAACCTGGGATTATTTATACAGGGGGTAATCAATCTCAACAAAGCTTGTCCATACTTGAAAATACAAAGCCTATTCTAAGCATCCAAGTGGTGGAAGCCGATACGGACCCGGGTGACGGTTTTGGTACATTTTTGGAGTCCGGGAAGCATGAAATGGTTCCAATGCTTTATGGGTTCAATACATATGCCTAAGAGGTCATGGAATCAAGTTAAATCAGCCTCAAATGCAATCAAAAAGGGCTTGTACGGACAGCATCAACAATTTGGCCGAATTTGCTGTATTGCTTGCTGGCTTAACTGTATTTTACTGTATTAGCCTTTTCTTATTTTTTCAAGCATGGGCAACATGTGGGACTTCATATTCAGCTTATTTGGCATCCTAAAAAGCATCTAGAAGCTGATTTGAAGCTCAAAGAGGTCAAAGATTGATCAAAGTCAACTTGATCAAAAAGGCTAGCATTTTTAATTTCCTAATTTGTTTTTACTTTTTGTTTTAGGAAACTACCATTACTTTTTGTCTTTTATTTATTTATTTTCTGGAAAAATAACTTTAGGAAGGTTTTTATTTTATTCTTTTCATTGTAAATTAATTAATTCCTAATTTAATGTAAAGGAATTAATTAATCAAACTTAGATTAGGAAAGGAAGTATAGTTTCGGCCAACTAGGTTTCTTTATGTGTGGTGGCCAGTTTTTTCTTTATTTTTAGGGTTTTATTTCGTGGCTTTGTAGCCTATTTAAAGGCTTATTTTTCAATAAGAATACAACTTTGATTTGATTAAGAAAATATTTGTGAGATTAATTATCTCTTTGTTCTTTGAGAACACCTAAAACACCATTAGAGAATTGGTTGTTTTAGCTTGACTTATCAATAGGTTTTCCATCCCCTATTGTGGCGACTACATTATACCAAGGTTTCTAACCACAGGTTGGTTAGGGGTTGAGGTCCTTTCCATTAGAACTTGAACTTAACTAAAGATCCGGGCTAATATAATATGGGTTTAGGAGCAGGTCGTCCTAGGTTCGTATCACCAATTTACTAATTTGAATTTGACTTTTTGTTTTAGGAAACTATCTTTTATTTTGGTTTTTATTTGTTTATTTTCTAGAAAAATAAACTTAGGAAAGTTATAATTTCATTATTTCAATTGTAAATTAATTAATTCCTAATTCAAAATAAGGGAATTAATTAATCCAAATTAGTCTAGGAAAAAAGTAAAATCCGGCCAACACTTGGTTTCCTAATCTCTATGGCTGAATTTATCTAGTTGTTTTAGGGTTTTATTTTGTTCTTTCAAAGCATATTTAAAGGCATATTTTCAATGAGAAATCATCTTAGATATTTATTCAGAAATTTATTTTTGAAAAAGAATTCTCTTAATTCTCTTTGAACACCTAAAACACCATTAAAGAGTGAATGTTTTAGTTTGACTTATTAGTAGGACATCCATTATTTGCCATGGTTTCTTCATCATATACCAAGGTTTCTAATCACAAGTTGATTAGGGGTTAAGCTGGCCATTAAAATTTGAACTTAATTGTGATCCGGGCTAATATAATACGGGTATTGGAGCAAGTCGACCTAGATTCATATAATTTGGTATTAGAGCTGAATTTTATTCATGTTTGATCTATCTTATTTTTTTTTATTTTTTTTTGTATTAATCTGAAATTTTGGCATTAGGTTATGATTGTTCTTAGTTCATACACGTCCTACATTAATTTTGTTTTTCCTAGTCAAATTAGATTTCCTTGTTTTACCATATTTTTTTTTCCTAATTTGTTGGTTGTTTTTCATCATTTTTCTTGTTAATGTGGTTTATTGTTAATTTTTATTTATTATTTTAGTCTTAATTAGTTGCATTCATGTATTCAAAAAAAAAAAAAAAAAAAAAAGAGGTTTGAAAGCATATTGCATAAAAATTTAAAAATTGTGCAATTTGTTCTTGCTTGGAGTTTGGATGGGGTTTGTTGAATTTTTGGAATTTGAGTTGCAATTTTTGGTGTTTATTCTTGCTAATGGAGTTGAATTTATATTCTATGAGTGAAAAAAAAAGGAAAGAAAAGCCGAAGTTTAAAAAAAAAATTGTAAAAGGCCAGTTTTTAGTTGAAGTTTGGGATTCAAATTTGTTTGCTGGAAAATTGTTGGAGTTGCTGAGTTATTGCCTATTTATTCAATATTTGGTTGCTAAAAAATTGAATTTTGAGTGCTAACAATTGTTTCGATTAAAATTGGTAAAGAATTTGATACAAAGACTTAAATTACAAGAACAACAACCAACAACTATTCCATATTTGTTCGAATTGTTTGTTGTTCGTTGTTTGAACCTCTTTTCTAAATTTTATCCTTTAATTATTGGTTTCTTAATATTCTGTCAAGTTCTTCGTTGATTCCAAAAATTACTTGTTGAATTATCATATTTTTTGGTTAGTTAGGCCGAGACTAAGTTTTGTCAATTCACTCGGCATTTGTTAGTTTTAGTTGCTGTTTTGTTGATAAGTTTAATTAAGGCATACTTGAGATCTTATTGCTGTTTTGTGTGTGTTTTAATTAGAACTTTAAGATAATTCTTTGAGTGGAAAAAGGCAAGAGAGTGTGAGCTTAAAAGGGGGTTAAGAGCCTAAACTAGTGTGCAAATATGAGTGTCGAGACCTTATTTGAGTGAAACACGTGAAGGAGTGATTTTGGTAAGAATTTTTATGTTATTTATATTAACATGGCAGATTTAAGGATGAGGAGAGGAGATGGCTCATTCAAAATTAATGAAAAGGAATTCGTTAGGTTCAAGGGAGATTTTGGAGCAGCGGGAAGTGCAGGTGAACCTACCAACATGATGACGATCTTGGAATAACTCCAAAGAATGGATGCTCATTATGATCACCTAGATCACAGATTGGATAAAGTGGAAAATTCACAAGGTAGACCGAATACAAGGTTAGATGCACATGGAGGCTGATGGATGACCTAGAGAAGAATTCGAGGATGCAAAATTTTGGAGATGATTTCGACGAGGGGGTCGATGATATTTTTACTTACCAAGGAACGCCAACCCATGGGAGGCATGGTAGAGAAGAAGATGATGACCTTGGAAATATTAAGGTTAACATTTCACCATTTATGGGAAAGAGTGATCTTGAAGCTTACCTAGAGTGAGAGGAGTGAATGGAGATGATTTTTTATTGTCATAACTATTCTAAGGCTAAGAAAGTTAAATTGGCAGCTTTGGAGTTTGGACATTATGCACTCCAATGGTGGAAAAATGAGCAAAGTACCCGAAAGAGAGTTGGTGATGATTTGATTACCATTTGGCAATAAATGAATAGAGCCATAAGGAAAAGATTTGTGTCGACACACTATCATAGGTTGTTGCATCAAAGACTCTAATCATTAACTTAAGGAAGTAGGATCGTGGAGGATTATTATAAATAGATGGAGATGCTCATGATGAGGTTGAGCACGAATGAAGATCGAGAGGCAACCATGGCATGGTTTCTAGGTAGTTTGAATAGTGAGATATCAAATCAAGTAGAATTGCAACAATATGTGGAATTGGAAGAGATATTGCATATGGCTATTAAACTAGAGCACCAAATCAAAAGGAAGGATACAAGCTCATGGTTTAGAGGTGTTTCCAACAGCGAAAGGTCTAATCCAAGTGCTTGGAGCAGCAATCCCACCTTTGATTTAAGACAAAAATCAAAACTTGGAGAAGAAAGTTCCAATCGGCTAAGGAAAGCAGCAAAAGGTGAATCTATCCAAGCACCTAAGATTGAAGGTAAAAATGATCCTAAACCTTCTAAAATTGGTGACATTGTGTGTTTTAAGTGCAAAGGATGAGAACACATTGCTAGTCAATGCCTGAATAGGAGGATTATGGTGCTAAAAGGTAAGGAGACTTGGAATTTGAAAGTGAAGAAAGTAAGGCTGAAATCGAATTTGATGTTGAAGAAATTGGAGGTGAAGAACATGGGGAATCCGAAACACTCAAGGTTTCAAAGAGAGAACATCTTCCACACTCGATGTGAAATTCAAGGTAACATATCTAGTATGATAATTAATAGTAGAAGTTGTGCTAATGTAATTAGTAATTTGGTAGCTAATAAATTAGGATTAACAACCATTAAACATCCAGAACCATATAGATTACAATAGCTTAATGATAGTGGTAAGATGAAAGTAAACAAAAGTAAAATTCAGCATTGATAAATATGTGGATGTTGTATTGTGTGATGTTGTTCCCACGCATGCTGGTCATATTTTATTGGGAGGTCATGACAATTTGATAAGAATGCCATACACTATGGAGGAGAGAATTTCATTATTTTTAAATTTAAGGGAAAAAAGGTTAAGCTGGTGCCATTAACTCCAAAGGAGGTATTTAGAGACCAATTACAAATGCAACACGGGAGGGAGGCTGAATGGGTCAAGGAGAAAGCAAGCATGGCACCCACGATTTCTCCATCCATATAAGAGGGTAGGTTCAAGCTTGCTGTCCAAGGTAAGTCTTCTAAAACTAAAATTGAGTGGAAAGAGCAAGACAAACCCGAGAGTGAAAGAAATCAGGCAAAAACCGAGACTGTTGAGAGAAAAAGGGAATCCGTAAATGAGAAAGAAAAAGAAAGGAAAGAGAAGAAAAAAAGGAATTTTTATCTTAGTTTTGTGGAAATTAAAAAGGAATTTTTGAGTGATAAACCCCTTCTGTCATGACTTATAAAGATGTTAAATTAAACAATCAAGCTAACCCCGAAGAACTTAAATTGCCAAGTTCTATCTCTTCTCTTTTACAGGAATTTGAAGATGTCTTTCCGGAGGAGATTCCTAATAGTTTACTACTTATCCAAGGGATTGAACATCAAATTGATTTTGTGCCGGGAGCTACAATTCCTAATAGGCTTGCATATAGGAGTAATTTCGAGGAGACAAAAGAGCTACAAAGGTAGGTAAGTGATTTGTTAGACAAAGGTTATATTCATGAGAGCATGAGTTTATGTGTTGTTTCTGTATTGTTAGTATCTAAGAAAGATGGCTCATGGCGCATGTGTGTGGATTGTAGAGTTATTAATAATATAACCATTAAATATAGACATCCAATTCCTAGGTTAGATGATATGTTAGGTGAATTACATGGTGCATGTATATTTACTAAAATTGATCTTAAGAGTGGATATCATCAAATTAGGATGAAAGAGGGAGATGAATGGAAAACCGCATTTAAAACAAAGTATAGATTGTATGAGTGGTCAGTAATGGCTTTTGGTTTAACTAATGCACTTAGCACTGTTATGAGATTAATGAATCATGTTATGCGCCCATTTATTGGAAAATTTGTGGTTGTATATTTTGATGATATTCTTTTATATAGTAGAAATTTAGATGATTATGTAGGACATCATAGGTTAATTTTAGAAGTACTTAGGAAAGCAAGATTGTTTGCTAATATTGAAAGTGTGAGTTTTTACAGAAATGAGCCTGTATTTTTAGGATTCTTTTTGACAGTGTTTGACTTAGGAGATTGGGTTTGGTTGCACCTAAGAAAGGAGAAGTTTTCATAGTAACGAAAGTCAAAACTTATGCCTCGAGGGGATGGACCTTTAGAACGGATGAATGAAAACATCTACAAGCTTAACTTACCAGGTGAGTATGATGTTAGTGCTACATTTAATGTTGCTGACTTATCTCCATTTGCTATAGGTGATGATTTTGATTTGAGGGCAAATCCTTTTCAAGAGGAGGGGAATGATGAAAATCCGTCCATACCTGTACAACCGACAACCCACTGGGGTGCAGATCCTATATAGTTGAAGACCGAGCCAATTACTAGGGCTCAAGCCTAGAGATTTAAGGACAACCTAGCTGGATTTATAAAAAGAGTTATCAATTCTCAAAAGGTCTTGTCAATACTCAAAGATTCAAAGCTTGTTTTAAGCATCCAAGTGGAGGAGGCCGATATGGACCCGCGTAGCTGTTTTAGTGCAATTATAGACTCCAGGCAGCAAAGAATGGGTTCAAAATTTTTTGAAATCAATTATCACTAAGAGGTCATGGAATCAAGCTAAGGCAGAAGCAAAATCTCTCAAAGAAGCCATTTGTGCATGGAAGGGATTGTTGGCCGAATTTGCTGTATTTGTTGCTGGCTTTGCTGCATTTTGGTGATTAAGCATTTTCTCTTTGTTCCAATCAAGGGCAACGTATGGAAATCATTATTAATCCTATTTGGCATCATACATGGCATATGGGAGTTAATTTGGAGCTTTACAAGCTGAAAATTGGTCAAAGATAGCTCGGTGGTCAAAATAGTCAACTAGTTTCCTAATTTGAATTTGACTTTTTGTTTTAGATAACTATATTTTATTTTGGTTTTTATTTGTTTATTTTCTGGACAAATCAACTTAGGAAAGTTAGAATTTTATTATTTCAATAGTAAATTAATTAATTCCTAATTCAAAATAAGAGAATTAATTATTCCAAATTAGTTTAGGAAAGAAGTAAAATTCGGCCAACACTTGGTTTCCTAATCTCTATGGCCCAATTCATCTAGTTGTTTTAAGGTTTTATTTTGTTCTTTCAAAACCTATTTAAAGGCATATTTTCAATGAGAAATCAGCTTAGATATTTATTCAGAAATTTATTTGTGAGAAAGAATTCTATTAGCTCTCTTTGAACACCTAAAACACCATTAGAGAGTGAGTGTTTTAGTTTGATTTATCAATAGGACATCCATCACATATTATGGAGTCTTCATCATATACCAAGGTTTCTAATAATAAGTTGATTAGGGGTTAAGGTAGCCACTACAATCTAAACTCAATTGTGATCCGAACTAATATAATTCGGGTTTAGGAGCAAGTCGACTTAGGTTCATATAAACAATGAGCACAAAGTTGACTTTCCCGAAACAAATACCCCTAAAATTTATAGAATTTACTATAGCCATGTTTAGCACAATTTCTATATATTTCACCAAAGTCACTATCATGCTTATAAAGTTTTTTTAATTGTTCAAAACCAAGCAATCTAGCATCTAAGGTTGAAAACAAAACATATCTTCGGGATAAAGCATCTACCACCACATTTTTTTTACCTTTATTATAGCGGATGACATAAGAAAAAGTCTCGATGAATTTAATCCACCTTCCATGCCTACGGTTAAGCTTCCCTTGACCTTTAATATGCTTCAATGATTCATGATCTGTATGAATCACAAATTCCTTTGGCATCAAGTAATGTTGCCATGTGTCCAAAACTTGAACTAATGCATATATTTCTTTATCATTTGTTGGATAATTCAATGCCACACCATTCAACTTCTCACTAAAGTATGCTATAGGTCTTCCTTTTTGCATCAACACTGCTCCAATACTTATACCAGAAGTATCACATTTAATTTCAAAAGTTTTAGAAAAATTTGGTAAAACCAATAAAGGAGCATTAGTTAATTATTCTTTCAATAAATTAAAAGACTTCTCTTGTGCTTCTCCCCATTGGAATCTCACATTCTTCTTGACAGTTTCTGTCAATGGTGCTACAATGATGCTAAAATCCTTGACAAATCTCCTGTAAAAGCTAGCTAAACCATGAAAACTTCTTACCTGGGTAATGGTAGTAGGTTTCGGCCACTCTTGAATGGCTTTAACTTTGGATTGGTCAACTTTAATTCCTACAACCCTTACAACAAATCCTAGAAATACAAGCTAATCTTGGCAAAAATCACACTTTTTAAAATTAGCAAACAACCTTTCTTTCCTAAGTACTTCTAAAACTAACCTAAGGTGTCGTATATAATCATATAAATTTCTACTATATACAAGAATATCATCAAAGTAAACAACCGTAAATTTTCCAATGAATAGACGCATGACATGGTTCATTATCTCATGAAAGTGCTAGGAGCATTAGTTAAACTAAAAGGCATTATTAACCATTCATACAAACCATACTTTGTCTTAAATGCGCCTTTCCATTCATATCCCTCTTTTATTCTAATTTGATGATACCCACTCCTAAGGTCAATTTTTGAAAACATGCATGCACCATATAATTCATCAAGCATATAATCTAATCTAGGAATAGGATGTTTATACTTAATGATTATGTTATTAATAGCTCTACAATCTAAATACATACACTATGAACTATCTTTCTTAGGCATTAATGACACAGGTATAGCACATGGATTCGTGCTTTTCCTAATGTAACATTTTTCAAGCAATTCACTTACCTAGCTTTGTAGTTACTTTATCTCTTTGAGATTACTTCTATAAGTAGGCCTATTAGAAATTACGGCTCCAAGAATAAAATCTATTTGATGTTCAATCCCTTAAATATGTGGTAAACTACTAGGAATCTCCTATGAAAAGACATCATCAAATTTCTGTAAAAGAGAAGATATACAACTTGACAATACAAGTTCTTTAGGGTCAACTAGATGATTAAAATAAGCATGTTTATACATCATGAGCAGCATAGGTTTATTACTCAAAAATACCTTTTTAATCTGACCTTGGCTAAGATAAATTTTTTTTTTTCTTTTTCTTTTCTTTCTCACTTTCGATTTCCCTTTATCACTCTCGGGTTTCTCTTTCTTTTTCTTCTCACGCTTGGGTTTAGAAAACTCATATTCGTGATGTGGCTTGGCCTTGCTCTCTTGTTTGCTTATTGAAGTTTTAGGTGGCATAATGGATTTCTCCCTGCCATTTGGCCTCCCTCCTTTGTTGCATCTACATTTGATCTCTAAACACCTTTCTTAGTGTTAAAGGTTCAGCTTAACTTTCTTACCTTTAGATCAAAACATAATGGAATTTTCTCGATCATAATGCATAGTATTCTTATCAAATTATCATGTCTACCTAACAAAATATCTCCTGCATGCATAGGTACAACATCACACATAACCATATCCATGTAATTATCAATACCTTGGCTTGTTTGTTTGCCTTCATCTTATCACTATCATTAAGCCATTGAAGTGTATATGGTTCAGGATCTTAATTGTTGTTAAACCTAATTTCTCCACTACAACGATACTAATAACATTGGTATAACTTCCATTATCAATAATCATATTACAAATATTACCTGGGATATCACAACGAGTATGAAAGATGTTTTCCCTTTGTACTTGATCTTCATCCTTGTACACGATCAACACTGTTCGTAAGCTTAGTTTGGCCTTTGAAGCATTTTGAGTCTTGGGTTCACCTTGTTCTTCCTCTTCGAATTCTCCATCATCCTGTTTGGTTTTAGCTTCAGCTTCGTCACTATCGGACTCCGACTCTCCATTGTCCTTCAGCACCATAATTTTTCTATTTGGGCATTGGTTGGAAACATCTCCTCAGCCCTGACACTTAAAACACACAATATCATCAGTTCCAGATGGTTTAGAATCTAAACTTACCACTCAATTTTTAGTGTTTGTGTGGATTCGGTCAGATTGTCCCTCCTTGGCCGATTGGAGCTACCTTCCTCCAGTTTCGATTTTGGCTTTGATTTGGATGCGGGATTGCTTCTCCGACCACCTAAACTTATCCTGTCACTACTTAAAATTCCTCCAAACTATGAGCTACTATCTCGCCTTTTGAGTTGGTTCTCAATTTTGATGGCCACATGTAGCATTTCTTCCAATTCCACATATTGTTGTATTTCCACTTGGTTGGCAATCTCTCAGTTTAATCCTCTAAGAAACCTACCTATTGTTGCCTCACGATCCTCATTCATGCTTAACCTCATCATAAGCATCTCCATCTCCTAGTAATAGTCCTCCACGGTTGTACTTCCTTGAGATAAAGCTTGTAATCTTTGATACAACATTCTATGGTAGTCGCTTAGTACAAACCTTTTCCTCACGGCTCCTTTCATTTCTCTCCAAATGGTTATTAATTCATCACCAATGCACCTTTGGGTATTTTTCTCATTGGCCCACCATTGTAAAGCATAATGTCCACATTCTAAGGCGGCCAACTTAACCTTTTTAGCCTTCGAATAGTTATGACAATCGAAGATCATCTCCATTTGTTCTTTCCATTCTAAGTAAGCTTCCGGATCACTTTTATTAAAAAATGGTGGTGCGTTGACCTTAATATTTCCAAGGTCATCATCCTCATCTCGAGCTTGTCTCCCACGATTTTGGCTTCCTTGGATTGCAAATATATCTTCGTACTCTTCATTAAAGTTATCTCCAAAATCACCTCCTCCAGCTTCTTCCCTAAAACATCCGTGTCCTACTCGACCTCGACCACAACCTCCATGAAATTCTATCCTCGAGTTTGGTCCCCTTTGTAAATTTTCAAGTCTACCCATCCTTTGATCAAGTTGATCAAAATGACCATTCATCCTCTGTAATTGTTCCAATATCGCTTGCATGTTCATAGGTGCCGATGAACTTCCTGATGCCCTAGATTCTACTTTAAACCCCATGAAATCCTCTCCAAGTTCTCTTATTGAGTCACTTTCTCTTCATAACCTTGAATCTATCATGTCAGTGAAATAATACAAGAAAACCTCACCAAATTCACTCCCTCATGTGTATCACTCAAACAAGGTTTTGTTCACCCGTGTTTACACTCTAGTTTCAGCTTTTGACTCTTTTTCAAGCTCACTCTCTTGCCTTTTTCCCACTCAAAAGATTATCTCAAAGTTCTAATAAAACACACTTAAAACAACAACTAGGTCACAAGTATGTCCTAATTAAACTTATCAATAAAACAACAACCAAAATAGACAAATACGGAGTGAATTTTGAATGCCTAATTTTCGGCTTTTCTAACAAAAAAGAAGGAAAAATCGCAAACAATTTTTCGGGATCAATAAACAGATAAACCAGAATAGTATGAGACCAAAAATTCAAGGATAAAATCTTGAAAAAGGATTTAATCAATTAACAAGAACAAAATTCGAATAAAGGATGAAATAGTTATTGGTTGTAGTTCTCGTAATTTTAGTCTATATCTCAAATCCTTAAACCAATTTTAATCCAATTAATTAACACCAATATTCAAATATCCAGCAACCAATGTTGAATGAATAAACAGTAACTCAACAATTCTCAATTGAAATTCCACACCAAACAAGCTCAATTTTTCAACCCACTCAAACTCGGCTTTTGCGCAATTTTTTTTCTTTTTTGTAAACTTCGGCCTTTTTTATTTATTTATCACAAATAGAATAATATCCACTAAATATCAAGAAGTACAATCACCAAAAAATCACAACTTCAATGCCAAAAAAAATATCTAAACCCGATCGCACCTTCCAAACTAATAAATTGCAAAGTTTTATGTTTATGCAATACGTTCTCAAAATTCCTTTTTCATTTTTTTTTGGTTGAGTATATGAATACAACTAATCAAGATTAAAATAAGAACTAATATGCAAAACCAACCAACAAACTAGAAAGCAAAAATTCAAGCCAAATAGGTTAAGGCTAAGAATTTTTTTTTTTTTAATATGCAGAACATGTATGGATAGAAGAAACCTTAACCTAATGTCAAAATTGCAAAATAACACAAAAATAAAACAAAGCATATAAGATAGATTAAACCTGAACAAAATTTGGCTCTGATACTAAATGATACTAACCTAGGTCAACTTGCTCCTAAACTCGTATTATATTAAGACAAAGCATCGCTAAATGTTTATATAACAGCCGATGCTTTTAGTAAAAGCGTCGCTAAAAAAAAAATTACTTTAGCTAACACTTTTTGTTAAAAGCATCGGCTTTATTCTTATTTTTTTGGGTTAGAATGGTGTTTTAATTTTGTCAAAATTTGATTGTTTAAAAGCTACCTTCATGCAAAATAATTAAAAAACAACAAAATTAAAATAAATATTTGCATGACAAAATATAAATAATATTGAATAAATTAAATATTAACTCATGTAATATTTTTACAATTTGGTCAACTATTTTATATGTACAAACAAAAGCAATTAAACTACATTGCATATATACTCATTGAGATGAAAGGTTTGAGATTATAATTAATGTCCATTCAGCTCTAAATTGATTGACATCCTTTTGTGACTAAGTTACACCCTCATACTGTATATGAAAAAATTATACTAAAAAATTATTAACACATATACAAAATAAATAAGAATTGATTATTATAAAGTAATTTAGTAAACAAAAATGTTAAAACTACCATTGTCCTTAAGTTTCAGTGAGGTACATTTCTCCTAAGAATGTAAAACACATAATAAGAAAGGAACAAAAAATTAATTAAAACAATAGTAAAAATAATAACAAATATAAACATTTTATGCAAGAAAATGATGTGATTCTGCTCGAGGCCGCTCAACCGATAACCTGCTGGGGTGCTGACTCGACACGGATGAAGACTAGGCCAATCACAAAAGCTCAAATTAAGAGATTTAAGGACAACCTGGGAGTATTTATACAGGGGATAATCAATCTCAACAGAGCTTGTCCATACTTGAAGATACAAAGCCTATTCTAAGCGTCCAAGTGGTGGAAGCCGATACGGACCCGGGTGACGGTTTTGGTACATTTTTGGAGTCCGGGAAGCATGAAATGGTTCCAATGCTTTATGGGTTCAATACATATGCCTAAGAGGTCATGGAATCAAGTTAAAGCAGCCTTAAATGCAATCAAAAAGGGCTTGTACGGACAGCCTCAACAATTTGGCCGAATTTGCTGTATTGCTTGCTGGCTTTACTGTATTTTACTGTATTAGCCTTTTCTTATTTTTCCAAGCATGGGCAACGTGTGGGACTTCATATTCAGCTTATTTGGCATCCTACAAATCATCTAGAAGCTGATTTGAAGCTCAAAAAGGTCAAAGATTGATCAAAGTCAACTTGATCAAAAAGGCTAGCATTTTTAGTTTCCTAATTTGTTTTTACTTTTTGTTTTAGGAAACTACCATTACTTTTTGGCTTTTATTTATTTATTTTCTGGAAAAATAACTTTAGGAAGATTTTTATTTTATTCTTTCCATTGTAAATTAATTAATTCCTAATTTAATATAAAGGAATTAATTAATCAAACTTAGATTAGGAAAGGAAGTATAGTTTCAGCCAAGTAGGTTTCTTTATGTGTGGTGGCTGGTTTTCTTTATGTTCTAGGGTTTTATTTTGTGGCTTTGTAGCCTATTTAAAGGCTTATTTTTCAATATGAATACAACTTTGATTTGATTGAGAAAATACTTGTGAGATTAATTATCTCTTTGTTCTTTGAGAACACCTAAAACACCATTAGAGAATTGGTTGTTTTAGCTTGACTTATCAATAGGTTTTCCATCCCCTATTGTGGCGTCTACATTATACCAAAGTTTCTAACCACAGGTTGGTTAGGGGTTGAGGTCAATTCCATTAGAACTTGAACTTAATTAAGATCCGGGCTAATATAATACGGGTTTAGGAGCAGGTCGTCCTAGGTTCGTATCAGAAAACAGTATGGCATTACAAGCATTTGCATTCTTCATGCTAAATTCCAAAAATTCATTCACACCCTTAGCAAATTGGTTTGATGTTCTATCTTTTGTTATCCATGACTTATCCATTTCCCTATCAATGTAAGCAAATCCAATCTCAAGTAAAATCATAAACAAAATATCAATCAAAGCAAGATTAAAAAAACCCACTAGTTAAATTTGAAGAACAACCCACGACCCAAGCTCTTTCCACTTGCAACCCATGCAATACAATAAACAGTAAGACAAACCCACCTAACCTGCAGCAACAAAGGAAAGAAGAAACCTAGCTAACCTGTGTTTAAAATAAAATGACAAGCCCCCACAACAGGTCACCGATGGCAACAAAGAAAGAAGAAACCCACCTAACCAATGACGACAGAGGTAAAAGAAACCCAGCTAACCGCAACAACAACAAAGAGAAACCTAGCTTCCTGACGGTGACAATGTCAAAGGATAGGTGAAACCAAAAACCTCACTCTTCAACTCTTTCTTAGATTGCTCCCAAAGCTAACATCTTTTAGGTCTTGTTGTTGATGTAGTTTTTGAAAGGAAAGAGGTTTCAAATACATGCATAAAGATTGAAATATGGGATTAAATTTTCAAAAACTGGTAAATAGACGACAGTTTTGATAAGAAAAGCATTGCCTAATGTTTTGATATTAAAATTTTATTTTGAAGTTCTTAAATTTAAAAAACAAATAAGTTAAAAATACAAAAATTAAGTTAAGAATGCAAGCACAACAGTAAGTAAACATGGTAAAAAATTTTAAAAGAAGAGAAAAGCTGACGCTTTAATTAAAAGCGTTGCCATATGTAATAATAGCTGACACTTTAGTATAAAAGTGTCGACTCTCCCCCTTTTTTTTGCTTGAATTGTATTTTAATGTTGTCAAGATTGAATTGTTTAAAAGCTACCTTCGGGCAAAATAGTTCACTAACCACTTATTCTCCAATTTATCTATATATATACATTTACGTAATTATATACACATTAATAAAACTTGAAAAAAGTCAAATAAGGCAAATAGGCATATAATTATGTAAATATATATATAGATAAAGTGGGGAATAAGTGGTCGGTAAATTATTTCGCATGAGACTAGCTTTTAAACAATCCAATTTTGACAAAATTAAAACACAATTCAAGCAAAATAAAAAATACAAAAAAATAAAGAGAAAAGCTGATGTTTTTATGCTAAAGCGTCGGCTATTGGTACATATGGTGATGCTTTTAGTTAAAAGTGTCAGCTTTTCACTTTATTTTATTTTATTTTTAGTTCGAATTGTGTTTTAATATTGTCAAAATTGGATTGTTTAAAAGTTAGTCTTTCAGGACCCGTGCAAGAACCTTTACCGGAATCCTAGACAAACCCTGATCCCAGGGAAACTCTACCGAATCTTCCAATGGAAAATCCGGCAGAATCTCCCCTAAGGGTTGGACTTGCTTTAAAATTTCTTGCATAGAAAATATACTACTATAAGTCTTTATTCCACCCACTTTACTATAAAAATTTTCACAATTTACAGCACTTCGATATCAAACTATACAAAAACATATACACAATAGAAATAAACTAATAAGTTAGAACAAAAATATACCTTTAAATGTCTGCATCTGCCTACTCCACCCACTTATACCGTGCATTTGAAATGTCGTTTTACAACATACAAATGCGTAATATAAAAAGAAAGGTAAAACAACCACCACATTAACAATAACAATAATAGCAACCATTTTAACGATAATAATAATATTAATATAACTTGCCTGAAGGCTACCATATTACCATATATGTCTGAAGGCTATCATATTTATCCGAAGGTAATCACCTGTCCAAAGGCTATAACATAACCACAGCTACTCCAAGGGCTATCTCACCTGCCTAAAGGCTACCACTTGTCCAAGGACTATTATACTTGTCAAATGGCTATCTTTCTTGCCCGTAGGCTGTGACACTTGTCTGAAGATTCCATACAATGATAATTATGATGATGAAAATGATTGTAAACAAAATCATGATAAATAATAACAACAATATTAATAACAAGAATAATATTAACAATAGTGATGACAATAAAAGCAATTAAGTATAATGTTAGTAAAATCAAATTATGAATATTTAAGATAATATAAGTAAAATAATATTTTAAAATTCAAAACATATTATAAAATATGCACTCGCATCGGAGGTACAAACGATACCCTCTAATATGCTGCGCGATCCATGATTCCAGTTGTTGTCGGTATCTTGCTACCAATACAGTCCAAGGTGGTTGCCTAGATTGGCCATCCGATCCCCTGGACTTGTAGGCAACATAGTTATGAAGCTAGCTCTTCATGGACCACATCGGATCGTCGCCCCATGCAGTGTAATACATACAAACATAACATAAAATAACATATATATATATATGTATAAATATACTTAATGCATATATTATATACCAGTGGTGCCCAACAGTATCCAGTGTCCCAAAGCATCGCCTGATGGGAAGGTTAAAGAGAGAAATCTACATCCAGGCTGTCCTGGCTTCCCAGCAGCGCCGATGCTATAACCCTCAATCCCGGACATGGAGGGGCCGACTATGGCCAATATCAAACTTGCCTGACCTCAGTCCGATGGCAACCACGGGAGAGTATACAACCTACGTGCTCATCATATCAGCCTGTGCGCTAATCACATCAACAACTACAGAACACCGGTACTTGTATGGTGCATCTAACAACTATAAATTTTTATAGTATTATTAAAAAATGAGTTTTGATAAAATAAGATAAAATCAAGTTTATGAATAAATAAATAAATTAATTAATTTATGCATAAATATATGTTTGGATATACTAAATTTTAAATAAATATTTTTTTTCAAATCCATGAAATCAATTTACACCAAAAAAATATTAAAAAAATATATAAAAATTCATACAAAATTAAAATCACATAAATGCATTGTTTATGCATCAAAATTTCAAATTGAGATTTATTAAATATACACATCTCTATATAGAAATTGAAATACACAAATATATATATATATATACACGTATATTATTCCAAAACTCACAATATGAAGGCCAATTAACATGCTCACAATTTCTTTTAGCCACCATGTATATATACCTATATATATATATATATTTACAACATAAATTATAAGATAATTACTCATAGTATTTATCAACTATTAGTATAAGTATACATCTATTTATATATAATTTGCCCACTCACAGCAATTGAGGTGCCTAAACCAAATTCACTCAACAGTCTCCTTGGTTGGCTTCCCGATTTAAACTTGAAAGAACCCAATAGGATCCTGTTAAGTGGGTGGTGTGGGTGGACGTGAAAAATTAAAGGTATTTAATGTTTTTAAAATTATTTCTAATGCATGTACCTATAGATAGCTTGATACTGAAGTGCTGTAAAGTGTGGGAATTATTGTAGTAAAGTGGGAGGAATAAGGAGATATTGTTAGAAGTGCATTTTCGTGCAAGTAAATTTTAGGCATATTCTATCCTTAGGGAAGGTGTTGCCAGATTTTCCATAGGACGGTCCGATAGGATCTTTCTGGAATCAGGATTTGTCTAGGGTTTTGGTAAGGAATCTTAGACGGGTCCTGACATAGTCTCATGCAAAATAATTCACCAACCATTTATTTCCCAATTTATCTATATATATTTACATAATTATATGCATATTTGCCTTATTTAACTTTTTCGAGGTAAAACCTCGGCCTCCATCTCTATTTTACTTCATATCTCAGTCTTATAAAGATCATATAAGCATATTGTACTTTCTGATATCTAGGATCCATGGACTCCATGGTAAAGATAGAGCATATTTGTACTCAAAGTACTTGGTATGAACATAAGGAAAGCCTTTTTGAAAGAAGGAAATAACTTACAAACTTATATTTTAGAATACATTGATAATATCTTATGAAATGATTTTGATTTGGCTTTTACATAAGAAGAGCTCTATATATGTAACACAATGATACAAACATGAAGGACAACTGACTTGACCTAAAGTAGAAAGAATCTGCTTTTACAAAAGCTAAAGGTACATACCAATAAATAAACCATAAAAGCACACTAACACAACTTTAACTAAAGCATACAATAGCAGAAAGATTTTGCCTTTCACAAAAGCAATTATATATGATAAAACTTTTACTTTATTATAGACTAGTGACTTGGTGACAAGGTTTGGAGACCCACCTTCTTCATATGGGTCCTGAGAATCTTCCCACATCATTATTTCTTCAATTATATCACTAGGGACTTAAATGGGATTTCCATTAGCATTGAACAATCCTTTTTTGTCTTCATCCATGATATTAACAGGATCATGAGTAGCAATCTTTGAGGAAGTGGAAGATGTTTTAGAAGTCTATTGTCAAGACCCATCCAAGATCCCTCATCGGAACCCTAGACAAGCCCTGATCCCAGGAAAATCCTACAGGACCTTCCAGTGGAAAATTCTGCAGAACCTCCCTTGAAGGTTGGACTTACCACAAATTCCCTGCACTGAAAACACACTTCTATATATGTACCACCTTATTCCTCCACTTTACTACAATTTAATTCTACAATAATCAGTACTTCCATAAATTAAACATGGAACTAATGCAGCATTTAATAAAATATATCCAATACAATATTCAGAGCATCATAGGGTACAGTTAAGTATGGAAGTTATACAACAAAGGATGGAAAGAAATATTACAATAGAAATAAATGAAAATAAAGAGAACTCCTCGAAATACGACAGCAATGAAGATCAAGCTCGCTCCAATCTTTGTACCTAGGGGAACATATTTAAAAATATGAGATGCTAATCAACTCAGTGAGTGACCCTATCTACTATACAACTATAATAATAACGATAATCATAGTACACTTTATTAATTAAGAATAAACAAGTAAACAAATAATAATTAATTGAAAATAATATTTTCTCTCAAAACCCTCACCATTCATTCTGTTGGAAAAGTTCTCCTTTTAAAACATTTTTGCAAAACCCAATCTTTTATGCCCCAAAAATCAAGGAATAATTAATTTAATAAAAATTTAAATAATCCAAATACAAATAAAATATAATAAAATAAATTTAGAATACTTGCATTAAAGAAATATAACATAAAAGTGAATTTCAATACATAATTCGTAACATTTGATTTAATAAACTAAAATAAATAGTGTCAAAAATATAATTTAAATAATTACAAACAATCATGTAAAATAAATGGTAAAAATATATTATAAAATTCATTTTGAAATATTCATTCAATCTATATAATAAAAATATGGCAAGATGCATTTTAAAAACATTATTTTAAAATAAATGTCATAAAATATGAATGAATACATTTTAGAAAAATACTAATTGGAAATAGGTAATAAAACAAATTGAATACATTTAATTTAAATACGATTTTTAAACTTTAGGATTTGAAATTTATATCAGAAAAATAATACTTGATGCACCATACTATATACCAGTGATGCCCTACGATACCCAGCGTTTCGAGTACCGTCCAGTGGGAGGTTAAAGAGAGAAACTTGCATATGGTCGCTTCGGTATCCTAACAGTGCCGCTGCTTAAACCGTCATCCCGGTCATGGAAGGGGGTAGCTTATGGTCAATATCAAACTTGCCTGCCCTCGGTCCAATGGCAACTCATGGGAGACATTATAACTTACGCGCTAATCATATCCACATATATAGTACAGAACACTAGTACTGTATGAGTGCATCTAAAATTAATTACTAAATTTATTAAAATACCAAGTCTTTCCAAAATTCACCATGGGAATTATACCATTTTTCAAATTCACAATCCCACATTTTTCTTTAATCCTCATCATAAATCCATCACTTTAAAATCCATCAATTTCAAGTCTATCCATTTAAATATAACAATTTTCAACACCATGAAAACCTGATCCATAAATAATCAAACGTATAACTATGGATTTTGAACTTAATACCTTAATACAATTATTTTTTCTCAAACTCTTAAAATCAATTTATATCAAAATCACATAAATTTCATATTTGCTTAAATCCATATAAGTACATTTATTATACGCAATAAATTCCATAATATAAATTTAACAATAATTGATCATAATTTAAATCCATAACTTCTTTAAAACCAAATATATGATTTCCATGCAATATATGCTTAAATCAATAAACTTTTGGCATCATAAATTCAAAAATAAATTTAATAACAATTTAGAACATAATTTATTTAAAAACCCAAAATACAATTTTTGATGCAATACATGCACTAAGTCAACATAAATCATCATCATAAGCTCAAATAACAATTTCTTAAATATTAAACATATATAGCACGTTTTTCATAAATTCAATTAGCACCATATATATATATATATATTTTTTTTTTTTTTCACAATCCCAAAATATAGTTCGGTGACATTACATATATTAATCAGTCATAATTTGACATTATAAATTTTAAATATCAATTCCTCTCAATATCAAACACATTTATTTTTCATAATTTCAAATAACATAAAATATATATTTTTAATAGTTCCCAAAATAGTTTTGAAGGTGGGTCATTCACCTCGAGTATATAATCCAGCCAAGATCCTCCATAGGATCAATTGTACGACTCACAAATGCTCCTAGAATAACAATATTACATAGTATTAAATAAATTAATATTTTATTCGGGTAAATAATATCCAGTATTCGGGGAAGCGAACACAAACGACAACCAAAATTTATGAATGATATACCGAATTGATGCTTGTGAAGTGAGGATTATGAATATGGTCTTACTTCCCGGAGATCGGACTCGTGGTGACCGAAATCTTGTCGAAAAGTTCTCAGATTTTAAGCTTTTAATTCTCACAATCTGTTAAGAATTGAGGTAAGTGGACACCGGATTTAGGTTCAGGGGGTCGGAATTAGTGGGAGAAGATAGGTGGTACGATCAGGAACTTGCCGGAAATCGATTTCTCGATGAGCCGCCATGGTCATCGGAACCTGTCACTCCCGGCGACGCATCGAATGATGCAATGGGAAGGTAGATTAGGGAACGGGTGACGCAACGGAACCGGCGGTGAGGCAAACGGAGGTCTGGTTTGGGAGAAATCGGCCGGAGAAGGAAACATCTCGATCCGGGTGCGTCGCGGGCGATCTGGCCATGATTTTTGGCTGGCTGGCCGGTTTTCAGGTGGACTTCAAGGTGGGGTAGCACGTGTATGGAAAGGGTGGCTAGAAAATGGCAAATCGGCAGTGGCCGGTGGTGGTGGTCTCTCCTCTCTCTCTCTCCTCCCATCTCTCTTTCTCTTCCTCCCTGGCCCACATGTGTTTTGGCCAAAATAAAAGCCACCTGTGGGTGACACTGTTCACTCATGGGATTGGCTAAGAACATGACACATGGCACATACTGTTCACTCAATTAAAAAATATATTAAAATATTATGGTATTTGGAAAACTTTGCAGGTCCATAACTTTTTATCTTGGTGTCCAAATTAGACGTGCCGCTAATCTATGAACTCATATCGACGAGTACTTCACAACCATGCATGAGTCAAAGCTCAATTTTACAAAAATAAAAAGTTAACTCGAGCACCATTGAATAATTTGGACCTCAACTTGTTTTGCTCATAACTTTCAAACTAAAGCTCTGTTTTCGACGTGCTACTAGTCTATGGATTCATGTTGATGCGTACTTTGCAATGGTGTCTTGGTCAACTTGGAATTTTATCCGAATGAAAAAGTCAAAGTTGGACCCTTTCGGTCAACAACGATCAAATCCGGTTAACGTGCAAAAATTCCGGTATGATTTAGGATGGGGTGTTACACTATTCTACTGGTAGGATGTAGACACATGACACTTGTTGAGCTCCAACTGTAACTATTGGTCAAACTTCAGCTGTGTAAAGATTCATAATGACTGGAGGAGGATCATAATCATTTATCTCACATAGATGATTGACAAATCCTTTCATCAATTCCTTATTTGGCTCATTATGCACTGTTATCCACTCATAAGCTATATTTTGTGCAAAATTGTCCTGCTGTTGGAACCCACAAATATGGGCGAGAGATTATGAAGGAAGTGACGACTTTCTCTCTTTGATCGAGTGTCATAGCTCATAAATTATATGAGGAGATGATTTCTTAGATTGTTTTTCACCCCAAGATAATGGTTCAAATATTCTAGAAAGGTCCAAAGAAGCGATCCTTCTTGATTGGGATCATAAATATGTTTATGAAGAGCTAAAGGATTAAACATGGTAGCCATGCTATGTAAGACTACACTGCATTAAAGATACCAAAGTTGATTTTTTGGAAATGTTATATGTAGATGGATGGTGAAAGGCATAAAAAATGATGTGTCTGGGTTAATAGTAACTCTAGATTACTAGTGGGGAGTTCTTGACTGATTTGAAAGACATGAGTAAAGAGTCAAGCTTTCATAAAACTCTGAATTTCTATAGTGATTTTGGGGTTTTCCAAACAAGGAGGAAAAACCTTTTTAATTTTAGCTTTTTGAGGAAGTGGAAAAAGGAACTGGCCATGAGTATGAAATGGTAGGAGGAAACTGGTGAGATTATATGGATAGGTTTTGGTATAAAAAGTAAGTTCGGAATGAGGGTCTCATGGCCTTTTATATGCTTTACCTTATAAGTGTACTTTGAAAACCATTCTTTTAATCTCAGAAGTTAAGCAATAGGTAAGGCCATGGTTTTAAATTCAATTATCCTCGTAAATGAGGAATTATCCATCTTAATTTGAAATTTATGGCTAATTAAATGGGATTCGAAATTTTTAGATCCATTTTTACTGCTAATATTTCCTTGTAAATTGAGTGATAATACTGCTTTGAGGGTTTGAATTGTTGAAATGTGGTGATCTTGCCACAATGTGCAAGGTAGTTCGGTTACACTTGCACTCTTTATTTTGCAACATCAAAGACCAAACATTATTTATGTTTATCCATTTGATTTTATCTTGTAATGTTTAAGAACAATATCCTTTTTTGTAATGCCCTAAGCTCATTAACTAAGCTTAGGGGCTTTTTGTCTAGTGCTGGAATTATATTTCCAGCAACATAGGTCCACTTTCTTGGATTCCGTTTGATGAAGGTTTGGGATTTGGATTTGAATTTTGTATATAATAAACTAGAAATGCAGAGGAAGTAGCAACAAAAAGAATGGCCCAATTTGGAGCTGGGAAGGCTGAGTTAAGTCCTAAACATTCTGACCCTTGTGCAGTTTTGTTGCCCAGAAATCAGGACAAAACTGCCTCGGGTTGGATTATTTTTGAATGGGTAAATGGACTTTGTTTTATCTAATTTTTGGCTAGAACACAGTTTAATATTCAAAAAGGCTTCCCTCCAATTTTCAAGTCAAATGGAGCTGTTTTTCAAATTCAAATGCCTCAAACAAGCTGAACTGCCCGTTAAAGAAGGTTTTTTGCATGCCCAGCACATTGATTAGAGTTAGTTGAGGTAGTTTGGCTTGATTGGTTACTTTTAATGCTTTTGTATTTATTGCTCAATATGGCAGCATGTATTATTGTCTTTTTGATGTATTTAAAAGTATGAAAATTGTAATGAAAACGTGAGGAAGAAAATATTCAAAAAATAGATTTTGAAAAACAACATTTTTGGCTCTTTCTCTCTCTCTCTCTCTCAACTACTATATTTGTTTTCTTCTTCTTCCCAAAAGCTAACAACCTTCTCAAGAACCCTAAACCTCCATTAAAACCAGAAACAAAACCTTAATAAACCCAAAAGAAAACAAAATCAAGAACCAAGAACCAATAATAATCATTCTTGACTAACACCTTGAATAATTGTGCTCTAGGGTACAACAACATAAACCCACACCAAATTCCATCATGAATTGACCAGTCATATGACCAAAATAATGCTGCTGTCATGTTTTATCTTCTTCGATAAGAATTGCATTATAATAATGATCACTAACATTTATTTTTAATATCCATTTGTCTTTTCTAGGAATCTTAAGACGGGGAGAATTGGACCACATCTTTTAGCCTTTTTACAGCTAATGTTTGTTCTTCTCCCTAAGATGGAGGGTTATATTTTCAAAAGTTTTGACAGCTTGGTTGTCCATTCAAAGACATAGGAAATAAAATCTTTGACATGGTTAAAAAATTGTTGTATCTTCTTTTGACTAAGCTTCTTGTCTGGGAAGTGGATCAACTCTTTGGTGATGTGGGATCCTGGTATTGTCTTTCATTTTGTAAGGTGCATTCCCACAAACTCTATTTGGGACTGGTCTACATGGATCTTAGGCTTGGATAACATAATCCCATAGGATGAGACTATGTCATAAAACTTCTCTAACAATTGATTATGGGCTTATTCTATCTTTGAAAAGAGAAGAATGTCATCGATGTAAACTATTGCTGTATGGAGTATGAGCTCCAAAATCTGAGTCATAGTTTTTTGAAATAGTGATGGGGCAACCTTTAGCATAAACAATAAGACTGGCCACTAATACTGTACATTGGGAATGCAGAAGCAATCTTATACCTATCATCAGGGTGAATACCTACTTGCCAAAATCTTGATAAATCAAACTTTGAGAAAATCAATGCATCTTGAAGATGAACAAAAAGAAAATTAATTTTTGGTAGTGGAAACTTATTGTCTTAGAGAAAGTTGTTGAGAGGCTTGTAATCAGTCATCAGTCTTTGCTTTCCTCTTAGTTTCTCTGATCTTTTTCCATATAGAAAGTTTCATATGACCATTGGGAATTCGTAGGCTCTATAAGACCTTGTTGTAGGAGTGAAAAGCATTCTGCCTTTGCTAAAGCCAAATTAGATGGTGACATTCAAGAGTGTGTTGCTTTGGTTGGATTTATATCTTTATCTTCAAATTCTTATACTCTTTTGAGTTGGAGAAGTTGCATATGCCTTGTAGTTGGAGAAGTTGCATATGCCCTGTTCATGTAATCGCTTGGAATTTTCATGAGCTTCTCCTAAGCTTCTTTTTGTGTTCAGCGTGTCATAATTCTTATGAAGATCTCATTGGCCACAATAGCTTGTATGGGTGTGAGTGCTTTAAATGGCCTTACATTCTCTTCCCTATTGTATGATTGTGAGTGCTTTGAATGGCCTTACATTCTCTTCACTATGGAGATTGATTTAGCTCATTAAAGCACCTACTCTTATCGGTTCTTGTTTGTGATCAAACTTAACAAGTTCCCAAGATCATATGCCTACAAATAAGCCTTCATTTTGATAGACCAAACTGAATAATTTTAGCCATTAAATAAGGGTTGTAAAGGTGCTGAAAAATGAGAGGAAGCCATTGAAACTGAGAGGTTTTATTTGGTTTCTCACTCATAGTTGAAATCAAAGGATTCCAAGAAAGCTCTAATACCAAATTAAAGTTAGATAGGGTTGACTCTAAAGAGGACTTAGAAGTTATTTGGCTTGAGATTGTGTTTTGAATGAAGCTTCAGCTCTTAGTTTTGCAAGTGTTGGTTAAGCGAAACGTAGTAGCTTATTAACCTGGTTGGTTATGGAAGTGTTTCTCAGTTTTTTCGTAAAACGAAATTGAGCCAAAAGGACTTAGTCTCATTCATTTGGTATGTGAATATATTGCATACTAAGTGTGAATTCAATGAGTTTGCCATCCAAAATAGCTAATGAAACCTAAATGTTTGAAACCAAAGCAACTGGTAGTGTGAATGCAATGTCATACCTTTTCGTTCAATAGTTGCTTGACATTTGCTACTTTTGTATAGCTTTTGTAACACCTCAAATTGAGAATATATTTAAAATTTGAATTTTTAACTAAGTTTGACTAGAGGTAATTGAAGTTGACTAAGCAATTTCATAGTTGACTTTTGGGTATAGCTAAAGTTTCATTTTGACTAGGGCACCATCATCAAGAATACATCACCACAAGTTCATAGACTGATGGCACATGAAATTTTGAGTTACAGATTGAAAGTTATGGTAAAAAACAATTCTGAAGATATTTGGTCATTTATCAAATGGGTCCATTTACATTTGAAGTGGTGTACTTTATTATTAAATATATATTTCCATTAATTTTTATATATGTATATATAAAATAGATTTTTATATATTAAATGTTATATTTTTATTACAGATTATATGTATATATATAATTGTTTTCAAAAAAGAAGAAAAAGGAGAGAAAAACAATCATCATCATTCTTTTCCTTTCCCCCTCCCTATGTGTGTAGCTTGACAGCCCTTCTAAACACATGCTACTCATGCCTCCATACAAGAATCGGCCAACCTTCAGTGACAACAAGCTGACCCACCACCCGAAACCTTTAGCTTAAACTCCTAGCTACCATTTCTTGCTGAGAGCTCGCTGTAAAACCTCCATATTTGCTAGAAAATTCAAGGAAAATAGATGCTCCAATTTTTCTCTGATCACTAGATTCCGACGGTTTTCCAACCTAGGGACCAACTTTATTCCACTATTTTTCAAACCTTTTGAATCCATTGATGACCTTCTTTTGATTCAATTTGTTGCGGCACAAAAAGAAACCCCATTTTTAGCAACAAATTTCAAGCGAAATTTTTGGCCACCTCCGGTGATATCAAGCTCAACAAAAGTCATAATGTCACTTATCCAATGGGCTTTCCATTGATTCCTAATTTGTGAATTATGGTTGGATATTTGTGAAGTTGCCATTATTGGAGCTAGAATTTTGTGATTATGTTGAAATTGGACAAGTCTATAGGTAATTGTCATTGCAATTAGATTCTTAGTGATTATTGCAAGCTAATAGAATGTTCAATTTCAATTAATTATCAAGATATTGAAAAATTTCAATTTTGAGCCTTAGGCTAAACAGGTCCACTATGTGGATTGGCTTGAAACGACTGAAAAATGGCTAAATTGACGAAAAATACAAAACGGCCTCCGTGGGCTTCAAATGGCCGATCCTGGGGCGATGGTAGGCGTTTCGGCCTAAAATTTGGCAAACGTGGTCATCAGAAGGTGAGTAATATGGGTAGCTAGCGCGTGCATAAGGATGTTGGTTGGATTTGGACAAATTGGCAGTGACCTAGTTAGGCATTAAACGGGTTCAGGGTGGTGGGTCTGTGAGGGAAGTTTATCGGGCCTGGGGGACAAAATGGATATTTTGGGACTTATTTTCTGTTAGGCATTCTTCCCAATATTTATATAGAGCTTTGGATTATTAACAGATAAAAATATGGACTGGTTTGGGCACTGATATAGAACTGATATTTAAAATTTTACCAAATCATAACTTTTTATCCGTAACTTGGAATTTGGCATGCCACCAATCTATGAACTTGTATCGATGAGCTTTTGACAATGGTATATCGGCTAAACAAAAATATTAACCATAGAAAAAGTCAATTGGAACCCACATATTGTCCATTTGGTCAAACGTGGTCAAACTTGTACAACAAAGGTATTTTTTAGTACGGGTTGTTACAACATACCCCTTTCAAAGATATTTCATTCATGGAATTTGTAGCATAGTTTTGGAAGAGGTGAGGATATTGACTCCGCATTTGATCCTCTCGCTCCCAAGTTGCCTTTTCTACTAGGTGATTATCCAAAGAACCTTCATTAAAGGTATAGTCTTATTGCGAAGCCTTTTCTCTTCCCTACTTAGAATTTGCACTGGTTGCTCCTCGTAGGATAGGTCATCCTTCAACTCAAACTCTAGTGTCTCCAACACATGCGATGGGTCTAAGATATACTTACGGAGCATGAAGATGTAGAATATATCATGGACTTGAGAAAGCTCCTCCGGCAAGTCTAACCTGTAAGCCACTAGACCTATATCCTCTCAACTATCTCATATGGTCCAATGTAGCGAGGACTTAGCTTCTCTTTCATTCCAAAGCCTACTATGCCCTTCCAAGAAAAGAGTTTTAGGATTACCCAATCACCAACCTCGAACTCTAGATCCTTCCTACACATGTTCGCGTAGCTCTTTTGCTTATCTTGTGCTGCTTTCTACCTGGCCCATATAATATTAACCATGTCCACTGTCTCTTGTACAATCTTGAGACCTAGAAGTTTCCTTTCACTTATCTTATTCTAACATAATGGTGTCTGACATTGTTTCCCATACAACGCCTGGACCTAGAGGAAGAGGTTTAAAATAGATAAAATGTGAGATAAAGAAATCTCAGTGAGTGGCATAGTATAATAGGAAAGTAAAAATTTATTTTCATAAAACCTTCTCTCAAGATCTCTCATTCCACTCTTTTCAAAGGTTCCCCTTTTTAAAATCATAAAATCGATGCTCAAAAAGGTATAAAGTGAACGATTATTATAATATTATAAATGTCTTAATCAAGATATAAATATCGAGCATAAAATATTATAAACATAATTTCACAAATAATTATGAAAGTGCAGTAATAACCACCATATTAGAAAATCAACAATATGCTCAGACCATACGCAATGTAACATATGATATACTAAATTGTAAACCATGGTATAATTGAAATAGTAAACTATTGGGATGTACCGAACCTCAGGCCCATGACAATTATAAATTGTTCGGATGAATCCAACCTCATGGCCCTTGGCATTAATAAGCTGTTGGGATGAACCCAACCCTGACGGCATCATGGCAAACACACACACTATAATATAATACTGATATGAAACACTGGTATTATATGGTATATCAATTAAAAATAAACTATGCAGTATCCGTAAAACAAACTTATGAGATCATCCTTTCCAAATAGTATTGTATTATAAATCATAATATATTATTCAAACTCAGCCTCTTATTTAAATATTTCAAAATTTTCAAATCATCATTTCATGCTAAAACCAGAAATACCATAGTGAAATATAAATCACCATAAACTAATTTTAAGCACATAAAACTATAAAATATTTAAATATGCTTAAAGTCATATAATTTTCAATTTGCCTTCTCAAATAAATTATTTTCCAAAATGATTTAAAACCTCAATTCAAATATCAAGATATTTAAATACCATAGGTCTATTTATCAGCTCATTAGAATTAGAAACCATTTAAAATATTATCAAAAGTTACATAAAATTATCACACATATATGTATAAACAGATCCTCAAATATGCATAAAATGAACATTTAAATCAAACGATATCTTTATGTAAAATGCTCAAACCATAGAATTTTTATACTATATGTGCAAAACATTTTAAAATTATAACCACTCACAATACTCTGGATGCTAACTCATGCTACCCTATAGGACTGCCTCCAGACTCAACTCGAGTGTTTGTAATATAATAAAAATATTTCTTAGGCTCCAACAAATAAACCAAAGATATTTGTGTACACAAATGTCTTAAAATGATTTGTACAACTATAAAATTATGTAAACTGGACACTAAACGATCCAATCATAATGCATACCTTTAGGACTCGATATCCAAAATAGGGGCTTGTCACCCAAAGGCTATCTAATTTCACTAATCTAACTACAATTTTGTCTAATTTAACCCATTTTGTCGAAACATAGTTTGAATTTATTTCGTATTTAAGTAATTGACCCAAAAATGAAAAAATTATCAAAGGATGATTAAATTCATGAACTTTATATCGATGGAAAGCCCAAGAGACAAGGAATAAAATGGTGTGCTTACCTCGATCCAACGATGACTCTAGTGGCCCAAAAACTTGATGGAAATCTCGGTCAAAGTCCTCGTTAAAGTATCTCTCAAATGGTGAAGAATCTTGGCAAGTGGACCATGAAAATGAGTTTAGAGGGTTCAAAAATGGGGGGAGGGGTATGTGGGTTGGTCTAAAACAACCGAAAAATGGCGAAATGACTATCGTGGGCTTCAAACGGCCTATCGTGGCAGGCGGTTGGCCAAAAATTTGGGTAGTGTGATGGTCAAAAAGTGGGTAATATGGGTGGTTGGCATGTGCATAAGGATGGTGGCCAGATTTAAACAAAACAGCGGTGACCCAGTTGGGTGTTAAACGGGTTCGGGGTGATCCCGTTCGGACCTGTGGATCTAGAGAGAAGTTTATCGGACATGAGGGAAAAATGGATATTTTAGAACTTGTTTCCTGTTTGTTATACTTCTTTACATTTATATAGAGCCTTAAATCACTAATATAAAAAAATATGGACTGCTTTGGAGACTAATATAGAACTGATATTTAAAACTTCATAGAACCATAACTTTTTATATGTAACTTGAAATTTGGCATGCCGCTAGTCTATGAACTTGTATCGACGAGCTCTTCACAATGGTACATCGGTTAAACAAAATCTTAACCATAGAAAAAGTCAACCTAGGACCCGTATACAGTCCACTTAGTCAAACCTGGTCAAACTTGTATAACAACGGTATTTTGTGGTACAGGTTATTAAATAGTTATATCAACGGTATCATTGAAATAATAAACCATTGGAATGAACCCAACTTCATGGCCCGTGGCAATAATAAACCATTGGGATAAACTCAACTTCACTGTCCGTGATAATAATAAACCATTGGGATGAAGCTAATCTCGTGGCACTATGGCAAACCCGAGCGCTATAATATAATACTGATCCAAAATACTTGTACTATATGGTATATCAATTACGAATAAACAATACAATATCTGTAAAATAATATTACGAGATCATACTTTTTCAAGCAATACTGTATCATAAATCATAATTTAATATCCAAACTTAACCGCTTATTTAAATATTTCTAAAATTTCAAATCATCATTTCATGCTAAAACCATAAATACCACAGTGAAATATATCTCACCATAAACCAATTTTAAGAACATAAAATTGTAAAATAGTTGAACATGCTTAAAATCATATAATTTTTAATTTGCTTTTTCAAATAATTATTTTGAAAAATGATTTAAAACCTTAATTCAAACACCAAGATATTTAAATACCACAAGTCCATTTATGAACTCGTTAGAATTGGAAATCATTTGAAATATTGTCAAAAGTCACATAAAATTATAACACATATATGCATAAAATGAACATTTAAATAAAACGATATGTATATGTAAACTACTCAAACCACATATATATTATACTACATGCCCAAAACATTTTAAAATTATAACCACTCATAGTACTGTATATGCTAATTCCTGCTACCCAGTAGGACCGCCTCAAGTGTCTGTAATATAATAAAATTATTTGTCAGGCTCTAACAACTAAACCAAAGATATTCATGTATACCAAATGTCTTAAAATGATTTGTACAACTATAAAATTACGTAAATTGGACATTGGCCAATCCAATTATATTGCGTACCTTTAGGATCCGGTACCCAAAATTGGGGCTTTTCTGATGGAATTTGGTGTAGGTTTATGTTGTTGTACCCTAGAGCACAATCATTCAAGGTGTTAGTCAAGAATGATTATTGTTGGTTCTTAGTTCTTGATTTTGTTTTTTTTTTGGTTTGTTAAGGTTTTGTTTCTGGTTTTAATGGAGGTTTAGGGTTCTTGAGAAGATTGTTAGCTTTTGGGAAGAAGAAGAAAACAAATGTAGTAGAGAGAGAGAGAGAGAGAGAGAGAGAGAGAGAGAGCCAAAAATGTTGTTTTTCAAAATTTTTTTGAATATTACTTCCTCACGTTTACATTACAATTTGCATACTTTTAAATACGTCAAAAAGACAATAAGACATGCTGCCATATTGAGCAATAAATACAAAAGCATTAAAAGTAACCAACTAAGCCAAACTACCTCAACTAACTCTAAGCAATGTGCTGGGCATGCAAGAAACCTTCTTTAATGGGCGGTTCAGCTTGTCTGAGGCATTTGAATTTGAAAATCAGCTCCATTTGACTTGAAAATTGGAGGGAGGCCTTTTTGAATATTAAACTGTGTTCTAGCCAAAAATCAGCTAAAAAAAAGTCCATTTACCCATTCAAAAATAATCAAACCCCAGGCAGTTTTGTCCAGATTTCTGGGCAAAACTGCATAAGGGTCAGATTGTTTAGGTCCTAACTCAGCCTTCCTAGCTCCAAATTGGGCCATTCTTTTTGTTGCTACTTCCTCTGCGTTTATAGTTTATTATATACAAAATTCAGATCCAAATCCCAAACCTTAATCAAACAAAATCCAAGAACGTGGACCTATGTTGCTGGAAATACAATTCCAGCAACTAGACAAAAAGGCCCTAAGCTTTAGTTAATTGAGCTTAGGGCATTACAAAAAGGATATTGTTCTTAAACATTATAAGATAAAATAAAATGCATAAACATAAATAATGTTTAGTCTTTGATGTTGCAAAATAAAGAGTGCAAGTGTAACCGAACTACCTTGCACATTGTGGCAAGATCACCACATTTCAACATTTTCATCAAAAGGCTAATCTTTTGAAATTGAACCTTCTAATGGGTCCTCATAATATCTAAATTCATTAATCTAACTTGAATTTTCTCCAATTTTGTCCAAACACAGTCCTAATTTATCTCATCTTTAATTAATTGACCCAAAATAGAAAAATTATCAAACGATGTCCAAAATTCACAACCGTTGTATTAATGGAAAGCCCAAGAGATAAGTAATAAATGGTATGCTCACCTCGGCCAAATGATGACTCTGTTGTTGGGGTGAGAAGGTTATGACCAAGAGCAAGCTAGCTTGAAGATTTAGCAACAAGCAAGTTTTTGGTGATGCTCTTGGGAATGGTTGTGTGTGAGTTGTGTTTTTAGGTTTTGGTTATGGTGTTTTCTGGTTTTTAGGGTTCCTAGAGTGTTCTAAGGTGTTGAAGAAGAGATGAGAAGAAGGGGACCACGTTGGCTTTTGAAAATAAGGCTTAGATGTGTAGCCATTTCATTCATTTTACAATATAAGCTTGAAATTACAACTAGTTCACACATGCCAAGCATGTGAGCTTACAAAATGAGTAAAATATTTGAAATTTAAAAAGTAAAATGGTCAACACCTAACTTTTCATACACAAAAGAGGTAAAAACCAGCTGCAACATGTCTATTCCAAATATAGTAAAAAGTGGCACATGGTTTGAACTAAGTTCCTATTGTTTAACTAGTTTGGGTAAACAACCAAACTAGCTTCACCTACTTAGTTCCGCTTTGTATCTGCTTATGAAACTTGGTTTGAAGCATCCTTGGTCATCAATAAATATTGTTCCAAGAGCTATAAAAGTTCTGGAACCGGATCATGGGCCAAACAGCTCCAAAACTGACCCATACTCTGCATACTGGGCCCATCAGATACAGCAATCTGTTTGCAATAGAAAATGGACTTTCCCATGTCATTTTGATCTAAAATTTGAACCATAGTCTTCTATATATGTCTGTAGACATCCCTCAAAATTTCATCCCAAAACTCGATTTGAAACCAGGGTGTGCATGCTAGCCGGTGACATGCACCATCAAGTGGCAAAATTGCCACACTTCAACACTCCTCCTTGGCAATTTTGTATGAGACATTGAGAAGTCCTCTCAATATCTCAAATCTCTTCTTTCCAAATGGCTTGGTGAATATATCCACCAAGTTCTCCTCGAAAGTCACATACTCCAACTTCACTTCACCACTTGCTTCAAATTCCCTTAAGGAATGATACTTGACCGGTATGTGCTTGGTCCTCCCATGTTGGACTGGATTTTGTGTAATTGCTATTGCTGAAGTATTGTCACACAATATTACCGTGGATTCCTCTTTCTTCAAGCTCAAGTCCTCCAATAATTTCCTAAGCCAAACACCTTGATTAGCACAACTTAAGCAAGCAATATACTCGGCTTCCGCGGTGCTTTGTGCAATAGTTTGTTGCTTCTTGGAATTCCATGAGAAAGGACCATTTCCAAGAGTGTAAATGTAGCCCGATGTGCTTTTGCTATCATCCAAGGAACCAGCCCAATCACTATCACTATAACCAAGCAAAGCTTCATTCATGCCATCCTTGTACCATATACCAAAATCACTAGTACCTTTCAAATACCTTAGGATTCTTTTTGCACAACTAAGATGATTTTGTGACGGACAATGCATAAATCTTGACAAAACAGCCACACCAAACATGATATCTGGTCTAGTAGAGCATACATATAAAATGCTACCAATTAAACTTCTATAGATGGAAGGATTTACCTTTGGAGAATCATCATCCTTCACCAACTTGGTGCCTTCATTCATAGGTGTGGCAACGCTATTACAATCCTCCATGTCAAACTTCTTAAGCAACTCCTTCACATAGCTTTCTTGAGATATGAAGATGCCCTTGGATGATTGGACAACTTCAATTCCAAGAAAGTATTTCATCTTTCAAAGGCTAGACATCTCGAAGTTCAATTCTAGCTCACTTTTGAAATTGCTCACTTCTTTCTCATTACCACCGGTCACTAGGAGGTCATCAACATAAAGAGACACCAACACCATGCAACCATGAGTCCTAATATACAATGTAGGCTCATTAGGACTCCTCTTAAATCCATGCTTTGTCAAAAAACCATCTATCTTGGCATACCATGCCCTAGGAGCTTGTTTAAGGCCATACAAGACCTTGTGTAGCTTGTATACCTTCTCTTCACTTCCTTTCTTGACAAAACCTTCGGGTTGCATAACATAGACCTCCTCCTTCAATATTCCATTCAAGAAGGCTGACTTCACATCAAGGTGATATACTTTCCAAGACTTTTATGCCGAAATTGCAAGAAGAAGTCTTATGGTTTCCATCCTTGCAACCGGTGCAAAAGTCTATCCATAATCCACACCGGCTTGTTGTGCATATCCTTTGACAACAAGCCTTGCCTTGTGCTTATTTATGGACCCATCCGGATTGTACTTGGTCCTAAAGATCCACTTCACCCCAATAGTATTCTTTCCCTTCCGTTTTGTTACCAAGCTCCAAGTGTCATTCTTGTTTATCACATTGATTTCATCTTGCATGGCTTGTCTCAACTCTTTTCTTGCCATAGCCTCATGGACATTGATTGGATCACTCAATGCCACATTACACCTTTCATAAATCTCATTAAAAGGTCTTGTGCCTATCACACCATCACCAATCTCCAAATTAGCCCCTATGGAGATTTCTAGCTCATTATCATCATATTCATCATCATGGGCAGCACCTTCATCATTTCCTTGTTCCTCATCGTTATCATGAGCTTCAAGCTGATTGTCTTCATCCATACTAGCCAACTCCTCCTTACTACAAACCCATTTAGCTTCCTCATCAACTTTCACATCTCTACTTATCATAAGTTTCTTGGTTTCCAAGTTATACACTCTATATCCCTTGGTCACATCACTATAGCCAACCAAGACACCAACTTGTGACCTTTCATCAAGCTTTCCTCTATTCTCTTGTGGTACTAGGATGTAACAAATGCTTCCAAATACCCTTAGATGATCAAGAGAAGGCTTATATCCAAACCAAAGCTTAAATGGGGTTTTACTCCTCAAAGACTTGGAGTAAAGCCTATTTTGGATGTAGATTGATGTATTAAATCCTTCGGCCCAAAACTTCTTTGGCAAGCCACTTTCAAACAACAAACATCTAGCCATCTCCATGATGGTACGGTTCTTCCTTTCACATACACCATTTTGTTGTGGTGTGTATGGTGTAGTGAATTGATGAACTATACCATGATCCTTACAAAGTTGTTTGAAAGCCTCACTTGTGTATTCCCCACCATTGTCCGTCCTTAACACCTTTATAGTGTAACCGGATTGATTTTGCACTAACTTCATAAATTCTACAAACTTCTCCAAAGCTTGTGATTTTCTTTCAAGGAAATACACCCAACACATTCTTGAGTAATCATCAATGAAAGTTATGAAATACTTGCTGCCATTTAAAGATGGAACACTCATAGGACCACAAATATCCGAATGTATAAGTCCTAGCTTCTCCTTTGATCTCCAAGAATAAGATTGAAATGCTAGCCTAGTATGTTTTCCTTTTTGACACATTTCACACATATGTTCTTGCTTCTCCACCAATGGCATGTCTCTAACAAGTTCATGTGTGCCTACCAATGACTTAAAGCTAGCATGGCCTAGTCTTTTATGCCAAAGTTGAGAGGTGTTCTCAACTTTGGTGTTCAATGCAACCGATGCACCATTTTCATCCATATTCAACCTAAAATTCTTGTTCTTCATTCCAACACACATTAATTCATTTCCATGTGGATCAACTATAGTGCATGTCATGTTTGAGAAGTGTAATGCATATTTGTTCTCAAGCATTTGACCTACACTAAGTAAGTTCTCACATAAAGAAGGTACATAGAGAACATCATGGATAGTTTTGATACCTTTGGTGGTGTGTATTACGACATCTCCTTTGCCTTTCACTTCCATCAAGGCTCCATTTCCAATTTTAACTTTGTTGTGGCTGCTCCTATCCAAGTTTGTGAACCACTCATGCTTGTGAGACATATGGTGTGTTGCTCCACCATCACTGATCCATCCTTCATCATTCTTGATGCTACTAAAACAAGTAGCAACAAACAACTCTTCGGATTCACTATCAATTGCATTATCTTTAGCAACATTTGCTTGTTGCTTATCTTTCTTGTTAGCCTTGCATACTCTCTCTACATGACCCTTTTGTTGGCATTTATGGCAAAATGCATCCGGCCTCCACCAACACCTTCTTTGATGATGACCTTTCTTCTTGCAATGGTGACAAGGTTCATAGGACTTCCTCTCGGGTTTGCTAGTTTCACCTTTCTCCTATATGATCTTAAGCTTGTTAGTCTTTTGATTTTGTGTCTTTTGATGTTGTTTAGACACAAATGCAGCCTCCATTGATTCTTCATGTCTAATCCTCCTCCTTTGCTCCGTAGATTGCAAGGCATTCACCAACTCGGTCAAGGAAATTTCATTTAGGTTCCTTGACTCCTCCAATGAAGATATCTTAGCTTCAAACCTCTCGGGCAAGGAGACCAACACCTTCTCCACAATCCTTTGGTCACTTAATCTTTCACCTAGCACCCTAATTTGATTTACCAAATTAAGAAGCCTTGTGGTGAACTCCTTAACCGTTTCTTTGTCTTTCATCTTGATAGTCTCAAACTCCCACCTTAGGTTAAGGATTTGCATTTGCCTTGTCCTTGCACTCCCTTAGAACTCATCTTGAAGTTTGTCCCAAGCTTCTTTGGCACTCTCACATGCCATTATTCTTGTGAAAATGGTATCACTAATACAAGAATGAATGGCGGTGAGAGCCTTGAAACCTTTAGCCAATTCTTCCTCATAGTGCTTGATTTGGTTGACCGTTGTCCCTCGTCTCAAAGGCTCGGGTTCTTGGGGATTTATGGTGACCTCCCAAAGACCATAAGCCTTCAAGTAAGCTTGCATCTTGATACTCCAAATGTTGTAGTTCTCCCCATTGAAGATAGGAGGAGAAGGAGTTGAAAAACTTGAAGAAGCCATGTGAATGTTGCTTTCGAGTATGAAGGAATATGAAAATATATTTGTGCTTTCAAGTATCTCTTCACTCTCAAGGAACGAACCAGCCCAAAAACCTCACAAATCTCACAAAAATGTGCCTTGCTTTGATACCACTTTGTTGGGGTGAGAAGGTTATGACCAAGAGCAAGCTAGCTTGAAGTGTTAGCAACAAGCAAGCTTTTAGTGATGCTCTTGGGAATGGTTGTGTGTGAGTTGTATTTTTAGATTTTGGTCATGGTGTTTTCTGATTTTTAGGGTTCCTAGAGTGTTCTAAGGTTTTGAAGAAGAGATGAGAAGAAGGGGACCACGTTGGCTTTTGAAAATAAGGCTTAGATGTGTAGCCATTTCATTCATTTTACAATATAAGCTTAAAATTACAACTAGTTCACACATGCTAAGCATGTGAGCTTACAAAATGAGTAAAGTATTTGAAATTTAAAAAGTAAAATGATCAACGCCTAACTTTTCATACACAAATGAGGTAAAAACCAGCTGCAACATGTCTATTCCAAATATAGTAAAAAGTGGCACATGGTTTGAACTAAGTTCCTATTGTTTAACTAGTTTGGGTAAACAACCAAACTAGCTTCACCTACTTAGTTCCGCTTTGTATCTGCTTATGAAACTTGGTTTGAAGCATCCTTGGTCATCAATAAATATTGTTCCAAGAGCTAGGAAAGTTCTGAAACCGGACCACAGGCCAAACAGCTCAAAAACTGACCCATACTCTGCATACTGGGCCCATCAGATACAGCAATCTGTTTGGAATAGAAAATGGACTTTCCCATGTCATTTTGATCTAAAATTTGAACCATAGTCTTCTATATATGTCTGTAGACATCCCTTAAAATTTTAGCCCAAAACTCCATTTGAACCAAGGTGTGCATGCTAGCCGGTGACATGCACCATCAAGTGGCAAAATTGCCACACTTCAACATCTGTTGGCCAAAAAAATCGATGGAAATCTTGGCCAAACTACCCATTGACGTATCTCTCAAACGGTGAGGAATCTTGGAAAATGGACCACGGAAATGAGTTCACAGGGTCCAAAAGTGGTGAGATGGGTGTGTGGGTTGGCCTAAAATGACTAGAATATGCAAAACGATAGCTGCCGTCTTCAAACAGTCAATTTTAATGCATCAGCAGGCGGTCTGGCCTGAAGTTTGGCCAGCATGGTCGTCAAAAGGTGGGTAATATGGGTGGTTGGATTTAGGCAAAACGATGATGACTGGTTGGGCGTTAAAAGGGTTCGAAATGATCCGATTCGGACCTTAGGTTCTTGAGAGAAATTTCTCAGGTTTGGTGGACAAACTGGATATTTTAGGACTTATCTTCTATTGGGCACACTTTCCAACATTTAGATAGGGTCTTGGATCATTAGAAGATAAAAATTTAGACTTGTTTGGACACTGATATAAAATTGATATTTGAAACTTTACAGAATCATAACTTTTTATTGGGAACTTAGAATTTGGCGTGCCACCAGTCTAGGAACTCGTATCGATGAGCTCTACACAATGATACATCAATTAAACCAAAAATCTTAACCATAGAAAAAGTCAACCTTGGATTCACATACTGTTCGCTTATCAAACCTGGTCAAACTTATATATCAAGGATATTTTGGTATAGTTTGTTACAACCTACCCCTTTAAAAAAAATTTCATCAACTAAATTCATACCTTAGCTTGGAAGAGGTGAGGATACTGACTCTGTATTTGATCCCCTCTCTCCCAAGTTGCCTCCTAGACTAGGTAATTTCTCTAAAGAACCTTCGCTAAGGGGGTGGTCTCCTTGCGAAGCTTTTTCTCTTCCCTACTTAGAATTTACACTGGCTGCTCCTGATAGTATAGGTCATCCCTCAACTCAAACTTTGGTGTCTCCAACAAATGCAATGGGTGTGAGATATACTTGTGGAGCATGGAGATGTGGAATACATCATGGACTCAAGAAAGCTTCTCTGGTAAAACTAACCAGTAAGCCACTGGACCTATCTTCTCAACTATCTCATATGGTCTAATGCAGCAAGGACTTAGGTCCCCTTGCTTTCCAAAGTGTACTATGCCCTTCCAAGAAGAGAGTTTCAGGATTACGCAATCACCAACCTCGAACTTTAGATCTTTCCTATGCATATCTGGATAGCTTTTTTGCTTATCTTATGCTGCTTTCAACCTGGCCCGTATAATATTGATCTTGTCCACTATCGTTTGTACAATCTCTAAACCTAGAAGTTTCTTTACACCTATTTCATTCCAACATAATGGTGTTTGACATTGTTTCCCATGCAATGCCACATAAATGCTTGAATGACAATTGTTGTTGTAGGTGAACTCTACCAAAGGTAGATACTCATTCTAATTTCCCTTGAACTGTAATACACATGACCTCAACATGTCCTTTAAGGTTTGAATAGTCCTCTTAGATTGTCCATCGGTTTGGGGGTGAAAAGCAATACTTAAATTCAACTTGACACCTAGGTCCTTCATTAATCTCCACCAAAACCTCAAAGTGAACCATGGGACTTTGTTAGATACAATCGATACTAGCAACCCATGCAAACTCACTATATGATTCATAAAGAATTCCAGTAACTTTTGAGGAGAAAACCTCTCATGAATGGGTAAGAAATGTGCAGACTTGGTGAGTCAATCTACTATCACCCAAATACCATCATGTCTCTAAATTGTGGGTGGAAGCTTGAATATAAATTCCATTGTAATGAACTCTCATTTCCATTCTAGGATGGATAAAGGCTGTAGAACTCCAGAAGGCGGCCTTCACTTGTTGAAAAATGAAATACTTGGATACATATCTAGCAATTTCTTTTCTATCTTTACCCACCAATAATACTGTTTCAGGGTACAGTACATCTCGGTACTACCAAGATACATAGCATGGGTAGAATTATGGGCTTCTTCCAGTATTTACCATTTTAGCATTTCATTAGTTGGAAAATAGTGCCTAGAACCAATCACCAAGGCACCATCGCCTCTAATAGCAAAATCTAACTTCTCCCTTATTTAACTTTCCTTCTCATCCTCGTCAAGTAAGAATCTTCTGAGCCTCAAGAACATAATATATAATTATTGGTCATAATCAGAAGGTAGCAAATAGTGCTCTCAAAGTATGTATCCATAAATTAGCACCCAGCTATCGCAACTTAACCAGCAAAGTAGCCTATACTATCTATACATAACCAATAAGCCTATAGACTTCCTATTATTAGCCACCACATTTGCCTTGCTTGAATTATAATCAATAATACAATCATAATCTTTGAGCTACTCCATCCATCTCCTTTGACTTAAGTTCAACTCCTTCTGAGTAAACAAACACTTAAAGCTCTTATGATAGGTAAAGATTTGACAAGTAGCTCCATATAAGTAATGTCTCCAAGTCTGATGAGAATCTGCCCATGCCCGTACAACCGATGACCCGTTGAGGTGCAGATCCAATACAGTTGAAGATCAGGCCAATAACTAGGGCTCAAGCCAAGAGATTTAAGGGCAACTTGATTGTCTTCATACAAGGAGTTATCAATTCTGAAAAGGGATTGTTCATACTCGAAGATTCAAAACCTGTTTTAAGCATCCAAGTGGTGGAAGCCAATACGGGCTTAGGAAGCTATTTTAGTTCATTTTTAGGCTATGGCCAGCACAGAATGGATCCAACACTTCATGCATTCGATGAATATCACTAAGAGGTCATGGAATTAAGACAAGGAATAATCAAAAGCATCCAAAATGGTGATTTGCACATTGAGGGAATTGTTGGCTGGTTTTGTTGTTTTTACCACTAACTTTATTGTATTTTGCTGATTTGGCATTTTCTCTTTATTCCAATCAAGGGCAACATATGGGAATCATTATTAATCCTATTTGGCATCCTACATGGCATATGAAAGCTGATTTGGAGCTTTTACATGCTAAAAATTGGTCAAAGATACCTTAGTGGTCAAACTAGTCAACTAGTTTCCTAATTTGAATTTAACTTTTTGTTTTAGGAAACTAACTTTTATTTTGGTTTTATTTAATTATTTGGCTGGAAAAAGTAACTTAGGAAAGTTATTATTTTATTATTTCAATTATAAATTAATTAATTTCTAATTCAAATTAAAGGAGTTTATTAACCAAAGTTAGATTAGGAAAGGAATGGAATTTTTGGCCACATTAGGAATTTGTCAATGTATGGCTGGTTTTGTCTTAGCTTGTTAGTATTTATTGCTTTGTGACTTTAGCCTATTTAAGGGGCTTATTTTTCAATGAGAACACACGTAGAATATTATTCAGAAATTTTTTTGTGAGAAAAGAATTCTCTTTGTTCTTTTTGAACACTATAAAATACCATTAGAGAGTGAGTGTTTTAGTTTGATTTATCAATAGGGCATCCATCGCCTATTATGGCGTCTTCATCATATACCAAGATTTCTAGTCACAGGTTGATTAGGGGTTGAGGTGACCATAAAATCTTGAACTTAATTGTGATTCAGGCTAATATAATACAGGGTTAGGAGCAATCGAACTAGGTTCGTATCAAAGTCTTCAATACAAAGATAACTGCAGCAAGCTCTAAATTATGAGTCAGATAATTCAGATCGAGCTTCTTCAACTATCTAAAAGCATAAGTAATAACTCATAATTTTCTAAAAAAAAGAAAGAAAAAATCCATCCATCAAATCAAAAGAAAGTTTAGAATTTATATCTATTTTCCTCAAACTAAATACCAATATCACAAAGTTAAAACTGAGATTGCTTTTTTTGCCTTCCATTACACTCCTAGTACTTGCAATTATAAGATCCATGTTGCTCATTGATTATCCAATTTTCTTAACCTCGACAACCATCTTTCTTTTAAGCATATTAATCAAAGCCATGAAATGAAATTTCTTATACTTATTATAATGGAAGGCTTTAGATTGTTTATAAAGCCTAACAAAATCCTTAAGATTGTCAACACCAAGTAATATGAAACCAAAAGACAAGTCTAAGTCCTCTCCTCATCTTAAATATCATTTTTGAGGAAACCTTAAATTCTTCCAATTTCGAACAAACTTCAAGAATTTATTCCTCAAGCAATAAAGATATTTAAATCTTAATTCTATTATCACAACTGAATACTATAAACTAATTAGTGGATCCTCAAAGCATAGGAAAACATTCATCATTTTCTTATATTCTAGCTATGGCCCAAAAATCATATTCCTTAGGAGATTAGGTTATCATCGAGAATATCAACTAACTTTTATCCATAAAACATCGTCCATAATAAAACCCTCAATCTCCAACGAAACAAAATATCAAAACTAGGAATATAAAACTATCACCCAAAAGCAGATGCCACAAAAGCAACTTATAAAATTTACGGCTGAATTCTTTACAACCAATCCTGTTCTATATAAGGTTCTTATATCAAGATCTTAATTCCCATAAATGAAAATAACTACTCTTGAACATCTGGCTAGATCAAATGAACCCACTTATGGAGGTGGAGATTTCCAAGTGACCTCCCAAAGGAACTTGAGTCATCCTAACTTATGCAACATATACACATAAAACAAAAGAGTGTGTGGTCCTTAAGCCAATAAATTATGTCCATCACTGCCAAACATAGATAATATATCTGTCACAACATCGGGGCGGTCTGTGCTCCTAACTGATCATAGCATATACCTTTTCTTTGATAAGTGGTTGTCCGCTTTAACTGTAGTTATAGATCGCTGTTCAGTATTGGTAGAACTTTTTGAAGTCTGGCCTATGTACATATCCTGTACCTTATACCCATCAGTCTGCTAAAATTGTACACTCGATCTTAAAGCTCTAGCATGGCTGTGTCCTCGATGGTGCAATCCTTTTTAATGTGTTCCAACTGCTTTTAATGAAAGTATGATCCATTCTGCAAGCATGGTTCATTATGAAACTTGCCACATAAGCTACATGCAGAGTGGAAACTACGTCAGCCTGCGGATCTCTATAAACGGCCACTACCATTGCTCAATGTCCCATGTCCTAAACCTTGAGTGTGTCATTTCTCTTGAATCTACTATCCGTGAGGCTATGTCGACCTTCTCTAAATCCTTCACCATCCAATGATCTTAAACTAAAGTTGTTCTGTTTAGACTATCGCTATCTATGAATCTCCAAAGACATATCATTATCTGATCAGTGCTTAGACTTGCGCATCGTGGTCTGCACGTCTACCTCCAAAATAGCATCTCTCATAGATTGATACTTGGGGTCAATGGCATTTGAGATACTCAGCATTATAGGCTTGATCAATTCATCAAGAATTTTCTTTTTCTTATTAACTTCATGGACAACCAAATTGGGGCAGAACTCTCTGAATCTCTGCTTCTACTAAAAAACTATCATGCTACTTTAAGTGAGCGTTTCAAACTCTAGCATTTTAGTCTCAACAAAGGCTGGAGGATAAAACTTAGTATGAAAAGTAGTCTTGAACTATGCCCAAATGTGACGTCTCCTAGCCCTCCCATACATCCACCACTTCTTTACATTTCCTTCTAGCATAAAACATGCTATCCTGATCTCGTCCTCGTCTAGACGTTGTATACCCTCATCTAATATATATATATATATATATATTTCATATTAGCTAGCCAAGATAAGGCTGCAATAGGGTACATGGAGCCATCAAAACCCATTACTCCAAGTTTTCGAGTTTGATTAATAGAATACCTAGTAAACCCACTCCTCTTGAGTGATCGAGCCAGGAGCTTGACAAGACGCTCCAAATAAGTGAAGACATCTACACATTCAGCTAAGCTTGCCGAAAACTACGTCTACCTCCTCGCAACATTTGGAAAAAGTTCTATATGAAAGAATAAGCCAAAATATAATTAACACCCAACAAAAGGATAGGTATGGAAGCCAAAACACAGGATGAGTTGTATAGCAATGCACAACCTCGAGGAAATTTAGTACCTAAAGCTCTCATACCAAGCTGAAAGGACTCGCTCTAGGAACCTTCCCAGGATATTTCTGGTGGTCCTGCCTAGTGAACTCTCACTAGAAAGTCTCTAAAGAACTTCCAATGAAACCTCACCATAAACGTGGACAAATGTACATGTGCATTATCAATAATACCTCAATATATATATCTATAAAATCAAAATAGTATAAAGTTCACAACTATGGTCCATAACCAGCTTATCGTACTGTAGGCCATAACTACACATATATATATATGATCAATACTGTGTCCAGTATCTAGATCAGAGCATTCTAAGAGTATTTGAAAATTTTTGAAGGAGAACTAATACAAATAAATCTAAAAAGATGAAGATGAATAGAGAAAGATAAGTACTGCTATTGCAATGGGAAGCATGAAATAACAAGCGATACCCGAGGTTGACTGCAACTAACTGCTTGGACCTAAGGGAATGAATTTAAAATAGGTAAAAAGTGAGATAAAGAAATCTTAGTGAGTAGTATAGTATAATTGGGAAGTAAAAATTTATTTCTGTAAAACTTTATCTCAAGACCTCTTGTCAACTCTTTTGAAAGGTTCCTCTTTTGAAAATCGTTTCACAAAACCCTAACTTATACCCTAATTCAATATCATAAAATCGATGCTAAAAATGGTATAAAATGAATGGTCAGTATATTATTATGAATTTTTTAATCAAGATATAAATATTGAGCATAAAATATTATAAACATAATTTTCCAAATAATTATGAAAGTGTAGTAATAACCATAATATTGGAAAACCAACAATATACTCAATTGTAAATATTGGGATAAACCCACCTCATGATCCTTAATGTACAAAAAGTATCTTAGAAATAGTAAATAATTGGGATGTACCCAACCTCATGGCACAAGGTAATAATAAACCGTTGAAATGAACCTAACGTCATGGCCCGTGGCAATAATAAACCGTTGGAATGAACCAAACCTTACAGCCCATGGAAATAATAAACCGTTGGGATGAACCTAACCTCACTACACCGTGGCAAACCCGCACGCTAGAATGTAACACTGATTCGAAACATTGGTACTATATGGTATATCAATTAAAAAAAATATACAGTATCCGTGAAACAAACTTATGAGACCATACTTTTCCAAATAATACTGTATCATAAATCATAATTTAATATTCAAACTCAACCACTTATTTAAATATTTCAAAAATTACAAATCATCATTTCATGCTAAAACCAAGAGATACCACAGTGAAATAGATATCACCATAAACCAATTTTAAGCACATAAAATTGTAAAATACTTGAACATGCTTAAAATAATATAATTTTCAATCTACTTTCTCAAATCAATTATTTTTCGAAATGATTTATAACCTCAATTCAAATACCAAGATATTTAAGTACTACAAGTCCATTTCTGAACTCATTAGAATTGAAAACCATTTAAAATATTGTCAAAAGTTATATAAAATGATAATATATATATGTAAAAGCAGATCCTCATATATGTAAAAAAAGAACATTTAAATCAAACAGTATGCATATGAAACTACTCGAACCACATATATATTATATTACATACCCAAAACATTTTAAAATTATTACCACTCACAGTACTATAGATGCCAACTCCTGCTACCCTATAGGACCGCCTTCAGATCCAACATAAGTGTCTGTAATATAATAAAAATAGTTCTAAGGCTTAAACAACTAAGCCAAAGATATTTGTGTACACCAAATGTCTTAAAATGATTTGTACAACTATAAAATTACGTAAATTAGACATTGACTGATCCAATTATACTGCATACCATTTGGACCCGGTACCCAAAAGCTTTTCACCCAAAGGCTAATATTGGCCAAACTCTCCATTGATGTATCTTTCAAACGATAAGGAATTTTGGAAAATGGACCACGAAAATGAGTTCAGATGGTCTAAAAATGGTGGGAAAGGTCTGCGGATTTGATGAAAATCTGCTCGTAGCTATACAACCGACTATCCACTTGGGTACTTATCTAATACAGATGAAGATCGGGCCAATCACTAGAGCACAAGCCAAGAGATTTGAAGACAACCTGGTTGGATTCATATAGAGAGTTATCAATTCTTAAAAAGGTTTAACCATATTCAAAGATACAATACCCATTTTATGCATCTAGATGGTGAAGGTTGATATGGAACCAGGTAGCTGTTTTAGTGTATTTTTGTACTCCGGGCAGCAAGGAATGGGTTCAACACTTTTTCAACTCAATTGATGTCACTAAGAGTTCATGGAAATAAGTCATGACAGAAACAAAAGGAATCAAAGAAGGCATTTGCGTATAGGAGGAGTTTTTGGCCGAAATTGTTGTTTTTGTTACTCGCTTTACTTTATTTTGCTGATTTGTCATTTTCTCTTTGTTCCAATCAAGGGCAACATGTGGGAATCATCATTGATCTTATTTGGAATCCTGCATACACATTGGATTAGATTTGGAGCTTTCTGGAAATTAGTCAAAGTTAGCTTAGTAGTCAAACTAATCAACTAGTTTCCTAATTTGATTTTGACTTTTTGTTTTAGGAAACTAGCTCTTATTTTGGTTTCATTTAATTATTGATCTGAAAAAATTAACTTAGGAAAGTTATTATTTTATTATTTCAATTGTAAATTATTTAATTCCTAATTTAAAATAAAGGAATTAATTAATACAAATTAGATTAGGAAATGGTGTTAAATTAGGCAATTTCCTAATTTGATTTTATGTTGGCTGAAATTTCCTAATCCTTTTAGGATTTTATTTTATTCATTCAAAGCCTATTTAAAGGCTTTTTTTCAATGAGAAATTAGCTTACATATTATACAGAAAATTATTTATGAGAAAGAATTATCTTTGTTTTCTTTGGACACCTAAAACACCATTAGAGAGTGAGTGTTTTCGTTTGACTTATCAATAGGACATTTATTACCTATTGTGGCGTGTTCATCATATACCAAGGTTTCTAATAATAAGTTGATTAGGGATTAAGGTGTCCATTAAACTCTGGACTTAATTGTGATCCGGGCTAATCTAATACGGGTTTAGGAGCAAGTCCACCTAAGTTCGTATCATTAGGTATCAGAGCCAAGATTTTGTTAAAGTTTGATCTATCATATTTGTTTTATATATTTCGGTGTTAATTTGCAATTTTATCATTAGGTTAAGGTTGCATCTTTTCTACACATTTTGTATATAAAAAGAAAAAAAAAATTACATTCATAGCCGAAATTAGGTTCTTTTTTTACCGTATTTTTGCTTCCTAGTTTATTGGTTGTTGTTCTTGGTAATTTAGTTTATTGTTGATTTTTATTTTTTTTAATGATATTTAATTGCATTCATATAGTTTAAAAAAAAAGGAAAAAGAAGTATATTTGGGGCAACAAATTACAAATTCACAAAATTTACAAATTTGTAGTTTGGTGGTCACAGGTTTGTGAAATTTTGGTGATTGGAGTTGCAATTTTTTGTTTTTGATTTTCTATTGGATTGATTTTATATTTTGTGAGTTAAAAAAAAAAGAAAAAAGATACCAAAAAAAAAAAAGCCAAAAAGCCTAATATAAAAAAAAAAAAAAATGCACAAAAGGCCGGCTTACTGAATTTGGAGTTCAAAATTTGTTTGCTGGAAAATTGTGATATTTGGAGTTTCTGGAATTTTATATTGCTGTTGGAAATTTTTATTTTTGATTGCTAAAATTTTTTGGATTAAAATTAGTTAAAGGATTTGATACAAAAACTTGAATTGCAAAGAATAACAACCAACAACTATCCTATATTTTTGTTCAGTTTGATTCTTGTTCGTGTTTAAATTTCTTTCTCTAAATTTTATCTATGAATTATTGGTTTATTGATATTCTAGTCAGCTTTTACTCATTCCAAAAATGTGCTTGTTGATTTACCTTGTTTTTGCTTTGAAAAGCAGAGAACTAGGTTTTATTAATTCAATCGGTATTGCTTGCTTTTTGCTACTATTTTGTTGGTAAGTTTAAATTAAGGTACACTTGTGATCTAGCTTCTGTTTAAGTATGTTTTAATTAGGACTATGAGTTAATTCTTTGAGTGGAAAAGGTAAAAGAGTATGAGCTTAAAAGAGGGTAAAAGCCGAAACTAGTGTTCAAACACGAGTGTCGAAATCTTATTTGAGTGAAACACATGAGGGACTGTTTTTTGTGAGGAATTTTTTTATATTCGCAATAAGTTTACTAACATGGTAGATTCAAGAATGATGAGATTGGATGGCTTATTAAGGATTAATGAAGAGGAGTCCGTAGGATTCAAGAGTGATTCTCAAGCCACGAGGAGTGGAGATGAGCACACGGACATGATGGCGGTCTTAGAGCAATTAGAGCAGATGAATGCTCGATTTGATCATATAGATCAAAGGATGGACAAGTTAGAGACTTCACAAGGTGGGCCAAATCCTAGACAAGAGTTTCATGGTGGTCGAGGTAGAGGAGGTCGCGCACGCCGCAGGGAGGATTTTGAAGGACATAATTATGGAGATAATTTAGAGCAAGATTTTGAAGGCATCTATGCTCTCCAAGGAAGGAAAAACCATGGGAGACCAGCAAGGGATAAGGATGATAATCTTGGAAATATTAAGGTCAACATACCACTTTTTATGGGAAAAAGTGATCCGGAGGCTTACTTAGAGTGGGAAGGGCGAATGGATATGATATTTGATTGTCATAACTATTCGGAGGCTAAGAAAGTTAAATTGGCAGCTTTGGAATTTGGTCATTATGCACTCCAATGGTGGACAAATGAGCAAAGTACCCGAAGAAGAGTTGGAGATAAACCCATCACTATTTGGCGACAAATGAAAGGAGCCATGAGAAAGAGGTTTGTACCAAGTCATTACCATAGGTTGCTACATCAAAAACTCCAATCATTATCACAAGGTAGTAGGTCCGTGGAGGATTATTACAAGGAGATGAAAATGCTCATGATGAGACTGAGCATGAATGAGGATAGAGAAGTAACCATGGCATGGTTTCTACGAGAGCTGAATCGAGAGATAGCCAATCAATTGGAATTACAACAACATGTGGATTTGGAAGAGATATTGCATGTGTCTATTAAGCTTGAGAATCAATTCAATAGGAGGGGCATAAGTACACAGTTTGGAGGAGTATCAAATAGCAGGAGGTAAAATCCAAGTGTTTGGAGAAGCAATCCCACATATGACAACAAGCCAAAACCGAAGCTAGGTGATAAAAGCACCAAGCAACAAGGAAAGAAGCCAAAGCCGGATCTGTCCAAACACCAAGGAATGAAGGTAAAAATGATCCTAAACCTTCTAGAACTCATGATATTGTCTGTTTCAAGTGCCAGGGATGAGGACACGTCGCTAGCTAATGCCCGAATAGGAGAATTATGGTGCTGAAAGGTAAATCCAAAAGTGAAGAAAGTGGGGGTGAAACTGATAAGAAGAGGAAGAACTTGAAGATGAAGCCGAGACCTTAAATGCTTCAAATGCCGAATTAAGCTTGGTGAGTAGGAGAGTCTTGACCCTGTACAAATATGAGGATCAAATACAAAGAAAGAACATCTTCCAGACTCGTTGTGAAATCCAAGGTAAAAAGGTCAAGCTGGAACCATTGACTCCCACGAAAGTATTTAGAGACGAACTTCAAATACAACAAAGGAGGGAGGCTGAAAAGCTCAAAGAAAGAACTAGTGTGGCAACCACAGCTTCAACTCCAATCTAAGGGGGTAGGACTGAACAAGGCCAACCAGGTAAGTGTCTTAAACTCAAATTTGAGGGGAAAGAAAGAGAAAAATTCAAGAGGGTGAAAAGGGATGGAAAAGCTGAGAGTGGAAAAAAATGGGACAAAGTTGAGAATGGGAGTAAAGGTGAGATGGCTAATAGAGAGAAAGAAAAAGTGAGGAAAGAGAAGAAAAATAAAAATTTCTATCTTAGTTTTGGGGATGTTAGTAAAGCAATTTTGAATAAAAACTCATTGCTGGTCATGATTTATAAAGATGCTTATTTAAAGATGCTTTTGTTGTATAGAACTTTATCTGCATTGTTGAGAGCTTTACTTAATGGAAATTTAAAAATTTGGGAGAGATTATTTGCTAACTAAATTGGTATTTCTAAGATTCGTATATATAGTGTTTGACCTAGGAGATTGTGTTTGGTTGCACTGAAGAAAAGAGAGGTTTCCCGAGCAAAGAAAGTCTAAGCTTATGCCCCGTGGAGATGGACCTTTTCAAGTTCTACAGCAGATTAATGAGAATGCTTATAAACTTGACCTACCGGGTGAGTATAATGTTAGTGCTACTTTTAATGTTATTGACTTAACTCCATTTTCTGCAATTTATGATCTTGATTCGAGGTCAAATCCTTTTATAGAGGAGAGGAATGATGAGAATTCGCCTATATCCATATAACTGACTACTCGTTAGAGTGATGATCCAATACAGATGAAGATCGAGCCAATCACTAGAGCACAAACCAAAAGATTTGAAGACAACCTAGCTGGATTCATATAGGGAGTCATCAATTCTAAAAAAGGTTTAACCATATCCAAAGATACAAGATCCGCTTTATGCATCCAGGTGGTGAAGGCCGATATGGAACCAGGTGGATGTTTTAGTGCATTTTTGGACTCTGGATAGTAAGGAATGGGTTCAACACTTTTTGAACACAATTGATATCACTAAGAGTTTGTGGAAATAAGTCAAGGTAGAAGCAAAAGCAATCAAAAAAGGCATTTGCGCATAGGAGGAGTTTTTGGCCGAAAATCTTGTTTTTGTTGCTAGCTTTATTGTATTTTACTAATTTGGCATTTTCTCTTTGTTCCAATCAAGGGCAACGTGTGGGAATCATCATTGATCCTATTTGGCATCCTGCATACACATTGGATTAGATTTGGAGCTTTCTGGAAATTAGTCAAAATTAGCTTAGTAGTCAAACTAATCAACTAGTTTCCTAATTTGATTTTGACTTTTTGTTTTAGGAAACTAGCTTTTATTTTGGTTTTATTTAATTATTTTGCTGGACAAATCAACTTAGGAAAATTATTATTTTATTATTTCAATTGTAAATTAATTAATTTATAATTCAAAATAAAGGAATTAATTAATACAAATTTGATTAGAAAAGGGTGTGAAGTTAGGCAATTTCCTAATTTGATTTTATGTTGGCAAAAATTTCCTAATCCTTTAAGGGTTTTATTTTGTTCATTCAAAGCCTATTTAAAGGTTTATTTTCAATGAGAAATCAGCTTACATATTATTCAGAAAATTATTTGTGAGAAAGAATTCTCTTTGTTCTCTTTGAATACCTAAAACACCATTAGAGAGTGTGTTTTAGTTTGACTTATCAATATGACATTAATCACCTATTATGGCGTCTTTATCATATACCAAGGTTTCTAATAACAAGTTGATTAGGGGTTAAAGTGGCCATTAAAATTTGAACTTAATTGTGATCCAGGCTAATATAATATAGATTTAGGAGCAAGTCGATCTAGGCGTATCAGGATTGGCCTGAAATGGCTGGAATATGCAAAACTGCCGCTGCCAGCTTTAAATAGTTGATCTCGGCACGTCGATGGGCAGTTTGACCTGATATTTGGCCAGATTGGTCGTCAAAAGGTGGGTAATATGGTTGGCTAGCATGTGTATACTGATGGTGGCCAGATTTTGGCAAAATGATGATAACCCAGTTTTACATTAAATGGGTTTGGAATCATCCGACTCGGACTCGTGGGTTTTAACCAAGGTTTCTCAGGTTTGGGGGACAACATTGATGTTTTGGGACTTCTTTCCTATTGGGTACACTTCCCAACATTTATATAGAGCCTTGGGTCACTAACAAATAAAAATCTGGACTGGTTTGGACATTGATATAAAACTGATATTTGAAACTTTACAGAACTATAACTTTTTATCCGTAACTCAAAATTTGGCATGCTATTAGTCTATAAACTTGTATCAATGAGCTCTACATTGTGATACATCAATCAAACCAAAACTCTTAACTATAGAAAAAGTCAACCTTGGACGCACATATTGTGCACTTGGTCAAACCTTGTCAAACTTGTATAATAGGGATATTTTGGTACTGGTTGTTACACATTATGGCCACGAGTAGTCCATTACTATATTTCTATTGCTTAAGAGATCAGCAGGTTAGATGAATGTCATTGGGAGCCACTTTTGATCGTACTTCCAATAGTAGATATCTACAAGTGATTGATATTCTAGAATTGTGCATTGGTACATTTATGGTACATCATTGCATGTGTAATCTAGTTGAGTGGCAAGAAAGTTCATATAGTACTGGTAACAAAAATATGAGTTAGCCTTTAGGAAAATATTTTAGGATTCAAGCAGGTATTTTAGCTTTTGGATAGGTGTATTAGCCTATGGATAGGTTACTCAAATCTTTGATAGAACATACATGTTCTTATTTATGTATGTCTATAAGGAAAATAGGTATTTATATTGGTTAAAAATAGTGGTAATATTATTGAAATTACTATCATGACCTTAGCTATTCAATTTAAAAATATAAATTTATATATGTGTATTTTAATATAATTTATTTTATTTAAGGATATCTTACAATTTGTTGTTTCTTAACAATATAAGTTCGAATCTATATATTCCTAGATGTTAAAATGTGAGTTGTATGATTTAGGGTCTAGGCTTTTCTTTTTTTGTTGCCATTACTATTATTACTTCGAATATTGTTATGGTTGTATCCTTTATTGTAGATATGTTATAGACCTGGGATGATCCTTATTATTATTATTATTATATTTCTTGTTTACATTCATATGATGGTATAGTTGCAAAGTACTACAAATTGTGAAACAGTAGTAAGTGTGAGGTGTGGGCGGCTATGAATTTATAAAAGCATGTGGTCCCTGTGCTGAGATAAAACTTGCAGAGAGTCATGGCCATCCTAAGTTTAAGTAAGAAACTCTAGGAGAGGTCCTGACACATAAAAAGTACTTATGAATTGCTATTTATTATTTACATTTATATTTTTTATGTTGATATAGTCAAGTCTTGCAAATTTGTGGAAAATTAGATTAATGTTAGGCAGGTATATAGTTTAGAGTGAGTTTTCTGTGCAAGAAATATTTGCGAAAGTCAAATTTACAGGGGAGATGCTACCAAGTTTACTGTAAAATTTTTTATGGCATTTCCCCTAGTTAGGGCAATCCTAGAGTTTGGATAGATAACTCTAGAAAGGTTTTGACAGTTTCCCTTAAGTTTAAGTAGTCCAATAAGGTCCTGACACATGCAACTTGTTTCATTAGATGAAAGAAAGGCCAAATCCAAGCTTGATACATCTCCAAGCTCGTCCAAGTAGGTTAAGTTGCTTAAGCACCTTAAATAGCTTGTGGATCTTGACTTAAACCTAGTTAACATGCTTAACTACATTTCATTTGGTATTCTTGAAACCTAATTAAGAGTCCTAATCATACAATTAGAAACAAGATCAAAAGAAGTATGTAAACTCCTAAGTTGCACACCTTCAGCCTGAGTAGCTTATGCCTTGAGCTTGGTCATAATGTAGCTAACATTGCCATATACTCTAACATTCCACTTCTCATTCAAATTTGATAATAGCCACTTTAAATATCTATTTCAGAAAAACAACGATTTCAAGAAGTTGATCAAAAAGATCATCAAGGTGTGGAATAGGAAAATGATATTTAATGGTGATCTTGTTCACAGCTCTACTATCAATGGACATGCACTAACTCTCATTCTTCTTAGGCACCAACAGTGCAAGAACAGCACAAGGACTAAAACTTTCTCTTATCAATGCTTTAGCCAAAAGCTCTTTTATTTGTCTTTGAACCTCTTGATACTCATATGGATTGATCCAATATGCTGGTTTGTTTAAAATGATAATATTTAGAATGAAATCAAGACAATGTTGTATGTCTCTCATAGGAGGAAGTCGTTGTGGAATTTCTTCTTGAACAATATCACAAAATTCTTGTTACAATGGACTCATCAAACTCAGAACAATATGGTTGGCTATATTTTCTTATACTACCAACAAAACATAGACCTCGTTAGTTTTTCTAATGATCATTTCACAAACATAAAATAAATTGTTCCTAACCTTTAGATGGTTTAGACATGATTTCAACTTTAGATGGTCCTAAAGTGATTTTAACTCCATTCTCCATCTTTCACAAAAGAGTAAGAATTTTTTAATCCACCATACCTATCATACTACCATTGTCAACAAATAATAAATGGTTCACATCCATTGGTACAACATCACACCAAACTTCATCTTTATACTTACTTCTAGTATAAAGTTGATACATCTTTTATTTATTTCTACTCATTTCTTTTGCTAATCCATGAAAGTTTGTACAGTTATAGAAACTCTACCAGTTTGAGATGCAATTTCTTTACCACTACATTATCCATTACATTCTCACAGCTTCCACCATCAATGATAACATTATAGACTTTGCCATGTGAGGTGCACTTTGTATGAAAGATTTGTTACAAAGCCAATTATCATTTTCTCCATGGGCAACATTTTAACCTTCTACGAACAACCAAAGATGCCTCATGATCTTTATAAATAATGTCATTTTCATCTTTTGAATTTTCATTATAATTGTTGGAATCTTCGTCTTAAACATTTCATCTTCTTCAATAAAAGTAACAATTGTTTAGTTAGGACACTAAGCATTATAACTTAAACCTTAACCTTTGAAACATTGAATTTTCCATTCATTTGATGAAGTAATTTTCTTTAAGACTCCATTATCTTACTTTAGGATAGAAGCTTAATTAGATGGCTTACTTGAAGAAGAGACATTGCTATTTGGATTCCCCTGAGTAGAAGTCCCACCAAAGTTGCCACTTTGATTTGAAAAGAGAAAGTTGCTTCCATTATTCTTGAGTTGTTGCTCCACCTTGAATGCAAGTTTACAGACACTATTAAAAGTCCAATAAGGTTGCATCTGTACAAAGTATGAATTTCACTTTGAAGACCTCTAAAATAATAAGCAATGGTTCGTTCTTCATGTTTTGAAATATGGTACCACACTATGAGAAGTCCAAATACAACAATTTATTCTTCCACAAATAAATCTTTTTGAGTAAAGTTATGAAAATGAATGAAAGTAACTTTTCAATAATTCTCATGATAGAAATTTCTTTTTAATTTCTCTTTCATCTTTTCCCAAATAACAATATTTCGTTTTCCATCTCGAGCTCATTGTTTCTTAAGATGTTCCCACCAAATAGAAGCATGTTTCTTCGATTTTATAGCATCCACCTTTCAATCTTCAAGTATATCTTGGAAATAAAAAGTCCTTTAATGAAATTAATCCAATCAATGAAATTGCCAATATGATTTTTACCTTCAAATTTAGGATTATCCACCTTGATATCATAATTTCGGACCTTTGGCATCCTTCAAAGAGACACCATGGCTGAACTTCATAGTTGGATTATTCACTTTGGCTTTAATATAAAGAATTCACATTTTCATCTTTAATTTCTCCATTTGATATATGCTCAGATATTTGTATGTTTTTCTTCTCATGCTTTATAGTTTTTTAGTTGTTGCTATAGTTACTACATCAATCTTCACAAATTATCAAACTCGATATCATGCAAATCATGTTCTTGAACATTTATTCCTTGTACATTTGGTGCATGATGATGATTACTATCCATATATATATATATATATATATATATTTTTTTTTTTTTGGTTCATTGTGTGTTGTTTGAATGCCAAAATGTCATGGTGTGCCCTTAGCCTCCATCTTGAAAAACATTAGATCTCATTCTATTTTTACAAACCTATGATATATCCTTAATCTCTAGTTTTAATGGATTTTATCTCTGTTCTACACTAAAAATTTTGGTGATGTATCCCAATTCTTGAGTTTATTTTGATTTTGGAAGACACATTGGTCGTTCTACTACTAAAAATAAGTGATGGATCCCTAATTTCAAGTTCGCTATAATTTCACAAAATGCAGTTCTCATTTTAATGCCCAAAGTCAATGATATTATCATAGTCATGACTTGGTATCAATTAGATATGAAAAATTTGAGGAAAACTAGAGTTGACAAAAAATTTCTCAAGAACATAGAACTTTTTGACCCAATACTATCATGAAACTACTCAGGAGACAAGGGTTTAACTCAACACACTTAAGAATCCATCTAAATGATAAGAGATGAAATGAAAAAGTCCTTCTTCATAAACAACCAATTGGTTATATTTTATAAAATGGTCAAAAAGCTTCTTATGAATACAAAGAAAGAGTTTTGCATACTATTTTTGAAACATCCCTTCATGCATAGACATAGATAAATGAAAAGTTTCATTAACTAAAATTTCATAAAACCATTAAAAATGATGCTTATAAATATAGCACATAAAACTAGAATGTAGCTATATTTTAGAAGTCTCTTGAGTTGTCTTTAATTTTAGAACTTAATATCCCAAAAATTCTTGTGTTAAATTGTTTTGTGGAACTGTGTAATTTGTGGAAGTGTCAATTTATGGAATTGCGCAATTCATGGAATTGTACAATCTGTTTGTTTAAGTTAGGATCTATTTGTATGTTTACAGCTAGTAATTGTTCTTTTTCTATTTTTTTTTCCTTTTAGTTAGTTTCATAAATATGCCTGATATGAAAGTTGATTCTCCATTAACAATGAATGTTCTCAAACCCTAACGTCAGCAGTTGTAATCAACTTGCATGACCTCCATTGGAAAATAAAAAATCTTCTAGGCCAGGAAGTGATGTATGGAATCACTTTGTTAAAATAAAAGATAATGATATTGGTGACCTTAGATGTGAATGCATATATTGTGGTGGTGTCTAAGGAAGCATTTGAACCAATGTTAGAAGCTCCCTTATAGGACAAAAGAAAAGAATAAAAAGATTTTAACTTTTGATAGGAAGGTCGATGGCAATAATAATAATCTTATAGTTACAGCTTTAAATAAGAAGGCATGTAAGATGACATGTGCCAATATGATAATTTTGGATGAGTTACCTTTTAATTTTATAGAGAGGCATGGATTAAGATACTCTTACAATGTTGCATATTCTAAGTTTGATCATCCATCTAGAAGAACTATTGCAAAGGACATTTATCAATTGTATTTGGATGAGAAATTGGCTTTGAAAACTATGTTTGTCGTAAAATGTGAAAGAATTAATCTTACAATCTAATACATGGACTTCCATTCAAAATGTTTGTTACATGTCTTTGACTACCTATTTTATTGATGATGAATGGATGATGGATAAAATTATCTTAAATTTTATATGGTTTCTAACCATAAAAGAGAGACAGTTTGAAAGCTAATGGACATTTGGTTGCATGAATAGGGTATTGAGAAAGTGTTTACAATTACACTTGATAATATATATATATATATATATGTAAATAATAATTTTGTGCTTACCTTACAAGAACAATGATGCATTTCAAACGTTGTCTGTTGGATGCTAATTTTTCATGTTCGAGGTAGTGCACATATCATCAACTTGATTGTGAATGAACCTTTATGAGAAGTGCATGACTCAATTGCTACATTTGTAGTTCAATAAGATATGTTAGGTCTTCTCCCTCTAAGCTTCAAAAGTTTAAAGAGTCCATAAGTCAAGACAAAATGGAGAGCTAGGCTTTTGAATACTTTGATTTTTCAACTAAATGGAGCCTTACACACTTAATGTTAGAGTCAACTTTGAAATTTCAAAAAACCTTTGAAAGATTGGAGGAGGAATATGAACATTTTAGCTTATACACCGTAGAGGATGATAAGGGCAAAAAAAAGGTGGATCTTTTATAATTAGGCATTAGTATGATGCCAAAGTTTTTATCCAATTTCTGAAGGCTTTTCAAATGTGACTCTAAAACTTAATGCTTCACTATATGTTAGTTCCAACATATATTTCCATTAGGTTTCTTCAATTCAAAAACAATTGTTTAACTTGTGTTTTAGTGGGATGTTAGTTTAAGAGATATGGTGTAACAACTGGTCTTGGGAAAGCACCAACGTTTTGAATTGTTGAGCCGTTTGACTAAGGTTGATCAAGTTTGACTTTTCAAAATGGTAACTAATTGATTTTTTTAGATGGAACTTAGCCTTTACTTTGTTATCATTAGATAAAGTTTATCGATATAATTTCATGGACGTTTAGTATGTTGAAATTGGAGGTATAATTTGAAAGTTATTATTAAAACAATGGATTGGCATTTTTGTAATTATGGGCTAAATAATTAGGTCATCTTTTTTATCTTCCCTTTCTTTTGGGCAACCACCATTGTTGTCTTTCTTTATCTCTAAACCTACAACTTAAAAACCTCATATGTCACTTCCAAGTCTATATACTTAGAATGCGATCCAAGTTATACTTATAACACTTAAGAGAGCTTATAATGTAGAACATAAAAACATAATACTAAAAATATCTTCACAAAAAAATGAACAAAACTAAATTCCAACACCTAAAAGGTCTTCCAAGCTAACTAATATAAAAATGAAAAACAGTTAAAACACCATTATACTATGCCAAATTCAGCTACCTTGAAACGATGGTGTACTTGAAACCATAATAATAAATAATGAGTTTAAAACTCAGCAAGGTATTGGGTTTTATGATAAATATAAAAACAATAAAATAATAAAAATGATAATAAATAAATATCCAAAAATAATCTTAAACAACATAAACAAATTTTTCATATAAAATGTACAAGATCTAAAAAGAACAAAAATGTACAAAATCTAAAAAGAACAACTAACTTTAATTATTAATTACTTAGTAAGACTTGGCATAACATAATTTTACTCATCGATAATCCCTATCAACTCGCTTGTGAGGCATATAACAAATGTGAAAATATAAATTTCAATAAAAACAAGCACTCATACCCGAAGGTATGAGTTATACCACTACTGTAATTATCAGTAGGTCCTCCCACATGAAACAATACGTCTAAACCCAAAAGTAAATAATATGTAAGTATCATTAGGTAAATACCCTAACATGATTTATCTCAACACCTGAAAACATATCCTAACATATCACATAAATGCCTACTAAGTACCAACAACTAGAGCATAAATACATATACCAATATTCCAACAATTTATTTGTGTAATATATTTATATATTTCATAACATATAAAGTTATAAAGGAACATAAATAAATCAATAACATATCATATCTACATATTTGCTATAGTTTTAGGAAAAATTCCAGTAACTTACCTTGATCACCAAAGTTCACAAAAGATGAACAACCTATGGATGACATCAACAATCTCTCATAAGTATAAAGCAAAACTATTATATACCTTAAATCCTAAAATCAAGCTCTTAGATTCAAACTACATGAATAAGAGTTGATACCATAAGATCATCATAGCCTAATCCTCAAATCTTAAAATCATTAGCCTGCAACAAGATCAAATCACCAAAAACCAAACAAAAACTTATTAATCCATAAACAACCTCTACAGAATAATTTAATTCCTTATTCAAACGACATCATCTAAGTCTGAAAAATTACAAGGGTATAAGTAATTGTGATTAAAAAAATTTCATAAAAATAATGAAAAATTATTCAAAACTCATTGAAAAGTTAACAAAGAAATACTGAAACTATCAGATTTTTAGGAACCTTAATTTAATATTCAATATGTTTCTCTTTCATAAAATTTTGTACTCATTTGAAATTTTACAGATTAATATTAGATAGTTATATGTAACCGTATAAAATTTTTAAATCCAAACAAAAGTAAAAAACATGGTCAAATTAAATTTATTAACTAATTAGTCAAAAACATGGTCAAATTAAATTTATTAACTAATTAACAGAAACTGAAAGTCAATATTTCACAGGAAATACGATCTAAATAAAAATTCATTAAAAATAAAATACAAGTCCTAAAGAAGTAAGTTTTTTTTTTTTTACAGATTTCACCATATACAGTAAGAATGCTATATAAAAATTATTAGGTCAAATTAATACTCAGAAATATTTTAAATTGAATTTTGTTTTTTGCTAAATTGACCAAAAAATAAATTTAGATAGAAAAGTATAGGTAACTTATAAAATCACCATGGCTAAAATATAAGGAATTTGAAGCTATTTTTTTTTTTTATATTAATAGAGACATCATGCAAATTTTCAAATCAAAATAATTTCATTTAAATCTACATGAAATTTCATAAATGAACCATACTGCAGTCACACAAAAAAACTAGACGGAAAGTATAAATTCAAAATTTCATAATACAGTGAAAATAGATCCAAATCAACCTAAATAAATTTCTACTGATTTGTAAACATGTTTATTTTCATCCATAAAAAAGTTTAGTGCCAAAAGAAACTTTTAAATATTTTAAATAAATTTGAACAATCCCCCTGTACAGATTCTCATATAAATTTTAGATTAGGGTTTTAACATGAATTCTTTAATTTAGGCTTATTATAACTTCTATAATCGCAACATCTTAAATAAATCCATATAATATAAAAGAATGGAAAAACCAACTTGATGAACTTCAAAGATTTAGAATCTTTCCTTTCTATGCTTCAAAAATTGTTCAGAATTCCAAAATTTTCTAAGATAGTGGATCCCTAACAATCTTAAATACTAACACCCTAAATTAAAATCAGAAACCCTTAATACTAGCCCTAATAGCTTTTAGGGCTAGAAGAAGAAAAAGAAAATGAAAAGGAAAAATTTTACGGATAAAAACTCTCTTTTGTTTTTTTTTTTTTTTTTTAAGGAGTTATAAAACTTTAAAAGATAATAATGTTATATATATATATACACACCGTATATTACGTCATAACTTACTCTACAAACCTTAGTTTTCTTTTTTAAAAAAAAATAGGTATAAAACTTTAAAAGACAATAATGTTATATATATATACACACACCGTATATTACATCATAACTTACTCTACAAACCTTATTTTTCTTACTAGTTTATTTTGCTGGAAAGCTTGCAACATTAGGAATATTTTGGTTTAAAGATCTTACCAGATAAGGGGCCAAGATACATTGTTATTTGGTCGGAAAGTGTTGGTTATACTCATTTTTTGACTGTCAAAAGACGATGACATGCAGCTAAGAAAGGAGGTAATTTCCACTAGTTTTCAACCATATGAATCCATTTCTAGCCTTTTTTTTAATCCAATTATTAGTAGTTTAATAGATCTATCAGTAAGGAATTTGGCCAAAGTTTACCGACAATATTTTAGCCACTTTGTTTTTGTTAGGTGAATACCATCACATTCCATGGGCTTTCCATTAATAATTGTTTATTATAATTATTTTTTAGTAATTACCTAATATTAGTCAATTTGTATACATGCCCAATAAAATTAGACTGAAATGGGACAATCTAAGACTAAATTCAAGTTTTCAATGCTATAGATTATTATGAGCTAATAGATGGTTAGTTTCAAAGATTGGGCACAGGTTGCAAAACCTCAATTTTGGATATTGGGTCCAAAAGTTTATATATAATTGAACCCTTTAATATTCAATTTTTAAAATCCCACAATTGTGTAATTAATTTTAGGACATTGGGTACTCATCAATGTCTTAAATAATATGTTTGTTATATTTTAGGCACCGGCACTAAGCCTAGAGGTAATCTTGCAGTAAAGTAAGAGTGATTGTGAGTAGTATCTACCAGTGAAACTATTTTTAAATATGTTTTGGGCATATAAGTGTATTAATTATATAGTTGGAATTTACGATTTCGAGAATCAAAATAATTATTTATGCATATATGGTTATCTATTTTTACATATATATGTTATACAAAATTTTAATCATGTTTAAATGTTCAAAAATTCAAAATGCTTAAAAATGATTTGTGAGTTAAATATTTTAATGGTTTGATATTCTATATATGCTATATACACATATATATGGTTTTGGCATGAAATAAATGATTTGGAACTTCTAAAATGTTTACAAGAGAATTCTTGTTAATGAAGTTCACACAGCGGAATATTAAATATTTGGTTCGATTCCTTCAATATTAAATTTTACATGATACATTATTTTTCCTTTTTGGAAATGGAAAAGTATAGTTTTGGAAATATAGGTTATGAATACTATACTGTTCAGTTTTAATATATGTATCATATAGTACTAAATATCTTTGTTATATTATTATTAACTTTTAAGTTAAATAGTCTTATGAGTATTCACGGTATAAGAGAGTGATGATTGATATTTGTATTATTCTACCTTAACAATAGGATGACAGGTTTGTTACAATGAATTTAGGGTGTAAAAGTATTGTGAAATGGTTTTTTTTTTCTCCCTCCTTATTGTCCGATGGTATTCTAGGACATGAATTACCATCTGTTGGTACTAGATATATGGTATATTGCATTGTGGTTTTATAGTTTTATCCGAGGATTTATATTTTGTTTTAAGCTCACTGTTATGCATATATGTATTGTTTATTTGATACTAAAGTTTATTATTAACTTTATGGTTTATGTCACTATACTCGTAAGATATATATTACATGTTATACCAAAAGATTCTGGAATTATAAATATTGGTTTTGAGAAAATGTTTTAAAACAAAAAACCTTTCAAAAGTGAAAATATGAGGTTTTGTCAAAAAAGAATTTATAAGGTTAAATATTTATTTTTTATATTATTTAGTCTATTCACTGAAATATCTTTTTCTCACTTATTATTGTTTTTAATCCGTTCCTATAGGTTATGACAGTTAGTTGGTAATTTTCCTCGCACATCATCCTATCAGCTTTGTCCACATCAACAAATCTTGTAGTCCTTACATCTATTATTTTGTAGCACCTAAATTATGTTTGTATATTATTCATTTTTTTAACATTGTTTGGCCTACTCATTGAGATATCTTTATCTCACTTGATATTATTTTGAATATGTTCCCATAAGTTTTGACAATTAATTGGTCTCTTTTCTTACACATTATCCTATCATCTTCATATACATAAGTAAATCTTGTAATCCTTACATTTCTATTATTTTGTAGCATCTAAATTATATTGGCATTACCTTAGACGGTGTCCATGTAATTGTCAAGTATGCAACTAAAAAAATTTGAAAATTTAAGTGTTATTTAGATTTTATAGTGCATGTTCTTGTCAATGGTATCATGGCTATGGTAAAACTTATCACAATTGTTTTTTTTTTCTTTTTAAAGGAATTTTTTTATTTTTTTTACACAAAAAGGAGGTTTTATAATTCATTGATCAATTTTATACAAGTAATTCAACTAATATCACTAGATTTCATAACATGAATAAAAGATTTTAATGAAAATTAAAATTACAAATAGATTGCAGGTAATAAATTTTGAAACTGTATGCAATTGTATTTCATAGGTAGTGATTATTGATAGTCTGCAAAATTTTATTGCTTTGTTAAATATTGTGTACTTTGATCATTTCAGTTCAGTATAATTTTCTTTATTTGGGTATTTTGATGGCTAAAAGACAATTATGTGATAAAAAAATAATCTTTTACTTATGATGACCGAAACAGAACTTATGAATATGCAATATCGGGGATTTTATTATGAATAGGCAATAGTTTTACTTATTCATATTTTAAAATGTATAAATATAGTGTAGTTTTTAGAACATCGATTGCTTTATATAGTAGACTAACATATAAGTTACTCATCTCTACAACATCTACTTTTTAAAAGAAGTGCAAAATGGAAATAAAGCTGAGAAATGCCCGAAAGACGAAGAAAATTGGTAGGATCGATCCACTTTTTTCATCATAAATGGCAACTCTCATAAACCATCCGTGTATATAGGAGAAAAGATTAAACAAAATTATCTAAAAAACCATAGTTTACTTATTTAGAGCTACAACCTAAGAACCAAACCTTACAAGATATGCAGGTCCTAATATTATTATTATGTCTATTTCGCCAGTAAGTTTGCAGCCCAATCCAAAAAAAAAAAAAAAAAAAAAAACGTGTTTTGCCTTTAAACACTAAAGTAATATTAAAAATAAATTCACAATTGGAATTTAAATTAGTTGGAGCTTACTATAGTTCTCCATATATAATGACTGCCTAAAATGTAATTATCATTTTTATGTTAATTAGATTTTCCAGTGGACAGGTTGATGGTTTATCTTTTTTTTTTTTTTTTTTTTTTGCTAATTATCTACCGTTATATGTACAACAATAAAAATGAAAATTGAGATTCCTACAATGTATATTGTATATTTTTGTTTTTCTTTTATCCATATACACATTCATTTAGTTAAAACCCCCCAAAATAAAAAATAAAAATAAAAATAATTAAAAAAAGGCCCTTCACGCTATTATTCTTCCTAAAGTAAAACACCAATTACGCATTTCAAAAAACAGAAGCATTCCAATTTTTTTTCTTTCTTTTTTTTTTTTGGGTCAAATAAACCATTCCATGTATGATACACAAATTTGAACAAAGTTGAATTTGTTATACATCGGTTAGCTGTAGAAATTAAATAAATAGATTTAGATTGTAAACATACATAATAAAATTCTATTAACATGTAAAACACAAGCTATTGATAAAATTTTGATTTGTAATCCTACAAAACAAAAACAACATTATGGTAGTGCTTATGGATACGCTGGTCTCAAACCGCTCTCAATCTAATCTATGAAACCCTAATTACAATATCTGCTCACTTGCCTTAATAATAAAACTTAAATCTTTTATAGACTAAAGTCACGTGTAAGTCACAGACTTATCCATTAATTTTAACTCACACCAAAATAGTAATTTATTAATAAATATAATATTAATAAAAATATCGGTAAATCAAATGGGCCTATAAAGAGAGCTGATTCTCCAGTCCAATGGGTCAAAACTGAAGTATTACAAAGAGTGTGTATTTAAGGGCTCTACTACATTAATCAATAATCAAGTCAGTCACATTAATGATATAAATTGGGCCATGTAAGTGAGTAATTAATCATGCTAAGCCCACAAAATATTCATGTATCTAACATTCTCTCACTTGGACTGCATAATCATCATCACATATATATATATATATATATCATCCAAAACCCACATACTACAGAATGTTGCCAAACAAAATGCTATTTCATCTAAATATATAGAAATGCCGAAAAGACACAAGAATATACTAGACTAGATAGTAGAGATTCTTTCAGTAATCTCCCACAACATGATACCATTTCAACTGAGCACTTTACATGCCATAAGCTTAATATAGGTAGTAGAGATTTACCTTACCACGTGCAGTCTCTCAACACACGATACCATTTCATCCGACCAAGTTATGTGTCAATAGGATACAACAAAATATAACTAAACTAGATAGTAGGGACTTACCATGATATCTGCGGATCAACACACATATATATATGTGGACTAAAAGTCTCAAATAGGCTTACGAATATAAAGAGTAACAATATGTGTAATAGATATCTCATAAATAAGTAATGACCCACATACATCAATGTATCAATATATTCAATATGAAAATTATTGCAGAATATATAATAAACTCCCACTGATCTACAGCAATCTCAACTGCCTAAGAGTCCCATATGGGATATATGCTCCTCAAATATGCCTACCAGTAAGGCCTTGGTCAATGGATCTGCCAGCATGTTATAAGTCGATATGTGAACAATAGTAATCAGACTCTCTTCAACTTTCTCCTTCACTACAAAATAATTTACATCAACGTATCTCACACCAGAAGTACCTTTTAAATTATTGAAAAAAGATACCGTTGCAGTATTGTCACAATATATCATAATAGGCCTCTCAATGGAGTCAACTACTTCTAAATCATGAATAAAATTTCTAAGTCAAACTACATTATGGGTTGCCTCATAACACACCACATACTCAGCCTCCATAGTCGAAAATGCTGTCACAAATTACTTAGCACTTCACCAAGACACAACACCTCTTGCCATGATAAATATATATCCAGTGGTAGATTTCTTATCATCCACACAATCTTTATAATCTACATCACTATAACCAACCACATTAAAAGAGTTGGTGCATCGATATGTCAATATATGATCTTTAGTACTCTGAAGATACCTAAAGTCCTTCTTAATTACTTGGTAATAAATAAGACCTAGATTTCTCATAAATCTACCAAGCACACCCATAACAAAAGTTATGTCAGGCTCTGTGCAAACTTAAGCGTATATCAAACTATCCACTGCTGAAAAATAGCATATATTTTTTATTACTATCATTTCTCTATCATTCTTGGGACACTGGTTCTTAGAAAGTCTTTCACCTTTTGTGGCCGATACACTTTTAGGAGAACAATTATGCATATGAAACATTTTAAAGATCATATCAATATAGGCTCTCAGAGACAACTGCAATACATAATTTATCCAATCTCGAACAATCTTGATGCCTAACACAAAAGAAGTCTCACCAATATTTTTCATGTCAAAATGGTTGCATAACATCTGCTTTGTCTTGACCATTTCCCATTTGCTAGAAGCCAACTGGTTGAACCATATACACATCCTCATACAAATCACCATTCAGAAAAGCAATTTTAACATCCATCTGGTGCAACTCCAGGTCATAATATGCCACAATCACCATAATGATTCTAAAAGAATCCTTCATGAATACAAGAAAGTATGTCTCTGTGTAATCAATTCTTTCTTTCTGGATAAACCCATTGGCAACAAGTCTAGCTTTATACCTCTCCACTTGACCATTTGAGTTTTTTTTTTAAAGATCCATTTGCACTCAATAGGCTTGCCACCTTCCGGTAACTCAACCAAATCCCATACATCATTTCATCCAACCAAAAATTTGAGTGTGAACTGCTTATGACCATGTCATAAATGATCAGATCTGAATCATCACTTATGGCAAACTCATACTCCTGCAAGTAAACCTCATAGTCATCAGGAATAGCTGATCTTTTAATTCTCTGTGACCTTACCAAAGACATATCAACATCTGCAATAGCTGAAACATCATGCTCTTCAATAAGGGGGTTCATCCTGATTAACTACTAGTTCATCAACAACAGAATCAACAATATCTCTATCAGGAACAACAACACTGAGAATGAAAACATTTTATTCTCTAAAATAGGGCTCCTTTGGACCAATACTATCATCAAATCCAAAATTATTTTTAAAATAAACAACCCTATCTAATTCTAGGATTTTAGTGGTGTACTATGGACAAAAAAATCTTGAACCCTTGGATCCTACACAACAGCCAACAAAATAACTATTGATAGTTTTAGGATCCAACTTCCTAATTTGGGGATTATAAACTCGAACCTCAGCTTTGCAACCCTATACATGAAAATGGTGTAGATTAGTCTTTCTTCCTGATCATCACTTAAAAGGGATCTTATGACCAGATTTACTTAACACTTGGTTTAGAATATAAGTTACTATCCTCAAAGCTACGGCTCTTGAGCAATCTGTCAAATTAGAATTTTCCAACATGCATCGCACCGTATCCAACAAAGTACGATTTCTCCTTTTAGCTATGCCATTTTGTTGAGGAGTACCAAGCATTGTATATTGGATATTAATGCCGCACTCACATAAATAAATTGCGAATGGCTTTGGGTTCCATCCAGTCTCATCGTATCTGCCATAAAATTCATCATCTGCGTCAAACCTCACAGTCTTTAAGTACTTATTCTTTTAAAGCTCCATCTTTATCTTAAACTCCTTAAAGGCAACCAAAGAATTTGACTTCTCACAGATAAGCTCAATGGGTCCAGAACGAGAAAAGTCATCGATGAAGGTAATAAAATACCTATAACCACCTATGGCAGATGGTGTGAAAGTGGATTAACTCCAAAACATCTCCACACCTAGCTATCTTATCATTTCTAACATTGGAAGTTAACTCCCCTTTCAACATTCTACACAAATTGACAAGTCCGAGAAGTCAAGATAAGGAAGTATTCCATCTTTTCACCAACTTTTCCACTCTATATCTAGAAATAGGTCCTAAGTGCTTATGCTATAACATCGAGGAATTATGATTTACTATTGGGCATTTGGAAGCAACAATAGGAGCAAAAACAAAATTAAAAAAAGAATTGAGACCATTATTAAATAAATTAAGTTGATATAAATTGCCACATAAAAATTACTTTTACTATTCTAGATTCTCAAAATTGAACTTTATGGGAGTCCAGCTATATAATGACCCCATGTGGTCTATTACCCAAAATTTGGATTTTTCTATTCATACCCAATCTCATGAAGTTGAGTATTTCTTTAACCTCTATTAATCACTGGTAACTTCAATGCAATAAGAATTTCTAAGAAAAACTTCTAGCACAAACAACTTTTTACAGTAAAATTAGCTCAAATGGAAAACTCATCCATAATTAGCAAACTATCTATCAAATAAAAGCTTGTAACACAAAGATTAAAAAAGAGTAGCTTAAATTTACAAAATTCACCATTGGTCTTTGGAAAATAGCCAGAAAGTTTTAGCCACAATTCAAATCACCGTATCTCTTAAACAACTTAGAATTTGAAATACTGGAGGTCATATTTAGGATTAGAAGGTCCAAAATAGGGGGAAAAGTAGTATAGATCAAACTAGGTTAACCAAAAATTGATTTGTGTTGTCACCTGCATCAAAAGCCTATCTTGGTGCCTCTAGTGATGGCTCATTGTGATTTTCCAGCTACCGACTTGAAATACCATAGAAGCCATCTAGGACTAGTGTGTGTGATGTATGGATGGTCGAAAGGTGGCCAATTTGGCCAGAGTTGAGAAAGAGAGAGATGAGGTCTGGGAAGGAGGGGAGAGAGAGAATAAAAGAAAAAAGAAAAGAAAAAGAAATTGTCATGTGGTCCTGTCAGATTATGACACATGGTACCATCAGCATGGCACTTGTCTGGGATATTTTCAAGCATCTTTTTTCATGCTTTTCAATAAAAACTACACAATAAAATTAGTTACAATCAGTGCTATATGATGGTACAGAAGTTAAAGCCATAACTTATATAGATAAAAAGTCAACTTTGGGCTCATTCAATCGACCTAGACCTCACTTTGATCTGACAATAACTTTGTAATTTCAATTTTGATTTTAGCATGCTACTAGTCTACAAACTAATGATGACGCACACTTTGTGATGATGCCTTAATCAATATGAAACTTTAGCTATGCCAAAAAGTCAACTATGGGAACCACCAAGTTAATCCCGACCAACTTCAATCAAACTTGATTAACAATTTAATTTCATAGTGTTCTCTCATATCAGGGTATTACATATATCCACTCTTTATCTTCCTACTTTGACACAAACTTGACCTTCAAAATTTTTTTAATATGTTTTTGTTCTTATGTGATTGATTATTTGGGACCTGTTTTAAAGTTGTATCCCTTCTTCTTCTCCCTACTTTGACACAAACTCGACCTTTGACTTCTTCTTTTTTTTTTTCCAAATATTTTTGTTGCAAATGATCATTTGGGATTTCCTTTCCTTTTTTTATTATTTGCGAGTACGCTAGACCCGACCATTAATTTTCTTTTCTTTTTATCTTAAATATGTTTTCGATGTGATTGATGATATGGGATTTGTTTTAAAAAAAATTTGTTGCAATTGATCATTTGGGAGTTCCTCTCCTTTTTTGATGATTTGTGAGTACACTAGACCCGATCTTTGATTTATTTTTTTTCCCCTTTTTTATCTTAAGTATGTTTTTGATGTGATTGATCATATGGGATTTGTTTTAAAATTGTTTTCTTATTTGCTGAGCAACCTTGAGAAGAACATAGTGGAAACTTATGCATTTTAATCTTTTATTTTAAGATTTATTAGGGTACAAAAAATATATATATATACAGAAAAGAAAATATGAAAGAATTAATCTTTATTTTTTATTTGTTAATTGCCAAATGTCACTAAATTAAACAACGAAAAATTAAATGAGAAAAAGAGAATAATAAATAAATTATAAATCATGACCTTTGATATTTAATATGCAATTACCATAGGATCCTAAAAAGCTTAGGTAAAGTTTAAATGAGAAGAGGATATAATCTAAACATGAATATTTATAGCTAATAATTTCTTTGCTAAAGTTATCACTAATCATATAATATATAATTTCAATAATATCTAATAATTAATCATTATCTTGTATATTTTTAAACCAAAAAATCTAATAGGGTTTATAATCAAGAATAATCAAATTAATATTTTAAATTAGAGGCATATATTTAAATAATTATTTTAGTGTTCTAAAAGAAATACTATATATACATATTTTAAAAAAGAGAAGTTATTTTTACAGTTCATAATAGTGAAAAATTTATTATTCATAAATAAATATTTCACCTATATCTTATTAGGGGTATAAAAGTGTATTAAATTATAGTTCAACCAATTCATGACTTATAATCCTTAATTACAATTCTTTGATACAAGAAAATACCCTTTGATTATAATTATATTTTAAGAAAAAAAATTTGAAAATAATTTTGCACCGGCATTTAGTTGGAATTACTGAAATACTTAGTACTTCTTTTAAAGGGATCAAGCCACGTGTAATTCTAAAAGACATTTTTGTTGTTTGTTTGGAAAATTGTGAAAACTTGAATTTGATTTCAAACTTTCAAATTTGGAAATTTGAATGATTTTTTTGGAAATTTGATCCGCATCTAGCATTGGACTAAGCTGTTTACATATCCTTTACAGAATCAAGTTCATCGTAGTTCACTAAAAATGATTTTGGAAAATTTTGGAATTTTTGTGTCATTTTATAACCAACTTGATTTGTTTAGGTTATTTGATTTGGAAATTTCGAAAGAATAAAATTATTTAAATTTAATATAAAAGACTTGTGCGATATCCTATCATGGTCCACGCCTCTCAAAATTTCAATTATATGCATAGATCCCTTAACATTTATATGACCACTCTTAATTTATAGTCAAATAATTTTTAATTTACTGAATTTATTATTTGACAACTCTTGATTTAAGCTGCGTTTTATGCCAGGTAATAAATTCATAATTCGTTATTTGGGAACAAATTTTCTTTTATTTGTTCAATTTATATGAGCAGGATTTATTTTATAGTCAATAATTTAATATCGCTATTAATTTAAAAGCCCTTATTGTATTGTTATTTAATGATTCGTTTAAAATTTATTAGACTATTAAAATATCTAGGAATTAATAATCCTCTAAAATTTATTGGATATATATTTTTATTTGGCATTTGCTTTGATTGCGTGTCAAATTAATTTAATTGGTAACTCTTTATTTTGATGGTTTTAAAACCAATTAATTTTAAATTAAAATGTCTGTTTAATTTTATTTAGACAAATCAATTTAAGCAATCCATAATAAAAACCCAATTTTAGATTATGTTGAATTAGTTATAACTCATATTCATTTGATCAAAATGTTTTGTTTTTTAAATAATAGAAAGAGAACCGTTTGACCTTTCGATTTACAAACCAAACCACCTGGGCCCAAATTGAAAGGATTAGGGCAAGGTTAATCTAAAGAGAACAAGGTTTTATGTTTGGAAATTGAGTTGGAGTTTAGATGTTCTCGGCTTGTTTTATTTAAGCTGCTGGAAAATTTTTCAGTTTTGGCCGGTTTGTGTTTCTCTTGGTTTCAAAATAGAAACTAAGGTATTTTATCCAAAACTCAATACAATATTCATTTAGATGTAATACATACTTATAGCATACAAAATAGGTGTGAACGCACATCATTGCTGGTTCTAAACACCAATACAAAACAAATCCTTCATGGTGAAGCAAAACACTATAAAGTAACTTTGCCATATGATTCATGGTTTGTTGACAAATGTTGCTGCCTCATTAGGTGCTTCATGTTAAAGTAGTTCCCATGCATGATGAAACATGTCATTCCATGCACTGGATGAGAGAGAGGCCGAATGGTTTGGCTCCATGTCACCATCTTAGTTACCAAGGTGCTTTCCATGTCATCAAGGTGGTTCATTTTCCTAACCTCTAATTTGGATAATACATATCAAATAACACATTTTGGTGTCTTTGTGCACCAACTTATCTAGCCTAGATTACACAAAATTGCTAGAGCAAAATACAAGCAAAATTACAAAGCAACTTAGGTTATGACTTCTCGGCCAAGGCATTTCAGCTTGGTCTCGAGTTTGCCTTGCTTGGTCTCGGGTTTGCATGGCTAACAATTGCCATGATTCTATAACACTCCTCTTTGGCAATGTTAGGCATGATGTGTAGAAGACTCCTAAGCACTTGAAGTCTTTCTTTTGGCAATGGTTTTGTGAGAATGTCGGCCAGTTGGTCGTGCGTTGAACAATGCATCAAATTGATTTTTTTGTTTCTTTCAACTTCACGGATGCTATGGTACTTCATAGGGATATGCTTGGTTCTTCTATGCTGTACTGGATTTTTGGTGATGGCTATGGTTGAAGTATTGTCACAATGAATGGTAGTTGCATTTGTTTGCTTGCAACCCAAATCATTAAGCAATTTCCTTAGCCAAATTGGTTGATTTGATGCTACTGCCGTCGAGATGTATTCAGCTTCTTCTGTTGATTGTTCCGTGGTTCCTTGCTTGTGTGAACTCTATGAAAATGGACCTGAATCAAACATAAACAAGTATCCAGAGGTGCTCTTCATGTCTTCCAAACTACCTGCCCAATCACTTAGGACTCTTTTTGCAGCTTGTTAATGGTTTTGAGATGGTGCACTCATGAACTGTGACAGCACACTTACAGCATACATAATATTAGGTCTTGAAGCACACAGATAAAGCAAGCTTCCAATTAGGCTTCTATAAACCGAAGTATCACTTTCTCACTTCCATCATCAAGTTCGAACTTGGCATTTTGAATCATTGGTGTCTCAACAATCTTGGCATTTTCTAGTTGCAACTTATCAAGCAATTCAAAGCATATTTTTCTTGAAATAGAATTATAACTTTACTTGTTTGATTGATCTCTAATCCTAGAAAATAATTCATTAAGCCAAGGTCGGACATCTCGAAGGTTTCCACCACTTTATCTTTGAATTTTTGAATGCCTTCGGTATTGCAATCTGTTATTAGCAAATCATCAATATAAAGAGAGATTACCATTGCATCTTCATGTGAGTTGGCTTTGATATAGAGTGTAGGCTCATTATCACTTCTTGAAAAACCTTCACGAGTGAGGTAGTCATCAATTCTTGTATACCAAGCTCTTGGAGCTTGTTTGAGCCCGTACAAGGCATTATGAAGCTTATACACTTTCTCCTCCTCTCCTTCTATAACAAAGACTTCAGGTTGCTCAACATATACTTCTTCTTCTAAAATACCATTTAGAAAAGCTGATTTCACATCCAAATGATATATTTTCCAAGAATTATTGGCTGCATGTGCAAGTAAAAGCCGAATGGTTTCATGTCTTGCCACCAATGCAAAAGTCTCCATGTAGTCTACACCATATTGTTGAACATAGCCTTTAACAACCAGCCTTGCTTTGTATTTGTTCAAAGTGCCATTAGGGTTTATTTTTGTTCTAAAAACCCATTTGACACCTATTACATGTCCTTTCTTTGGTCTCGGTACCAAACTCCAAGTTTTGTTCTTTTTTATCATGTGAAGCTCCTCCACCATTGCAGCTTGCCATTTTTTGTGTTGTGAAGCCTCACTATATGTTGTAGGATCAGGTGTTGCCATCCTTGAACTTGCATAAAGTTCTGCAATTGATTTTGTACCTCTTTTCCCTACATAATCTTCATTGGCCAGGTCATCATCATCTTCATCATCATCGGCAACATCAAAATCACTTTCATCGGTGGAAGGAGTTTTTGATTGAATATAAGTGTTTTCTTCCACTTATGCTCCTTCCAACTCCAACATGAGTTCTCATCTACAATAACATCTCTAGAGACAACAACCTGCATCTTAGATATATCAAAGATTCTATAACCTTTTGAAACCAAGCTATAGCCTACAAATATACCAATACTTACTTTCTTATCAAGCTTGGTTCTTTTGGAGTCATGGACATGCATATAACAAATACTTCTAAAGACTTTTAAGTGAGCAATTGAACGTTTAAAACCATTCTGCAATTTATTTGGAGTTTAGACTCAATTGTCTTACCTAGAAGTCGCTTTAGGAGGTATACACTTGTGTTTGTAGCTTCGGCCCAAAATTTCTTTGGCAAGCACTTCTCGAACAGCAAGCATCTTGACATCTCCATGATGGTTCTATTCTTTCTTTCACTCACTCCATTTTGTTGTGGTGTGTATGGAGTTGGGAGTTGGTGTATGATGCCATTTGTCTTGCAAATATCTTGGAAAGTTTTGGAAATGTACTCTCCACCATTGTCAGTTTGAATCACCTTGATGGTTATTTGTGCTTGGTTTTCTGCAAGTGTTTTGAGCTCTTCAAATGTGGCTGCTACATCTGACTTTTGTTTGAGGAAGTATATCCAGCACTTTCTTGAATAATCATCAATAAAGATAATAAAATACCTCCTCCCTACATGAGTTGCTTCTTTCATTGGTCCACACAAATCCGAATGCACCATTTGTAACGTTTCCTTTACTTTGCCGAGCGTTGTCAAAGGAAATGGTTGTCTTTTGATTTTGCCAAGTTGACATATTTGGCAAACAGCTTCATCTTCATGGATTTGTGGTAAATTCTCAACAATCTTCTGAGTATGCATTTGCTTCATGTTGGCATAATTGTAATGGCCGAGCATTCTATGCCATAGTCTCGAATATTCATGGACTTTGGTATTCATAGCCATTTGATTTTATTGACCAAAATCAATTACAAGGCTATTATCTTTCATATGGACAACTAATACAATTTTGTCATCTTTAGATATTTCACAACTTGTATCTAAGAATTTAAAATGTATCCTTTCTTCATAAGTTGTGGCACACTAAGTAAATTTTTGGACATATTTGGTACATATAAAACATTGGTAATTTGAATTGTACCTTTCAGTGTTTTAATGACTAAATCTCCTTTTCCTTGTGCCTCCATGATTTGTCCATTTGCTGCCCTGATTTTTGTTGCAATTCTTGACTTGAATTTGACAAACAAGTCACGGTTGTTGTACATATGATTTGTGCACCCGCCGTCCAATATCCATTTGTCTTTGGTGGTGTTTGCAAGATTATAAGTTGCTGTAAAAGTATGCTCATGATCTCCATTTAATTCTTCAGGTTCATGAGCTTGTCTTGCTTCTTGCCTTTGGTTCCTTTGCCTATAAACTCTTTCCATGTGACCGAATTGCTTGCAAATCTTGCATTGAGCATTCGGCCTCCACCAGCATATCTTGGCCGTGTGTCCTTGCTTCTTGCATATTATGCAAGGACCATAGGTCATCTTGTTCCCTTTTTGGTTGGTGGTATCCTTGCCTTTATTTTGCCTTTGAAAAAGCCTTGGTTGCTAGATTGTTTTGCCTTTGTTATTTGCTGCAAGGGCTGCTTCACTTTAGCTTGATTCACCTTGTAGCCGAAGACTCCTCCTTTGTTCTGTGGCTTGCAAGGCATTGATCAATTCAGCAACTGTGAGTTGTGTAAGGTCTCTTGTTTCCTCCAAAGTTGAGATCTTTGATTCATATTTCTCTAGAATACATATAAGGATCTTTTCAATAATCCTTTGGTCTGGAAAAGATTCACCAAGTAATCAGATTTGGTTGACAGTCTTCATAAGTTTGTTTGAAAATTCCTTCACGGTCAGCATATTCAAGTTTTCAAATTCTCTTCTAAGGTTTAGCAGCTACATTTGTGTTGATTTTGTACTTCCTTGGAACTCCTCTTGAAACTTTTCCCAAGCTTATCTAGGAGTTGTACAGGTCATGATTCTAGTGAAGATATCATCAGTCACAACAGCTTGTATTGCTGTGAGACTTTTGAAAGGTTTTGCATTTTCTACACTATGAAGTTTGATTTGATTCACCGTAGTACATGCTCTCAATGCTTCTACTTCATAATCAACTTCAATAAGCTCCTAAAGGTCATAAGCTTAAAGATAGGCTCTCATTTTAATTGCCCAAACAGGATAGTTTTGGCCATCAAAGATAGGAGGTGAAGGTGCTGAAAAGTGTGAGGATGCCATTTGAAAATGGTTTGTGTTTTGTGTATTTTCCAATCAGTTTTAAACAAGGATTTATAGAAACAAAGTGTCTGATACCAATTTGAAAGGATTAGGGCAAGGTTAATCTAAAGAAAACAAGGTTTTATATTTGGAAATTGATTTGGAGTTTAGATGTTCTCGGCTTGCTTTGGTTAAGCTGCTGGAAAATTTTTCAGTTTTGACCGATTTGTGTTTCTCTTGATTTCAAAATGGAAATTATGGTATTTTCTCCAAAACTCAATACAATATTCATTTAGATGTAATACATACTTATAGCATACAAAATAGGTGTGAAAGCACATCATTGCTGGTTCTAAACACCAATACAAAACAAGTCATTCATGGTAAAGCAAAACACATATGTAAAGTAACTTTGCCACATGCTTCATGGTTTTGACAAGTGTTGCTGCCTCATTAGGTGTTTCATGTTGAAGTAGTCCCCATGCATGATGACACATGTCCTTCCGTGCATTGGATGAGAGAGAGGCCGAATGGTTTGGCATCATGTCACCAAGTAGCTTCCATGTCACCATCTTAGTCATCAAGGTGCTTTCCATGTCATCAAGGTGCTTCATTTTTCTAACCTCTAATTTGGCTAATACATATCAAATAACACATTTTGGTGTCTTTGTGCACCAACTTATGTAGCCTAGATTACACAAAATTGCTAGAGCAAAATACAAGCAAAATTACAAAGCAACCTAGGTTATGACTTCTCAGCCAAGACAATTCAGCTTGGTCTCGGATTTGCATGGTTAACAATTGCCATGATTCTCTAACACAAATAACTTTAATATAAATATTAATTGGGCTTTAAAATCCTTTTAATTTGAGATAAACTCAGAATGAATAAATCTATAAAATTGTTGGCCCACAATTAATTTAGTTATTCATTAAACAAATTAGAGCATAAAACAAAATGAACTCTATTGGAAGATCAATATTAAAATGATCAAATTAATTCCCAACTAAATGAATAACTCTCTACTTTTTTTTTTTCATTTTTTTAAAATAACCATTAGAAGGGTGTGAATTAATCGATGTTATAATCTGAAATTTTCCTTTTCTACACTGCTTAGAACCTTTACAAAGAGAAGAAATCAAGTGACCTTTAACTTTTCAGGTAAAGTCTTTCAACCGTTAAACTCATTTTGTATTTCTTGTGTTTACATCACGCCAGGAAAAAAATTTATTTGGTGACTTTCTTTTCTACTCAACATATGTACAGGTTAGTAGATCTTTACGCAACCCTGATTAACTTAGGAGTTCAACTTTTTTGTGGGAAAATTGGTAAATATATTTTGCTTTGAGAATTTCAATTTTTTCTATTTACCAAAGCATTTACACAACTATCTAAAATCTCTACTTTTCCTTTTAATACATTCGAATTGGATTTTTATTACTCCCACACCTACTTATCGTGGCCAAAGCAAATACTTCATTTGCAGGATTAAGTGTTTTATTCATTAAATCATTGATAACTCTTGTGGCTTTGAGAAGCTTCTGCACGTAAAACAAGGTAAGAGGTCTTTTTTTTTTTTAAAACAATTGTTTTACATAGAGCATATGATATTTATACCTACGTCAGACAAGTACAAAAGCCACTACAAATCTTTTCCAAGGTTTTTTATTTTTTATTTTTAAATAGTCAGGTCAAAAGTTGAAAAATAGTAAATTAAAAAAAAAAAACCTTGTCAGTTGTGAACAAAAATTTGATTAAATTGAAAATTACTAAACATGCCATCCTCTTTCCTTTTTTCCTCTTTTCTCAAAGAAACACTCATTTACCTAAAAAAAAATTCTCATTCGAGCTTGTTCTCTTGGCATTTGCTCTCACTTTCATTTTTTTTGTATTTTTTTACTTTTGAAGTTAAATTCAGGTAAATTTTTTCTTTTTTTTCTTTTTTTTTTCTTTTTTTTAAATTCTACATTGGAAATGTTAAATGAATTTGTATTTTTAAAATTTTTTTTAATATGAGTATGTAATAAATTAGTTTAGAAGATGTTATATTTAAGTTTAGAGGTATTTAGATTACATGTAGTGTGAAAATAGAGGAAAAATTTTATAGATCTAAAAGGTCCTGAAAACCAGTAAAAGCATAAAAAAATTGACGAAAAAGATAAATTTTTCTCACATTCTCTAGTTTGCCAATTTTCGTTAGTTTTCCACCAGTAGGAAAATATTATATTTGGCGAAAAAAAAAGAATGAATTTTTTTGAGACGGTTAATATGTTTATTTAGTATTATTTTGTAGTAAAATGGAAGATGATGATATTGTAATAACGGTTTTATACGATAGAACATTGATGCGAAATGATGCTAGTCATTTGGAGTATCAAAATGGTAAAAAAATAATTGTTTTCGTTAGCAAACGATGTACAAAATTAGAGTTAGAAGATGAGATATTCAATTCTATTGAGATAGACCAAAATTAATATTTGCTAAGCTAAAATGGATATATGGATCATGTACAGAAAAATTAGATCCTACAAAAATACACAATGATAAGGATGTGAAATACTTTATTCAAGAACTGAGGAATGGAGGGATGACAATAATACAACCCCCATTGTATGTTGATGTAATTTCCAAAGGTGAACATATATCTAGAAAAATTTATGAAATAACCTTTGCTTTAGATAGTGGGTGTAATAATCTATCTTTTGCTCGTATTCAATTGGTGTTCGTCTACCATAAGTTCCCAAGTTTGAACCTATTGAGGCTACATTTCATGACATTGTAGTTCATAAAATTCAGTTTAGAGACCAAGTTGATGTCCGTAGATCCTGGATTACAAACTTGATTTTCGACGAACGAAAAATTTTCTGAACCCTGAAAATGGGTTGGACCTAAAGGGTTTGTGCAAAAATGAGTTCTAATAAAAATGTCGCATTTTCAAAAAAATAAATTAGTTATCTATATATGAAAATTCATCATTATCTTTGTTAAATAAACATGCAAATCCATCATTATTTTTACATTCAAAAGGCTAATAGAAGAAAAAAGATGCATCTTCTCAATTGATAAAAGCATTAGCAACTGAAAAGGTATGCCTCAATAAAAGGTGAACACACAAGTTCCTCTCTCTCTTTCTCACTCACACATACAGTACAGTGTTCTCAATATCTTAGATTGCAAAGCATTTACAAAGATTCACACAATAAATAGACAAATAACTAAAACTTTAGGATGTAGCCAACCAGACCAATAAGAAACTTCCTTTATTAAATTCAAGAAATCCATCCCATCAAATTTGAAAACGACCAACAATTTTCCTAAATCAAAAAAGTATTCAATAATTTCATTACTGAGGCAACCAAAAAAAGATATAGAATGCGTTTTTCTTCTTGGCGAACGGCGAACAGCGAAAGACGATGGGTTAAATTTGTGTTCTTCTTGGCATACGAAGATGGGATGTTATCTCCCCAAATAGCAACAAGCTCTTTAACAGTCAACCAGGACTTTATGACATAGGAACCATTATTTTCAGTCATCAACTTTTGCATAGAATTATTCAATGAAAAAATATCAAACTCCATTGTTTTGATAGAAGTTTGTGCTGCAACATGCTCAATCACAACAAAGGAAAAAGGAAAATATCACAAACATGCATTAAAAGTAGAATTGTACGTAGTTCTTAAAATAAATCCAAAACAAAGAAAGTAAGTAGGACAGACCAACAATTTGTAACAATGAATAAGACCATTTAAGGGAAATTTATCAAAAAATTGCATGAGATGGGAAGAACTAAACTCTCTCATATAATCTGATGTGGAAAGGTCAGATGCAACTAACATTTTTATTTATGATTATAAGCTAAAGCATACTTTAGAAAGCTTCCGGCACTGCTATGATAATGCTAAGTGATATTTCTATCAAAAAAATTTACAATGTTAACGACCTAGAATAGTAAAAACTACATATTCGTCTTCAATATCAACTTCTAAGATAATAGCACGATATTTCTTTTTATATCCATATGTTTAACAAAATTTTTAGAATGCTTTCAACAAAATTTGAGACAAAAGAAAATTGTTGATGGTACAATAATATAGTTATAGTTATTGCAATACAATGAAGTACTTAATTCTCTCATGAAACATTGATAAAAAAACATGAAATAAAAAAAAAACCTAAATATAGGCTTTTTTGAATTTATTTAGCATAATAAAAAAAGGCATTAATTATAATTAACAATGACTTCTTCCTCCTACTTGATCAATTAATCAGTTTGAATGTTGATCATTTTCTGTTTTAATCAGCAGATACATACCATTCCAGTATCATTTGGGATTCCTTTTGGGCTCAAAGTTATAATTACCAAATTAAATTATCATATGGGATTACGTTTGGGCTCAAAGTTATAATCACCAAATTAAATAAGGAAATTGAAATTATATCTTATCAATACAAAGTGAGGCCAAACAATAAATCTTTTTTTTTTTTCAAATACATCTCATGTCAACTAAATTCAATAGAAATGCAATTTTTGGATATACTAAAAGCAGAGGGCTTGTCATCAAGTGAATTATTACCTAAAGTACTCCCTAAATTTTTGTAATTATATATATATATATTTTTTAAAAAGTAGAGGATCTACTTGAAAAATAAAAAATTAAAGTGTTTCCAAGTGATAAGATTGAAATTTCACAAATTGAAATTTAAAATTTGATAAATATTCAATTGTTTTTTCTGTTTTCATAAGCTGGGGAATATTTGCACTCCGATTTCTCTCTTGTGCTATAAGCCATGTATGCTAAATCTGAAGACGAAATTCACTTCTATTGTTAACGACAAAAGCATAATCCTTCCAAAATTAACAAAGACCAATAGGAGATCAAAAAGTCAAAACATATATAACAAGCAATTTAGATTTGAAATAGTATCTTTTTTTTTGTACATCCCCTTATCGATCATAACCACAAATTGCATTAAACATCACTTAAGTGGCTCCTCTGCCTGCCATAGATAATAATTCCATTGAACTTTACTCAAAAAATGATTGCAGAATTTTTGTCTTTGATGAGAATCAAAGTTAGAAATGTAAGCTTCATATTCATCCCCAACTAAAACTTAAAAAATCTTAAAAATGAAAAGAATAGAAGAAGCTATAAAAAAAATTAGAAAATAATGCAGACAAATCGGCCCCAGTTAGCCCTTTTTCAATACACATACTCAGTTGAAAAAGAATAAAATAGAACCTTTTAGTACTTAGACAGTATTATTCTCAGAATCAAATAAACTATCAAAAAAGCAAAACAATGAATTTGTCATAAAATAAATAAATTAAAATATATTTAAAAAAACCAAATGAAAGAGTTTGAAATCACCAAATTCAATATGCAAAAAATAAAGACAAGTAAATTATAATTTACCTTTTTAATCTCTATTTTTTTTTTCTTGAGGCTCTGTCTCTCCCTCTGTCAGTGATATTTTCGGCATCAGATCAAGGCCCAGCATATCAGCAACTACAATGAAAGAAAATGAAAGAAAGAAACATGGCGAATGATGACTGACCACCTTTTAATCGTTTTCTTGTGTTTAATCCTCAATAGCTTTTTATGGTTTTTGATTTTTCGAAGCCACTTTTCCTTTTCTGCCATTGTCTTTATGATCTTTTAGGGATAAAAAGAACTGGTGGCTGAAGAAGAATGGGAGGTTTCAGAAAAGCTTTTTTTGAAAATGTAAAAAGAATAAACAAAAAGAAAGTGTAAAATGATAGCTATTATTCAATAAAATTAAAGTTTTTGTAATTTATCAATTTTAAACTTCTAAAGTGGCTATTTTTAAAAAAATCCTTGTCCAAATGCATCCAAGATTTTTTTTTTTTAAAAAAAAAACAAAATAAAATAAAATTCTTTGAAACAAAAATTTTGTTTACCCACTAGCAAGAGCAAGCTAGCTTGAAGTGTTAGCAACAAGCAAGCTTTTGGTGATGCTCTTGGGAATGGTTGTGTGTGAGTTGTGTTTTTAGGTTTTGGTTATGGTGTTTTCTGGTTTTTTGGGTTCCTAGAGTGTTCTAAGGTGTTGAAGAAGAGATGAGAAGAAGGGGACCACGTTGGCTTTTGAAAATAAAGCTTAGATGTTTAGCCATTTCATTTATTTTACAATATAAGCTTGAAATTACAACTAGTTCACACATGCCAAGCATGTGAGCTTACAAAATGAGTAAAGTATTTGAAATTTAAAAAGTAAAATGGTCAACACCTAAATTTTCATACACAAAAAAGGTAAAAACCAGCTGCAACATGTCTATTCCAAATATAGTAAAAAGTGGCACATGGTTTGAACTAAGTTCCTATTGTATAACTAGTTTGGGTAAACAACTAAACTAGCTTCACCTACTTAGTTCTCCTTTGTATCTGCTTATGAAAATTGGTTTGAAGCATCCTTGGTCATCAATAAATATTATTCCAAGAGCTAGGAATGTTCTGGAACTGGATCATGGGCCAAACAGCTCCAAAACTGACCCATACTCTGCATACTGGGCCCATCAGATATAGCAATCTGTTTGGAATAGAAAATTGACTTTCCCATGTCATTTTGATCTGAAATTTGAACCATAGTCTTCTATATATGTCTGTAGAGATCCCTAAATATTTCAGCCCAAAAATCGATTTGAAACCTGAGATATAAGATAAATAGTGGAACTATGTTGCTGGAAATTATGAATCCAGCACCATAGGCATTTCAAGCATAACATTCCTACTCTTTTGTGCATAATTTTGCCTATACTTTTGCATACATAACTTAGGCACAAAACATTATCAAAATATACCTTGCATCAATTAAAAACATACAAAAAATATAAACTCATAAAAGGAAAGGATTTGATACCAAGTTGTGCATGCTAGCCAATGACATGCACCATGAAGTGGCAAAATTGCCACCTTTCAACACTCCTCCTTGTCAATTTTATATGAGACATTGAGAAGTCCTCTCAATATCTCAAATCTATTCTTTCCCAATGGCTTGGTGAAGATATCCGCCAAGTTCTTCTCGGAAGTCACATACTCCAACTTCACTTCACCACTTGCTTCAAATTCCCTTAAGGAATGATACTTGACCGGTATGTGCTTGGTCCTCCCATGTTGGACTGGATTTTGTGCAATTGCTATTGCTGAAGTATTTTCACACAATGTTACCGTGGCTTCCTCTTGCTTCAAGCTCAAGTCCTCCAATAATTTCCTAAGCCAAACATCTTGATTAGCACAACTTGAGCAAGCAATATACTCGGCTTTCGCGGTGCTTTGTGCAACGGTTTATTGCTTCTTGGAATTCCATGAGAAAGGACCATTTCCAAGAGTGTAAATGTAGCCCGATGTGCTCTTGCTATCATCCAAAGAACCAGCCCAATCACTATCACTATAACCAAGCAAAGCTTCATTCATGCCATCCTTGTACCATATACCAAAATCACTAGTACCTTTCAAATACCTTAGGATTCTTTTTGCACAACTAAGATGATTTTGTGATGGGCTATACATAAATCTTGACAAAACAGCCACACTAAACATGATATACAGTCTAGTAGAGCATACATATAAAAGGCTACCAATTAAACTTCTATAGATGGAAGGATTTACCTTCGGAGAATCATCATCCTTCACCAACTTGGTGCCTTCATTCATAGGTGTGGCAACGCTATTACAATCCTCCATGTCAAACTTCTTGAGCAACTCCTTCACATAGCTTTCTTGAGATATGAAGATGCCCTTGGATGATTGGACAACTTCAATTCCAAGAAAGTATTTCATCTCTCCAAGGCTAGACATCTCAAAGTTCAATTCTAGCTCACTTTTGAAATTGTTCACTTCTTTCTCATTACCACCGGTCACTAGGAGGTCATCAACATAAAGAGACACCAACACCATGCAACCATGAGTCCTAATATACAATGTAGGCTCACTAGGACTCCTCCTAAATCCATGCTTTGTCAAAAAACCATCTATCTTGGCATACCATGCCCTAGGAGCTTGTTTAAGGCCATACAAGGCCTTGTGTAGCTTGTATACCTTCTCTTCACTTCCTTTCTTCACAAAACCTTCGGGTTGCATAACATAGACCTCCTCCTTCAATATTCCATTCAAGAAGGCTGACTTCACATCAAGGTGATATACTTTCCAAGACTTTTGTGCCGACATTGCAAGGAAAAGTCTTATGGTTTCCATTCTTGCAACCGGTGCAAAAGTCTCTCCATAATCCACACCGGCTTGTTGTGCATATCATTTGACAACAAGCCTTGCCTTGTACTTATTTATGGACCCATCCGGATTGTACTTGGTCCTAAAGATCCACTTCACCCCAATAGCATTCTTTTCCTTCGGTTTTGTTACCAAGCTCCAAGTGTCATTCTTGTTTATCACATCGATTTCATCTTGCATGGCTTGTCTCCACTCTTTTCTTGCCATAGCCTCATGGACATTGATTGGATCACTCAATGCCACATTACCCCTTTCATATATCTCATTAAGAGGTCTTGTGCCTCTCACACCATCACCAATCTCCAAATCAGCCCCTATGGAGATTTCTAGCTCATTCTCATCATACTCATCATCATGGGTAGCACCTTCATCATTTCCTTGTTCCTCATTGTTATCATGAGCTTCAAGCCGATTGTCTTCATCCATACTAGCCAACTCCTCCTTAATACAAACCCATTTAGCTTTCTCGTCAACTTTCACATCTCTACTTATCACAAGTTTCTTGGTTTCCAAGTTATACACTCTATATCCCTTGGTCACATCACTATAGCCAACCAAGACACCAACTTGTGACCTTTCATCAAGCTTTCCTCTCTTCTCTTGTCGTACTAGGATGTAACAAATGCTTCCAAATACCCTTAGATGATCAAGAGAAGGCTTATATCCAAACCAAAGCTCAAATGGGGTTTTTCTCCTCAAAGACTTGGAGTAAAGCCTATTTTGGATGTAGATGGATGTATTAACTCCTTCGGTCCAAAACTTCTTTGGCAAGCCACTTTCAAACAACAAACATCTAGCCATCTCCATGATGGTACGGTTCTTCCTTTCACATATACCATTTCATTGTGGTGTGTATGGTGTAGTGAATTGATGAACTATACCATGATCCTTACAAAGTTGTTTGAAAGCCTCACTTGTGTATTCCCCACCATTGTCCGTCCTTAACACCTTTATAGTGCAACCGGATTGATTTTGCACTAACTTCATAAATTCTACAAACGTCTCCAAAGCTTGTGATTTTCTTTCAAGGAAATACACCCAACACATTCTTGAGTAATCATCAATGAAAGTTATGAAATACTTGCTACCATTTAAGGATGGAACACTCATAAGACCACAAATATCCGAATGTATAAGTCCTAGCTTCTCCTTTGATCTCCAAGAACAAGATTGAAATGCTAGCCTAGTATGCTTTCCTTTTTGACACACTTCACACACATGTTCTTGCTTCTCCACCAATGGCATGTCTGTAACAAGTTCATGTGTGCCTACCAATGACTTAAAGCTAGCATGGCCTAGTCTTTTATGCCAAAGTTGAGAGGTGTTCTCAACTTTGGTGTTCAATGCAACCGATGCACCATTTTCATTCATATTCAACCTAAAATTCTTGTTCTTCATTCCAACACACATTAATTCATTTCCATGTGGATCAACTATAGTGCATGTCATGTTTGAGAAGTGTAATGCATATTTGTTCTTAAGCATTTGACCTACACTAAGTAAGTTCTCACATAAAGAAGGTATAGAGAGAACATCATGGATAGTTTTGATACCTTTGGTGGTGTGTTTCACCACATCTCCTTTGCCTTTCACTTCCATCAAGGCTGCATTTCCAATTTTAACTTTGTTGTGGCTGCTCCTATCCAAGTTTGTGAACCACTCATGCTTGTGAGACATATGGTGTGTTGCTCCACTATCAATGATCCATCCTTCATCATTCTTGATGCTACTAAAACAAGTAGCAACAAACAACTCTTCGGATTCACTATCACTTGCATTATCTTTAGCAACATTTACTTGTTGCTTATCTTTCTTGTTAGCCTTGCATACTCTCTCCACATAACCCTTTTGTTGGCATTTATGGCAAAATGCATCCGGCCTCCACCAACACCTTTTTGGATAATGACCTTTCTTCTTGCAATGGTGACAAGGTTCATAGGACTTCATCTCGGGTTTGCTAGTTTCACCTTTCTCCTTTACGACCTTAAGCTTGTTCTTCTTTTGATTTTATGTCCTTTGATGTTGTTTAGACACAAATGCAGCCTCCATTGATTCTTCATGTCTAATCCTCCTCCTTTGCTCCGTAGCTTGCAAGGCATTCACCAACTCGGTCAAGGAAATTTCATTTAGGTTCCTTGACTCCTCCAATGAAGATATCTTAGCTTCAAACCTCTCGGGCAAGGAGACCAACACCTTCTCCACAATCCTTTGTTCATTTAATCTTTCACCTAGCACCCTAATTTGATTCACCACATTAAGAAGCCTTGTGGTGAACTCCTTAACCATTTCTTTGTCTTTCATCTTGATAGTCTCAAACTCCCTCTTTAGGTTAAGGATATGCATTTGCCTTGTCCTTGCACTCCCTTAGAACTCATCTTGAAGTTTGTCCCTCACTTCTTAGGCACTCTCACATGCCATTATCCTTGTGAAAATGGTATCACTAATACAAGAATGAATGGCGGTGAGAGCCTTGAAACCTTTAGCCAATTCCTCCTCATTGTGCTTGATTTGGTTGACCGTTGCCCCTTGCCTCAAAGGCTCGGGTTCTTAGGGATTTATGGTGACCTCCTAAAGACCATAAGCCTTCAAATAGGCTTGCATCTTGATACTCGAAATGTTGTAGTTCTCCCCATTGAAGATAGGAGGAGAAGGAGTTGAAAAACTTGAAGAAGCCATGTGAATGTTGCTTTCGAGTATGAAGGAATATCAAAATATATTTGTGCTTTCAAGTATCTCTTCACTCTCAAGGAATGAACCAACCCAAAAACCTCACAAATCTCACAAAATGTGCCTTGCTCTGATACCACTTTGTTGGGGTGAGAAGGTTATGACCAAGAGCAAGCTAGCTTGAAGTGTTAGCAACAAGCAAGCTTTTGGTGATGCTCTTGGGAATGGTTGTGTGTGAGTTGTGTTTTTAGGTTTTGGTTATGGTGTTTTCTGGTTTTTAGGATTCCTAGAGTGTTCTAAGGTGTTGAAGAAGAGATGAGAAGAAGGGGACCACATTGGCTTTTGAAAATAAGGCTTAGATATGTAGCCATTTCATTCATTTTACAATATAAGCTTGAAATTACAACTAGTTCACACATGCCAAGCATGTGAGCTTACAAAATGAGTAAAGTATTTGAAATTTAAAAAGTAAAATGGTCAACACCTAAATTTTCATACACAAAAGAGGTAAAAACCAGCTGCAACATGTCTATTCCAAATATAGTAAAAAGTGGCACATGGTTTGAACTAAGTTCCTATTGTATAACTAGTTTGGGTAAACAACTAAACTAGCTTCACCTACTTAGTTCCCCTTTGTATCTGCTTATGAAAATTGGTTTGAAGCATCCTTGGTCATCAATAAATATTATTCCAAGAGCTAGGAAAGTTCTGGAACCGGATCATGGGCCAAACAGCTCCAAACTGACCCATACTCTGCATACTGGGCCCATCAAATACAGCAATCTGTTTGGAATAGAAAATGGACTTTCCCATGTTCTTTAGACCTGAAATTTGAACCATAGTCTTCTATATATTTTGGTAGACATCCCTCAAAATTTCAGCCCAAAAATCCATTTGCAACCTTAGATATAAGATAAATAGTGGAACTATGTTGCTGGAAATTATGAATCCAGCACCATAGGCATTTCAAGCATAACATTCCTACTCTTTTGTGCATAATTTTTCCTATACCTTTGTATACATAACTTAGGCACAAAACGTTATCAAAATATACCTTGCATCAATTAAAAACATACAAAAAATATAAACTCATAAAAGGAAAGGATTTGATACCAAGGTGTGCATGCTAGCCGGTGACATGCACCATCAAGTGGAAAAATTGCCACACTTCAACAATAAAAGCTGTCCAGAATATGAATGAACCAATAATTCAAGAATAAAATATAGAGAAAGAAATTCAAACACAAACAAGAATCAAATTGAACAAAAATATAGGATAGTTGTTGGTTGTTGTTCTTTGTAATCCAAGTTTTTTGTAACAAATCCTTTAATTAATTTTAATTCAAATAATTTTAGCACCCAAAATTCAAATATCCAGCAGCAAAAATAAATATCTAGAAACTCCAAATATTGAATAAATAAGCAACAACTAAGCAGTTCCAACAAATTTCCTACAAACAATTTCAAACTCCAAATTTCAACGAACCGATTTTTTTCTCTTTTATTCGGCTTTACTTTTTTTTTTATTCAGTCACATAACTTAAAACACAACTCCAGTAGTGAAATTCAACAACAAAATTGCAATTCCAACACCAAAATTCCAACAAACCCATGACCTCCAAAATTCAACTTGCAATTTTTGTAAATTTTTTTTGTTTGTTGCTGCAAACCCGTCTCTCTTTTCTTTTTTTCTTTTTTGAATATATGAATGCAAATAATTATGATGAAAAAAAAGAAAAGAAAAATCAACAATAAATTGAATTAACAAGAACAATAATGAAAAACAACCAACAAACTAGAAAACAGAAATACGGTAAAACAAGGAAAACTTAATTTGACTAGGAATGAGTTTTTTTCTTTTTTTTTTTAAATGTGTAGAACGTGTAGATTAGATAGAAGCAGCCTTAACCTAATGCTAAAATTGTAGATTAACACAAAACAAAATAAATCAAATAAGATAGATCAAACCGAAACAAAATATTGGCTTGATACCAAATGATACGAACCTCGACTTGCTCCTAAACCCATATTATATTAGTTTTGATCACGATTAAGTTCAAGTTCTTATGGGAACCTCAAACCCTAGTCAACTTATGACTAGAAACCTTGGTATAAAGTGAAGACGCCAGAATAGGTGATGGTACTTCCATTGATAAGTCAAACTAAAACACTCACTCTCTAATAGTGTTTTAAGTCTTCAAAGAGAACAAAGAGAATTCTTTTCTCATAAATAAATTTCTGAATAATACTGAAGGTGTGTTCGTCCTAAAAAATAAGCCCATAAATAGGCTAGAGTCACAAAACAATAAACCCTATAGCTAAGACAAAAACTGGCCAATAAGATTAGGAAACAAGCTTGTCTGATTCTTTCACTACCTTCCTAAACTAAATTGTATCAATTCATTCCTTTATTTTGAATTAGGAATTAATTAATTTACAAGCAAAATAATAAAATTATAACTTTCCTAAGTTGATTTTTCCAGTAAATAAATAAATAGAAACCAAATAAAAGACTAATTTTCTAAAATTAAAAATAAAAATCAAATTAGGAAACTAATTGATTTTCTTTCTAACTAAGCTGTCTTTGACAAGCCATTTTGAGAACTCATTACTCCCTATATAAAGGCAGCTAGGTTGTCCTTAAATCTCTTGGCTTGAACTCTAGTGATTGGCTTGGTCTTCATCCATATCGGGTCAGCACCCCAGCGGGTAGTCGGTTGCTCGAGTTCGAGCAGATTCTCATCAGTTTGACCTTGGAGATTAGGTTTGTTTACATTGAAGAAAGGAGAGGTTCCCAGAGCAACAAAAATCAAAGCTATGCCATAAGAGGATGTACCTTTTCAAGTCTTAGAATAGATCAATTAAAATGCTTACAAGCTTGACTTACCAGGTGAGTATAAGTGAGTGGCACCTTTATCCCCATATGCTACAGGTGATGACTTTTATTTGAGGGCAAATCCTTTTCAAGAGGAGGGGAATGATGAGAATTCACTCGTATCCGTATAATCGACAACCCACTAAGGTGTAGATCCTATACAGTTGAATACTAGGCCAATCACTGGAGCTCAAGCCAAGAGATTTAAGGATAACCTAGCTGGATTTATACAAGGAGCTATTCATTCTGAAAAGGGCTTGTCAATGCCCAAAGATTCAAAGCCTGTTTTAAGCATTCAAGTGATGGAGGCCAATATGGACTCGGGTAGCTGTTTTAATGCATTTATGGACTCCGAGCAGTAATGAATGGGTCCAACACTTCATGAACTTAATTGATATCACTAAGAAATTTTGGAATCAAGTCAAGGCAAAAGCAACAGCAATTAAGAAGGTCATTTACGAATGGAAGGATTTTTTGGCCAAAATTGCTATATTTGCTGCTAACTTTGTTGTATTTTGTTGATTTGGCATTTTCTCTTTGTTCCAATCAAGGGAAAAATATGGGAATCATAATTAATCCTATTTGGCATCCTATATGGGACATTGGATCTGATTTGGGGCCTGTATAAGCTGGGAATTGGTCAAAGATGGCTTAGTAGTCAAACTAGTCAACTAGTTTCCTAATTTGAATTTGACCTTTTGTTTTAGGAAACTATATTGTATTTTGGTTTTCATTTAATTATTTACTATAAAAATTAACTTAGAAGAGTTGATATTTTATTATTTCAATTGTGAATTAATTAATTCCTAAGTCAAAATTAAAGGAATTAATTAATATAATTTAGTTTAGGAAAGTAATGTGAAAATTGGCCAAGCAAGGTTTGCTATCTCTATGGGTGGTTTTGGCTAGTCTTTTAGGGCTTTATTTTGTTCTTTCAAAGCCTATTTAAGGGCTTATTTTCAATAATAAATCAGCTTACATAATATGCAGAAAATTATTTGTGAGAAATAATTCTCCGTATTCTCTTTGAACACCAAAAACACCATTAGAAAGCGAGTGTTTCAGTTTGACTTATTTATGAGAATTCGCCTGTGCATCCACAACTGACAACCCGGTGGGGTGCTGACCTGATATAGATGAAGACCGGACCAATCAATAGGGCTTAAACTAAGAGATTTAGGGACAACCTGTATGCTTTTATACAAGGAGTAATTAATTCTCAAAAGGGCTTTACAATACTTGAAGATACAAGACCCATTTTAAGCATCCAAATGGTGGAGGCTAATACGAACCCAAGTAGATGTTGTCTTGCAAATTTGGACTCTGAGAAGCAAGGAATAATTATAACACTTCATGAAATCAACGAATATAATTAAGAGGACATGGAATCCAGCCAAGGCAGAATCAAAAGCATCTAAAAAGGACTTGTACGGACAACATTTCAATTTGGCTGAAAATGTGTTGTTTAGTCGTTAGCTTTGACTTCTCTTCTTGTTTGACTTATTCCAATCAAGAGACAATGTGTGAGAATCATTATTAATCATATTTGACATCCTAAATGGCATATGGAAGCTGATTTGGAGCCCAAATAAGCTGAAGTTTGGTTAAAGATACCTTAGTAGTCAAACTAATCTATTGGTTTCCTATTTTGATTTTGACTTTTTGTTTTAGAAAATTAGTCTTTTATTTGGTTTCTATTTATTTATTTTCTGGAAAAATTACACTTAAGAAAGTTATTATTTTATTATTTTCATTGTAAATTAATTAAAAAATAAAGGAATTAATTAATTCAAATTAGATTAGGAAAGGGGTGACTTTCGGCCAAGTTAGGTTTCCTATTCTTTGGTGGCTGATTTTACCTAGTTAATTAGGGTTTTATTTTGTAACTTTTTAGCCTATTTAGGGGCTTGTTTTATCAATAATAATCAGTATATTATTCATATAGAAAATTATTTGTGAGATTGAATTCTCTTTGTTCTCTTTGAACACCTAAAACACCATTAGTGAATGAGTGGTTTAGTTTGACTTATCAATAGGATATCCATCACCTATTGTGGCATCTTCATTATGCCAAGGTTTTTAATTATAGGTTAGTTAGGGGCTAAGGTGAACATTATAACTTGAACATAATTAGATCCGGGCTAATATAATACAAGTTTAGGCGCAGGTTATCCTAAGTTCGTATCATTTGATATTAGAGCCGATTTTTATTCAGGTTTGATCTATCTTTATTTTCTTTCTTTATTTTTGTGTTAACCTGCAATTTTACATTATATTAAGGTTGCTTCTATTATCATACATGTTCTGCATTTAAACAAAAAAAAAAAACTCATTCCTAATTAAATTAGGTTTTCCTAGTTTTTCTTTATTTTTGTTTCCTAATTTGTTCATTGTTTTTCATTATTGCTATTGGTAATTTAGTTTGTTGTTAATTTTTCTTTTCTATTTAGTCTTAAATATTTGTATTCATATATTCAAAAAAAAAAAAAAAAAGAAGAAGAAAAGAAAACAAAACTGCACAATTTGTATTTTGTTTGGGAGGTCACGGGTTTGGTGATTGTTTGGTGTTGGAATTGCAGTTTTGAAGTTGATTATTGCTACTGCAGTTGTCTTATGGTCTGTGAGCCAAAAAAAAAAAAAAAAAAAAAAAAGAGAGAAGAAGATAAAGTTGAATAAAAAGAAAAATTTGGTTTATTGAATTTGGTGATGAAATTTGTTGCTGGAAAATTTCTTGGAGCTGCTGGTTTGCTGATTATTTATTCAATATTTAGAGTTGCTGGAAAATTATTTTTGTTACTGGATATTTGAATTTTGGGTGCTTAAATTATTTGGATTAAAATTAGTTAAAGGATTTGATACAAAACTTGAATTACAAGAACAACAACCAATACTATTCTTTAATTTTGTTCGAATTGATTCTTGCTCGTGTTTGAAATTCCTTTTCTAAACTTTAATTCTTGAATTTTGAATTTTTTACCATCTAGTGTAGTTCTCATTGATTCCAAAAATTTTCTTGTAATTTGCCTTATTTTTTTGCCTAGAAATGCCGAAGTTTAGGTATTTTAAATTCATTCGGTATTACTTGCTTTTTGTTACTTTTTTCTTGATAAGTTTAATTAAAAAATACTTGTGATCTAATTTTTTTTATGGGTGTTTTAATTAGAACTTTGAGATAATTCTTTAAGTGGAAAAAGGCAAGAGCGTGTGAGCTTAAAAGAGGGTAAAAGTTGAAACTAGTGTGAAAACACGAGTGTCGAGACCTTGATTGAGTGAAACACGCGAGGAAGTGATTTTTAGTGAGAATTTATTTTATTTTGCATTATTTATACTAACATGGTAGATTCAAGATTGAGGAGAGGAGATCCACCACTAAGAATTAATGAATAAGAATCCATAGGATTTCATGGTGATTTCTGAGCTATGGGGAGTGGTGAGCACACAGACATGAGAGCCATCTTGGAGTAATTACATTGGATGAATGCTCAATTTGATCACATAAATCAAAGGATGGACAGGTTAGAAACATCACAAGGAGAGCCAAATATAAGGCTTCATGCTTATGGAGGCCAAGGTCGAGGTCAAGGGCGATTTAGAGAAGAATTCAGGAAAGGTAATTTTGGAGATGACTTGGATGAAGGGTTTGATGAAATTTTTAAACCTCAAGGGAGGCCAATCCATGGGAGACTTGCAAGGAATGAAGATGATGATCTTGGAAATATCAACGTTAACATACCACCTTTCATGGGGAAAAGTGATCCGGAGGATTACTTGGAATGGGAGGAATGTATGGAGATGATTTTTTAATGTCGCAATCAATTGAATCGAGAGATAGCCAATCGAGAGATAGCCAATCAATTGGAGTCGCAACAATATGTGGAATTGAAAGAGATGTTGCATGTAGCTATCAAACTTGAGAATCAATTCAAGAGGATGCACACAAGTACATGGTTTGGCAGAGTTTCAAACAGCGGGAGGTCAAATCCAGGTGCTTGGAGAAGCAATCCTATCTGTGAATCAAAGCCAAAACCGAAGCAAGGCGAGGAGAGAACCAATTGGTCAAGGAGAGATAATGGGGCCGAACCTACTTAAGCACACAAATATAAAGGTAAATCTTATCCTAAACCCTCTAGAACTAGAGATATAGTTTGTTTTAAGTGCCAGGGACGAGGACATATTGCCAACAAATGCCCAAACTGAAGAATTATGGTGTTGAAGGACAATGGCGAGTTGGAATCTGATAGTGATGAAGCTGAAATTGAGACCGAGCATGAAGAGGAAGAAATTGAAGATGACACCAAAACCCTAAAAGCTTCAAATGCCTAATTAAGCTTGGTGGCATGGAGAGTGTTGAATGTATACAAGGATGAGGATCAGGTTCAAAGAAAAAAATCTTCCACAACTATTAAACATCCAGAACAATATTAAACATCCACAACTATGAAATCAAATGTAAGATTTATAGTATGATAATTGATAGTGGAAATCGTACAATTGTAATTAGTAACATTGTGGTTGATAAATTAGGCTTAACAACTATTAGACATCCAGAACCATATAGATTACAATGGCTTAATGATAGTGGTGAGATGAAAGTGAATAAACAAGCCATAGTAAAATCTAGCATAGATAAATATGTGGATGTTGTTTTGTGTGATGTTGTGCCTATGCATGCTGGACACATTCTATTAGGTAAACCATGAAAATTTGATAAAGATGCTACTCATTATGGTCAAGAGAATTGTATTGTTTTTAGATTTAAAGGTAAGAAGGTCAAGCTAGAACCATTGACTCCCAAAGAAGTATATAGAGACCAATTACAAATACAACAAAGAAGGGAGGCCGAAAAGCTCAAGAAGAAAGCTAATATGGCACCTATGACTTCACCATCCATCCAAGAAGGTAAGTTCGAGCTTGCTGTCCAAGGTAAGTATTCTAAGACTCAAATTGGATGGAAAAACAGTGAGAAAACTGAAGATGTGATAAGGAAGGGAGAGAACCCTAAGAGTGAGGGATTTAGTGCAAAAGCTAAGAGTAATGTGACACCCATTGAATCCATGAGTGAAAAAGGAAAAGCAAGAAAAGAGAGGAAAAATAAAATTTTTTATCTTAGATTTGGGGATGTTAATAACGCCATCTTGAGCAAGAAACCATTGTTGATCATGATTTATAAAGGTGCTTATTTAAAGATGTTTTTGTTGTATAGAACTTTATCTGCATTATTGAAAGTTTTACTTAGTGAAAATTTGAAAATTTGGGAGAGATTATTTGTTAATATTAAAAAGTGTGATGAACTTGCATTTCTAATATTTTTTGTAATAGTGTTTGACCCAGGAGATTTGGTTTGGTTGCACTTAAGAAAGGAGAGGTTCTTCGAACAAAAAAAATCCAAGCTGATGCTGCGAGGAGACGGACATTTTCAAGTTTTGGAGTGGATTAATGAGAATGCTTACAAACTTGATTTACTGGGTGAGTATAATGTTATTGCTACATTTAATGTTGCTGATTTATCTCCTTTTGCTACAGGTGATGACTTTGATTTGAGGGCAAATCCTTTTCAAGAGGAGGGGAATGATGAGAATCCACTCGTGCACGCACAACTGACAACCCGCTGGGATGCTAACCCAATACGAATGAAGACAGGACCGATCACTAGGGCTCAAACTAAGATATTTAGGGACAAATTGGATGATTTTATACATGGAGTAATTAATTCTCAAAAAGTCTTGACAATACTTGAAGATACAAGACTCATTTTAAGCATCCAAGTGGTGGAGACCGATACGAAGCCAGGTAGCTGTTTTCGTACAAATTTGGACTCCAGGCAGCAAGAAATTGTTCCAACACTTCATGAACCAATGAATATCATTAAGAGGACATGGAATCCAGCCAAGGCAGAATCAAAAGCATCTAAAAAGAACTTGTACGGATAGCATTTCAATTTGGTCGAAAATATGTTGTTTAGTCGCTGTCTTTGACTTTTATTCTTATTTGACTTATTCCAATCAAAGGGCAAAGTGTGGGAATCATTATTAATCATATTTGACATACTAAATAGCATATAGAAGCTGATTTGAATCCCAAACAAGGTGGATATTGGTCAAATATATTTTAGTAGTCAAACTAGTTAACTAGTTTTCTTATTTGATTTTAACTTTTTATTTTAGAAAATTATCTTTTATTTGGTTTCTATTTATTTATTTGCTGGAAAAATCAAGTTGGAAATTTATTATTTATTATTTTCATTGTAAATTAATTAATTCCTGATTCAAAAATAAAAGAATTAATTAATCCAAGTTAGACTAGGAAAGGGGTGAATTTCGGCCAAACTAGGTTTCCTATTCTTTAGTGACCGGTTTTACCTAGTTAATTAGGATTCTATTTTGTAACTTTTTAGCCTATTTAAAGGCTTGTCTTATCAATAATAATTAGTATATTATTCATACAAAAAATTATGTGTGAGATTAAATTCTTTTTGTTCTCTTTGAACACCTAAAACACCATTAGTGAATGAGTGTTTGAGTTTGACATATCAATAGGATATCCATCACTTATTGTGTCGTCTTCATTATACCAAGGTTTGGTTAGGGGTTAAGGTGACCATTAGAACTTGAACATAATTAGATCTAGGCTAATATAATAGGGTTTAGGTGCAGGTAGTCCTAGGTTCATATCACTTATCAATAGGACAGCCATCACGTGTTGTTGCGTCTTCATCATATACCAAGGCTTCTAATCATAAGTTGATTAGGGCTTAAGGTGGCCATTTAAATATGAACTTAATTGTATTCTTAGATAATATAATATGGGTTTAGGAATAAGTTGACCTAGGTTCGTATCAATTCCCTAATTTAGCTTGCCAATAAAATAGGAACAAAAACAAGCAATTACCGAGTGAATTTTAACACCTAATTCTCGGCTTTTCTAATAAAAAAGAAGGAAAATTAAAAGAGCTATTTTTGGTTCTAACAAAAAGGTAAACTAGAATATTAAGGACCAAAATTCAAAGATCAAATTTAGAAACGGAGTTAACCAATTAACAAGAACAAAAAATTGGAATAAAATGTGAGATAGTTGGTGTTTGTAGTTCTCGTAATTTTGGTCTTTGTCTCAAATCCTTTAACCAGTTTTAATCCAATTGATTTACCACACAGTATTCTAATATCCAGCAACCAATATGAATGAATAAATAGCAACTCCAGTGATTCTCAATTAAAATTTCACACCAAACAAACTTAATTTTTCAATATTTTAAAACCGGCATTTTTACAATTTTTTTTTTTAACTTCGGCCTTTCTTCTTTTTCCTTTTTTTTTTAATCACTCATAGAATAATATCAAAAAAACCTCCAATAGCAACAATCACCACCCAAAATGCAATTCCAATACCAAAATTTTACCAAAGTTGATCTAAACTTTTCAAACTAAAACAAATTTCAATAAATTGTAGGTTTATGCAATATGTTCTTAAAACTGATCTCTTTCTTTTAATGTAACTAACTAAGATTAAAATAGAAAAGAAAAATCAACAATAAACCAAATTACCAAGAACTAATATGCAAAACCAACCAACAAGCTAGAAAGCAAAAATTTGGCTAAGAGAAAGGACCTAAATCGGCAACGAACGATTTTTATTTTTTTATTTTTTATGTAGAACGTGAATAGATAGGAAATAACCTTAACCTAATGTTAAAATTGCATCATAACAAAAAAAAGAAAAAAAAAGAAAAAAAAATGAGATAGATTAAACCTGAACAAAATTCGACTCTGATACCTAATGATACAAACCTAGGTCGACTTACTCTTAAACTTATACTATACTTGCCCAGATCAAAATTAAGTTCAGATTCTAATGGATACTTTTACCCCTAATCAACTTGTGATTAGAAACCTTGGTGTATGATGAAGATGTCATAATAGATTATGGATGTCTGATTGATATGTCAAACTAAAATACTTAATCTCTATTCAATAGTTTAGGTGTTCAAAGAGAACAAAGATAATGTTTTTCATAAATAATTTTTGAATAATAATCTAAACTTCTTTTTCATTGAAAAATAATCATTTAAATAGGCTAAATTCACCCAAAAAAAGCCCTAGAAACATTAGGGTAAAATTCGGCCAACATAGAATGGAATTAGGAAAGGCTGAATTTTTTGTTTGCTAAACTAATTTGGATTGATTGATTCCTTAATTTCAAAATAGGAATTAATTAATTTACAATCAAAATAAAAAAATATCAACTTTCCTAAATTAATTTTTCCAGAAAATAAAGAAATAGAAATCAAAATAAAAGATTATTTCCTAAAACAAAAGTCAAAGTTTCGAATTAGGAAACTAGTTGACTAGTTTATCAAACAAGCTGTCTTTGTCTAATCATCAGCTAGTTTAGGCTCCAAATCAGCTCCAGTATGCCATGTGGATGCCAAATAGGATTAGAACTGGTACCCATACGTTGCCCTTGATTGGACTAAGCAAAGCTTTAACAATAAGGAAGACCTTTCTTAATGCCAAAAGCACTCAAGACCGGACAAATTGATCTCTATGCACAATTGTATTGTATGGTCGATCTTGCTACTGCTTTGGCTTGATTCCATGATTCCTTGGTTTGTTTAACCATGTCCATAAGCCAAGAAATTCATTCCTTGCTACCCCGAGTCAATAGATGCACCAAAAGAGCCTCTCGAGTCCATTTGTGCCTTCATAACTTGGATGCATAAGATGAGTTTTGCATCTACAGGTATTGCCATACCCTCTTAAGATTTAATAACACCTTGTATGAAGCTAACTAGGTTGTCCTTAAATCTCTTAGCTTGTGCTCTTGTGATTGGTTTTGTCTACAGTTGTACAAAATCAGCACCCCAGCGAGTAGTCGGCTGTATGGGGTATAGGTAGATTTTCTTTACCTGATGATGTCAGATTTCATCATTTTATGGACTTCAGCTTCAATTTGCAGTACTAACTCAAGTTAAAAACTTCACTGACATTGTTTCACTCAAGGTATATCTTTTAATACAGCCAAGTGGTGAACAGCTACATTTGGATCCCGCTTTCCCTTCCCCATTCGGGGTGGCCTTACCTTCACCTTAGAAGGATAAGAAGAGAAAAAGGTGAAGCCCACCTTTTTAGGTCTTTCCTCAGACCTCTGTCCGGCCTAAGGATCGCCTCTAGGTTGGAGTTCCTATCTCCTCCCCTATAGAGCGTACGTCTCCACTTGGTTCCCTGATCAAAATACTAATCAGATTAAAAAGAATGAATAAAAGAACTAAAAACTTGACAGCATAAGATGATTTGGTGAGAACTAACTGCCATTTAATAGGGTTAACACGATGTGAAAGCATGCATTGTTCACATCATATTCTCTGATAAGTTCTTCATATTACACTAACCCTTCCAAAGTTAAGAAAGCTCTCACAAAAACTGGTTTAGGATATTCATTTGTTCCAAGGTTGGTTTCTTTAAGCCCATGCACTGTTGGTTACCCTCCCTTCTCAAACTCCAAAGGTGCTGGTTGAACTGCATCTATGAAATCTTCTAAATTTTCTACCTAGCTAACTGAATTTTCTTCAATAAAATCTTCCTTAAAAGAAATATGATTCCAGCTTATGGCTCACTCAAAACTTTTTTTTTCCTTGGTTACATGGATATTTTCCTTGTTACTTTTTCTAATTCAAATTTAGGTTCTAATTTTGCTTTTTCTTGTGCATAGGAAATTTCAATGGTTTAAAAATTAAGGGATTTGCAATCCACTGAAATATGGAGACACATGGCAATTTGGTGCTTGACTTTCCTTCTAAAAACACCTTCTACTATTGTTTAAGGATTACTTTTAGCTTAAGAAGCCTTTTTTGCTCGAAAGAAGCTTTTGAGTAGCAATTTTTGAAATTGACAACAACTTTAAGTTCAAAAGATGCCTTGAGGTAATCACCATTTTGATTAATCACAACCTTCCCATTTCACTTTTTAAAGGTAGGCCTTATTTATATTTTGCTTAAGACTCTTTGCTACAAATTTAGATGATTGTATTGTTGAATTATCATTAAAAGTGATAATGTATGCTTCAACTCTTACCTTTTTAAGCTTTGTAGAAATTAGGATTTCATCACTAAGTATAGATCGACTAATCCTTCATAACGTAGCAGTGTAGCTCATCACCAACGTGATCATTCTGTATATAGTGAAAGCCTTTTTTTTTTTTTTCATTTGGCATATATACAAATGTGACCTTTTGGATAATTTCCTTTCTGTCACTATGGGGCTTATTTTTGCTTTGTGTAGATTCTTATGGAGGCTTAGTAGGTGCTTTTACTTTAACATTGACCTTTATCTTCCCCTTGTCCTTTACTAATGCTCCTTTAAAGTCCTTTGATATGGTGATCCTACGTACTTATAGAATTTTGAATCGATATAGTTTACCTCCTCTCCTTTAAATAGATTAAAATCTCCGTTAAACTTTCTCACCCCTCTAACTTTATAGAATTTGAAGATTGATGGAGTTTAGAAGGTATGACATAGCTTCATGATGCCATGAGCATTCTAAAAGAGTTTTATAAGAAAGTGTCAACCTCAAAAGAATGAAATAAAGCATTTGATTGAAGCTTTCACATTTCCAATGTCAATGGTATGCTCCCTAAAGTCCTTTGTCCAATTTGATTGAATCTCCCTAAAGTCCTTTGTCCAATTTGATTGAATCCTTTGATTGTAAAAAATGAAGGAAATACATGTTGTAAGTTCAAACCTAGGATTCGCATTGCCTTTAAAGGAGGCACATTTACCTCAGATCCACAATTAAGCATTATACAACTCATAGATGCATCATTGATTGTTAATGTAATATATAGTGGTTGGTTATGCGAGTATTTTCCTTATTGGATGTCACCATCATTAAAAGCGATGCATGCCATGAAAGATATACACATTTTATCTAGTGATGTCTCAACATTGATTGGCTTTCTTTTAGTTGTAAGTAGCTTTGGTGCTTTTTCTAACTTTCCCTTGTCATTAGTTAGATTAAAGTTAACAAAGGTAACCGTAAAATCTTTTTTTTAGTGACCTTTTCATCTTCAACTTTCTATTTTTTTTACTCAAGTCTTCTAAGAAGTAGTCATTTTATGGGCCATTATTTTTTCAATAATACTTGACTTTTACTCAATTTGATTAAATGATTGAAGCTCCATAGTGCCAATGAATGTTACCATATCTGGAAGAAGATTATTTGTGCATATTCACTTTGGAATCTATTAAGAGAACTTCTTCAGGCATTGGAGGCTAAGATTTCTCCATCTAGTGAGGAAGTCATTAACATTTTCAATTGGCCATTATTTTGTGCCTACCAAATCAATTATATTAATCATTTGTTGGAACTCATGAATTGTGCTAAAAATGTCCTTTACATGTCATCCCAGGAATTTATGGAACCTGATAAAAATTGTGTATAGCAAGTAAAAGTCGTTCCCTTCAATAAACTTACGAATTGCCTTGTGAGCAAGGCATTTGATCTGGTAGATATGCCAAATCTAGTTTTGAGTAATACTGAGGATAAGGTATCGAATAACAATAAACTAGATATGGTTTATGGTATCTTAGCAAAAGAGGATTGATGGAAGCTTGATATTCCCTGATATACTCTGCTATTAGAGCCACTAAGTTAGGTTGAGTTAGAGGACCTTAAGAGATTGAAGCTGAGGCTTTACCCATTTTTCATGAATCTTATGAATATAAGCTTGCCTATTTAACTAGTTTTGTTGAAAGTTTTGCAATTTTAGCATCCTTTTCTCCATCATTTTATGTATATCCTGATGCATTTCTTGTAATTGTTCTTCAAAATTTGCAAATCTAGTAGCCAAAGCTAACATGTGTCCCGTTTTAGGATCATCATTTGTAGTTTATCTCTAAAACCAAGGCTTAAGAAAATTCTCATTCTAAAAAAGTACCTCAGGCCATTTAGTTAAATTAGCTTCTTTTGAGAGGTTCGGCATACTAGCATTTAACTTATTAATTAGATCAGATTCTTTTAGATGTTAGGCGAACTAGCATGCACATCATATTATTTAAAAGGTTGAACTAGTCGCATTTGATGTGCCCTTGCATGGGTTGTAGGTCCTTCACATTGTTTACATGTGATTTTGTAGAAAGAGCTTTAATTTTGGGAAAAGAAGAATATTTACTCATTTTATAGAATTTTAAAGCTATTTTGGAATATTTTCTTCTTGAAAAGGTTAAGTAAACCAAGATATTATTATTTTCAAGATATTATCGTAGTTTCCATGCTCATTTTAAAGTATCAGCCCCATCTTGCATGATCCATTTTTGCATAAGATGAAATTAGTGAACTTAGAAACCCGTGGTAAAAAATCAAAAGGAAAGGAAGTTAGAATTACCAATTAAGTGAAATCAACATCCTAAACTTCTAATTCCCTTTCATAATCATGGTTATGTGCTCATTCTTTTCAATTGTCTCCATTATATTTGGTTAGTGTTTAGTAGGTTAGGTTAGCATATTGTACTTAGCTTAATTTCTTTACATTTGGTTGCCTAATAAAGTGGGGCCATGATTATATTTATTTGCCTAGTTTTGCGAGTCTAATAAATACTCGTGAGAATGATACTCTTTTTCATTCACTTTTATTGACTTGAAAGACTCTTGCATTTGCAGAATCAATAAAGTTTGTAGCATTTGCTAGAAACTTTATTACGGTCAATAAAGTTTTTGGCACCATTATCAAGGATTGAATTTAGATTTGTAGTTAATACATGAAAAAGTGATTTAGGTTTAATTTAGGCATTTTCTTTCATTTACAATGTGTATCTTATTTTAGTTTTTGAGTTTTTATTTAGTTGTTACTTAGTTTTTGAGTTTTTGTTTAGTTACCTTCTTAATTTTTGTTTTTGATTTTATTTATATCCTAATCATTACTTCACAAAAGAGTATTTAATGCAAAATTTCCTTATTGGTCTTAGTGAATTGACATGGATGTAGTTTGAAAGAGGGATTGGTACTACCTTTTTCAGCCAATCATCCAATGATAAAATCTTTCTCTTGATAGAGGACATGGTGGATGATGAGTTTTGGAGTTATAATGAAGCTTTGTAGCTATGAATTGAAACTCAATCTCAACCTCAATAAGTGTATGAGTCTCCTTGTTTAGAAGTTCTTATTACTTAAATTGTAGAGGAGAGTACACTTTGTAGAGGAATTGGAGTGAAATGAAATGTTTCACCAACTACAGTTATTAATTATGACTTTCAGGAGGAAAATTTAAGGTTGGGTGTCATTCAAACCTCTCAAATGAAGCCATGAAAAGAAATTCAAACTTAATAGAGTTGTGTGGAATTTTAAGGCATCTAGTGAGAAACACCACCATGAAGAACCGAACCAAAAGAGGAGTAATGGGAGTTGTTAGATGCTGGTTTTCCAGAGAGATTCAATACTTTAAGACTTGCAGTAAGAAGTTGGTACATCTTAATTTTGGAAGATAACCATTATCATGCTATCCTTGAAGAAGCAAGATCATATTTATAAGGATCCCATATGGCCTGTAACACCGCCTAAACCTTATGCATCATTCCTTCAAGCCTACCATTTCTATGAATTTGAGCTACTCGTTATCATATTTATAAGCCAATTTTTTTCTAATCTAGCCAAACCCACCATTGCTATTAATTTTACCCCATTGGTCATATCATATGATATGTTATACAGGAGGAAGCCATTTATTGATGACAGAGTAGTAGCTTAGGAATAAAATGTATCTCAAGGTACAATAAAAGAGAGGTTCAAATTTGCATATAAGTAGTTTGTTGAGTATTTTATTTTGGCAATTTAAGATATTGAAATGCAAGTTTTGAATATTTTAAGGTTTTAAAGGAGTGGGAATTCATTAAGAAAGAGTTGTTTCATAAGTTTTTAAAGCAAATTTATGAAGAAAGTGAAGTTTTGGTCAAGTTTTGACATGGAAATGAGCTAAATACTTAGAATTATGAGCAAAGGCCTTAAAATTCAGTAGTATTGGCATGTCTTTCTCGCATATTAAAATGGGTACACCAAGGAGAGAGCCATTAGATATGGGCTTTGGTGTGTGTACAAGGAGCCTTGAAGTGGCCACACAAATTTGATAAGCTTTGGTCGATGGATGTAGGTGCAATGGCATATGCACTTCATTTTGTGGAGTGGCCATGCCAAATCTTATGTCTATCAATTGAAAAGCAAGTCATGTTGCATGCGTACTTCCTTAAACATAGCGAGCATTCCAATTTCCTTCAAAGAGTAGGCAAAACTAATTTTCACTTTATTTATAGTTTCTTCATATCTTTTCTTCTAGTTCTCATTTTAACCACTCCATATTTTTTAAATTCATTTAACCATTGCCCAAAACACTAATTCAAGTTCCAAATTCAACTTTTTGTTCATTTGATTCATAAGCACTAGACCCATTACCTAGATTTCAAGAATTTAATAATTGTTGAAGTGTTCATCTCTTTTTACAAGTTTTGAAGGAATTCACTACAAATTATTGAATATGCTATTGGTCATGTAAGAATTCTAGTTTTCTAAGCTTTTTTGGGTTCAAATTTTAAAGTAAATGACCTTTTATAAGCTTTTGAATTCAAGAGAATTGAGATTGGGTGGATTTTTGTTGATTTTTTGGAGAACTTAAGTTGGTGGTGCCTAATTGGTTTAGTATGGAATTCTTGAATTATATTTTGTTCATGGATTTGTTTGGATAACCTCTATTTTTTTCTTCTACTTCTCTCTAAATCCTTTCCTACCTTTAACAAAACTTCAAAACTAGACCCTTAAACATAAATCTAAAACTCTAAACACCAAATTTGACTCCATTTAACCAAGGAAATTCAAGGTTAATGTCCATTATTTGGATAGAGTTGGAAGTTATGCATTTATAAAGTATGGAATGAAATCGATGTTGAATTAAGTTGAATGAGTGTTGAATATAAGTTGTTTTTAGGTTGGGATTGTATTAATTTGGTATTTTTAAGGTGGAGTAGAATTGTGGGAAGTGATAATTTGAAAGTGAAAAAGGAAGGTAATAAAAGGAATACAATTTTGAAATGAGATATTTGAGACAATATGAGAATCAAAATCAAGCTAGCCAACTATTCTTAATGGTTCATATGCAAAGGAAGAAAATGGTAAATCAACCAATTATATAACAAATTGGGGTGAAGAACATCTCACCTTGGGTTTTTTTTTTTTTTTCCTCCATATGTTTTTTTATTTCTTTAAACATTGGAAACAATGTTCCATTCAAGTTTAAGGGGGAGAAAATATGTTTTGGGTTGATTCATTGTGAAATTTTGATTATCTTTGCATTTTGTTTTTGTTAACTTTGGAGTTACGATAATGGTTGTTTCAAACTTTGTATTTGAAGTTTTTAATTGTTAAATTGATTTAGTTTCAAGAGATTTTAGTTTTTCACGAATTTTTTTTTTTTTTAACTTTTCAAAATTATTTTTTCTTTTTAAGGTGTTTTGTTTTTTGTAGATAACTGGCCAATGATGGAAGCATGAGATGATATTTGTTAGGGCTGGCGATATTAACCACCTAGCCAAGAAAATCGCCTCACAAACCGATTTATTGTTCCGATCATCAAAGTTTAGTAAATCGTTTAACCGAAACCAATAAAGAGAATATGGTCAGAGATGGTTACCCTTATTCAAAAACTAACAATCATTGAAATTTTCCAAATCTCATACACATTTCAAATCTCACACCCCCTTTGGCTCTCTCATACCTATATGTCTAGATCTCTCTCTCTCCCCTTCAAATCATTCTATCTCTTGTTTCTCTTTCTCAATATCTGTCTTTCTCGATCTCACTCTCAGTGGCTAGCAATTTATTTTGTGTCCTTTATCAATCTCTCTCTTATTCTTATACATTTTACATTTTCATCTATGTCTCTCATTGATTGTCTCTCCTCACTTGCCTTTTCATATTTCAATTGTATATTTCATATATGAACAATAAAGGAAGAAGGGAAGAAGGATTTTTGTGGAATGATACGAACCTAGGTCGACTTGCTTCTAAACCCATATTTTATTAGTCTAGATCACAATTAGGTTCAAGTTCTAATGGTCACCTTAACCCCTAATAAACTTGTGATTATAAACTTTGGTATATAATGAAGATGCTACAATAGGTGATGGATATCCTATTGATAAGTCAAACCAAAACACTTGATTTCTATTAAATATTTTAGGTGTTCAAAGAGAACAAAGAGAATTCTTCTCGTAAATAATTTTTGAATAATAATCTAAGCTGCTTTCTCATTAAAAAATAAGCCTTTAAATAGACTAAGAGTACAAAACAAAAACCCTAAAATATTAGGGTAAAATTCAGCCAACATTGGTGAACAAAAGGAAATTGCCAAATTTCACATCCTTTCCTAATAAATAGGAATTAATTAATTTACAATCAAAATAATAAAATTCTAACTTTCCTATAGTAATTTTATAGCAAATAAATAAATAAAACGAAAATAAAGACTATTTTTTAAAGCAAAAGTTGAATGTTCAAATTAGGAAACTAGTTGAATAGTTTGCGAACTAAGCTGTCTTTATCCAATTGTCAGCAAATTTAGGCTCTAAATCAGTATCAATATGACATGGATGTGAAATAGGATTAATATTGGTTCCCATATTGTCCCTTGACTGGAATAAGTCAAACTTGCTTGATCAACAAGGGAAGTCAAATTCAGTGCCAAAACATGCATGTTCAGCCAACATGAAGTCTTAGGCGCTAACATGGTTAATGGGCAGCTTTGCTTCTGCCATGGCATGATTTCATGGTCCTTTGGAGTGCACAATCACATTTATATGTCCATAAATTCATTCCTTCTGCCTGGAGTCCATAGAAGCACAAAAACAACTTATCAGGTCCATTTCAGCCTTCATAACTTGGATGGATAAGAAGCGCTTTGTATCTTCGGGTATTGTCATGCCCTCTTGAGATTTAATCACAACTTGTATGAAGCTAACTAGGTTTTCTTTAAATCTCTTGGATTGTGCCATTGTGATTGGCCCTGACTTCATTTGTGCAGGATCAGCACCCCAATGGGTAGTTGGTTGTATGGCTACGAATGGATTTTCATCATTCCCCTCTCTTGAAAAGGATTTGCCCTCAAATCAAAGTCGTCACCTGTAATAAATGCAGATAAATCAACAACATTAAATAGAGCACTCACATTATACTCACCTGGTAAGTCAAGTATGTAGGTGTTTTCTTTACTTGAAAAGGTCCATCACCTCGTGGCATAAGTTTTGACTTTCGTTGTTCTGAAAACCTCCCTTACTTTGGTGCAACCAAACCCAATCTCCTGGGTCAAACACTATCACAACAAATCCTATAAATATAACCTCATTTTGGCAAAAATCACACTTTTTAATATTAGCAAACAATCTTTTTTTCCTAAGTACTTTTAAAACTAATGTAAGATGTCCTACATAATCATCTAAGTTTCTACTATGTACAAGAATATTATCAAAGCAAACAACCACAAATTTTCCAATGGGTGGATGCATGACATAATTCATTAAGCTCATAAAAGTGCTGGGTACATTAGTTAAACCAAAGGGCATTACTAATCATTCATACAATCCATTTTTAATTTTAAATTCAGTTTTCCATTCATCACCCTCTTTCATCCTAATTTGATGATATCCACTTCTAAGATCAATCTTTGAAAATATACATGCACCATATAATTCATCTAGCATATCATCTAATCTAGGAATTGGATGCCTATATTTAATGGTTATATTATTAATAGACCTACAATCCACACAGATATACCATGAACCATCTTTCCTAGGCATTAATAAAACAGGGACAACACATGGACTCATCATTTCTCTAATGTGGCATTGTAGCTCCTTCGTCATCTCGGGACTACTTCTATATGTAGGTCTATTAGGAATTACAGCTTCAGGAATAAAATCAATTTGATATTCAATCTCTCAAATAGGTGGTAAACCACTAAGAATTTCCTCTGGAAAGACATCATTAAATTCCTGCAAATGAGTAGAAAGAGAACTTGGCAATTCAAGCTCTTCAAGTTTAGCTTGATCATTTAGGTAAACATCTTTATAAATCATGACCAGCAATGGTTTATTACTCGACATTGCCTTTTTAACTTCATCTAAACTAAGATAAAATTTTTTCTTTTTCTTCTCTTTCCTCTCTTTTTCTTTACCTCTCTTGGCCACCATTATTTTTCCCTCACTCTCAGTTTTCTCACCATTTTTCTCTCTCTCATCATCTTTCTTTTTCCCTTCAAATTCAATTTTTGAATTCTTACCATGGATGAGTCGGCCTTACCTTCCTTCAATAATGGTGAAGCCGTGCATGCCATGCTTGCTTTATCCTTGAGCAGTTTGGCCTCCTTCCTTTGTTGCATTTGAAGTTGGTCTCTAAATACTGCCTTTGGAGTTAATGGCTTCAGCTTAATCTTCTTTCCCTAAATTTAAATACAATGGTGATGAATAATCCACCGGTACCCGTACGACTGACTACACGTTAGGGTGCTGGTCCTTTACAAATGAAGACATGACCAATCACTAGGGCACAAACTAGGAAATTCAAGGACAATCTGGTTTGCTTCATCTAAGGAGTGATTCTATCTTAAGAGGGCATGACATTATTCGAAGATGCAAAGCCTGTCTTGTGTATTCAAGTTATGAAGGCGAAAATGGACTCAGCAAGCTGTTTTGGTACATTTTTGGGCCCCAGGCAGCAAGGAATGGATTCAACACTTTATGAACTCAATTGATATCACCAAGAGGGCATGGAATTATGTCATGTTCGAAGCAAAAGCATTTAAATTCCACTTGCACGCGTGATTCCTCTTGTTGGCCGAAAATGCTCATTTTGGTTATGACTTTGACTTCTTTTGTTATTCAAGCAAGTTTGACTTATTCCAATCAAGAAGCAACATATGGGAATCAATATTAATCCTATTTGGAGCCTTATCTAACTGGTGATTGGAAAAAGACAACTTAGTTGTTAACTAGTAAACAAGTTTTCTAATTTAAGTTTGACTTTTTGTTTTATGAAACTATATTTTATTTTGGTTTTTATTTTATTATTTTTTGGAAAAACTAACATAGGAAAGTTGATATTTTATTATTTAAATTGTAAATTAATTAATTCCTGATTTAAAACAAAGGAATTAATTAATCCAAATTAGATTAGGAAAGTTTTGAAATTCGGTTAGCACCATTGTTTCCTTATCACTATAGCCGGTTTTAACTTAGTGTTTTAGGGTTTTTTTTTGTGAACCTTAGCCTATTTAAAGGCTTATTTTTCTCAATAAAACTCAATACATTATTCAAACAAAAAAATATTTATAAGAAAGAATTCTTTTTGTTCTCTTTGAATACCTAAAACAGTTAATAGAAATCAAGTGATTTAATTTGACTTATCAATATGACATCCATCACCTATTGTGGCGTATTCATTACATACCAAGGTTGCCAACCACAAGTTAATTAGGGGTTAACATTTCCAATAGAATCTGAACATAATTAAGATCTAGGCTAATATAATATGGGTTTAGGAGCAAGTCGACCTAAGTTCGTATTATTTGGTATCAGAACCAAATTTTGTTCAGGTTTAATCTATCTTATTTGCTTTATTTTGTTTTGTGTTAATATGCAATTTTATCATTAGGTTAAGGTTGTTTCTATCTTCTTCACATTCTGCATTAAACAAAATAATAATAAAAGAAGATCTTTTTTTCATAGCCAAATTTGTTCTTTATTTTATCTAAAATTTTGCATCCTAGTTTGTTGGTTGTTTAGCATATGAGTTCTTCGTAATTTGGCTTATTGTCGATTTTTATTTGCTGTTTAACTATTAAATTAGTTGCATTAATATATTAAAAAGGAGGAAAAAAAAAAGGAGTTTGAGAACATATTGCATAAAATCCACAACTTTTTGCAATTTGTTTTTGTTGAAAGTTGGTCTCTGGTTTGGTGGAATTTTTGGTGTTGATTCTTGCTACTGGAGATGTGTTTATAATCTATGAGTAATTAAAAAAAAAAGAATAAAAGCCGAATAATAAAAAGAAATTACTACACAAAAGGCCTGTTTTGAAGTTTGAAAGGTTTGAATATTATTTGCTTGAGAATTGTTAGAGTTGCTGCTGTTTCATTCAATATTGGCTGTTGGAAATTTGAATTTTTGAGTCCTAAAATTGTTTGGATTAAAATTGATAAAGAATTTGAAACAAAAACTTAGAATTATGGGAACTACAACCAACAATCTAAAAGTTAAAATTACGGAAACTACAACCAACAACTATTCCTTATTTTGTTCAAAATAGTTCTTGTTCATTGTTTGAATCTATTTCCTAAATTTTATCCTTGAATTTTTTATTTCTTAACATTCTGGTCTGTTCCTTAATAATTTCAAAAATTGCTTGTTGATTTGCCTTATTTTTTGTTACTTAGGCCGACACTAGTTTTTTGTTAATTCACTTAGTCTTTGTTTGTTTTAGTTGCTGTTTTGTTAATAAGTTTAATTAAGGCATACTTGTGATCTAATTACTATTTTGAGTGTGTTTAAATTAGAACTTTGAGATAATTATTTGAGTGGAAAAAGGCAAGAGAGTGTGAGCTTAAAAGATGGTTAAAAGCTGAAACTAGTGTGCAAACATGAGTGTCGAGACCTTGTTTGAGTGAAACATGTGAGGGAACGATTTTGGTAAGGATTTTTGCATTATTTATACTAACATGGCATATTCAAGAATGAAAAGAGGAGATGGCTCATTAAGAATTAATGAAGAGGAATCCGTTGGGTTCAAGGGTCATTCTCGAGCAACCGGAAGTGGAGGTGAACCTGCCAACATGATGGTGATCTTGGAGCAACTCCAAAGGATGAATGCTCATTTTGACCACCTAGATCAAAGAATGGACAGATTTGAGAATTCACAAGGTGGGCAGAATCCTAGGGTGGATTTCAATGGAGGCTGAGGATGAGGTCAAGGAGGCCGTGCAGATCCTAGGGTAGGGTTTGAGGAAGGTAATTTTGGAGATAATCTAGAGGAGGAGTTTGATGATATTTTTGCATTCCGTGGAAGGAAAAACCATGGGAGTGTTGAAATGTGGTGATCTTGCCACAATGTGCAAGGTAGTTCGGTTACACTAGCACTATTTGTTTTGCAACATCAAAGACCAAACATTATTTATGTTTATGCATTTTATTTTATCTTGTAATGTTTAAGAACAATATCCTTTTTGTAATGCCCTAAGCTCATTATCTAGCTTAAGGCCTTTTTTGTCTAGTTGCTGGAATTGTATTTCCAGCAACATAAGTCTACTTCCTTGGATTCTGTTTGAAGTAGGTTTTGGATTTGGATCTGAATTTTTAATACGATAAACTATACATGCAGAGGAAGCAGCAGCAAAAAGAATGGCCCAATTTGGAGCTGAGAAGGCTTAGTTAAGCCCAAAACAATCTGATCCTTGCGCAGTTTTGTTGCCCAGAAAACTGGGCAACATTGCCTCGGGTTTGATTATTTTTGAATGGGTAAATGGACTTTTTTTTATCTGGTTTTTGGCTAGAACATAGTTTAATATTCAACAAGGATTCCCTTCAATTTTCAAGTCAAATGGAGCTGGTTTTCAAATTCAAATGCCTTAGACAAGCTGAACTACCCATTAAAGAAGGTTTCTTGCATGCCCAGCACATTGATTAGAGTTAGTTGAGGTAGTTTGGCTTGATTAGTTACTTTTAATGCTTTTGTATTTATTGCTCAATATGGAAGAATGCCTTATTGTCTTTTTGATGTATTTAAAAATATGAAAATTGTAATGAAAAACGTTGAGAAAGAAAATATTCAAAAAACAGATTTTGAAAAACAACATTTTTGGCTTTCTCTCTCTCAACTACTACATTTTAGTTTCTTCTTCTTCGCAAAAGCTAACAACCTTCTCAAGAACCCTAAACCTCCATTAAAACCAGAAACAAAACCTTAACAAACCCAAAAAAAAAAAAAAAAAAAAACAAAATCAAGAACCAAGAACCAAAAACAATCATTCTCGACTAACACCTTGAATGATTGTGTTCTAGGGTACAACAACATAAACCTACACCAAATTCCATCATGGTATCAGAGCATAGTGTAATTTCTTAGGACCTTGTGAGCTTTCAACCTAGACCATTTTATTTGTGAGAGGATCCCTCACCTAAAGCCTTCCAACCGAAGCCAAAACCTCCCAAAAATACTAGTTGAAACTCACCAAAACACCACCACCCGATGAGCTTGTTCTTGTGTCCATTTTTCAAAACTTTTCAAAAACCATTTTTTCAAATGGCCTCACAATCCTTTGCAACCCCAACACCACCTAAGTTTGAAGGCCAAAACTATTCCATTTGGAGTATAAAAATGAAAGCCTACCTTCAAGCCTTTGGTTTATGGGAAGTCATAGAAGAAGGTTATGTAGTGGAAGACTTGAGAGCTAATGCAACCCAAGCACAAAGAAATGCACATGAGGCCGAAGTTGCCAAGGGGTTCAAGGCCCTCACTGCCTTGCACTCCTCCATGAGTGATTCCATTTTTACAAGGATAATGTCATGCACAAGTTCTAGAGAGGTTTGGATAAAGCTTCAAGAGGAATTCTATGGAAATACTAGAACTCGGCAAATGCAAGTTTTAAACCTAAGAAGAGAGTTTGAGACCTTGAAGATGAAGGATAATGAGCTTGTCAAGGATTTCACGGAAAGGATGCTCAAAGTGGTAAATCAAATTCGGGTCCTTGGTGAGCAATTGACCGATCAAAGGGTAGTAGAGAAAGTATTGGTGAGCTTACCCGAAAGGTTTGAAGCTAAGATTTCCTCCCTTGAAGAATCTAAAAATCTTCATGAAATAACCTTGAGTGAGCTCATCAATGCTCTTCAAGCAACCGAACAAAGGAGAGCCATTAGAAAGGAGGAGACCATAGAGAGTGCATTCTATGGTGGCCATAGCAACAAAAAGAAGAATAAAGGAAGGAAGAGCAACAACACCAACCAAACTATTTTTACAACCAACAACAACACAAACAACAACAAAAGTGGATGGAATCAACAACAACAACAACAAAGCCATCAAAACCGAGGAGGGCATCCACCTTGCCCTCATTGCAAGAAGCTTGGACATCCACCATCCAAGTATTTTTGGAGGCCGGATGCATCTTGTGAAAGATGTGGAGGAAAAGGCCACATTGCCAAAGTATGCAAGCAAAGGAGACAACAAGCCAATGTGGTTAATGAAGAAGTCGAGAACCTATTTGTGGCCACATGCCTTAAAGCCACAAGTAGTGGTCTCGGTTGGCTTGTGGATAGTGGTTGCTCACACCACATGAGTTTCCAAAAGGATGGTTTTATGAAGCTTGACCGAAACTACAAAACCGAAGTGAAGATTGGTGATGGCCGGTTCATGGAAGTAGAAGGCAAAGGAGATGTGCGCTTGAACACCAAGGAAGGTACCAAAATTATAAAAGATGTGCTATATGTTCCTAGTTTGTGTGAATACTTGCTTAGTGTAGCACAATTGGTAGAAAAAGGCTTTTCTTTAAATTTTGCAAAAGATGGATGTATCATATATGATGCTTGTGGTAATGAGCTGTTTAAGGTACCATTGAAGGACAAAAGCTATAGATTGGACCTAGTTAAGAATGAACAAGCCTTAAAACCAAAGTGGAGTCCATTTCTTAACTTTGGGATAAAAGGCTTGGGCATTCTAGCTATGGTGCCATGAAAAACACCAATGCCATTGTGAAGGACATGCCAAAGATTGAGGAGATGAAAAGCCTATGTGATGTATGCCAACTAGGAAAATCCACACGGCTTCCATTCCCTAAAACCGGTTCATGGAGAGCTAAGGAGAAGCTTGAGCTAGTCCATTCAGATGTGTGTGGATCGATGAGTTTGTCATCAATTGGAGGATGTAAGTACTTCCTAACCTTCGTTGATGACTACTCAAGGATGTGTTAGGTATATTTTCCAACAACCAAGTCACAAGTGCTTGAGAAGTTTATGGAATTCAAGAAAATGGTGGAAACCCAAAGCAATGCAAAGATGAAGTGCTTGAGAACTGACAATGGTGGAGAATATACAAGCTTGGCTATGGAGGATTATTGCAAAGAAAATGGAATGGTGCATCAATTCACAACACCATACACACCACAACAAAATGGTGTTTGTGAGAGGAAAAATAGGACCATGATGGAGATGACAAGGTGCATGATACATGAGAAGAACATGCCAAAGAAGTTTTGGGCCGAAGCCATATACACGGCTAGCTACATCCAAAACCGAGCATGCACCAAAGCCAATGAGTCCAAGACACCCTATGAGATATGGTATGGAGAAAAATTATCTTTGGACAACATAAAAATCTTTGGAAGTGTTTGTTTTCTTCATGTTCATCCACACATGAGAGACAAGCTTGACAAAAGGGCAAATGTGGACATCTTGGTCGGCTTTAGTGAGGTTACCAAAGGTTTTAGGGTTTTCAACTTGGAAACCAAGAAACTTGTGGTAACAAGGGATGTGAGGATTGATGAAGATGCTGTTTGGGATTGGACAAAGGAGGAGCTTCTTGTCCATGAAGATAATGCTCGGTTGGTTGATGAAGAAGAAAAAACCAATGACAATGACAATGAAGAAAATGAAGATGAGGAGGAGGATGCACTTGAGACCATTGGAGCCGAATTGGAGATTGGAGATGGTGTTAGAGGAGAAAGGCCATTGTTCGAAATATATGAAAGGTGTAATGTTGCCTTGAGTGATCCTACCAATGCTCAATAAGCTATGCAAAAGAAAGAGTGGATGGAGGCCATGCAAACCGAAATGGATATGATAGAAAAGAATGAAACTTGGTCTTTGGTTTTTAAACCTAAACACAAGAAACCAATTGGTGTAAAGTGGATCTTTAGGACCAAGTTCAACCTGGATGGAACAATATACAAGCACAAGGCAAGGCTTGTGGCAAAAGTCTATGCACAACAAGTGGGTGTAGATTATGGAGAGACGTTTGCACCGGTTGCAAGAATGGAGACCATAAGGCTCATCCTATCCATCTCGGCCTCAATGTCATGGAAGGTGTACCATCTTGATGTAAAGTCAGCTTTCTAGAATGGTGTGCTTCAAGAGGAGGTTTATGTCAAGCAACCTGAGGGCTTCATTGTTCAAGGACATGAGGACAAAGTCTACCATCTACACAAGGCACTTTACGGGTTAAAGCAAGCACGTAGGGCTTGGTATGGCAAGATTGATGGTTACTTGACCTACCAAGGCTTTAGGAGGAGTCCAAATGAGCCAACATTATACATAAGGAATGAAGAAGGCATGATTGTTATCTCACTCTATGTGGATGATTTGTTGGTCACAGGTGAAAATGAAAAGAATGTGGAAGTTTTGAAAAATGAACTTGAAAAGGAGTTTGACATGTCAAGCCTTGGTGAAATGAATTACTTCCTTGGAGTGGAAGTGATGCAATGCTCTAGGGGTATTTTCATATCTCAAGAGAAATATATCAAAGATCTTTTGAAAAAGTTCAACCTTGATGAATGCAAGCCAATGTCAACACCAATGAGCTAAGGAGACAAATACAAGAAGGAGGATGGCACACCAAAGGTAAACCCAACCCTATATAGAAGCATGATAGGAAGTTTGCTCTATGTATGTTCATCAAGACCGGATATTATGCATGCCACATGTGTTTTGTCTAGATATATGCAAGCACCATCCCAAAACCATTTTGTAGGTGCCAAAAGAATTCTTAGATACTTATAAGGAACACAAGACTTTGGAGTTTGGTATGATAGGCAAGATGTGATGAGATTAATGGCCTACTCGGATAGTGATTGGGCTGGATGCTTGGATGATATGAAGAGCACTTCGGGGTATCTGTTCTCACTTGGTAGTGGACCATTCTCATGGAATGCAAAGAAGCAAGCAACAACCGCTCAAAGCACCGCCGAAGCCGAGTACATTGCTTGCTTTTCATGTACAAATCAATGCATTTGGCTTAGGAAATTATTGGAGGACCTTGGTTATCCTCAAGAGGGTTCAACCATCATCAAATGTGACAACACTTCAGCCATATCAATAGCCAAGAACCCCGTTCAACATGGAAGGACAAAACACATACCGGTGAAGTATCACTCTTTGAGGGAGTTTGAAGAAAATGGAGAAGTAAGCTTGGAATATATCAAGACTGAAGATAACCTTGCAGATTTATTCACCAAGCCACTTCCAAAAGCAAGATTTGAGACCTTGAGGAAGCTTCTAAATATTTCAAGCAAGAACACCAAGGAGGAGTATTGAAATGTGGTGATCTTGCCACAATGTGCAAGGTAGTTCGGTTACACTGGCACTCTTTGTTTTGCAACATCAAAGATCAAACATTATTTATGTTTATGCATTTTATTTTATCTTGTAATGTTTAAGAACAATATCCTTTTTGTAATGCCCTAAGCTCATTATCTAGCTTAAGGCCTTTTTTGTCTAGTTGCTGGAATTGTATTTCCAGCAACATAAGTCCACTTCCTTGGATTTCGTTTGAAGTAGGTTTTGGATTTGGATCTGAATTTTGGATATGATAAACTAGACATGCATAGGAAGAAGCAGCAAAAATAATTGCCCAATTTGGAGCTGGTAAGGCTAAGTTAAGCCCAAAACAATCTGACCCTTGTGCAGTTTTGTTGGCCAGAAAACTGGGCAAAATTGCCCAGAAAACTGGGCAAAATTGCCTCGGGTTTGATTACTTTTGAATGGGTAAATGGACTTTTTTTTATCTGGTTTTTGGCTAGAACATATTTTAATATTCAAAAAGCTTCCCTCCAATTTTCAAGTCAAATGGAGCTGGTTTTCAAATTCAAATGCCTTAGACAATCTGAACTGCCCATTAAAGAAGGTTTCTTGCATGTCCAGCACATTGATTAGAGTTAGTTGAGGTAGTTTGGCTTGGTTGGTTACTTTTAATGCTTTTGTATTTATTGCTCAATAGGGAAGCATGCCTTATTGTCTTTTTGATGTATTTAAAAGTATGAAAATTGTAATGAAAAACGTTGAGAAAGAAAATATTCAAAAAACAGATTTTGAAAAACAACATTTTTGGCTCTCTCTCTCTCAACTACAACATTTTAGTTTCTTCTTCTTCGCAAAAGCTAACAACCTTCTCAAGAACCCTAAACCTCCATTAAAACCAGAAACAAAACCTTAACAAACCCAAAAAAAAAAAAAAAACAAAATCAAGAACCAAGAACCAACAACAATCATTCTTGACTAACACCTTAAATGATTGTGCTCTAGGGTACAACAACATAAACCTACACCAAATTCCATCATGGAGGCAAGTTAATGATGAGGATGATGACCTTGGGAATGTTAAAGTGAATATCCCACCATTTTTAGGGAAAAGTGATCCAGAGGCATACTTAGAATGGGAAGAGCGTATGGAGATGATATTTGATTTTCATAATTATTCTGAGGTAAAGAATTTGAAATTGGCCACTTTGGAATTTGGACATTATGCACTCCAATGGTAGACTAATGAGAAAAGTATCCAAAGAATAGCTGGAGATGAACCTATTACTACTTGGTGACAAATGAAAGGAGCCATGAGAAAGAGATTTGTAACAAGTCATTTCCATAGGTTGCTACATCAAAAGCTTCAATTATTGACATAAAAAAGTAAGACCATGGAGGATTACTATAAAGAGATGAGATGCTCATGATGAGGTTAAGTATTAATGAGGACTGTAAGGCAACCATGGCAAGGTTTTTAAGTGGTTTAAATCGTGAGATAGCCAACCAAGTGGAGTTACAACAATATGTGGAATTTGAGGAGATGCTTCATGTGGCCATCAAGATTGAAAACCAATTCAAGAGGAGGGGTACGAGCTCACGATTTGGAGGTGTTTCAAATAGTGAGAGGACTAATTCAAGTGTTTGGAGAAGCAGTCCCAACTATGAATTAAGGATAAAACTAAAGCAAGGAGATGAGAGCACCAATCAGCCAAGGAGGGATGTTGACATGAACCTACTTCAACTTGCGTCTAAACCCGTATTATATTAGTTCAAATCGAAAAATTAAGTTCAAGTTCTTATGGTCACCTCAACCCCTAATCAACCTATGATTAGAAATCTTGGTATATGATCAAGATGCCACAATAGGTGATGGATGTCCTATTGATAAGTCAAACTAAAATACTCACTCTTTAATGGTGTTTTAGATGATCAAAGAGAAATAAGAGAATTCTTTCTCACAAATAAATTTATGAATACTTTGAAAGCTTCCTTCTCATAGAAAAATAAGCCTTTAAATAGGTTTGAACTCATAAAATAAAACCCTGAAAGAATAGTCAAAACCGGCCTTAGAGAATAAGAAACCAAGCTTGGCCGATTGTCACCTTCCTTTCCTAAACTAAATTGTATTAATTAATTCCTCTATTGTGAATTAGGAATTAATTAATTTACAATCAAAATAATAAAATTATAACTTTCCTAAGTTGATTTTTCAAGCAAATAAACAAATAAAAATCAAAGTAAAAGATAGTTTCTGATACGAATCTGCCCGAGCCTGCACAACCAACAATCCGCTGGGGTGCTGACCCGATACGGATGAGGACCGGGCCGATCACTAGGGCTAAAACTAAGAGATTTAAGGACAAACTTGCTGCATATCTAGGGAATAACTCATTCTCAAGAGGGCTTGTCCATACCCGAAGATACAAGGCCTGTTTTGAGCATACAAGTGGTGGAAGCCGATATGGACCCGGGTAGCAGTTTTGGTGCATTCATGGATTTCGAGCAGCGGGAAATGGGGTCAAATCTTCTTTAATTCAATTTATATCACTAAGAAGTCATGGGATCTGTTCAATAACAAAGCTAAGATGGTCATTTAAGTGGTATTCGCATGAAAGAGAAATTGGCCGGGTTTTGCTGTATTTTCCGCTAGCTTTACTGTATTTTCCTCAGTTGGCTCTTTCTCTTTCCTCTAAGTAAGGGCAATGTGTGGGACTCTATAATAATCTTAGTTGGCATCCTATAAAGCATATAGAAGCTTATTTGGAGTTCAAATTAGTCAAAGATTTGTCAAAATCAACTTAATCAAAAAGCTAGTATTTTAGTTTCCTAATTTGATTTCTACTTTTTGTTTTAGGAAATTACATTTACTTTTGGTTTTTATTTATTTATTTTCTGGAAAAATAAGCTTAGGAAAGTTATTATTTTATTATTTTCATTGTAAATTAATTAATTTCTAATTCAAAATAACGAAATTAATTAATTCAAATTAGATTAGGAAAGGGTGTGAAATTAGGCAATTTCCTAGTTGGGTTCTATGTTGGCCGAAATTTCCTAATCCTTTTAGGGTTTTATTTTGTTCATTCAAAGCCTATTTAAAAGGCTTATTTTCAATGAGAAATCAAGCTTGAATTTTATTCAGAAAATTATTTGTGTGATTGAATTCTCTTTGTTCTTTTGAACACCTAAAACATCATTAGTGAATGAGTGATTTAGTTTGACTTATCAATAGACCGTCCATCACCTATTGTGGCATCTTCATTATATACCAAGGTTTTTATTCACATATTGGTTAGGGGTCAAGCTAACCATTATAACGTGAACATAATTAGATCCAGGCTAATATAATATGGGTTTAGGCTCAGGTTATCATAGGTTCGTATCATTTGGTATTAGAGCAAAATTTTGTTAAGGTTTGATCTATCTTTATTTGCTTTCTTTGTTTTTGTGTTAATCTACAATTTTAGCATTAGTTTAAGGTTGATTCTATTATCATACACATTCTGCCTCTTTAAAAAAATATATATATATTCATTCCTAGTTATATTGGGATTTCCTAGTCTTACCATATTTTTGCTTCCTAGTTTGTTGGTTATTTTTTTATCATTTTTCTTGTTAACTTTGATTTTTGTTGATTTTTATTTACTCTTTTAGTCATAAATTATTTGCATTCATATATCCCCCAAAAAAAAAAAAAGAAAAAAAAAGAGAGAGAGTTTTAAAAGCATATTGCATAAAAAACCTAAAATTGTGCAATTTGTTTCTATTTGAAGAGTGGTTTTGGGTTTGGAGAATTTGTGGCTTCAGAATTGTAATTTTTGGTGTTGATCCTTGCTACTGTAGTTTTTTATGATCTGTGAGTATAAAAAAAAAATACACATTTGTTTTTTGTTGGAAGGCACAGGTTTGGTGAGATTTTGCTGTTGAAATTGCTATTTGGTTGCTAATTTTTGTTACTGGAGTTGTGTTTGATATTCAGTGAAAAAAAAAAAAAAAACAAGAAAAGAAGAAAAGCCAAATATAAAAAAAAAAATTTTGGGTTTGTTGAATTTGGTTTTGAAATTTGAGTTTGGGAATTTGTTTGAGTTGAAGATTTGATATGTGATATTTTGAGTTGCTGGAGAAGTATTTTTGTTCCTGGATATTTGAATTTTGGATGCTTAAATTATTTGATTAAAATTAGTTAAAGGAATTGATACAAAACTATAATTACAAGAACAACAATCAACACTACTCTTTAATTTTGTTCAAATTAATTCTTATTTGAGTTTGAATTTCTTTCTCTAAAATTTCATTCTTGGATTATTAATTCCTTACCATCTAGTCCAGTTCTTAATAATTTGAAAAGTTTCTTACTGATTTGCCTTATTTTTCCTAGAAAAGCCAAAAACTAGGTTTTGTTAATTCATTTGGTATTGCTTTCTTTTTGCTACTGTTTGGTTGATAAGTTGAATTAAAACATACTTGTAATATAATTGCTATTTTATGGGTGTTTTAATTAGAACTTTTCGATAATTCATTGAGTGGAAAAAGGCAAAAGTGTGTGAGCTTAAAAGAGGTTAAAAGCCGAAACTAGTGTGAAAACACGAGTGTCAAGACCTTGATTGAGTGAAACACGTCAGGGGGGGATTTTTGATGAGAATATATTTTATTTTGCATTATTTATATTAACATGGCAGATTCAAGATGAAAGAGAAGAGATCCACCACTAAGAATTAATAAAGAAGAATCCGTAGGATTCCATGGTGATTCCCGAGCTAGGGGGAGTGGTAAGCAAACGGACATGAGGGCTGTCTTGGAACAATTACAGTGGATGAATGCTCAATTTGACCACATAAATCAAAGGATGGACAAAATAGAAACATCTCATGGTGGACCAAATTTGAGGCAAGAGTTCCATGGAGGCCGAGGTAAAGGTCGAGGAGGCCATGGACGACCTAGAGAGGAGTTTGAAAAGGACAATTTTGGAGATGATTTTGAGGAAGGAATGGATGAAACACTTGCTGTCCAAGAAAGACTAAGTTGTGGGAGGCATAGGAGAGAGCAATTGATGATGATCTTGGCAACATCAAGGTAAACATACCACCTTTCATGGGGAAAAGTGACCTGAAGGCTTACTTGGAATGGGAGGAGCATATGGAGATGATCTTCGATTGCCACAACTATTCAGAGGCTAAGAAGGTGAAATTGGCAGCAATGGAATTTGGTCATTATGCACTCCAATGGTGGAACAATGAGCAAAACACCTGAAGGAGAGTTGGTGATGACTTGATCATTACATGGCGACAAATGAAAGGAGACATGAGAAAGCGGTTCGTACCATCACACTATCATAGGTTGCTGCATCAAAGACTTCAATCTTCATCTCAAAGAACTAGGTCCATGGAGCATTATAACAAGGAGATGGAGTTGCTTATGATGAGGTTAAGCATGAATGAAGACAGGAAAGCAACAATGGCAAGATTTTTAGGTGGTTTGAATCGTGAGATAGCCAATCAACTAGAATTGCAACAATATATGGAATTGGAGGAGGTGTTGCATGTGGCTATTAAATTTGAGCATCAATTCAAAAGGAGGGGTAAAAGCTCATGGTTTGGAGTGTTTCTAATAGCAGAAAATCAAATCCAAGTGGCTGGAGAAACAATCCTACCTTTGAAAACAACCCAAAGCTGAAAAAGTTGGAGATGAAAGTTCAAATCGGCCAAGGAGAGAGACTAGAACCAAATCTGTCCAAGCACACAAAAATGAAGGTGAATCTAATCCTAACCCTTCTAAAACTCATGAAATTATGTGTTTTGAGTGCCAGGGACGAGGACACATTGCTAATCAATGCCCAAATAGAAGGATCATGGTGCTGAAAGGTAATGGTGAACTAGAATCCAAAAGTGAGAAAGTGGGAGAGAGGCCAAATTGGATGATGAAGAACTTGGAGGGGATGAGCATGAGGAACCCAAAACACTCCAACCTTTAAGGGCTGCTTGAGCGTAGTTGCAAGGAGAGTTCTTACTGTATACAAAGATGAAGATCAAATTCAAAGAGAAAACATCTTCCACACCCAATGCAAAATTCATGATAACATATGTAGTATGATTATAGATAGTGGAAGTTGTGCAAATGTAATTAGTAGCTTGGAAGTTGATAAATTAGGCTTAACAACTATTAAACATCTAGAACCTTGTAGATTACAATGGATTAATGATAATGGTGAGATGAAAGTGAATAAACAAGCCAAAGTAAAATTTAGCATAGATAAATATGTGGATGTTGTGTTGTGTGATGTTGTGCCTATGCATGTTGGTCATATATTGTTAGGGAGGCCATGGTAATTTGATAAAGATGCCATACATTATGTGATACGAACCTAGGACGACCTGTTCCTAAACCCGTATTATATTAGCCCGGATCTTTAATTAAGTTCAAGTTCTAATGGAATGGACCTCAACCCCTAACCAACCTGTGGTTAGAAACCTTGGTATAATGTAGACGCCACAATAGGGGATGGAAAACCTATTGATAAGTCAAGCTAAAACAACCAATTCTCTAATGGTGTTTTAGGTGTTCTCAAAGAACAAAGAGATAATTAATCTCACAAGTATTTTCTTTATTCAAATCAAAGTTGTTTTCTTATTGAAAAATAAGCCTTTAAATAGGCTTTGAAAGCAACAAAATAAACCCTAAAAACCCTAGGAAAAACCGGCCACACAATGAAGAAGTCTACCTTGGCCGAAACTTTCCTTTTCCTAAACTAATTTGGATTAATTAATTCCTTTATTTTGAATTAGGAATTAATTAATTTACAATGAAAATAATAAAATAATAACTTTCCTAAACTTATTTGTCTAGAAAATAAATAAATAAAAACTAAAAAGTAATGGTAGTTTCCTAAAACAAAAAGTAGAATAAAATTAGGAAACTATAATACTAGCTTTTTGACTAAATTGACTTTGACTAATCTTTGACCAAATTGAGCTCCAAATCAGCTTCAATATGCTTTGTAGGATGCCAAATAAGCTTATTGTGAAGTTCCTCACGTTGCCCTTGCTTGGAAGTATGAGAAAAGGCTAATACAGTAAAATACAGTAAAGCCAGCAAGGAATACAGCAAATCCGGCCTTTCCTTCTCCTTGTGCGCAAACCACCTTGTTGGTCGGCTTTGAAGCTGCTTTGGCTGGTTTCTATGACTCATCCTCCATATGAATTGAACCCATAAGGATGGGGTTCCAATTCATACAACCCGGCCTCCTTATTATCACCAAAAACGTCACCCGACCCTGTTTTGGCTTCTATTGCTTGTATGAGTAAAACAGGCCTTGGTTCTTTAGATGTGGCCAACCCCTCTTGACTATGTCTTATTCCTTGTATGAAGACAGCAAGATTTTCCTTGAACTTCTTGGCTTGGGCCCTAGTGATCGGTCCCACCTTCATTTGTATTAGGTCAGCACCCCAGCGGGTTGTCGGTCGAGCAGTCTCGGGTGGATTCGCATCATTCCCCTCCTCTTGAAAAGGATTTGTCCTCAAATCGAAGTCATCACCTGCAGCAAAAGGAGATAAATCAGCAACATTAAAGCTAGCACTAACACTATACTCACCCGGTAGATCAAGTTTGTAGCCATTGTCGTTTATCCTCTCCAAAACTTGAAAAGGTCCATCACCCCTCGGCATGAGTTTTGATTTCCTTTGTTCGGGGAATCTTTCTTTCCTTAAATGCAGACACACCCAATCTCCAGGTTCAAACACCATTGATTTTCGGCCTTAATTAGCCACCCTTGCATATTGCTCGGTCCTCCTCTCAATGTTTGCTCGGGTCTTCTCATGAATCTGCTTTACAAAATCAGCTTTTTATTTTCCATCTAGATTAGCACGCTCACTTAAAGGCAAAGGTGTTAAATCTAATGGAGTCAAAGGATTAAAACCATAAACAATTTCAAATGGAGTAAATTTAGTTGCTGAATGTAAAGACCTATTATATGCAAATTCAACATGTGGCAAACATTCTTCCCAAGTCCTTAAATTTCTACTAATTAATGCTCTCAACAATGCAGACAAGGTTCTATTTACTACTTCGGTTTGTCCATCAGTTTGTGGATGACAAGTAGTTGAAAATAAAAGCTTAGTACCTAATTTAGCCCACAATGTTTTCCAAAAATAACTTAAGAACTTAGCATCCCTATCCGACACAATAGTTCTTGGCATGCCATGCAATCTCACAATTTCCTTGAAAAATAAGTTAGCAATATTTGATGCATCATCAGTTTTGTTACATGCAATAAAATGTGCCATCTTAGAAAACCTATCTACTACAACAAATATTGAATCCTTACCTGTCCTTGACCTAGGCAACCCAAGAATAAAATCCATAGACAAATCTACCCAAGGATAGGTAGGAATCGGCAAAGGCTTATACAATCCATGCGGTTTCAATGTTGATTTTGTTTTTCGGCACTTCAAACATCTTTCACAAATTCTCTCAACATCTCTCCTCATGTTAGGCCAATAAAAATGTTCTTTCAGCAAGGATAAAGTTTTTAAAATACCAAAATGACCCATTAAACCACCCCCATGTCCTTCCCGAACCAATAATTCCCTAATACTACAATTAGGCACACAAAGTTTGTTTTTCTTAAACAAATATCCCTCAAATATGTAAAATTTATTAAATCCATGTTTCAAACAGGTTCTAAAAATTTCTACAAAGTCACTATCATGCTCCTAAAGTTCTTTCAATTGTTCAAATCCAAGCAATCTAGCATCTAAGGTAGAAAAGAGCACATACCTTCGGGATAATGCATCAGCAACCACATTTTCCTTACCTTTTTTGTAGCGGATCACATATGGGAATGTTTCAATAAACTCAATCCACTTAGCATACCTTCGGTTGAGCTTTCCTTGACCCTTGATATGCTTCAAAGACTCATGATCCGTATGAATCACAAACTCTTTTGGCATAAGATAATGCTGCCACGTCTCCAAAGCCCTCACCAAAGCATACATCTCCTTGTCATAAGTCGGGTAGTTTAGGGCAGCTCCATTCAATTTTTCACTAAAGTAGGCTATGGGCCTTCCTTCTTGCATTAAAACAGCTCCAATACCTACACCCGAAGCATCACATTCAATTTCAAAAGTCTTAGAAAAATTTGGCAAAACTAACAAAGGTGCATTACACAATTTTTCTTTCAACAAATTAAAAGATTTTTCTTGTACTTCCCCCCATTTGAAACCAACATTCTTCTTGACAAATTCATTCAAAGGTGCTGCTATGGTACTAAAATCCTTGACAAATCTTCGGTAAAAACTTGCCAAGCCATGAAAGCTCCTCACTTGGGTGATAGAAGTAGGAACCGGCCACTCTTGAATTGCTTTCACCTTAGCTTGGTCAACTTTGATTCCTACAGCACTTACTACAAAACCTAGAAACACAAGCTCTTCTTTGCAAAATTCACATTTTTTAATGTTAGCAAATAATATTTCCTTTCTAAGAACTTGCAAAACTTACCTAAGTTGATCCACATGGTCATCCAAATTTCGGCTACATATTAGAATGTCATCAAAATAAACAACCACAAATTTACCAATAAATGGACGCATTACATGATTCATAAGCCTCATGAAAGTACTAGGTGCATTGGATAATCCAAAAGGCATAACTAACCATTCATACAGTCCATATTTAGTTTTGAATGCGGTTTTCCATTCATCACCTTCTTTCATCCTAATTTGGTGATAACCACTCCTAAGATCAATTTTTGTAAACATGCAAGCACCATGCAACTCATCAAGCATATCATCTAATCTAGGAATGGGATGTCTATATTTGATGGTAATATTATTTATAGCCCTACAATCAACACACATTCTCCAAGAACCATCCTTTTTAGGTACTAACAAAACAGGAACAACACATGGACTTAAACTCTCACGAATGTATCCTTTATCAAGCAAATCACTTACCTGTTTTTGCAGCTCCTTTGTTTCTTCAGGATTGCTCCTATAAGCTGGTCTATTTGGTATGGCAGCCCCTGGAACAAAGTCAATTTGATGTTCTATCCCTCGAATAGGTGGTAGTCCACTTGGAATCTCACTTGGGAAGACATCTCCAAATTCCTTCAAAAGAGAAATCATTGAACTTGGCAATTCAAGTTCTTCAAAGTTAGTTTGATCATTGAAATAATTTTCTTTGTAAAGCATGACCAGCAAAGGTTTCTTACACTCAATAACCTTATTAATATCCCCTAAACTCAAATAAAAATTCTGGTTTTTCCTCTCTTTTCTTTCTTTTCTTTTTCTTTCCTAGGTTTGGCTCTCATTGGCGGAAATTTCCAGATTCTTTGTGCTATCGGGTTTGCTCTCTTTTCTCACCCCTCTCTCAGCTTTTTCTTGGTCTTTCCACTCAATATGAACCTTAGAAACCTTACCTTGGTCAGCAACCTCAATCTTACCTTCTTGAAAGGATGGTGAAGCCGTTGGTGCCATACTTGCTTTTTCCTTGAACTTTTCGGCTTCTCTCCTTTGTTGCATTTGTAATTGGTCTTTGTAAACCTCTTTAGGAGATAATGGTTCCAGCTTCATCTTCTTCCCTTTAAACCTGAAAACAATACTATTTTCTCGACCAAAATGAGTAGCATCTTTATCAAATTGCCATGGTCTACCTAATAGTATATGTCCAGCAATCATGGGCACAATATCACATAAAACTACATCCTCATATCTACCTATATTAAATTTTACTTTGGCTTGTTTGTTTACTTTCATCTCACCACTATCATTAAGCCATTGTAATCTATATGGTTCAGGATGTTTTATTGTTTTCAAGCCTAATTTATCGACTACAAGATTACTTATCACATTAGTACAACTCCCACTATCTATAATCATGCTACAAATTTTACCTTGTATTTCGCAGCGAGTGTGGAAGATGTTTTCTCTTTGTATCTGCTCCTCATCTTTGTAGACAGCAAGTACTCTCCTTGAAACCAAGCTCAAATCGGCATTAGATGTATCTACAGGCTCGGCCTCATCTTCATTGCAATCCTCCTCTTGCTCGGTTTCAGCCCCACTTTCTTCACTTGCGGATTCCAGCTCACCATCACCCTTTAATACCATGATTCTTCTATTTGGGCATTGGCTGGCTATGTCTCCTCTTCCTTGGCACTTAAAACAAATTATTTCTCTGGATTTTTGAGGTTTAGGATCAGATTTTAGCTCACCTCTAAGTGCTTGGATAGATTCAGTCTTGACCTCCCTTCTTGGCCGGTTGGTAGATTCTTCTCCCAATTTCGGCTTCAACTTGTTTTCATAATTGGAATTGTTTTTCCAGCCACTTGAACTTGTCCTTCCACTTCTAGAAACTCCTCCAAACCGTGTACTAACACCCCTCCTCTTGAATTAGTTCTCAAGCTTAATGGCTACATGCAACATCTCCTCCAATTCCAAGTATTGTTGTAATTCAAGTTGGTTGGCAATGTCTCGGTTTAACCCTCCAAGAAATCTTGCCATGGTTGCCTCCCTATCCTCATTCATATTCAGCCTCATCATTAACATCTCCATCTCTTTGTAATAATCCTCCACGGACCTACTTCCTTGAGACAAAGATTGAAGCCTTTGGTGCAGCAACCTATGGTAATGGGATGGCACAAACCGCTTTCTCATGGCTCCTTTCATTTGTCGCCATGTTGTAATTAAGTCATCACTAACTCTCCTTCGGGTGCTTTGCTCTTTTGTCCACCATTGGAGTGCATAATGGCCAAACTCCATGGCTGCCAACTTCACCTTCTTACCTTCCGAATAGTTGTGGCAGTCAAAAATCATCTCCATTTTCTCTTCCCACTCCAAATAAGCTTCGGGATCACTTTTACCCATAAAAGGTGGGATATTAACCTTGATATTTCCCAAATCATCATCTGTATCTTCCCTCCTATATCTCCCACGGCCAGCCCTATCTTGGACAGCAAAGGTTTCGTCCATACCTTCCTCAAAGTCACCGTCGAATGGATCCTCATCAAATGCCTCCCTCGGCCTCTCGCGACCTCCTCATCCTCGGCCTCGTCCTCCATGGAATTCTTGCCTATTTCTTGTCTTCGGTCTTCCTTGTGAGGCTTCTAGTATTCCCACTCTTTGATTCACATGCTCAACTTGAGCACTAACCCGCTGTATTGATTCCAAGACAGCTCTCATATCCACTTGGTCTCCACTCCCGGTAGCTCGGTCATCGCCATGGAATGCTACGGACTCTTCCTCATTGATCCTCAAAGGTGGATCCCCTCTTCTTATTCTAGAATCTGCCATGTTAGTAAAATACTGCAAGAATAAAATAAATCCTCACAATATTCACTCCCTCACGTGTTTCACTCAAACAAGGTCTCGACACTCGTGTTTGCACACTAGTTTCGGCTTTTACCCTCTTTTAAGCTCTCACACTCTTGCCTTTTTCCACTCAATGAATTATCTCAAAGTTCTAATTAAAACACCCAAAAAACAGCAATTAGATCACTAGTATGTTTTAATTAAACTTATCAACAAAACAGTAAGCAAAAATAAACAAATACCGAACGGAATGAAAATACCTATTTTCGGTTTTTCTAGACAAAATAAAGCAAATTAATGAGAAAAATTTGGAATTTTGAAGAACTGGACTAGATGGTAATATATTATGAGTTCAAGAATAAAATTCTAGAAAAAGAAATTCAAATATGAACAAGAATCAAATTGAACAAAAATATAGAATAGTGTTGGTTGTTGTTCTTGTAATTCAAGTTTTGTATCAATTCCTTTAACTAATTTTAATCCAAAAAAATTTAAACACCCAAAATCCAAATATCCAACAGCAAAAATAATTTCCCAGCAACTCAAATATTGGATAAATAATCAAAAACCAGCAGCTCCAACAAATTTCCAGCAAACAAATCAAACTCCAACAAACTGAAATATTTTTTTTTTTTTTTTATTCGGCTTTACCTCTTCTTTCTTCCCTTTTTTTTTTTTTTTTTTCACTCACAGAACACAAACAACTGCAGTAGCAAGAATAATTACTAAAATTGCAATTCCAACTCCAAAATAAACACCAAACCCGTGACCTCCAAATAAACAAAATGTGCAGTTTTTTTTTTTTTTTAAATGTTGCCGCAAACTTCTTCTTTTTTCTTTTTTTTTTTTTTGAATATATGAATGCAAATATTTAAGACTAAAACAGCAAAGGAAAATCAACAAAAAAATCAAAATTATCAAGAACAATGATAAAAGACAACCAACAAATTAGGAAACAAAAATACGATAAAACTAGGAAACCTAATTCAACTAGGAATGAATTTATTTTTTTATTTTTTTATTTTTTTTAAGATGCTGAACGTGTATAGGATGGATGCAACCTTAACCTAATGCTAAAATTGCAGAGTAACACAAAAACAAATAAAGCAAATAAAGATAGATCAAACCTGAACAAAATTTAGCTCTGATACCATATGATACGAACCTAGGACGACCTGCTCCTAAACCCGTATTATATTAGCCCGGATCTTTATTTAAGTTCAAGTTCTAATGGAATGGACCTCAGGTTTAGGTCCATTCCATTAGAACTTGAACTTAATTAAAGATCCGGGCTAATATAATACGGGTTTAGGAGCAGGTCGTCCTAGGTTCGTATCATTATGGAAGAAAGAAATCTATTATTTTTAAGCTTAAAGGCAAGAAGGTTTAGCTAAAGCCATTGAATCCAAAGAAGATTTCTAGGGACCAATTATAAATGCAACAAAGGAGGGAAGTCGAGAAGCTCAAAGAAAATGTTAGTATGTCACCAATGGTTTCACCATCCATTCAAAGGGAAAAGTGAGCTTGCTGTCCAGGTAAGTCCTCTAAAATCTTGGTTGAGTGGAAAACTTTTAACAAACCTGAGAGTGAGAAACTAGGAGAAAAAGCTGAGTGTGATGCAAAATTCAATGAAACCATGAGTGAGAAAGGAAAAGGAAGAAAAGAAAGGAAAAATAAAAAATTTTATTTGAGTTTTGGGGATGTTAATACAGCTATTTTGAATAAGAAATCATTTCTATTCATGAATTATAAAGATGCTTATTTAAAAAAAAAAATTGTTGTATATAACTTTATCTGCCTTGTTGAGAGCTTTACTTTATGGAAATTTGAAAATTTGGAAGACATAATTCGCTTAATTTAAAAAGTGTAATTTTTGCCATAATGAGCATGAATTTCTAGATTTTGTTGTGATAGTGTTTGACTTAGGAGATTTGGTTTGGTTACACTTACGAAATGAGAGGTTTCCAAAACAAAGAAAGTCAAAGCTCATGCCATGTGTGGATGGACCTTTTCAAACAGGTGAGTGTAATGTTAGTGCCACATTTAATTTTGCTAATTTATCTCTTTTTTCTGCAGGTGATTATCTTTATTTGAGGACAAATCTTTTTCAAGAGGAGGGGAATGATGCGAATCCGCTCGAGCCCACACAACCGACAACCCGTTGGGGTGATGACCCAATATGGATGAAGATCGGGCCAATCACTAGGGCTCAGAATAAGAGATTTAAGGACAAAATTATTGCATTTATCCAGGGAGTAACTCATTCTCAAGAGGTCTTGTCCATACCCGAAGATACAAGGCCTGTTTTGAGCATACAAGTGGTGGAAGCCGATACGGACCCGGGTAACAGTTTTGGTGCATTTATGGATTCTAGGTAATGGGAAATGGGGTCAAATCTTCTTGAATTCACTTTATATCAGTAAGAAGTCATGGGATCTGGTCAAGGCCAAAACTAAGCTGGTCATTTAAGTGGTGTTCGCATGAAAGAGAAATTGGCTGGGTTTTGCTATGTTTTTGGCTGGCTTTACTGTATTTTGCTAAGTTGGCTCTTTCTCTTTCCTCCAAGCAAGGGAAACGTGTGGGACTCCATAATAATCTTATTTGGCATCCTGTAAAGCATACAAAAGCTGATTTGGAGCTTAAATTGGTCAAAGATTGGTCAAAGTCTACTTAGTCGAAAAGCTAGTATTTGATTTCTACTTTTTGTTTTAGGAAATTACCTTTACTTTTGGTTTTTATTTATTTATTTTCTAGACAAATAAGTTTAGGAAATTTATTATTTTATTATTTTCATTGTAAATTAATTAATTCCTAATTCAAATAAGGAAATTAATTAACCCAAATTAGATTAGAAAATGGTGTGAAATTAGGCAATTTCCTAATTGGATTCTATGTTGGCCAAAATTTCCTAATCCTTTTAGGGTTTTATTGTGTTTATTCAAAGCCTATTTAAAGGTTTATTTTCAATAAGAAATAAAGCTTGAATTTTATACAAAAAATTATTTGTGAGATTGAATTCTTTTTGTTCTTTTTGACACCTAAAACACCATTAGTGAATGAGTGATTTAGTTTGACTTATCAATAGGCCTTCCATCACCTATTATGGCATATTCATTATATACCAAGGTTTCTAATCACAGGTTGGTTACAGGTCAAGGTGACCATTAGAACTTGAATATAATTAGATCCAAGCTAATATAATATGGGTTTAGGCGCAAGTCGTCCTAGGTTCATATTAGTTTCCTAAAATAAAAAGTCAAATTCAAATTAGGAAACAAGTTGACTACTTTGAACACTAAGCTATCCTTGACCAATTTTTAGCTTGTAAAGGCCACAAATCAACTCCCATACGCAATGTAGAATGTGAAATAGGATTAATTATGAATCCCATACGTTGACTTTAATTGGAACAAAGAGAACATGCTTAATCATTAAAGCCAACGCAAATACAACAAATTTGGCCAACAATCTCTTCCACGTGCAAATGGCCTATTTGGTTGACTTTGCTTCTGCTTTGAGTTAATTTCATGACCTCTTAGTGTTTTCAATTGAGCTTAAGAAGTGTTGAACCCATTCCTTGCTGCTTGGAGTCCATAAATATACTAAAACAACTACTCGGGTCCATATCGGCCGCCACCACTTCGATGCTTAAACAAGCTTTGAATCTTTGGGTATTGACATGCTTTTTCGAGAATTGATAACTCCTTGTATAAACCAGCCAGGTTATCCTTAAATTTCTTGGCTTATGTCATAGTGATTGGCCCAATCTTCAACTGTATCAGATCAGCACCCCAGCAGGTTGTCAGTTGTACAGGTACAAATGGATTCTCATCATTCCCCTTCTCCTGAAAAGGATTTTTCCTCAAATCAAAGTCATCACCTGCAGCAAAAGGAGATAAATCAGCAACATTTAATGTAGCACTAACATTATACTCACCCAGTAGGTCTAGCTTATAGGCGTTTTCATTGATCCTTTCCAAAACTTGAAAAGGTCCATCCCCTCACGATATAAGCTTTGACTTTCTTTATTTTGGAAACCTCTCATTTCTTAGGTGCAACTAAACCAAATTTCTTAGGTCAAGCACTATTACAACAAACCCTAGAAATACAAGCTCATTTCGGCAAAAATCACACCTTTTAATGCTGGCAAATAATATTTCCTTTGTATGTACACCTAAGATGTCTCATATGATCATCTAAATTTCTACTCTATACAAGAATATCATCAAAGTAAACCACCATATTTTCCAATGAATGGATGCATGACATGATTCATTAACCTCATGAAAGTACTAGGTGCATTAGTTAAACAAAAAGGCATTACTAACCATTCATACAATCCATATTTAGTTTTAAATGTAGTCTCCTATTCATCACCCTCTTTCATCATAATTTGATGATACCCATTTTTAAGATCAATTTTAGTAAACATGCATGCACCATGTAATTCATCTAACATATCATCTAACCTAGGAATTGGATGCCTATATTTTACGGTTATATTATTAATGGCCCTACAATCTACACACATGTGCCATGAACCATCTTTCTTACATACTAATTGACGCAAATCCCCCCAAGCTCGCACCTCCAACAACTCACTGGGGTACTGATCCGATACGGATGAAGACTGGACCGATCACTAGGGCTCAAGCTAAAAGGTTTAAGGACAATCTTGCTGCCTTTATCTAGAAAGTAATTCATTCTCAAAAGGGCTTGTCCATACCTGAAGATAAAAGACCTGTTTTAAGTATCCAAGCGGTGGAAGCTGATACATCGGATACGCATACATCAGACATTTTATATCGGACACCCTTGCCTCAGACATCTGATCTCAGACTTCGGACATCGGATGTAACTTAGCTCGGACAGACATCCGTTAGCTCGGACAGACATCAGTTACCTCGGCCAGACACAAGTTAGCTCGGACAAACATCAGTTAGCTCGGATAGGCCATAAGTTAGCTCGGACATCAGGCAGACATAAGTTAGCTCGGTTGAAGACATAATTCAGCCTAGATATCAAAGTCAACTTGTTACCTAATTTACGATTGACTTTATTTCTCTTTAGCTTGACTTATCAATAGGTTTTCCATCCCCTATTATGGCATCTACATTATATCAAGGTTTCTGACCACAGGTTGGTTAGGGCTTGAGGTCCATTCCATTAGAACTTAAACTTAATTGAGATCCGGGCTAATATGAGATAAATTTTGTTCAGGTTTGATCTATCTTTATTTGCTTTATTTATTTTTGTGTTATTCTGCAATTTTAGCATTAGGTTAAGGTTGCATCCATCCCATACATGTTCAGCATCTTAAAAAAAAAAAAAAAATTCATTCCTAGTTCAATTAGGTTTCCTAGTTTTACCGTATTTTTGTTTCCTAGTTTGTTGGTTGTTTTAGTCTTAAATATTTGCATTCATCAATTCAAAAAAAAAAAAAAAAAAAAAAGAGTTTGAGCAACATTTAAAAAAAAAAAAAAAAAAAAAGCTGCTCATTTGTGTTTATTTGGAGGTCACAGGTTTGGTGTTTGTTTTGGAGTTGGAATTGCAATTTTGGTAATAATTCTTGCTACTGCAGTTGTTTATGTTCTGTGAGTGAAAAAAAAAAAAAAAAAGGTAAAGCCGAATATAAAAAAAAAATATATTTCCGTTGGTTGGAGCTGCTGGGTTTCTTTTTTTTTTTTGATTATTTATTTGAGTTGCTGGGAAATTATTTTTGCTGCTGGATATTTGGATTTTGTGTGCTTAAATTATTTGGACTAAAATCAGTTAAAGGATTTGATACAAAACTTGAATTACAAAAAACAACAACCAACAACTATTCTATATTTTTGTTCAATTTGATTCTTGTTCGTATTTGAATTTCTTTTTCTGGAATTTTATTCTTGAACTCATAATCTACTACCATCTGGTGCAGTTTTCAAAAATTCCAACGTTTTCCCATTATTTTGTGTTTTCTTGTCTAGAAAGCCGAAAAATTAGGATTTGTTGGATTCTTTCGGTATTGCCTACTTTTTGCTTATTGTTTGTTGATAAGTTTAATTAAAACATACTATTGATCTAATTGCTGTTTATGGGTGTTTTAATTAGAACTTTGAGTTAACTGATTGAGTGGAAAAAGGCAAAAGTGTTGAGCTTAAAAGAGGGTAAAAAGCCGAAACAAGTGTGCAAACACGAGTGTCGAGTTCTTATTTGAGTGAAACACGTAAGGGAGTGAAATTGTAAGGTCCTATTTTATCTCTATTGCATTATTATACTAACATGAGAGAATCAAGAATGAGGAGAGGAGATCCACCCTTGAGGATCAATGAGGAGGAGTCTGTAGCATTCCATGGCGATGCCCGAGCTACCGGGAGTGGAGACCAAGTGGACATGAGAGCTGTTTTGGAGTCAATACAGTGGGTTAGTGCTCAAGTTGAACATGTGAATCAAAGAGTGGGAAGACTAGAAGCCTCACAAGGAATGCTGAATACAAGAAATAGGCAAGAATTCCATGGAGGGCGAGGCCGAGGACGAGGAGGTCGCGAGAAACCGAGAGAGGAATTTGATGAGGAGCCATTCGGTGGAGACTTTGAGGAAGGTATGGACAAAACTTTTGCTTTCCAATATACAGCTGGCCGTGGAAGATATAGGAGGGAAGAAACAGATGACAATCTTAGCAATATCAAGATCAACATCCCACCATTCATGGGAAAAAGTGACCCCGAAGCATATTTGGAGTGGGAAGAAAAAATGGAGATGATTTTTTACTGCCACAACTATTCGGAAGGTAAGAAGGTGAAGTTGGCAGCAATGGAGTTTGGACATTATGCACTCCAATGGTGGACCAATGAACAAAATACCAGAAGGAGAGTTGGTGATGATTTAATCTCGACATGGTGTCAAATGAAAGGAGCCATGAGAAAACGGTTTGTGCCATCCCATTACCATAGGTTGCTGCATCAAAGGCTTCAATCTTTGTCTCAAGGAAGTAGGTCTGTGGAGGATTATTACAAAGAGATGGAGATGTTAATGATGAGGCTGAATATGAATGAGGATAGGGAGGCAACAATGGCAAGATTCCTTGGAGGGTTAAACCGTGACATTGCCAACCAGCTTGAATTACAACAATACTTGGAATTGGAGGAGATGTTGCATGTAGCAATTAAGCTTGAGAACCAATTCAAGAGAAGGGGTGTTAGCACACGATTTGGAGGAGTTTTTAGTAGTGGAAGGACAGGTTCAAGTGGCTGGAAAAAAAATTCCACTTATGAAAGCAAGTTGAAGCCGAAACTTGGTGAAGAAACTACCAACCGGCCACGAAGAGAATTTAAAGCCGAATCTGCCCAAGCCATTAAAGGTAAGGTAAAATCTGAACCTAAACCTCAAAATTCAAGAGAAATTATTTTTTTCAAGTGCCAAGAAAGAGGACATATAGCCAGCCAATGCCCGAATAGAAGGATAATGGTAATTAAGGGTAATGGAGAGGTGGAATCCGAGAGTGAGGCTAGTGAGGCTGAAATCGAACAAGAAGATGAAGGACTTTATGATGAGGCCGAACCATTAAACACATCAAATATTGGGCTAAATTTGGTCTCAAGAAGGGTACTTTCTGTTTACAAGGATGAAGAACAAATTCAACGAGAGAACATCTTCCACACTCGTTGTGAAATACAAGGTAAAATTTGTAGCATGATTGTAGATAGTGGAAGTTGTACTAATGTAATAAGTAACCTTATAGTTGATAAATTGGGCTTAAAAACAATAAAACATCCTGAACCATATAGATTACAATGGCTTAATGATAGTGGTGAGATGAAAGTAAACAAACAAACCAAAGTAAAATTTAATATAGGTAGATATGAGGATGTAGTTTTATGTGATATTGTACCCATGATTGCTGGACATATACTACTAGGTAGACCATGGCAATTTGATAAAGATGCTACTCATTTTGGTCGAGAAAATAGTATTGTTTTCAGATTTAAAGGGAAAAAGATCAAGCTAGAACCATTACCTCCTAAAGAGGTTTACAAAGACCAATTACAAATGCAACAAAGGAGAGAAGCCGAAAAGCTCAAGGAAAAAGCAAGTATGGCACCAACTGCTTCACCACCCTTTCAAGGAGGTAAGGATGAGGTTGCTGACGAAGGTAAGGTTTCTAAGGTTCATATTGAGTGGAAAGATCAAGGGAAAACCGAAAGAGAGGGAAAAGGAAGTGGCAAACCCGAGAGCATGGAGAAGGAAAAAAAATTCGAAGGTTTGCACCAATCCAAGGAAAAAAAAAAAGAAAAAGAAAGAAAAGAAAGGTTAAGTAGCAATTTTTATTTGAGTTTAGGGGATATTAATAAGGTTATTGAGTGTAAGAAACCTTTGCTGGTCATGATTTATAAAGAAAATTATTTTAATGATCAAACTAACTTTGAAGAACTTGAATTGCCAAGTTCAATGATTTCTCTTTTGAAGGAATTTGGAGATGTCTTCCCAAATGAAATTCCAAGTGGACTACCACCTATTCGACGGATAGAACATCAAATTGACTTTGTTCCAGGGGCTGCCATACCAAATAGACCAGATTATAGGAGCAATCCCGAGGAAACAAAGGAGCTGCAAAAACAGGTAAGTGATTTGCTTGATAAAAGATACATTCGTGAGAGTTTAAGTCCATGTGCTGTTCCTGTTTTGTTGGTACCTAAAAAGGATGGTTCTTGGAGAATGTGTGTTGATTGTAGGGCTATAAATAACATTACCATCAAATATAGGCATCCCATTCCTAGATTAGATGATATGCTTGATGAGTTGCATGGTGCTTGCATGTTTACAAAAATTGATCTTAGGAGTGGTTATCACCAAATTAGGATGAAAGAAGGTGATGAATGGAAAACCGCATTCAAAACTAAATATGGGCTCTATGAATGGTTAGTTATGCCTTTTGGATTATCCAATGCACTTAGTACTTTTATGAGGCTTATGAATCATGTAATGCGTCCATTTATTGGTAAATTTGTGGTTGTTTATTTTGATGACATTCTAATATATAGCCAAAATTTAGATGACCATGTGGATCAACTTAGGCAAGTTTTGTAAGTTCTTAGAAAGGAAAGATTGTTTGCTAACATTAAAAAATGTGAATTTTTCAAAGATGAACTTGTGTTTCTAGGATTTGTAGTAAGTGCTGCAGGAATTAAAGTTGACCAAGCTAAGGTGAAGGCAATTCAAGAGTGGCCGGTTCCTACTTCTATCACCCAAGTGAGGAGTTTTCATGGCTTGGCAAGCTTTTATAGAAGATTTGTCAAGGATTTTAGTACCATTGAATGAAGTTGTCAAGAAGAATGTTGGCTTTAAATGGGGGGAAGTACAAGAAAAATCTTTTAATTTGTTAAAAGAAAAATTGTGTAATGCACCTTTGTTAGTTTTGCCAAATTTTTCTAAGACTTTTGAAATTGAGTGTGATGCCTTGGATGTAGGTATTGGAGCTGTCTTAATGAAAGAAGGAAGACCCATAACCTACTTTAGTGAAAAATTAAATGAAGCTGCCCTAAACTACCCGACTTATGACAAGGAGATGTATGTTTTGGTGAGGGCTTTGGAGACATGGCAGCATTATCTCGTGCCAAAGGAGTTTGTGATTCATACGGATCATGAGTCTTTGAAGCATATTAAGGGTCAAGGAAAGCTCAACCGAAGGCATGCCAAGTGGATTGAATTTATTGAAACCTTTCCATATGTGATCCGCTACAAACAAGGTAAAGAAAATGTGGTTGCCGATGCATTATCTCGAAGGTATGTACTCTTTTCTATCTTAGATGCTAGATTGCTTGGATTTGAACAATTGAAAGAACTTTATGAGCATGATAGTGACTTTGGAGAAATTTTTAAAACCTGTTTGAAACATGGATTTAATAAATTTTACATATTTGAGGGATATTTGTTTAAGGAAAACAAACTTTGTGTGCCTAATTGTAGTATTAGGGAATTATTGGTTCGGGAAGGACATGGGGGTGGTTTAATGGGTCATTTTAGTGTTTTGAAAACTTTATCCTTGTTGCAAGAACATTTTTATTAGCCTAACATGAGGAGAGATGTTGAGAGAATTTGTGAAAGATGTTTGAAGTGCCGAAAGACAAAATCAACATTGAAGCCACATGGATTATACAAGCCTTTGCCGATTCCTACCTATCCTTGGGTAGATTTGTCTATGGATTTTATTCTTGGTTTGCCTAGGTCAAAGACAGGTAAGGATTCAATATTTGTTGTAGTAGATAGGTTTTCTAAGATGGCACATTTTATTGCATGTAACAAAACTGATGATGCATCCAATATTGCTAATTTATTTTTCAAGGAAATTGTGAGGTTGCATGGAATGCCAAGAACTATTGTTTCGGATAGGGATGCTAAGTTCTTAAGCTATTTTTGGAAAACTTTGTGGGCTAAATTACGTACTAAGCATTTATTTTCAACTACTTGTCATCCACAAACTGATGGACAAACTGAAGTAGTAAATAGAACCTTGTCTGCATTGTTGAGAGCATTAATTAGTAGAAATTTAAGAACTTGGGAAGAATGTTTGCCACATGTTGAATTTGCATATTATAGATCTTTACATTCAGTAACTAAATTTACTCCATTTGAAATTGTTTATGGTTTTAATCCTTTGACTCCATTAGATTTAACACCTTTACCTATAAGTGAGCATGCTAATCTAGATGGAAAACAAATAGCTGAATTTGTAAAGCAGATTCATGAGAAGACACAAGCAAATATTAAGAGGAGGACCGAGCAATATGCAAAGGTGGCTAATCAAGGCCAAAAATCAATGGTGTTTGAACTTGGAGATTGGGTGTGGCTGCATTTAAGGAAAGAAAAGTTTCCTGAACAAAGGAAATCCAAACTCATGCCGAGGGGCGACGAACCTTTTCAAGTTTTGGATAGGATAAATGACAATGCCTACAAACTTGATTTACCGGGTGAGTATAGTGTTAGTGCCACCTTTAACGTTGCTTATTTATCTCCTTTTGCTGCAGCTGATGACTTCGATTTGAGGACAATCCTTTTCAAGAGGAGGGGAATGATGCAAACCCACCCGAGCTCGCACCACTGACAACTCACTTGGGTACTGATCGGGTACGGATGAAGACTGGACCGATCACTAGGGCTTAAGCTAAGAGGTTTAAGGACAATCTTGCTGCCTTTATCCAAAAAGTAATTCATTCTCAAAAGGGCTTGTCCATACCTGAAGATAGAAGACATGTTTTAAGTATCCAAGTGATGGAAGCTGATACATCGAATACCCATACATCGGACATTTTATATTGGACACCCTTGCCTCGGACATCGGAGCCTTGCCTAGGACATCTGATCTCGGACTTCGAATATCGGATGTAACTTAGCTCGGACAGACATCTGTTAACTCGGCTAGACATAACTTAGCTCGGATAGACATCAGTTAGCTCAGCCAGACACAAGTTAGCTCGGACAAACATCAGTTAGCTCGGATAGGCCATAAGTTAGCTCGGACATCAGGCAGACATAAGTTAGCTCGGTTGAAGACATAATTCAGCCTAGATGTCAAAGTCAACTCGTTACCTAATTTGTGATTGACTTTATTTCTTTTTGGTTTTTTATTTATTTATTTTCTAGACAAATGACTTTAGGAAGGTTTTATTTTATTGTAAATTAATTAATTCCTAATTTAATATAAAGGAATTAATTAATCAAACTTAGATTAGGAAAGGAAGTATAGTTGCGGCCAACTAGGTTTCTTTATTTGTGTGGCCTGTTTTTCTTAGGGTTTTTAGGGTTTATTTTGTTTCTTTCAAAGCCTATTTAAAGGCTTATTTTTCAATAAGAATACAACTTTGATTTGATTGAGAAAATACTTATGAGATTAATTATCTCTTTGTTCTTTAAAAGCACCTAAAACACCATTAGAGAATTGGTTGTTTTAGCTTGACTTATCAATAGGTTTTCCATCCCTTATTATGGCATCTACATTATACCAAAGTTTCTAACCACAGGTTGGTTAGGGGTTGAGGTCCATTCCATTAGAACTTGAACTTAATTGAGATCCGGGTTAATATAATACGGGCTTAGGAGCAGGTCGTCCTAGGTTCGTATCACTAACAAAATAGAAACAGCACATGGACTCATGCTCTCACGAATATAACCTTTGTTAAGTAATCCACTTACTTGCTTTTGTCGCTCCTTTGTCTCCTCGGGATTACTCCTATTTGCAGGTCTAGTAGGAATTGCAGCTCCTGGCACAAAATCAATTTGATGTTCTATCCCTCATGATTCTAATCCGCCCAAGCTCGCACAACCGACAACTCACTGGGGAACTGATCCGATACGGATGAAGACTGGACCGATCACTAGGGCTCAAGCTAAGAGGTTTAAGGACAACCTTGCTGCCTTTATCCAGAAAGTAATTCATTCTCAAAAGGGCTTGTCCATATTTGAAGATAAAAGACCTATTTTAAGTATCCAAGTGGTGGAGGCTGATACATCGGACACCTATACATCGGACATCTGACCTCGGACTTCGGACATCGGACATAACTTAGCTCAGACAAACATTAATTAACTCAGACAGACATCTGTTAGCTCGAACAGACCTAAGTTAGCTCGGACAGACATAAGTTAGCTTGGACATCAGGCAGACATAGGTTAGCTCGGACATCAAACATAAGTCAGCTTAGTTGTCAAACTAGTCAACTCATTTTCTGATTTGCGTTTGACTTTTCTTTTTGGGTTTTTATTTATTTGCTAGAAAAATAAGTTTAGGAAAGTTTTTATTTTATTATTTTGTTTGTAAATTAATTAATTCCTAATTGAAAATAAGGGAATTAATTAATTAGATTAGGAAAAGGAAAGATTCGGTCATGCTAGAACTCTTCATTGTGTGGCCGATTTTTCCTAGGGTTTTTAGGGTTTATTTTGTTTCTTTCAAAGACTATTTAAAGGCTTATTTTTCAATAAGAATACAACTTTGATTTGATTGAGAAAATACTTGTGAAATTAATTATCTCTTTGTTCTTTGAGAACACCTAAAATATCATTAGAGAATTGGTTGTTTTAGCTTGACTTATCAATAGGTTTTCCATCCCTTATTGTGGCGTCTACATTATATCAAGGTTTCTAACCACAGGTTGGTTAAGGGTTGAGGTCAATTCCATTAGAACTTGAACTTAATTAAGATCCGGGCTAATATAATACGGGTTTAGGAGCAGGTCGTCCTAGGTTCATATCACCTCAGATAGGTGGAAAACCATTAGAAATTTCCTTCAAAAAGACATCTTTAAAATCATGTAAAAGAGAAGAGATAGAACTTGGCAATTCAAGTTCTTTGGGGTCAGCTTGATCATTTAAATAAACATCTTTATATATCATGACCAGCAAGGGTTTATCACTAAAATGCATTTTTAACTTCCCAAGACTAAGATTAAAATTCTTTTTTTTTTCTTCTCTTTTCTCTCTCTTTCTTGGTGACTCATGGATTCCCCTTTTCCTCCTTCACTCTTTCCTTTTTCAAATTTTCTATCACTCTCGGTTTTGTCTTGGTTTTTCCACTCAACTTAAGTTTTAGAAGACTTATTGGGAAAAGCACCAACACACTATGAAGTTGAAAAGCATCAACACACTATGAAGTTTGGATATATTTTGGGTAAATTGACTGCTATTCTCTCTTAGGAAAAGAATTGCATCAAGCTGAACAAGTTTAAAGCCCAAATAAGAATAATGGTTTTATTGCCAAATTTTATTGTTACAAAAGGTGGTTTTTCTTCAGTAGGTGGAAAGAAAGAAGCTTTCCCAAATGGTGTAAATTTTTATTACAATTTGGTCATCTGTTGGAAAGTGATGGCTTAATAAATGATGACAAGGAATAATAAATCGCTTGAGACATTTTGTGGCATTTTGTGGTAAATCTTATAATTTGCTACTTGTATAAATTTCCTTATTTGTTGTTGTTACTCCTATAATTGCTCCAGTCTGTGTCAAAATTTGTAGTAATTTATTATCTATATGTGTATCACCTGGTTTGAGAAGCTATAGATGTTTTATTATTTTTTTGATAACTTCACTTATTATGGATATTTTGAGTTTTTATTTTTTATTTTTATTTATTATTTTTTTTTTTTTTGGTGAGAAGCTATAATTCTTGGTTGTCTTTAAGGATTCAAGATGAAAATGGAGCTTTAAATGAATAAGAAGTTGATGGCTGTGATGTAGATGATCAATATTATGGTAGATATGACAAGATTGGACAGAATGCAATGTCATTCGTAATTCTTTTGGGTGAGTGTGGCATTTATGTGTAGTGTAAAGTATCAGGTACTCCTCAGCAAATGGCATAATTAAGAGCAGGAACTGCAATTTGATGTATATAGTGCGATGTGTGTTGGCAAATTTGAATTTGCCATTTTTCTTGTGGGTGACAAGTTATGCTTAGTTTACACTATTTTTTCCTTGTGTATAAGATTATAAAATGATGTTGTGATGTATAATTTTGATATTAAGAAGTTAGACCCTCAAACCTTTAATGGTTATTTTTGTTGGTCCTTATAAAGAATCCAAGGGTTCTGAATTTTATTGTTCATCTCACTCCATCAAAATTATTACAATAGAGGAAAGTGTATTGATTTCCACTGTTGATGTTTCTGTTGAAGATTTTGTTATTTCAGTAATTGTAGAGCTAATAGTCAATCAGGATTAAGCCTATTGAAATAGAATAAGATATTTTGGTTGTAGTCGATGTTGATGTGCCATTTAATAAGGTCATAGAGGGTTCGCAAAATCTATTATACCCGATGAATATGAGGTTTATTTGTAGGAACATGAGTATAACATAAATGATGAATTGGATCTAGTCATTTATGAGGAAGCCAATAAGCTATTTAGTGTCATTTGGTTTAGTTACCTGAAGTAGCAAACCTAGTAGGTGCAAATGGGTCTATAAGACAAAGAGATACTTCAATGGTCAAATGTACAGGTATGAGCTGGATTTGTTATCGAAGGGTTTAGCCAAAAGTGAAAAATTATTTTGTAAGCTTAAAAGATCTATTTATGATTTTGAATAAGTCTCGTGGCAATGGTATCTCAGTTTTTGGTGAATTTGTCACCTAAAATTGTTTTTAGGAGAACATAGTTGATTTGTGCATATATTTAAGACTCAATAGGAGAAATTTAATATTTATAGTACTGTAAATTAAAGACATATTGTTAGCTTCCTTTGATACTGATCTATTAACTAAGACAAAACTATTATTATGTAGCCCTTTTGATATAAAGGATCTTAAAGAGATTTCATTGGTACTAGAAACAAAGATTCTTCAAGACAAGGCCAATTGTGTATTGTTATTATCTTACTTAGAGTCTATGTTGATAAGATTGTATTAAGATTTAATATGCATAATATTCTCCCAATATGACATCGGTGGTAAAGGTGATAAACTCTCTAAGAATCTATGTGCCAAGAATGAAAAAGTAATAAAAGGAATAAATAAGAAAAGTCTAGTATTCTCTTGCATTTAGCAGTTTAGGATTCACTTAAGATTGCACACCATTATATATTGTTTATGTTGTGGGTGTATTCTAGTAAATGCTTAAGTAGTCCCGATTATATGTACTAAGAAACAACATTTTTTTTTTTTAGATCAATGCACCACTATTTTGATGTTGTGTGCTTTTGTGAACTAATTATAATGGCTATATATGGAGATGATTTAAAAGTCTAATACTAGGAATATTATTTATCATGGAGTAGAAGCTATTTTATGAATTAGTAATGAACAAACACTTATAGTTTCATTGATTGTAGAGGCAAGGTATATTGCATGTTTTGAGAATATGATACATGCTTTTAGATGCACTTTTGTAATATTGCCAATAATATTGTTGTGGTAATTCTGCAGCTTTATTATTTTAGTTGTGGTCTCATTTTATTGTGTATATGCCTGTTACAACATGGTGGCAAACTCATTAACAAAGGCTAGCCTATAGACCTGTTTGAGGAATATATGTCTTTGTATTGGTGTGTAGCAGTTGAGACTATTATAACTCAGTGGTAGTTTTGTAATCTGTAATAATATCTATGTTGTACGTAGTATATGATTGAGTATTACCTAGTGAATACATGTATGTATGTGGATTATTGTTATGAGACGTTATTACACATATTGTTACTTCTTATATTTACAAGCCTATTTGAGACTTTTAGTCTATGTATATATGTGTATATTGATCCATAGGTGCCATAGTGAGCCTCTACCACCTAGTTTGTGTATATTGTGCTGGTACACAATGCACTCGGATGAACTAGTATTGTATGTTAGGAGATTGCACGTGGTAAGGTAAATCTCTACTACCTAGATTGAGTTTATGACATGAAAAATGCTCAGTTGAAATGGACTCTAGTTTTTTGGGAGATTTACTGAAAGAATCTATACTACCTAATCGTGTATATTGTAGTGTCCTGTCGGCATATTATATGCTTAGATTAAATGGTATTTTAATTTGGGAGATTCTGTAGTAAGTGAGTTTGTTATTACTTGTGATGATTATGTAGTCTAACTGTGAGACTATTAGATATTTTATGTGGACTAGCCATAATCACTTACAGGACCAGTTTATACCAATAATGGGACTTGCTTATTTATTAACTTTTTTGGTAGAGACCTTAGGCACACATTCTCTATAATACTTTAGTTGGCCCATTGGATTGAAAAAGTTATTCTCACTAAAAGCCCAATTGACTTATTTCCTATTTTATTATTATTATTATTTTCAATATATATTATTGTTATTATTATTATTTTCATTATATATATTATATTATAATATATTATTTTCATTACATATTATATATTATTTTCATTATATATATTATATTATATTATATTATATTATTACTATTATATTATTTATTAATTATAAGTCACTTGTGATATTATACGATAAAAATATTGAGTGATTGAGGTTTTGAGGGATTTATGATGCTTGTTTGGTGAAAACTTGAGAGAGAAACGTTAGATAGTAGTGTATCCATTAGGCACTGTCATGTGTTATGTTTTGCAAGTAGATTTAAAAAACTAATAAATCAATAGCTGAGCTTAAAAGTTATTGTATCAAATACAGTATATGCATGTATATAGATATTGGGTTTTACAGTATTGCAATTAATACATGTTTAATTTTCATACTATAATAGTACTAATAGGATAGGGTTATATCTCCCTTCTCGTTGTCATTTATTTCAACATTCTTAGGAGAATCTATCTCATTTGTTTTTAACTTGTGCATGTGCAAGAGGTGTTTAGGATAGTACTTCTTCTTAGTTTCATCTTCATTTGGATATTTCAAATTTAGTTCAGGTGTTTTTTCAAAATGTTGTAGAGGTAAAATTAGGCTCTCAACTTTATAATTTATGGAAATTTGCTATTATTTCTAGCTTGGTTGCCATACGGTGTGCCAAAAATACAATTGTTTTTATAGGTTCTATAATTCCTTTAGCTCGGCCTCTCAGTTTTGTTTGGAAATTTGTCAGAGAGGCTAATTAGATTCAGAAAGGAACAGTGCATAATTCAATTAATGTTTTACATATTTTGCATGCTTTTGAAATTTCAGGCAAGTATGCAAAGGTTCCTAAGATTGTTCCTGTGATTTGGCAAGCTCCAAAACCTAGTTGGATTAAGTTGAACAATGATGGTGTTGCAAATAGATGTCCAGGTGTTGCGGGAGGTTGAGGTGTCTTTCATACTTCTAGAAGTTTTGTTCGAGGGTGTTTCATGGCATCTTTCGGGGTTTCTTATGCCTTTGAAGTGGAATTATTGGCAGTCATGCAGACAGTGGATTTTATAAAGCTCTACTCTTGGAACTTTATTTGGTTTGAATGTGATTCCATGTATGTGGTGCTTGTATTGAAAAACAAGTCTCTTGACGTTCCTTGGCATCTAAAGGTATGGTAGTCAAATTGCTTGCTTTATTTGAGCTCCCTTATATTGTTTCTCATATTTTTTTGTGACGGGAAGGAGTGGTGCATGCTCTTTCAAAAGCTGCTGTTTTAGAAGATAATCTTAAATGGTTTTTTCATTTACCCTATTTTCGTAATGGATCTCATATTAATGATTTGTAGGGGCACAAGACCTTCAGGTTTAGTTGATTTTTTGTTGTTACTTGACTGTAGTACTCTTTTTCCTTTGTTGATTTTCCCCACAAGGGTTTTTCCTCCAGAGGTTTTAAAAGGGCCAAGTCTTTGGATGGTTTTATTACCTTTTGATGGAACATTGTTTTCTATATTTTTATTTTCTTTTCTTTTAATAACATTTAGTTACATCGCTATGGGTCTTGGAGAGTGCCAACCAAGTTTGGATGTCTCTTTAGTTAGTTTAATTTACCATTTAGGCAGTTGTTTCTATTACATTTATAGTCTTTAAACTATATAGGATATTCCCTTTATTCCTTCATGTTCATCGAATTTTGGATGGAAAATTACTTAGGGACTAATGTTGTAACAAATTAACAAGTTTAAAGATCAATTTGTTAAAAAGAAAAAAAAAAATATATATATATATAGTTTCAAAATCTAACTGTCACTAGGAGTATAGTTTTGGGAATTGTGGTGATAGCATCCCTTATTTTTTATTTTATTTTATTTTAGTACTTTGGTCCCTAAACTTTAATTTTTATTACAATTTGATCTTCAAAACTACTTTTAATGTAACTTTTACTAATTTTAAGGTGTACAATGCACCTGGCGCAACATACAAGGGTTTACAAGGTTGCCAATTTTGCAATTTTATTGTTTTCATGCTACAGTAGACGCATCATACACTTAAGTTAGACTAAAAATAATTTCAAAGACAAAAATGCAGTAAAGAAACTGAAGTTCAAGAAACAAACTACAAAAAGAAAAAGAAAAAAAAAAAAAAGAAAAAGAACAAGAACCAAAGTGCAAATTTAAGCATAATTTAAGGACTAGCATAAGTCTATAAAACAGGAAACAAAAGCATCTCTCATAAACCTTTACCCATCTCATGTTCGTTATTGTTAGGTGCCAAGCTCTTAAAAGCAAGCTCTAATCTACTATTTATTTAACTTTTTTTTTTAAAAAAAAGAAATAATACTTCGAAATGTAAAAATTCAATTCCACTTTATGTACTAAATATTATCTAATTTAATTTATTATTGAATAAATTCCCAGGCAATTATCGCATTTAATCATTAATTTTTTATTGCTTCTATATGTTGGTGCCTCTTTCAATTGTTAATAACTGTGAGAGAGTTCAATAAAAAAAATGATAGAAAAAATGAAGATAAAGAATAAGAAAATATTGTTGGAGGAGACGGACCTTTTGAAATTACATTTTCTATATTCAATAAACTTTTATTAAGAAAAAAAAAAGTAATATATGCATATATATATATATAGAGGTCATTTATGTTGTGGATCATCCATATGCACACCTGCAGTGTTAACGATAGTTTTTGAAAAAATCATCATTAATACTATCATATAGAAACAACATTAATGATCAATTTTTAAAAAATCATCTTAGATACTACAAGTCTGCATGCGGACCGTCCATACTGTTTCTATATATATATATATATATATATACTTTTTATTTGGAAAAAAAAAAAAACCTTTTGGAAATGCTCTAAACAATATTCTATTCCATCCAAATGAAACCTGAAATAAAATACAACCTTCAAATTTCAATAATCTCTATTAAAAATTAAAAAATATATATTAATTAGAATTAATTAAGCTCCACAAGGTCAACATTTTTTTGGTAAATACTCCACATGGTCAATATATACATTAAATTAGTCCACCGGTAGTACTTCTATTTAGGTATAGTAGCTATCCTTTTCTTTTCTTTTCTTTTTTTCTTTTTTTTAATAATCTCTATGACATTAATTTTTCAAGCTGGTAAACTTGGAAAATTGAACAATGAAATTAATTCCGCTGTACGAGTACTCCAGAGCTCCAACTTCAGCTCCATAGAGCGTGACAAAAACGTTGCTAAATAGTTATTTAGAAAAGTCAAAGATGCTACCCGGGGAAAAATTATAATGGTGCTGACAATTTTAACTATGACATTAATTTTTCATGCTTTTCAGGAGGGGGCCAAAAAAATAAAAAAAAAGGACATTAATTTTTCAAGCTGGTAAACTTGTAAAATTTGACAATGAAATTGTTTCCACTTGAGTGACTACTTTTTGGTTTAGGAAAAAATAAAATAAACGGAAAAGTAAAAGCTGTGCTCGTGCTCTCCGTGGAAAATCAAACGTTTTTCATCCAACTAAAATTGATTTATAGTTCATCATATTTAACCAACAATTAAATAAAACTTGTTGCAATTTAGACCCAAATCATTAAATACCCTCTGTCAAAAATTCAGTTTTTTTTTTTTTTAAATCATTTATAACAACTTCGTCTTATTCATCAAATCTAAATTTTTCCATATGTGAGTGTAATACCATCTAAATCAATATCATTTAACATAAAAAATTTAATTGTACAAAAATGAAACAAATTGAAACTTGAAGGTTTAAATTAGAACATTCAAATTTTTTAAATATCAAATGCGTAATATTTCCAAACTGGAGAACTAAATTGCAGTTAACCTTAAAATTTTTAATTTAAGGTTCATAATTTATTAGAAAACTTTTATTTGCACCTCTTCAGTTTTATCATTATTTTACTTACACTATGTTTGGCTTGCAGGAATAAAGAAAATGAGATGATAAATTTAATAAGGAAAACAACATGAAAGGAAAGGGAAAACAAAAGTATTTATCAATAATTTTTGTTTGAATGATTAGTAAATGAAAAGTATAGGAAAAGAAAAAGAAAAATATATATAATAATTGTTGTTTAATGAAAATGATAGGAAACTGAAAAAATTATTAATGCAATTTATGTTTTTTAAAATATCACCATATAAATATCTCAATCATTTAGTTTCACTACAAGAATCACAATGATAGGCGACACAATTAATGCATCACACAAAACAAAGATCGATGTTTTATGATGCGTAACGTCGTCTAACGTCACATCGTTAAAACCATAAAACAAAAGGCGACGCATTAATAATATCACCTAATCTTAAAGAAAAGCCGACATTGTACAAAATGTCTCGCTAAAAGTTTAAAGAAAAACTGACGGAGAAAAGATATGTCGCCTATTTTTTGAGTTTTTAGCAGCTTTTATATTAATTTTTAGCGACGCTTTTTTAAATACATTGTCTATTTTTTTAGTTTTTAGTGATGCTTTTGGGAATGCATTGCCTATTTTTTGAGTTTTTAGCAACATTTTTTTAAATGCGTCGTCTTTTTTTGAGTTTTTAGCGACACTTGTTTAAATGCATTGCCTATTTTTAGTTTTTAGCGATTTTTATATTAATTTTTAGCAATGTTTTTTGTAATGCGCCATCTTTTTTTTTTTTTGAATTTGATTATTTTAATTTTGTAAAAATTGATTAAAATAGTAAAAATACAAAATAATTAAAATACCAAAAAAAATTAAAACTAGCTTCATCCAAAATAATTAGAATATAAAAATTTGAAATAAACATTTCCAATACAAAATATTTATCAAATAAATTAAATATTATCTCATAAAATATTTTTACAATTTGGTAAACTATTGTATATGCAAAAGCAAAAGCAATATTAATTAAACTTCCATGAATGCATAGTTATTGAGATGGAAGCTAACATCCTCTTACTGACAATATTACACCCTTAAACTGCATATGGAAAAATTAAAAAAACTATTAACACTTATGCAAAATAAATAAATATTAATTATTATTAATAAGTAATTTAGCAAATGAAAATTTAAAGAATATTACCATTGTTCTTAAGATTTGGCGAGACACATTTTTCCTAATTAAAAGTGGAAAACTCATAATGAAGCGGATCAAAAAATTAATTAAATGAATAATAATAAATGTCATAAATATTGCTTAAAACATAAGTAATAAATCTACGTACCAATTTATTTAGAAGATATTTTTTATCCATATCCCCTCACAGTCATTACGAATATAGCCACTCTCACATTCATCCTCATTATCATTTTTATCAACACTTGGCAACTGTATGACAAATAAATTGTGAGCCATCGTAGTATTGCCAAAAACATCTTCTTCAACAAAAGTACGATGTTGTGGTGGAGTTAAAATAACAAACTATCTCGAATCAAGTTGATCTTTAACATAAATACTTGTTGAACTTAGCAAAACAATATCAAGTAATATCACAGACAAAATATCTGCAAATACAAAATTAAGAAAACCCAACGAACTTAACCTGCGGTTAAAACGATAAAAAAAAAAAAAAAAAAAAACACACCACATGTCACTGCCAACCACAAAGAAAAAAAAAACTCACCTAAACGATGGAGACGAAGAAAGAAAAAACCCAACTAACCACGAGGACGACACATAGAAACCCAGCTTCCCGACGGCAATGTAGGCAAATGAAAAATGAAACCCAAAATATCCCACTCTTCAATTCTCTCTTAGATTGCTTCCAAATCTAACATCTATCAGGCAGTGTATTTAATGTAGTTTTAAATAAGAAAAGGGATTCAAAGGCATTCATAAAATTTTTAAAACGCACCAAAAATTTTCAAAAAATGGCCAAAAGGTAACCCTTTTGAAGATTCTTCTTTTCTTTTTAAAATTATGAGAACAGGTAACGCATTTACATCTTAAAGCATCGCCTATTCTATCAATGTCATTATTTTTTTTAATTAGTTTTTTATTTTTCATCTAAAAAGAAATACTGAAAATATTTCTTATATATGTGAAACAAAATTACCAAAGTGGTAGTTTAATTGTTTTGTTTTCCAAGTACAGTTTATTTCCTTTAAAATCTTGTAAATTTCTAATTTTTTTTTCCTAGAAAGGGAATAAGCAATGCATTTACAAGAGAAAGTGTCGCTTGTTCTAAGTTTTATTTTTTGTTCCTTAATTTGATGGAACAGTCAAGACACATGAAAAGCAAAAAGAGTCATCTGATACTTTTTATTTTTTCCTTTTTTAATAGTTATTAATTTTCTTTTGAAGTTCAGTTTATTTGCTTTTAAAAAGTATTAAAATGTTTATTTTTTTTAATTAAGAGAATAGGTGACACATTTACAATTAAAAGCTTCGATTTTTCTCTCAATTTCATTTTTTTCCTTTGATTAGTTTTTTATTTTTCATCTACAAATACACACCGAAAATATTTCTTAAAAATGTGAAGCAAAATATCAAAGATTGCTGTTTATTTTTCTATTTTTCAAGTACACCTTTATTCTTTATAAAATTTACATGTCTTTTAAATTTTTTATTTATTTTTTATAATTGAGAGAACAGGCGATGTATTTTCTTCAAAAAGGGTCGCCTGTTCTTGAATTAAGGGATCAAGCGACACATTATAGTCAAAAAGTGTCGCCTATTCCATTTTTTATATTTTCTTTATAATTTTTCAATAGTTTTTTAATTGTTTATCTGCTAATATATTTATGTAGCAATCCTCTAAATATCAATTCCATTAATCTGAAAACAGAAAATAGTTTTGTCAATGTTTTTCTTAATTATTCACATATATGTGTATTCACGAAACACAAAATTTCTTAAGACCTAATTTGAGGGCAAATTTAACAAGGACTTATTGATCAATTTCTCTACATAAGTATGTTAAACGAGCTGAGCTTTCAGGTGTTTGTGTTTCAATGGTAGTTTATTTGCTTTCAAAATTTGCAAGCCTCATAAAAATTTTTTAAAAAAAATTAAGGGAACAGGCATCGTATTTATAGCATAAAACGTCGCCGGTTTCTACAATATTAATTTTTTTTTTGTTCTTTAATTAGTTTTTTATTGTTCATCTACAAATAAACACTGAAAATATTTCGAAAAATGTGAAGTAAAATTGCTAAGCTAGTTGTTTAATTTTTCCATTTTTCAAGTACATCTTAATTGTTTTTAAAATTTGCAAGTCTTCTAAATTGTATTTTTTTTTTTCCAAATAGAGGGTACAGGCGATGTATTTCTAGCAAAAGGCATAGGCTGTTCTTAAATTTTTGGGCACAGGCAATGCATTTTGATAGAAAAGCATCGTCTGTTCCGTGTTTTATATTTTTGTTTTTCTTTAATTAGTTTTTTGAACTTTTATCTACAAATATATTCATGTAGCAATCCAATGAACAAAAGTTCCATTGATCTAAAACCAAAAAATAGTTTTTTCAATGCTCTTCATAATTATTCACATATATATGTATAGATGAGATACAAAATATCTCAAGATCTAATTTGAGATAGGATACCGAATGTAGAATTCGAATTCAACAAGGACTTGTTGACCAATTTATCTACATAAGTATGTTAAATGAGCTTAACTTTCATGTGTTTGTGTTCAATGATAGCTTACTTGTTTTTAAAATTTGAAAGTCTCTTAAACTACCGTCTTCTTTTTTTTTTTAATTGAAGGAAAAGGCGATGCTTTTACACCGAAAAGCATCTCCTATTCCATGTTTTGTTTTTTTTATCTTTAATTAGTTTTTTTGGCTGCTCATCTATAAATAAATAAAAAAAAGAAGCGTATTTGCAAAATTAAAAAAATATTACTAAAAACAACTTTCAAATTAACCCCAAAAAAAAAAAAAAAAACAGACCATCCTTTTTTTGTAAAAGAATCGCTATATATACAAATAAGCGGCCTTTTTTTTATAAAAGGATCGCTAAATGCTTCAATAAGCAATGCTTTTATACAGGGTCACTTAATGTAGGATAAAAGGTGATGCTTTTTTTGAAAAAGGTGTAAAAGGTTCCGGGTTCAATTCTTGGCATGACCATTTTTTTTTTCAATTGGTTGGGTATTAATGGGTTTGCATACATGTAAATAAAAAAAAAAAAAAAAAGAAAGAAGGTGAAAATCTTTCAATAAAAAAAAAAAAGGTGAAAAGATTTTAAAATATAAAAAGGGAAAAGGCGTTCCAAGAAATGAGCCCTAGACCTCTTACTTTTAAAAGATGCATCACACCACCAAAACACAAATGTATAATTAGTTTTAAATTGAGTAAAACAACTTAAAAAGGTTTAGGCAACGCAATTCCTTTCAAAAGCACTGCATGTTCGATTTTTTTTATTTTTTACTTTAACTATTATTATATTTTTTTGTTCATCAACAAATAAGCACTGAAAATATTTCTTAAATATGTGAAGCAAAATTATTGAGGTGGTTGTTTAATTTTTTAATGTTTCAAGTACAGTTTAAGCATCCATTAAAATTTGCAAGTCTCTTAAATTGTATTTTTGTATTTAAAAAAAAGAAAAGAAAAGAGAACATGCGACACAATTCATTCTAAAAGTATCATCAGTTCCTTAATTTTTTTTGCTTTTCAAATACAGTTTAAGCATCCACTAAAATTTGCAAGTCACTAAAATTGTATTTTTGTGTTAAAAAAAAAGGAATAGGCGATGCAATTCCTTCTAAAAGCGTTGCGTGTTCCATGTTTTTTTTTTCTTTTTGTTAATTACTTTTTTGGATTAATTACACTGTGTACCTTCGAGGTTTTTCTTAATTACAACCGGATATTTTCAATATTTTCATAATTATATTACACACCCTTGAGGTTTCCCTTAATTATAACCGGATACCTTTATGTTTCCATAATTAAATTGCACACCCTCAAGGTTTCCCTTAATTACAACCAGATACCTTTATATTTTTATAATTACATCTATCTCCCTTCAACAAACTTCAACCATAAAAATGTACTTCTCTCTTATGGCAATTAAAATTTTATTAATTTTTCCTTGTATATATTAATTAAACTTGGATTTTGATTGATTTGAAAAATAAAGTTTTTTTAATTTGAAAAAGTTGAAGCTCAATGGATAGTAAGTACAAGAATAACTACCAATTTTTAACAGCACCCTCTGGAATGTTAATATAATTTTTATGTTCTCTAATTTTTTTTTTAATTTGTTTTCAAAACTTGTTATTGAAAATGAATGGCTAAATAAGTTTGGTCATTCCTATTTGGCCAAATTTGGATCGTCCTTTGGAGTTGTTCATGAAAAAAATTTAGGAAGTTAGGTAAATATGAAAAGATAAGACTGGCATATATTTTACAATAAATGGATGTGAGATTTTAGGACTAAGATCCTTAATTATACATATATATAAAGTTTCTTTTTTGTATGTGACCGTTAAAAGTTACATAGGCTGTCCATGACTATAGAATTTTTAGAATGTTTCTTGCACTTTACGATATTTAATATGATATATAACCAGTTCTACCAAGAAAAAAAAAATTGAGAAAAAAAAATTAAGAAAAAGAACACAGCTACAAACTAGAATCATCAGGAAAGGCATAATTTATAAATTTACATAATATCACAAGGGTGACCTCTGTTGTAACTGTTAAAAACATGAAGTCCATCAATTCCCCCAATGCACATGTCACAAGTTTGGCCATTCTTGTTTGGCCATTCATTTTTAATAACAAGTTTTGAAAACAAATTTAAAAAACAAATTAGAAAACATAACAATTATGTTCTAAACATTCTAGAGGATACCGTTAAATTGGTAGTTATTCTTGCACTTACTATCTGTTGGGCTTCAACCTTTTCAAATTAAAAAAACTTTATTTTTCTAATGAATCAAAATCTACGTTTAATTAATATATACAAGGGACAATTAATAAAATTTTAATTGCCATATAAGAGTACATTTTTATGGATGAAGTTTTGTCAGAAGGGAAGCGGATGTAATTATGGAATGAAGGTATGTAATTATGAAAACATGAAGGTACTCGGTTGTAATTAAGGGAAACCTCGAAGGTGTGCAACGTAATTATGGAAACATAAAGGTATCTAATTGTAATTAAGAAAAACCTTCAAGGTGTGCAATGTAATTATGGATCCACTAAAATATTTTTTAAACATATTTTACATATTTCTTAAATATGTGTTTATTTCTTAAATATCTTAAATAAGCACTAAAATATTTTCATGTTTTTTTAAACATTTTACGTATAATTTTAAGTGTTTATTTGTAGATGAACAATAAAAAAACTAATCAAAGAATAAAAAAACATATATATATGAAACAGGCGACACTTTAAGTAGATAATATGTTGCCTGTCGCCTGTTTCCTTTTTTAAAAAAAAAAAAAAAAAACAATTTAAGAGGCATGCATATTTTAAAAGCAAATAAACTGGACTTGAAAAACAAAATAATTAAACAACTTCCTTCATATTTTTTTCTTCACATTTTTAAGAAATATTTTCAGTGTTTATTTGTAGATGAACAATAAAAAACATTTAAAAAATTTAAGATTGAAGGTACAGGCGACGTGTTTTACCACAAATGGATCACCTGTTCCCTTAATTTAAAAGAAAAAATATATTTAAGAGACCTGCAAATTTTAAAAGCAAATAAGCTATACTTGAAAAAATAAATTTCAGGCAATGTTTACCATGGTTTTTGTTTGCAATTTCCACTTAATTTATTTTTACAATAATAACTAATTTGTTTGTTAAATTAAGGAGTTTCAATTTTTTTTTTTTATCATATCAAATATTAAGCGATTCTTTTTCTATTTTAAACGTCTCCTATTTTCATCTAGAAATTTATTAGTTTTTTTTCATTTTTTTTAGTATGTATATAATTTAATTTTGTGATTATGTAAACATAGATAAGTGGTTGGTTAATCATTTTACATGAGTATAACTTTTAAACAATACAGTTTAAATAAAATATAAGCACAATATTAAAGGCAACGCTTTTCAGACATATATTCGACGACGCCAAAAAGCAGTGTCATGTATTTTTGTTTTTTACGACCTTCTAACTTCGACAGTTTTTTAATGAGTCATATATTTATAGAATTTTAATCGACACTTTTGCTTCAGCGTCACGATTTTATTTTTCAAACACTTTTGTTTCGTAACATCGTTAAGTTAGTGTCGTTAGATCTTAATTTTCGCGTAGTGTTTTTAAAAAATAATGATAATTTTTAGAATATTCAAAAGTTTTATTAAACATTTTTTCATTTCCTTTCAATACTTTCCATTTTCTATCAACTTTGAGGGAAAAGTAAAACTCATTAAAATACACATAATCTAATCCTCTTATTTTCTTCCATTTTCTTTCTTTATCCTTTCATTTGCCACTAATTTTAGCAATTCACAAACGAATTTAATTTTTTTATTTTTGAAAAATCATTATTATCAAATTTATTTTTTCAAAAGTCTCAAAAAATTATTCTATCAATGTTTTTATCCGTTAATTTTAATAGTTAAAGATCAAAGTTCTATTTTTATAGTATTATTCAATCATAAAATATAATTTTTTAACATTTTTTTCTTTAACTATTAAAATTAACTAGTAAAATCTAACAAAAATTGCAAATGAATTTGTTTTAATATATATATATATATATATAAAAGGATGTTACTAATGTTTTTTATGCATAGGAGCGAAAAGAAGTAATAGCAAAACTGAGAAAACTTAAATGAAAGTTACCCTTATTTATACAATTAAATCTAACCCTTTGAGCCTCAAAGCTATAGCCAAATCCAAACCTTGTTATCTATAAATATTATATCATTACATCCATTCCCCGTATCATTCAAATTTTTTTTTTTTTAAGTGAAAACATACCCCATATCATTTTTCTCTTCAAAATCTCTCTTCCAACGGCCCCAGTAGTTTCCCTAACCCAAAAGACAGAGAATATTCATCAAAACAAAATGACAAGCATCAAAGAACTTGCAGAATCAGGTGGACTAACCTCTATCCATTATGAATATACTTTTGCCTCAAATCCCAATGACCAAGCATATCATAATGACCCTGATCATTCATTGCTCACCATTGATTTCTCTCTTCTCATGTCCACCTCTTCTGATCAACGCACCAAAATCCTCCATGACCTACGCAAAGCTTGTAAAGAATGGGGTTTTTTCGTGCTTTTTTTTTTTTGGGGGTTTATTTATTTGTTTATTTGTTTATTTATTTATCTATTGTTCAATATTATTAACATAAAAAAAAATTGTTATTTATTTATTTATTTTTTCATTTATTTGTTTAATTATTTCATTCCAAATTTCTTGAATTAAATTAAATTGCCTATATTTGGAGAATTTGATTGTGTTAGCTTTCCTTAAAGAGGCTTTATGCCTAGTTGATATAGTAGTGTGGAATTTTAGGTTCTCAACTATTGTGAAACTTATTTTGTCTACATTATGTGTACCAATGTAATGTATGTTGGCATAGTAGATGGAATGTTTTATATTTGCCTATTTCATGAAATTGCCAATATGTTGATTTTCTCCCACTTATTAACTAGGGTCTATACGGGTAACTAGGCTATCCTATCGGTAGTTTTAGTTGCTTTGTATGACACTTGGAATGGCAGTGGAAGTTGATTGAATGCCATGAATCGCAGGTTGTAATTTACCCTATCGATGATTTAGTTCAATGCATTTAATTGTGATGAAAGGGTATCTTTAGTGCTACAAAAACCCTACCGATATTGATTTTAAGTTTTGCTTTGAAGGGGCTGGAGAATAGTTATTGTTTTATATGTATTAAATGCTTTGTTGTATTTACTATTTTCACAGTTAGTAGCACTCCGAATGTTTTGTCTATGACTGCCATGATAAAATTGGATGGGACAAATTATCAGAAGTGGAAGAAGACTTTAGTTATGAATCTGACATATATGAAATTGAATTTGGCTTTAGAAATAGATCCACCCGAGATACCAACTGATGAAAGTAGTGCAGCAGTTAGGAAACTTTATGAGGATTGGAAGTATTCTAACAAGTCCCTTACTCCTTTAATTCCATCATACTTAGTATTCCTAAACTTGATACAACAAAGGAACTTCTTGAGGAGGTAGGAAAGAAATTTATCAAGTTTGATATGAATGAGAAGCATTATTATTTGGACCTTTTGAATAATACTAAGTATGATAGAATTAAAGGAGTAAGGGACCATATTATGTTACTTTCTTCCTATTATAATAAGCTGAGGGATCTTAAGACGGACATTGGAGAAATAAAAGGATACTTCAATGGAATGTGTGACTACTGCAATAAAGTTGGACACAAGAAGATAGACTGTTGGATTTTAAAGGGAAAGAAAGAGAAGAAACGTAATATTTTAATGATTGAGACCAATATTATTGATGTGCCTATGAATTCTTGGTGGTTAGATACTGGAGTAACAATTCATGTTACTAATTTTTTGCAAGCGATGATAAGGCAAAGGGGGCCAACCAAGCTTAAGCAACATGTTGGTATGGGAGATGACTCAAGAGTGAAGGTGGATATCATGAGAATAATCAAGTTGAAGCTTGCCATTGGATATGTTTTAGAATTAAAAAAAGTTTCCTACGTACCCTCAATTAGGAGGAACTTATTATCTATTTCCCCTTTGGATAGTCAAGGGTTTAGTTTTTTGTTTGGTAATAAAAAAGTTGAAATGTAAAAGGATGATAAAGTTATTGGTTTTGGAACTTTATGTGGCAATTTATATAGACTATATTTATTTAATAACGATCTCAATTATTTTGTTAATTCTACTGTTGCCCCTATTATTGCTTCTAAACGTCCAAGAGTTAATGATAATTCCTCAATGTTATGGCATAAGCATTTGGGATATATTTCTAGGCACAGGATGGAAAGGTTAGTGAACAATGAAATACTTCCTAGTCTTGACTTCTCCGACCTGTCGACTTGAATGTGTGAAAGGAAATTTAACTTCTAAGGCTAGAAAGGATAAGATAATGAGGTGTGGAGATGTTTTGGAATTAATCCATACTGATATATGTGGACTTTTTATACCTATTGCTTTGGGTGATTATAGGTAACATTGATGATTTTTCTCATTATAGACGTTGAACTTATCCATGAGAAGTCGGACTCTTTAATTGCTTTAAGGAGTTTAAAGTAAAGATGAAGCTTTAAAAGAATAAGAAGATAAAGGTTGTGAGGTCTAATAGAGGTGGTGAGTTTTATGGCAGATATGATGAGACTGGATGGAACCCAGGGCCATTCGTAATTTATTTACGTGAGTGTGACATTGATGCGCAATATACAATGCCTGGTACGCCTCAGCAGAATGGCATAGCTAAGAGGAGGAATCGTACTTTGTTAGATATGATGCGATCTATGTTGGCTAATTCTAGGTTGCCAGATTACTTATGGGGAGAGGCTTTAAGGATGGCGACTTATGTTTTGAATCAAGTTCCAAGTAAATCCGTTTCTAAAACTCCTTTTGAGTTGTGGTAAAAAAGAAAGCCTAATTTGCACCATTTTCGAGTATAGGGTTGCAAAGCTAAAGTAAGGATTTATAATCCCCAAATTAAGAAACTGGATCCTAACACTATCAGTGGATATTTTGTTGGTTATTGTATTGGATCAAAGGGTTCAAGATTCTTTTTGTCCATCTTACACCATCAGAATTGTAAAGTCAGACACAGCTGTTTATTTTGAAGATGATTTTGGATTTGATGATAGTAATGGTCCAAAGGAGCCTCAATTTAGAAAAGAAAATGTATTCATTCCCAATGTTGTTGTTCCTGATAGAGATGTTATTAATCCAGTAGTTAATGAAGCAATAGTTGGTCAGGATGAAGCCATTATTGAAGGGCAGGATATTCCAGTTATTGTAGATGTTGATGTGCCTTTGAGGAGGTCATAAAGGACTAGGAGGTCAGCTATTCTTAATGATTATGAGGTTTACTTATAGGAACATGATTTTGACATAAGTGATGATTCAGATCCAGTCACTTATGAGGAGGTCATAAGCAGTTCACACTCAAATTTTTGGTCGGATGCAATAGAAGATGAAATGAAATCTATGGCATCAAATGGAGTTTGGGATTTGGTTGAGTTACTAAAGGGTAGCAAGCCTATTGGGTGCAAATGGGTCTTTAAGACTAAAAAAGCCTCTAATGGTAAAATGGAGAGGTATAAGACTAGACTTGTAGCCAAAGGGTTTAGCCAGAAGGAAGGAATTGATTATACAGAGACATTCTCTCCTGTATCCACAAAGGATTCTTTTAGAATCATTATAGTGACTGTGGCGCATTATGACCTAGAGTTACCCCAAATAGATGTCAGAACTACTTTTCTGAATGGTGATTTGTATGAGGATGTGTATATGGTTCAACAAGTTGGCTTCCAGCAAACAGGGAATGGTAATTTGTTTTGTAAGCTTAAGAAGTCTATTTATGGTCTTAAGCAGGCTTCGAGGCAATGGTATCGTAAGTTTGATGAGGTTGTTAACAAAAATGGCTTTAAGAAGAATGTTGCTGATAGGTGCATATATATGAAGGTCAGTGGGAGCAGTTTTATATTTCTGGTATTGTATGTTGCTGACATACTCGTGGCTACCAATGGTACTAACCTATTGGCTGAGACGAAGTAGATGTTGTGCAACCATTTTGATACGAAAGATCTTGGTGAAGCTTCTTTTGTTTTGGGTATCAAGATTGTTTGAGATAGGACTAATTATGTGTTAAAATTGTCGTAGAGAGCCTATATTGATAGAATCCTTAAGAGATTTGATATGCATAATTGTTCTCCTAGAAGTGTACCATTCACGAAGGGTGAAAGGTTTTCTAAGGATCAGTGTCCCAAGAATGATAGAGAGAGGATGGCGATGAGAAATGTTCACTATTCTTTAGCAGTAGATAGTTTGATGTATGCTCAAGTTTTTACACGGCCTGATATAGCTTTTGCTATGGGTGTATTTGGTAGATTTATGAGCAATCCTAGTCTTATTCATTACCAAGTAGTTAAAAAAGTCTTTAGGTATCTTGAGGGTAGTAAAGATAATATGTTGACGTATCGACGCACCAACCTATTGATGTAGTTGGTTGTAGTGATGCAGATTATAAAGGTTGTGTGGATGATAAGAAATCTACCACTAGATATATATTTATCATGGCAGGAGGTGCTGTATCTTGGTGGAGTACCAAGCAGTCTATGACAGTATTCTCAACTATAGAGGCAGAGTATGTGCTGTGTTATGAGGCTACTCATCATGCAGTTTGGCTTTGGAATTTTATTCGTGATTTAGGAGTAGTTGACTCCACTGAAAGGCCTAATATGATGTATTGTGATAATACTGCAGTGATGTCTTTCTCCAATAATTTAAAAGGTACCCCTGGTGCGAGGTATATTGATATAAAGTATTTTGTTGTAAAGGAGAAAGTTGAAGAGGCCCTCATTACTATTGTTCACATGCCTACTTACAGCATGGTGGTAGATCCACTAACCAAGGCCTTACCAGTAGGCATATTTGAGGAGCATGTATCATGTATGGGATTGTTAGGCAGTTGAGACTGTTGTGGGTCAGTAGGAGTTTATTATGTATTCTGTAGTAATATCCCTATTGAGTATCATTTATTTCTTTGAGTATTTTGATACATTGATATATGTGGATCATTATTTATTTATGAGATGATTTATTACACATATTATTTCTCCTTATATTTACAGGCCTATTGAGACTTTTAGTCTATGTATATGTGTATGTTGATTCATAAATGCCATGGTGAGTCCCTACTACCTAGTTTGGTTGTATTGTTGTATCCTGTCGATACACAATGTGCTTGGATGAAATGGTATTGTGTATTGGGGGATTGCACATAGTTAGGTAGATCTCTACTACCTAGACTGAGTTTATAACATACAAAGTGCTTAGTTGAAATGATATCATGTTCTGGGAGATTTACTGAGAGAATCTCTACTGCCTAGTCTAGTATATTGTCATGTCCTGTCGGCATGCTATATATATTTAGATGAAATGGTATTATGGTTCGAGAGATTATGTAGTAAGTGAGTTTGGATTATATATGATGATGATTATGCAGTCAAAGTGGGAGAATGTTAAATAAATAAATAATTTGTGGACCTAGCATAATCAATTACTCACTTATAAGGCCCATTTATGCTATTAATGGGATTGACTTAATTTATTATTTTGTAATAGGACCCTTGGTCACACACTCTCTATAAGACTCTAATTGACCTATTGGATTGGAGGACTAACTCTCTTTATAAGCTTAATGACTTATCTATATTTTTCTATTATTATTATATTATTAAATTATTATTATTTTGGTGTACGTTAAAATTAATGGGTAAGTCTGACTTGCAGAGACTATAAAAGGTCTAGGGCAAGCAAATAGATACATATTGTATCTTTAGGGTTTTCAGAGATCAGTCGAGAATGGTTTGAGAGTAGTGTGTCCATAGGCGCTACTTTACGTTGTTTTCTATTTTATAGGATTAAAAATTTAATTTATCAATGGCTGTGTTTAGAGGTCAGTACTTTATATTTTAATGGAATTTATTATGTATATTTAGATCCATAAATTCTAACAAATCAACCATGAAGTTCCTGAGAGTCTTATGAAAAACATGATTGAGGTTTGCCAGGGTTTCTTCAATCTACCAGAGGAGGAAAAGAAAGTGTATCAAAGTAGGAATTTACTGGACCCCATCAAGTATGGAACAAGCTTCAATTTTGAGATTGATAAGGTTCTTCTGAGGAGGGATTTTCTCAAAGTCATATCACATCCTAGATTTCATTCACTTCCAAAGCCAAAAGGATACAGGTACGTTTAATTAGTTTCTACAAAAGTTGTATAGGTATTGTTAATATTTTTGGACCTCAACTTGGAAAAAGAAATCATCAATAGGAAATGTAAATGCTTAAATGAAAATGAGTCATCTATTTGTTAATATCATCCTTACATATTTTTACCACGTTTGTACTTCGATTGTTGATGTATTTTTCTATCTTGCATATTTTTGCTAAATTTATTATTTGTTTTTATTTAATTATAAACTCTTACACTTTTCTAGATAGTTCTAATGAATTAATTTAATATATAACTCTATATTTTATTTTTCTTTTTTTGTTCTTGAGTTGGTACCATTGATGTTAATGAGGTTAATTTTATATAAAATCTATTAGAAGTATTATTGATAGTTTATCTGTACTATAGGTTGTATTCAAATTATAGAAAAAATTTACTAGATTTTTGTTAGAAAATTTAGTAGTACTTCCATAAATGGGACCACTTCGAATGCTCATGATACGACTCGAAGAAGAAGCCCTAGCTAACTCTATGTTAGCAGCCACCCTAAGATAGATGAGTGGGGGGCTAGTGTTCTTCGAAATGATTGGGCGTAAAAGGAACGTAGGCGATGAATCAGGTTGAAAGCGAAAGTCACCGAAAACAAGTGGAATGCTGTCAAAACCAATTCACTTGTTTGGTTCAAGAAGGACCTTGAAGGCGATACTGTCAATTCAGTTAAACAATGAATAATTAAAAAAAATAAATAAATAAAGGGCATGAAAATATTGTTGGAAGACCTTTTAAAGTTGCGCTTTTTATATTCAAAGACCTTTATCATTAAAAATAATAATAATAACAAAAAATATAAAAAAAGGGTTTATTTTAAAAAGCCCCATTAAAATTCTCCAAACAATATTTTATTCGACTAAAATGAAACCTAAAATTAAATTGAACCTTCAAATTTCAATAATCTCTATAAAAAAATAAAATATCTAAAAATTAGAATTAATTAAGCTCCACAAGGTCAATACATATATTAAATTAGTCCATCAGTAGTACTTTTATTTAGGTATAGGTGTTATCTTTTATTTATTTATTTATTTTTTTGGTAATAAAAGGAATGCATAAACGCTTGAAAAGAGGCCTTCTCAAAATGAAGGCAAATAGTCTTGCACAGCCGAAATGCTCCCAAAACAATCCGATGCGCCATGTCAACTATGATCAGCTGGAACAGGAAGTGAGTCAACATTGTCAACGTCAAATTAAGAACACAACCAAAAGCAAACAATTTCATGGCAACCACGTGAGCTACGCCTTTGGATGATCTCACCTCGTATACCAATTCCTCCTTAATTACAGACTTCGCATCCATAGCCCACACCTGATTGACAGTTCCCCATCTGCCTCTCAGCTGCACTTGTAGTCCACTCCAGAGCTCCAACTTCAGCTTCATACAGGGAGATAAAAACGTGCCAAATTAATTTTTCAAGCTGGTAAACCTGGAAAATTTAACAATGAAATTGATTCCTCTCGAGTGAGTACTCCAAAGATTCAACTTCAGCTTCATAGAGGGTGAGAAAAACGTGGCTAACAAAGTAAAAGCTCTGTAGATTCTATCCATGGAAGAAAGTGCCGACAATTTCAACTATGACATTAATTTTTCAAGCTGGTAAACTTGGAAAAATGAACAATGTAAGCATTTCCACCTGAGTGAGTACTTTCTAGTTTAGAAACTATTATATGGAAAAGTAAAAGCTGTGCAGGTGCTATCCGTGGAAAATCAAACGTTAAAATTTCAGTCTTTAAGTTTGAATTTGTTGCATTTTAATCGCACGTTTTTGACTAAAATAACGGTTTTATCATATTTAATCAATAATAAAATATAACTTGTTACAATTTAAGCGATCAACAATATAATATAATTTATGTTGCAATTTAGGCCCAAACCATTAAATATTTTCGGTCTAAATTTTGGATTTTTTTTTTTATTATCATTTATAATTTTATTTTTTATTTTGGTATCTCAAATTCATATTTTCCTATAGATAGATGTGATATCATTAAATATAATCTCACTAGATACTAAAAATTTAGTTTGATAAAATTGAAACAAACTGAAATTTGAAGGTCTAAATTGTCACTTTCAAATTTTTTCGGTACCAAATTTGTAACGTTTTAAAACTAAGGCACTAAATTGTAGCTAACCTTAAAAATATTAAAAATATCAATTTAAGTTCATAATCAAGAATTTCATTAAACTCTTTTCATTTCCTTCCATTTCCTATCAAATTTTAGTGAAAAACAAGACTCATTCAAATACATATAATCTAATCCTTTCATTTTCTTTCATTTCCTTCCTTATCTATTCATTTCCATTAATTTTTTAGTAATCCAAACAAAGGAATTGAATATTTTTCCCCTTCTATTTCATCAATTTAAATATAGTTAGATTTTACGCTTTTGAGAAATTATTATTTATCTCATTTAATTTTATAAAATTATCAAAACAGACTACTCTATAAGTATTTTTTCAATTTTTATCAATTAATTTTCACAGTTAAACGTTAAAATTGTATTTTTATTATATTATTCAATCATGCAAATATAAATTTTTTATCTTTATTTTTTTTTACCCTTAACTTAAAATTAACTAGCAAAAAGTGATAAAAGTTGACAAATAAGTCTTTTTGGATATATATATAAAAAAAATTGAAGGGACATTAATGACATCTTTTTTAAGTGTATAATCTAAGAAAACTAATAGCAAAATTGAAAAGTTGCAAATAAAATTTGTCCTAATTTATACAATTAAATCAAACTTGTCTAAGTCTCAACAGCTATAGCCAAACCCAAACCTTGTTATCTATAAATATTGAATCATCATATAACATTCCCCATATCATTTTTGTTTTTTGGTGGAAACATACCCCATATCATTTTTTCTCTAGAAAATCTCTCTTCCTATGGCCCCAGTAGTTTTCCCAACCCAAAAGACAGAGGATATTCAGCAAAACAAAATGGCAAGCATCAAAGAACTTGCAGAATCAGGTGGACTAACCTCCGTCCCTTCTGAATACACTTTTGCCTCGAATCCCAACGACCAAGCAGATCAACATGACCCTGATCATTCAATGCCCACCATTGATTTCTCTCTTCTCATGTCCACCTCTCCCGATCAACGCGCCAAAATCCTCCATGACCTACGAAAAGCTTGTGAAGAATGGGGTTTTTTCATGCTGATCAACCATGGAGTTCCTGAGAGTCTTATGAAAAACATGATTGACGTTTGCCAGGGTTTCTTCAATCTACCAGAGGAGGAAAAAAAAGTGTATCAAAGTAGGAATTTACTGGACCCCATCAAGTATGGAACAAGCTTCAATGCTGAGATTGATAAGGTTCTGCTGTGGAGGGATTTTCTCAAAGTCATATCACATCCTCGGTTTCATTCACTTCCTAAGCCAGAAGGATACAGGTAAGTTTAATTAGTTTCTAAAAAATCCTTTTTTTTTTTTTTTTTTTTTTTTTAACTTATGAGTGTTTCTTGAAACATTACATAGTGAGGTTTCATTGGAGTTCAGCAAGAGAATCAGAGAAGTAGCAACAGAACTACTGAGAGCAATATCAGAGACTTTGGGATTGGAGGCTGACTACATAGAGAAGAGCATGAATTGGGATCAAGGATTTCAAATGCTCGCTGCAAATTACTATCCAGCTTGCCCAGATCCAGAAAATGCAATTGGAATACCTCCTCATACTGATCATGGCCTTTTGACCATCCTCATACAGAATGGTATGGGTGGTCTCCAAGTGCAACACAAAGGAAAATGGGTCAACTGGAATGCCATCCCCAACTCTTTGGTGGTTAACCTTGCTGACCATATGCAGGTATATATATATATATCTTGAATATTACTCTTATTTAGTATTTGAAGGAGTAAATTTGGTTTAATTTGAATATCTGTGCATGGTGTATATACGAATAGATCCTGACGAATGACAAGTATAAGAGCGTGTGGCACAGAGCTGTTGTGAACAACAGAGCTCCAAGAATATCAATTGCAGTTCCACATGGACCATCACTGGAAACGGTAGTAGTAGCAGCACCAGAACTTGTAGAGAAACAAGGCCGACCACCTGCTTACAAAGGACTCTCATACCACGACTTTTTGGAATATCAGCAAAGTGCCAAGTGCTACATGAAGTCTTGCCTAGATGCAATTCGACTCTAGACGACTACTACACGCCCCTCTTTTTCTTATCAGAATAGTCCTGATAGAAAAATTTCATATTATATAAATAAGTATCCATCATCTAATAAAGTTATAGACTCTGTTATATAAATATTGTTGCATGATTTCTCGTGGTATTGAGCCTAGAGTTCTGAAATTAAAGATTAAAGATGAGTATATTGAATAAAGTCTACAAATACTATGTGTAATGAGTCTGGTGATCCAATGTTTCGTAGACAATGTTATTGATTAGAATAAAAACTGTTGAAATTGGGATTTTGGAAGGCGATCAGAGTTTTCATTGTAAATTGAAAATATGATACCACCCAATTTCTTCTTCTAAATTCTCCTAAATTGTTGCTAGTTGCGGATCCAAAAAATTTGGTCAAGAGGGAACAACTGAAAACTATTTTTTTGAAAAGAACTTAAATTATAATCATTGATAATGAAACCAAAAATTACCTATTCTCCGTAATTAGTAATTTTTGTTTTCTGTTCAACTATTATAGTATGGTAATACAAAACAGTGAAATAGTTTAATGGGCATAGTTAGATAATAGAAATAATATTTAAAGAGACAAAATATTTTACACGTAAACTCAAAAACTAATTAAATAGGAATTGCTCAAATGAGATTAGTGTTGATGCACGAATCTAATTTGGCTCTAATTTGCCACAAGCCACCACTTGACAAGGTTGAAACCTACCAGTGGCTTGTCAAACAAAGAGAATCTAATTTGCCACAAGCCACTGCATGACAAGGTTGAGACCTAGCAGTAGCTTGTAAAACAAAGAGAACGTGAAGATCTCTAGGGCACCGGTGTAGTGTTAGCCAATGACACTTTGATGCTCAAGTTAGATAGCATTCTTTGAATGCCAAAAGAAAATTCTCGAGTTCTTAGAATGCACATACATTGTTGTTGCAAAGTAAGAAAGCATTTATAGATTGTTGGCTTGGGGTTTCCTTGTTCCTCATGGAAACTGCCTCACTAACCTGAAAGCCAAAACCATAGAGCCTCAAATTAGGAAAGCTCTAGCTTTCCTAATTTACATGATTTAAGTGATCTTACCAAGTGTATTTATGGAAATTTGTTATAGTAAATAAACGACACTCAATCCTTAGGGAGTACCTCTTAGAATACCCAAGAGATAAGCGCTTTCTTTCAGACATGGTGGAACAACTATAAATAACCTCTCTGAGTATTCCTCTCCGAAGCATCCTTAAAGCGACATTTCACTCCACCAATCCACCTTAGACATTTTCCTTGGACTCTAAATTTCAACCCTACCTATGCTCCTATTAGCTCAAAGGGAGGATGTTTCTCTAGGTATAAATTCTACCCATATGGTTAGGCCCCCACTCATTCAAGTGAATTTATTTGCCTGGGTGAGTATAAGGAATTAGAAATGAGTTGTAAACCATTCAGCTTCAATCGCCTTTCCGAAAATTCCAAGAATGATAATTTTTCCCTCGGAATCTCCGAGATAAATTTCTACTTCATGTTCTTCAAAGATATTATCGAGGCTTCTGAGCCTAAGATTCTTCATTTGATTCAATCAATCTTATCAATCGTTGCCTCATAATGACTGTTGATACTTTCACAAAGATTCAAACACCGTAAAACATTTCAAAAAAGAATTTTTTTTCCTAACCCCGAGATGAAAATTGCATGTACCTCAATAAAAGAACTACTTAAGATGCCTATGCCTTTTAGGCATCGTACATGGAACCATTGACACATGTCTAAACATCCTAGGACTTGGGACACATTGCTAAACAAGGCCTTTCAAATGACTAGATCCAAGATCTCAACCGTTGATTCTAAACCTCATATCTAAATCTTGACCTTTAGTTTTGCCTATTTAACTTAATGGAACTTCTCCCATTCTCCAATTCCAAAATCTGCTCCATATCATTTTTGTAAGAAAACTAGAGATAGTTTCCCCATATCTAAATAAAGTTGATTTCTACACTAAAGCTTATCCGCCTCGTGATCTTGTTGCCACCAGTGTCTCTAGGACGATATTCCAAAATTGCTGGGAGCAAAGGATATTTTTAGGGGCTTCAAAAAGCGCCACTTCTCTATCTCTAGAATAACTTTCATTATTCTTCTGCGTTATTCTTCCATTTCTAGGTTAGTAACACTTTTTAATCTAAAAATTCATAATTTTCAATTTCTAGTTTTTCGTTTCCCGCCAAGTATTTTCTAGGTTTCATCTTAGAGAATTCTTACAATTTTAGCTAAAGTTTTCTTTTAGTCACTACTAAGTAAACATGTCTTTAGATTCCAAGGATATTTCTAGGCTAATGAGTAAGTATGAACAGTCTGCCATAAGTCCCATAGGTGAAGATGATGCCATAAGTCCACAGGTGAGGATGACTTTGAAGGAAATTCCAAGAACAACAATGTAAATAACTCTTCCACTAGATCCTGTTGAAGCCTAAACTAGGGAGGCTAAGCTTCTTGAACCTCTCAAACCCCAAGAGTTAGGTTCTGAGAAGAACATGGAGGACAATGGTAATGAGGGAAAGTCCAATAACTCTTTTCATCCCATAAAAATTTCCACTTATTGTAAGAAAGGCAAGCCTAAAAGAGACCCCTTCCACTACATATGTAAAACAAAATCCAATGAGGAGTTAAGGGGTACTTAAAATGAGTATGACCTTCAACATTCCCTGCTGAAGCCTAAACTAGGGAGGCTAAGGTTCTTGAACCTCTCAGACCCTAAAAGTAAGGCTTTGAGAAGAACATAGAGGACAGTGGTAATGAGGGAAAGTCCAATAGCTCTTTTCATGCCTTAAAAATTTTCACTTGTTGTAAGAAAGGCAAGCCTGAGAGAGACCCCTTCCACTACATATGTAAAATAAAATCCAATGAGGAGTTAAGGGGTACTCAAAATGAGTATGACCTTCAACATTTTCTTATTCAACTTCCTAGTGCAAGCAAACATGTGAGTCTCTTCATTGGGGTCTAACTTGTTTTTATGAGATTCCTTTTATATTAAGACTTTAGTCTTCTACTTTTTCTTTTTATCCGAGAGTATCTTTTGTACTGTACCTTTTCTCTAGCTTAAGAAATGGCAAATTGCTAGAGAATTCTCCTTGGCTTAGAAATTATTTCCAAGAGCTCAAGTTCAAACCTAATCTGAAGGTTCTTCTAAAATATTACTCTCTCAAAGAAAGTAATCATGATAGGCATCGTTACCAACTCTAAGCCCTAAAAACAAAAAACTTCTCCTCTAAGCATATTCCTTCGATAAAGGCTAGTAGTTTAGGTATTTATTTGTTCACGGATAGTGGGGTCAAAACGACCCTAAATCTGAATCTAGGGTTGTAAGAAAAAGATGAAACTTGAATTTTAGTGAGTGTTATCAATTCATTATTGTGGATATAATTGTTTCCTCGGATTTTAAGCTTGTACTTTTATTTTATCATATCATCGACTTTACTTCACCCCTTAAACAACTTTGTAAGGCTTAGCAAGCAATGTTTAAAAAGCTTGAAAAAAATCAAAGGCTTCAACTTGTTAGACATCCTCTCTAAAGAGAGCCTAATAAACTACAATTCCTATAGGTAGTCCTCTCGGACCTTTAATTGCTTTTAGAGTTCATCCTTTTTTTGGTTAAAATGTTGCATCTATGACTCATTCAACCCATTTCTTGACTTGCAGCCTGATCTGTGCTGCGAATTGCTGGAAATGACAAAATGAAAAAGCATTTCCATTTTAAAACAAACTACTTTCGAGGCTAGATGCAAGGGCCCAACCACTCAAGGCTCACCAAGACAAAAGGAAAAGAGATGAAGCCAACTAAAGCAAAATCACAAAGATGATCCCATCAACCATTGAACTACCAATCACCTTACCTCGACCACTCACCCCAATTCCTCGAACAATACCTAAGGAAGGATCTGATTGACTTGACAAACAATGAACCACTGGCTAACAAATTCAAAAGGACGTAAATTCCAAGGAATTGGAAAGTAGACATCACATTCCTAAAGAACACCTCATTCAATCACTCAATGACGATTGAAAGTGATACGAACCTAGGTCGACTCGTGCCTAAACCCATATTATATTAGCTCGGATTTCAATTAAGTTCAAGTTCTTATGGGATAACCTTACCCCCTAACCAACTTGTGATTAGAAACCTTGATATAATGAAGATGCCACAATAGGTTATGGATGCCCTATTAATAAATCAAAACTAAAACACACACTCTTTAATGGTGTTTTAAGTGTTCAAAAGAGAACAAAGAAAATTCTATCTCACAAAATAATTTCTGAATATTATTAAAGGTGATTTCTCATTGAAAACAAGCCTTTAAATAGGCTTTGAAAGAAAAAAATAAAACCCTGAAAGACTAGTCAAGACTAGCCATGCAGATTAGGAAACCTTGTTTGCCCGATTTTCACACTCCTTTCCTAATTCTAATTTTGATTAATTAATTTCTTTATTTTGAATTAGGAATTAATTAATTTACAATGAAAATAATAAAATAATAAATCTCCTAATTTGATTTTTCTAGCAAATAAATAAATAGAAACCAAAGAAATGACTAATTTCCTAAAACAAAAAGTCAAAATCAAATTAGGAAACTAGTTGACTAGTTTGAACACTAAGCTAACTTTGACCAAATTCTAGCTTGTAAAAGCTCCAAATAAGTTCCCATATACCATGTAGGATGATAAATAGGATTATTTATGGATCCCATATGTTGCCCTTGCTTGGAACAAAGAGAAAATGTCAAATTAACAGAATACAACAAATACAGCATTTTCAGCCAAAAACTCCTCCTATCCGCAAAAGCCTTCCTTGACTGGTTTTGCTGCTGCCTTGACCTATTTCCATGACCTTTTAGAGATATGAATTGAATTCAAGAAGTTTTGGATCCATTCCATGCTGCCTGGCATCCATATTTGCGCGAAAACAGCTACTCGAGTCCGTATCGGCCTCTACCACTTGGATGCTTAAAACAGGTTTTGTATCTTGGGGTATGGACAAGCCTTTTTGATAATTGATAGCTTCTTGTATAAAGCCAGCCAAGATGTCCTTAAATCTCTTAGCTTCAGCTCCAGTGATTGGTCCGGTCTTCATCCGTATTGGATCGACACCCCAACAGGTAATCAGTTGTGCGAGTTCGAGCAGATTCTCATCATTCCCTTCTCTTGAAAAGAATTTGCTCTCAAATCAAAATGATCACCTAGAGCAAAAGGAGATAAGTTAGTAACATTAAATGTAGCACTAACATTATACTCACCCGGTAAGTCAAACTTGTAGCATTTTCATTGACCCACTCCAAGACTTGAAAAAGTCCATCCCCATGCGGCATAAACTTTGACTTTCTTTGTTTTGGAAACCTCTCCTTTAAATGTAACCAAATGCAATCTCCTAGGTCAAACACTATCACAAAAAATCCTAGAAATACCAATTTATCTTTACAAAAATCACACCATTTAAAGTAAGCAAATAATATCTCCCAAATTTTCAAATTTCCACTAAGTAAAGCTCTCAACAATGCAGATAAAGTTATATACAACAAAAGCATCTTTAAATAAGCATCTTTATAAATCATGACCAGCAATGGTTTTTTTTGGTCAAAAGTGCCTCATGAACATCCCCAAAACTAAGATAGAAATATTTATTTTTCTTCTCTTTCCTCTTTTTTATTTCTCACTCACGGATCCCACTACTTTCACCTTACTCTTGGATTTTTCTCCCATTTTCTCGCTCTCCGACTTAGCTTTCTTTTCCACTCAATTTGGGTTTTAGAATACTTACCTGGTTGATCTTGTTTGGTCTTGCCCCATTGGATTAGAGTTGAAGCCGTGGGTGCCACATTAGTTCTTTCTTTGAGCTTTTTGGCCTCCCTTCTTTGTTGCATTTGAAGTTGGTCTCTAAATACCTCTTTGAGAGTCTATGATTCTAGCTTGACCTTTTTACCTTTTAATCTAAAAACAATAGCATTCTCTCGACCATAATATAGAGTATCTTTATCAAATTTCTATGGTCTACATAATAAAATATATCCGGCATGCATAGGCACAATATCGTACAAAATAATATCCACATATTTATTTATGTTGAATTTTACTTTGGCTTGTTTGTTTACATTCATTTCACCACTATCATTAAGTCAATTTAATCTATATGGTTCGGGATGTTTAATTGTTCTTAAGCCTAATTTTTCAACCAAAACATTACTAATTACATTTGCACAACTCCTATTATCAATTATCATACTACAAACCTTAACTTAGATTTCACACCAAGTGTGGAAGATGTTCTCTTTTTGAATTTGATCCACATCTTTGTACACGGTCAAGACTTTCCTACTCACCAAGCTCAATTCGGCATGTGAAGCATTTAAAGTCTCAGCTTCATCTTCAAGTTCTTCCTTTTCTTGCTCGGTTTTACCCTTACTTTCTTCACTTTCGGATTCTAACTCACCATTGTCCTTCAATACCATGATTCTTCGGTTTGGGCATTGGTGGGCAATATGTCCTCGGCCCTGGCACTTAAAGCAAACAATGTCACAAATTCTAGAAGATTTAGGGTAATATTTACCTTCATTGCTTGGTGCTTGGATAGATTCAGCTTTGGCTTCTTTCCATGGCCGATTGGTGTTTTCATCACCAAGCTTCGATTTTGGCTTGTTGTCATATGTGGGATTGCTTCTCCAAACACTTGGATTTGTCATCTCACTACCTGTACGACCTCCAAACCTTGAACTTATGCCCCTCCTCTTGAATTGATTCTCAAATTTGATAGCCACATGCAACATCTCTTCAAATTCCACATATTGTTGTAATTCCAATTTATTGGCTATCTCTCGATTCAACCCACCTAGAAACCATGCCATGGTTGCTTCTCTATCCTCATTCATGCTCAAACTCATCATGAGCATCTCCGTCTCCTTGTAATAATCCTCCACAGACTTACTACCATGTGATAAAGATTGTAACCTTTGATATAGCAACATATGGTAATGAGTCGGTACAAATTGCTTCCTCATGACTACTTTCATTTGTCACCAAGTAGTAATCAATAGATCACCTACTCTTCTTCAGGTACTTTGCTCATTTGTCCACCATTGGAGTGCATAATGATCGAATTTCATAGCTGCCACTTTTACCTTCTTAGTCCTCGAATAGTTATGACAATCAAATATCATCTCCATTCGCTCCTCCCACTCTAGGTAAGCCTCCAAATCACTTTTTCCCATAAAGGTGGTATGTTGACCTTAATATTTCCAATATCTTCATCCTCATTCCTTGCTGGTCTCCCACAGATTGGTCTTCCTTGGAGTGGAAAAATATCATCAACTTCGTCTTCGAGGTTATCTCCAAAGTTACCTTTTACCATAAAATTCTTGCCTAAGATTTGATTGACCTTGTGAAGTCTCTAACCTATCCATCCTTTGATCTACATGATCAAATCGAGCATTCATCCCCTGTAATTGCTCCAAGACCGCCATCATGTCCAGCTCATTTCCACTCCCCGTGCCTCGGGAATCACCTTTGAATCCTACGGATTCCTCTTCATTAATTCTTAATGAGCCATCTCCTACTCCTCTTCTCATCCTTGAATCTTCCATGTTAGTAAATATATTGCAAAAATAAAATAAATCCTCATCAAATTCACTCCCTCACGTGTTTCACTCAAATAAGGTCTCGACACTCGTATTTGTACACTAGTTTCGGCTTTTACCCTCTTTTAAGCTCACATGCTCTTGCCTTAATTTAAACTTATCAATAAAATAGCAACTAAATTGAACAAATGCCGAGCAAAATGAAAATACCTATTCTCTGCTTTTCTAAGCACAAACAAGGTAAATCTACAAGCAAATTTTGGGAATGAATTAAAAGCTGACCAGAAAGAAATTCAGGGAATAAATATAGAGAAAGAAATTCAAACACAAACAATAATCAAATCGAACAAAAATATGGGATAGTTGTTGGTTGTTGTTCTTTTTAATTCAAGTTTTTGTGTATCAAATCCTTTAACTAATTTTATCCAAATAATTTTAGCACTCAAAATTCAAATATCCAACAGCAAGATTGAATTTCCAACAACTCCAAATTTAACAAAAATTGAAATTCTACAATTTTTTTTTTAAATCTCCGGCTTTTCTCTTTTCTTTTGCTTTTATTCACATAATATAAACTCAACTATAGTAGCAAGAACTAACAATAAAATTTCAATTCCAACACCAAATGTCCACCAAACTTGTGACCTCACTCCAATAGTAATAAATTGCACAATGTTTTTAGATTTTAAGATGCAGAACGTGTATGAACTAAGAACAATCTTAACCTAATGTTAAAATTGCAGATTAACACAAAACAAAATAAAGCAAATAAAATAGATCAAATCTGAATAAAATTCGGCTCTGATACCAAATGATATAAACCTAGGTCGACTTGCGCCTAAACCCGTATTATATTAGCCGGGATCTCAATTAAATTCAAGTTATTATGAGATAACTTTAAACCTGTGATTAGAAACCTTGGTATAATGAAGACACCACAATAGGTTATGGATGCCCTATTGATAAGTCAAAACTAAAACACACACTCTCTAATGGTGTTTTAGGTGTTCAAAAGAGAACAAAGAGAATTCTATCTCATAAAATAATTTCTAAATATTATTAAAGGTGATTTCTCATTGAAAATAAGACTTTAAATAGGCTTTAAAAGAACAAAATAAAACTCTAAAAGGCTAGTCAAAATCAGCCATGTAGATTAGGAAACCTTGTTTGGCCGATTTTCACACTCATTTCCTAATTCTAATTTTGATTAATTAATTCATTTATTTTGAATTAGAAATTAATTAATTTACAATGAAAATAAGAAAATAACAACTTTCCTAAGTTGATTTGTCTAGCAAATAAATAAATAGAAACCAAAGAAAGGACTAATTGATCTTCAAGGGTTGATCTCCTCTTCTTATTCTAGAATCTACCATGTTAGTAAAATACTGCAAAAAATAAAATAAACCTTCACAATATTCACTCCCTCATGTGTTTCACTCAAACAAGGTCTCGACACTCGTTTTTGCACACTAGTTTCGGCTTTTACCCTCTTTTAAGCTCACACACTCTTTTCTTTTTCCACTCAATGAATTATCTCAAAGTTTTAATTAAAAGACCCAAAAAATAGCAATTAGATCACTAGTATGTTTTAATTCAACTTATCAACAACACAGTAAGCAAATCCTGTACAGTTGAAGACCAGGCCAATCACTAGAGTACAAGTTAATAGATTTAAGGACAACTTGGCTTGATTCATACAAGGAGTTATCAATTCTCAAATGGGCTTGTCAACACCCCAAGATTCAAAACCTATTTTAAGCATCCAAGTAGTTGAGGCCAATATGGACCTAGGTAGCTGTTTTAGTGCATGTGTGGAGTTCAGGCAGCAAGGAATGTGTTCAACTCTTCATCAACTCAATTGATATCACCAAGAGGCCATGGAATCATATCAAGGTAGAAGAAAAGACAACCAAAGAGCTCATTAGTGCATAGCGTTTCTTTCTGGCCAAAATTGTCACTTTAGGTGCTGACTTTGACTTCTTTTGTTGTTCAAGTAAGTTTGATTTATTCCAATCAAAAGGTAACGTATGAGAATCATTATTAATCATATCTGGTATCCTACATGGTATATGAGTGCTGAATCGGAGCCTAAACTAGCTGGAGACTGGATAAAAACAGCTTAGTTGTTAATTAATCAACTAGTTTCCTAATTTGAGTTTAACCTTTTGTTTTAGGAAACTATCTTTTATTTTGTTTTTTATTTATTTATTTGGTGGAAAAATCAACTTAGAAAAGTTGAAATTTTATTATTTTGATTGTAAATTAATTAATTCCTATTCAAAATAAATGCACTAATTAATACAAATTAGTTTAGGAAAGGAAGGTGAAATTCGATCAAGCATAGTTTCCTATTCTCTATGGCCGGTTTTGACCCAATTGTTTAGGGTCTTATTTTTTTCTTTCAAAGCCTATTTAAAGGCTTATTTTCAATCAAAAATCAGCTTACATATTATTCAAATATTTATTTGTGAGAAAAAATTCTCTTTGTTCTCTTTGAACACCTAAAACACTGTTAGAGAATGAGTGCTTTAGCTTGACTTATCACTAGAACATTCATCACCTATTGTAGCGTCTTCATCATATCCCAAGGTTTCTAATCACAAGTTGATTAGGTTATCTGGACTAATATAATACGGGTTTAGAAGCAAGTCAATGAAGGTTCATACCAAATACACTTTGTTGGGGTTCAAATAACCATTCTACATGACCAAAGTACTCTAGGTAATTCTTCAGCCCATTTGCCCTTTGATTTTTCAAGCGTTTTTGTTTTGTTTTTTTTTTTTTAATTATAGAGAATAGTTTCGATAGTTGCCTCAACATGTCCATTCCCTTAGGGCTATCTGGGAATCGAATACTTTATTTTAATCTCCCATTTAGAGTGAAAGTCTCTAAATTTTGAGCTAATGAATTGAGACCCCATTACCTAAGATGATTATCCTGAGAAGTCTAAATCTACAAATTATATTTTCCTAAACAAAATTCACCACGTTTGCATCCTTGACATTGAGGTACACCTTAACTTCTACCCAGTTGGGGATACGAACCTAGGTCGACTTGTGCCTAAACCAGTATTATATTAGCTCGGATCAAAAAATTAAGTTCAAGTTCTCATCAACACCTCAAACCCTAATCAACCTGTGACTAGAAACTTTAGTATATCGAATATGCCACAATAGGTGATGGATATCCTATTGATAAGTCAAACTAAAACACTCACTCTTTAATTGTGTTTTAGGTGTTCAAAGAGAATAAAGAGAATTTTTTCTCACAAATTATTTTCTGTTAAAACTCTAAGCTGATTTCTCATTGAAAATAAGCCTTTAAATAAGCCTTAAAAGAACAAAATAAACCCTAAACAATTAGGTCAAAACCAGCCATAGAGAATAGGAAACCACACTTGGCTGACTTGATTCCATGACCTCTTAGTGATATCAATTGAATTGAAGAAGTATTGAACCCATTCCTTGCTGCCTGGAGTCCATAAATACACTAAAATAGCTATCCAGGTCCGTATCGGCCTCCACCACCTGGATGCTTAAAACAGGCTTTGAATCTTCGGATATTGACAAGCCCTTTTAAGAATTGATAAATCTTTATATAAAGTCAGCCAGGTTGTCCTTAAATCTCTTAGCTTAGGCCCTAGTGATTGATCTGGTCTTCAATTGTATAGGATTTGCACCCCAGAGGGTTGTCGGTTGTACGCGTACAGACGGATTCTTATCATTTCCTTCCTCTTGAAAAGGATTTACCCTTAAATAAAAATTATCACCTGCAGCGGAAGGAGATAAATCAGCAACATTGAATGTAGCACTAACATTATACATACCCAGTAAGTCAAGCTTGTAAATGTTTTCATTAATCCGCTCCAAAACTTGAAAAGGTTCATCCCCTCGTGGCATAAGCTTCGACTTTCTTTATTTGGGAAACTTCTCCTTTCTTAAATGCAACCATACCTAATCTCCAAGTTCGAAGACAACTTTAATCCAACCTTGGTTAGCATTCCTTGCATATTACTCGGTCCTCCTCTCAATATTTGCCTTTGTCTTTTCATGAATCTGCTTCAAAAATGAAGCTTTTTACTTTCCATCTAGATTAGCACACTCACTAAAAGGTAAAGGTGTTAAATCTAATGGAGTCAAAGGATTAAAACCATAAACAATCTCAAATGGAGTATATTTGAATGCAAAGATCTATTATAAGCAAATTCAACATGTGGCAAACATTCCTCCCATGTTTTTAAATTTCTACTAATTAAGGCCCTTAGCAATATAGACAAAGTCCTATTTACTACTTCGGTTTGCATATGAAAAGTAATTGAAATAAAAGTTTAGTTTCTAGCTTAGCCCACAAAGTTTTCCAAACATAACTGAAGAACTTAGCATCCTTATCCGAAACAACAATTCTAGGCATACCATACAACCTCACAATTTCCTTAAAGAATAAATTAGCAACAATAGATATATCATCAGTTTTATTATATGCAATAAAATGTGCCATTTTAGAAAACTATCCACAATAATAAAAATTGAATCCTTACCTATTCTAGACCTAGGTAAACCAAGAACAAAATCCATAGGCAAATCTACCTAAGGAAAGGATGGAATTGGCAATGGGAGGTACAAACCATGCGGCTTCAACTTTGACTTGGATTTTCAGTATTTTAAGCATCTTTCACATATTCTCTCTACATTTCTCTTCATATTAGGCCAATAAAAATGTTCTTGCAATAAGGAAAAAGTTTTTAAAACACCAAAATGACCCATTCAACCACCACCATGACCTTCCCTCACTAACAATTCCTTAATGCTACAATTAGACACACAAGTTGATTTTCCCTAAACAAATATCCCTCAAAGATGTAAAATTTATTAAAACTATATTTTGTACAGTTCCTAAATATTTCTCCAAAGTCACTATCATGCTCATAAAGTTCTTTTAATTGTTCAAACCCAAGCAATCTAGCATCTAAGATAGAAAACAATACATACCTTTGGGATAATACATCGGCAACCACATTTTTCTTACTTTTCTTGCAGCGGATAACATAAGGAAAAGTCTTAATGGACTCAATCCACTTAGCATGCCGTCGGTTAAGCTTCCCTTGACCTTTGATGTGCTTCAATGATTCATGATCCATGTGAATCACAAATTCTTTCGGCATTAAGTAATGCTGCCACATCTCCAAAGCCCTCACCAATGCAAACATCTCTTTGTCATATATCGGGTACTTCAATGCTACTCCATTTAGCTTCTCACTAAAGTGTACTATGTGTCTTCCTTCTTGCATTAAAATATCTCTAATACCTACACCTGAAGCATCATATTCAATTTCAAAAGTTTTAGAAAAATTAGGCAAAACTAATAAAGGAGCATTAGTTAATTTTTCTTTCAACAACTTAGAAGATTTTTCTTGTGCTTCCCCCTATTGGAATCCAACATTCTTCTTTACAACTTGATCAAAGATGCTGCGGTGGTGCTAAAATCCTTGACAAATCTTCAATAGAAACTAGCCAAACCATGAAAGCACCTTACTTGGGTAATAGATGTAGTTTTCGACCACTCTTGTATAGCTTTTACCTTAGATTGATCAACTTTAATTCCTGCAGCACTTACAACAAATCCTAGAAAAACCAATTCAACTTTACAAAAATCACACTTTTTGAGGTTAGTAAATAATTTTTCCTTCTTAAGTACTCCTAAAACTAACCTAAGATGTTCTACATACTCATCTAAATGCTTACTATATACAAGAATATCATCAAAATAAATAACCACAAATTTTCCAATGAATGGGTGCATAACATGATTCATTAATCTCATGAAAGGACTAGGTGCATTAGTTAGACCAAATGGCATTACTAACCACTCATACAAACCATACTTAGTTTTAAATGTGATTTTCCATTCATCAACCTCTTTCATCCTAATTTGATGATACTCACTTCTAAAACCAATTTTAGTAAACATGCACCATGTAATTCATCTAACATATCATCTAATTTAGGAATTGGATGCCTATATTTAATAGTTATATTATTAATAGCCCTACAATCTACACATATGTGCCATGAACTATCTTTTTTTGGTACTAATAAAACAGGAATAGCACATGGACTCATGCTCTCACGAATATAACCTTTGTCAAGTAACCCACTTACCTGCTTTTGTAGCTCCTTTGTCTCCACGGGATTACTCCTATATGCAGGTCTATTAAGAATTGCAGCTCCTGGTATAAAATCAATTTGATGGTCGGATAGGTGGTAAACCATTAGGATTCTCCTCGGGAGAGACATCTTTAAAATCCTGTAAAAGAATAGAGATAGAACTTGGCAATTCAAGTTCCTCGGGGTTAGCTTGATCATTTAAATACACATATTTATAAATCATAATCAACAGGAGTCTGTCACTCAAAAATTCCTTTTTAGATTCCCCAAGAACAAGATAAAAATTCTTCTTTTTCTTCTCTTTCCTTTCTCTTTCTTGGTGACTCACAGATTCCCCTTTTCTTCCCTCACTCTTAGCTTTTTCAAATTTTCTATCACTCTTGGGTTTGTCTTGATTTTTCCATTCAATTTGAGTTTTAGGAGACTTACCTTGGACAGCAAGTTTGGATCTACCCTTTTGGATGGATGGAGAAACCGTGGGTGCCATGCTTGCTTTCTCCTTGAGCCGTTCTGCCTCCCTTCTTTGCTGCATTTGTAATTGGACTCTAAATACCTGCTTTGGAGTTAATGGCTCCAACTTAACCTTTTTACCTTTAAATTTAAAAAGAATGGAATTCTCTTTTCCATAGTGTATGGCATCCTTATCAAATTGCCATGGCCTCCCCAATAAAATATGACCAGCATGCAAAGGAACAACATCACACAATACAACATCCACATATTTATCAATGTTGAATTTTTACTTTGGCTTGTTTTTTTACTTTCATTTCACCACTATCATTAAGTCATTGTAATCTATATGGTTTAGGATGTTTAATAGTTGCTAATCCTAATTTTTCAACTACCACATTACTAATTACATTAGCACAACTTCCACTATTAACTATCATACTACATATGTTACCTTGAATTTCACATCGAGTGTGGAAGATTTTATCTCTTTGAATTTGATGCTAAACTTTGTACATGGTTAGAACCTTTCTTTCCACCAAGCTCAATTCAGCCTTTGAAGCCTTGAGTGTTTTGGATTCCTCATGTTCCTCACCTTCAATTTCTTTTTCATCAAGTTCGGTTTCAACCTCACTTTCTTCACTTTTGGATTCCAAGTCTCCATTATCTTTCAGCACCATGATCCTCTTACTGAAGCATTAATTGGCAATGTGTCCTCATCCCTAGCACTTAAAACATACAATGTCATGAGTTCTAGAAGGTTTAGGATCAGTTTTACCTTTAAATTTGGGTGCTTGGACAGATTCAGCTTTTACTTCCTTCTTTGGCCGATTAGAACTTTCTTCTCCATGTTTAGGTTTTTGCCTTGTGTCATATGGGGGATTTCTCGTAACACTTGGATTTGATCTTCCGTTGTTTGATACTCCTCCAAAATGTGAGCTTGTACCCCTCCTCTTGATTTGGTTCTCAAGTTTAATAGCCATATGCAACATCTCTTCCAATTTCACATATTGTTGCAATTCTACTTAATTGGCTATCTCGCAAATCAACCCACCTAGAAACTGTGCCATGGTTGCCTCACGATCCTCATTCACGCTCACCCTCATCATGAGCATCTCATCTCTTTATAGTAATCCTCCACAGTCTTACTTCCTTAAGTTAATGATTAAAGTCTTTGATGCAGCAACCTATGATAGTGGGTTAGCACAAATCTCTTCCTCATGGCCACTTTCATTTGTCGCCAAGTAGTAATCAATTCATCACTAACTCTTCTTTGGGTACTTTGCTCATTTGTCCACCATTGGAGCGCATAATGTCCAAACTCCAAAGCTACCAATTTAACCTTCCTAGCCTCTGAATAGTTATGACAATAAAAAATCATCTACATTCATTCCTCCCACTCTAAGTAAGCCTCCGAATCACTCTTTCCCATGAATGGTGGTATGTTGACCTTAATATTTACAAGATCATCATCTTCCTCTCTATCATGCCTCCCATGGGTTGGCCTTCCTTGGTATGCAATAATATCATCGACCCCCTCTTCAAAATCATCTTCAAAATTACCTCCTTCAAATTCTTCCTTAGGCCATCCACGACATCCTCGGCCTCCGTGAAATTCTTGCCTTGGATTCGGCCCACCTTGTGATATTTCTAACATGTCTATCCTTTGATCTAGGTGATCAAAATGAGTATCCATCCTTTGAAGTTGTTCCAAGACCACCGTCATGTCGGTAGGTTCACCTCCACTTCCCGTTGCTTGAAAGTCACCTTTGAACCCTACAAATTCTTCTTCATTAATTCTAAATAGGCCATCTCTTCTTCTCATCCTTGAATCTACCATGTTAGTATAAATAACACAAAATTTCTCACCAAAATCACTCCTTCGCGTGTTCCACTCAAACAAGGTCTCGACACTCATGCTTGCATGCTAGTTTCGGATTTTACCCACTTTTAAGCTCACTCTCTTGCTTTTTCCACTAAAAGAATTATCTCAAATTTCTAATTAAAACACACACAAAACAGTAGCTAGATCACAAGTTTTCCTTGATTTAACTTATCAACAAAACAACAACTAAAACTAACAAATACCAAGTGAATTAACAAAACCTAGTCTTGGCCTAACTAACCAAAAATAAGACAAATTTAATAGGGTAATTTCAGATTTATCAAGAAACACACTAGAATAATAAGAACCCAAAATTTCAAGGATAAAATTTAGAAAAGAGATTCAAACAAAACTTGGAATAGCTGTTAGTTGTTATTCTTGTAATTTAAGTTTTGTCTCAATTCCTTTAACCAATTTTAATCCTATCAATTTTAGCACTCAAAATTCAAATATCCAGCAATCAAATTGAATTTTCCAGCAACTCAAATATCAAAAATTCAATTTTTCCAACTCAAATGAATTCAAACTCCAAACTTTCAACCAAAACTGGCCTTTTACAATTTATTTTTATTTGGCTTTTGGCTTTTCTTTCTTCTGTTTTTTTTTTTTTTTTTTTTTTTTTTGGATCACAATAGATAGATGCTAACATAATTTCCAGCAGCACAATTCACCACCACAATTCCAACACAAAAAATTCCACCAAACCTGATCCTTCCTCAAATAATAACATATTGCATAATTGTTTTTTGGTTTTTTATGCAATATGATTTCAAAACTTTTTTTTTTTTTTTTTTGGAATATGTGGATGCAACTATTGTAAGATTAAAACAGCAAAGAAAAATCAACAATAAACCAAATTAACAAAAACAATGATGAAAAACAACCAACAAACTAGGAAGCAAAATATGGTAAAACAACGAAACCTAATTAGACCAGGAATAACGATTTTGAGTTTTTTTTTTTTTAATAATATGCAAAACGTGAAGGAACTAAGAACAATCTTAACCTAATGTTAAAATTGTAGAATAATACAGAAATAAATAAAACAAATAAGATAGATCAAACCTAACAAAATTTTGCTCTGATACCAAATAATACGAATCTAGGTCAATTTGCACCTAAACCCGAATTATATTAGCCTGGATTGAAAAATTAAGTTCAAGTTCTCATGGTTACCTCAATCCCTAATCAACCTGTGACTAGAAACTTTGATATATCGAAGATGCCACAATAGGTGATGAATATCCTATTGATAAGTCAAATTAAAACACTCACTCTCTAATAGTCTTTTATGTGTTCAAAAAGAACAAAGAGGATTCTCTAATGGTGTTTTAGGTGTTCAAAGAAAACAAAGAGAATTCTTTTCACAAATTATTTTCTGTGAAAATTCTAAGCTGATTTCTCATTGAAAATAATCCTTTAAATAGGCTTTAAATGAACAAATAAACCCTAAAGAATTAGGTCAAAACTGGCCATAGAGAATAGGAAACTACATTTGGTTGAATTTCACCTCCCTTTCCTAAACTAAATTATATTAATTAATTTCTTTATTTTGAATTAGGAATTGATTAATTGACAACCAAAATAATAAAATTCTAACTTTCCTAAGTTAATTTTTCCAGCAAACAATTAAATAAAAACCAAAATAAAAAGTCAAATTCAAATTAGGAAACTAGTTGACTAGTTTGACAACTAAGTATCTTTGATCCATTTTCAATTTGTAAAGGCTCCAAATTAGATCCAATGTGCCTTGTAGGATGCCAAATAGGATTATATATGATTCTTATACGTTTCCCTTGATTGGAACAAAGAGAAAATGCCCAATCAACGAAATACAACAAAGCCCGTGGCAAATACAGTAAATTCGGCCAAAAATGTCTTCCATGCGTAAATGGCTTCGTTGGTTTCTTTTGCTTCTACCTTGACTTGATTCCATGACCTCTTAATAATCAATTGAATTCAAGAAGTTTTGAACCCATTCCTTGTTGCTCGGAGTCCACAAATGCACTAAAACAGCTACCCGGATCCATATAAACCTCCACCATTAGATGTTTAAAACAAGCTTTGAATCTTCAGGTATTGACAAGTCCTTTTGAAAATTGATAACTCCTTGTATAAATCCAGTCAGGTTGTCCTTAAATCTCTTAACTTGAGCCCTAATGATTGGCCCAATCTTCAACTGTATAGGATCAGCACTACAGCGGGTTGTCGGTTGTACGGGTACGGGCAGATTGTCATCACTTGGATAAGTAGTTAGTCACGACTAAGATAAACTTTCATTGACTATGAGTGGTTGGAAGAGGCCCAACTATATCAATACTCCCATTGAATAAATGGTCATAGGCTAGAAATGGATGTGAGTTCATTAGAAGATACATGATGGACCGAACCAAACTTCTAATATTTTTCACATCCTTTAGCAACTTCTTAAAATCTTAAACACTATAAGCCAATAAAACCTTACAACATTATCCACCTGGCCATTGCTCGTCCACTTTAGTGATTTATACATTGTCCTTCATGCACCTCAATCATCACTTTCAAAGCAGCCCTAGGACTAAGGCATCTAAGCAAAGGTCCTAAAAAGGACTTTTGGTAGAGCTTGTCTCTAACCACATAATACTTCGTGGCTTTCATCCTTAGCTTCCTTGCCTCTAAATTTATCATAGGGAAGTTCTCTATCTACAATATAACTGATAATGTATTTAGTCTAATTCTTCTCATATTTTTCTGTAGTCATAATTCTTTCATCTTTGGTGATACTTCTTTTAGACAGCAGCTCAACTGGTATCGATCTCCTTCCTTTCGATGGTATGGCCAAGGCAATATACACTAGAGCACCAATATTACTATTTTCATTCCTCAGTAGGTGCTAGACCTCAACCACCTTAAAATTTTCGGTCAACTACTTAACTTTATTTAGTTAAGCCGTAATGCTCATATCCTCGGCTGTTTAATACTCATTAACTCAGTTGACCACCAACTAAGAGTCACTAAATACATGCTCCAAATTTCAAGGTGAGTCCAAGTCCAATGATTAATGCCTCTTACTTTGCTTTGTTAATTAAAGTGTGAAACTCAAATCTAAAGGACTATTTTATCACATCACCATGAAGGCTTTTAAATAGGATCCCAGAACTATTCCCTTGGATACTAGATGAGTCGTCCATATTCATGGTCCATTCAATTTTTTATTCCTTTGCTTCCCTCTCGGCATCTTCTGTTACCACAATGAATTCTACAATAAAATCGAGCAAAACTTGAGATTTCATAGCTGCTTGAGCGACATACCTTATATTAAATTCTCCTAACTCGATCACTCATAGTGCCAAACTCTTCATTAATTTCAGCTTGTGTATGATTGTTACGAGAGGAAAAGTTATGAATACTTCAATGGTATAACATTGAAAAATATGGTCGTAATTTTCAAAACGAAATGATGAGTGCATACACCAAATTTTTCATCATACTGTAGCAAGTCTCAATGTCTAAAATACTTTGCTAATGAAGAAGATAGTTTCTATTGTTTGCCTTTATTTTTATCAATGTTAAGTTGACTACTTGTTTAGATATTGTTAATTATAGCTCGAGCATGTTCCCTTGTTCTCGTTTTACTAATATTAGGGCTTAACCAAGATAACTCTTTGCATTTTTAAATACTTCTTACTACTCACTAGTCCATTCAAAATCTTTGTATCTTTTTTAAGGCATTGAAGAATTGATGGCACTTGTCAGATGATCTTGAAATGAATCTACTTAAAGCAGCTACTCTTCCATTTAGCCTATGCATATCTCTTTTTCTTTGGGGGGATGACATTTCTATCAAAGCTTCGATCTGACATGGGTTAGCTTTAATTCCTCTTTGCATGACCAAGAAACATTCTAGTTAAGACACTAAAAGTGCATTTTATTGGACTTAGTCTCATTTGATATTTTTTCCAAAATATTAAATGTCTTCCTTAAATGCTCAACATCATCCTCAGCTTTCAATGACTTTACCAGCATGTCATTGATGTATACTTCCATAGTTTCCAAATCTTATCCTTGAACATTTTGTTAATAAGGCATTGATAGGTTGCTTCTACATTCTTCAAGCCAAAAGGCATCATTTTGTAAAAATAAATCCCTTTTTCAATCATAAAAGATGTTTTCTCTTAATCATCAGGATGCATTAGAATCTAGTTATATCCAGAGAAAACATCCAAGAAACTCATCAACTTGAGGCCAATTGTCACATCTACGAGCATGTCAATCATGGAAATAGGGAAACTATCTTTCAAACATGCTTTATTTAAATATGTGAAGTTGATGCAATTTGTGTTTTTCCTATTCTTCTTCTTCTTCATCATAATGATGTTCACCAACCACTCAGGGTATTACACTTCTCAAACCACATCATTTGCTTCTAGCCAATCAACCTCTTTATTAATCATCTTATTCCTCTCAAGTGCAAACTTCCTTCTTTTTTGCTTCATCAGTTTATACTGGGGCTCAACATTCAATTTTTGAATTATTATGGATGGGTCTATTCCAAGAAAATCAAATAGATCCAAAGTGAAGCATTGCTTATGCTTTCTTCGAAAATCGATCAATTTTTTCTCAGCTCAATATTCAATGCTAAGCCAATCCTCTTAGTTTACTCATACTTCTCAGGGTCCAGTGGAACTTCCTTGACTTAGTCCATGTTATCTTTCTTTGCTTTGCTATTGGGACCCCAAGATTTTTTTTATTGCTATTAACCATCACAGGCTTTTCCTTGCATCCCAGTCATGTAGCAAGATCAAGTTGTTTTATAGCTATGTCTCAAAATTCCAATCATTCTCCCATTAAGAAATTTTAGCATCTAATGATAGGTAGATAGAACAGCCTTCATGCTATAAAGCCATGGTTGTCTAATGATGGCATGATGATACAAACCCCCCGACCCCGCACAACCGACAACCAGCTGGGGTGCCTGTTCAATACGGATGAAGACTAGGCCGATCACTAGAGCTCAAGCCGAGAGATTTAAGGAAAACCTGGGAGCATTTACATAGGGAGTAGTTAATTCTCAAAAGATTTTATCCATACCTGCAGATACGAAGGCTGTTCTAAGCATCCGAGTGGTGGAAGCCGATAAGGACCCGGGTAGCTGTTTTAGTGCAAATTTGGACTCCGGGCAGCAAGGAATGGTTCCAACACTTCATGAACTCAATTAATATCAGTCAAAGGACATGGAATCCAGCCAATGCATAATTAAAAGCATCTAAAAAGGACTTGCATGGATAGCATCTCAATTTGGCTGAAAACGTGTTGTTTAGTTGCTGGCTTTGACTTTTCTTCTTGTTTGACTTATTCCAATTAAAGGGCAATGTTTGGGAATCATTATTAGTCATATTTAACATCCTAAATGGTATATGGAAGCTGATTTAGAGCCCAAATAGGCTGGAGATTGGTCAAAGATACCTTAGTAGTCAAACTAGTTAACTAGTTTCCTAATTTGATTTCGACTTTTTGTTTTAGAAAATTAGTCTCTTATTTTGTTTCTATTTATTTATTTTATTGCAAAATCAACTTAGAAAAGTTATTATTTTATTATTTTTGTTGTAAATTAATTAATTCCTAATTCAAAACAAAGGAATTAATTAATCCTGAATTTCAGCCAAGCTAGGTTTCCTATTCTTTGGTGGCCGGTTTACCTAGATAATTAGTGTTTTATTTTGTAACTTTTTATCCTATTTAAGGAATTTTGTTATCAATAATATTCAGCAAATTATTCATACAAAAAATTATTTGTGAGATTGAAATCTTTTTGTTCTCTTTGAACACCTAAAACACTATTAGTGAATGAGTATTTTAGTTTGACTTATCACAAGGATATCCATCACCTATTATGGCATCTTCATTATACCAAGGTTTCTAATCATAGGTTGGTTAGGAGTTAAGGTAACTATTAAAACTTGAACATAATTAGATCCGGGCTAATATAATAAGGGTTTAGGCGCAGGTCGTTCTAGATTCGTATCATCATTGTTAAATAAATTGTGACTCCCTTGGTGGACATAGGTATCATTACTGTAAGGTTCATAAGCTTATTTCCTTCACATTCCCCACATCATACCTCATTTCCTTTAAGGTTTCAAGGAAAATTATATCAGCTGGGTTTTTGTTGTTGATCAACACCCTTTTTTCACCATACAATCCCTGATAAAGAGTTTTACCATCAAAGCATCACCATTGGGCATATGCAGACCTTGCTCATCCTATCTTGCAAGGACAATATCTAGGGCCTTTGAACATGGTGGAGTGGTTATTTCCACTTAAGCAACCATTGCAAGCTTAATATGTCTCTTCTTCTTAGTCATTGTTACGCCTTCACTTGTGGATGCTCAATGTATGGTTTGGATTACCCATTGAGAAAGCTTCTTTTCATTTCTTTCCCTTGACCTATCATTACTTCTTAGGTTATACTTTGGTAACATTTTTCTCTTCCACCTATGTAACACCTCCATATGAGAAAGTGCTTAGAATTTAAAATTTTGACCAAGTTTGATCGAGGTTGATCGAGTTGGTCTCATAGTTGACTTTTTGATACAGTCAAAATTTCGTTTTGACTAAGGTATCATGGCAAATAGCACATCACCATAACTCCATATATTGGCAGATGCCAAATTCAGAGTTCAATCGAGAAGTTACGGTTAGAACAAGGTGTGATTTGAATTTGACTAAGTGGGCCCCAAAGGTTGACTTTTTATTTGGTCAAGGTTTGTTGTTGGCCAGTATACCATTGTCAACCACATGTCAACTGTCTTGTGGCTAGGGGGAGGAAAAAGAGAAAGGAAATAAAAAGAAAGAGAGATAACCACTTTTTTTCAATCACATTGCCAACTACCAGCCATTGTCCTACCTCATGCGCCAGCCCATATGAGAGCCCACCCCACTATGAACATGATGGCTAAGTTTCTCGATCATCCATTGTTGTACACACCTGAAATGGCTGGAGACACCGGGGTCAATCATTTTCAAATTTTTGGCAATTTGGCCATTTTTTGATAGACCCAGCCCGACCCATATCTCTACCCTCCTATTTTAGACCCCTTAATTCTTAATATGGCCTTCATTCTTACTGATTTTAAGCTATTTGAGAGTTATAATGATTTGAAGTTTGGCCAAAACTTGCCGACTATTTTCCAGCCACTGAAAGTAAGTTTGGTTAATTTAAGCTAAGTGTTCTTAATTCTCATCTCTCAAGCTTTTATTCAGTATATAATTTGTTAATTATGAATGAGTATTTAAAATTTTTCTATTTTAGTATAATTTTGGTAATTACTGTAAAATTAGATTGTATTGGATGTTTTCCCTAGAAATTCTTATTGCAGTTAAGTTCCCAATGTCTAATAGAAGTTAATGAAATAATCAATTTTATGAAATTGGATATAAATAGAAAATTTCAATTTTGGGCAATACACCATTAGGAGTCACCGTATAGCTAGACATCCTTGGAGACCAAATTTTGGAATCTAAAGTAGTAAAAGTAATTTTAGAGTATTTCAATATCTTTGGATAACATTATCGTTACCTAAATAATATTTTTGGTGTATTTTAGGCACCCTAACGAAACTTGCGACTGACTCTGCAGTGGAACAAGAATGACTAAACATCAGTACTATGAGCAGTTCATTCTCTTAAATACTTTGGACCTATGTTAAGTTACGTATGTTAATTAATATGAATGTTATTCATATATTACATGTGTGTGTATTCATTTATGCACGTGGCTAGATACGTCTACATGTTAAGGTACATTTGGTTGAGGACATATGACAATAATAATTAAACCATGATTGATTTTGGAGTTGCTTTAACAAAGATGGAAAGTGATTTTTGATAAAGGTTGTACACCTAAACCTGGTTTAGTAGAATATATATATATATATAGTTATTTGTATATTATAATTCCATAGAGATGTGCATATATCAATATATATAGATTATGTATATATTTACATCGAGCCTATATCAATTTAATGATTTAATGTATATTTCTGGAAGATTTGAGGCGTCAAAGCTTATATTTTGTTCTCTTTTTATAGAAATTGATACTTAATTACTCGATATTTTTCATCTTGAGCTTATTAAGGAAATTTTTGTGTATGAGGAAGGATAATTATTTCCATTAACTAACATTTATGATTTTAGATTTTATTATGGTCCATGTATTAATATTTATACTTATGTTCTTATGTATAAATTAGTATATGTATATATACATGTATTTGTTTTAGACATGGATTTTACCCTGCTCAATTTCTTGGAAACTTGAAATTAGGCTTTTAAAAGTTTTGATAATTTAATATGACGAATCTAAATTTTATGTAATAATTTTCTCCAAAAAATGGAGCTTATATAAGTTGAGAACCTTGATATTTAGATTTTCTGGTATTTATATTTAATTCGTGGTCTAAATGGCTTAACCGATCCATAAATTGTATATTTTTTTCTTAAAATTGTATTTGGGGATTATAAAATATTTATTGTTAATTCTAGATTTGATATGTTACATAATTGTTGGCAGATTATGTTTTTATATATGTATATTTGTATATTTTTAATTCAGGAGATTATTTTGTTTGTATTTATTTCCAGTTATTTATTTATTATTTATTTATTTATATATATGTTGATTTATAAGTTGAGGAAATTAATTTCCCATAATAGTTATTATGTTGTTTAAAAAATAATTTTTCATTTGTGATTTATAAATGAATTTTGGGAAATTTTGTGTTTTTATATTATATATTTACATATTTATTCATAGATATATGGTTTTTTTTTTTTAAATGTACCATATAATATTGGTGTTCTTGAAATACATATGATTGATTTCAGCATGCAGGTTATACTATAGTGAGCAAGTGTAAAAAAGTATTTTATAGTGATAGAATTAGTCACTTGTTCTTTAATCGTAGGATGACAAGTTATTTAGCATCGGCGCCCTTGGAACGCTAAAGGCATTGTATGGAGGTTCTCTTTTTTCCCCTCATTTCTGTTAAGTGGTGTTTGGGATGCCAAGATCACTTAACAGTATTGATATATCATATGATTCATTAGGTGTCTTTTCAATATATTTTGTGATAGGTGTACCATGCAGTACCAAGGCAGTGACCTGGTTAGGCTTATGAGCTATTTATTATTGTATTTATGCTACATACTAGAACAACAAGTTGGATGGTCACTGTAGGCAACCATCTCGATTGTATTGATAACAGTAAGCATATGAGTAGTTACATTTGTTGATTAGGCTTTCAAGCGGTTGATACTATTGGGTTGTGCACTAGTATAAAGTATGGTATATTGTGTGTTTTTCCATTACGAGCATCTGTTTTAGATAATATATTTATTATTTTTAATATTACTATTCTCAATATAATTTACATTATTAAATAATAATTTGGTATATGTTTATTTTTGTTTGATTACAATTGTAATTATTATTATTATCATCATCATCATCAATTGTATGATTGTTGTATTTATTCAAATCGTTGACTTTTTAGATTTGAAAGTATGCATATAACATTATAAGTTAGTAGGAAAGCTTGTATAATACTAATAATAGAAATCTGGGTCAAACCTTTGGATAGGTGTATTAGCTTACAGACATATTATTCAAAACTTTTATGGGATTTTACACATATTTGCATTTTTGTATATATAAAAATATGTATTTATGTTGGTTTTAGAAAGTGGTAATGTTATCAATATTATTATTATGACCTTAACTATTCAATTAAAGGTATTATTTCTATATGTTTATTTTAATTATTTTATTTAAGAATATTTTACAATTTATTGTTTCTTAACGGTATAAGCCCGCATTTTTATATTGCCTACATTTTGAGATGTGGTTTGTGAGGTTTAGGTTTGGGACTTAGATTGTCTTTATTTACTATCATTATATCATTATCATTAAAATTATTGCTATGGTTGTATTCACTGTTGTTAAATATATTATGGACTTGGGATGGTTTGTACTATTATTGTAATTATCTTTTTATTTATATTTATGTGCTGGAAAATTTATGGAGTGCAATAAGTTTATGCAATTGAAGTAAATAAGAGACGTGGTCGATTATTGATATATATAAGAGTGTGTTTTCTATACATGATTAAATTTAGAAAAGTTACTTCACAAGGGAGATAATGCCAAATTTTTTGTAAAATTGATTTCCCCTAGTCGGGGCCATTCTAGGATTTTGATAGGGAAGTTTAGAAGGGGTCTTGACAATCTATGCCTTTTGTCTTCCTTTCGTAAATTCCTATCGGAAGGCATAAACTCTCTTAAATACTCATGTTTAATTAAATGCTCAATTTCCCATTTAGGTTGCTAGCAATCCTAAGTTGTATATCCAATGTCGTTATAAAAAGCATAAAAATTGTTGTTATCTCTCACACATGGGTCTGTGTACATTCGAGGGTGGCCACCGTGCATAGTTCTTGTCCCTCAAATATTTTACGATTTGGCTAGGGATTACACTTAGGGAGTAAGTTTTAAATGGATCTCTGAGTCTATCTTCCATTTGATTGTTCTGATGAATGTTCCCCGAACAAGGCTGAGGAGTTGAATATCTTTCATCTTTTGGTGCCTTGGATCTATAGGTTTCGGTTACTTCCATAGCAAGGTAATCCATAGAGGTTATCTAATTTTCTCTCTTCTCTCTTCCTACTTGCCTTCTTCCAATTTGATGAACTCATTGGCTCTTTCCGTAGCATCTATCATAATTGAGAGAGTTTTCATAGTGGGAGAATTGTACAAGAGATTCTCTAGAAATAGTCCTTTAATGAAGGCCTCCATAACTATTGACTTGTTGCAATTGGCAATGATCTTTTCCTTATTAAACTTCTATGCAAAGGCTTTAAGAGTTTCTCCTTTTCTTTGTTTGATAGTGAAAGGAAATTCGATTCCCTGTTCACCATCATGCTCTAAGTGAATTGAGCCTTGAAAAGCTTCTAAGTTCATCAAATGAGTTTACTGAGTCAACTTCTAAGATGTAGAACCATGATAAAGCCGATCCTTTCAGACTAGCAAAGAAGATTTTCCACATATCCGTTTCCCTCCTTTCTTTCAAAATTCCAAATTGCCCCGTGATGTTGCAATACTATTTAACTTGTTCTCTCGAATTTGAGAAGCCAACAAATTTACTCAAATTTAGGTGGAACAAATCGAGATGTAGCCTAGTGTCCACTACCCAAGCTGAGAAAAGTGTCTTCACTAGATTGGTGACCCAAACATCCTTCTCCTGCCGATCATCTTTCCTTTGAAACTTCACCTCCTATTGCACCCATTCTCTCGGCCCCTCAATGATCATGGGAAAATCTCTTGCCCTTTTCTCTTTTCGAGACATTCCTAATTTCCTTGAAGACTCCTCTTGGTCTTTGTCTCAAACACCCACTGAGTTGTGTGATCTTCTAATCTAGTTCCCTGCCGACGTCGCTTTAAGCAGTTTCTGTGGGTATGCACATTCCTAGATGTATCCATATGGCTATTCTCATGTAGCTCTTGTTGAAGAGACTACTTAGGTCATTGGTTTCTCTCATCCTAGCCGTCGCACCACTCGGTCAAGTGCAAAATTTCTAGGCTCATTGACAGCCAAAAAAGCCCATAGAGGCACCAAATCTTGGTTCGTTGGCAAACTTCTTGAATAGGTAGTTCGATCTTGTTCTTGAAACGAATTCGTGAACAACCACCTTATCAGTTCATAGTTGATACGATTGGTTTCGTCTGATCGTTGATTTGCTTGAAGGGTGAGTTGGACCATGGGGTTCATCTTTTCCTGCATGTCTACACCGACTATTTATAGAGTTGAAATCTAAATTTCTGGTATCACAGAGATGAGTTGCAAGGTTTGATTATTATTTGGAGTCGACATCTCTGTGACTGAATGATCACACCATTAACAGTGGAACTGAACAGGATTCTTTTATGGTTCTTTTGCAAGCACAAATCACATGATAATTATGAGAGTACCCTTATCTAGTACGCCAAACTATTAATGCACGAATTTGATCCACCATAAGCCGCCACAATCCTATGTTACATGATTTAGGAGATCTTACCAATGTGTTTATGGAAATTTCTTATAGTAAATAACCAACACTCAATCCTTAGACACTACCTCTCAAAATAGTTAAAAGTTAGGCACTTTCTTTCAGACATGGTGGAATAACTATTAATACCCTCTTTAAGTATTCCTCTCGGAAGCATCCTTGTAAAAGCATTTCAGTTTATCAGTCCACCTTATGCAGTCTCCCTGGCTTCCAAATTTCCTACCTATGCTCTAATTGGGTTAAAGATAGGATTTTTCTCTCGAAATAACTCCTACCTATACAATTAATTTAGTTGGTAAGCTACTTACACCTATATATGAGAGATTATAGGTTCATGAAACATATTCTTAGATATCGAGTTTGAAACATCGAGGTGGGGAAAAATTATTTAAATAATAGCAAAAATTAAGATATCGTTAACCCACATTTATAAATTATCGTATGGATTCGTGTCGTATTATTATATCGTGTAAGATTTTATCAGGCCTAGTTAGAAAGAAGAAAAACTAAGTAAAATAAGAAAATATGTTAATAATAGGAAGGAAGCCATAAATTAGGGAAGTCACTTGCCTATATTTAATTAATAATCAAATACTTAGGCAGCAAAAAAATAAAAAAATAAAAACAGGTAAAGTGTTTTAAAAAAATAAATCGAAGGGGGCATAAGTAGATCCATTCACGTTTGTAGCGCCATTTTTGGGTTTTTTTTTTATTCTTTTTTTTAACCCTTATGATTGCACCATAAAATTAATTTTTACAAAAATATACATACATAATACATTACACATCCACATGTGGTCTTAAACACATGCATAAAAACATTTGGCGATGACCATCATCATCATAATTCATTTTTTTCTAGATTATTCAATTTTTATTATTATTTTTTTTAATGAAAGACGGATTATTCAATATTGGTAGGTAAACTTTTGAACTATCATTCATAAAATCCTAAAAATAAAATTTAAAAAAAAAATTTGTGCATGAGAGAAAAAGGGTTTTTTCGATAAATAGCCACCTTACAACTCCATTTTAGAAAAATAGCAAAAAAATTTTTTAAAAAAAAAAACTAGCCACCTTGGGACAAAAATACCCTTGATAAAATTGAAAATTACGCAAAAGGTTTTTTTTTAACCCTTTCCTTTCTTCCTCTACACAGCCGCTCGTGGGGTTTCTACACAGCCGTTTGTGGGGTTTCTCTAAGGTCACTCTTTGCATCTCATCGCCTCTCACTCTCATTTTTTTGTATTTTCTCATATCTCAAACTAAAATCAGGTAAAAATTTTATCTTTTTTCTTATTAGATGAAAGTAAGAAAATATGTGTTTTTTTTGTTTTTTCTCTTTCTCTTTTTTCTTGTAAGTTTTATTAGTTTAGGGTTTTTTAAGCTTTTTATTTGATATGAGTATGCAAGAAATTAATTTATGAGATGTTATATGTGATTTTAAAGATACTTAGGTGGCATATAGTTTGAAAATGGGAGAAATTTTGTGTAAAACTAAAAAATCGCAAAAAACAGTAAAAACGGAGGAAATTTGGCGAAAAAGATGAACTTCTGCCAATTTCCTCCAGTTTGTCAGTTTTAGCAAAATTTCCGCCAATTTTCCTCCAGTTTTCCGCCAATTTTCCTCCAGTTTTCCGCTAATTTTCCGCCATTTTTCTGCCAGTTCGTGGAAAATGGCGCTACTTCTAAAGGGAAAGGGAAAATGGAGCTACTGGTGTGCTTCTAAAGGGAAAGAGAAAATGGCACTGCTGGTGTGTTTCTAAAGGGAAAGGGAAAGCTTTGTTTTTATGCCCTAGTTCTGTTTCGAAAGGAAAAGGGAATGGAGGAAAAAAAAAAACCCAAAAACAACAAACTAAAACAAAGTTGCATTTCGGTAGAGAAAATAGACCCAAAAAAAAAGTACAAAAGGGTATTTTGGTCCTGATGTACTAAAAGGTGGTTATTTTTTTAAAAAAAATTTTTTTTTGCTATTTTTCTAAAATGAAGTTGTAAAGTGGCTATTTTTCGAAAAAACCCAGAGAAAAATTGTACTGCAAGAGCATAAACAATGTGTTTTGTGGCCCATACAAAAACGCTGGGAAGCCTTTAATTAGCAGGCCCAACATTTCACATGGTAGACAAGCACGAGTTTTTTTGAAAAATAATCATTTCCCAATTCAATAGTTGAAATATAGCAAAATTTTTATTTTTTTAAAAAACTAGCCAACTTTTGTTTCATCTAGACAAAAATATCCTTTATTTTGTTTTTTCTCTTACTTTTTTTTTTTTTTTTTTGTTATCTCTTTTCCCTTTTCCCTTCCACAACGCATTCTAGGGATTTTTTTTTTCTACTTTCCCCTTTATTGTCTAACATGCTTTCTAAGATTTTTTTTTCTACTTTTCCTTTCCCTTTCAAAAATACCATCACTGTTGCCACTTCGACCACATTCTAAGGCTATTTTTCTCTACTTTCCCCTTTTCCTATCCAAAATGCATTCTAGGTTTTTTTTTCTCTCTCTCTACTTTCCCTTTCCCTTTCAAAAAATACCATCCTCGTTGCCACTTCGACCATTTCGCCGTTGCCATTGGCGTCATTCTCATATCACCATCATCCCACCATGAGCCAAAGCCAATCGCATTTGAGAGTGAGAGCCAAAAGTTTTTTTTTTTTTTTAAATAACTTGTCTAGTAAAAATTAAAAGACTCCCTGCTGCAACAAATGTTGCATAGTTTTGTAAGTAGATGCAGGATTTCAAGAGCAACCCAATTAGGTTGTTTTAACTTTTGTTGTTCGAGTAGTAAATTCTATAACATTGATTATACATGTGGTTTACTTGTCTTAAATAATTTATTATGAGAATGTTATGTGCCCATGGTGCATCTTACTCTGAGATTTGTTGATGTCCATTGTTCCTTTGATGATATAGTTACTATTTTCTTGTGAAGAAATAACCTTTCAATATTGTTGTATGTTTTGTTCTTTTTTCCACATTTTTATTTTCTTTAATTGTCTATGGAATTGAAAGTATTTTTAAAATTAACTTTTTTCCACATCTTACTTTAAATTTTGTGAGATTCTAAACCAAGATAAATATGAGTATGTGTGGTTGGTCTGATGTGTTCATTGTAGTTGGTTTTCCTTAGTTGGATGCTATCTTGCTTGGGCTTTTGTTTTATTCTATTTGAGTGGTTTATGTTTGTTGGCTCAGTTCTTAAAATTAGTGAGGCTGAATTTTAAAAGGATGATATTGCTGCAACAAATGTTAAATAATTTTTATAAGTTGAGGATGAATATGAGCATGAGTGGTTGGTCAGGTGTGTTCATTTTAGTTGATTTTCCTTACTTGGGTGCTATCCTGCTTAGACTTTCAATTATTTGGACAATTTTCATTATTTGGCTTGGTTCTTAAAGGTATGGCTCCTTTATTAGCCCAAGAAAAAATTCACAGGTATGCACCTTTGTGTCTGTTTCATCTTGTCTGATGGGTTGTAGTCCGAAATTTCCATTATCAAAGCATTTTTAGTGTTTGGCAATAGTAAGAAGTGGTTTAGCTGAGGGGAGCTGAGAATGTAATTATTATTTGGTTTTCATTTCATATTTGTTATTATTATTATTATTATTATTATTTAGTTTTTCTTATTCATGTATATTTTCTCTATTGATATTTCAAAATATAAGTTCAGTGCTTCAAACTTACTTTGATGTTTTAATCCAAGCTATAGTGTTTTATTATTATTATTATTATTATTATTATTATTATTATTTAGTTTTTCTTATTCATGTATATTTTCTCTATTGATATTTCAAAATATAGGTTCAGTGCTTCAAACTTACTTTGATTTTTTAATCCAAGCTATAGTGTTAACTTAATAACCATAGTAGATGGCAAATGGGACAGCTAGACAACTAACTTAGTTCCTCAAGTCTTCAACTTATCATCAAATTTAGTGGTTCTTCTTTCTTGTAATGTTTTGTTGCATGCCCCTCTGATATGGTTGGTTTACTTAAATCCTAGAATATTTAGTGTTAATGAGAATTAGAATGAATATATGGTAATAAGCCTTTTTAACCTTGAAATGGGAAATGTGGTGGAAACACCTAGACCAATATATGTTTGGCTTTGTGGAATATTTAAGTTTCATTTCATTTTAAACTTCTTTAAGGCAATTTTGGTGTATAATCTACATGTCATAATTAGTTATAGACTCATCTCAAACATGAATTGGAATTGGATCAAGCATGTGAAAGGTGATCTAGAACTGCATTTGTGGGTTCAATGCGAAAATTGAATTTATCTTTTATGAAAAGGCAAATTTTCAGATTAGGATATTCATTCCTTTTAGAAAAAACTTAGAAAATAAAAATAAAAATTCTTTATCTATTTATTTTTTAATTGTCTATTTCTCCCATTGCTTCGATATTATCACCTCTCAATTATTTTTGAAAATTTTTAAATTGATTCTGGATATATTACTTTTATTTTCTCTCTTTCTGAACCAGTTGTACTATTACTGTAATTTCTTTCTTCTCATAGATTTGGTTATTTATCTAGTGTATTGAGCAAGGAATTTCATCAATGTTCAATGGCAATGTTAGGCAGCTTGGAAGGATTTAACTTTACATGCACAGATAAACTCAAGGCAAAGATTATTGGTTAATGGCCTGCTATAGAAGTGTGGTACAAACTTGTAAGTATCTGTAGTAGCTCTTTTAGTTGTGGTGATTTTGTTCTTTTTTATTTTTATTCTTATTTTCTTACATTGAATTTTCTTTCTATATTAATAGGGCTCAAAAGGAAGCCAAAAGGGAAGAAAAATTGCTAATCAAACAACTGGAGAAATATAAATGAAAAATTGCTAATCAAACAACTTCATCATGTTTATAGATGCATATTGTTTCTTCTAACGTTTTAATGTTCATTTAACAAAAATAATGATGGATTTTAATGTAAATATAACTAATTTACTTTCTTGAAAATGTAACATTTTTATTAGAATTCATTTTTGCACAAACCCCTAAGGTCCAGCTAAGTTCAAGCATCTGGAAATTTTCCGCTTGTCGAAAAAAATTTCCTTCAATCGGAAAAAAGTTTCCTCCTATCGGAAATAATTTTCTTCTGCTGGAAATTAATTTCCAATAGATGAATAAATTAATATTGGGGTAAAAAAATGTAAATGAGAGTAGAGACAAAATATATCATGAACTTAATGAATGAAAATCCAGTGGATCTATTACCTATAAAGTCTTTAAGTCTCATGATAAAGAGAATAGCTTTAATGGTTGAGCACATCTATCTATGCCATAAGAGCATGGGTTCAAGTCATGAGATATATGAATTTATAAGAATTTTGTAATCTTTAAAAAAAAAAAAAAAAGTTTTTAAATCTCAGATATTGGTACAAGTATTACTGATATTTCTTTAAAATAGGATATGACATAATATATATATATATATATTAAATTCAATTAATCCTATATATATCTTAATTATGAAGATGGATTTAAAAAATCATATATTTATTTTTAAAACCAATAACCAATTAAAAAAGAAAAAGAAAAATTGACATAAAAAATCTTTTGTAAACTAAAAATTCAAAATCATTTCTACCATGCATCTTTCATTTAGGATTAAATTCTTAAACTAAAATTTCTAAATATGTACTACACTATTATCACGCCATAAAAAAAACATTATCATCAAGTAGAAAATATATCCATAATACAAAATAATTGTCAAAAAAATTTAAACTATAATATCCAACATTATAGTTTAAACTATAACAGTAAATTAAAAATTCATATTCGAAGTATAAGACAATGGATTCGTACATATCTGCCTATAATATTCAACACCATCGTATCGGCTATATTCATATTCAATACCATCTTCACCTTGGGATGGTATGCATTACATTGCAATTACAATATCATCATCTTCTATTTTATTACAAAATTAAATAAATAACATTAAACTAAATTAATAAATATATAAAAATATAAATAATACTAAACAAATATATTAATTATTTAAAAAAAATTGATTTTTTTTTGGCCAAATATAACGTTTTCCTACTGGCAGAAAACTAGCAGAAAACTTGAGCAAACTGACAAACTGGCAGAAAATTGCGGAAGTTTATCATTTTCTCCAATTTTCCTCCGTTTTCACTATTTTTAGTGATTTTTCAGTTCTGCATAATTTTTCCCCCATTTTCACTCCATATGTCACTAAATATCTTTAGACTCAAATATAACAACTTATAAACTAATTTATTACATGCCCATATTAAAAAATCTTAAAAAATACAAAAGTAAAAAAAGAAAAAGAAAAAATACATACCCATATTTTCTCTGTTTCATCTAATAAGGAAAAAGAGAAAATTTTTATCTGAATCTAGCTTCATAAGTGAAAAAATATAAGAAAAAGAGAGTGAGAGCAGATGAGATGCAAGGAGAACCAGCATATGCTACAGAATGTTTTTTTTCAAAAGGTGAACAGATGTTTAGAAAAAGAAGGAAAGGATAAGAGAAATCATATTTTGTAATTTTCAATTTATTCAAGAATATTTTTGTCACAAGTTGGCTAGATTTAAAAATAAAAAATAAAAATTATTTGCTATGTTTCAAGTTTTGATTTGTATGGTGGCTATTTTTCCAAAAAATCCATACAAGCATCGCGAGGTGGGCCCCAATTTATTTAAGTTGCCACGAGATGCTTGTCTGGATTTTTTGAAAAAATAGCCATCGTACAACTTAAAATTTGAAAAAATAGCAAAAAAAAATTTTTTTTTTTAAAACTAACCAATATTTTATACATTTAGACTAAAGTACCCTTATTTATGTTTTTTCTTTCTTTTTTTTTTTTTTTTTGTTCTTTTCTCTATCAAAACACCTTTTGTCTTTTTTTTCTTTTCTTCGTTTTTGGTTTTCATTTTCTCTACTTTCCCTTTTAAAAATGCAGCTAGGGCTTTTCGAAAAAGGCCATCCCAGTCGTAATTTTCACCGAAATTCTCCTCCCATTCACAAGCATTGTCCTCGCCCATCGTTGTCTCGGCAAAAGTCGCTCGATTGAGAGCCACCCAGAGACAAAGGAGAGACACGAAAGGCAAAGCCTTCTCCAACCGTTCATCGCTGTCGTCGTCATCCTCACACCACCATCGTCCCGTTCGCCATCGTCGTCCTCCTACCAGGAGCTAGTCTTCGCCACAGCTACAGGGTAAAATAGCTAGCCCAATGGTCATGATAGCAATCCTTTGGGCATTTTCATTTTATTTTATTTTTTAAATCCTACTCCTTTTAACCTTTGGGCATTCAACTTACTTTTAGCTTTTAATTACAGAGAAGAAGTAAGAAGAAACAGTAGGCCAAACTTATCCCACAGTCGAGAAACCTCTCTTTGAATGCACTGATGCGGTCTCTTCCTCTTCCTTCTCCTCTCATGATCAGCAAAATTATAATTTTTTTTTGTTTTTTGTTTGTTTGTTATATGATTTGGGGCTTCTTGACAATATGGGATTCGATATTATAATGGAAAATGCCGGAGTGGTTCTTAATCTGATCCTTAACCACATTTGCAGATAGAGCTTATGTGTTTGAAGCAAAAATTTTGGTTGTCATTCATACCATTGAAATTGCTAAATTTTTCAATTACAATAATCTTTGGTTTGAATGTGACTCTATGTATGTAATCAATTTAATCTTTGATAGATGTTTGGTTGTCCCCTGTTCTACGGTTGGATGGTTGGATGGTCTAATTACATGCATTCAGAGATGTAATTATACATGGGCTAAGGTGTGCTCAAGCCCACACCCAAAGTGTAAAACTTTTTATGGTATATATATATATATATATAAATTATAACAATATAGGTTTGGGAAAAGCTTGTTCTGCGGCACCGTTGCATTGCTTGTTTTTCATAAACTTCGAAGTTTCTCATATCTTCCTGGAAGGAAATGATTGTTGCAGATTTTCTTTCTAAGGCCGCTATCTCAGTTAATTACTTTAGTTGGTTACCTCATTTTCCTTTGTGTTGTGCTAGATGACATTAGTTGGATATTCTAGAATGGTTTCACCATTGTTTTGGTTAGTGATTTTCTTATGCTGGTGTTGGTTTTTTCCCTCCTCTGTGTACTCTTTAATTTGTTCTCTTAATAATATTTTGTTTTTTATGTGGTTTGCTTGTTTAGGTGCCGACCTAGTTGTGATTCTTCAAGGTTAGTACTCTAAAATCACTTGTTTACATTTCCTGTAAAGCAAATACCCATTCTCAATTCAATTTATTGTTTTTTTCCTACTGAAATGTTTCTTTTGCATATTTAATTAAATGGGTTTAATATCTTTAATTTATTTATTTTTCTTTGTGGCTAATCTCTACATAGAGTTAGCATTTTTTATAATCAAATTAGCATAGTAATAATAATTCTGCATATATAATTTGAGCTAGCATTCTCTTTTATGCAATATCTTATTATTATTATTACCCATATGAATTTTGGCTTATTTTATCTTGTCATTAATTTTTTGTATCATCCAATAAAAATCACTTCCATGTTTTCGGTATGGATATACATCAATTCCAATGGAAATTCAATGGATTTAGACAATATTCATGCTAATCTAATATAGTTTGGTTTTGAATTGTTTAATCTAATTGAATCCAAATGTAAGAAAAAACTTTAATCCAACCTTGATCAATCTGGATTGATTATTTGTATTGGTTTAGAGTAGATCCAAATTGTACTTAATCCAATTTTCAATGTCTAAATTTGAACAAATTTTATACCAAAACTTGATTAGCTAAAATATGTATTCTGATATAAATAAATCATTAAACCAAAAAAACTATTAATTAATTAATGTCAATGATAACATGCACATTGATTAAAAAAAATTATAATATGCATAAAAAAATATCACATAACTTTTTAACTAATTGTATCAACGGCAAACACATGCTACAATACCGAAGCTAAATTACTTGTAAGTAATTGATTTCATATAACATAAACTAATGTTGTTATTAACCAAGAAAACCACCTGGGGATCAATCAAAAAAATAGGCCATGAATGAGGAAGTAGTGGGCCTTTCACCCTCTTTCTAGTGACTTAGGGTGCTGATCTAACAAATGCACTTCAAAGGGAAGGAAGCTAGGTTTCCTATGTTTGAATCAAGTATTTATTTTCATTTTGAAAGGGGGAATGAATTCCTCCTATTTGCGCCCTATTTGTCCATTATATTATTGATGTAACTTTTTTTAGGCTTATAAGTACACCGATTATTATGGGACTCCTTTTGGTTAAATGATTTGAATTCCGTATGATAGTTATAATACTGTTTTTTTTTTTTTTTGTTAGAATAAACTATGCTACTCTAACTGGATTTATTTGGTTTATTTATTATTATTATTATCATTTTTTTTCTATTCATTCTTAGCTCATTTTGGAAACTTGAGTGATTTTATTTAAGCATTTGGTGCCTTTTATTCTTTCCTACAAGCTAGAATCTATAAATTTTCAGAGCATATATCAACTAACATTATAATTTCATTAATAAAAATTGTCGAAGTTGTAAGGTGATATTATAGTGGTGATTAATAAATGTTTTATTGTAAAATTCATTTCAATTTAGTTAACTCATCTTAGTTAAACTAAAAAATATATAAATAATTAAGTTTTGTTACTAATATTGATTTTGTATTTCTTTCAGCATTAGAGGAGTAAGTGATGGATCAAGCAGAAATTTGCAGCACAAAACTTGCAATCGTAGAGTTACAAGTGCATCCTGAGAAAATTGCGCACATACACACACAGATAGAGAAAGAGAGATAGATAAAAAGATAGAGAAGCATTGGCAGTTTGTCCCTCATTAATGTAAGTTGTTTTTCTGAATAAAATAGAAAATATTATGCAAACTAATTTTGCATTAATGTAATGAAATTATCGTTGAACCTTTGTTTTCAGTATGGATTATTTTAGAGATAAAAAGTCATCTCTCTGTAAATTGATCAATTTTGAACCTTTGTTATTATGATATTGTGATATTGTGTTATTTGGTGTGACTACAATGTTTGTATTGTATGGTTAGAATGTGAAATTTATGTGAAGCTGTGTTTTTGTTGAATTTAATAGGATATTTGAATGTAAAACCATAATGTTTGAGATTTGTTGAAACCATAATGTGTGGTTGGTCTGTTGCCTAATATATAATGGACAGTAATATATAAAGGTGATTGTAGCTTTCACATGCTAGATTACCATTGAGTTTCACACAAAATGACATATTGTCCTTGAGGAGGAAGTATGCTCATGAGACTTATAACAAAGAACTAAGCATATAAGTTTGGGAAGTAAACTAAAGATGTATCATTTTTCCTATATTAGCATTTAAATGTAAAGATAATAATGGATTATTTTGATATTCATTTATCGAAGATAATGATGGATTTTGTTGTAAAGATAACTAATTTTACAGTCTATAAAATGTGGCTTGTTTATTAGAATTCCATTTTGCACAAACCCCTTATATTCAACTCAATTCAAGCTTCTGGAATTTTCAGTTTGTCGAAAAGAATTTTCTCCAAGTGGAAATCATTTTCTTCCTGTCAGAAAATATTTTCTCCTGTCGGAAAATGTCAAAAAATATTTACTCTTGTCAAAAACTAATTTCCTCCACTTAGAAAATCAATTTCTAGTAAATAAATAAATTAATATTGGGGTCAAAATAGATGAACTCTAACATCATCAACTCCTTCATTATTCATTTCAGGAAGCATATCATTATTATTATCCGGCAACTCATATTCAAAATCTACATCATTATTATTAACATCATCTGATTGTATACTAACATCATCCCCTATTGCATTGTAATTCTCATAATGATCAATATTATGCAACTGCTCATACTCCTCATTGTTAGGAAACCGTTCAGCATAGTCACCTCCAACATCAACTCATTCGCGGATGTTAAATGATGTCTAGGCCCCACGAACATCAACTTGATCTCTAAACTGAGTTTCATGAACCATAATTTCCTGAGATGTAGCTTGAATAGGTTCAGTACCAGGAACTTATGGTAGACGAATGCCAATTGGAGGACAAGCATAAGAATGAAGACTACTCCCACCATTCGAAGCAAAGGCTATTTGATGAACATTTCTAGATACATGTTCAACTTTCGAAATCGCCTTAAGATACAATGAAGGCCAGATCATTGTCATCCCTCCATTCCTCACTTATTGAAGAAAACATTTCACATCCTTATCATTGTATATTTCTGTAGGACCTAACTTTTCTGCACATCGTTCATATATCCATTTTAGCTTTAACAAATATTAATTTCAATCTATCTCAATAGAATTGAAAACCTCATCCTCTAACTCTGATTTTGTGCATCTCTTGCCGACGGAAATCATTATGTTTTTACCATTTCGATACTCCCAATTACTACCATTATTTTGTATCAATGTTCCATTGTGTACAATCGCAAATATAATATCATCATCTTCTATTTTACTACAAAATTAAATGAATAACGTTTAACTAAATCAATAAATATTTAAAAATATGAATAATACTAAACAAACATATTAACTGTTTTAAAAAAGTTGATTCTGTTTTTTTTTTTTTTTTTCCCCTCCAAATATAGAGTTTTCCTGCTAGCAAAAAATTAGCGGAAAATTAGCTAAAAATTTATGAAAACTAACAAACTAGAGGAAAATGGTAGAAGTTTATCTTTTTCGCCAATTTTCCTCCAATTTTACTGGTTTTCACGATTTTTCATTTCTACATAATTTTTCTCACATTTCCACACTATTATCACCTAAGTATCTTTAAACTCAAATATAACAGCTCATAAACTAATTTATTACATACCCATATTAAAAAAAAAGTTTAAAATTACAAAAATGAGAAAATATGGGAATAAGAGAAAAAGAGAAAAAAAAATTACCTAGCTTTAGCTTCAAAAGTGAGAAAATACTATAAAAAAAGAGTGAGAGCAGATGAAACGTCAAGGAGAACAAGCTCACTAGTAGATGAGATACACGGATGACAGCAGATGAAATGCATGAGTTACTTGAGAAAGGAGGAAAAAAAAAAAGGGTAAGAGAAAAGATATGTTGTAATTTTCAATTTAACCAATGACATTTTGATCCATAGTTTGCTAGTTTTTTTTAAAAAAAAAAAAAAATTGGCTATTTTTCAAAAAAAACCCCCACTTTTTTTCTGTACTATAGCCCACCCTTTGAGACCTCAAGGATCTCTATGGACCTTGTCTAAGGCAGAATTTTTTTTTTTCCCCTACCCTTTGTTTCTTTTGTTTCTTTTCAAACACACCAAAAATTTCCAGTTTAATTGTGTTATTGTTGTCCATACGAGGTAGGATTACCCCACGGTTCAACTGGTTCGGCCGCCTTCGAATATGCTCACACCTGGCCCAATTGACACGTCAGCTTTAAGTGCCACCGCTTTTAATTTTCAAAATGTTGAATTTTATTTATTTCTTTTTTGGCTAAAATGAATTTTATTTATTTCTCTTGACTATTGTGACACCCCTCTTATTGTCCCCTAATGTATTAACACACGTGGCTAGTGTTTTAAAATATGCTTTTTTCATTTTTCTTGGCTTTAATTTAGTCTTGAGCCCCATATATTTTCTGGTAGAAAAAAAAATAATAATAATAAAAAAAAGTCCGCTTTCTCTTTTTCTTCTTTTGTTTTCTTCATATGTTAATTCCATTCATTTTCTCCATGTAAAGCAGCACTAGTTATGCCCATTAAATAAATGAATCATTGAGTATTATGATCCACTCCTTTACAACAATTTCGGCTTCAATAATATTCTCTTTTCCGTTTAAGCCTGCCAAAAAAGCCGATTGATGATAGAAGCAACCAGTATTTATAAATAGCCTATTCTTTGTTCAGCCAAAAAATACATATCAGCTTCAAAGGAAAACAGCACTTGGAAAACTCTAGTGTAGTAGTTTCAAATTTTTCCTTGTTAAGAAACAAATAAAGTAGCATGGGTATTTGTTAATATTTTTGGATATGGGTTTGGAAAAAGAAATCATCAAAAATGGAAATGCTTCACTAAAAATGGATCTCCTATTTTTGTTAATATCGTCTTTTCATATTTTCATTTGTAATAAATTTTATTATCTCTTATATTTGTTAGATTATTCTGATGGATTGACATTTTGTATTTTTTTTTTTTCCCTTTGAATTTGAGTTGGTACCTTTGATGTTATAAAAAATATATTAGTCATATTATTGATATTTTATATGTATTATTGAGTTTTATCTAAATTATAAAAGAGTTTTGCTGAACTTTCGTTAAATAATTTGATAAACTTCTCTAAACGGAAGACCTCCTATCAATTTAATTAAAAAATAAAACAAAAATAAAAATAAAAGGCATGAAAATATCGTTAGAGGTACTTTTAAAAATATACTTTTTATATTCAATGATTCTCTTTATCATTAAAAATGATAATTAAAAAAAAGCTGTTTATTTTAAAAAGCCCCATTTAACAATGCTCTAAACAATACTCTATTCAACCTAAATGAAGCCTGAAATTAAATACAATCTTCAAATTTCAACAATCTCTATTAAAAAATAACATATATATATATATATTATAATTTTTTTTCTGAATAAAACGTGTTATATGTAAATCCTAATAAATTAAGCTCAAGAAGGTCAATACATATATTAAATTAGTCAACCAGTAGGACTTTTATTTAGGTAGGACCGTAGGTATAGGTGTTATTATTATTACTATTATTTTTTATTTTTATTTTTATTTTTTTCTTTTTTTTTGTTTGGTACCGAAGGAATTCATGAACGCAGAAAAAGAGGCCTTCTCAAAATGAAGGCAAACAAAAAAGTCTTGCGATGCTCCCAAAACAATCAGATGTGACATGTCAACTACGATCAGTGGGAACCGGATGAGAGTCAACATTGTCGATATCAAAATCAAAAACACATGCAGAAGCAAACAATTTCTTGGTACACCAATCACTTGGATACACACCTCCTTAATTGCTATATATTTTCCCGTCCATGGCCCACAGCTGATTGACTGTTCCACTTCGGCGTCTCAGTTAGGCATGTAGTCCAAAGCTCCAATTTAAGCAGGTGACACAAGCGTGCTAAGAAAGTCAAAGCTCTGTAGGTGCTGTCTGTGGAAAAATTAAAAGCTGGTAAACTAGGAAAATTTAACAATGAAATTAATTCCACTTGACTGAGTACTTTCTGGCTTAGAAAACAACAAATGGAAAAGTAGACGCTGGGGGTTGCTATCCGGGGAAGAATCGAACTCTTCAATTTGCTTGAATTTAATGCATTTTGGCCCAATTAAAATTTTTGATTAAAATTGATTTCATATTTAACCAATGTTAAAATATAGCTTGATAAAATTTAAGCTCAAACCATTTTAATGGTTTGTCAAAAATTTATAGCTTTTTATATTGTATTTTTTGTTCCCATTATTTATCACAACTTTCTACATTCTATGTGTTGAACCCTCATTTTCTCAGGGTGGCTGTAATACCACCTTTTGTGGGACCAAAAATTTAACTCGACAATAATAAAACAAACATAAGTTTGAAAGTTAAATTGAAACATTTTAAATTTAAGTATCAAATCTGTAATTTTTCCAAATTATAAAACTAAAGTGTAATTAACTTTATAATTTATAAGAAAAAAATTTATTTACTCTTCAATTTTGTCATTATTTCTATACTTTTGAAAAATTATTATTTATTTTATTTAATTTTCTAAAATTATCAAAAAAGGCTACTTCATTAACTTTTATTAATTAATTTTAATAATTTAAAGTCAAAATTATATTTTTACAATATTTTTCAATCATATAATATAAATTTATTTTATTTTTTAATTATTAAAATTAACTAGTAAAAACAACAAATATATTTATTTTGATATATATAAAATACTTAATAAAGATTAATAATGTTTTGTTATATCCAACCTTTAAATAAAATAATAACAAAACTGAAGCAATGTAAATGAATTTACGCTGACTTATACAATTACAACTTACTTCCCTACCCTCAAAAGCAATAGCCAAACTCAAACTTGTTGTCTATAAATATGGTATCATTATGTAACATTCCCTGTATCATTTTCGTTTGGTAAAAATATTCACCGTAGCGTTTTTCCTCTTAGGAATCTCTCTTCCTATGGCCACAGCAGTTTCCCCAACCCAAAAGACAGAGGATATTCAGCAAAACAAAATGACAAGCATCAAAGACCTTGCAGAATCAGGTGGACTAGCCTCTGTCCCTTCTGAATACACTTTTGCCTCAAATCCGAATGACCAAGCAGATCAAAATGATCCTGATCATTCAATGCCCACCATTGATTTCTCTCTTCTCATGTCCACCTCTCCTGATCAACGCGCCGAAATCCTCCATGACCTACGCAAAGCTTGTGAAGAATGGGGCTTTTTCATGGTGACCAACCATGGAATTCCTGAGAGTCTTATGAAAAACATGATTGAGGTTTGCCAGGGTTTCTTCAATCTACCAGAGGAGGAAAAAAAAGTGTATCAAACTAGAAATTTGCTGGACCCCATCAAGTGTGGAACAAGTTTCAATGTTGAGATTGATAAGGTTCTTCTGTGGAGGGATTTTCTCAAAGTCATATCACATCCTCTGTTTCATTCACTTGCTAAGCCAGAAGGATATAGGTAAGTTTAATTAGTTTCTACAAAATCCAAATTTTTTTTTTTTTTCTTTTTTTGAACTTAATGAGTTTTTCTTGAAACATTATATAGTGAGGTCTCGTTGGAGTTCAGTAAGAGAATCAGAGAAGTAGCAACAGAACTACTAAGAGCAATATCAGAGACTTTGGAATTGGAGGCTGACTACATAGAGAAGAGCATGAATTGGGATCAAGGATTACAAATCCTTGCTGCAAATTATTATCCAGCTTGCCCAGATCCAGAAAAAGCAATTGGAATACCTCCTCATACTGATCATGGTCTTGTGACCATCCTCATACAGAATGATATGGGTGGTCTTCAAGTGCAACACAAAGGAAAATGGGTCAACTGGAATGCCATCCCCAACTCTTTAGTGGTCAACCTTGGTGACCAAATGCAGGTATATATGCATTGTATCTTCGATTATGTGTTAGATGAACTGTTAGTAAAAAAAAGGAATGATTTTTAGTTATTTTTTTATAATTTTTATTCACAAAATTGGTTAAAATAATATTGAGATTAAAAAACCGTTTTCATTTATATGTTTTAGCTACAATGAAATACAATCATGACAAAAAAAATCTAATTCTTTGGTATTGGACGTTTAGGTGACATGTCATGATGTTCTAACATTAGATTCAGTACCATCAGCATAATAAATGGTACTATAATAATTTCGTTCAAAATATTTATCAACCAAAAATATAGATTAATAGTGAAATAAAAACATATATATCTTGAATATTACTCTTAATTAGTATTTGAAGGAGTAAATTTGGTTTAATTTGAATATCTGTGCATGGTGTATATACAAATAGATCCTGACGAATGACAAGTACAAGAGCGTGTGGCACAGAGCTGTCGTGAACAACAAAGCTCCAAGAATATCAATAGCAGTTCCGCATGGACCATCACTGGAAACGGTAGTAGTCCCAGCACCAGAACTGGTAGAGAAACAAGGTCGACCACCGGCTTACAAAGGAATCTCATACCATGACTTTTTGGATCTTCAGCAAAGCGCCAAGTGCTACATGAAGCCTTGCCTGGATGAAATCCGACTCTAGACGACGACTATACACCCGTCATTTTCTTATCAGGATAGTCCTGATACGAAATTTTCATATTATATAAATAAATATCCATCATCTAATTGATAAATTTATATGCTCTGTCATATAAATATTATTACATTACTTCTCGTATTATTGAGCCTAAGAGTTTTGAAATCAAAGATTAGAAATAATTATATTGAATGTTTAAGCTGTTTCAATAACACTATATAGTCATTCTCTTCCCAAAAAAGAAATCACCACGTATATTTTTATTTATTTATTTTTATTTTGGATCAATATTACAATTTAGATTTTAGCAGCAGAAAAGTCTGGACTCTAGACTTAAAAGTATATTCTATAAATACTATATGTGATGAGTTTGGTGATCCATTGTTTAGTAGATAATGTTATTGATTAGAACAAAAATGTTGAAATTGTGATTTTGGTAGGTGATGGGAGTTTTCATTATAAATTGAAAGTATGATACCACCCAATTTCTTCTCCTAAATTGTCGTATGCGGATCCAAAAACGTTTGGTAGGAGGGAACAATTGAAAACATATTTTTTTGAAAGGAACTTAAATTATAATTATTGATAATAAAACCAAAAATATCCATTCTACATAATTAGTAATTTATATTTTCTATCCAACAATTATAGTAATGTAATATAAACAATGAAATAAATAGAAATAATATTTAAAGAGATAAATATTTTACATGGAATAAATCCGAAAACTAATTAAATAAAAATTGTTCAAATGAAATTAATTGAGCTAGTATTTTATTTACAAAAAGGTTATAAATTTGTGAAAAATATTTTTAAATGTTAGAAATGAGACACCAATGAAAAAATTATTATAAAAAATAAAAAAATTAAATTGAAATGGATTTTTTAAATAAAAAACAAGTTTTAATAGTGAAAGATATTAATAGATATATATATATATATTTTCCCTTGAAAAATAATTTGTACGCTTATACAACAGTATTTTTATGGTGTTTAATATAATATTAGATGTTGGATTAGACAAATTCATTAAATTAAATGGAAAAATTAAGCAAAATAAGAAAATATGTGAATACTAGATAAGAAACCATAAATTGGGAAGGGCACTGCCAAAATTTAATTGATAATCAAATAATTAGGCTTAAAAAAAAGTTAAAAGTGTTTAAAAAATAAATTGAGAGGCGCATAGGTAGATCCGTTCACGTGCATAGCTCCATTTTTATTTTTATTTTTTAAATTGTACCAAAAAAACTAATTTTTGCAAAAGATACATAGTACATTATACATAGACATGTGGTCTCAAACAAGGTTGACAATTTCTATATTGATGAAAATAACAAAGATTTAAAATATATAAATTTTCATGAAAATATTGGAACGTATTGAATGTCAATAAAAATTTAAGAAAAACAATGAAAATTTATTTAAAAAAAAAAGTTATTAAAATTTTAGAATTAGCTTATTTAATCAATCAATTATCAAATTGATTATAAAAATTATAAAAATATTGAATAGATATTATATTTTTCATAATCAATTTAATTTATAGTAAATGATAGTGATCATAAATAAATTATTATTAATAAAAATATGCAAAAAAATATATATTTGATAAAACAATTAGTAGAATTACATTATATTTTATAAATATCATCTCGATACTTATAGAATTTTTAGATGGTTGAAAATTGTTGGTTTTTTCTTTTTTCTCATTTTGAGATGTGAAATGTAAAAAGTAATTATTAAAATATATATCTCCTTGATAAGTTTTATATAATTACTAATATGTCAACTATAAAGATCTTATGTTAAATGTAGTGGTCTTTGATGTTTAATATAATATATTATTAATACCAACTCTATATAATATTGTATTTTCATGTTATTATTATTTATTCTTATATAATCAACTATTAATTTATAATTATGAGATTCTAATAAATTCATCGTATACAAAAATGTATAGTAAGTATATATATACTTTATCAATAAATAGAACCTACACTATGCGAAAATTGATATCTAGCGGTAATCACTTAGTGACACTACGAAACAAACGCATCTGAAAAAATAAAACCGCGGCTCTGAGGTTAATTTGTTAGTAAAAATTCAATAAATATACGATGCATCCAAAAACTATCGACCTCAAAAGGTCGCTAAAAACAAAAACACGGGACACATCCGTTACGGGTCGCTAAATGTGGAGCTGACCAGAGTCGCCATTAATACTGCATGTATATATTATTTGAATTGTTTTATACGTTTAAATGCTACTCGTGAAAAATGAATACCAACCACTAATCTATGTTTACATAATAATAAAATTTAATTATATAAGATTGTTGTTCAATTATATAATTTTTCTTCTATAGTTTATTTTTACAAATCTCTTAAATAATATTTTTTTATTTCAACTATAAATAACCAGTAAAAATATTAGAGCAACATAACTGAACTGATTTTTTTGTTTTTGTTTTTTTTTTTTAACTTTTTAATAAAGGTAACAGGCGATGCACTATTTAGATTATGTGTCCTCTGTAATCTTCCCTTTACTTTTTATTTTTTTTAAAGTTTTTTTAAACAATCTAATTTTATTTCAATAACAAATAACCAGTAAAAATATTAGAGTAACAAAACTGAGAATTTTTTTTTAATATATAGTTAACAGGCGACGCACTATTTCGATTGTGCGTCGCCTGTTCACTCTTACCCTTTTTTTTTTTAGTTCTTTTAATCAATCTGATTTTATTCCAACAACAAATAAGCAATAAAAATATTATAATAACATAACCGAGCTGTTTTTTTATTTATTTTTTATTATATATGTTACAGGCAATGCACCAATTAGATTGTGCGTCGCTTGTTCTCTTCCCTTTACTTTCTAATTCTTTTTAGTTTTTTTAAGCAATTTATTTTCATTTCAACAACAAATAACTAGTAAAAATATTAAACCAACAAAAGTGAACTTTTTTTTTTTAATATATAGTTAACAGGCGACACACTATATAGATTGTGCATCGCCTGTTCTCTCCTCCCTTTTTTTTTGGTTCTTTTAATTAATCTAATTTTAATTTAACAACAAATAACCCATAAAAATATTAGAACAATATAACTGAGATGTTTTTTTTTTTCTTTGGTTATATAAGTAATAGGCGACGCACCAATAAGATTGTGCGTCGCCTGTTCTCTCTTCACTTTTTTTTTAGATCTTTTAATCAATCTAACTTTATTTCAATAATAAATAACCAGTAAAAATATTAATGCGCCAAAACTGAGCTGTTTTTTTTTTTTTTAATAATATAGTTATCAGGCGACGCACTATTTAGATTGTGTGTCGTTTGTTATCTTCTCCCTTTTTTTTATTTCTTTTAATTAATCTAATTTTATTTCAACAATACATAACCAGTAAAAATATTAGAGCGCAAACTCTGCTTTTATATATATATATATAGTTAACAGGCGACGCACTATTTAGATTGTACGTCGCCGGTTCTCTCCTCACCTTTTTTTTTTTTTTAGTTCTTTTAATCAATCTAATCTTATTTCAACAACAAATAACCACTAAAAATATTAGAGCGGCAAAACTGAGTTTATATATATATATATATATAGTTAACAAATGATGCAGTATTTAGATTGTGCGTCGCCGGTTCTCTCCTTATCTTTTTCTTTTTTAGTTCTTTTAATCAATCTAATTTTATTTTAACAACAAATAACCAGTAAAAATATTCGAGCGCCAAAATTGAGCCTTTTATATATATATATATATATATAGTTAACAGGCGACACACTATTTAGATTGTGCGTCGCCTGTTCTCTCCTTATCTTTTTTTTTTTTTTTAGTTTTTTTAATCAATCTAATTTTATTTCAATAAAAAATAACCAGTAAAATTATTATAATAACATAACCGAGCTGTTTTTTTATTTATTTTTTATTATATATGTTACAGGCGATGCACCAATTAGATTGTGCATCGCTTGTTCTCTTCCCTTTACTTTCTAATTTTTTTTAGTTTTTTTAAACAATCTAATTTTATTTCAACAACAAATAACTAGTAAAAATATTAAACAACCAAAAGTGAACTTTTTTTTTTTTTTAATATATAGTTAACAGGCGACGCACTATATAGATTGTGCATCGCCGGTTCTCTCCTCCCTTTTTTTTTGGTTCTTTTAATTAATCTAAGTTTAATTCAACAACAAATAATCCATAAAAATATTAGAACAATATAACTGAGATGATTTTTTTTTTTTTTGGGGTTATATATGTAACAGGCGACGCACTAATAAGATTGTGGGTCGCCTGTTCTCTCTTCACTTTTTTTTTAGATCTTTTAATCAATCTAATTTTATTTCAATAATAAATAACCAGTAAAAATATTAGTGCGCCAAAACTGAGCTTTTTTTTTTTTTTTAATAATATAGTTATCAGGCGATGTACTATTTAGATTGTGTGTTGTTTGTTATCTTCTCCCCTTTTTTTATTTCTTTTAATCAATCTAATTTTATTTCAACAATAAATAACCAGTAAAAATATTAGAGCCCAAACTCTGCTTATATATATATATATATAGTTAACAGGCGACGCACTATTTAGATTGTACGTCGTCGGTTCTCTCCTCACCTTTTTTTTTTTAGTTCTTTTAATCAATCTAATCTTATTTCAACAACAAACAACCACTAAAAATATTAGAGCGGCAAAATTGAGCTTTTATATATATATATATAGTTAAGAAATGATGCAGTATTTAGATTGTGTGTCGCCGGTTCTCTCCTTATCTTTTTTTTTTTGTTCTTTTAATCAATCTAATTTTATTTCAACAACAAATAACCAGTAAAAATATTAGAGCGCCAAAATTGAGCCTTTTTATATATATGTATATATATAGTTAACAGGCGACACACTATTTAGATTGTGCGTTGCCTGTTCTCTCCTCATCTTTTTTGTTTTTTTTAATTCTTTTAATCAATCTAATTTTATTTCAATAAAAAATAACCAGTAAAAATATTAGAGCGCCAAAACTTAGTTTTTATTTTTATTTTTTTATATATATAGTTAACAGGCGATGCACTATTTAGATTGTGCGTCGCCTGCTCTCTCCTCATCTTTTTTTTTAGTTCTTTTAATAAATCTAATTTTATTTCAACAACAAATAACCAGTAAAAATATTAGAGTGCCAAAACTGAGCGTTTTTATTTTATTTTTTTATATATAGTTAACAGGTGACGCACTATTTAGATTGTGAGTCGCCTGTTCTCTTTTTTAAAGTTTTTTTTAGTTTTTTTTTTTTTATATATATATAGTTAACAAGCGATGCACTATTTAGATTGTGCAAAAAAAAAAAAATCAAAATAGGACCATGCCAAGAATTGAACCCAAAACCTTCTACACTCTCAAGTAATCACCACACCACTAGGCCAAATGACTTGGATGTAATAATACAATAAGAACTAACTAATATAGTTTTAGGCGACGCAGTCTTTTAAGAAAGAGTCGCTAAATAGATCAAAAGGTGATGCATTTGTCAATAACTGCGTCGCTGTTTCACCCAACCAATTTTTAACTTTTTTTCAATTTGAAAGTTGTTTTTAGTAATTTTTTTAATTTTGCATATGCTTATTCTTTTTTTTAATTTGTAGATGAGTAATTAACAAAACTAATTAAAGATTAAAAAAAAACATGGAATAGGCGACGTGTTTTAATGGAATTGCATCGCCTGTTCCTTCAATTTCTTTTTTTTTTAAAAAAAAAGCAATTTAATAGATTTTCAATTTTTAAAAACAAATAAACTATCATTGACCAAAAACTCATGAAAGTTAAGCTCATTTAACATACTTATGTAGATAAATTGGTCAATAAATGCCTGTTGAATTAGAAGTCTATATTTGGTACCCTATCTCAAATTAAGTCTTGAGATATTTTATATCTTCTCTATACACATATATGTGAATAATTGAGAAAAGCATTGATAAAACTATTTTCTATTTTTAGATCAATGGAATTTATGTTCATTGGATTGCTACATGAATATATTTGTAGATGAACAATTAAAAAATTATTTAAAGATTATAAAGAAAATATAAAAAATGAAATAGGTGACGCTTTTCGACCATAATGCGTCACTTAATTCCACAATTCAATAACAAGTGACTCTTCTTGAAGAGAATGTGTCGCCTGTTCTCTTAATTAAAAAAAAAAAAATTTGAAAGACATGCAAATTTTATAAAGAATAAAGGTGTACTTGAAAAACAGAAAAATAAACAGCAATCTTCGATATTTTGTTTTGCATTTTTAAGAAATATTTTCAGTTTTTATTTGTAGATAAAAAATAAAAAATTAATCAAAGAAAAAAAAATGCAATTGGGAGAAAAAATGCGTTTTTGCCATTTTTTGAAAATTTTTGGCGCGTTTTAAAATTTTTACGCGCTCCTTTGATTCCTTTTTTTTTTTTTTTTTTTTTTTTAAATTACATCAAGTACACTACCTAATAGATATTAGATTTGGAAGCAATCTAAGAGAGACTTGAAGAGTGAGATATTTTGGGTTTCATTTTTCATTTGCCTACGTTGTCATCGGCTGGGAAGCTGGATTTCTCTGTGCCGCCCTCGTGATTTTCTGGGTTTCTTCTTTCTTTGTCTACATCGTTTAGGTGAGTTTCTTTCTTTTTTTTTTCTTTTTTTTTTTTTGTGGTTGGCGGAGACATGAGGTGGGTTGTTTTTTTTTTTTTTTTTCATTTTAATTGCAGATTAGGTTTGTGATAATGAGGATGAAATTTTGTTTGTGATATTGCTTGACATTGTTTTGCTAAGTTCAACAAGTATTTTATGTTGAAGATCAACTTGATTTAAGATGGTCTATTGTTTTAACCTCACCACAATATTGTACTTTTGTTGAAAAAGATGTTCTTGGAGATACTACAATGGCTCACAATCTATTTGTCATATAATTGCCAAGTATCAATGAAAATGATAATGAGGATGAATGTGAGAGTGACTATGTTTGTAATGACTGTGAGGGGAGAAATATACCTCGCCAAATCTTAAGAACAATGGTAATATTCTTTAAATTTTCATTTACTAAATTACAAATTTAATAATGATTAATATTTTATTTATTTTGTATAAGTGTTAATAACTTTTTTAATTTTTCCATATACAGTATGAGGGTGTAATATCTCAACAAGAGGACGTCAACTTCCATCTCAATGAGTATGCATTCATGGAAGTTTAATTAATATTAAATTTGTTATAAAAAATACAATAGTTTACAAATTATGTAAATATATGTCAATAAGATGATATTTAATTTATTTGATAATTAATTTGTTATGACAAAATATTTATTTTAAATTTTTGTATTCTAATTATTTTGGATGAAGCAAGTTTTTGTTTTTTTGTATTTTAATTATTTTTATATTTTTATTATTTTAATCACTTTTCACAAAATTTAAAAAAATTTAAGAAAAAAAAAGAAGGGGTGACGCATTAACAAATAATGTGTCGCTAAAAGTATCGATGCGTCACTAAATAGCCGACTCTATTAATGCGTTGCTAAATAGTCAACACTATTAATGCGTCGTTAAATAAGCGATTCTATTAATGCATCACTAAATAGTCAACTCTATTAATGCGTCGCTAAATAGTGATGTGATTCCGCCCGAGCCCGCTCAACCGATAACCCGCTGGGGTGCTGACTTGACACGAATGAAGACTAGGCCAATCACAAGAGCTCAAATTAAGAGATTTAAGGACAACCTGGGAGTATTTATACAGGGGGTAATCAATCTCAATAGAGCTTGTCCATACTTGAAGATACAAAGCCTATTATAAGCATCCAAGTGGTGGAAGGCGATACGGACCCGGGTGACGGTTTTGGTACATTTTTGGAGTCCGGGAAGCATGAAATGGTTCCAATGCTTTATGGGTTCAATACATATGCCTAAGAGGTCATGGAATCAAGTTAAAGCAGCCTCAAATGCAATCAAAAAGGGCTTGTACGGACAGCATCAACAATTTGGCCGAATTTGCTGTATTGCTTGCTGGCTTTACTGTATTTTACTGTATTAGCCTTTTCTTATTTTTCCAAGCATGGGCAACGTGTGGGACTTCATATTCAGCTTATTTGGCATCCTAAAAAGCATCTAGAAGGTGATTTGAAGCTCAAAGAGGTCAAAGATTGATCAAAGTCAACTTGATAAAAAAGGCTAGCATTTTTTAGTTTCCTAATTTGTTTTTACTTTTTGTTTTAGGAAACTACCATTACTTTTTGGCTTTTATTTATTTATTTTCTGGAAAAATAACTTTAGGAAGGTTTTTATTCTATTATTTCCATTGTAAATTAATTAATTCCTAATTTAATATAAAAGAATTAATTAATCAAACTTAGATTAAGAAAGGAAGTATAGTTTCAGCCAACTAGGTTTCTTTATGTGTGGTGGCTGGTTTTCTTTATGTTCTAGGGTTTTATTTCATGGCTTTGTAGCCTATTTAAAGGTTCAGTTATCAATAAGAAAACAACTTTGATTTGATTGAGAAAATACTTGTGAGATTAATTATCTCTTTGTTATTTGAGAACACCTAAAACACCATTAGAGAATTGGTTGTTTTAGCTTGACTTATCAATAAGTTTTCCATCCCCTATTATGGCGTCTACATTATACCAAGGTTTCTAACCACAGGTTGATTAGGGGTTGAGGTCCATTCCATTAGAATTTGAACTTAATTGAGATCCGGACTAATATAATACGGGTTTAGGAGCAGGTCGTCCTAGGTTCGTATCATTTGGTATCAGAGCGAGGTTTTGTTCAGGTTTGATCTATCTTTATTTGTTTTTTTTTGTTTTTTTTGTGTTATTCTGCAATTTTAGCATTAGGTTAAGGTTGCATCCATCCCATACACGTTCTGCATCTTTAAAAAAAAAAAAAAAAAAAATTCATTCCTAGTTGAATTAGGTTTCCTAGTTTTATCGTATTTTTGTTTCCTAATTTGTTGGTTGTCTTTTATCATTGTTCTTGATAATTTTGGTTTTTGTTGATTTTCCTTTGCTGTTTTAGTCTTAGAAATTTGCATTCATATATTAAAAAAAAAAAAAAAGAGTTTGCGGCAACAATTAAAAAAAAATAAAAAACTGCACATTTGTGTTTATTTGGAGGTCACGGGTTTGGTGTTTGTTTTGGAGTTGGGATTGTAATTTTGGTAATTATTCTTGCTACTGCAGTTGTTTATGTTCTGTGAGTGAAAAAAAAAAAAAAAGGAGGTAAAGCCGAATAAAAAAAAAAAAGAAAAATATTTCGGTTTGTTGGAGTTTGATTTGTTTGCTGGAAATTTGTTGGAGCTGCTGGTTTTTGATTATTTATTCAATATTTGAATTGCTGGGAAATTATTTCTGCTGCTGGATATTTGGATTTTGAGTGCTTAACTTATTTGGATTAAAATTAGTTAAAGGAATTGATACAAAACCTGAATTACAAGAACATCAACCAACACTTTTCTATAATTTTGTTCTCTTTGATTCTTGTTCGTATTTGAATTTCTTTTTCTAGAATTTTGTTCTTGAACTCATAATCTATTACTATCTGGTCCAGTTCTTCAAAATTCCAAATTTTTCTCATTAATTTGCTTTATTTTGTCTAGAAAAACTAAAAATAGGTATTTTCATTCCATTCGGTATTTGTTTATTTTTGCTTACTGTTTTGTTGATAAGTTTAATTAAAACATACTAGTGATCTAATTGCTGTTTTGTGGGTGTTTTAATTAGAACTTTGAGATAATTCATTGAGTGGAAAAAGGCAAGAGTGTGTGAGCTTAAAAGAGGGTAAAAGCCGAAACTAGTGTGCAAGCACGAGTGTCGAGACCTTGTTTGAGTGAAACACGTGAGGGAGTGAATATTGTGAGGATTTATTTTATTTTTGCAGTATTTTACTAACATGGTAGATTCTAGAATAAGAAGAGGAGATCCACCCTTGAGGATCAATGAGGAAGAGTCTGTAGCATTCCAAGGCCGAATACAAGAAATAGGCAAGAATTCCATGGAGGCCAAGGCCGAGGACGAGGAGGTCGCGAGAGGCCGAGAGAGGAATTTGATGAGGAGCCATTCGACGGCGACTTTGAGGAAGGTATGGATGAAACCTTTGCTGTCCAAGATAGGGCTGGCCGTGGGAGATATAGGAGGGAAGATACAGATGATGATTTGGGAAATATCAAGGTTAATATCCCACCTTTTATGGGTAAAAGTGATCCCGAAGCTTATTTGGAGTGGGAAGAAAAAATGGAGATGATCTTTGACTGCCACAACTATTCGGAAGGTAAGAAGGTGAAGTTGGCAGCAATGGAGTTTGGCCATTATGCACTCCAATGGTGGACAAATGAGCAAAGCACCCGAAGGAGAGTTGGTGATGACTTAATTACAACATGGCGACAAATGAAAGGAGCCATGAGGAAACGGTTTGTGCCATCCCATTACCATAGGTTGCTGCATCAAAGGCTTCAATCTTTGTCTCAAGGAAGTAGGTCCAATGCTTTATGGGTTCAATACATATGCCTAATAGGTCATGGAATCAAGTTAAAGCAGCCTCAAATGAAATCAAAAAGGGTATGTACGGACAGCATCAACAATTTGGCCGAATTTGCTGTATTGCTTGCTGGCTTTATTGTATTTTACTATATTAGCCTTTTCTTATTTTTCCAAGCATGGCCAACGTGTGGGACTTCATATTCAGCTTATTTGGCATCCTACAAAGCATCTAGATTCTGATTTGAAGCTCAAAGAGGTCAAAGATTGATCAAAGTCAACTTGATCAAAAAGGCTAGCATTTTTAGTTTCCTAATTTGTTTTTACTTTTTGTTTTAGGAAACTACCATTACTTTTTGGCTTTTATTTATTTATTTTCTGGAAAAATAACTTTAGGAAGGTTTTTATTTTATTATTTCGATTGTAAATTAATTAATTCCTAATTTAATATAAAGGAATTAATTAATCAAATTTAGATTAAGAAAGGAAGTATAGTTTCAGCCAACTAGGTTTCTTTATGTATGGTGGCTGGTTTTCTTTATGTTCTAGGGTTTTATTTCGTGGCTTTGTAGCCTATTTAAAGGCTTAGTTATCAATAAGAAAACAACTTTGATTTGATAGAGAAAATACTTGTGAGATTAATTATCTCTTTGTTCTTTGAGAACACCTTAAACACCATTAGAGAATTGGTTGTTTTAGCTTGACTTATCAATAGGTTTTCCATCCCCTATTGTGGCGTCTACATTATACCAAGGTTTCTAACCATAGGTTGGTTAGGGGTTGAGGTCCATTCCATTAGAACTTGAACTTAATTGAGATCCGGGCTAATATAATACGGGTTTACGAGCAGGTCGTCCTAGGTTCGTATCATTTGTGGTATCAGAGCAGATTCATGAGAAGACACGAGCAAACATTGAGAGGAGGACCGAGAAATATGCAAGGGTGGCTAATCAAGGCCGAAAATCAATGGTGTTTGAACCTAGAGATTGGGTGTGGCTGCATTTAAGGAAAGAAAGATTTCCCGTACAAAGGAAATCAAAACTCATGCCAAGGGGTGATGGACCTTTTCAAGTTTTGCAGAGGATAAACGACAATGCCTACAAACTTGATCTACTGGGTGAGTATAGTGTTAGTGCCACCTTTAATGTTGCTGATTTAACTCCTTTTGCTGCAGGCAATGACTTCAAATTGAGGACAAATCCTTTTCAAGAGGAGGGGAATGATGCGAATCCACCCGAGACTGTTCGACCGACAACCCGCTGGGGTGCTGACCCAATACAAATGAAGGTGGGACCGATCACTAGGGCCCAAGCCAAGAAGTTCAAGGACAATCTTGCTGTCTTCATGCAAGGAATAAGTCATAGTCAAGAGGGGTTGGCCATATCTAAAGAACCAATACATGTTTTACTCATACAAGCAATAGAAGCCAAAATAGGGCCGGGTGACATTTTTGGTGATAATAAGGAGGCCGGGTTGTATGAATTGAAACCCCATCCTTATGGGTTCAATTCATATGGAGGATGAGTCATAGAAACCAGCCAAAGCATCTTCAAAGCCGACCAACAAGGTGGTTTGCGCACAAGGGGAAGAAAAGGCCGGATTTGCTGTATTCCTTGCTGGCTTTACTGTACTGTATTAGCCTTTTCTCATACTTTCAAGCAAGGGCAACTTGAGGAACTTCACAATAAGCTTATTTGCCATCCCCCAAAGACTATTGAAGCTGATTTGGAGTCCAATTGGATCAAAGAAGGGTCATTACCAACATAGCCGAAATTTACCATTTTTAGTTTCCTAATTTGTTCTTACTTTTTGTTTTAGGAAACTACCATTATTTTTAGGTTTTTATTTATTTATTTTCTGGACAAATAACTTTAGGAAGGTTTCTTTTATTTTATTCTTTCCATTGTAAATTAATTAATTCCTAATTTAATATAAAGGAATTAATTAATCAAACTTAGATTAGGAAAGGAAGTATAGTTTTGGCCAACTAGGATTCTTTATGTGAGTAGCCGGTTTTACCTAGGATTTTTAGGGTTTATTTTGTTTCTTTCAAAGCTTATTTAAAGGCTTAGTTATCAATAAGAATTAACTTTGATTTGATTAAGAAAATACTTGTGAGATTAATTATCTCTTTGTTCTTTGAGAACACCTAAAACACCATTAGAGAATTGGTTGTTTTAGCTTGACTTATCAATAGGTTTTCCATCCCCTATTGTGGCGTCTACATTATACCAAGGTTTCTAACCACAGGTTGGTTAGGGATTGGGGTCAATTCCATTAGAACTTGAACTTAATTAGGATCCGGGCTAATATAATACAGATTTAGGAGCAGGTCGTCCTAGGTTCGTATCATAGGGTACTCTATTAATGAGTTGCTAAATGGGCAACTCATTAGCGACTAATATATTTAGCGACGCTATATGAAACAGTTGCTAATATATTTTTAGCGACATTGTGGTGAAGTGTCGCTAAATAATGCGTCGCTATAAGTGTATTGATAGAATGCGTCGCTAAAAGTCAATATGCGTCGCTAAAAACTCAAAGATAGGTAGCTCTCATACTGCGTCGCTTGTTGTCTTATAGATTTAGCGATAGGACGTTAGGCGATGCTGTACGATACGTCTTTCTTTATTTTGTGTGATGCATTTACTGCATCATTTATCAATGCGATTCTAATAGTGCTATCAAGATTATTTAATTTAATTCATTCCATTTTATTCATATCATTAAATATTTGAAAGAAAATTAAAAGATACAAAAAATCACTAAAGTTAATTTGGTAAAACAATTTACTAAACATTAATAATATTTATGTATATTAAAAAATTTATAGATATTTTCAAAATTTTCATAAAAATTTATGAAATTTCGATGGATATTATAAATTTTTTAATCAAATTATTAAAGATTTAATGTGTATATTTTGATGGAAAATTTTATTGAAATTTTAACAAAATTTTGATAGATATTATGAAAATTCTATCATATTCATTTGAATTTAATTTTTTTTATCCTTTAAAAAATTAAAAAATTAAAAAAAATTCTATAAAATTTCATATATTTAAAATCTTAATCTTAAACAAGGTTTAAAAAATCGATATTGATGAAAATATCGAGAGTTTAAAATACAGAAATTTCTATGGAAATATCGGAAAATATTGAAATTATAAAAAAATAATGAAAATTTGTTCTAAAAAATGGAAATTTTTATTGAAATTTTAGAATTAGCTTATTTAACCCATCAATTATCATATTGATTATAAAACTTGTTAAAATATTGAAATATATGTTATATTCTTTTTAGTGAATTGATTTATAATAAGCATTAATGAGCATAGATGAATTATTATTAACAAAAATATATCAAAATATACATATATGATAAAATTATTTATTAACTTAAATATATAAAACAATTATTACAAGTACATTACAGTTCATAAATGTCATCTTAATACCACATAGAACTTCTGGGTGGTTGAAAATCATCGGTTTCTTTCTCATTTTGATTTTGAGATGTGAAGTGTGAGAAGTAGTTATGAAAAAATATATTTCTTTGGTAATTTTGCATATAATTATTAATATGCCAACCATATGGATATTGCATTATTGGTTAACTATGTGCATAATTACTACTCTCTAACGGTTGAGTTTGAGATGGTATCCCTGAGTTGTTATTTGATGACATTTCATAAATATCCATTGAAGAAGAGTTATGAAAATGACTTTCAACCTTGATAAATAAAAAATTCATAAAAATCAAATTTTTTTCTTGTTATGACATCTCCATTATAGAGTTCTCTTTACGTATATAGTCTTTTCCAACAGTATCGAATCCTTGATCTGCATCTCTACTCTCATGATCTTCATCTTATGTTGCATGTGTGTAATATTGTTTACCAGTAAATGGATTTAATCCAACTTCTCGACTTGGTGATTCTCTTTGGTTACTACCTCTTCTAACTTCTTCAAAAATGACAAAAAAAAAAAAAAACTTGTGAATTGTCAGGATTTTTTTATTTATTTTTCAAACAGACATTATTATTTTACATGTATATATTTCATCATCTATTTATCCACATTTGTAAAACAGATATTCCAGACAATAAAATTTACCATGTTAAAAAATATAATTTACAATCTTTGTATTTTACTTTATTGATATTCAATAAGTAGAACTTATTAATGTTATTTAATTTAATTCATTCTATTTTGCTTATATCACTAAATATCTAAAAATCAATTAAAAGGTAAAAAAATTATCAATGAAATTAATTTGATAAAAAAATTTACTAAATATCAATAATATTTATGAATTTTTTTAAAAAATTAAAAAATTTCCATGAAAATTCTATATTTTTTTATCAAATCGTTAAGAATTTGATGTGGATATTTTACGAAAATTTTCATGGAAATTTTGGCGAAATTTTGAAAATTTTAATAGATATTATAGAAATTTTATTAATTTCTATTTCGAATCTAAATTTTTTTTTGACCCTTTCAAAAACTAAAAATATTAAAAAAATTCCAAAAAAATATCAGATTTTTTAAATGTTAATCTTAAAAGAGAAGCATAAAAACATCTAGTGATGACCATGATCATTATAATTTATTTTGTTCAAATTGTTCAACTTTTTTTTTCTTCGAAAGACAAATTATTCAAAATTGGTGGGTAAACGTTTCTTTTTTCTTTTTCTTTGAATCTTTGAAAAACATCCATTCGTTTTTCCTTATCTAGTGTTCACATATTCAAAATTTGTATCATTCATAAACTCCTAAAATGTCAAAAAAAAAAAAAAAAAAAAACGTGGTGCTTGAGAGAAAAATATACTACAAGAGCATAAACGACACGTTTTGTCGCCCTGGTCCACTCGAAAAAGCTGCCCAGCTTTGAATTAGCCAGCCTATCGTTTTACATGGTAAAAAGCTGGAAAATTTTCAAGTGGTACTGTTAATTTTCAAAATGTGTCACCCCTCTCATTCTCCTGTAATATATCAACACACGTGGCTAGTGTTTTAAAACATGTTTTTTTTTTTTTTTTTTTTCAGCCCCATTTTTATGTTGCGAAAATAAATAGATAAATAAATAAAATAAAATAAAAAGACTGCTTCTCTTCTTCTTCTTTTGTGTTCTTCAAATCTTCCGTTCACTTTCTCCATGCAAAGTAGCACTATGCCCATTAAATGAATGAATCAGTGGGTATTATGATCCATTCCTTTGCAACAATTTCGGTTTCAATAATAGCCTCTTTTGGTTGGTGATTGTTTCCTTGTGGAAAAGGTTCAATCTTTATTAAAAGCTCACTATGGCTTTAAGTGTGTTTTCTAGTCTAGGGAATCTAATTATGCAGCTTATAGAGTTGCTAATTATGCTGTTACTTTGGATTCTTTTGAATGCCGGTTAGAAAAAAGCCCTGTATGGCTTCTATCTGTTTTTCAAGATGATGTTTGTACTGGTCTTATTTTTATAATTGATTTAAAAGTTATCAATATTATTTTATATATTATATGAAAAAGGATTTATTGAAAAGCTTAGTGTAAGCTGTTTTTACTGTTGGAATTCAAATTTTCAGTTGAATTGGACTTTATTAGTATATTAGTACCTATAAGATAGTACTTTTTAATGTGTATATATAGATGTATATTATAGTTATTTAGTAAAAGTCAATTTTCTATTTTATCTACTAGTAATGTATACATTAATTTATATATCTATTTACCATTAAAAAAAAAAAAGTTAATTTCTAATGTTAATTTTTCTTGTTATTAAGTTACAAAAAATCAGTAAGTTTATTCCTAAAAATCATTCAATCCATAACGATCTCTTATTCCAAACTTCGTAAATAGAAATTTGTTTTTCACTTGGAAACACACAGCAATTGAAAATTTATTATTCCACACAGCAATAGAAATTTAATTATTTTTTCTTCTTCTCTCAAATCTTCCATATCTCCTTTACAAAAAATTATTTTACTACTGTCAAATATATATTGAGTATTACAGGTATTTTAAGAAGTTTGTGGGAATTCTTTTTTCGTTTTTTCCGTTTAAGCCCGTCAAAAAAACCGAACGATGATAGAGCCAACGTAATTATAAATAACCCGTTCTTTGTTCGGCCAAAAAATAAAAATCAGCTTCAAAGAAAAACAGCACTCTGGAAAACTCTGCTCTAGTGTAATAGTTTCAAAATTTTCCTTGTTAAGAAACAAATTAAGTAGTATGGGTATTTGCTAATACTTTTGGCTCCGGGGTCTGGAAAAAGAAATCATCAAAAGGAAATGGAAATGCTTAAATGAAAATGGGTCTCCTATTTATTTTTTTGTTTATTTATTATTATTATTATTTTTTCCATCAAACATAGTTTTGAAACCACCAATTGAGTAATGGGTAGGACTAATTTGGCCAACAGTGCAAAACTTTTTATTTAAAATTTTTATCCTCATTGAAAAATATCGATTTGAGGTGGGAAATCTCTTGTGGTATTTATATTTTGTGATGCCTCTGTATTTAGTTTGTCTCACACAAAAGGAGGAGGATAACGAAGGGGAAGGAGAGGGACGGCAGGATAGTTGAGACAGAAGTAAAAACTAAATTAAACATTTTAAAAATTGGAAGTGCCATGTTGATTAGACTAGGTGTTAGAATATAAGAGATAGTCGGATCAGCCGCAATGTCGGACGACCTATTGAAGTTTCCTCCCATATAAACACACAAATTAAATGCTTATCTTTAGGTGCAACCGTATCTCAATTAATTCAAAGTGATTAAAAATTAGATTTTGTCAACTAGTAATCCCATTTAATTCAAAGAGATTAATTTCATCTAATCATGTGTACTGTAGAAAGTTGAGAAACCTTCACAAGCTTTTCAAAAGCCAACTCTATCAATGGTTTTTTTTTTTTATTTAAAAAAAATGTCTATGAATGATGTATATTCCAAAAAAAGAAAAAACGAAAAAAGAAAAGAAAAGAAAAAATGTAAAAAATGTCAAGCCATCAGAAAACAAAATGAAAAATAAAAGATAATAATAATATGCATTTGTGTGCCCTATTATACCCTATTATCAAATGTGTCTCTAGGCCCTTATTTGGTATGAAGAATGAAAAATAAAATTGATAAAAATTGAGAGATGGAAAACTAGAAGAATGAAAATTTTTATATTTTTCCTTCCTATTGTTTGGTATGACATAAAGAATGGAAAACTATTTTTTATTGGATGATTAGTATGGAAGTGAAAAATAGAAAGAAGAAAAAAATTTAAGTTTAACTATTTTGTATTTACTGAATGTTTTTCAATATTTTTCATTACTATAATCCTTCTATAACTGACGAAATTGTTTTTGATGGAAAACTCATCTTCTAATTTTCCATCAATCCTCTTCTCCTTCTTAAGCAAATAACCAATCTATTTTCCCTCATTCCACTTTTCCATCTATCTTTTTTCCTTCCTTCTACTTTGCCACCATAACAAGCAGAGGCTAGGATCATTGACTATTATTGTGGGTTGTTTATAAATTTTAGAGGTTTATTATGCTATTTCAAAAAGAGGATTTTTGTCTGAAAATAAAAATTCAATAAAACACAAAAAGAGAAAACTTAAGAAGACATTGATGAAAGGGAAAAAAATTCTAATATATTGTTTTATATTTTGTTGACTAATGACACACAAACAAGGTATATTTAGGGTAATTTGCCTCATTGAAAAATTAATTGGAATAAATGGTTTATATTCATTATGATATTTATTCTCTTCAGAATAATGCTATAGTTATCAAACTTTTCACCAAATAATATAATAAATAATATATCAATATTTAACTTTTTTTTTTGTATTTTATCTATTTATCCATATTTAATTATATGAATATTTTAAATAATAATATATTAAGGTAATATTTGGTATATGTTTTGAAAAGTCAGAAGCAGCTTTTAATTAAACGCTATTTTTAGGAATGTTTGAATAATATTTAGAAAGTAGTTTTTGATGTGAATCCGTCCGAATCCGAACAACAGACAATCCATTGGGGTGCTAACCCAATACGGATGAAGATTAGGCCAATCATTAGAGCTCAAGCCAAAAGCGTTAAGGACAACCTGGCTGCCTTTATACAGGGAGTAATTACTTCTCAAAAGGGGTTGTTAATACCCGAAGATACAAGATCCGTTTTAAGCATCCAAGTCTGATACGAACCCGGGTAGCTGTGTTCGTGAAAGTATGTACTCTAGGCAGCAGGAAATGGCTCCAAACACTTCATGGATTTAATGAATATCATTAAGAGGTCATAGAATGAAGCTAAGATAGAATCAGAGGCACATAAAATGGGTTTGTGCGCGTAGGAGGAGTTTTGGTAAAAATTGATGTATTGTTTGCTGGCTTTACTGTATTTTGCTGAGTTGACATTTTCTCTGTGTTCCAATCAAAGGCAATGTGTGGACTCAATGATCATCCTATTTGGCATCCTACAAGGCATATGAAAGCTGATTTGGAGCTTAAATTAGTCAAAAAATGGTCAAAGACAGCTTAATTAGAAATATAGTCAGTTTGTGTCCTAATTTGATATTGACTTTTTGTTTTAGAAAATTAGTCTTTTATTTGGTTTCTATTTATTTATTTGCTGGACAAATAAACTTAGGAAACAAATAAACTTAGGAAATTTATTATTTTATTATTTTCATTGTAAATTAATTAATTTTTAATTCAAAATAAGGGAATTAATTAATCAAAATTAGATTAAGAAAGGAGAGAGAAAATTCAGCCAAGCTTGGTTTCCTAATCCTTTTGGCCGGTTTTGTCCTAGGTTTTTAGGGTTTTACTATTTTGTGAATCTAGCCTATTTAAGAGCTTAGTTTTGAGGAAGAACACACCTTTAATAATATTCAGAAATTATTTTGTGAGAAAAAATTCTCTTTGTTCTCTTTGAACACCTAAAACACTATTAGAAAGTGAGTGTTTTAGTTTTAACTTATCAATAGGATATCCATTACTTATTTTGGTGTCTTCATTATACCAAAATTTCTAAGCACAGATTGGTTAGGGGTTAAGGTTTTCCCATAAGAACTGAAACTTAATTGAGATCCGGACTAATATAATATGGGTTTAGGCACGAGTCGACTTAGGTTCGTATCAGTTTTGCCATAGGAAGTTGTAAGGGGGAAAAAAAAAAAAAAAAAAAGAGAGCCAAATCTTCTAAAATTGAGCTTGGAAAGGAAACCTGAAAGCTAACTAGTCCAATTCTATTAATAAAGGGTAAATTATGCTTTAGTACCCTTTATTTTCACCTTTTTTTTTTTTTTTTTTTCATTTTGGGGGTCTGTAAAAAATTTTTTGACATCTGAGATCCTCTACTAACTAAACTTTTAAATGCTAATGTTTTCTGTGAATATTTGCTCACATGATACTCACATGACAAATGAAACGATTTCTATTATATTTTCATGTAGTTTTAGAAAATTTTTTGAGAAAAAATGGTTAAAGAATGTAAAATACAAACTCACTGTTGAATACTCACAGTTTTGGTAGATAGATGACACGACACACGCACACACAAAACACCTTCCATTAAACATCGATTGTCTAATTTTCCTCCTTTTAATTTCTTAAATATCTTCATTTTTTTTTCTTAAATACAAAAATATTTTTAAAAAAGAAAAGTGTTGGACAATGCCAGCACGTTGCATATATAAGAAGTACCATTGTTAATTACTAAAGTAGAAACACAGTCAATCACTGTGACAAACATTTGTTCGGCAATGTCGTCATCACCCACCTCCACCACTTTTACTTTTGGTAACGATGATGCCTTCAACAACCTCGATGCCCCCACCTTTGACTCCCAATCGTCCACCCTCCTCCACTCCATCTCTAAGCATGGCGGCTACGCTTATGTCTGCATGACCACTTTTGCCATTTCTGGCAACTTCTGAGCCATTGAGGAGGCTAATGAGATGGTGTGGGAGTAGCTTCACCCCAGCCTCTACACTCGGTCTTGCTCATCTAGCTAGATGCCTATTTAATGGCATGCCTTTGAGTGGTGAAGCTCCATTCATCAACACTAACTACAGGAAGGCATTTAGGGCTTTGGATATGGGCCTTATAATGGGTGGTTCTGTCTTTAAGAAAGATTTGGACTATCTGGTCAATAAGGTTTCTACTAAGGCCAAGAGGGATGGGTTCCAGTTCAGATAGTTGGTTAGTTCAGGGCGAGATTGACAAGGTGGAGAAGAGGTTCATCCTTTTTAGTTTTACTGTGGTGTGTGCGTGCATGGTGTTGTCGGCCTACCAAAACTATGAGTATTAAACGATGAGTTTTGTATTTTACACTTCTTAATCATTTTTTTCTTCAAAAATTTTTCAAAATTACATGAAAATATAAGAAAAATCATTTTATTTGGCATGTGAGTACCATGTGAGCAAATTTTAACAGAAAACATTAGCATTTAACAGTTTGGTCAGTAAAAGGTATCAGATGTCAAAAAAATTTTTACAGACCTCAAAATGAAAAAAATGTGAAAATAAAGAATACTAAAGTGCATTTTTCCCATTAATAAATCTAACCTTGTAGAGCTTACAACAATCAACAATAGAGAAAAATCAAGTTTAGACTCAAGCTTGGTGATGACCAAGCTTTTTTATACAAACAAGAAAGGATGAAATGAGTTATTTTGACTAGCAGTCCTGAATACAAGCTTGTGTGGCATAGCACAGCCAATGACTCAACCAGTGACATAGTGCTGGAGCATTATAATTACAATAGATTTGCACTACCCTACTTGATAATAAAGAGAGACAAAACACACCATATAGCTAAAACTAATAAAAAAAAAATGAAATTGAAGCTCACATGTGGACCAATGGAATTTCAACTAGCAACAGTAATTAAAATAAACCCTAAGCCTTTATTTTGAAGGATTAGCTCAACTAAAGCACTCAATCATAGCTTGATTCGCATAGGTAATAGCATTCAAGCTTCTGCTCGTTGACCAAACTGTATTAGTCTCCTTCATATTGAGAAAGCTCAACCATGAGCGAGGAAGAATATGTTGAAGCTACATTTGGAGGATGGTAATCAAAGAGATTTAAGACGTTGAAGGTGGATGAGATACATAAATCTCAAGGCAGATCAAGCTGGTATGCATTATCTTTACAACGCTTGAGGATTTAAAATATGGTCCCATCTTCTTCTTCTTCTTCAGTTTGCACTAACTAGAAATCTTTCTTTTCGTATATGAATCATGACCAAGTCTCCAACATTTAAATTCTTAAAATTTTGATGGGCATCTGCTTGAGCTTTGTATTTCTACTTTGATGTTTGTAAAGCTTAAGTGACTTGGTTATGAATTGAATTGATGTTGTTGGCAAAATCGATTGTTGGCTTGTCAACCCTTTTAAGATTATTGTAATGTATGAGGTTAGGCTAGGAACTTTAGTGTAAAAAATATAAAAGGGACATAAGCTAGTGAATCAATTGGTCATAAAGTTATACGCAAATTTAACTTATGCCAAAGTTGAACTCCATTGCTTTAGTTTGTCACTAGCTAAGCTTCTTAACATATTCTCAAAAGTCCTATTGACAACTTCAGTTTGTCCATCAATTTGGGGATGGTATGCAGTAATGAAGTTCAAGACATTGTAAATCTTTTCCATAAGGTCTTTTAAAAGTGCCAAATAAACTTCACATCTCTGTCACCAGTGATACATTTTGGCACTCCATGCAATCTAACAATTTTTCGAAAGAATAGATTGGAAACATAGGAAGCATCAATGGTTTTCTTGTCAGGTAGAAAATATGCCATTTTAAAGAATCCATCAACAACCACTAAGATATAGTCAAACCTTTTCTACATCATAGACATTTCAAGAATAAGTCCATGGATAAGTCTTCCTAAATGTTATTATGATGAAAATCCTCCCGAACCCACACAACTAACAACCCACTAGGGTACTCACTCTATAGGGATGAAGACTGGGACAATCACTAGAGCTCAAGCCAAAAGATTCAAGGAAAACCTGGCTGTATTTATATAGGGTGTAATCCATTTTCAAAAGGGCTTGTCAATACCTGAAGATACAAAGCTTGTTTTAAGCATCCGAGTGGTGGAGGCCGATATGGACCTGGATAGCTGTTTACGTGCAAATATGGAATCCGGACAGCAAAAAATGGTTCCAACACCTCATGGGTTCAATAAATATCACTAAGAGGTCATGAAATCAATCCAAGGTAGAATCAAAGGCAAACAAAATGAGCTTGTGCGCATAGGAGGAGTTTTGGCGGAAAATTGCTGTATTGTTCGCTGACTTTACTGTATTTTGTTGAGTTGGCATTTTCTCTTTGTTCCAATCAAGGGAAACATGTGGGATTCATAAATAATCCTATTTGTCATCAGACAAGGCATATGAAAGCTGATTTGGAGCTTAAATTGGTCAAAGATTGGTCAAAGCTAGCTTAGTTAGAAAGATAGTCAATTTGTTTCCTAATTTGATTTTAACTTTTTGTTTGAGGAAATTAGTTTTTTACTTGGTTTCTATTTATTTATTTTCTGGAAATCAACTTAGGAAAGTTATAATTTTATTATTTTAATTGTAAATTAATTAATTACTAATTCAAAATAAAGGAATTAATTAATCAAAATTAGATTAGGAAAGGATAGATAAAATTTGGCCACATTAGGAATCTAACATGCTTGGCCCATTTTGTCCTAGGCTTTCAGGGTTTTATTATTTATTATTTTGTGACTCTAGCCTATTTAAGGACTTATTTTTGAGAAATAACAATAATATTCATAATTTATTTTGTGAGACAGAATTCTCTTTGTTCTCTTTGATTACCTAAAACACCATTAGAGAGTGAGTGTTTTAATTTTGACTTATCAATAGGGCTTCCATAACCTATTGTGGTGTCTTCATTATACTAATATTTCTATAAGAACTTGAACTTAATTGAGATTCAAGCTAATATAATACGGGTTTAGGTGCTAGTCGACCTAGGTTCGTATCATTAGGAATTGGTAAAGGATCATATAGTCCAATGTTTTGAGAAGTTCTTTTAGTTGTTTGATAAGTGCCTCACTTATAAACAAAATATGCAACATCTTTTTTAAGATAAGGCCTATAGAATTTGGCATCAAGTAGTGAAATGGTCATGTCCTTTCTTGTATGAGCTACTAGTCCTCTTGAGTGCAATTCTTAAATTCATTTAAACTTGGGTGATCCAAAGGACTGCATAGTTGAAGACCTGTAATAGGTAGCTACTGTAGATATAAAATTCACCAACCGGTTCATAATACCAAGGTTGTACCAAATTTCTCTAAAATCTAGATCTTCTACATATAGATCTTTAAATGACTCAAAATTACTGATTGTTGCTTGGATTGTTTCTAACAACGTCATCTTCCTATTTAGTGCATTTGCTACTTTGTTCATTACTCTAAATTTATGCTTGAACACATAAACTTTTGAATGTATTTTATCCACTAGCATGAACATGATTGTTTTTCTACTAATATTGGATATATTGTAGGGCTTTGTGATCATTGTTAATAATGAACTCCTTAGTAACTAGATAATGTTCCCAATGTTTGAATGCTCTCATTACTACAAATAAATCTTGAGCATAGGTTGTCCATTTCTACCTAGCTACACTTAGTGTTTCACTGAGGTACTCTATTGGCCTACCTTGTTTAGTTAGAATAGTGCTAACTTTAATGTTAGATGCATCAATTTCTAATTCTAATACCTTGTCAAATTAGGTAGAACTAACATAGGAGCTTCACTTAATTTCTATTTCAACAATTGGAAGCTCTTTTCTTGTTTAGAAATGAAAGTTGCTTTTCTTTAAACAATATATAATTGCACCAGTTCTAGTACTAAAGTCTTTAATAAACAATCTATATAATGTGGCAAGACCATGAAAGATTCTAACCTCAATAGTAGACGTTGGAGATTTCCAATCCTTGATAGTTTGTACTTTCATTGAACATATTTTTATGCCACACTGATTAATAAAACATAAGAAACATTAACTTTGGAATTATGAAGTCACATTTTTTTAGATTCAAGTAGAACTTATTGTCTTATAAAATTTGAATGGCTTATTGTAAATGTTCTAGGTGTTTTGATTTTGAGTTACTATAGATAAGTATGTCATCAAAGTAGACTACCACAAATTTCCTAATGACAAGTTTAAAAATATGATTTATATATCTCATGAAAGTACTAAATGCATTGCAAAGGTCAAATGGCATCACATGTCATTCATACAGTCCTATTAAGTCTTGAAAATTGTTTCCATTCATCAACAGGTCAAATTCTAGTATGATGACAACCATTTCTCAAGTCCAGTCTTGAGAATGGACATACACCACCAAGTGTGTCAAGCAAGTCTTTAGTCTTGGATTGGGAATCTATATTTCATTGTAATTTGATTGATGGATCTCTTGTCTACACATATGCTCCAAGAGCTATCTGTCTTTGGTATTAGTGCAGATATTGCACAGGGGCTCCTTATGAGATGTTTTTGCAATAAATCATCCATAATTCCTTATAGGATCTCATTTTCTTAAGGGTTCATTCCATAGTGAGGTAAATTTGGTAAGGATTCACATAGGATGAAGTTAATTTGATGTTGACTTTCCTTCATAGGTGGTAATATGTCAGGTAGATCTTTGAGTGAAATGGAATGGAATTTGTCAAGTAGTTTCTGAACTTGGAAATGTATTTCTTGTTGCTTTCACTATTTGGAATCTGTATGTGGGATTACTTAAGCTGTGGCAACAATGGCAAAAATATTTGGTTGATATTTGGTTTTAAAATGAATTTGTTGCAAGAAATGGTGAGCAGACCTTGGTTTTGGAATTGAAAAGTGTTTTGTTATGTGTTTTTAGGTTTAATGGGTTAGTATTTGTGGCTGTTTTAGGCTTGGGTTTCATTTTGCTAGGTAGGGGAACCATTTATATATTATTCCACTTAACAATAGTTATTTTCACCATCGCGAAACACATTGTTGTCACACTGCCATGGCCTGCAAGCGAGATGTGATATGCATCTATATCCATCACATCATACACTATCTCTTCTGCATAATGTTTGGCAATGCTAAATGGTACTAGACACATATTAGTAACTTTGGTATCATATCATTTTCTAATCCGTTCAACAGAATAGGGTTAGGATGTTTCATTACTGGAAGTTGTATAGCTTTAATTAGAGCCATAAATACTATGTTTTCATTGCTTCCATTAGCAATAATGACTTCACACACCTTTCTATTGATAGTGCATTTATTTTGAAAGATGTTGTGCCTTTGAGATTACTTAAATGTTTTAGTTGTTTAGAAGCTTTTGCATAATTTGTCAAATGGTTGTCTTTAATCCTTATTCACTAAATCCTTATCTTCAGTCGATTCCCTTTTTGCATTTTCAAATTTAGCATGGTCACTTTTAGGATATTCTGCATTTGCCATGTAATTTACATGCTTTCTAAGGGAAGCTAATTCGATTTATGGCAAGGTTGGTTACATTTGAAGCGTGAGGTTTTTGTTGATGGTATGGTTCTTTAGTGTTTGGTCTAGGTTGTTGGTCAGGTGGCTTGGTATTTATGGTTAGTGGTTTAAGTTTGCCATTGTGAAAGTTTGAAAGTGGCTTCCATTTAGTGGGAGCTCAAAGGGTGCTTCTATGTAGTTGCCTCTCAACTTTAATTGCCAAGTTAATGGCATCATCCAGAATGCTCAGTAAAGCTAATTCAAGCTCGTCTTGAATTGACAAGCTTAAGCCATTCAGGTATCTAATAACTAGCTATCTTTCACTCTCATTTAGGCTATTCCTAACACTCAAACTATAAAGTTCAATTGTAGATAACACTCTTGTTGCCTTGATTACAATTATGGTATTTCTAAAACAGGATTCTATAAAAATCTTAAGGTAGAAACCTTGTTCTCAACAATTTTCTCTTTATTAGCCAAGTTTAGATTGCATTTTCCCCTTTTATGTGCATGTTGCAATTCAATTGTTCTTAGGTCAAAGTTCCCCCTATAAAGCACCACTTTGACTTTATTCTTTTCTAAAACATTAGTGGACTCAAGGGAAAGCCTCAACATTATCAATGTAATCCAAAAATTTGTTAATGCCCAAATTACCACCGAAATAATGAATATCTATCTTCAATTTAAATTCAATGTTGATGGTTAGCATTGTACCTGCTTTTCTCCCCATAAGGTCATTGATAAAAGTTCTAACCACTAAGTACCTCCAATTCATCTTCAAAGTTCAAATCAAGGGTGGATTGTTTTTGAAATTGATGTTGTCATGGAGTTTGAGCAAAAGGCGATGGTTATGGAGCTAGGATTGCTGATTCAGAAATGGAGTCTTAGATAGATCTAAACATTGCTGGAATGGGTTGTGGTGAAGTTTGAGGAATTTGCGGCACCAAAAAGTGAGTGTGAGGATTGTTCCAAGCTTACATCCCATTTACTACTACAATCATTGTCATTCCATTGGTGAAAATGGAGCAAAAATGGTCGAATAATATACCGAATCGAAGCTTGTGGAACGAGGATCGCATTACCGGTCGATGGTGGTGGCCGGAAAGTTTTGGCCGGTCTTGATCTCCTCGTATCTCGCAAACCGCTTCGAATTTTGGAAATTGGAGGCCATATTTGGACTCAAAGGACCCAAAATAGGGGGAGAGGGGTGGCAATTTGGACTGGGCTGGCCGGAAACGGCGATAATCGCCAGAAAAATTTCAACCCGCCGCGGCGACTTCACCGGCCCGATCTAGGTGCGTCGCCGGCCGGCCGGTCGCCAAATTTCGCTGGTGAGCTCACTGGCGTGTGGTCTTGGACGGTGGCCGGCGCGTGTGGCAAGGTGGTGGCCGGAAAAGATAAACACGGGAGAGAGAGAGACGGCCGGAGGGAGAGAAAATGAAGGAGAAGGAAGAAGAAGGAGGAAGAAGAAGAAGAAAGAAAAAGAATTCCTCCCGTGTCCCTGCCCCTTTTTCCCCACGTGGGGAGAAGAAAAGAAAAAGAAAAAGGAAAATAAAATAAAATAAAAATAATTAAATAATATTTAAAATAATATTATATAAAATAATAATAAAAATAATAGGGTATTAAGCACGGTTGACATGTGGCATCTCACCATGGTGACACATGGTCATATTTATTAAGTCACACGTGGCACATCGTTACACGTTTAAAAATAATATTAAAATAATACAGTATTTGAAAAACTCTACAGGTCCATAACTTTCAAACCACATGTCCAAATCGAACTTGCCGCTAGTCTACGGACTCGTACCGACTAGTACTTCACAACCATGTATGAGTCAAAACTCAACTTTGCATGAATAAAAAGTCAACTTCGGCACCCCTTGGACAATTTGGACCCCAACTTGTTTTACTCATAACTTTCAAACCGTAGCTCCGTTTTCAACGTGCTACTAGTCTACAAACTCGTACCAATGTGTACTTCGTAACGGTACCTCAGTCAACCTAGAATTCCAACCGGAACAAAAAGTCAACTTTTGACCCCTTCCGGTCAACGGTCAAAGTCAAAGTCAACGGTCAACGGTCAACCTCTATCAAAGTTGGAAAATTTCCGTTGTACTTTGGGGCGGGGTGTTACATTATACCTATCTAGGCTGCCATCTTCTTTGAATTTTGTTTTGTAGACCCACTTTGACCAACAATATTTCCATAAGCAGGCTGTGGCACCAATGACCAAGTTTTATTTTTATGAAGTGCGTCCAATTCTTCGACCATGGCTTATGGCCTTTGCAAAGATTTAAGAGCTGTTGTGAAAAGTTCACATAAGATATCATGTAATTGAGAAGGAGATGGAATGATGGTCTCGACTTGTGTAGAAGAATTTTGAGATGTTTGAATAGTAGGTGGAGTTTGGTGAATAGTTGATCGGATGGGTGAATTATTGGTGAGAATGTTTGAAGGATTAAAATTTTTGTCAAAAATGGGCTGGTCACATGAAAGAGTTTGAATAGGCATGGAGTTGTCATGGCAACAAAAATCCAATTGTGTCCAAGGAGGTGGGCCCGTCGGATGGGTAAGTCAATGAAGAGTTCACATCAGATATCATGTAATTGAGAAAGAGATGGAATGATGGTCTTAGCTTGTGTAGAAGAATTTTGAGGTGTTTGAATAGTAGGTGGAGTTTGGTGAATAGTTGATAGGATAGGTGAATTATTGGTGAGAATGTTTGAAGGATTAAGAGTTTGGTTAAAAGTGGGTTGGTCACATGAACAAGTTTGAATAGGCATAGAGTTGTCATGGCAACAAAAATCCAATTGTGTTCGAGGAGGTGGGTTGTGGGATGGGTAATTCAATGAAGAGTTTACGTGAGATATTATGTAATTGAAAAGGAGATGGAATGATGGTCTCGACTTGTGTAGAAAAATTTTAAGGTGTTTGAATAGTAGGTGGAGTTTGGTGAATAGTTGAGCAGATGGGTGAATTATTGGTGAGAATGTTTGAAGGATTAAGGTTTGGTCAACAGTGTGCTAGTCACGTGAAAGAGTTTGAATAGGCATAGAGTTGTCATGGCAACAACAATCCAATTAGGTCCTAGGAGGGGAGAGAGATGAAGTGTTAGGATGGGCCATGGAATATTGTGTGTTTTGGGTAGATGAGGGGGAAGAAGTGTTGAAGTGGGCCAAGGAATCTTGGAGTTGTGATTTGGTTTGTTGGTGCCACTTATCTGCTTCTGGATACACGGTTAAGGGAAGTGAATACTGTGAAATTATATTCAAAGAAGATTTGTAAGGAAAGATAGTCTCATAAAAAACCACATCTCTAGAAATAAAAATTTTATTGGTGGATGGATTTAAACATCTATATCCTTTATGCATAAGACTATATCCTATAAATACACATCGATAAGATTTTTTACTGAATTTGTTTGCTCCTGGGCTCCGTAGATAAGGAAAGCAGCGAGATCCAAGAATTTTAAGTCCATTGTAATCAAGACTCCTTCCATATAGCTTATAATAAGGTGCTTGCATGGCTAACACATAAAAAAAGTAAATGGTGGATTAGGTAAACTGAAGTTAGAAACACATCAACCCAGTATTTCAAAGGAATACTAGCATGGAAGATCATAGTTAGCCTGGTTTCAATTATATGTCGATGTTTCTGTTCTACAATACCATTCTGTTGTGGTGTCCCTGGACAAGACAACTGATGTATAATTCCACAAATATCCAAGTGATACTTAAAATTTTTTGAAGTAAATTCTCCACCACCATCACTTGGAAATATTTTAATTTTTCAATCAAATTGATTCTCCACCATCCGTTGAAATTTCAAGAAGCAATCATAAAATTCAGATTTTTTTTCTTCAAGGGAGATAGCTAACAATATCTACTAAAATCATCTATAAAAATAGCACAGAATAAATATCCTTTATTTGAAGTTATTGGGGCTAGTCCCCATAAATCACAATGTATCTTATCTAAAGGAAAGTCACAAAAAGTAAAAATACTTATCCAAGTCACCTACTGGTTTTCCCATAGCTTCAAGATTATCACACATATTGTTAAAACGTTTGATAAACTCATCGATTGAAGAATTACCTTTCCGCAATCCCATGAGACTATCTGTTAAAAATAACTCTTTCTCCTTTGTTGCACGCAAAAAATGCTCCTCGATTTTAGTCCACACAAAATATGTTTTGTCTAAGCCAAAGGTGAAAATGAGAACGTCAATGGTCATTGTTCCTAAGAGCCACATGATTAAAAGACCATCATTACCAAGCCATAGTGTATAATTGGGATTCACAACCTGTTTGGTTTCATCAGTCAAATCAGAGAGTTTGGCTAGTGGAACAATGCCATCAAGAATGATGGTATATGCCGAAGCTTTTGATTAGAGGAATGACTTGTGCTCTCCGCAGAAGGTAATTTGTTGAAACCAATTTGACTGAAATAAGGCTGGAGCATTTACAAAAAGATTGAATTGTCAATTTCAGTTCCATTCAATGATGACATTCAAACTAATTCGCAAGACTGATTCCAACTCTGATACTGATACAAACCTAGGACGACCTGTTTCTAAATCCGTATTATATTAGCCTGGATCTAATTATGTTCAAGTTCTAATGATCACCTTGACTCCTAACCAACCTGCGATTAGAAACCTTGGTATATAATGAAGACATCACAATAGGTGATGGATTTTCTATTGATAAGTCAAACTAAAACACTCATTCACTAATGGTGTTTTAGGTGTTTAAAGAGAACAAATAAAATTCAATCTCACAAATAATTTTCTGTATAAAATTCAAGCCTGATTTCTCATTGAAAATAAGCCTTTAAATAGGCTAAGATTACAAAGCAAAAGCTCTAAAAAGTTAATTCAAAACCGGACACAAAGTGTTGACAAAAAGAAATTAGAGAAAAGAAAAGTAGAGAAAAGGAAAGTGCCTAATTTTTCTTAGTTTTCTAAACTAATTTGGATTAATTAATTTCTTTATTTTGAGTTAGGAATTAATTAATTTACAATTGAAATGCTAAAATAATAACTTTCCTAATCTTATATGTCCAGCAAATAAATAAATAAAAGTAAAAATAAAAGACTAATTTCCTAAAATGAAAAGTCAAAATCAAATGAGGAAACAAGTTGACTAGTTTGACTACTAAGGTATCTTTGACCAATCTCCAGCTTTTTTGGGCTCCAAATTAGCTTCCATATGCCATGTAGGATGCCAAATATTATTAATAATGATTCCCACATATTGTCCCTTGATTGGAATAAGTCAAACAAGAAAAAAAGTCAAAGCTAGTGGCAAAACAACACATTTTCGGTCAAATTGAGAGGCTATTCGTACAAATCCTTTTTAGATATTTTTGATTCTGCTTTGGCTGGATTCCATGTCCTCTTAATGATATTCATTGTTTTCATGAAGTGTTAGAATCATTCATTGCTGCTCAGAGTCCAAATTTGCACGAAAATAGCTATCTGGATCAATATTGATCTCCACCACTTGGAGGCTTAAAATGGATATTGTATCTTCAGGTATTGTCATGCCCTCTTGAGATTGAATCACTCCATGAATAAATCCAGCCAAGTTGTCCTTAAATATCTTAACTTGTGCCCTAGTGATTGACCACATCTTCATTTGTATAGGACCGTACCCTAGTGGATAGTTCGTTGAACGGGCACAAGCGAAATCACATCAGATACCATGTAGAAACTTACGGTTAAAGAGATTGAAAGAATTTGGAGAAATAATTTACTAGCAAACAATTTACTGAATCGTATTTGACTTGATGTCTTTCATGGTGGTACAACACTTATGTATATACAAAGTAATTGGATAGAATAATGCATGTGATAAGTACAAGAAGAGTTATCATTATCTCCTTAAGCGTTAGCTTTTACCCACTGATCTCCAAAATATTATCTGTACCCATCCTTCAATATATCCATTATGTATGTTGGTCATCCTGCGTATTATCAGGTTGTTGAGAGTTGGTGAGAGTTGGTGAGAGTTGTTGAGGCTGTTGCAGGGCTGTTGGAATGTGTTTATCATAATTGACCAGTATTTCAAATTATAATAAAAAGAAAACTCAAAGAAAATGATTCATTAAAATTCAAAATTATAATAAAATTCTCAAACAATAATAATCCAAAAACAATTTAGAACACTACGGTTATATTAAAAAAAAACAAAAAAAACTCATTTTTCTAATTCAAAAGTTATCCAATTGGAACACTCTTCATGTGTCAATTTCAAAAACTTCATGTTTTGATTTAGTATTAAGCAACTTAAGCACTGTGAAAGGAACAGGCTTATCCACATTTAAGATATCCTTGATAATATCCTGACAATTATGTTCTCTAGCATTGATTTAATTAATAGTTTGGTTCAGCTTGTCGATAGTATGGGTGAGCTTGTTTAGAACATCTTAATGAGAACTATTAGCCTCAAATGACCTAGATTCCTCTTCAGCTTCCATTCTATTTCTTTTTCTAGTTATTAGAGGAACTTCTAAATTCATGGGTTGCAAGGCAAAGTCACCTAGAGATTCTATTTCTTTTTCTAGTTGCTAGAGGAACTTCTAAATTCATGGGTTGCAAGGCAAAGTCACCTAGAGATGGAGATTGAGGTAAAATCTCATATGTATCACTTTGTAGGAGTGTTTCAGTCAATAAATCATATATCAAATCATTTAAACGATCAACTTTATTGTCTTCTACCTCAAATGTTCTTGCATTTGTGTCCTCCAGTAACCAATTGAGTATCTCCCAGTTGTAGTTCCATTTCTAATTGTAATTTTCAAATTTTCAGTCTAGAAATGTATCTATATGATAACTTAATCTATGTGTAGGATGAGAATGAAACATGCGCATCCTTAGTACATATGCAACATATATATTATTCAATAAATTAAAATGTTATATACTATATATGAATATTAACGTTAAAGCTAGCTTTGATACTGATCTATGCCTTTTCTTTTCTTTCTTTTTTTTTTTAATAGTATAATTTATGTTCTTTCTGTATATATGCATACATAACTTTAGTTTTTTTTTTTTTTTTTTTTTTTTAAAGACGTTATTGGGAAGAGAAAAAACAAATGAAATGTTTTAATTATTATTGTTTGACTAAATAAAAATTTTTAGAGCCATAATACATATTCAAAAATTGCTAAGATATAGTTTTACGGAATTAGTCATGATTTCGTTTGGAAATCAAAAGGCAATTGTGTGATTAGCTTCAATGCCAACGTCAAAGAGTTCCTCGTTTGAGAATTATAGGATTTCTAAGCTCATAATTATTGTCGTGGGAACTATTAGGATATCTTTTATTTTAATACTTAGGCTTTATATGAGTGCATAAATGATTTTTTATGTATTTCTATAATTTTAGTATTTCATTCACTCATAATTGAAATATTAAGCTTTAAAGTATTTGAATGACTTATTATAGGTCAATAACTATATATATATATATAAATGTACAAATTAAAAAAAAATAATAACTGTATATATATACGTGCAGAAATATGAGCAAACAGTAAAATTGAAGAAAAAATTAACAATCCGGCTAATAAAAGAGAATTGACTACAAATGAGTATTATTATTATTTTATTGGTTCCAACCCGATCTGGTTTGACAAAAAAAAAAGATTGAATCATCTTCTTTGTTTTCTTTTTCATCATGAATTTGAATCATCTTGGATATTTCCAAAAGGACTACAAAGACAATACTGGCTCCTCGACAAGAGAATTTATTACTAGCTAGAAAAATGCGATTTCAGGTTTTTTATTTTTTATTTTTGTTTTTTTTTTGGTGGGGTGGGGGAATTAGCAGGCTGGTGAAGTGGAGTGACAAAGAGAAGATATAGTACTAACACAACAAGTGCAAGTGCGACTAGTGGCTCCATCAGCGGCACATGAACATCCATGGGTCATTGCTCTTGCTCCAAAGTTTCGGTTAAAATAATCACCACAATCTGTTGCTCCATTCGGACCACATCTCCCTGCTATTGTTACGCTGTACTTGCAAAATTGTTGCCCTGCAAAAAATAAACCAAATAAGTATGTAATACTTTTGAGAATTATGGGATTTCTAAGCTCGTCGTGTAGGATTCCATTTTTCTAAAAGTAAAATGACCTTCAGATTCCGCTTAATCAGGGTATATAAAAAGTTCCATTAAATTTAAAAAATAAATAAATAAACGAAGAAGCCAAGATCGATATGATAAGACTCATTGTATACAACTAGTTATATATATATATATATATATATATTTAACATTATTTTGGGAGAAGCAAATTGAGAACTAATAAATTTAAAATAAGAGATACGGTCAAAACGGTTACCTATGGAACATTGAGTGAAAAAACTGAATAGAAGAACAAAAGAGAGCATGGTGAATGATAACTTCGTCATGATCTTTTGGTCAGATTTGATTCTCTTTCTTATTCTTTCTTGTGATAGTTTTCTGTCCTTCCAATAATAGAGCAATTTATAGGCAGTCTAATTGCTGTTATGGTATATGTAAAACAAAAGCAAAAAAGACTGAAATGGCAAAAATAGGTTTGAAACATAAATTTTTAGTATGAAACAAAACAGAATTTAAATTTAATAAATAAATTGCCAATTAAGATTACACCTACAAGGTCAATTATATTTTTCATACAAAAGTAAGCATGGTTAATTATAACTTCATTATGATCTTTTGGTCAGATTTGATTCTATTTCTTATTGTTTCTCGTGATAGTTTTATGTCCTTCCAATAATAGGGCAATTTACAGGCAGTCTAGTTACTATTATGGTATATGCTCACCAAAGGCAAAAAAGACTGAAATGACAAAAATAAGTTTGAAACATATGGTATATGCTCAACAAAGGCAATAAAGACCGAAATGGCAAAAATAGGTGTGAAACATAAATTTGTTATTATGAAATAGAACAGAACAACGAGTTAAAAATTAAATTGCCAAGAGTATCGTATCACAGTTGATAAATACCTCACATCTATACTTATAAGGTCAATTATATTTTCATACATATAAATTGTTTGAACCACCTACCTTGGCAAATATTTATTACTATTATTTTAAATAATGATAATAAATTTAATGGTTTGATAGAGTGATTGGAGTGTTTGGATAAGGCTAAAATGTCATTTTAGGATAAATCAATTTGGTCAAGATTTTAATAAAATAGATAAGATTTTAATTTTGTTATTTTTTATTTTTAAATCTTAGAAGTAAACCATTTAATTATAATAACCAATTAAATTATCATTTGATATATAGGTCTTGCTAGTAATCGTTTACCAATGATAAAAAATAGTATCATTCAATTGATAATTAGTTGTGGCTAAGATTTAAATTCAAAATTGAAATTAATTGTCTTGAAGAATATTATAGAATAAGCATTAATGACAATATATAGAAAGGGATCTTGTATGGAATTTTCATATACAAAATTTTAGTTAGAAATTTACAAAATAAAGTTGCTATAACATGAGTCGGATCCTTTCCAAAACCAAAAATTCCCTATCGAAATTTTCTTTTAGAATCACTTCATGATATTCTAGATTTTTATTTGTTTTTGTAATTTTATATTTTCAGCAATTCTTTATTATCATGTTAAGTTGTTTGGTTTTCTACAATTTTAGTACTATCACTTGATATTGGTCAAATCTTTTGCACAGTTAATTTTATTTATTTTCTTAGTTCAATTTCCTCTAAAAATACTTCAAGGCATGTTTGCAAGTAATTTTTATAAGAATTTATTTTTCATAGCACTTGTTTTTGTAGCACTTTTGTTAATAAGTGGTTCATAAAATTAGTAGATTGTTTGGCAACACATAATGGAAAGCATTTTTAAATTTATTTTCGATATTTTTATATTTTACTTAATACATGTAATGCATCTTTTTCTAAATGTCGAAGCACTTATTTGAAGAAATACTAACCATAGTGCTTTTTTTAAAAGTACCTTTAGTGCTTATTTTTTGTCAAAAAAAAATGCATTTTTTAGTTATCTGCCAAACATTGATCCCAGTTGGTTTTTTTTTTTTTTTTTTTTTTTGTCCTAAAAACATTATTGAAGCTTCAAAAGCACATTCAGATAAGCCTTTGATTGAGATGGCATGCCGGCACCATTAAGGGAAATGGTATTCGAAAAAATACCCAACATATATATATTAGAAAATTATAGGGCATATATATATATATATATATATACGAGCATCCATCCCGGTGCGATATATGGTATATGTAAAAATAGTAGATAATTTTAAAAATAATCGATAATAATTAATTATATTTAAAAATTTATTTAAAAGTTTTATTGTAAATAAATATATTTGTATTTTTTTTCAATTTATATTATAAAAAATTTGTTAAAACTATAAATTTGACCTCTATATATAATACTATTCAATCATGAAATTCAAATTTAAAAATTTTTATCTATATAATTTTTTCCATCTGAAATTTTCCTATCTAAGTTTTTCCATCTATGAAATTTAAATTCAAATTCAAATATATTTATATAATTTAATTAAAATTCAAATGTATTTAAATAATATTTTTCATATATAGAATTCAAATTCAAATTCAAATGTATTTTTTTGATTCATTTCAAATAATTAATTTCTGTATATTAAATATTCATAATGTAATTTAATTAATTATTTATTGTTATTATTATTATTATTATTTATCCTATAAACACATTTTCATTTTATTGTTATTGTTGTTGTTATTATTATTATTAGTATTGATTTTATATATATTTGGGTACAACTATAAAATATAAATAATTTTATATTTTTCAATCAATTATCTAATATTATAATGATAAAAATATATATTTTTGAATACAATCAATAAAAGTAAAAAATTCATACTTTTAAATAGTTGTTCTATTTAGTACTGATTAACATTTTAATAGAATCATAAATAATTAAAAAAAGAGATTATTTTCTTCTTTAACAATTATATTTTGAAAATAACATGTTAAATTTTTTCTATTAATAAAATAAAAAATTATTTATGTAATTTTTCAATGGAAAAATTATATATATCTTTATTATTTTCCATATAATACTTACCTAAATAACTACGAATAATCTTATCATAATAATTATTATATAAAATATGATATATATATTATTGCAACATACAAAATCAATTGATTTTTTATATGAAATATCCATAATCAAATATTCATTTCATAATTTTCACAATTAATTTTGCCAAAATCAAATATATACAATATCAATCGATTTTCTATATAAAATATCCACAATTAAATATTCATTTCATTATTTTGAAATCAATTTTACCAAAACTAAATAAAATCAAATATATACAATATCAATCGATTTTCTATAAAATATTCATAATCAAATATTTATTCCATTAATTTCACAATCAATTTTATCAAAAATCAATAAAATTAAATATATAATTTTTTATATGATAAAATCTCATTATGGTTGTTGACAACCTAATAATAATTAATGAATTTTTTTTTATGTTTTTTTGATTGAAGTATTCATTTGATGATACGTGTTCGAATTTATATATCTATATATATATATATATATAGTATAATATTGTTATCAATATTAATAAAAAAAAGTATATTTATTTTAAATTTTTTTCAAAATAAAATTTGATTTTATAAATTTTTGAGTACAACAATGAAAAATAAAAAATCTTATACTTTTTCAATCACTTATACAATATTATAATATAATAATAAAAATACATATTAATTGGTAAATAAAATAAGATCATATAATTTGTTTTGAATATAAATCTTATTTTCTTATGTTTAACAATTATTATTTATGATATTATTTTTTTATATTAAAATAAAAAGATATTTTTATTAATTTCCATATAATCATCTTTGTATAGTAAAAATATTTAAAATATATTTAACTAAGGAAACAATATATATGCAAATATATTTTATGATATTTATATAATATTATAATAATAAAAATATATTTTTTTTATTCCTTCATTCCTAAAAACAAATATATTTTATATAAAAATAAATCTTAGTTTGCTATATTTGACGATTATTATTTATGATATTATGTTCTTTTATGTCCAAATAAAAAGATTTATTTATATTTTCCATATAACCATATATATATATATATATATATACATGTAAAAATATTTAAAATATGTTTAATTAAGCAAACAACATATATGCAAATACATTTTATGTCATAAAAAATATTATAATAATAAAAATATATATTATTATTCCTTCATTCCTAAGCCCAAATTTATTATATGTAAAAATAAAAAAATAAAAACATGTATAATACTATAAAAATATTAGAATATTATAATAATAATATTTATAATTAAAGAATGAGTTTGCAATTTCGTGAGCATAATAATGTACCATTTTTTATTGTGTTCAATATATGGTTATCCATATTTTTAAAAAAGTATTTTTTTTTAATTTATTTCAAAATAAAAATTAATTTTATATATATTTGGGTACAATTATAAAAGGTAAGATCATAAATATAAATAAATATAATTAAAATAAAAAAGATGATTTTGAAAGAAATTAGAATGATAATATACAACTAATCAAAATATTTATATATAAATTATAATTTTTTTTGTAATGTATAAGTATATAAAATGTATGTACTCCAATTTAAATATATGCATACAATATTCTTTATCATTATTTTTGTATTTTGTATTTTTTATTATTTACTGAGAATATGGTATGAATATATATATATATATACAATATTATTTATTATATATATATATATATATATATTATCATAATTTTAAGATTATATTTTTAAAAAAATTTAAATATATATATACATATATAGATAGATATATATAAAAGTCATTTTAAATATTTGTTTCCTTGGTTAATATAAATATGTGTGTGTGTGTACATTTTAAACATTTTTTGGAAAATATTTTTTTAAAAAAATGCATTATTTATCTTAAACTTCTTAGTAAGGAGATCAATATCATTATTAGTTAGTATGTGGAAATTTTAGATAAAATATATTTAGTAAATAATAAGAAATCATTTATTATATGCATGTTTTTTTACCAAATAAAGATATCAATCTCATTACTAATTTATTTATATTACATATATATTTAAGAAGAACAAATAATGAGATCAATCTTATAATTGAAATCTGTTTGACTTATTTATAACCAAATATATTTGACTTATTTGATAAATAAAATAAAATTAAATATTTTATTTATTTTAAATTTATTTCAAATTTATTACCATATGTAGTGATTGAATGCAATAAATATTGTAATTCCATTATTATAGTAATGTACCCTTTTAAAATTATATTATATTATATTATAATAATAATAATAAAAATATATATAATTTAAAAAGGGTAATAGCTGCATTCTTGGATAATTATATCCAAGATTTTTCCCATTAGTCAGAATATACTTGATTAAAATCTAGTTTTCCTAAATCGTCCATCTAATATAATAATAAAAAAATATACTAATTGGTACTAAAATAAGATCAAATAATTTTTTGAAAATAAATTTTACTTTGCTATGTTTAACAATTATTATTTATGATATTGTATTTTTATATGCAAATAGAAAGATATCTTTATTAATTTCCATGTACTCGTATTTGTATAAGTAAAAATATTAAAAATATATTTAATTAAAGAAACTATATATATGCAAATACATTTTACGTATTTGACTTATTTGGTAGATAAAATAAAATTAGATTTTTTGTTTATTTTAAATTTATTTCAAAATTATTGCCATATGTCATTTTTTTAATTGTTTGATAATTATATTAAAAATTAATTTTATACATATGCGTTTCTAACAATAGAAGGTAAGATAATAAATAAATAATAAACAAATAAATAATAAATAAAATAAAAATAAAAATAAAAAGGTACCTTTGGAGGGAATTTGAAAAAAAGATATGCTGATATGTAACGCATACTTTTTTTTTTTTTTATATTACTAGCATTCATTCCCGTGCGATGCATGACATATATAATCATTATGGATACTTTTAAAAATAATCTATAATAATTAATTATATTTAAAAAATTTATTGTTAATAAATTTATTTTAATATTTTTTCTTCTTCAAGTTATATTATAAAAGTTTATTAAGAACTATAAATTTAACTTCTATATATAATACTATTCAATCATAAGATTCAAATTAAAAAATATTTACCTATTTAATTTTTTTTCCTTCTATGGAATTTTCTTATCTAATTTTTTCCATCTATGAAATTTAAATTCAAATTCACGCATTTATATAATTTAATGTATTTAAATAATATTTTTCATTTATTGAATTCATATTTTTACCTTATAAGGTAAATTATTTATGAAATTCAAATTTCAAAATATTTACCTATTTAATTTTTTGAATCTATAAAATTCAAATTCAAATTTTAATTCAAATGTATTTATATAATATATTCCATCTATAGAATTTAATTTCAAATTTAAATGTATTTTTTGTTTCTTTGCAAATAATTAGTTTCCCTATATTAAATCCTTATAATATAATTTAATTATATTTACTATTATTATTATTATTATCATCAATATTTTAGCTTAATTAACAATAATTTGGATTTAAAAAGAGGTATATATATACATACTATATATATATATATATATATATACAGTTTCATTACCATATGTGTCGACTTGTAGATTATGATATAGATCGGTATTAAATTAAATATAACTAATGGTGTGTTATATATATTTTATTTTAATATTACATATAATTTTATTATGACTTACATTTAATGTGCATTACAATATTTATTATAGTAAAATTATATGTATAATATTATAACTATATATTTATTGTTTATTTAAAATTTATTTAAGAACAAAAATTGATTTTATATATATTTGGGTACAACCATAAAAAGTAGAAAATTGTATCATAATAATAAAAATATATATTTTTAAATACAACCAATAAAAGTAAAACAATTTTATACTTTTAAATAGCTTCTCCATTTGATATTAATTAATATTTTGATAAAAACATAAATAATAATAAAAAATAAATTTTTTATTGATAATTTTGGAGGAAATCTGGAATGATAATATGTTGACACATGGCATATGACCTTTCTGCTTTTATATATTAAGTAGATATGTAGTTACCAATTTAATTTTTTTCCATCTGTGGAATTTTCCTATCTAATTTTTTTTCATCTATGTAATATAAATTAAAATTTAAATGCAATTATATAATTTAATTCAAATTTAAATATATTGAACTAATATTTTCCATCAATAGAATTCAAATTCAAATTCAAATTCAAATATATTTTTTGATTCCTTACAAATAATCAATTTCCATATATTAAATATTCATAATGTGATTTAATTATTTACTATGATTATAATATTATTATTATTATTATTATTATTTATCTTATAAACACATTTTTACCTTATAAGGTAAATTATTTTTTAAATTTAAATTAAAAACTGTTTACTTATTTAACTTTTTCCATCTATAAAATTCAAATTCAAATTTAAATTCAAATATATTTATATAACTTAATTCAAATTCAAATGTATTTGTATAATATTTTTTATTTATGGAATTCAAATTCAAATTTAAATGTATTTTTTTTATTCTTTGCAAATAATTAATTTTCCTATGTTAAATCCTTATAGTATAATTTAATCATATTTATTATTATTATTATTATTATTATCATTATCTAATTAACAATAATTTGGATTTAAAATGAGGTGTATATATATATACATACCATATATATATATATAGCTTTAGTATCAAATGTGTCAGTTTGTACATTATAATACAGATCAACATTAAACTATATATAACTTATAGTATGTGATATGTATTTTATTTTAATATTACATATAATTTGATTATCAACTACTTTTAATATGCATGACAATATTCATTATAGTAAAATTATATATATATATATATATATATTATTTTAAATATATATTTATTGTTTATTTAAAATTTATTTCAAAACAAAATTTGATTTTATATATGGTTAAGTACAACCACTAAAGGTAAAAAAAATTTATACTTTTTCAATCAATTATCTAATATTAAGATAATAAAAATATATATTTTTGAATACAACTAATAAAGATAAAAAATTTCATACTTTTAAATAACTTTTCCATTTGGTAATATTTTAATAAAATCATAAATAATAGAAAAATAGATTTTTTTTTTTATTGAAGATTTTGTAGGAATTCAGAATGATAATATGATAACATATGGCATAAGACTCTACTACTTATATATATTATATAGATATATATATATTTTTGGTTGAAAAACAAAATTTCATTAAAACATTAGATTAGATAGAAGTAAAGGTAGCAAATCAAATTGGATTAAAGTATCCTCAATGGTCTGTCTATTTAAAATAAGCTTCGCCATATCAGATAAACAGACAATATTTAAAAAAAAAATCTTTTCAATGATTCTGTAAATTAGTTCACTATAAGCTAATGTAGCAATAAAGAAAATAGAGGCCGTTAAAAGACAATGTCTAGCTCTAGAAGTTTTATTAAACAGTTTGACTCAACATTTTATTTAATTTAATAAATTTATGTTTCATTATTTTTTAATTTTTAGTGCTCTAATTTATTATTCGCTTCTTGTTTAAATTTCTTCTTCCTTTTTATTTTTTGGGTAAATAGAACTTTGGTACTTTGAAGCTTCAAAGTAATGCAATTTGGGTTCAAGACTTTTCTTTTGTACGAATTAGCCCCTAAAATTTCAATATCATTATAAATTGGTCAAATCTTTAACCATGGTGTTAAAATTGACGGTGCTCAAATCAGCATAACTTAATAATTATTTTTCAAAAATAAAACTATTCTTAAAAATTTAAAAAAAATTTAAAAAATACATTTGATATTTTTTCATTTTATATATTTGATTTTTATATTTGAAAATTGTATCCATCCCTTTTTTACTCAAATTAAAATGACCACAATCATAATTAAATATTTTTAGACCTAAAATTAGACCCAAAAACAAAAGTTTTAAAAATATTGGAATATTTGGTCTAATAAAATAATTTTAGTAGACCAAAAATTTAAAATAATTTCTTATGCCCCAACACAAAAAAAAAAGAAGGAAAAAATCCCTAAAAAAAAAAGGAACAAAAATAAAAAATAAAAATAAGTTTATTAGAAAATTGAAAAAAAATACATTTACTATTTTTCCATTTTATATTTATAGTTTTTTATTTGAAAAATTGTATCAATTCTTTTTTTTTTATTTAGATTAAAATATCAATAATCATAATTAAATATTTTTGGACCGAAAATTAGATCAAAAATAAAAATTGAATTAAAATTAGAAATTTTGGTAAAATAAAAATAATTTTATTGGACCAAAAATTAAAAATAGACTGACCAAAATATCATAATAAAAATTAGACCAAAAATCAAAGAATAAAAATAGTTTTTTAAAAAAATTGAAAATTAAACCACTTAAGAAACCAAAATGGAGGCCAAAAATGAACAAAATGGAAAAAAAAAAAAACTGATTAGAAGAGACCAAATAAATAAAATTGGAAAAAAAATTTCAAAAATGGAATATTGGCCTTCATTTAATTTTTTTAGACTATATTTTACTTTTCCATTTTCAATGGCTTATTTTTTGGTCAAATAGAAAACCTTTTCAAAAATGGAAAAATAAATCATAATTCATTTCCATATTGGTGTCGTGGTCTCTAATTCATTTGTTCACATGGAAAAATTTTTGGAAAATGGAAAAATTGAACCAATTTGGTCCATAAAATGGAAAAAATACAATTTCTTTTTCAAATTTCTTTTAAAAAATTATTTTTCAGTTTTGAAAAATGAATTATGGTAAAAATTATAAGAAAATATTTTATTTTTTTATTTTTGGTCTTTTTTTTATATGGGCATAAAAAAAATAATTTTCATTTTTGTCCAATAAAAATAAAAATTCCAATTTTATTTTAGTTTTTGGGTCTGATTTTAGATCTAAAAAGAATTAATTATATTTATGGGTATTTTACTTGAAAGAGAAAAAGAATGATACAATTTTCCAAATAAAAAGTATAAATATAAAATAATAAATAATAATTTTATTTCTTTCAATTTTTTGAAAAATATTTTTTATTTTTGAAAAATAATTATGATGTGATGCTAATATCAGCGCCATCAATTTTAATATTACTGTTAAAAATTGGACCAATTTGCAACTGTTTGAAACTTGAGGGCCTAATTTGTATATATTAAATTTTCCAGATTGAAATTGCCCAACTTTAAAATTTTAGGATACAAAATTTCAGAATTTATCCTTATTTTTTTATTAATTGTTAAACAAAATCCATTCTGCCAGGGGATGTTTACATTATCATCACCTTGAATCCACCATGGATGAACCATAACCATCATACTATACCCATCACAGATAGAGAAGAAATCAAAATCTGAACATGCTTGAATTTGAACAGAAACACATCTATTGCAACTCATTTAATTAGTCCCAGTTTCCCATGAAATAAAAAAATAAAAAATAAAAAAAGATAGTGTATAGGTTTTTTTTTTTTTTTTTTTTTTTTTAATTTTTTATTTTTTAACAAAATGCAAGAAAGCGAACCTTGAGAATGATCTACCTTGAGAGTGATCTTGGGTTTCATAGGTTCACTGGCACCCCCACAAAATCAATGAACACAAAAAGAAGAGAATAAAGGAGCCAAGAAGGCTTCCTTCTTCAATGACAGTACACTTTTTCCACTGTTTTTTACTCTTACCTCGTCCATTCCAAGAGGCATCGTTCGGCAAGATCTTGCAGGATTCGGGTTTGAGAGATTCATCTGCCAAGATTTGCAAACCACATAGAGAAGAATGAGAGTGGGTGGGTAACCCATGGGGCTAAGCATCGTCGAAGACGAGTTGCAGAGGAATTAAAGGTCCTAAACATATCGCAACCACGATGTACTATTTGTTATTTGCATTCCTAGGTTTACTTTTATTTAATTATAAAAAAAATACGCATCATAAATAAATTTTGTAATCCATGGAATCCATTGGAAGGTAATTTGTAAGTCTCATTGTCTGTTACATAAACATTATGCCATATAAGCAAGAAAGGTTTTCTATCTCTATACCACATTAATCTAATAGACATGGATCTTCTATCTCTAAAATATTATCCTCGCTCTCTCTCTCTTTCACGCTTTCACGTCTGTGACAATCTGTCTTCGTTAATATGTTAACGAGCCTAGCTTTCCATGTGAATGCAAAACACCAGCCGGGGCACACCTCAACAAAATTTTGAAAGAAACCCTCTGTCGTTCTTCTTTGTTTTTTATTTTTTGGGTAATTCCCTTGTCGTCCTTCTCTCCTAAAACTCATAGCTTCTATAGTTTTTTCCTTTAATTATTATTATTTTTCTTCTACTGTGCGGCACAATAACAACCATATAAGCTTCTTAGAGTAACTGCCATCATAGCTTCTTTCTTCTTTTGTGACTATCTATTACCTTAAAAATAAAAATGAAAAATAATTAAAAAAAATTGTCCTCATTGAATATTAGAACTTGGATAATTTATAAGTGGCTTTTGACTTCAAGTGATTATTACTCTCTTCATTAAAATTGTCCTCATTGAATATTAGAACTTGGATATTTTATAAGTGGCTTTTGACTTCAAGTGATTATTACTCTCTTCATTAGTATTCTTGACCACCCGTGGTAAGTATATTTAACTTTTATTCATTATGAATCAGTATTGATTTAAGCTTTATTCATTATGATATAGAATCTTGATTTTAATTTAGTTTGTTGCTCTCTTGTATTTTTTTATCTTTTTTATTTTTTCTATCTACAGAAGAGAAAATTAATGCTCTAATCGATACCCATCATCACATATAATCACAAGATTTCACCACAACCATTGAATTGGTTTATTGCAGAAATAGTGGGTGGAGATGCAAGTAGTGGAAGTTTGAGATTCTACAAGGGTTATGGAAAAGGAGGCTTTGATGGATGGAGAAGAAAAAGGAAGAGGAACTTTATATGATATAGGTTTCCGATGATTGTCTATTTAGATTTCTTCTTTAGGAGATAAATGGGCAGCAATGTGATTTGTGGATTTAGGGTTTTTCTCCATTTGAGGTTTGCTCTACTTTAGTGGTTAGAAGTGAAAGGAATTCAAAGTTGGGTTTTTGGGTTTTGTTTTCGTAATTTTTTGTGAGTGTATGTTTTAGGAGAGGGGAGGTGCAAATGTGAATTGACAATTTTAGGATTTAGATGTGTAAAAACAAGAAAAAGTGGAAGAGCATTATAGGGGAAAGCTGTAGAAACATAAATTTGTCCAATTCTTTTTTGTGCAATGAATGATATTGTTTTTTCTCATCAAATGCAATGAAAAAATAATTCTTAAGAAACAATCCGTCCTAGTTTTTCTTACATTGATGTGTAGCTTTGCCAGTTTTTAGGCCATTATGGAGTTTTCAATTTTGAGTTTCTAAACTCTTAGTTAAAGAATGACCATTCAAAAGTCCACCCAATGTGGTGCTTTTGGATCAATCACCAAAACAACTCATGAAGAAACATTGCCATACCATCCTCCATCTCTTGGAAAATTGCAAATCGATGGTTAAGATGCATTGAAACAACTAAACTATTAATGATCACATCATCATTTACAAAAGATACTATTTCATTAAGTAGGCTCATAGATTTTTATTCTAATTCCAAGTCTAGAGACCTTTCATTATGCAAAGTTGGTTTCTTATCAAATTGATAAACACAATGTGTATATTTGAAACTCCATAATCAAGGTTACTCCAACAGTCAATCCTTTAAGGATCTGCTGCTCTATTTATGTATAGAAAAAGGTTCCACACCCATTTTTATGGTTTGTTAAGAGTGGTATGGTATATTATATATGATAAAATGTTAATTTATAAATTCAACGAAACACATCTATCACCAAATATAAAAAGAATACTTTCTTTTTTTTTAATTTCCAAAGTAATATGATAAATATTCCTAAAAAATAAATTAATAGTAAAAACAAATAATAAGGCTTCTTCTCAATGCTACTATACCCGTGTATCAAACTTCTATGTATTCTGATTACGACTAAATCCAAATCCCTGATATTCTTGGGAGATTGTATGCACCTATAAAAGACACACAAATACATATTATTTCCTATAAAATAATGCAAACTTTAAAACAGAAAAACAAAAAAGACCAATGCATTTAATAATTTTTTGCAATACATGTTCTAATAAATTCAACATACTTGTATTCTGAATCAAACATGTTGAAGAAACATGACCTTGAATCGAGTATATATAATTTTTTAATACATACAAAAAAATAAAAACGTATGGTAAGAAGATAAAATATTATTAATAATTTTTACCATTAAAGTATGAATCAAAAAAATGAAATGTAATTAAAAATATAGCATTACATGATCACAATGATATCTGGATGCAATGTTGAAGGGCAAGTTTAATAGATCTTGTCTATTAGAATTTAATCTGGAAGTAAAAACAAATGCGGATAAATTAAATACTAATGTAGTTAATGAAGACCAAATTTTGGTTAGTAATAATTATACTGCATAAATTGGGACAACTAAAATAATAAAGTTTATTGAATTGAATCTTCCATTCTTATATCATTCTTTGCTATTTCATTAGCACATGCCTATTGCTGAGACGGTTCTTAAATCGCAATTTTTTCTTCTTTCAAACCCTTTCAAAATGATTTCTTATCCTTGTAGATTTTCACATGCTCTTTCTCTATCTTCAATTCCTTTAATTTTCTCACTAGAAAATGTTACGATTGTAGTCTCTATGATATTAAAAATGGATTTCTCAATATGATTTTCTTTTAAATATGCATCCATATCTTCTAAAATCTTAGTAAGAGAAGTCCTTGCAATGTTATATGTTTCTTTTGCTTATTTTGCCTTTGTTGCCACTTGAGTTTGCAATTTATGCAAATCCTTACAATGTCCTGCCATACTTGCTTTAAGGTCTTCATTTATTGTATTTGCAAATACAAATTTAGAATTTCCTAACTCGGGAGAATTTGTCCATCGTTTATCTTTATATCCTTTGAAGAAAGAATTTTAAGAGCATGGAAGCATAAAATTCCTGTAAACTCAAACTTTCTACAACTGCAAATCATTGTGCTATAAAAAAAAAATCATAATTAACAGTATGATGAAGATATTATTTTTATTTTTATTTTATTATTATTTTTTTATGATGGGTAAGTTTGTACTCTATCACTATCCCAATATCACTAGAAATTTGCATTGTGCAATCATAAAGATTACATAACTCATCTTGGAGCACCTTTAATATTGTTGGGGTGTAAATACCTACTACATCTTTTAGAATTTCAATTGGAAGTCATAATGATGGAGTACTTTGAGTTGCTTTGAAATCAACCAATAATTTTTCACAACGATGATCTTCAACTAACCTCTAGAAATACTAAAAAAACCTTAATAAATTATGTTGATAGCTGACATAGTTTTTAATCACAATATTCATACTCTCACTCTGTAGAGTAATAGTCATGTCTACATAAAAAGTCTTTATACCATAAACCAATACCCATTTCTTTCTTAAATAAAACATTCGTGTAAGCCAATCATTGTCTTTAAGATCATATTTCTCAAGCATTTCTTCACAATCATATATACAACTACTAAAATCTCATCTCAAAAACTCCATTAAAAAGTTTTGTTGCATTTTGATAGAAGTTCTATATAAGCAACTTCTGACATGTTTCTGGCCATTGAGAAGTTAATGCTTTTACCATTGGTAGATACTGGTCAGTAAAAATAGTTTTTGGTTTTTTACCTAACATTACTTTTACAAAAGTATCGAACAACCACATAAGTGTCTCAGCCTTTCATCATACAATAATGCAACTCCAAATATAGTAGTTTGCTTATGGTGGTTTAACTTTAGAAATATAGTGAAAGGTTGACTACTTTGATATTTCCTATAAGTTGTATCAATGCTAGCTACATCACCAAAACGAGGGCACGCAATCATCATTTTTTTATCGCCACAAAAAATATTACTTATTAAATCATCTTGATCTACTTATACAGCATAAAAATAATGAGGATCTTCCAATTGCATAGATTTTAAATATTCCAAAACACCACATGTCTCTGCTACCTTCATTTGAATTGTTCTTTTAGTTTTCAAGTAGTTCTTGTAATCATCACAAATAAATCCAAGATTTTTATATCCACCTAGTCGCTTAGCCATTAACCCCAAACTTGCTTTACAAGCAATTCTTGAACTATCAGCTATATCTATTTCAACTGCTTGGACAAAAGTTAAGTTTCTTTGGGACCTATGCAAATGACTTTTACTAGGAGTTGATGTCACATATGTGTGTTGGGCAATGAAATCAATAATACAATATTTACCACTCTAACCCAAATTTATTTTCATTCTAGCCAAACAACTAAATCTAGCTTCAACACAATGAGATTTGACATTAATATTTGTTTTATCCTTTTCCCCGAAAGCGTGCAGAGCAATGACAAAAAGTTCTATTTCTCATCTTTCCACTTTGATCTTTATGTCCCTTACTCCTTCGAATGCCAAAGCCAACCTTGTAAGCATTAGCATTCTAAAAGTTATAAGCTTCGTCTTCACTTTCAAATTCCATTCCAACATTTTATATCATTTCATTCAAAATGTTAGAATGAATTGCTTCTATTCTTTCTTCACAAGTTATGTTTCCTTCATCTGTTTTATCTTCATCTTCCAATGACATATTAACATCTTCACCCACACAACTATCATTATCCTTGATCTTCAACACTATATTTAAATATTAGAAAGAGAAATGAGAATTATAAAAATGAAAGATAACTATATATATATATATAAGATGACAAGCTTAATGATATTAGAAGAAAGTAAAATAATCAAGCCAAAGAAAAAAAATTTTTTTTTTGAACTCTCATATATATTTAATTTATTATAAAATATTAGAAATAGCAAGAATTCAATATTATATACCATTTTCTAAACCCTCTATAATAGAAACAAAGCATATAAATGAAAAAGTATATAATTGAATTTTATGTCTTTTCTACTGTTTTTTTTTTTTTTTTGGGTAAATTGTCTTTTCTACTGTTGAGATTGAATATTATAAAAACAAAATAAAAATCAAGATTGAATTCATAATTACTTAATGTAATCACCGTAGGTAGCCAAGAATACTGATGAAGAAAGTAATAATCACTTGAAATCAAAAGCTACTGATGAAGCATCAAGTTCTAATAAATAGCGAAATCTTTGTTTGTTTCTTTTTCTTTCTTCTTTTTTTTTTTTTTTTTTTTTTTTTTTTTGTGTAATAGGTAGTCTTATAGTGACTTGGCTAAACAAAAAGGAGAAAGAAGCTTTGTTGGTTGCTATTGTGCAAAATAGAAAATTGTAATAATAATAATTAAAGAAGAAAAAGTATAAAAGCTATGGGTTTTAGGAGAGAAGAACAAAACGGGAATTACCCAAAAAGTAATAAAAAAAACTTAAAGAGGGTTCTTTTAAAATTTTATTGAGGTGGGGCACAGTTGGTATTTTGCATTCACATATAAAGGTTGTCTCATTAGTGTACCAACGGAGACAGAAAGTCACAAATGTGAAAGTGTGAAAGAGAAAGAGTAAGTGTGAATACATTAGTTGGAATTTTTAATAAGGTGTTTAATTTTTATTGCTGGAACAGGATCCATGTTAAACTCAAATAGACAGAACCATTAAAGATACTCTTAGAAAATCCTAGTTTGGAGGAAGCATGCCTCTTAAAGATCTCTTTACTAGAAAATATTGGTTATTTCTTTATGTAGTGTTTTGTCCCTTTTCCAATTGTAAACATCTATACTCAAAGCATTAGAGATGTGTAAGGAATCATTTTCGTACCAGGTACATTAATTAAAAATGAATTATTTAATTTCAAAGATCTTGATTTTTTTGTTATACTAAATTATTTTTCATAGTTATAAGAAAATATTTTAATCAAATATCTCTATCCAATTCCGATAAAAAATTCAAATATATATATATATATATTCATAGACAAATATTAAAATTGTTATTGTTACTATTACTGTTACTTTTATTATTATTATTATAGGATAATGGCTAGTGGAGGAAGCAAATGTGATCCTGCATGGGAACATGGTTTTCCAATTGAAGGTAATAAAAGTGGAACAATATGCAAATATTGTAATCGCGTGATGAAGAGTGGTGGAGTAACACGATTAAAATACCACCTTAGTGTTTTTGATCCTTCACACAATGTACAACCTTGTGGTCAAGTACCTCCTGAAGTTAAAAAATTCATAATAGATTTGTTAAAAGGAAAACAACAACGTAAGATCAAAAAAGCAAATAGAATGGAAGAGATTTGTGCAGATTTACGAGGACAACTGCATGCTGAAACATATGATGTGGATGATGAGGATGATGATGACATAGCATATCCACCTAGGATGGATCCATATGAGAAAAATGATTATCGAGAGGCAATTCGTGCTTCTAAACAATCAGAGTGGGAAAGAAGTTATCTCCACAAAGTTTGATATCAAGCTGAAGGAGGCGAATCTAGCAGTCGTGCTAAACCTGCAGTACAACAAACACAAAGTCTTAAAGATCCACAATCAAGATTTGTTGCACCAAGCTTATACAAGTCCTCTCAAGCAAAGCAAAAAAATATAAAAAAAAAATTTTTGGAGGAAAAATAAAAGAAGGTATGGGAAGAATAAGAAGTAAATTTTTTATTTATAAAAATTTACCAACAAATAAAGCATCATCCCATCATTTCAAGAATTTGGTAGCAGGATGCCAACAAGCAGGGCCAGGTATAGAACCTCCAACCCCTTATGAGATAAGCACAAAATATTTGGATATGGAGTATGAGGAGATAAAAGACCATGTAAACAAAATGAAAGCGAAGTGGGAAACCTATGGTTGTACAATCATGTGTGATGGATGGACAGGTCCCACCAAGATTTCTATTATTAATTTCATGGTTTACTCAAAAGGAAGCACAGTTTTTCTACAATCTATTGATGCTTCAAATCAAATAAAGGATCATAAATACATATATGACCAATTGAAGAAAATAATTCTGGAAGTTGGGAAGAAAAATGTGGTACAAATTGTAACAATAATGGCTCTGCATTTGTTAAAGCTGGGAAGAAATTGATGGGAGATTACAATTTGTACTGGACTCCATGTGCAGCACATTGCATTGATCTCATGTTTGAAGATATTGGGAAGAATGAGAATGTGGCTATTGTGATCAAGCAGGCTAGAGCAATCACAACTTACATCTACAATCATAATTGGTTGCTAGCAAAGATGCGTGAAACTTGCAAAGGTGACATCATTCATCTGGGACTTACACAATTTGCCACAAACTATCTTGCGCTTGATAGCTTAGTTAAAAAAAAAGCAGGACTTAAGCAACTATTCACATCTACTGATTGGAGTAATCATAATTATAGTGCTTCAAAAGAAAGCCAAACAGTGGAAAATATAGTACTTAATCATACTTTTTTGGATCAAGCACATAAGTTGTGTCAATTATTTGAGCCTTTATATAAGTTTTTACGTATTGTTGACACCGAGGTTTATCCAACAATGGGAGCAATGTATGAGTTGATGCAAATTGTTAAAGAGGAACTTGACAAAATGCATGGTGCAAAGTGGATATTAAAGATTATCAACAATAGGTGGGATAAAACCTTAAAGCATCCATTACATACAGCAGGTACGAGCTCATAGTCAATTTATATAAAATATGTTAAGACTTTTATTTTTTTGTTAATGTAAAATACTTTATATCTTTCATTATTTATCTCTAATTAAACTAATATATATATATTTTTTTCCCTTTTATATAGCTTATTATTTAAATCCTCAATATCAATATAGACCTGGAGTTGGAGAAGATTCTAATCTTATAAAGGCTATACACGATGTCTATGATACACTGGATCCTAAATCAACCGCAATTAGCCAGTTTGGAAAGGAGTTATAATGATGATAATTTATTAACATAATATATTTTAAGGGTTTATAACTTTATTTTATTTTATTTTACAGCTTACATACTTCAAGGATGCAAGGAAAGGATTTGCAAAACCAACAATAATTGCTTCTAGAAAAGAGATGTCTCCTGATACGTTTAAATATTGTAGTATGTGAATATCAATTGATGTAATAGTACAAATATGTAATCATATAATAATTATTTTGTAACAGTTGAATGGTGGGTCATGTATGGTGATAGTGCACCTACAGTAAGAAAATTGGCATTGAAAGTTTTGTCACAAACAGCATCATCTTCTGCCTGTGAAAGAAATTGGAGCACTTTTGCACTAACACATACAAAACAAAGAAATAGACTAGCATATAGTAGAATTGAAAAACTAGTCTATTGTTATTATAATATGAAACTCAAGTTGAGGGATATGGAAGCTGAAGAAGAAAATCATTAAGACTTGGATCCAACAATAATATTTGAAACTATAATGGAAGATCATGATGAAGAGGACAACCAAATATACCAATGGATTAGAGATGTTCATTTAGATGATCATGAGGTGAATCTTGATCTCAAGATTGCTCAAAAAGCTGAAAAAGAAGGGATAAATGTTCAAAAAGTGATTACTGAATAAGTAAATTCTAGTAGTGGTGATTCATTTCAAAGGCTTATGAGAGAGCCAACTAGAACTACTAGTGCTTCAGCTCCATCAGGTGGTACACATTCACAATTCGAGACTCTTAGTAGTCATTGTAGCTCTAGTGGTAATGAAGATAACTTCAATAAATTATCTGAATTAGAAGGTAGAAGAGGTAGGGGCCAAAAGGAATCACCAAGTCAAGAAGTTGGATTAAGCCCATTTACTGGTGAACAATATTACACACATGCAACACAGGATGGAGATCATGGGAGTAAAGATGCAGGTCAAGGATTCGGTGCTGTTGGAAAAGACTATACACATAAAGAGAAATCTATGATGGAGATGTCACAACAAGAAGAAGATTCAATTTATATGAATTTTGGATCTATGAGGGTTAGAAGTCATTTTCATAACCCTTATTCAGTGAATAATTATGGAATGTCATCAAGTAGCAACTCATAGGTACCATCTCAAACTCAACCATCAGAAAGTAGTAGTTATGCACATAGTCAACCAATAATGCAAGATCCATATGGTTGGCATATTAATAATTATATGCAAAACTATCATGGAGATACATCTTTTCATAACTACTTCTCACATTTCATATCTCAAAATCAAAATGAGGAAGAAACCAATGATTTTCAACCACCCAGAAGTTCTATGTTGTATTAAGATGACATTTATCAACTACAATGTAATTGTAACAATCATTTTATATATTTTAGTTAATAAATAATTTTATCATATATGTATTTTTTCATATATTTTTATTAATAATAATTCATCTATGGTTATTAATGTTTAATTGCTCATTATAAATCAATTCACTAAGAAGAACATAACATCCATTCAATATTTTAGTAAGTTTTATAATCAATTTGATAATTGATGGATTAAATAAGCTAATTCTAAAGTTTCAATAAAAAGTTCCATCTTTTAAAGCAAATTTCCATCGTTTTTTATAATTTTTTGTTGATAATCGATATTTTCCAATATTTCCATGGAAATTACCGTATTTGGAACTCTCGATATTTCCTTCGACATCGATATTTTGAACCTTGCTTTGATGAACATCTCAAGGACTTGATTAATTACTACGTAAATAGAATGGAATTCACTGTACATGATAAATCTATGCTTCAATTAATATTATGGGAAGAAAGTATATGAGACTTCATATTTAAGTTGAATGTGACAAAAAATTATGTATTCAATTTTGCTACGAAAGAGTAGTGGATTTTCTTATGCTTGTGGATTGATGGGACATATTAAGAACTTTTTTCCTAGCTCCACTCGAAGAGTTTCATGTTGGGGATGGTAACCTATATGGATCATCAATCAAAGCAAAGCCAAATTCTTTCATTGTTGTTAGTGAAGGAAATTTCTTGGGGAGAGTTGAAATTCCAAAGTGTGACCTTATTAGCACTTGGAAAAAGAATTTGAACTCTTATAAGGTTGATGATGGAGGAACATCAAGGTTTACAAGGGAGCCCCCACAAGGTTACGATGATGATGGGGTCATCAAAATCTTGGAATAGTTTGAAGGCGATGGAGGTCATGACAATGAATCAGTGGTTAAGACTGAGTCAATCCAAGTTTGTGTTAAGACCGAGTAGAGGCCTAGAAGCTACTTGAATATAATTGGTTCCTACCCTTCCTCGGTAATGTTGGTGGATATGAAACCTCTTAAAGCTAGACATGTCAATGCTCTATCTACTAATCATGACACTATCCTTTGTGACACTATGCATTCAACTTCAAATCTCTCTCTAAAGTCTTATTCTCTTGTAGAGGTTTTGGGGTGTGCCCCTAATTTGATTTTAAATTTCAAAAGGAGCCTTTTAAATGGGCCTGAGTGGGTTGCGTAAGGTAGAATGAGCCTAAAATGTAAAGCTAATTCCAATGCGCCTGAATCTTCCTCCAATACAAGGATAAAGCTAGGTTCATTTGGGTTTACGTGTGAAGTTTCTACAAATTGTATATATTTTGGCTAAAAATGTGGATTTCTCTTTCTCAAAAGGTTGGTATGGTAAGTAGTATGTTTCTTTGTAAGCTGGGGATGTGCCTTACTCAGAAAAGGGATGATTTTCTTTTAAAAATTCTGAATTCTCTTTCCTAAGTGAGAAGGGATGCAAGATCGTAAGAGGTTGGCTAGGAACAAAAGTTTAGAGGGAAAGACGGGTTAATTGGAATGACATTAAAGATGGAGATTCTGGTTCTAGAGAGATTCTCATGACTGAGGAGGTGGGCCTTACCATGCCCCCACCTTCTTGATGAAAATTATAAGCTAGAACTTCAAGGGGTTAAAGAGAGCTTTTGTGGTTCATAGCTACCCAGGCTAATAAGGAAATTTTCCCTATTAGTTTTATTCCTCTATAAAATGAAAGCGGCAAAAGAGAAAATATCTAATATTGGTAGGACTTTGAATTTTGGTTGTTCTTCTTCTTTTTTTTTTTTTTTTTTACAAGCTGTGAATGGTTATAGTAGCTTTGCACTATTGTGGTTTAAGGAGTTGAATTGGAACATTTTCTATAGTTCTAAGAAAATTATTGGTTCTTCTGCTTTGTCTAATGAAGGCCTGCAATGGAATGGGTGGTTTTGTTATGGGTCTACTAACAAAAATAGGAGGCATTCTTTATGGGGTAAGCAGAAAAATGTTGTTTTAATGGTAGCCATTTCTGGACATGCCTCGGTGATTTCAACGACTAAGTGAACAAGTTTGAGAAATGGGAGGTAAACCAGTATCTTTTCGATCTAGTTTTCATGTTCAAAATTTCTTGTTCAACATAGAGGTTGTTAATTTAGGCCTTACAAGTTGGAGTTTCACTTAGTATAATAAATGTGAAGGTAAGGCTAATATTTATGAAAGGTTCGATAGAGTAGTCTCAAGACCGCAGTGGAGAATGTTATTTCCTCAAGCGCAAGTAATTCATCTAAATGTCTTAGGTTCTTACCACTATCCATATCAACTTAACCTTGTTTTAGATCACCATAGCTGTCCTAAGCCCTTCAAATTTCTTAAGGCTTTGGACTAAGGACCCTAATTACGAGGATGTTATTTGCGGTACTTGGAATGTGGATTGGTTTAGGGGAAAAAGACTTTCTTTTTATACTAAATTGAATAGAACAACAAAAGCTCTAAAGGTTTGGAAGAGAGATGTCTTTGGGTGGTGCCAAACTAGAATAAGTGAGCTTGAGAACATTTATCCTTCATTTAAAGCTTATGGCCATCAGAAGATACCCTTTTGAAAGGTTGTCGACCTTGTAGAGGCAAAAGTCTAAAGATATTTGGCTTCATCATGGAGACCAAAACTCCAAGTCTTTTCATGCTTTAACTGTACCAATAGAAAAAGGTTATTCATAGCAACTATCGAGGATGATTTTGAGGAATGGCTGGAAGATAGATACTCCATTAGTAACTTCTTAATTGAAAGCTTCAAAGATTTGAATAGAGCAGAGCCCACGGTTCATTGTCCCTACATAAGAAAATTAATCTAGCTTTGTATTTCTACTCTTAAGAATGATACTATTGAGTGATGCCTTCTAAGATCAAAATCCCTAAGGTCCTTAGGAGTACACATTTGATGAAAGCTCTGGGCCTTGTAGGATATGATGTGGTGAAGGTTGTTTAAGATGCCTTTAATCCTTGTAAAATTCCTAAAATTTTCAATACTGCTTTTTTTATTTTTGTCCTTAAAATGAAGTAGATTGCGTTGCTTACTCATATTCACCTCATTAGCCTTTCTAATATTATGTACAAGGTCATCTCTAAATTGTTAGTGAATAGGATTAGGCCCTGCAAAAAAGGTTACTTTTGTCTCACCATGATGCCTTTGTCCTTGGCATATGAATAAGGAATAATATGATTTTTATTAACAAATTTATCCATATAATGATAATGAAAAAGAGCCTAAATGGCATGCTTGGTATTAAATTAAATATGATAGATTCCCATGACTGAGTTAATTAAGAGCTTTTGTTTGAAATTTTGCTGGCTTATGTTCTCTCTTCTATGGAGGTTAACCTAATCTTTGATTGTTCATCAATTGAGTCCCTGAAGGTGCTTTTTAATGGCAGTATGAATGGTTATATCCAAATGCAGAGAGGCCTTTGGCAAAAGGACCATATGTTCCTTTACCTCTTCATTTTGTTTTCAAAATTATTGTCTGTAATGTTGTTCAAATTTGAAGTAAAAATTAAGATTCAAGATGTGAATATTGGTTATTCTAGCCTTGCCTTATCTTACTTATTCTTCACCGCCAATGTAACTTTTTTTTGTTGTGCTAAAAAGAACAATGTTGGAAGTGTGATCACTTATCTTTCTAAGTATTATGGCTGGACTAGTCATCTCGTTAATAATGATAAATCGGGTTGCTTTTTGATAAGGAGGTGAGAGGATCTATCCGAGTTGAGCTAAAATCAATATCTTATTGAACATGAAAAAGCTTTTTAAAGATTCTAAAGACTTAAGTAATCATTTGTTCAAGAGAAGGAAGACTTCTAGGGCTTACGAAAAACTGAGAAAGAAAATTGAGAATTGGTTTTAAGCGTGGTGTTTTAAGCTCCTTTCCCAAGCGGGTAGAGCCACCTCAAATAAATTCATTATTTTTGCCATCTTTATCTATGTCGTATCATCATGCTTACTTTTAAAAGGTTGGTATCGTAATATTGAAAAAATGACTAAAGCTTTCTTATGGAATGGTTGCAAGAAGTGGTTTTTGGCACCATGTGGCTTGGGATAAAATCTGCAAGTGTGAATGCTGCGAAGACTTGAGATTGAGAAAGCTTGAAGTTATTAATAAGGCTCTCTTTTGCAAAATTGGGTGGTACTTATCGACTAAGGAAGATACTTTCTAGGTCAAATATATTAAGGCTATGTACTTTCCTTCTTCCTCCGTCTTAAATTATACCAAAAAAAAGAACTCTTCAGGGTTTTGGAATGATATTTTTGATAAAAGAGTCTCTATTTATGAAGGTTTATGTTTTTGTGTGGGGAAAGGTGATTCCATTAACATTTGGGAAGACTTTGGGTTCATAATCTTGCTAACTTTCATCCTTCCCTGAAGCATTGAAGCTTGGAGTGGTTTGGGCTGGTGGATTCTTTCTTATTGAATGATGGAAGTTGGATTAAATCCCTTTTTTGGGAAGTTTTCTATTTAGTTTTCTTACATTATTAAGATTATATTTTAGGCTTCAAATTCTGTTAATGACAAACCAATTTGGTTCCTAGCAAAAGTGGGACTTTTTCTGTTATCTCTACCTTCAAGTTTCTTTTTGTCAAAGCTTTAACTCTTCTAAATGGTGGAAAAAGCTTTGATCTAGTAGGCTACATGAGAAACTCAAGCTTTTCTTATGGCATATGGTAAATCATGCATTTCCTTTAAAAGCAAATCTTATTAATCAAAGTATTAGATTGATTGATGCCCTTCGTGTCCATGGAGCATTTATTCTTCTAGTGTGACGTTAATAGAGCGTTATGGTTTGCCTATCTATGGATATCAAATGGTCTTCTTTAATCCAAGATAATCTATTTGAGATGTTATGTATTATTAAACGCGTGAGAGGTTTGATGCATGTTCCTCTAGAACATGAGGACAACTTATTTGCCTATGCTATTCTCAAATTAGATTATTTGAATAGTTAGGTATGCTTTGTTTTTCGAGAAGAAAGCACCATGTCTTGAAAGGATTTGTTTTTTTGTGAATTGGAGATACTGAGTTCCTAAGCTTAAGGCATCAAGTCCTCAACTTAAGTGGAATGTGATGTGATTCCGCCCGAGGCCCCTCAACCGATAACCCGCTGGGGTGCTGACTCGACACGGATGAAGACTAGGTCAATCAAAAGAGCTCAAATTAAGAGATTTAAGGGCAACCTGGGAGTATTTATACAGAGGTTAATCAATCTAAACAGAGCTTGTTCATACTTGAAGATACAAAGCCTATTCGAAGCATCCAAGTGGTGGAAGTCGATACGGACCCGGGTGACGGTTTTGATACATTTTTGGAGTCCGGGAAGCATGAAATGGTTCCAATGCTTTATGGGTTCAATACATATGCCTAAGAGGTCATGAAATCAAGTTAAAGCAGCCTCAAATGCAATCAAAAAGGGCTTGTACGGACAGTCTTAACAATTTGGCCGAATTTGCTGTATTGCTTGCTGGCTTTACTGTATTTTACTGTTTTAGCCTTTTCTTATTTTTCCAAGCATGGACAACGTGTGGGACTTCATATTCAGCTTATTTGGCATCCTACAAAGCATCTAGAAGCTGATTTGAAGCTCAAAGAGGTCAAAGATTGATCAAAGTCAACTTGATCAAAAAAGCTAGTATTTTAGTTTCCTAATTTTATTCTACTTTTTGTTTTAGGAAACTACCATTATTTTTAGTTTCTATTTATTTATTTTCTGGACAAATAAGATTAGGAAAGTTATTATTTTATTATTTTCATTGTAAATTAATTAATTCCTAATTCAAAATAAAGGAATTAATTAATCCAAATTAGATTAGGAAAAGGAAAGTTTCGGCCAAGGTAGACTTCTTCATTGTGTGGCCGGTTTTTCCTAGGGTTTTTAGGGTTTATTTTGTTTCTTTCAAAGCCTATTTAAAGGCTTATTTTTCATTAATGATACAACTTAAAACTTTGATTTGATTAAGAAATACTTGTGAGATTAATTATCTCTTTGTTCTTTGAGAACACCTAAAACACCATTAGAGAATTGGTTGTTTTAGCTTGACTTATCAATAGGTTTTCCATCCCCTATTGTGGCGTCTACATTATACCAAGGTTTCTAACCACAGGTTGGTTAGGGGTTGAGGTCAATTCCATTAGAACTTGAACTTAATTAAGATCCGGGCTAATATAATACGGGTTTAGGAGCAGGTCGTCCTAGGTTCGTATCAGAATGAGAGCTGTCATCTCTGCTCCTTGGAGTCCCTCGAGGTTTGGGGTAGAGAAACCTAATTTTGATATAGCTGTCAAGAACAACTTATCTTTCTATGCATTGTTGCAAGAAATCATGAAGCTTTAGTTTTTAAAGTTGTTACAAAGAAGGTTAACATGAGTGTCCTTGAGGTGGTTAAGCTTGTTATAATCCTCAATGCATTCTTTATCGCTCATGATAAAGTGGCAAAGCATTATCTGTGAATGTGCTACTAAGGTTGTTATTGATTCTTTGATTGCTGAAAGCAATTCCTTTTTGCATTGAGCTACTGATCCTCTTTAGGATGATAATTTTGTTATAACTCATTCATTAATTTTTGTTTCTTTTTACTAGATTCTAAGTTGCTAATCAAGTTGCTCATATCTTATGCCAATGGGCTTTTAATTTCATAAAGATGGTGCTTTTCCCTTTCTTATTTGTATAGTTCATTTTTTTTGAAGAGATGTATCAAGAAAGAGGCCTTGGTAATAACTCTTGATCATATGGCAGGCATTCTTTTTTGTTATCTTGTCTTTTTTATTTATATAACTCCCCTTTCTGTATAAAAAGATAAATACATGCTTCATGATTCACATTTTCAAAGCAAATTAATTTAGTCCCCTTCATGGTTGTTGACTTTACCTTTGCAACTACCTAGATAAAGATGAAAAGAAACAAACTACCAATATACATGATACGAACCTAGGTCGACTTGCTCCTAAACCCGTATTATATTAGTCCGGATCTTAATTATGTTTAGACTTTAATGGAAACATTAACCTCTAATTAACTTATGATTAGAAACCTTAGTATATGATGGAGACGCCACAATAAGTGGTGGATATCCTATTGATTAGTCAAACTAAAACACTTGATTTGTATTAAGCATTTTAGGTGTTCAAAGAAAACAAGGAGAATTTCTTTCTCACAAGTATTTTTCTATATAAATAATGTACTTCATATTGTTGAGAAATTAAGCCTCTAAATAGGTTTGAAAACACAAAATGAAACCCCAAACAACTAGGTCAAAACTGGCCAAGCACATACAATTCCTAATATAGCCGAATTTCAACTTCATTTCCTGATCAAATTTGGATTAATTAATTCCTTTATTTTGAATTAGGAATTAATTAATCTTTCTAAAGTTAATTTTTCCAGAAAATAAACAAATAAAAACCAAAATAAAAGATAGTTTCCTAAAACAAAAAATCAAACTCAAATTAGGAAACTAGTTGACTAGTTGACAACTAAGCTGTATTTATCCAATCTCCAGCTAGTTTAGGCTAACAATCAGCTTCCATATGCCATGTAGGATGCTAGATAGGACTAATAATAATTCCCATACATTGCCCCTTGATTGGAATAAGTCAAACTTGCTTGAGCAACAAAAGAAGTCAAAGCCAGCAACAAAATGAGCAATTTCGGCCAACAAGAGGAGTCATGTGCACATGTGGAATTTAAATGCTTTTTCTTCTGCATTAACATGATTCCATGGCCTCTTACTGATATAAATTGAGTTCATAAAGTTTTGAATCCATTCCTTATGCTCGAGATCCAAAAATGTACCAAAACAGCTTGCCTGGTCCATTTCCGCCTTCGTAACTTGGATACACAAGATGGACTTTGGATCTTCGGATAGTGTCATACCCTCTTAAGATTGAATCACTCCTTGGATGAAGCTAACTAGATTGTCTTTAAATTTCCTACCTTGTGCCCTAGTGATTGGTTCTAAATTCATTTGTAAAGGATCCGCACCCAACGAGTAGTCGGTAGTATGGGTACGGGAGGGTTCTCATCATTCCCCTCCTCTTGAAAAGGATTTTCCCTCAAATCAATGTCATCACTTGCAGCAAATGGAGATAAATCAGTAACATTGAATTAGCATTCACATTATACTTGGCTGACAAGTCAAGTTTATAAGCATTCTCATTGACCCTCTCCAGAACTTGAAAAAGTCCATCCCCTCGAAACTTTGGCTTTGACTTTTTTTGCTCAGGAAGTCTCTCATTTCTTAAATATAACCAAACCCAATCTATAGGTTCAAAAACAACCTTAATTGATCCTTGATTAGTATTCTTTACATATTGTTTCATCCTCCTCTCAATGTTTGCTTTTGTCTTCTCATTAATCTGCTTTACAAAATCAGCTTTTTGTTTTGCATCTAGATTAGCATGTTCACTTAAAGGCAAATGTGTTAAATCTAACAGAGTCAAAGGATTAAACCCATAAAAAATTTCAAATGGAGTATATTTAGAAGCTGAATGCAAAAATCTATTATAAGTAAATTCAACATGTGGCAAAAATTCCTCCCATGTTGTTAAATTTCTATTAATTAATACCCTTAATAATGTAGACAAAGTTCTATTTACTACTTTAGATTATCCATTAGTTTGTGGATGACAAGTAGTTGAAAATAAGTTTAGTCCCTAACTTAGCCCACAAAGTTTTCCAAAGGTAACTTAAGAACTTAGCACCTCTATCCGAAACGATTGTCCTAGGCATTCCATGTAATCTTATGACTTCCCTAAAGAATAGATTAGATACATTAGATGGATAATCAGTTTTATTACATGCAATAAAATGTGGCATCTTAGAAAACCTATCTACAACAACAAAAATTGAATCTTTGCCTGTCCTAGATCTAGGTAAACTAAGTACAAAATCCATAGACAAATCTACCCAAGGAAAGGATGGAATCGACAAAGGCATGTAAAGTCCATGCGGTTTCAACTTGGACTTGAACTTTCAGCATTTAAGGCCCTCTCACATATTCTCTCTACATATCGCCTCATGTTAGGCTAATAAAAATATTCTTGTAGTAAAGATAAAGTTTTTAAAATACCAAAATGACCCATTAAACCTCTACCATGACCTTCCCGAATTAGTAATTCCCTAATGCTACAATTAGGTACACAAAGTTGATTTTTCCTAAACAAATATACCTCAAAGATGTAAAATTTATTAAAACCATGTTTAGTACAGTTCCTAAATATTTCACCAAAGTTACTATCATGCTTATAAAATTATTTTAATTGTTTTAATCCAAGCAATCTAGCATCTAAGGTAGAAAACAATACATACCTTTGGGATAATGCATCGACGACCACATTTTCCTTACCTTTCTTGTAGCGGATGACATAAGGAAAAGTCTCAATGAACTCAATCCACTTAGCATGCCATCGGTTAAACTTCCCTTGGCCTTCAATGTGTTTTAATGATTCATTATCCATGTGAACCACAAATTCTTTTAGCATCAAGTAATGTTGCCATGTCTCCAAAGCCCTCACCAACACATACATCTCTTTGTCATAGGCCGGGTACTTCAATGCTGCTTCATTCAACTTCTCACTAAAGTATGCTATGGGTCTTCCTTCTTGCATTAAAATAACTCCAATACCTACACCTGAAGCATCACATTCAATTTCAAAAGTTTTAAAAAAAATTAGGTAAAACTAGTAAAGGAGCATTAGTTCATTTTTCTTTCAACAAATTAAAAGATTTTTCTTGTGCTTCCCCTGATTTGAATCGAACATTCTTCTTTAGAACTTTGGTCGAAGGTACTGCGATGGTACTAAAATCCTTGATAAATATTCAATAGAAATTAACCAAACCATGAAAGCTCCTCACTTGGGTAGTAGAGGTAGGTTTCGGCCACTCTTGAATTACTTAGACTTTAGATTGGTTAACTTTAATTCCTACAGCACTTACAACAAATCCTAGGAAGACAAGTTCATCTTTACAAAATTCATACTTTTCATATTAGCAAATAACATTTCCTTCCTAAGAATATTTAAAACTTTCCTAATCTACATGTTCATCAACGTTTCGGTTATATACTAAAATATCATCAAAATATACAACCACAAATTTTCCATTGAATGGATGCATGACATGATTTATTAACTGCATAAAAGTGTTAGGTGCATTAGTTAAATCAAAAGGCTTGACTAACCATTCATACAATCCATATTTAGTCTTAAATGCGGTTTTCCATTCATCATCATCTTTCATCTTAATTTGATGATACCTACTACTAAGGTCAATTTTAGTAAACATGCATGCACCATATAGTTCATCAAGCATATCATCCAACCTAATTGGATGCCTATATTTAATAGTTATATTATTAATAGCCCAACAATCAACATACATGCACCATGAACCATCTAAGGTACTAATAAAATAGGAACAACACATGGACTCATGCTCTTACGAATATAACCTTTGTTAAGCAACTCACTTACTTGACTTTATAGCTCCTTTGTCTCCTCAGGATTACTCCTATATGCAGGTCTATTAGGAATTGCAGCTCCCAAAACAAAATCAATTTGATATTCAATCTCGCAGATAGATGGTAAACCATTAGGAATCTCTTCTGGAAAGATATCTTCAAAATCCTGTAAAAGATAAGAAATAGAACTTGGCAATACAAGCTCTTCAGGGTTAGCTTAATGAGTTAAATAAGCATCTTTATAAATTATAACCAACATTGGTTTTTCAATCACAAATACCTTTTTAATCTCACTTAAGCTAAGATTAAAGCTAAGATTAAAATTCTTCTTTTTCTTTTCTTTTCTCTCTTTTTCTTTGTGACTCATGGCCACCTCACTCTCTCTCATGCTCTCGACTTTTCCACTCTTTTCCAACCTCTCGACTTGCTCATTCTTTTTCCACTCAATTTTAGCTTTAGAAGACTTACCTTGGATGGGTGAATCGGCCTTATCTCCTTTCTCAATTGGTGAAGCAGTGGGTGCCACACTTGCCCTCTCTTTTAGCTTTTCAGCCTCCCTCCTTTGTTGCATTTGAAGTTGGTCACTAAACACCTTTTTAGAGTTAATGGCTCAAGCTTGATCTTTTTTCCCTTAAATTTAAATACAATGGAATTCTCTCTCTCATACTCTATAGTATCTTTATCAAGTTTTCATGGCCAACCCAATAAAATATGGCCAGCATGCATGGAAACAACATCCACATATTTATCAATGCTGAATTTTACCTTGGCTTGTTTGTTCACATTCATCTCACCACTATCATTAAGTCATTGTAATCTATATGGTTCGGGATGTTTAATGGTTGTTAACCCTAATTTTTCAGCTACCATATTACTAATTACATTAGCATAACTTCCACTATCAATTATCATACTACAAAATTTACCTTGAATTTCACATCGGGTGTGGAAGATGTTCTCTCTTTGGACTTGATCCTCATCTTTATACATGGTTAGAACCCTCCTTACAACCAAGCTCAATTCAGCTTTTAAAACTTTGAGAGTCTCACCTTCTCCATGTTCTTCAACATCAATTCTTCCTCTCAAATTCGGCTTCTCCTTCATTCTCTTCACTTTCGGATTCTAACTCCCCATTACCTTTCAGCACCATAATTCTTCTATTTGGATACTGGTTGGCAATGTGTCCTCATCCCTAGCACTTAAAGCAAACAATATCTCTAGTTCTATAAGGTTTAGGATCAAATTTACCTTCCAACCTTGGTGCTTGTGCAGATTCGACCTTAACCTCCCTTCTTGGCCGATTGGTGCTCTTATCTCTCTACTTCGGTTTTGTCCTTACTTCATAGGTGGGATTGCTTCTCCAAACACTTGAATTAGTCCTCCCACTGTTAGAAACACCTCTAAACCATGAGCTTGTACCCCTCCTCTTGAATTGGTTTTCAATCTTGACGGCCACATGAAGCATCTCTTCAAATTCTACATATTGTTGTAACTCCACTTGGTTGGCTATCTCACTATTCAAACCACCCAAAACCATGCTATGGTTGCCTCACGATCCATATTCATGCTCAACCATATCATGAGCATCTCCATCTCTTTATAGTAATCCTCCACGGTCCTACTTCCTTGTGTTAATGATTGAAGCTTTTGATGTAGCAACCTATGGTAATGACTTGGTACAAACCTCTTTCTCATGGCTCCTTTCATTTGTCGCAAAGTAATAATAAGTTCATCTCCAAATCTTCTCCGAATACTTTGCTCATTAGTCCACCATTGGAGTACATAATGTCCAAATTCCAAAACGGCCAATTTCACCTTTTTTGCCTCGGTATAATTATGCCAATCAAATATCATCTCCATATGCTCCTTCCACTCTAAGTATGCCTCCGGATCACTTTTCCCCAAAAATGGTGGGATATTCACTTTAATATCCCCAAGGTCATCATCCTCATCTCTAGCTTGTCTCCCACGATTTTGCCTTGGAATGAAAAAATATCATCAGACTCCTCCTCTAGATTGTCTCTAAAATTACCTTCCTAAAATCCTACCCTAGGATGTCCACGACCTCCTTGACCTTCATTGAAATCCACCCTAGGATTCGACCCACCTTGTGAATTCTCAAATCTATCCATTCTTTGGTCTAGGTGATCAAAGTAAACATTCATCCTTTGGAGTTGTTCCAAGATCGCCATTATGTCAGTAGAATCACCTCCACTTCCGTTGCTTAAGAATCACCCTTGAACCCAACGGATTCTTCTTCATTAATTCTTAATGAGCCCTCTCCTCTTCTCATTCTTGAATCTGCCATGTTAGTATAAATAATGCAAAAATCCTTACCAAAATCACTTTCTCATGTGTTTCACATAAACAAGGTCTCGACACTCGTGTTTGCACATTATTTTCAGCTTTTAAGCTTACACTCTCTTGCTTTTTCCACTTAAGAAATTATCTCAAAGTTCTAACTAAAACACACCCAAAATAGCAGCTAGATCACAAGTATGCCTTAATTAAACTTATCAACAAAACAATTTCCTCAATTACGTGCTTTGAGTCTACAATGTGCACAAAACCTTGCACAATATTGTTTTGAGTTGAATACAGCAACTGACCTATCTTAAAGAAAACAAGAGAAATTAATTTAAGAATTTGTGGTCTGGTTTTTCAAAGTAGAGGTATAACTCATAAATTCAACAGTGGACTTCTTGTTATTATTTTTTGTATCTTTTCTTAAAATAATTCTGTACTTCTTTATATTTTGTTTATTTGTTGTGCTATTCCATTCCCTAAATTAGAGAAACTAAACCTCTTGGAATGTAATTGTCAAATTCTTGCAAGGTCTACCTGCAACTTTCAAAGTTTATGAGAATTGAATGTACTAGATTGTGAGTCTTGAAAAGTCGCTTCTCATCCTCTACTGTTGCAAGTCTTACACAACTCAATCACCTAGTAGTAGTGAACTTAAGGTAATTGAGGAGATTATAAGCATCAATAGAAGGATTAATATGTTATTACTCCTAAAACTTAAATTTTTGAAGTTAGATGATCTTTTAAACCTCACAAGATTTTCTATAGAACTTTCATTGAGTTTCCAACGACAACCGATCTCATCATAAGTAGTTGCCTGTCATATGAAGACGTTCATCCACAATTCTTCGTCGAACATGAAGCTCAAAGAGAATCAATGCTCTAATGCCACATATATCTTTTCAATGAGAAAGTGAGTTTCTTAACTTCTCTTCTCTAATTTTCCTCTCCACGTATTCATTTATGCTCTGCAAGCTATATTACTTTGGGTTAAATATCATACATATTGTTGCATATTGCATTCTCCATCTTGAAGAACATGGATATCAAAGACATGGATGACTTGGAGATGATATGGGATCACCAACTTTCTACCAATTCCTTCTACAAATTGGAAGAGATACCTTTAGAAATTGTAACAATCTGATGAAGATATTTCCATCTCGTATGCTTAGAAGACTTGGCAGTCTTAAAATATAGAAAATTTGGTATTGCCATAAGCTATAAGTGGTGTTTTGAGATACAAATACCAAGTAACAAAGAAACTTGTAATGTAGAATCCACTTCGTTGAGCTCGTTGAAATTGTACGGTTTAACAAAATGGCACCTATTTGGACTAAAGATCCCTTAGGAACTTAAACCCTCCGAAATCTCGAAGAATTTGATGTTCATGAACTTGCGAAAGGCCTTCACGAACTTAAGAATTTATAGATAGAAGACTATGGGATACATGAGATTGTTTCCAAAGAGGATGAAGGATTGGAGACATTAAATGTACCCTAAATTTGTGTTCCCTCAATTATCCAAGCTGCGATTCTTAAAGCTTCCTCAACTTGTTTGTTTCTACCCTTAACTACATACTATGGATTGGCCATTATAGAATATATTAGATGTCTTTGGATATTAGCAACTAAAGGTTATTGTTTCGAAATTCTAAAGTTTCCAAGAAAAACATTTGCTAGTCCATCATCTAATTCAACAACCTTTGCTCTTAATTGGAAAGGTAACGATCAGCAATTTACATAAATAATATCTTCTTTTTTTTTTTGTTGATTATCATTTTCATGTAACTTTGTTCGTGTTGATTAGTCCTCTCAAACATTATTGATGTTAAGAAATTGGAGTTTATGGCATTCGGAAGGCTATGTTTATCAATGTTTCATTAAATACATTTAGATAATTTATTTCCAGGTTGCATTTGCAAACTCTGAACAAATCGGCAAGGAAGAATCTGCAAAAACAATTTCTTCAAGTTTGAATTCCAAAAAAATAACCAGAGCCTTTGAGCATTTAGAAACTCCACAAATATTAGATTTTGGTAGCTTCAAAACCCAATACATGTTACAACTAAAGACAAGCTAATTATTCTATTAAAATCTTTCTTTTTGCCCTTTTATCATGTATTGTAGAATATTCAACTTATGAAGAAGATTTTGGAGAAGATCAACCTGCAAAAGAGAGTATAAAATGTTTAGATTATGGAAGAGACTAGAAGAAATGTCAAAGAGAGGATTTTGATGATGAAGATATCTCTGAAGAAACTTATTCTGGAGATGAATTTGATTGAGATTCACAAGGGAACCAAAAGTATAGAAAGCAAATGTAGTATAATGGATGAGAAGCCCTTTACTGACATTATTCTAGCTTTTTTGAAGCCTTTTTGAGAATTTCAAATTTCTTTATGAAGAATAATGGTAGTAAAGGGCTTCTTATCCACTATGCTACATTGATGTGCTTCTATGCTTTTGGTTCCCTCATTAAAATGCAGCTTCTTTAATAGATTTCTATCACCATCTTTTGATTCTTCTAAACATTTTTATTTCATTTTGGAATTAACCATGCTTATTTTGGATATGTTGAAATGGTGAAGTCAATTCATCTACCCGCCATAATTGTTGAAAGTAAAACATAGATGAACAGCGTAGAGAATGCAGTAATAGTGGAAAGCTCATTTACATTCATGAGAAGGAGTCTTTAAGTACACATTATAGTACAAGAGAGTTTGTTAAAGATAACCAACTAGTAACTAAAACTATGTACACATGTGATATAGAAAATACAAACAAACAAATAGATAGAGTTATGATGATGAATTACCACTGATCTCAAAAGTTTAAGTTGATGGAAAGTGGACTTTCATTTCATTTATATTTTTTTCCCCTCACATGTAGGCTCGCCTCTTTTGAGCTTCTTTCTGGATCCTTACATGTATTTTTAATTCTTTGGGTAGAGTTGTTGAGTTTTGAACCCAATACCTTTTGGATCTCTTGCTCTGATACCATTAGAAGGAACTGGTTGCAAATGCTGCGGGAATATATTTCCAACAGATACAGGTGGACGTGGAAGACCATCAAAAGCTGCTTGATCATAGATTATCAAGAGCAACAGAAACAAAACTACCATTAAATTTCATGCCACCAGAACAAGCATTCTTACCAGCCTACGTGCCTTCATATGCTACCCAGTTTGAGTCAATCACATTAGGTTGCTTCTCAGAAACAATTGGCTTAAAAACAATTAGTTCATCATCATCTTTGCCTTCTATATTGCTGATGCTCTGGCTATGAAACTCCTAAATTTGCTACTTTCACTGCTTGATTTTCTAGCACCATATCATCTGTGCTAGGCATTCCTGAATATGTAGATATGACATTGTTCGATACTTGATGCTCAACACCAATACCAAATTTCTTTCCTTTCGAATGAAAAACTATTGCTTTCTGATCAAGCCTGACTAAATTTCCTAAAGCCTTACCTGCATCAAAAATCCTTTTAAAATGGGCCCTTTTTTTCCTTTTGATTATCACTTCCAAATGAGTACTTCCTCAAAAATTCTAAAATGGATTATGTTGGAAGAAGTGGCAAGAATCCTTGCAACTCAAAATCCGCCTTCAATGCCAATCGGTTCTCAATCTCTCCTTCTGCATACCTACACATATTATTAAAACACATATCATATTCTTCACCATCTAAAAATGTTGGCCCAGTTGACAATAGCTTATTCAAGAAGGATATAAAAGATTTCCAAAATTTTAATCTAACAGCAATCTATTTCTCATCCACATCATTTTCAACTGCAATATTTGGACAATATGCCAACCATTCAACAAAACTAGAATGCCAAGTAAGAGGAAACTTGAAGAAGGAACACGTAACTGCACACATCTCCCTAATATGTGCCCCATCAACTCAAAAGCCGTAGTGGATGCATTCTGAAGTAAAACAGTTCGTTGTAAAATTTCAACATATGTTTGACCTTTAGACTCCTTATTCATATTCAGTACTATGAATATAAGAATTGAGATAAGCCTAACAAGTATAAGACCGTTCAATGCCATTTGCACCAAAATTCAGCTCGTCTTTTACTCTAAAACTCAATAGTTCACACATGCCACTGCTAACTGAAGATAGAACTTTTGGAAATGTTTTGAGGCTTGTGCGGGTGAAAAGAATACCATTTACATGAACAAATCGAACACAAAACATTTTATGTGTCTTATGAATAGTATATGCTTTTCCTTGACAAGGCTAGAATCAATATCCTTATTAATAGGCTTTAATTCTCCCTTACCCTTTCCTTTGCCAGTTAGCCAAGTAGATGACTCCTTGATCATAGAAACATTTGTATCCCCAAGTAGTTGAGAGAAACTCTTATGATTCTTTTCAAAGGCGACAATTAAATTGTCCCTTGCAGTTGAGAAGGGACTCTCCACTGCCAAACTACGAAAATATCGATAAATAGCTACCAACTCATCCCCCAAATAGGAAGCTAATATAGTAAGTTGATGATGAGGATTTCCACTTGATGGCCATAGAGATGCAGCCTGCAAGTAGTAACTTGAAGCTGCAGTATACTTTTGAGTTTTGGAGTCACCCTCCCATATAATCCTTTATAACTTGCAAGGTCACCCAAGTATATCAAACAATGATGGCAACATATCAAACCATTCTTCCCTTTAGTGGATTTTTTTCCCATCTTTCTCCATGACAATTTGATTCTCTACATCCTCAGAGAAATTACCCAGTAGAATCCTATACTTGGCTCTAATTTTCACAATTAAATCATGGTAAAACCCTGTTGGTTCTAAGAGGAAGCTTTCTTTTTTATTGATGAAGACTAAAAATTCAGGTCTAGGGTTTTGAAGGGTCGTGTGATATTACCAACCATGATCTCATCAGTACCATAATAATAGGAGTGAGAAGATAGGTTATTTAAATCATCGGTGACATGATGTGAAGCTCCAGAATTGAGCAACCAAGATGATTGAGAAGAAAATGGAAAGAGAGATGTAGAAGCTAGCGGTGCCGAATAAAAAGCATGAGGCCTTGGACCAAATTTTGGAGTGGGAAGCAAAACTTGTTGATGCATTGGAGTCCATTGTTGCTTTAGTTGAGGGCAAAACTTTGCAAAATGAATGAGTTGGTCATATAACTGACATTTTCTACGGTTATTTCTAGAAGAAACCAAAGATTGGTTACCACAAGAAGAATTGTAAGATGATTGAACAAACTTGGTACCTAGTTTCTTGGAAAAATTACGACCAAAACCAGAAGCGCTAATGTTTTTGGTTGCAACATGAGCAACAACAAGTGAATCATCATGGCGCTGAGAATTTGTCTTGTGACGGTATGCCTCATATTCCAATAGCCTCTCATGTAGATCTTCAAAGGAAATTTCAATATCCTTTGAATGAATAGCTGCAGAAATTTCTTTTTGGATCTAAATTTAGACCATTGATAACATAAATGGCTATTTCCTCATCTTTAAGTGGTGCATTAAGCAGAGCAAGCTCATTTTCTGCCCCTTTAATATCAAACATGTAGTTTGTGATATTTCGAGATCCTTGAGGTTTAACAAGCCTCTCTCAGAGTCAGATAATGTGTGCCCTTGATGGCTTAGCATAGGCGATAGAGAGTTTCTTCCAAAGTTCACGGGAAGTCTTGGCCGAAGGGACCATGGGAGCAAGCTCACGAGACAAAGATGCTAATAAATAGCCATACAGAAGTTGATCTTGATGGGTCCAATACATATATGCCAAATGAGAGGAGTAGGGTGGACACACTAAAGAACCATCAACATAACCGGTGAGTGCATATCCATAAAGAAAAGCATCCTACTGAGCTTTCCATGTGAAAAAATTGTCAGAGGTAAGGCAAATAGGTGCTTGACTAGCAACATTGATAAAAACTAAATAGGCAAAATCAAAATTCTGGGTATCAGTTACAGATGTAGAGGATGAATCAGCCATGATAGCAAAGGAGAGGATAAACTATGGGCAGAAGATAGAATCATAAAATAATAAATAAATAAATAAATAAATAAATAAAACTCTTTAGAGCAAGAGCTCTGATACCATGAAAGTAAAATAGAGATGAATAGTGTGGAGAATGCAGTAATAGTAGAAAGCTCATTTACATTCATGAGAATGAGTCTTGAAGTACACATTACAGTACAAGAGAGTTTGTTAAAGATAAGCAACTAGTAACTAAATCTATGTACACGTGTGATATTTAAAATATCAACAAACAAATAGATAGAGTTACGAAACAGAGGTTGGTTTATCTCTATTAATTGTATCCTACTGGATAATGTCCCCCAGTTATAAAATGGGGATACACAACCCACCAATATTGGTGAAATGAGTTCATCACTCGAAATAAGCCAGGCAACGACAGCTAATAGAAAGTTCCACTTGACTACAAGCCTGTTCGTATGGTTTATAATAAAAATCAATCGAACATAAACCACTGAAAACTTTTTATTATACATATAATATATATAGCACCTGGTACAGTTAACATAGTCCCTCACTTTACAGTGGCTGACATAACCCAACCAACGTTAGTAAGATATAATGAAAAAAAAATTTGCTCGTATGCATAGATTTATTAACTTAGGTCATATTAATGTCACCTTTACAAAGGGAATTTCATTCGTTATAACAAAATTATATATATATATATATATATATATAAAACGGATACAGATCTTCTATCTCCAAAACTCTGTCCCCAATTCTGTCCCACTAATAAAAAATTGACACCTCATTTAAAATACTACCATATATTTTCTTCTGTTTTCACATCATTCACCATTAAGTTATACTGACGGAAGCTTTCTTGTGGCTGCAAAACTCCAATTGGGCCCACTTTATTAAAATTTAAAAATAAAGTCCTCTACCATTCTTTTTCTTTTCGTTTCTGTTCTTTTTTTTTATTATTATTATTGTGCCATTCTTGCCATTCTTCTCCCCTTCAACCATAACTTGTGTATTTTTTAATTATTATTATACCAATCGAATCCCACTCATTAAAGTTTCAAAAAAGCCCTAAATCATTCTTCTTCTTTTTTTATTTTTTATTATTTTTTTAATTTTTTGTGCAATCCCTTGCCAGTCTTCACTCTAACTATTATACTTTTTTTAATTATTATTATTTTTTTCTACCGTGTAGCAGCAGCAGCCATTAAGGCTTCTTTCTCTATTTTTCTTTCTACCAGGCATTGCAGCAATTTCTTTCTGTTATGTTATATATAAAAAAACATCAATTTACAATTTTAGCAAAACACATCTATCATCGAATATAAAAGAATACTTTAGTCATCAAAAAATATATATATATATATATAAAAGAATATTATTTTTAACTCTAAAGAAATGTAATAAATGTTTCTAAAGTGCTTTAAATAGTAAAAACAAATGATATAAAACTTATTCACAATAGTAAAAACAAATAATATAAAACTTATTTTCAATGTTTCTATATCCCTATGTCAAACTTCTATATATTCTTGTTATTATCAATGACATAATTGTCATTGAATCCAAAACATTGGTGTTCTTGGGAGATTGCATGTGTTGAAATGTGGTGATCTTGCCACAATGTGCAAGGTAGTTCGGTTACACTTGCACTCTTTGTTTTGCAACATCAAAGACCAAACATTATTTATGTTTATGCATTTTATTTTATCTTGTAATGTTTAAGAACAATATCTTTTTTGTAATGCCCTAAGCTCATTAACTATAGCTTAGGGCCTTTTTTGTCTAGTTGCTGGAATTGTATTTCTAGCAATATAAGTCCACCTCCTTGGATGCCGTTTGAACAAGGTTTGGGATTTGGATCTAAATTTCGGATATAATAAACTAGAAACACAGAGAAAGCAGCAGCAAAAAGAATGGCCCAATTTGGAGCTGAGAAGGCTGAGTTAAGCCCTAAACAATCTGACCCTTGTGCAGTTTTGTTGCCCAGAAATCTGGACAAAACTGCCTCGGGTTTGATTATTTTTGGATGGGAAAATGGGCTTTGTTTTATCTGGTTTTTGGCTAGAACAAAGTTTAATATTCAAAAAGGCTTCCCTCCAATTTTCAAGTCAAATGGAGCTCGTTTTCGAATTCAAATGCCTTAGACAAGATGAACTGCCCATTAAAGAAGGTTTCTTGCATGCCCAGCACATTGATTAGAGTTAGTTGAGGTAGTTTGACTTGGTTGGTTACTTTTAATGCTTTTGTATTTATTGCTCAATATGGCAGCATGTCTTATTGCCTTTTTTGATGTATTTAAAAGTATGAAAATTGTAATGAAAACATGAGGAAGTAATATTCAAAAAAACAAATTTTGAAAAACAACAATTTTGGCTCTCTCTCTCTCAACTACTACATTTGTTTTCTTCTTCTCTCCAAAAGCTAACAGCCTTCTCAAGAACCCCAAAGCTCCATTAAAACCAGAAAAAAAAAACCTTAACAAACCAAAAAAAAAAAAAACAAAATCAATAACCAAGAACCAACAACAACCATTCTTGACTAACACCTTGAATGATTATGCTCTAGGGTACAACAACATAAACCTACACCAAATTTCATCATGATATCAGAGCATAGTGTAATTTCTTAGGACCTTGTGAGCTTTCAACCTAGACCATTTTATTTGTGAGAGGATCCCCCACCTAAAGCCTTCCAACCGAAACCAAAACCTCCTAAAAGACTAGTTGAAACTCATCGAAACACCACCACCCGAGAGCTTGTTCTTGTGTTCATTTTTCAAAACTTTTCAAAGATCATTTTTTCAAATGGCCTCACAATCCTTTTCAACCCCAACACCACCTAAGTTTGAAGGCCAAAACTATTCCATTTGGAGTATAAAAATGAAAGCCTACCTTCAAGCCTTTGGTTTATGGGAAGTCATAGAAGAAGGTTATGTAGTGGAAGAGTTGAGAGCTAATGCAACCCAAGCACAAAGAAATGCACATGAGGCCGAAGTTGCCAAGGGGGTCAAGGCCCTCACTGCCTTGCACTGCTACGTGAGTGATTCCGTTTTTACAAGGATAATGTCATACACAAGTGCTAGAGAGGTTTGGATAAAACTTCAAGAGGAGTTCCATGGAAATACTACAACTCGGCAAATGCAAGTTTTAAACCTAAGAAGAGAGTTTGAGACCTTAAAGATGAAGGAAAATGAGCTTGTCAAGGATTTCACGGAAAGGATGCTCAAAGTGGTAAATCAAATTCGGATCCTTGGTGAGCAATTGACCGATCAAAGGGTAGTAGAGAAAGTATTGGTGAGCTTACCCAAAAGGTTTGAAGCTAAAATTTCCTCCCATGAAGAATCTAAAAATCTTAGTGAAATAACCTTGAGTGAGCTCATCAATGCTTTTCAAGCAACCGAACAAAGGAGAGCCATTAGAAAGGAGGAGACCATAGAGAGTGCATTCTATGGTGGCCACGGCAACAAAAAGAAAAATAAAGGAAGGAAGAGCAACAACACCAACCAAACCGGTTTTACAACCACCAACAACAACAACAAAGCCATCAAAACCGAGGAGGGCATTCACCTTGCCCTCATTGCAAGAAGCTCGGACATCCACCATCCAAGTGTTTTTGGAGGCCGGATGCATCTTGTGAAAGATGTGGAGGAAAAGGCCACATTGCCAAAGTATGCAAGCAAAGGAGACAACAAGCCAATGTGGTTAATGAAGAAGCCGAGAACCTATTTGTGGCCACATGCCTTAAAGCCACAAGTAGTGGTCTCGGTTGGCTTGTGGATAGTGGTTGCTCACACCACATGATTTTCCAAAAGGATGGTTTTATAGAGCTTGACCGAAACTACAAAACCAAAGTGAAGATTGGTGATGATACGAACCTAGGACGACCTGCTCCTAAACCGGTATTATATTAGCCCAGATCTTAATTAAGTTCAAGTTCTAATGGAATGGATCTCAACCCCTAACCAACCTGCCATTAGAAACCTTGGTATAATGTAGACGCCACAATAGGGGATGGAAAACCTATTGATAAGTCAAGCTAAAACAACCAATTCTCTAATGGTGTTTTAGGTGTTCTCAAAGAACAAGGAGATAATTAATCTCTCAAGTATTTTCTTAATCAAATCAAAGTTGTATTCTTATTGAAAAATAAGCCTTTAAATAGGCTTTGAAAGAAACAAAATAAACCCTAAAAAAACCCTAGGTAAAACCCGGTCACACACATAAAGAAACCTAGTTGGCCGCAACTATACTTCCTTTCCTAATCTAAGTTTGATTAATTAATTCCTAAATCAAACTCCTTTATATTAAATTAGGAATTAATTAATTTACAATAAAATAAAAACCTTCCTAAAGTTATTTGTCCAGACAACAAATAAATAAAAACCCAAAAAGAAATAAAGTCAATCGCAAATTAGGTAACGAGTTGGCTTTGACATCTAGGCTGAATTATGTCTTCAACCGAGCTAACTTATGTCTGCCTGATGTCCGAGCCAACTTATGGCCTATCCGAGCTAACTGATGTCTATCCGAGCTAACTTGTGTCTGGCCGAGCTAACTGATGTCTATCTGAGCTAAGTTATGTCTGCCTGATGTCCGAGTTAACTTATGGCCTATCCGAGCTAACTGATGTCTATCCGATCTAACTTGTGTCTGGCCGAGCTAACTGATGTCTGTCTGAGCTAAGTTATGTTTGGCCGAGCTAACTGATGTCTGTCCGAGCTAAGTTGTGTCTGGCCAAGCTAAGTTACCTCCGATGTCCCAAGTCCGAGATCAAATGTTCGAGGCAAGGCTCCGATGTCCGAGACAAGGGTGTCCGATATAAAATGTCCGATGTATGGGTATCCGATGTATCAGCCTCCACCACTTGGATACTTAAAACAGGTCTTTTATCCTCAGGTATGGACAAGCCCTTTTAAGAATGAATTACTTTCTGGATAAAGACAGCAAGATTGTCCTTAAACCTCTTAGCTTGAGCCCTAGTGATTGGTCCAGTCTTCATTTGTATCGGATCAGTACCCCAGCGCGTTGTTGGTGGTGTAAGCTCGGGCGGGTTCGCATCATTCCCCTCCTTTTGAAAAGGATTTGTCCTCAAATCAAAGTCATCACCTGCAAGAAAAGGAGATAGATCAGCAACATTAAAGGTGGCACTAACACTATACTCACCCGGTAAATCAAGTTTGTAGGCATTGTGGTTTATCCTCTCCAAAACTTGAAAATGTCAATTGATGTGATTCCGCCCGAGCCCACTCCACCGATAACCCGCTGGGGTGCTGACTCGACATGGATGAAGACTAGGCCAATCACAAGAGCTGAAATTAAAAGATTTAAGGGAAACCTGGGAGTATTTATACAGAGGGTAATCAATCTCAATAGAGCTTGTCCATACTTGAAGATACAAAGCCTATTCGAAGCATCCAAATGGTGGAAGCCGATACAGACCCGGGTGACGGTTTTGGTACATTGTTGGAGTCCGGGAAGCATGAAATGGTTCCAATGCTTTATGGGTTCAATACATATGCCTAAGAGGTCATGGAATCAAGTTAAAGTAGCCTCAAATGCAATAAAAAAGGGCTTGTACGGACAGCATCAACAATTTGGCCGAATTTGCTGTATTGCTTGCTGGCTTTACTGTATTTTACTGTATTAGCCTTTTCTTATTTTTCCAAGCATGGGCAACGTGTGGGACTTCATATTCAGCTTATTTGGCATCCTAAAAAGAATCTAGAAGCTGATTTGAAGCTCAAAGAGGTCAAAGATTGATCAAAGTCAACTTGATAAAAAAGGCTAGCATTTTTAGTTTCCTAATTTGTTTTTACTTTTTGTTTTAGGAAACTACCATTACTTTTTGGCTTTTATTTATTTATTTTCTGGAAAAATAACTTTAGGAAGGTTTTTATTATATTCTTTCCATTGTAAATTAATTAATTCCTAATTTAATATAAAGGAATTAATTAATCAAACTTAGATTAGGAAAGGAAGTATAGTTTCAGCCAACTAGGTTTCTTTATGTGTGGTGGTTGGTTTTTCTTTATTTTTAGGGTTTTATTTCGTGGCTTTGTAGCCAATTTAAAGGCTTATTTTTCAATAAGAAAACAACTTTGATTTGATTAAGAAAATAGTTGTGAGATTAATTATCTCTTTGTTCTTTGAGAACACCTAAAACACCATTAGAGAATTGGTTGTTTTAGCTTGACTTATCAATAGGTTTTCCATCCCCTATTGTGGCGTCTACATTATACCAAGGTTTCTAACCACAGGTTGGTTAGGGGTTGAGGTCCATTCCATTAGAACTTGAACTTAATTGAGATCCGGGCTAATATAATAAGGGTTTAGGAGCAGGTAGTCCTAGGTTCGTATCATTTGGTATCAGAGCTAAATTTTGTTCAGGTTTGATCTATCTTTATTTGCTTTATTTGTTTTTGTGTTATTATGAAATTTTAGCATTAGGTTAAGGTTGCATCCATCCTATACACGTTCAGCATCTTAAAAAAAAAAAAAAAAATTCATTCCTAGTTGAATTAGGATTTCCTAGTTTTACCGTATTTTTTTGTTTCCTAGTTTGTTGGTTGTTTTGCATCATTGTTCTTTTAATTTGGTTTTTGTTGATTTTTCTTTGCTGTTTTACTCTTAAATATTTGCATTCATATATTTAAAAAAAAAAAAAGAGTTTGCGGCAACATTTAAAAAAAAAAAAAAAAAAACTGCACATTTGTGTTTATTTGGAGCTCACGGGTTTGGTGTTTGTTTTGGAGTTGGAATTGCAATTTTGGTAATTATACTTAATACTGCAGTTGTTAATGTTCTGTGAGTGAAAAAAAAAAAGAAGAAGAGGTAAAGCCGAATAAAAAAAAATAAAAAAAAAAGAGAAAAATATTTCGGTTTGTTGGAGTTTGATTTGTTTGCTGGAAATTTGTTGGAGCTGCTGGTTTTTTATTATTTATTCAATATTTGAGTTGCTGGAGAATTATTTTTGCTGCTGGATATTTGGATTTTGGGTGCTTAAATTATTTGGATTAAAATTAGATAAAGGAATTGATACAAAACTTGAATTACAAGAACAACAACCAACACTATTCTATATTTTTGTTCAATTTGATTCTTGTTCGTATTTGAATTTCTTTTTCTAGAATTTTATTCTTGAACTCATAATATATTAGCATCTAGTCCAGTTCTTCAAAATTCCAAATTTTTCTCATTAATTTGCTTTATTTTGTCTAGAAAAACCGAAAATAGGTATCTTCATTCCGTTCGGTATTTGTTTATTTTTACTTACTGTTTTGTTGATAAGTTTAATTAAAACATACTAGTGATCTAATTGCTGTTTTGTGGGTGTTTTAATTAGAACTTTGAGATAATTCATTGAGTGGAAAAAGGCAAGAGTGTGTGAGCTTAAAAGAGGGTAAAAGCCGAAACTAGTGTGCAAACACGAGTGTCGAGACCTTGTTTGAGTGAAACACATGAGGGAGTGAATATTGTGAGGGTTTATTTTATTTTTTGCAGTATTTTACTAACATGGCAGATTCTAGAATAAGAAGAGGAGATCCACCCTTGAGGATCAATGAGGAAGAGTCCGTAGCATTCCATGGCAATGCCCGAGCTACCGGGAGTGGAGACCAAGTGGATATGAGAGCTGTTTTGGAGTCAATACAGAGGGTTAGTGCTCAAGTTGAGTATGTGATTCAAAGAATGGGAAGACTAGAAGCCTCACAAGGAATTCTGAACACAAGAAATAGGCAAGAATTCCATGGAGGATGAGGCCAAGGACGAGGAGGTCACGAGAGACCGAGAGAGGAATTTGATGAGGAGCCATTCGGTGGAGACTTTGAGGAAGGTATGGATGAAACTTTTGCTGTCCAAGATAGAGCTGGATGTGGAAGATATAGGAGGGAAGAAACAGATGACAATCTTAGCAATATCAAGATCAACATCCCACCATTCATGGGAAAAAGTGACCCCGAAGCATATTTGGAGTGGGAAGAAAAGATGGAGATGATATTTGACCGCCATAATTATTCAGAGGCTAAGAAGGTGAAATTGGCAGCAATGGAGTTTGGCCATTATGCACTCCAATGATGGACCAATGAGTAAAATACCCGATGGAGAGTTGGTGATGACTTGATTACTACATGGCGACAAATGAAAGGAGCCATGCGGAAGCGATTCGTACCATTACACTATCATAGGTTGCTGCATCAAAGACTTCAATCTTTATCTCAAGGACATGGATCCGTGGAGGATTATTACAAGGAGATGGAGATGCTTATGATGAGATTGAACTTGAATGAAGATAGGGAAGCAACTATGGCAAGGTTTCTTGGTGGTTTGAATCGTGAAATAGCCAATCAACTAGAATTGCAACAATATGTGGAATTGGAGGAGCTGTTGCATGTGGCTATTAAATTAGAGCATCAATTCAAGAGGAGGGGTGTAAGATCATGGTTTGGAGGTGTTTCCAACAGTGGAAGGTCCAATTCAAGTGGCTGGAGGAACAATCCCATCTGTGAGAGCAAGCTAAAGCTGAAAGTCAAAGAAGAAAGCTCAAATTGGCCAAGGAAGGAGACTAGAACCGAATCTGTCCAAGCACCAAAGAATGAGGTAAAATTAGATCCTAAACCTTCTAGAACTCATGATGTTGTGTGTTTTAAGTGCTAGGGAGGAGGACACATTGGTAGCCAATGCCCGAATAGAAGAATCATGGTGTTAAAGGGCAATGACAAGCTAGAATCGAAAAGTGAAGAAAGTGAGGATGAAGCCAAGCAAGAGGAGGAGGATTTAGAGGATGAACCCGAAACCTTGCAAGCATCCAATGCTGAATTAAACTTGCTTTCTAGGAGAGTACTTGCTGCATACAAAGATGAGGATGAAATTCAAAGAGAGAACATCTTCCACACCCGATGTGAAATTCAAAGTAAGATTTGTAGTATGATTATTGATAGTGGAAGTTGTACAAACGTAATTAGTAACATTGTAGTTGATAAATTAGGCTTAATAACTATTAAACATCCAGAACCTTATAGATTACAATGGCTTAATGATGGTGGTGAAATAAAAGTGAATAAACAAGCCAAAGTAAAATTTAATATAGGTAGATATGAGGATGTAGTTTTATGTGATATTGTACCCATGATTGCTGGACATATACTATTAGGTAGGCCATGGCAATTTGATAAAGATGCTACTCATTTTGGTCGAGAAAATAGCATTGTTTTCAGGTTTAAAGGGAAGAAGGTCAAGCTCGAACCATTATCTCCTACACAGGTTTACAAAGACCAATTACAAATGCAACAAAGGAGAGAAGCCGAAAAGCTTAAGGAAAAACCAAGTATGGCACCAACGGCTTCACCATCCTTTCAAGAAGATAAGAATGAGGTTGTTGATCAAGGTAAGGTTTCTAAGACTCATATTGAGTGGAAAGATCAAGGAAAAATCAAAAGATAGGGGAAAGAGAGTGGCAAACCCGAGAGCTTGGAGAAGGAAGGGAAATCCGAAGGTTTGCGCCAATCCAAGGGGGAAAAAGAAAAAGAAAGAAAAGAAAGATCAAGTAGCAAGTTTTATTTGAGTTTAGGGGATATTAATAAGGTTATTGAGTGTAAGAAACCTTTGCTGGTCATGATTTATAAAGAAAATTATTTTAATGATCAAACTAACTTTGAAGAACTTGAATTGCCAAGTTCAATGATTTCTCTTTTGAAGGAATTTGGAGATGTCTTCCCAAATGAAATTCCAAGTGGACTACCATCCAATCAAGAGGGAAAAGGTAAGCTTGCTATCCAAGGTAAGTCTTCTAATACTCAGGTTGTGTGGAAAGATTTTAATAAAACCAAGAGTGAAAAATTTGGTGCAAAAGCCGAGAGTGAGGAAGGTGAGATGGCATTGAGTGAGAAAGGAAAAAGGAAGACAAGAAAGGAAGAATATAAATTTTTATCTTAGCTTTGGTGATGTTAATAAAGTAATTATGAATAAGAAATCATTGCTGACCATGAATTTTAAAGATACTTATTTAAAGATGTCTTTATTGCATAGAACTTTATCTGCATTGTTGAGAGCTTTACTTAGTGGCAATTTGAAAATTTGGGAAATATTGTTTGCTAACTTTAAAAAGTGTAATTTTTACCATAATGAGCATGTATTTCTAGATTTTCTTGTAATAGTGTTTGACCCAGGAGAATTGGTTTGGTTGCACTTACGAAAGGAAAGGTTTCCTAAACAAAGAAAGTCAAAGCTCATGCCGCCTATGGATGGACTTTTTCAAGTTTTGGAGCCGAATAACAAGAATGCCTACAAGCTTGATTTACCGGGTGAGTATAACATGAGTGCTGCATTTAATGTTGCTAATTTAACTCCTTTTGCTGCAGGTAATGATCTTGATTTGAGGACAAATCCTTTTCAAGAGGAGGGGAATGATGTGATTCCGCCCGAGCCCACTCCACCGATAACCCGTTGGGGTGCTGACTCGACATGGATGAAGACTAGGCCAATCACAAGAGCTAAAATTAAGAGATTTAAGGGCAACCTGGGAGTATTTATACAGAGGGTAGTCAATCTCAACAGAGCTTGTCCATACTTGAAGATACAAAGCCTATTCGAAGCATCCAAGTGGTGGAAGCCGATACGGACCCGGGTGACGGTTTTGGTACATTTTTGGAGTCCGGGAAGCATGAAATGGTTCCAATGCTTTATGGGTTCAATACATATGCCTAATAGGTCATGGAATCAAGTTAAAGCAGCCTCAAATGCAATAAAAAAGGGCTTGTACGGACAGCATCAACAATTTGGCCGAATTTGCTGTATTGCTTGCTGGCTTTACTGTATTTTACTGTATTAGCCTTTTCTTATTTTTCCAAGCATGGGCAACGTGTGGGACTTCATATTTAGCTTATTTGGCATCCTAAAAAGAATCTAGAAGCTGATTTGAAGCTCAAAGAGGTCAAAGATTGATCAAAGTCAACTTGATAAAAAAGGCTAGCATTTTTAGTTTCCTAATTTGTTTTTACTTTTTGTTTTAGGAAACTACCATTACTTTTTGGCTTTTATTTATTTATTTTCCGGAAAAATAACTTTAGGAAGGTTTTTATTATATTCTTTCCATTGTAAATTAATTAATTCCTAATTTAATATAAAGGAATTAATTAATCAAACTTAGATTAGGAAAGGAAGTATAGTTTCAGCCAACTAGGTTTCTTTATGTGTGGTGGTTGGTTTTTCTTTATTTTTAGGGTTTTATTTCGTGGCTTTGTAGCCAATTTAAAGGCTTATTTTTCAATAAGAAAACAACTTTGATTTGATTAAGAAAATAGTTGTGAGATTAATTATCTCTTTGTTCTTTGAGAACACCTAAAACACCATTAGAGAATTGGTTGTTTTAGCTTGACTTATCAATAGGTTTTCCATCCCCTATTGTGGCGTCTACATTATACCAAGGTTTCTAACCACAGGTTGGTTAGGGGTTAAGGTCCATTCCATTAGAACTTGAACTTAATTGAGATCCAGGCTAATATAATACGGGTTTAGGAGCAGGTCGTCCTAGGTTCGTATCATCAATCGCCCCTCGGCATAAGTTTGGATTTCCTTTGTTTAGGAAACCTTTCTTTCCTTAAATGCAGCCACACCCAATCTCCAGATTCAAACACCATTGATTTTCGGCCTTGATTAGCCACCTTTGCATATTGCTCGGTCCTCCTCTCAATATTTGCTAGTGTCTTCTCATGAATCTGCTTTACAAATTCATCTTTTTGTTTTCCATATAGATAAGCACACTCACTTATAGGTAAAGGTGTTAAATCTAATTGAGTCAAAGGATTAAAACCATAAACAATTTCAAATGGAGTAAATTTAGTTGCTGAATGTAAAGATCTATTATATGCAAATTCAACATGTGGCAAACATTCTTCCCAAGTTCTTAAATTTCTACTAATTCAAGCTCTCAACAATGCAGACAAGGTTCTATTTACTACTTCGGTTTGTCCATTAGTTTGTGGATGACAAGTAGTTGAGAATAAAAGCTTAGTACCTAATTTAGCCCACAAAGTTTTCCAAAAATAGCTTAACAACTTAGCATCCCTATCCGAAACAATAGTTTTTGGCATTCCATGCAATCTCACAATTTCCTTGAAAAATAAATTAGCAATATTGGATGCATCATCAATTTTGTTACATGCAATAAAATGTGCTATCTTAGAAAACCTATCTACTACAACAAAAATTGAATCCTTACCTGTCTTTGACCTAGACAATCCAAGAATAAAATCCATAGACAAATCTACCAAAGGATAGGTAGGAATTGGCAAAGGCTTATACAATCAATGCGGTTTCAATGTTGATTTTGTTTTTCGGCACTTTAAACATCTTTCACAAATTCTCTCAACATCTCTCCTCATGTTAGGCCAATAAAAATGTTCTTGCAGCAAGGATAAAGTTTTTAAAACACCAAAATGACCCATTAAACCACCCCCATGTCCTTCCCGAACCAATAATTCCCTAATACTACAATTAGGCACACAAAGTTTGTTCTCCTTAAACAAATATCCCTCAAATATGAAAAATTTATTAAATCCATGTTTCAAACAGGTTTTAAAAATTTCTACAAAGTCACTATCATGCTCATAAAGTTCTTTCAATTGTTCAAATCCAAGCAATCTAGCATCTAAGGTAGAAAAGAGTACATACCTTCGGGATAATGCATCGACAACCACATTTTCTTTACCTTTTTTGTAGTAGATCACATAGGGAAAGGTTTCAATAAATTCAATCCACTTGGCATGCCTTCGGTTGAGCTTTCCTTGACCCTTGATATGCTTCAAAGACTCATGATCCGTATGAATCACAAACTCCTTTGGCATGAGATAATGCTGCCACGTCTCCAAAGCCCTCACCAAAGCATACATCTCCTTGTCATAAGTCGGGTAGTTTAGGGCAGCTCCATTTAATTTTTCAGTAAAGTAGGCTATAGGTCTTCCTTCTTGCATTAAGACAGCTCCAATACCTACACCTGAAGCATCACAATCAATTTCAAAAGTCTTAGAAAAATTTGGCAAAACTAACAAAGGTGCATTACACAATTTTTCTTTCAACAAATTAAAAGATTTTTCTTGTATTTCCCCCCATTTGAAGCCGATATTCTTCTTGACAACTTCATTCAATGGTGCTGCTATGGTACTAAAATCCTTGACAAATCTTCTATAAAAGCTTGCCAAGCCATGAAAGCTCCTCAATTAGGTGATAGAAGTAGGAACCGGCCACTCTTGAATTGCTTTCACCTTAGCTTGGTCAACTTTGATTCCTGCAGCACTTACTACAAAACCTAGAAACACAAGCTCTTCTTTGCAAAATTCACATTTTTTAATGTTAACAAACAATCTTTCCTTTCTAAGAACTTGCAAAACTTACCTAAGTTGATCCACATGGCCATCCAAGTTTCGGCTATATATTAGAATGTCATCAAAATAAACAACCACAAATTTACCAATAAATGGATGCATTACATGATTCATAAGCCTCATAAAAGTACTAGGTGCATTGGATAATCCAAAAGGCATAACCAACCATTCATACAACCCATATTTAGTTTTGAATGCGGTTTTCCATTCATCACCTTCTTTCAACCTAATTTGATGATAGCCACTCCTAAGATCAATTTTTGTAAACATGCAAGCACCATGCAACTCATCAAGCATATAATCTAATCTAGGAATGGGATGCCTATATTTGATAGTAATGTTATTTATAGCCCTACAATCAACACACATTCTCCAAGAACCATCCTTTTTAGGTACCAACAAAACAGGAACAGCACATGGACTTAAACTCTCACAAATGTATCCTTTATCAAGCAAATCACTTACCTGTTTTTGCAACTCCTTTGTTTCCTTGGGATTGCTCCTATAAACTGGTCTATTTGGTATGGCAGCTCCTGAAACAAAGTCAATTTGATGTTCTATCCCTCGAATAGGTGGTAGTCCACTTGGAATTTCATTTGGGAAGACATCTCCAAATTCCTTCAAAAGAGAAATCATTGAACTTGGCAATTCAAGTTCTTCAAAGTTAGTTTGATCATTAAAGTAATTTTCTTTATAAATCATGACCAGGAAAGGTTTCTTACACTGAATAACCTTATTAATATCCCCTAAACTCAAATAAAAATTGCTACTTAACCTTTCTTTTCTTTCTTTTTCTCTTTTTCCCTTGGATTGGCACAAACCTTCGGATTTTCCTTCCTTCTCCAAGCTCTCGTGTTTGCCGTTTTCTTTTCCCTCTCTTTCGACTTTTCCTTGATCTTTCCACTCAATATGAGCCTTAGAAACCTTACCTTGATCAGCAACCTCATGCTTACCTTCTTGAAAGGTTGGTGAAGCCGTTGGTGCCATACTTGTTTTTTCCTTGAGCTTTTCGATTTCTCTCCTTTATTGCATTTGTAATTGGTCTTTGTAAACCTCTTTAGGAGATAATGGTTCCAGCTTGACCTTCTTCCCTTTAAACCTGAAAAAAATACTATTTTCTTGACCAAAATGAGTAGCATCTTTATCAAATTGTCATGGTCTACCTAGTAGTATATGTCCAGCAATCATGGGAACAATATCACATAAGACTACATCCTCATATCTACCTATGCTAAATTTTACTTTAGCTTGTTTATTTACCCTCATCTCACCACTATCATTTAACCATTGCAACCTATAGGGTTCTGGATGTTTAATTGTTTTCAAGCCTAATTTATCAACTACAAGGTTACTTATCACATTGGTACAACTCCCACTATCTATAATCAAGCTATAAATTTTACCTTGTATTTCGCAGCGAGTGTGGAAGATGTTTTGTCTTTGTATCTGCTCTTCATCTTTGTAGATAGCAAGTACTCTCCTTGAAACCAAGCTCAACTCGGCATTAGATGTATCAATAGGTTCGGCTTCATCATCATTGCAATCCTCCTCTTGCTCGGTTTCAACTTCACTTTCTTCACTTGTAGATTTCAGCTCACCGTCACCCTTTAATACCATGATTCTTCTATTTGGGCATTGGCTGGCTATGTGTCCTCTTCCTTGGCACTTAAAACAAATTATTTCTCTGGACTTTTGAGGTTTAGGATCAGATTTTATCTGACCTTTAATGGCTTGGGCAGATTCGGTTTTAAGTTCCCTTCTTGGCCGGTTAGTAGCTTCTTCACCAAGCTTCAGCTTCAGCTTACTTTCATAAGTGGAATTGTTTTTCCAGCCACTTGAACTTGCCCTTCCACTACTAGAAATTCCTCCAAACCGTGTGCTGACACCCCTCCTCTTGAATTGGTTCTCAAGCTTAATTGCTACATGCAACATCTCCTCTAATTCCAAGTATTGTTGTAATTCAAGTTGGTTGGCAATGTCACGGTTCAAACCACCAAGAAATCTTGCCATTGTTGCCTCCCTATCCTCATTCATATTCAGCCTCATCATTAACATCTCCATCTCTTTATAATAATCCTCCACGGACCTGCTTCCTTGAGACAAAGATTGAAGCCTTTGATGCAGCAATCTATGGTAATGGGATGGCACAAACTGCTTTCTCATGGCTCCTTTCATTTGTCGCCATGTTGTAATCAAGGCATCACCAACTCTCCTTCGGGTGCTTTGCTCATTTGTCCACCATTGGAGTGCATAATGGCCAAACTTCATTGCTGCCAACTTCACCTTCTTACCTTCCGAATAGTTGTGGCAGTCAAAAATTATCTCCATTTTTTCTTCCCACTCCAAATAAGCTTCGAGATCACTTTTACCCATAAAAGGTGGGATGTTAACCTTGATATTTCCCAAGTCATCATCTATATCTTCCCTCCTATATCTTCCACGGCCAGCTCTATCTTGGACAGCAAAAGTTTCATCCATACCTTCCTCAAAGTCTCCACCGAATGGCTCCTCATCGAATTCCTCTCTCGGTCTCTCCCGACCTCCTCGTCCTCGGCCTTGTCCTCCATGGAATTCTTGCCTATTTCTTGTATTTGGCATTCCTTGTGAGGCTTCTAGTCTTCCCACTCTTTGATTCACATGCTCAACTTGAGCACTAACCCGTTGTATTGATTCCAAAACAGCTCTCATGTCCACTTGGTCTTCGCTCCCGGTAGCTCGGGCATCACCATGGAATGCTATAGACTCCTCCTCATTGATCCTCAAGGGTGGCTCCCCTCTCCTCATCCTTGATTCTGTCATGTTAGTATAATAATGCAATAGAAATAAAATAGGACCTTACCAATTTCACTCTCTTACGTGTTTCACTCAAATAAGGACTCGACACTCGTGTTTGCACACTTGTTTCGGCCTTTACCCTCTTTTAAGCTTACACACCCTTGCCTTTTTCCACTCAATGGATTATCTCAAAGTTCTAATTAAAACACCCACAAAACAACAATTAGATCACTAGTATGTTTTAATTAAACTTATCAACAAAACAGAAAGCAAAAGGTAGGCAATACCGAAAGAATCCAACAAATCCTAATTTTTCAGCTTTCTAGACAAGAAAACACATAAAATAATGGGAAAACATTGGAATTTTTGAAAACTGCACCAGATGGTAGTAGATTATGAGTTCAAGAATAAAATTCCAGAAAAAGAAATTCAAATACGAACAAGAATCAAAGAGAACAAAAATATAGAAAAGTTGTTGGTTGTTGTTCTTTGTAATTCAAGTTTTGTATAAATTCCTTTAACTAATTTTAATCCAAATAATTTAAGCACCCAAAATCCAAATATCCAGTAGCAAAAATAATTTCCCAGCAACTCAAATTCTGAATATATAATCAAAAAACCAGCAGCTCCAACAAATTTCCAGCAAACAAATCAAACTCCAATAAACCGAAATATTTTCCTTTTTTTTTTTCACTCATAGAACATAAACAACTGCAGTAGCAAGAATAATTACCAAAGTTGCAATTCCAACTCCAGAAATTCACCAAACCCGTGATCTCCAAATAAACACAAATGTGCAGTTTTTTTTTTTTTTTTTTTTATATATGTTGCTGCAAACCCTTCTTTTTTTTTTCTTTTTTTTTTTTGAATATATGAATACAAATAGTTAAGACTAAAACAGAAAAAGAAAATCAACAACATCCAAAATTAACAAGAACAATGATGAAAAACAACCAACAAACTAGGAAACAAAAAAATACGATAAAACTAGGAAATCCTATTTCAACTAGGAATGAATTTTTTTTTTTTTTTTAAGATGCAGAATGTGTATGGGATGGATGCAACCTTAACCTAATGCAAAAATTGCATATTAACACAAAAACAAATAAAGCAAATAAAGATAGATCAAACCTGAACAAAATTTAGCTCTGATACCAAATGATACGAACCTAGGACGACCTGCTCCTAAACCCGTATTATATTAGCCTGGATCTTAATTAAGTTCAAGTTCTAATGGAATGAACCTCAACCCCTAACCAAGCTGTCGTTAGAAACCTTGGTATAATGTAGACGCCATAATAGGGGATGGAAAACCTATTGATAAGTCAAGCTAAAACAACCAATTCTCTAATGGTGTTTTAGGTGTTCTCAAAGAACAAAGAGATAATTAATCTCTCAAGTATTTTCTTAATCAAATCAAAGTTGTATTCTTATTGAAAAATAAGCCTTTAAATAGGCTTTGAAAGAAACAAAATAAACCCTAAAAAAAACCCTAGGTAAAACCCGGCCACACACATAAAGAAACCTAGTTGGCCGCAACTATACTTCCTTTCCTAATCTAAGTTTGATTAATTAATTCCTTTATATTAAATTAGGAATTAATTAATTTACAATAAAATAAAAACCTTCCTAAAGTTATTTGTCTAGACAATAAATAAATAAAAACCCAAAAAGAAATAAAGTCAATCGAAAATTAGGTAACGAGTTGACTTTGACATCTAGGCTGAATTATGTCTTCAACCGAGCTAACTTATGTCTGCCTGATGTCCGAGCTAACTTATGGCCTATCCGAGCTAACTGATGTCTGTCCGAGCTAACTTGTGTCTGGCTGAGCTAACTGATGTCTGTCCGAGCTAAGTTGTGTCTGGCCGAGCTAAGTTACCTCCGATGTCCGAAGTCCGAGATCAAACGTCCGAGGCAAGGCTTCGATGTTCGAGACAAGGGTGTCCGATATAAAATGTCCGATGTATGGGTATCCGATGTATCAGCCTCCACCACTTGGATACTTAAAACAGGTCTTTTATCCTCAGGTATGGACAAGCCCTTTTGAGAATGAATTACTTTCTGGATAAAGACAGCAAGATTGTCCTTAATCCTCTTAGCTTGAGCCCTAGTGATCGGTCCAATCTTCATCTGTATCGGATCAGTACCCTAGCACGTTGTCGGTGGTGTAAGCTCGGGCGGGTTCGCATAAGGTGATTGCCAGTTCATGGAAGTAGAAGGCAAAGGAGATGTGTGCTTGAACACCAAGGAAGGTACCAAAATTATAAAAGATATGTTATACGTTCCTAGTTTGTGTGAAAACTTGCTTAGTGTAGCACAATTGGTAGAAAGAGGCTTTGCTTTAAATTTTGCAAAAGATGGATGTATTATATATGATGCTTGTGGTAATGAGCTGTTTAAGGTACCATTGAAGGACAAAAGCTATAGATTGAACCTAGTTAAGAATGAACAAGCCTTAAAAACCAAAATGGAGCCCATTTTTCAACTTTGGCATAAAAGGCTTAGGCATTCTAGCTATGGTGCCATGAAAAGCACCAATGCCATTGTGAAGGACATGCCAAAGATTGAGGAGATGAAAAGCCTATGTGATGTATGCCAACTAGGGAAATCCACACGGCTTCCACTCCCTAAAGCCGGTTCATGGAGAGCTAAGGAGAAGCTTGAGCTAGTCCATTCGGATGTGTGTGGACCGATGAGTTTGTCATCAATTGGAGGTTGTAAGTACTTCGTAACCTTCATTGATGACTACTCAAGGATGTGTTAGGTATATTTTCTAACAACCAAGTCACAAGTGCTTAAGAAGTTCATGGAATTCAAGAAGATGGTGGAAACCCAAAGCAATGCAAAGATGAAGTGCTTCAGAACCGACAATGGTGGAGAATATACAAGCTTGGCTATGGAGGATTTTTGCAAAGAAAATGGAATGGTGCATCAATTCACAACACCATACACGCCACAACAAAATAGTGTTTGTGAGAGGAAAAATAGGACCTTGATGGAGATGGCAAGGTGCATGATACATGAGAAGAACATGCCAAAGAAGTTTTGGGCCGAAGCCATATACACAGCTAGCTACATCCAAAACCGAGCATACACCAAAGCCAATGAGTCCAAGACACCCTATGAGATATGGTATGGAGAAAAACCATCTTTGGACAACATAAAAATCTTTGGAAGTGTTTGTTTTCTCCATGTTCATCCACACATGAGAGACAAGCTTGACAAAAGGGCAAATGTGGGCATCTTGGTCGGCTTTAGTGAGGTTACCAAGGGGTTTTAGGGTTTTCAACTTGGAAACCAAGAAACTTGTGGTAACAAGGGATGTGAGGATTGATGAAGATGCTATTTGGGATTGGACAAAGGAGGAGCTTCTTGTCCATGAAGATAATGCTCGGTTGGATGATGAAAAAGAAGAAACCAACGACACTGACAATGAAGAAAATGAAGATGATGAGGAGGATGCACTTGAGACCATTGGAGCCGAATTGGAGATTGGAGATGGTGTTAGAGGAGAAAGGCCATTGTCCGAAATATATGAAAGGTGCAATGTTGCCTTAAGTGATCCTATCAATGCTCAAGAAGCTATGCAAAAGAAAGAGTGGATGGAGGCCATGCAAACCGAAATGGATACGATAGAAAAGAATGAAACTTGGTCTTTGGTTTCTAAACCTAAAAACAAGAAACCAATTGGTGTAAAGTGGATCTTTAGGACCAAGTTCAACCCGGATGGAACAATATGCAAGCACAAGGCAAGGCTTATGGCAAAAGGCTATGCACAACAAGCGGGTGTAGATTATGGAAAGACGTTTGCACCGGTTGCAAAAATGGAGACCATAGGGCTCATCCTATCCATCTCGGCCTCAATGTCATGGAAGGTGTACCACTTTGATGTAAAGTCGGCTTTGTTGAATGGTGTGCTTCAAGAGGAGGTTTATGTCAAGCAACCCGAGGGCTTTATTGTTCAAGGACATGAGGACAAAGTCTACCATCTACACAAGGCACTTTACGGGTTAAAGCAAGCACCTAAGGCTTGGTATGGCAAGATTGATTGTTACTTGATCTACCAAGGCTTTAAGAGGAGTTCAAATGAACCAACACTATACATAAGGAATGAAAAAGGCATGATTGTTATCTCACTCTATGTGGATGATTTGTTGGTCACGGGTGAAAATGAAAAGAATGTGAAAGTTTTGAAAAATGAACTTGAAAAGGAGTTTGACATGTCAAGCTTTGGTGAAATGAATTACTTCCTTGGAGTGGAAGTGATGCAATGCTCTAGGGGTATCTTCATATCTCAAGAGAAATACATCAAAGAAAAAGTTCAACCTTGATGAATGCAAGCCAATGTCAACACCAATGAGCCAAGGAGACAAATACAAGAAGGAGGATGACACACCAAAGGTAAACCCAACCCTATATAGAAGCATGATAGGAAGTTTGCTCTATGTATGTTCATCAAGACCAGATATTATGCATGCCACATGTGTTTTGTCTAGATATATGCAAGCACCATCCCAAAATCATTTTGTAGGTGCCAAAAGAATTCATGATACTTAAAAGGAACACAAGACTTTGGAGTTAGGTATGATAGGCAAGATGTGATGAGATTAATGGCCTACTTGGATAGTGATTGGGCTGGATGCTTGGATGATATGAAGAGCACTTTGGGGTATCTTTTCTCACTTGGTAGTGGACCATTCTCATGGAATGCAAAGAAGCAAGCAACAACCGCTCAAAGCACCGCCAAAGCGGAGTACGTTGCTTGCTCTTCATGTGCAAATCAATGCATTTGGCTTAGGAAATTATTGGAGGACCTTGGTTATCCTCAAGAGGGTTCAACCATCATCAAGTGTGACAATACTTCAGCCATATCAATAGCCAAGAACCCCGTTCAACATGGAAGGACAAAACACATACCGGTGAAGTATCACTCTTTGAGGGAGTTTGAAGAAAATGGAGAAGTAAGCTTGGAATATATCAAGACCGAAGATAACCTTGCAGATTTCTTCACCAAGCCACTTCCAAAAGCAAGATTTGAGACCTTGAGGAAGCTTCTCAATATTTCAAGCAAGAACACCAAGGAGGAGTGTTGAAATGTGGTGATCTTGCCACAATGTGCAAGGTAGTTCGGTTACACTTGCACTCTTTGTTTTGCAACACCAAAGACCAAACATTATTTATGTTTATGCATTTTATTTTATCTTGTAATGTTTAAGAACAATATCTTTTTTGTAATGCCCTAAGCTCATTAACTATAGCTTAGGGCCTTTTTTGTCTAGTTGCTGGAATTGTATTTCCAGCAACATAAGTCCACCCTTGGATTCCGTTTGAAGAAGGTTTGGGATTTGGATCTAAATTTTGGATATAATAAACTCGAAACGCAGAGGAAGCAGCAGCAAAAAGAATGGCCCAATTTGGAGCTGGGAAGGCTGAGTTAAGTCCTAAACAATCTGACCCTTGTGCAGTTTTTTTGCCCAGAAATCTGGACAAAACTGCCTCGGGTTTGATTAGTTTTGGATGGGAAAATGGGCTTTGTTTTATCTGGTTTTTTTGCTAGAACACAGTTTAATATTCAAAAAGGCTTCCCTCCAATTTTCAAGTCAAATGGAGCTGGTTTTCAAATTCAAATGCCTCAGACAAGCTGAACTGCCTATTAAAGAAGGTTTCTTGCATGCCCAGCACATTGATTAGATTTAGTTGAGGTATTTTGGCTTGGTTGGTTACTTTTAATGCTTTTGTATTTATTGCTCAATATGGAAGCATGTCTTATTGCCTTTTTTGATGTATTTAAAAGTATGAAAATTGTAATGAAAACGTGAGGAAGTAATATTCAAAAAAACAAATTTTGAAAAACAACAATTTTGGCTCTCTCTCTCTCTCTCTCTCTCTCTCTCTCTCTCTCTCTCTCTCAACTACTACATTTGTTTTCTTCTTCTTTCCAAAAGCTAACAACCTTCTCAAGAACCCCAAAGCTCCATTAAAACCATAAACAAAAACCTTAACAAACCAAAAAAAAAAAAAAAAAAAAATCAAGAACTAAGAACCAACAACAATCATTCTTGACTAACACCTTGAATGATTGTGCTCTAGGGTACAACAACATAAACCTACACCAAATTCCATCAGCATGCACCTACAAAAAGACACACAAATACATGTCATTTCCTATAAAAATAATGCAAACTTTAAAATAAAAAATAAAAATTGATATATATATATATATATATATTTGATAATCTTTTGAAATACCTGTTTTAATAAATTCAACATACTTGTATTCTGAATCAAATTTGTTGAAGCAACTTGACTACGAACCTAGTATATATAATATTTTAATATATATAAAAAACAAGAAAATAAAATAATATTAATAATTTTTACCATAAAAAAAATAAAGCATGAACCACAAAGATGAAATGTAATTAAAAATATAGTATTACTTGATCACCATGGTATCCAGGCACAATGTTGAATGGCAAGTTTAATAGATCTTGACTATTGAAATTAGAAGAAACCTGCAAGTGAAAATATATGCAAATATATTAAATATTAATATAAATAACACAGACAAAATTTTGGTTAATAATAATTATAACTGCATTGAATGGAATATTGAAATAACTAAGTTTGTTGAATTAAACGTGAATTCTTACATCATTATCTGCTATTTCACTAGCATGTGACTGTTGCTGAGATGGTTCTCCAAGTGCAACATTTTTCTTCTTTCGTACCCTTTCAAGAGCATTTCTTGGCCTTGTAGATTTTCCACGTACTCTTTTCTTATTTTTAATTCCTTTAATCTTCTCACTAGCACGTGGTACGGTTGTAGTCTCTACGATTTTAGAAATGGATTTTCCAATATTATTGTCTTTTAAATATGCATCCACATCTTCTAAAATCGTAGCACGAGCAGTTCTTGCAATTTTATATGTTTCTTCTGTTTCTGTTGCCTTCGTTGCCACTTGAGTTTGCAATCTACACAGATCCTTATAACGTCTTGCCAAACTTACTTTAGGGTCTTCATTTATTGTATTTGTAAATACAAATTTAGAATTTCCTAACTTTGCAGATATTGTCCATCATTTCAATATATATCGTATAGGAATTTTCTTTATATCCTTTGAAGAAAGAACTTTAAGAGCATGGGAGCACAAAATTCCTATAAACTCAAACTTTCTACAACTGCAAATCACTGTGTTATCAGAAAAATCATATCTAACAGTATGCTAAAATTGTTTTTTATGATTGGTAAGTTTGTACTCCGTCACTGTCCCAATATGATCAAATATTTGCATAGCACAATCATAAGCCTTACATAACTCATCTTGGAACACCTTGAATACTGTTGGGGTGTAAATACTTGCTGCATCTTTTAGAATTTCAACTGGAAATGATAACGATGGAGTACTTTGAGTGCTTTGAAATCAGCCTTTAGTTCTTCATAACAACGATCTTCAATTAACCTCTGAAAATGCTCAAAGAACCTCAATAAATTATGTTGATAGCTGACATAATTTTTAATCACATTATTCATAGTCTCAATTTTTAATCACATTATTCATAGTCTCACTCCGTTGAGTAGTAGTCATATCTGCACAAAAAGTCTCTCTGCCATAAACCAATGCCCATTTCTTTCTCAAATCAAACATTCATATAAGACAATCATTATCTTTAAGATCATATTTCTCGAGCATTGCATTCCCAGCTAGAAAAAATTCTTGTTCTTCTTCATAATCATATATGCAGCTACTAAAATCTTTGGCAGACTCTCGAATTTTGGCAAAAACTCCACTAAGATGTTTTGCTGCATTTTGATACAAGTGCCATATACACAACCGATGACATGTTTCTGGCTATTGAGAAGTTAATGCTTTTGCCATTGCTGGATCTTGGTCAGTAAGAATAGTTTTTGGTTTTTTACGTAACATTGCTTTTACAAAAGTATCAAACAACCAGATAAATGTTTCATCACTTTCATCGTATAATAATGCAGCTCCAAATATAGTAGTTTGCTTATGGTGATTCACCCCTAGAAACATAGCAAAAGGTCGACCACTTTGATTTTTCCTATAAGTTGTATCAAAGCTAACTACATCACCAAAATGAGAGTATGCAATCATCATTTTTGCATCTGCCCAAAAAATATTACTTATCAAATCATCTTGATCCACTTGTATTACATAAAAAAAGTAAGGATCTTCCAATTGCATAGATTGTAAGTATTCCAAAACACCACCTGTCTGTCCTACCTTCATTTGAATTGTTCTTTTCGTTTTCAAGTAATTCTTGTAATCATCACGAATAAATCCAAGATTTTCATATCCACCTACTCGCTTACCATTAACTCCAAACTTGCTTTAGGAGCAATTCCTAAACTATCAGCTATATCTATTTCAGCTGCTTGGACAAAAGTTAACTTCCTCTAAGACCTATGCAAATGACTTTTACTGGGAGTTGATGTCACATGTGTATGTTGGGCAATGAAATCAGTAATACGATATTTACCAGTCTGATCCAAATTTATTTTCATTCTAGCTAAACAACCAAATCTTGTTTCAGCACGATGAGATTTAACATTAATATTTCATTTATCCTTTTCTCGAAAGCCTTCACAACAACAACAAAAAGTTCTATTTTTCATCTTTCCACTTTGATCTTTATGTCCCTTAATCCTTCGAATGCCAAAACCAACCTTGTATGCATAAGCATTATAAAAGTTATAAGCTTCATCTTCACTTTTAAATTCTATTCCAACTTTTGGCATCATTTCATGTAAAATTTTAGAATGAATTGCTTCTATTTTTTCTTGACCAGTTATGTTTCCTTCATCTTTTTTATCTTCATCTTCCAATGACATATTAATATCTTTACTCACATAACTATCATTATCTATGATCTTCAGCACTATAATTAAATATCATAAAAAAAAAAATAGAATCTTAAAAATTAAAAATAACGGTATAAATAGATATATATATATATATATATATATATATGACAAGCTTAATCATATTAAAAGAAAATATAATATCAAAGCAAAATAAAAAAAGAATAATATTTTAAAGCCTAGAATATTTTAATTTATTATAAAATATTAAAATATAGCAAGAATGCAATATCATATTTTAAACCCTCTTATGGATGCATTACCATACGAAACACATAAATGAAAAAAGATATATGATTAAATTTTATATGTTTTTTCTATTGTTTAGATTAAATATTATATAAATAAAATTGAAATCAATATTGAATATAATAATTACATAAATTTACTCAAGCAAATAATCAAGAATGTTGATATAGAAAGTAATCATCACTTATTGAAAACTACCGATGAAGTTTCTAATTTATAATAAAGAAGGTACCTGTTTTTTTTTTTTTTTTTTTCGAGAATGATAGGTACGATTTGATGGTTGCTGCAGTGCCTCACGACAAAAAAAACTAGAGAAAGAAATTGCTGCAATGCCTGGTAGAAAGAAAAATAGAGAAAGAAGCCTCAGTGGCTACTCCTGCCGCACAGTAGAAAAAAATAATAGTAATTAAAAAAAGTATAACAGTTACAGGATCAAAAGAGTGAAGACTGGTAGGGGATTGCTCAAGAAATAAAAATAATAATAATAAGAAAAAAAGAAGAATGATTTAGGGATTTTTTGAAACTTTAATGAGTGGAACCCGATTAGTATAATAATAATTAAAAAATATACAAGTTACAGTTGAAGGGAAGAAAAACGGCAAGAATGGCACAAGAAACCCAAAAAAAAAAAAAAAAAAAAACAGAAAAGAAAAGAAAAAAAAATCATAAAGGATTTTGTTTTTAAATTTTAATAAAGTGAACTTAGTTGGATTTTTGCAGCTACAAAAAAGTTTCTGTTAATATAACTTACTGTTAATATAACTTAACGGTGAATGACGTGAAAACAGAAAAAAATATATGATGGTATTTTAGATGAGATGCAAATTTTTTATTAATTGGACAGGATTGAAGAAAAAATTTTGGAGACAGAATATTTGTATCCATATAAAACAATAATTAAAAATAAAAAAGAGAACCTCTCGTACCTTCCTTGAACTTTGAAGGTTGTGCTGGTAAAGAAGTTGTCCTAGTGGAAACTATCATAGATCGCAAACGATAATTCACACCACCTAAGCTAGCAAAAGAATAAAGGTCACCCCATTTAGACAAGAAGAAATATCATATATGACTAGACATTATATGGTATACAACAATTTCTGCCTTTTTCAATTTCTTTTTTAACCTTTTATGTGTAAAATTAATGAGGCAATGAGAAATTGCAGCCCCCACCCCCCCCCCCCCCCCCCCCCCCCCCCCGCGGGACTTAATATCAAGTACAACTTCTAATCAAATAAAAAAAAATGTATATAATTCGTAGTGGTAACATATTCAATTAATAACTTAATCTCTTTTTCTTATGAAATTGTTAATCAATATTTTACTTTTGATTTTTAATATATTTTCTATTAGATAATTGCTACAGTTTTTTTTTTTTTTTAAATAGTTGCTAGTAATTTATGTATTAATTATTTGTGATAATCGCATTTTGTTAATTTTGCTTGCAATAATCACATTAACATTTACTATGTATTAAAATTGTTAAAGTATTGGCAAATTTGTCTAAATAATATATACTATATTTTTCATCTGTTTATTTTATATAGTATTTTTCCTCTATACTTATATTAATTTTTTTCAAATTTTTTATTTTTATTTTTATGCATAATAAATTATTATATGTATGATAGTTATTTTATTAATATTCAATACTATAAATGAAAAAGAAAATACTTATACTATACAAATATTTTTTTTCCTTTGACATCATGCCCCTGGTTCCGTCCCTGGCGCTCGATTAGGATCTATTATTACAGAAACTATTCTTATTTATTATAAATGTTTATGTAAAGATTATTCTGAATATTATTGAATTTAGTAGGAAGCCAGCTTTCTCAAGCATTAAGGGCAAGTTTTAAGATGTGATGAAGAGTGAAGAACCAAGCAAGAGCAATTGTGTCGATTGGGTCCAGTGTCTGTACATGAACAATTATGGGTCATTGCACAAATGATTGTTGATAAGTCTACCACAATCCCCTATTCCAGTCACACCACATCTGCTGCCCGATACTTCCTTTGTGTATAGGCAATATTTTATTTGTCCTCTTGTCAAAAAAAATAAAAATAAAAAATTAAGTATATACTTGAATGTATGCAATTTAAGATTGGTGATTTTTTTTTTTTTTTGACAATTTTACCTAAAGATTTTTTCTTCTTCTTTTTTTTTTTTTTTTTCACTTTGCTTAAGTTCTTCTAATATTTACTATTATTATTATTATTTGAAGGAACTAACTTGTAGAAAAAATAAATTATAAATAATTATAATTGGTATCTATCATTGATGTGATAAAAACACGTAGAGGATTCTAGTAGAAGGAATTTACCTTTGGAATGAGTAAAAAGGTTGAATAGAAGAAACAAAGAGAGCAAGGTGATCGATAACTTCTTCATAATCTTTTAGTAGATTTACTTCTTCTTTTTTTTATTATTGTTCTATTTGTGCTTGTGCCATTCAATAATAGAGCTATTTATGGGAAATCTATCGGCTGATATGGTTATGTCCAGAAAAGAAAAAGGGAAAAATAAAAAGTAAAAAATGACTGATATTGCAATAAAGTTGAGAAACATTAAAGCATTAACATGTAACAGTTACAACTAAGGTCAGCTACCAAAACTGCAAGCCAAAAATAAAAAGAATACAAAACAGAAGGTTAGATGAGTGTTAAGGTGACAAAAATGTACTAATGACCACCTTCTAACGGTTTAATATTTTGAAAAAATAAATAATAATAATTTAATATGATATTAAAGTTAAAAAAAATAATATATGTAATAATTTATTTTTTAAAAGTTTAAACTTTTTGAAAAAAAAAATACTAATTTCAAAAGATCTTAAATATAAAATTTTATTTTCCCCGATAACAAAAGAAAAAAAATATATATTTTCCCCATATTCCAAGTCGAGATCGGAGCAGGACAGGGATTATTCTACCTACCTGTACCTGCCCTCTATATATATATATATATATATTATATAAATAAAATATATATTTATATTATATTTTACATATATTTTTTATGCTTAAATATAATTATATTAATAAATATGAATACATTTTATTATTAATATATAGCATATTATTAAAAATACCTTTTCTTTGTTTTTTTATGGTACTTAGTTTTTTTAAAATTATAAAAAAAAATACATATATTTTTTTGGTTAAAAAAGTATTTTTTATGATGATTATTGTTATTATTATTAGTTTTTTTTTATGACATGGAAACGGGGAATCCCGCTCGCTTCATTTTCCCGTCCGAAAATCCCCATTTGGTCTCAGTTATGGACGGAGATGGGAATAATTTTTTAGGGCAGGACGGGCTACAGAGGCTGCCGCGCAGCCCCGTTGCCATCCTACATCTGTTATTGCTTTTTCTGTTGCCAAGTCCAGATATAAAACCCATTAATTAAATAAATAATAGAAATAATTAAGTTCTGCCTCTATATCCGTTGCAGCCCAAATGTTGAGCATCATACTCATTATTGTTAGATTTAATACTATATCTCTTAAATCTCACATGTTCCAAAGCTTCACAGAATAGACATAGGCTCACAAAGATTACAATGCAATAAAACTTTCAGTCGAAGTTGCTCTTATAGGATGAGAAAGATTCTCACTATTAATGGTGGATACAGACGCTGACGATGGATGGTTTTAATGTGAAAGATGCCGAAATTGCTTCACCATAAAAGCAAGGAAAATTTAAGCACCAACAACCTCCATCATGGAAATTTACCATGTAGTCACCCTCCCAGTTCCCCCAGACTACGCAGCAATCTCGGACTGTCTTATACGATAGGAGGTACCTCAATGAAAGTAGAAATTGTTGGTTTCCACCGACATTTCCTCGTTTTAGGTTTCTAACCATACCCTTTGGGGTTTATTTTAGCATTTGGGCTTGGCTTCAATGATTGAAATGTACAATTCAGGGCAAATAATGGACCCAGTAAAGTTACATCCAAAATATTTGGTCTGGTACCAGAAGGAAGATCCCTCTTGATGCGACAAGAGGATCAAATCAAACGGTCGTTTCTTTTTCAGTTTATCATCACGGATCACCAGAAGAAGAGCCTATGGATAATTAGGTTTTGGAGATGATACATAATTAAGGTGAGATTCTTCAAGAATGGTACAACCAACAACCAGTGCCTAGCATTCCAAGATACTACGTGAATCTATTAAGCTATTAGTATTTAAGGATAAAAAGAATAAAAATGACATAGTTATATCATCCATAAGATCAAACTTTTAATCTTTAGAAGATCCTCTCTGATGAATGTTGAAAAATTCAAAGCAAAACTACAATATTACAAAATGTTTTGACCGCATTCCTGGATCCCACCTTTCCCATGTCAACGTACTCTACGAGCTTTCTCCTCTTGTCCTAAACCAAGTGACTTCTGTGCATTTGCAATACCTTCAGGGTCTGAAATTCAGCAAATCACTTACACAACATCAGAAAAATAGATGCAGAGAAATATAACCAAAAGATCCAGTTGAAAAGTGTAGGCCATGCAAAAGAATCAACTATAATGGAGGGAACAAACTGTATTGCAGACCCTATGCGAGAAACAATTACTCAGCTATATGACATAATATGTCTTACATTATGCAAGAGAAAGTAAAGCATAACAACATCCAGTCTTCTAAATTTCAGCTTTGTTACAGGTAAAATACTCAAAGCAGATGCCAGACTACTTTTAGATATGAAGATACATGATACATGGCTAAAAATTTTATGATATAATTCAATATATAAAAGCTCACATCTTTATATCATTTGAGGTTGGAAATTATGATTGCACTAATCATACAATACACAAAGCACGAGGTTTACTTACCAAAGAATTGTGTGAAAATTCCCGTGAAGAAGCTCAAGTTGCGAGAAACATTGTAAGCCATGGCAGGTGGTAATGGTTTCACAACAGTATCAATGCTAAAAACTCGTTGCAGAAACTGAAAATATCATATGTTAATTAGAAAACTCAACTTCATGGAGAAAGGCTCACATAACAAACACACACACACAAACTTTCGTTAATGAAACATTGATATGAAGCAAAGATAAGGAGATAATTGCTAATGTAAAATAAAATTATCATATTATTTTTTTCTAACACAAATATCAGAAAACCAAGGTCAAAGTGGTCAAACTTTCATTTTAACCCAATAATACTTGTAAGAAATGAACCTTGGTATTGGACCCAAAGACAAAATGAGCCTCAGTTATAAATCAAAAGTTATGCATTTACTTTTTGTTTATAAGTCAGTGGGTTAAAAGATTCAAACATGTGAAGATATTAATACTTCGATTGCCAACATGCATTTTTTAATCGAGTGGGAACTCGGTATTCTCTTTTATGGGGTCGATTTTCAAACTCAGGACTTCTGCCCAAGGAAACAGTGGACTTGGAATTTGTCACTGCATTGTTCCTTGGAGACATTGCCAAGTTGCATTAAATAACAATCACGAGTTCATGTTTGTTTGGGCGATTCTATTTGAAATCGACAACTACACATAGTACAAATACAATGAAATAAAATTGGCTAAGGATGATTCACCTAAAATATGATGCTAGAAGCTGAATTAAGATGAAAAAATAATTATGAATTGGCATACAAAAATTGTAAATATATTCTCTAGGAAAAACTAATGTCTTTAACATTTGAGATAAAAATTGACTCACTGGTTTTAGGCTTTAAGCAGCACATCAAACTCTAAAATCACAACATCTCAAAATTTCATTGTAATCCCAACAGCAAAATAAAAATAAAAAACAATAGTGCAATTTTTTTTTTTTTTTCCCTCAAAAAGAAGAAAAACCCAATAACAAGAACTGCACACTTGTGGCAACAAACATTCCCAGATTCCCAAAAACAAAATCAAAATCAAAATCCATCCACTCAAGTTACTATTCCCAAATGGCCCTACCTAACCAAATAACTAAGCAAGTCCAATTCTGAAATTAAGCAAGGCACAACAAATACAATGAAACGGCAGCGAAATGCATAAGAGAGAGAGAGAGAGAGGCAAAAGGACCTGGAAGTTACGCTGGAAGCTGTAGCGGAGCTCAGGATCAATTTCAGCGAGGGAGTCATCTGGGTCATCATCCTTGGAGCGTATAGATTTCTTGCGAGGGACGTGCATGGTGGAAGTACCTCCTGGATTTTTTGTCATTTTCAGCTTCGCGTCCTTGAATTCGCCTTCCGCATCGTCTTCTTCGCCTCTCCATGGAGCTGAAGAAACCAGCTTCTTCTTTATCTTCGTCATACACTTTTTTTTTTTTTTTGGGGGGGGGGGGGGGGGGGGGGGGGGGGGGTTAAACAAAACCTACAGAGAAGAGAAGCCCTCTGGGTGTGTGGATGTTTAGATAGGGCAATGTTTGGCTTCGAAGGATTGTGTGCTCTGTTTGAGGACAGGGAATTCCTTCTTCTGACCTGTTTTTTAATTCTTTTTTTTTTAATTTAATTTTTTTAAAAAAATAGTTGTGTAAAAGTTTTAACAAATTTACTTTCCAATTTAATTAAACTGGCATCATCAAAAAAATAAGAATAATAATTAAACTATTTGTTTATTATTTTTTCCATGTTCAGGGTTTATCTTTATTAAAATCTAAAATGTGTAAAATTGTCAAATTCAATGAAAATTAACCCTTATTTAAATTTATGCTTATGTTTCAAAATAAATATTTTGTTTACAAAAGGGAAAAAAATGTTATTATAAAAAAAATATGGGTGAACTAATGATTAATATTGCTTAACAAATGGGTTTAAACTGAATCAAAATCTATATGTAAAATGAATGGATGGTAATTTTCAAAAACTATTGATCCATATTATTCAAAAAAAAAATCATAATAATAATTTTAATAAAGAAGCAAAAAAAAAAAAAATTTGTTCTTTTAATGTCATGTTAATATTTAATATGGATAAATATGATAAAAGTGGATGCAAATACACATTACTAACAGTAGGAGGAATTTGGCATAATGATCTGCCATGAGGCACAAAAAGATTGCAAAGCGAAGAGCAAAAACGAGACTCTCACTTATTATTGCTCAACTATTATTATTATTATTATTCAAAATAATGGGACTATCAATTTCTAGTTTCAATTTAATGTTTAGCTATATTAGTGGTCTTTTCAATTCAAAGAATCAACGTGCTTTTGATTTCCATAAATAAATTGACTTAGATTTTAGACATGGCACCATCAAAATCTTTCACTGCGAACTTAATGTACCTAAGCTTTACTATAACCTTCTCAAAATTTTTCAATGTACAATGCAAATTAACACTAAAACTTTTCAAAATTTTTCCCTATGTCCCAAATAAGAGCTTCAAAAGGCCATATATATAGCCTCAAAAGCTCAAACGATAGAAATATTACAGGTCCCCAACTGAAACCTATTTATTCCCTATCAATACAAAACCCATTAAAACCTATTTATTCCCCCACAAATGAAAATATTAAATCATTCAAATTATAAAAACGTTACAAAAAGCTACAATTCCCCATATAAATAATTTGACGATTAGGAACAATGCAGGATTCTAATGGTCAAGGTCTACGATTAGAATCTGAAAAGAATAGGTAGATATTACTATTTGAACCTTCCCTTCTGAGACTATATTTAATTTATTGACTAATGGTAGATACAATATCTTTGAACCATTTCGCCGTTTGTGTAAATGATAATATAGTTCATATATGATTCCTTCCTAGTATACTTCAGTTCTCACTGTTGCGTTCATTTTGGCTTTGAACACCTTCATGATTATGTGAGAGTTTCTAGAGAACTGTGCTCATAACAATTCTCCTTTGAAGTGGTCATTCTTCTCTCTCACATAGGTGATTTCTATTTTCAATGTAATTAGCAAGATTATGCATAGATTACCAAACATACATAAATAGGAATCATTAAAAGCATATTTTATGCTTAACCTTCATTTATCAATGTTTTATTATAAGAATGGGTAGAGAATTAACCCCATAGTGATCCATACCAATATTTACAATTGCGTTCTTCTATTAAACCTAAATCTTGGAATCTCCAGTCAAATAGGTTGGGTTTCTATCGTATCAACTTTCCTTATAGGCTTCAACCCCATTCCCCTCGATGACTTCTCAACTAAATCTTTATTTAACCCTTTGATTAACGAATCTGCAATGTTATCTTTTGACTGTCGAGATAACTCCAATTGAAATTAACTGTCTAATGGAATTATGTTTATGAAAGTGTGTCTGGACTTTCTATTATACATAATATTTTGTGCCCCGGCAATTGCAAATTACCTATCATATTGTATACTTATTGCTGACACAGGTTTAGACCACCTTGGATGTCCTTTAAAAATTGTCGTAGCCATTCAATCTCTTCACCACATTTATCTAACACAATGAACTCAGTTCCATCGTGGATCGAGGTACAACAGTTTATTTTAAAGACTTCCATGTTACAGCTGCATCTATTAATGTGAACACATAGTCATTCGTGGATTTTGAATTCTTGATATCTAATATCCAATTCACATCATTGTATCCTTCTAATACAATGGGATATGTTGTATAGTGTAGTCTATAATCACGAATATATTATAAATATCTTAATACTTTAATGATCCTTTTCCAATGATCTTCACTTAGATTACTCGTGTATTTACTCGGTCTACTCACAGCATAGTTTATGTCTGGGTTTGTACAACTTATCAGGTACATCAAACTTTCAATCACTCTTGTATATTCTTCTTGAGATACACTCTCTCCTTTATTCTTGGATAAGTATAAACTAATATCTATGGATACTCTAGCTATATCGATATTATCTTTACTAAACTTAGCCAATATTTTATTCACATAATCTGTTTAACTAAGAATTATTGCATTCGAAATCCTAATGATTTTCACTCCTAAAATCACATTGGCAAGCCCTATATCTTTCATGTCAAATTTGAATTTTAACGACTTTTGTAGTTTAGACTATATTGTCGTCACTATCTACAATGAGTATATCATCTACATACAAACAAAGAATGACATATACATTCTCTATATGTTTTACATAAACACATTTGTTACACTCATTTATTTTAAATTCATTATTTAGCGTAGCATCATCAAATTTTTGATACCACTGCTTTAGAGCATTTTTTAGTCCATACAAGGATTTCACAAATCTACAGACTTTCTTTTTTTGTCCTAGTGTAGAAAAACCCTCAAGTTGCTCCATGTAGATCTCTTCATTAAGATCTCTATTAAGAAATGTTGTTTTAACATCCATTTGATGTACTTCAAGATTTCACAATGCAATGATCGCTAGTACCATCCTTATAGAATTTATTCTCGTTACTGGAGAATATGTAACAAAATAATCAAAGCCTTCTTGTTATTTATACCTTTTAATTATAAGCATTGCCTTGTATTTATCTATTGTCCCATCTGCTTTCATTCTCCTTTTAAAAATCCGTTTGTAACCCAATGATTTACAACCTAAAGGAAAATCTACTAACTTCCAAGTGTGATTCTGCAAGATGGATTCAATCTCACTTTTTATGGCTTCTTTCCATAAATTCCTTTCAGGGGAGTTTACAACTTTTTGAAAGCTCTAAGACTCACTTTGAAAATCTGGACCGAATGATTTTTTTGTTCTTACTCTTGCTTCGTCTAAGCTCAATCTCAGTCTCAACTTCAGTCTCTTGTTCTTAATCACTATCATGATTATCTTCATTGGTAGCATCATATGTTCGTTTAGATGAACTTGGTCCTTCTTTGAACTTATACGGAAAAATGTGCTTAAAAAATGATGCATTTTTCAATTCCATTATCGTGTTCTTGTGTATATCAGGAATTTCATACCTATACATAAGAAACCGATATACACTATTATTTTAAGCATAACTTATGAAGATGTAATCAACTATTTTTTGACATATTTCCACTTTCTTAGGAGAAGGTACCACTACTTTGACCAGGCACCACCACACTCATAAGTATTTATAGGAAGGTTATCTTTTTTCCTAAAGCTCATAGGGCTTCTTCACTTTATTTTCTTGGAGCACCTTATTTAAAAGGTAGTTTGCTGATAAAATGGCTTCCTCCCATAAGTTCAGAGATAATGCAGAATTTATCAACATTGCATTCATCATATCTTTCGAGATATGATTTTTCCGTTCAATCACACCATTTCATTGTGGTGAATATGGTGGAGTAACTTTGTATCTAATACAATGTTGAGCATAATACTCACCAATGGAGTTTCATACTCACCACAACGATCATTTCTTATTATTTTAATCTTTTTGTTGTGTTGATTCTCAACTTCAATTTTATAAAGAATAAATTTCTTTATTGCCTTATCCTTGCTCTTAAGCAAATATACATAGCAATATTTTATGCTAGCATCGACAAAAGTGATAAAATACTTATTGCCTCCTCTAGTTGCTGCGAATTTCAAGTCACATATATCATTATGGTTAACTCCAATGATTCAGTATTCCTTTCAATCATTTAATATGATAACCTCGTTGCTTTTGCCTCTACACAAATTTCACGTTTATGTTTTGGAATCAATTTCAAATGTGGGAATATGATTCAAGTTAATTAATCTCTGTAAATAATTATAATTAGCATGACCTCATGTACCATGCCACAAATTGGAAGACTCAATAAAGTAAGTAGAAGAAGCACTAGCTTTGTTAATTTAATTAGGCTTTACAACAATTACATTTAGTTTAAATAAACCATTGATTACATAGCATTTCCCTACAAACATTCCAAACTTAACCTTATCAGACTCAAACACAAAACGAAAACCATGCTTACTTAGAAGCTATCCAAACACCAGATTCTTGTGAATGTCTAGAACATACCGCACATTTTTCCAAGTCATTGAATTCCACGAAGAATTAGGTTGCTGAAAAACGCTTTCTAAGGGTCACAAAAAGGAGAAAGCTTGTTGACTCAAGAATGCATTCTCCTTCGGCGTTCGCAAACAAAGAGTTTGGTTGAAATGTTTATAAATATCGCACGCTTGTATTATATTTGTTTATATAGTTATAGAAGTCTAACTAATTGAAAGCGTCCGTTCATGTCAGAGAAAGCCAGTCTTGAAGTTCCCAATGAGAGTGAGGCAAGACAGTATATCAGTCTACGGATAGTAGGAGTCTCTTTTACTTCGTTTCTCTGATAATCAGTTTAGGGCAAGCGAGCTAGTTGCAGCTTCAATAGCTAAAATAATACTGGGGGTTTTAGTTGTAGTTGAAGTGAAAATTTCTTTTGTTTTGATGTCGTGCCAGGTGGTTTTATTGGTTATACCTTACCAAAGGATGTTTCCAGGTTTATTTCCAATGTCAATAAAAAAACGTCTTTCAAGCAAATGAATTTAGAGGTCATCTTCATGACTACCTTGCCCTCCCCTTGGACTCCAAACATGGTGAAATTCCCCATGAACAAGTTCTCTTCATTTTTATTTGGTTCGAAGTAAGTGAATAAGCTCTTGTCTAAACATACATGGTGGGTCACACCAATATCAATCCACCACTCTTTAGGGTTTGATCCCACCAAATTCACTTCAAAGACAACAGCACTAAGATCGATATCATCAACCTTTTGAGTGATTTGCTCCACCATTTGTGCATCTTTGTTCTTCTTCTTTCTCAGCAGTCTATGACCCATCTTATCACAGTTGAAATATTTACCTTGAAACTTAGCCTTTTTAGAGATACCTTATTTGGGCCCCAACTCATAATCCTTGGTATCTTTTCCCATCTTCTTCTTATTCTTGGAGCTTTGACTACACTCCACAATATTGGCTTTGACCTTCGCCTGCAAAAATCTTTTATCAAATCTCCTATTGTTATCTTCGATACAAAGTTTGCTAACAAGAGTCTCTACATCAATTTCCTTCCTCTTATTCTTATGTTTAAGATAATTCTTGAAATCTTTCCAACTAGGCTGTAGCTTCTCAATTATAGATGCTACTTGAAAGGCTTCACTAATTATTATCCCTTTAGAATGAATCTTTTGAATGAGCACTTGTAATTCATGTACGTAACTCATTCGAGGCTTTGAATCTGCCATTTTGAATTCTAAGATCCGAGTTACTACACACCTATTGGCACCAGCATTTTCAGTTTTGTATTTGCTGTCTAAAGTTTTCCCCAGCTCTTTTGTTATTTTTGTGCTATAGTACACCCCGTACAAAACATCTAATAGGCCATTCAAGATATAATTCTGACATAAGTAATCAGAATGCTTCTACACATCCACTGCCATAAGTATTTCTCTATCACTTTGTTCATTACTCGAAGGTATGTCTTCAGTCAAGAACCTCATAAGGTTTAAGATAGTTAAGTAAAATAACATCTTTTGAAATGTGTTCCATTAAATTTCTCTGGTCGCTCGATATGATTTGTAGGTATAGCAACCAGTGCAGGAGTAGGCATTTGGACCATAGAAGTTAGAGTTGGCACTTGTGCAGCATGCACAGTTGACCTCGTATCAGAAGTCACATTATCTGATCCACTTGCCATTTCTATAAAATCATAAAACAGAAATTGGTTAGTTGTTGTTCGAAACCCCATCAAACTAATTAAATCCAATTTCCAATAAAAAAATACAGCAATGTAATTTTTCTAGATTTTTTCTTTATACCCACAAAATGCTGTATAGAATTTCTGTATACACCATAAAATTATTGTATACATTCGAAGAATTAGTTTATACACCCATCGATGCCAATATCATCACTCACATCATCGTAGACATTATGATGACATCATCTGCTGACATCATGCTGACTTGGTAAGGTGATGTGGCATCATAGTGACATATCATGATGATGTGGTATCATAGTGACATGTCATGATGATGTGGCATGTTGATATGGATGATGATGTGTCATGATGATGTCACCATCTATGTCACACATGGCTTTACCACTACTTGACACTTGGCACATCAATTCTTTTAAGCCAATTTCTCACGGGCCAAGTTTAGGTACTGGGCCTTGCATTTTGACTAAATTACTAGCTTACTTACTCATGGGCTGAGCTTTAACATGGGCTAAACCTAGCAAAATTCAAGTTTCAACCCACATGTCTAGAATCCGACCCATTTATCCACAGGCTTACCCATCATAAACCTCCAACCGAGTCGTTCTTGATTAGTTTCACTAGTAAATAGGTGGACTAAATCGATTGGATTTGTTCCACCATTTTTTTCCATTTTGATAACTAAAAATCATCGTAAAATCTCCAAATCATTTATAAAATCATGGGTAATCAGATTATTAGTATAATTGTAAGAAAAAATTTTAAAAAAATTCATAACCTGTATGTTTGAAATTGAATGATTTATTTGAGGCTTATGTGATACTACAACATCCTTAAGATGAATTTCGCCCCACCAGTGTACATGACTCTGTGACGTTTGTCTCATAGGATATAAGATTGACTTAGTTTCCGAACATGGCACCACCAAAATCTTTCACTACAAACTTGATATACTTAAGTTTTCCATAAAAATTCTTCTCTGTACCCCAAATAAGAGCTTGAAAAAGGCTATATATATAGCCTAAAAAACCCAAACAATAGAAATATTAAAGGTCCCCAATTAAAACCTATTTATTCTCTATCAATATAAAACCCGTTAAAACCAATTTATTCCCCCAATGAATGAAAATATTAAATCATTCAAATTCTAAAAATGTTACACAAACATCATTCAATTTCAAATGTGTTTGTGATCAAGCATACGAATGTTTGAAGAGGAAGCAAAATCATTGATATTTAATGATCCTTTCTATGTAGATTATGTGTGAATTCTCATCTGATAGCGTAGCATTGACATTATTTTTATGTGATTGAGACATAATTGCGTGAGTCCAAATAAATTAGTAACTATATAAGTAATTGTTGCATCCAATTTTATATTAAGACAAAGCATATTATTAGTACATGGCATCATTAATAATTTATCGAAGCATTTTTTATTGCATTTTAAGTCCCATTCTGTAAATAGAAAAGTTAGTAAAAATTGAATTCTTTTTTTAAAAAATGACAGTTATCTATGTTTGAATATGTATTTGAAATGGAAAAGTATGGGTTTCAAAAAATTAGATTTTCACCCATATAAAAAAATATGTGAAAAAATTATCTCTACTATAAAGGTGGTATTTTGATTTTCTTAAGAATTAATTTCAGGATTTTAAAAAAAAAATACAAATTTGCTTTTAATTTGTTATGTTGACTCATACTAGGATAATCTAATGTTTTAATATCATATATTTCTTTATTAACCATTATATTATCTCAACAGCTAGGATTTAAAATTAAAAAATAATAAAATATAGATCAGGTGACATATTAAAACTCTATCTACGAAAAGCGAACCCTATCAGAATCTGATGATTAATAAATATAATTTTAAATATCAACCTTTGATGCAATTAAGAGCTAAAAAATGATATCTTATCATTAGTGTTGATATCAAAAACGTGATTTAGCCTAGTTGTATATATATATATATATATATTCATATATATGGGGTTATTCTATGGTACTAATGTCCATATTTTTTTTTATTATGTTAATTTTAAAAAAAATGACAATTCGTTGGTTTCTTGAAAAACTGTCATCTTTTGAGGACGTTTGCATGATAAAAAAATATAGACATTTGCACTATAGAATTTCCATATATATATATATATTTGCTATGATAAGTTTGGATACATATCTTATGGGATGCATACATGATGTTTTGTTGCACGACATATAATATATGCAATTTTTTTTTTTTTAATCTGGCAACATGTTGGAGAACGTAAGAAAAAAGGGGCAATTATATGCATTCCATAAGGTAAGGCTTACCAGAACATAACATATACATATATAATTTTTTATAGTGCATATGTGGTATGCATTATAGCAGTAAAATTGTATGTATATATATATTAGAAATTTTATTTTGAAAACTATTTCATAGCTTATCTTAAGAAACATATTGATGTGTGTATTAAAAATTGAACCAAAATAATCCTATAAAAATCTTTATGCTTATCCTTAAAGCCTTTAAGTTAAAGGTTCACTTTCCCATATTGGATTTTCAATATTTGAAAAATTAAAGGATTAACATGTAAAACCAAAATGTATTAATCAATATGCATCCCAACTTTATTGTTCACATCATTATGTCTTCTAGGAAAAACTGAGAAATAAATCCTAAGATATCAATTCTGGTATCTACATAAATATGAGTTATGCTCACATCAAGTCGATTTGATGGTTTTAGCATCAAGTATTCATTAATAGGCAATCGTTGTAGTAACTAAAATTTAAAAATCGATAAATAACCTAATATGAATATAGTTGCATACAAAAACTTGTTTAGAGAAGTGAACCACAAAAATGTTTGGTGAAGCATAAATGAATTTTTCAACCTTTGCTTTTAAAATAATCCATAGTTGATAAAGAAAGCTCTAATGGTAAATCTATCAGGTCGACTTAATAAAAACCTGGTTGTATAGGTAGACCTGATAGACTAACCAGTAGAGCTTTTTTTATTAACCATTGGATCTTGACCTAATAAGAGCATATATATGTATAGATCGACTAAACATGAGCCTGGTTTTAAATTGATGATTTTACTATCAGAATTCCCCTTTACAACACTTACAATGCTTCAATGGCTAAGATTTATGACTAGATCCTTACAAGATTCATTTTTTCTAAATAAGATTTTAGTATGTCACTAAATTTATATTAGCCCTTTTATTGACTTTTAAATTTCGGCCTTAAAATAATCCAAAGGCTTGTAAAGGAAAACATGATGCTAAAACTATTACGTTGACTTGATGTCAGCCTACCTCTTATGAGTCTATTTATGAAATAATTTCATTTAAACACCACACTTTTAGAAAATTATCATTAACTTCTTTTTAGCTTTGTTAGAAATTGAGAAGAAAATATTTGGAAATACTAGTATTTCTTATATTGAGATATTTTCAAATACAAGTGAAAAAAGAGAGTATGAGCTTTTAAATTTGAAGATATTCTCAACCTTACTGCAAGCACATTTTGGAAGAACTTTTGGCTTTTTTTTGTTCTCTTTTGTTGTTGTGCAAAGCTAATGGGAAAGGATGCTATTTATAGGAAATTATATGCAAATGAATGTTGACAAGTAACTAGTTTAGGTGTCAACAATTAACATTACAATTTTATGCATATTGATATATATTAGCCAGGTGTTAATTAAACTACAAATGAGTGCACCTAAGGTTACAAGTATAGCTTTGCATATTAATTTTCAGTTGATAAGAAATGTGCTTGCTAGGTGTCAAAATGTGCATCATTCTTCAAAACTCCTCCTTAGTTCACATTTCTAATACTCCGATCATTTTCTGAAATAATACAAACTATGCACGAGGTAGTGTTTTAGTGAAGATGTCTGCTAGTTGCTCTTCAATATTGAGGTATATCAATTCAGTTTCTTTATTTTCTATTGTATTGCATAAGAAATAAAATTTGATTTTGATGTGCCTTTCTTTTTTTGTGAAATATGGGAATCTTTGCCCTCACAATTGTTGATTTGCTATCACAAAGTATTTCTGTAGTATGATTTTGAGGTTCTCCCATGTCTTCGAAAATTCTGTTTAGCCAAATTACTTGACTTGTTGTTATTGCAGCTACAATGTATTCAACTTCAACAAATAATTATGCTATACTTTCTTATTTTATAATGCCCATGAGAAAATTTCAGAGCCTAAGTAAAGCATAACTCGAAAATACTCTTTAAGTTACCTACTGGTCCAACCTAATCACTATTAATGTAGCTAGACAATTTAAAATTTACACAATGATTTACATCATTATTTTTATTCCTTTTTTGTTTCTTGCAAATATCTAAATATATGCTTTTTTGTACTAAAATGTATTCAACTTGGATTTTGCATGAACCTTGAAAGTAAACTTTTAGCACATATAATGTCTAGTCATGTAGCAATGAAATAGAGCAAATTTCCCATTAGACTTCTATAAAGCTTACCACCTGCCTTCTCAAATCCATCCTCTTTACTCAATTTTATATTTTCCACAAGTATTGTAGTTATTAACTTGCAATTATGTATTCTAAACATTTTCAATGTTGTTATGGTGCATTTCTTTTAAAATTTGAAAATCCCTTCTCTATATTAGCTTATTTAAATGCCAAGAAACTACTAGATTAAACCCAGATGTACCATTTTATAAGTCTTCATCATATATTCTTGAAACTCTTGTATTATCTTCTCATTGTTTTCTATATAGATAAGATCATCCACATACATGGAGACAATGAGAGTATATTTATATACAGCTCATTTTTACACTCTTGAATTCTTGATCGGTAAAGTATCTTTCAGTTCTGTTATACCAGGCTCGTAGAGCTTGATTTAATCCATACAAGCTTTCTTTAATTTAAAAGCTTTGTTTTCCTCTCTAAGAATTTTGAACCCCAATGGTTGTTCAACATAGATTTCTTCTTAATGATAACCATTCAGAAATACAGTCTTCACGTCAAACTAATAGATGAGCCACTTCTTTTGAGCAGCAAGTGCAATAATTGCTTTGATTGTGTCTAATTTAGCTGCTAGGGCAAAAATTTCATTGTAATCCACACCAAATTATTGTGCATAGCCTTTCACTATAAGTCTTGATTTGTGTTTCAGAATTGAACCATTTGGGTTAAGTTTTGTTTTATAAACCATCTTAACTCCAATAACCTATTTATTTGCAGGTGATTCCACTCCCATTTTTTATTTTTTTGAATCATTTTTATTTCTTCTTGCATTGCTTTAAACATCTTGTTTTAGTATAACCTCAAAGCTTTTAGGCTCTATTCCAGTGAAGTTTACAAGCTTCATATTTTGATACTCGTCGCATTTTTCTTAGTGGTGAATTAGCAATAAACTCATCATGTTAAGGAATTTGTGTCTAAAGAAAGTATTTGGCTCTTCTTCTTGCATTTTTTCTTCTATTGAAATTGAAGGTCAAGTTGAGATAACAACTATTTTCTTCTCAATTTTTTCTTCATCCCATTTCCAAACTGTATTTTCATCAAATTCTGCATCCTGACTAATAATGATATATATATATATACATATTTTTTGAAGCTATAGTCTTTTAAATCTTTTGATTCAAAACTATAGCTAGGAAAAATAACTATTTCTATTTTGACCTCCAGCTTGCTTCTTTTTTCTTTTGGGATGTTAACATAGCAAATATAGTCGAATACTCTTAAATGTTTTATTAAAGGCTTTTGACTACTCCATGGCTTAATTGGCATTTTATTTTGAACTGCTTTTGCTGGACATCTATTTAACAGATAGACTGTTAAGTAAATAGCTTTAACCCAAAACTTGTATGAAAGGCCATTGTCCTTTAGCATAATTTTGGTCATTTTCGTAACAGTTATGTTTTCTCTTTCTGATATAGCATTTTGTTCAGTACTATAGCTAACTATCATTTGATATTCAACACCCTCATCTTCATAGAATTTAGTAAAATATCTAAAATTGTATTATGTACCACGATTACTTCTTAACACTTTTATTTTACAACCACTTTGATTTTCAACATAATTTTTGAATTTTTTGAAAATCTTAAAAGCTTATGATCTTTCTTGCGTAAAATTTATCTAACTCATTCTTGAATAGTTATTAATGAAAAAAAAAATTAAGTGTTGTTTGGGTCATGTGTTGGAGTTTTCGTCGAGCCACTACATTTGTATGCACCAACTCCATCAAGTCTTTAGCTGTCCATTATTTGCGTGAGCTAAATGATTAATGGTGTAGCTTTTCAAAAATACAACTTTCACAAACATAATCATATTTTATTTTTTTTTTATGGCAAACACTCAATCTTTTTTAAAATCTTGCAAATAATCCATCAACACTGTTACTAAATGTTGAGAAATATCTTTTGGCTCTTCAATAGGAGTCACTGTTATATCATATTTCTAGTAATACTAATCAATATTTTCTTAACAATGTTCTTATCAGAAATATCTTCCCCATATGATTTGATTTGATTTACCAACTCTTTGACTCTAGAGTAGTAATCCTTAGTGTGTTAAGCTCTTTCATCTTCAAGTTTTAAAAATCTCTTCTAAAAGTTTGTACTTTGGAAGTGCATCATCATGGAACTCCTCTTGTAATATATCTTCTGAGAATCCACCCGTATCTATACAACTGACTACCCGCTGAGGTGCTGATCCTGTACAATTGAAGACGGGCCAATCACACGAGCACAAGCTAAGATATTTAAGCATAACCTGGTTAGTTTCATTCAAGGTGTTGTCAAATCCCAAGAGGGCATGACAATACCTGAAGATCCAAAGCCCGTCTTATGCATCCAAGTTATGATGGCAGAAATGGACCCGACAAGCTGTTTTGGTGCTTCTATGGACTTTAGGCAGCAAGGAATGAATTTGTTGACTTATGAATGAGATTGAGTACTCTAAGAAACCATGAAATCATGAAAAGATCAAAGAAAAAGCATTCAAACCCACCATTTGCACATGGAGTTCCATTTGGCCGAAAATGCATGGTTTTGGCACTGACTTTGATCTTTCTTGTTGTTCAAGCATGTTTTTCTTATTTCAATCAAGGGTAACGTATGGGAATAATATTAATTCTATTTGGCATCCTACATGACATATTGGAGCTGATTTGAAGTCTAAACTAGCTGATGATTGGACAAAGACAGCTTAGTTTGAAAACTAGTTAACTAGTTTCCTAATTTGTACTTTGACTTTTGTTTTAGGAAATAGACTTTATTTTGGTTTTTATTCATTTATTTTCTGGACAAATTACTTTAGGAAAGTTATAATTTTATTATTTTGGTTGTAAGTTAATTAATTTCTATTTCAAAATCAAGTAATTAATTAATCTAATTTAGATTAGGAAAGTAAAGAAACTCGACAACATCATAATTTCTACACCTATGGCTGATTTTTCTATTGTGTTTTAGGGTTTTTGTTTTATGACTTCAAACCTATTTAAGGCTTATTTTCTCAATAATACTTAGTACATTATTCATATAGAAAAATATTTGTGAGAAAGAATTGTCTTTGTTTTCTTTGACCATCTAAAACATTGAATACAAATCAAATGTTTTAGTTTGACTTATCAATAGGACATCCATCACTTATTATGATGTCTTCATCATATACTAAGGTTTCTAATCACAAATTAATTAGGGGTTAAGGTAACCATTAGAACTTGAACTTAATTATGATCCAGACTAATATAATATAGGTTTAGAAGCAAGTCGACCCAGGTTCGTATCAATATCTCACATATTCATGTAGTTGTTTCACTCATGATCGTGAAAAAAATCTCACCTTCTATAGGTTATTGTAGAATATATGATGTGTATGAATCTCTTTGTAAGATCTCTTTTACCTTTTTCTCATCGGAACCAACAAAGGTTGAGCTATTAACTGAAGATTTAATTCCAAAGTTGATAATATCCCACAAATCTTAGGATTTATAAAAAGTCTTCATTTTAATGTACCAAAAATTATGGTTCTCTCCTTTGAAAATTGGCACAAAAATTGATGAAAAACTCGATTAGGACATGATAATGATATTTTCTGAAGAATATCTTTAAGCCTAACAATAATTGAATGGAGCTATAATACAACTGTTAGAAATTAAGCAGATACAAGTAAGAAAAGAAAGTAGGAGCTTTTCAATTTGATGAAACTCTCAACCTTATACCAAGCACTTTTTAGAAGAATATTTGACTTCTTTTTTTTTCTCTCTTCTTGTTGTACAAAGCTAATGGCAAAGGATGCTATTTATAGGACATTATACATATGCATGTACAAGTAGCTAGTTTAGGAGTTAACAATTACATTACAAATTCATGCATGTTGGCATATGTTATATAGTGTTAACTAATTAAACTACAACCACATGCATGAAGAAACCTAAGGTTACAAGTGTAGTTTTGCATGCTAATCTTCACACGATTAGAAATCCATTCACATGCTAAATGTCAAAATGTGCATAATTTATTAACAGTTTACTATATCTATCAAAACAAACCCTTCTGTCATTTTTTACAAGTTAATTTTAACGGTTAAAGGTCAAACTTGTGATTTTACAGGATTATTAAATCACAAAATATAGATATTTTTAAATGAAACACAAAAAACATATAAAAAAAATTCCCATCACTAAAGGTTAGGTTTATGTTGATATATTGAAAACTAAAGGAAGATTAGTGATGATTTTCCAAAAATATGAGTTCTAAGTATAATTAGGATAAAATTAAAAATGTACAATGAAATTTTCCATACACACACACACACACATACACAGAGGTTCTTATCCAGAATTATAATATTGATTGTTAGACCTTTCCGATGGTTAATATTAACTTTAGACTTAAAAACATCAGTGTTGTTTTGTTTTTTTTTTTTTTCTTTCTTACTCCACTCTTCGGTTCTTCTTTTGCATCATTCTTAGTCTGCGTGAAAAATTATCTTCCTCTTATACCACCACCATTTTCGATGGACATAAATACGCCTTTTCTTCTTCTCCCATATTGTACTTTACTCATTTTTACCTTAGCATATTCTCATATCCCCTTTCCTTTAATAGATTCATTACATTTAACTTTAATGCCCTACATTCCTAACATTCCACTAGAATAAATATGATACCTTTTCTCATCAAATATAGTGAAAAACTTATTTCTTGGTTAGCTTAAAGTAGTTGAAATTGATGAAGATAGATTTTTCCTATGTCTTCATATGTTGCAATCAGTTAAATTATGATGCTTTCCATGTAATTCTAGTGGAGTTATCAATTTAATGTTTAGCCTTGCATTTTCATATGTGATATAAAATCTAAGGAAGGCCTAGAATGCTAGTCTTTGTTGAGTATTCATTGACTTAGAGAAAAGAAAAGAAAAAACGAAACTTTGCTAGGCTCATTATTTATTTATTTATTTTTGTAAATATTTTGCCTTAGAGTTGCAGTGATATGAATTGGAAAAGAATCTTATTCTTAAATTTAAATATGAATCTATATATTTTAGGCAAGAAGGGGAATAAAACAATGGAGAGTGTAAAGAGCGGAGTGAGAAAGGAGAAGTTAAGTGAACTTTTTTAATCCAAATTTAGTATTAACTCTTGATGAAATCCAACTATCAATATTAGAATCTTGGATTTTATTAAATTCTAGGATTCTTATATATGGTTATTTTTGTACATATACATATATATATATATATATATATATAATGCTAATGTGGGTGATTCACCCCATTAAAAAGTACACAATAAGTATTTACCATTATCTGATCCACACGGTTACATGTAATCAAACTACAATTATATGGTTTAATTACATGTAACCATGTGGACTAAATGGTTGTCCCCCACCAGAAAAAGGCCAACATAAATTATCTAGGAGTTAACTGATTAAACTACATGCATGAAGACACCTAAGCTTACAAGTGTAGTTTTGCATGTTAATTTTCACTCAATTAGAAATCCATGTACCTGATAAGTGTCAAAATGAGCATCATTCTTCAACAATTTTCTATATCTATCAAAATAGATCCATCCGTCATTTTTTACCAGTTAATTTTAATGGTTAAAGGTTAAAATTGTGATTTCATAGGATTATTAAATCATAAAACATAGATACTTTTAAATGAAACATAAAAAAACCCAAAAAACAAAAAATCTCATCACTAAAGGTTAGGTTTATGTTGATATATATTGAAAACTAAAGGGAGATTAGTGATGATTTTTCAAAAATATGAGTTTTAAGTGTAATTAAGATAAAACTAAAAATGTATAAATATATATATATATATATATATATGAAATTTGCCATATATATATAAACACACACATAGAGAGGTTCCTATCCAAAATTCTAATATTAATAAGTAGACCTCTCCAATAGTCAGTATTAACTTTGGATATAAAAACATCAGTGCCTTCGTTTTTTTTTTTTTTTTTTTTCCTTTCTCGCTCCATTTTTCGGCTTTTCTTTCCATCATTTTTAGTGTGCGAGAAATATTATCTTCCTCCACCACCATTTTAGATGGATGTAAATATGCCTTTTCTTCGTCTCCCATATTTTACTTTCCTCTTTTTTGCCTCAGCATATGCTCACATGCCCCTTCCTTAAACAGATTTGCTATCTCCATTAAACTCTAATGCCCTATGTTCCAGACATTCTACTAAACCAAATACATACCTTTTCCCATTAAATATAGTGTAAAACTCATTTCTCGGTTAGCTTAAAGTAGTTGAAATTGAAAAAGATAGATTTTTCCTACATATTTAAATTATAATGTTTCCCTTGTAATTCTGATGGAGTTATCAATTTTAGCCCCAGGTTTTCAGGTGTGATGTAACATCTGAAGATGGGCTAGATTGCTAGTCTTTGTTGAGTATTCATTGACTTAGAAAAAATAAAAAATAAAAAAAAAACTTTGATAGGCTCATGAATTTTTACGTATAAATATTTTGCCTCAAAGTTGTAGTTGATACGAATATAGGTCGACTTGCTCACAAACCCATTTTATACTAGATCGGATTTAAATTAAGTTCAGATTCCAATGGTTACCTTGATCCCTAATCAACTCATGATTAGAAATCTTGGTATATGATGAAGACGCCACAATAGGTGATGGATATCCTATTGATAAGTCAAATTAAAACACTCGATCTCTATTCGATGTTTTAGGTGTTCAGAGAGAACAAAGAGAATTCTTCTCACAAATAATTTCCTATTTGAATAATGTACTGAATATTATTGAGAAAATAAGCCCTTAAATAGATTTGAATGACAAAAATAAAATCCTAAAACAACTAGGTTAGGACCAGCCAAGGATAAGGAAACAAAAGGGTGGCCAAGTTCTACTACCTTTCCTAATCTAATTTGGATTAATTAATTCTTTTATTTTGAATTAGGAATTAATTAATTTACAACCAAATTAATAAAATTCTAACTTTCCTAAAGTAATTTTTCCAGCAAATAAATAAATAAAAACCAACATAAAGACTATTTCCCACAACAAAAGACAAATATTCAAATTAAGAAACTAGTTGACTAGTTTGGCAACTAAGATGACTTTGTCCAATCACCAGCTAGTTTAGGCTTCAAATTAGCTCTGATATGCCATGTAGGATGCCAAATATGATCAATATTGGCTCCCATATGTTGCCCTTGATTGGAACAAAAAGAACTTGCTTGAACAACAAGAAACATCAAAGCCAGCAACAAAATCAGGCAATTCCACCAACATGAAGTCTTGTTCGCCAACATGGTTAATGCTGCCTGGAGTCCATAGATGCACTAAAATAACTTTCCAGGTCCATTTTTGCCTTCATAATTTGGATGCATAAAACGGACTTTGGATCTTCGGGTATTGTCATGCACTCTTGAGAATTAATGACACCTTGTATGAAGCTAAAGTTGTACTTAACTCTCTTAGCTTGTGCTTTTGTGATTCGTCCCATCTTCAGTTGTACAGGATTAGCACCTCAGCAAGTAGTCAGTTGTACGGGTATAAGCAGATTCTCATCATTCCCCTTCTCTTGAAAATGATTTATCCTCAAATCAAAATCACCACCTACAGCAAATGGAGACAAATTAGTAAGTAGCGCTCACATTATACTCACTCGGCAAGTCAAGTTTCTAAGCATTTTTATTATTCCTCTCCAAGACTTAAAAAGGTCCATCCCCTCAAGGGATAAGCTTTGACTTTCGTTACTCTGGAAACCTCTCATTTCATAGGTGCAACCAAACCCATTATCTAAGTTCAAACACAACCTTTATTCAACCTTGGTTAGCATTCTTGACATATTGCTTCGTCCTTCTCTCAATGTTTGCTTTTGTTTTCTCATGAATCTGCTTGACAAATTAAGCTTTTTATTTTCCATCTATATTAGCACATTCACTTAAAGGCAAAGGTCTTAAATCTAATGAAGTTAAAGGATTAAAACCATAAACAATTTCAAACGGAGTATATTTAGTAGCTGAATGCATAGATCTATTTTAAACAAATTCCATATGTGGCAAACATTCCTTCCAAGTTTTCCAGTTTCTACTAATTAATACTCTTAGTAATGCAAACAAAGTTCTATTCACTACTTCAGTTTGTCCATCAGCTTATGAATGACAAATAGTTGAAAATAAAAGTTTAGTCCCTAACTTTGACCATGAAGTTTTCCAAAAATAACTCAAGAACTTAGCATCCCTATTAGAAACAGTTGTCCTAGGTATTCCATGTAGTCTTACTATTTCCCTAAAGAATAAATTAGCTACATTGAAAGCATTATCAGTTTTATTATATGCAATAAAATGTACCATCTTAGAAAATCTATCAACAACTATAAAAATTTTAAATATTTTCCATTCCTAGACCTAGGTAAACCAGAAACAAAATCCATAGACAAATCAACCCAAAGATGTGATGGAATCGGCAAAGGTAGATACAATCCATGCAGCTTCAATCTAGATTTGGATTTTCAGCAATTTAGACATTTCTCACATATCTTCTCCATATCTCTCCCCATGTTAGGCCAATAAAAATATTCTTACAAAATAGACAAAGTTTTTACGACTCCAAAATAACCCAATAAACCCCCACCATGACTTTCCCTAATTAACAATTCCCTAATGTTACAATTAGGCACACAAAGTTGACTTTTCCGAAATAAATACCTCTCAAAGATGTAGAATTTATTAAAACATGTTTAACACAATTTTTATATATTTCACCAAACTCAATATCTTTCTTATAAAGTTTTTTTAATTGTTCAAAACTAAGCAATTTAGCATCTAAGGTTGAAAACAGTGCATACCTTCGGGATAAAACATCGGCAACCACATCTTCCTTACCTTTCTTGCAGTGATGACATAAGGAAAAGTTTCGATGAACTTAATCAACTTTCCATGCCTTCAGTTAAGCTTCCCTTGTCCTTTAATGTGCTTCAATGATTCATGATCCATATGAATAATAAATTCCTTCGGCATCAAGTAATGTTTTCATGTCTCCAAAACTCTCAGCAAAGCATACATTTCTTTATCATGGGTTAGATAGTTTAATGCAGCTCCATTTAACTTCTCACTACAGTAGGCTAAGGGTCTTCCTTCTCATCATTTTCCTTCTCTAGAAAGTGATTTGTCCTTAAATCGAAGTCATCACCTGCAGAAAAATGATATAAATCAGCAATATTAAAGGTAGCACTCACATTATACTCACCTGGTAAATCAAGCTTCTAGGCTTTTTCATTAACCTTCTCCAAAACTTGAAAATGTCCATCTCCTCGAGACATAAGTTTTTACTTGCGTTGTTCAGGAAACCTCTCCTTTTTTAAGTGTAGCCAAACCCAATCTCTAGGTTCAAACACTACCTTAATCCAGCCTTGGTTAGCAACCTTTGGATATTGCTCAGTCCACCTTTCTATGTTTGCTTTAGTCTTCTCATGAATCTGCTTAACAAATTCAGATTTTTGTTTTCCATGTAGATAGCACGTTCACTTAAAGGAAAATATATTAAATATAATGGAGTTAAAGGATTAAAACCATAAACAATTTGAAATGGTGAATATTTAATGGCAGAATGTATGGTTCTATTATAAGCAAACTCAACATGTGGCACACATTCCTCCTAAGTTCTCAAATTTCTACTAATTAATGCTCTCAACAATACAAACAAAGTTCAATTCACTACTTCTGTTTGACCATCAATTTGTGGATGACAAGTAGTGGAAAATAAAAGTTTAGTTCCTAACTTAGTCCACAATGTTTTCCAAAAGTAACTCAAGAACTTAGCATCCCCATCTGAAACAAGAGTCCTAGGCATACCACGAAGTCTCTTCACTTCCTTAAAGAACAAGTTAGCTACATGAGATGCATCATCAGTTTTATTACATGCAATGAAATGTGCCATATTAGAAAATCTATCAACAACCATAAAAATTGAATCTTTACCCGCTCTAAACCTAGGTAAACCAAGTACAAAATCCATAGATAAATCAATCCACGGATGAGAAGGAATAGGTAAAGGCATGTACAAGCCATGCGGCTTCAACTTTGATTTTGACCTCCTATAATTTATGCACTTTTCATAAATTCTCTCCACATCTCTCCTCATATTCGACCAATAGAAATGTTTTGGCAATATGGACAAAGTTTTTGCAAAACCAAAGTGTCCCATTAAGCTCCCACTGTGACCTTCTCTAACTAACAATTTCGTAATGCAACAACAAGGCATGTAAAGTTGGCTTTCCCAAAACAAATACCCCTCAAACATATAAAATTTATTATAGCCATGTTTAGCACAATTTCTATATATTTCACCAAAATCACTATCATGCTCCTAAATTTCTTTTAATTGTTCAGAACCAAGCAATCTAGCATCTAAGGTTGAAAACAAAACATACATTCAGAATAAAGCATCGGCTACCATATTTTCCTTACCTTTCCTGTAACGAATGACATAAACAAAAGTCTCAATGAATTCAATCTACCTTCCATGCCTTCAGTTAATCTTTCCTTGGCCTTTGATGTGCTTCAAAGAGTCATCATCGTGTGAATCTCAAATTCCTTCGGCATTAAGTAATGTTGCCATGTCTCCAAAACTCGAACTAAAGCATATGTCTCTTTATCATATGTTAGATAATTCAATGCCACCCCATTCAATTTCTCACTAAAGTATGCTATAGATCTTCCTTCTTGCATCAACACAGCTCCAATACCTACACCCAAAACATCACATTCAATTTCAAAAGTTTTAGAAAAATTAGGTAAAACCAATAAATGAGCATTATTTAATTTTTCTTTCAATAAATTAAAAGACTTCTCTTGTGCTTCTCCTGTTCTTGACAATTTCGATCAAAGGTGCTGCAATTGTGCTAAAATCCTTGACAAATATTCGGTAGAAGCTAGCCAAACCATGAAAACTTCTTACTTAGGTAATAGATGTAGGTTTTGGCTGTTCTTGTATGGATTTCACCTTTGATTGGTACTTTAATCCCTGCAGCACTTACTACAAATCCTAAAAATACAAGCTCATTTTGACAAAAATCACACTTTTTAATATTTGCAAATAATCTTTCCTTCCTAGGTATTCCTAAAACTAACCTAAGATGTCCTACATGATCTTATAAATTCCTAATATATACAAGAATATCATCAAAGTAGACAACCATAAATTTTCCAATGAATGGACGCATGATGATCAGAATCCGTCCGAGCCCGCACAACTGACAACCCGCTGAGGTGCTAACCCAATACGGATGAAGACCGGGCTGATCACTAAAGCTCATTCCAAGAGGTGTAAGGACAACTTGGGAGAATTTATACAAGGAGTGGTTAATTCTCAAAAGAGTTTGTCAATACCCGAAGATACAAAGCCTGTTCTAAGCATCCAAATGGTGGAAGCCAATACGGACCTAGGTAGCTGTTTTCGTGCAAAGTTGGACTCCAGGCAGCAAGGAATGGTTACAACACTTCATGAACTCAATGAATATCATTAAGAGGACATGTAATCCAGCCAAGGCAAAATCAAAAGCATCTAAAAAGGACTTGTACAGACAGCATCTCAATTTGGCCAAAAATATGCTATTTAGCTGTTGACTTTGAGTTTTCTTCTTGTTTGACTTATTCCAATCAAGGGGAAATGTGTGGAAATCATTATTAATTATATTTGACATCCTACATGGAATATGGAAGCTGATTGGGAGCCCAAATAAGCTAAAGATGAGTCAAAAATACCTTAGTAGTCAAACTAGTCAACTAGTTTTCTAATTTGATTTCTACTTTTGTTTTAGGAAATTACCTTTACTTTTGGTTTTTATTTGTTTATTTTATTGAAAAAATAACTTTAGTAAAGTTATAATTTTATTATTTTGAGTTGTAAATTAATTAATTCCTAATTCAAATAAAGGAATTAATTAACCAAATTAAAATTAACAAAGGTTGCAAATTTCGGCCAACACTTTAGTTTCCTAATGCTGGCCGGTTTTGACTTAGTTTCTAGGGTTTGATACAAAAACTTAAATTACAAAGAACAACAACCAAAAACTATCCTATATTTTTGTTCAATTTGATTCTTGTTCATGTTTGAATTTCTTTCTCTAAATTTTATTCTTGAATTCTTAATTTCTTACCATCCGATCCAGCTCTTATTGATTCTGAAATTTCCTTTGTTAATTTGCTTTATTTTTTGTTAGAGACCCAAGAATTAGGTATTTAAAAATTCACTCGGTATTGCTTGCTTTTTGCTACTATTTTTTTGATAAGTTTAATTAAAATATACTTGTGATCTAATTGCTGTTTTGTGGGTGTTTTAATTATAGCTTGGAGATAATTCTTTGAGTGGAAAAAGGCAAGAGAGTGTGAGCTTAAAAGAGGGTAAAAGTTGAAACTAATAGCAAACACGAGTGTCGAGACCTTATTTAAGTGAAACACATGAGGCAGTGAATTCAGTGAGGATTTATTTTCTTTTTGCAATATATTTATTAATATGGTAGATTCAAGGATGAGAAGACGAGATCCATCCTTAAGGATCAATGAAGAGGAGTTCGTAAGATTTAAAGGTGATTCCCGAGCTACGGAGAGTGGTGAGCAAATGGACATGAGGGCTGTCTTGGAGCAATTACAGTGGATGAATACTCAATTTGACCATATAAATCAAAGGATGGACAGATTAGAAACATCCCAAGGAATGCCGAATATAACGTTTGATGCTTATAGAGGCCGAGGGCAACCTAGAGAGGAATTGTGGGAAGGTAACTTTGAAGATGACTTGGAGGACGAGTTTGATGAAAAATTTTCACTCCAAGGAAGGCAAAACCATGGGAGACCAGTAAGGAATGAAGATGATGATCTTAGAAATATCAAGGTAAACATTCCATCTTTCATGGGAAAAAGTGACCCGGAAGCTTATTTGAAATGGCAGGAGCAAATGGAGATGATTTTTTACTGTCACAACTATTCGGAGGCTAAGAAAGTTAAATTGGCAACAATGGCGTTTGGACATTATGCACTCCAATGGTGGACTAATGAGCAAAACACCCGAAGAAGAGTAGGTGATGAATTGATTACTACTTGGCGACAAATGAAAGGAGCCATGAGGAAGCGATTTGTACTGTCTCATTACCATAGCTTGCTACATCAACGACTTCAATCATTATCACAAGGTAGTAGGTCCATGGAGGATTATTACAAGGAAATGGAGATGCTCATGATGAGATTGAGCATGAATGAAGATCGTGAGGCAACCATGGCAAGGTTTTTGGATGGTTTGAATCGTGAGATAGCCAACCAGGTGGAACTTCAACAATATGTAGAATTGGAGGAGATGCTTCATGTGGCAATCAAAATTGAAAATCAATTTCAGAGGAAGGGTACAAGCTTATGGTTTGGAGGAGTTACAAACAACAGGAGGTCAAATCCAAGTGCTTGGAGAAGCAATCCCATTTATGATTCAAAGCCAATAAGGAAACTAGGTAAGGAAAGCACCAATCGGCCAAAAAGGGAGGCCAAATCCAAATCTGTCCAAGCACCAAAGAATAAAGGTAAATCTAATCCTAAACCTTCAAGATCTAGAGAAATTGTTTGTTTTAAGTGCCAGGGACAAGGTCACATCGCTAGCCAATGCCCGAATAGAAGAATTATGGTGCTGAAAGGTAATGGCAAACTAGAATCCGAAAGTAAAGAAAGTGATGCTGAAACCAAAATTGATGGTGGAGAAGTAAGAGATGAAGAGCATGATGAATCCGAAACACTCAAAGCATCTAAGCCTGATTTGAGTTTGGTAGCAAGGAGGGTTCTAACCGTGTACAAAGATGAGGACCAAATTCAAAGAGAGAACATCTTCCACACCCGATGTGAAATTCAAGGTAATGTATGTAGTATGATAATTGATAGTGAAAGTTGTTCTAATGTAATTAGTAATTTGGTAGTTGATAAATTAGGCTTAACAACCATTAAACATCCAGAACCATATAGATTACAATGGCTTAATGATAATGGTGAGATGAAAGTAAATAAACAAGCCGAAGTAAAATTCAGCATTGATAAATATGTAGATGTTGTATTGTGTGATATTGTTCCTATACATGCTGGTCATATTTTGTTGGGTAGACCATGGAAATTTGATATGGATGCCATACATTATGGGAGAGAGAATTCCATTGTATTTAAATTTAGAAGGAAAAAGGTTAAGCTGGAGCCATTAACTCCAAAAAAAGTATTTACAGATCAGCTTCAAATGAAATAAAGGAGGGAGGCTGAAAAGCTTAAAGAAAGGACTCGTCTAGCACCCAAGGCAACAACACCAATCCAAGGAGGCAAGGCCAAACAAAACCAACCAGGTAAGTGTCCTAAATTCAAACTTGAGGGGAAAGAAAGAGAGAAAGCCAAAGAAAGAAAGAGATAGCAAAACCCAAGAGTGAGAGTGGAAAAAGTGACTCCGTGAGTGGGAAAGAAAAATAAAAATTTTTATCTTAGCTTTGGTGATGTTAAAAAAGCAATTTTGAGTAAGAAACCATTACTGGTTATGATTTATAAAGATGTTTATTTAAATATGCTTTTGTTACATAGAACTTTATCTATATTGTTGAGAGCTTTACTTAGTGGAAATTTGAAAATTTGGGAGAGAGTATTTGCTAACTTTAAAAAGTATGATTTTTGTAAAGATAAATTGGCATTTCTATGATTTTTTATGATAGTGTTTGACCCAAGAGATTGTGTTTGATTGCACTTAAGGAAGGCGAGATTTTCTGAGCAAAGAAAGTCCAAGCTTATGCCTCGTGGAGATGGATCTTTTTAAGTTTTTGAGCGGATTAATGACAATGCTTACAAACTTGATTTGTCAGGTGAGTATAATATTAGTGTTACATTTAATGTTACTAATTTATCTCCTTTTTCTGTAGGTGATGACTTTGATTTGAGGGCAAATCCCTTTCAAGAGGAGGGGAATGATGAGAATTCGCCCGAGCCCACACAACCGACAACCCGGTGAGGTGCTGACCCGATACGAATGAAGACCAAGCCAATCACTAGAGCTCAAGCCAAGAGGTTTAAGGACAACCTAGGAGAATTTATACATGGAGTAGTTAATTCTCAAAAGAGCTTGTCCATACCCGAAGATACAAAGCCTATTCTAAGCATCCGAGTGGTGGAAGCCGATACGGACCCGGGTAATTGTTTTCGTGCAAATTTGGACTCCGGGCAGCAAGGAATGGTTCCAAAACTTCATGAAATCAATGAATATCATTAATATGACATGAAATCCAGCAAGGTAAAGTCAAAATCATCTAAAAAGGATTTGTACGGACAGCATCTCAATTTGGCTAAAAATGTGCTGTTTAGCTGCTGACTTTGAGTTTTCTTCTTGTTTGACTTATTCCAATCAAGGGGAAATGTGTGTGAAAAATTATTAATCATATTTTGCATCCTAAATGGCATATAGAAGCTGATTTGGAGCCCAAACAAAATGGAGATTAGTCAAAGATACCTTAGTTGTCAAACTAGTCAACTAGTTTCCTAATTTGATTTCTACTTTTTGTTTTAGGAAATTACCTTTACTTTTGGTTTTTATTTTTTTATTTGCTGGACCAATAACTTTAGTAAATTTATAATTTTATTATTTTGGGTTGTAAATTAATTAATTCCTAATTCAAATTAATGAATTAATTAACCAAATTAAGATTAGGAAAGGTTGCAAATTTCGGCCAACACTTTAGTTTCCTAATGCTGGCCGGTTTTGACTTAGTTTCTAGGGTTTTATTTTGTAACTTTGCTAGCCTATTTAAAGGCTTGTTTTTTAGGAAGAACACACCATTAATAATATACAGAAAATTATTTGTGAGACTGAATTCTCTTTATTCTTTTTAAACACCTAAAACATCATTAGTATATGAATGTTTTAGTTTAACTTATCAATAGGATATCCATCACCTATTGTGGCATCTTCATTATACCAAAGTTTCTAATCACAGATTGGTTAGGGGTCAAGGTGACCATTAGAACTTGAACATAATTAAATCCGGGCTAAAAACAATAGCATTTTCTCGACCATAATGTATAGTATCCTTATCAAATTGCCATAGTCTTCCTAATAAAATATGTCTGGCATGCATAGGTACAACATCACATAAAACAACATCCATCTATTTATCAATGCAACTTTACTTTGGCTTGTTTATTTACCTTCATCTCACCACTATCATTTAGCCATTGTATTCTATATGGTTCAGGATATTTAATTATTTAATTTCTCGACCACAACATTACTAATAACATTAGCACAACTTCCACTATCAATTATCATATTACAAATATTACCTTGAATTTCACACCTAGTATGGAAGATGTTTTCTCTTTGGATTTGATCCTCATCTTTGTACACAGTTAGAACCCTCCATGCCACTAAGCTAAGTTCGGCCTTGAAGCCTTTAGGGTCTTGGGTTCTACATGTTCTTCCTCTTCAATTTCTTCCTCAACAAGGTCAGCTTCTTATTCGAATTCTTCACTTTCAGACTCCAACTTTCCATTACCTTTCAACACCATAATTCTTCAGTTTGGACATTCGTTGGCAACATGTCCTTGGCCCTGGCAATTAAAACAAAACAGTATCTCAAAATCTTAAGGGTTTAGGATCAGATTTACTTTCAAACTTTGGTGCTTGAATGGCATAGAGTCTAGTCTCTCTTCTTGGCCAGTTGGAACTTTTACGCTCTAGTTTCAGTTTTGGCTTTGATTCAAAAGTGAAATTGCTTCTCTAAGCACTTGAATTAGTCCTTCTACTATTGGTGACCCCTCCAAACCGTGAGCTTGTACCCCTCCTCTTGAATTGGTTCTCGATTTTGATGGCCACATGTAACATCTCCTCCAATTCCATATATTGTTGTAATTCTACTTGGTTGGCTATTTCTCGATTTAAACCTCCCAAAAACTTTTCTATGGTTACCTCATGATCTCATTCATGCTCAACCTCATCATGAGCATCTCCATCTCCTTGTAGTAGTTCTCCACAGTCCTACTTCCTTGAGATAAAGATTGTAACCTTTGTTGTAGCATCCTATGGTAATGGCTTGGCATAAAATCTCTTCCTCATGGCTCATTTCAGTTGTCACCAATTGATTATAAGTTCATCATCAACTCTTCTTTAAGTACCTTGCTCATTATTCCACCATTGTAATGCATAATGACTAAATTCCAAATGGGCTAATTTTATCTTCTTTGCCTCGGAGTAGTTATGGCAATCAAAAATCATGTCCATGTGTTCTTCCCATTCTAGTTAAGCCTCCAAATTGCTTTTAAATAAAAATGGTGGGATATTGACCTTAACGTTTCCAAGATCATCATCTTCCTCTTGAGCTTGCCTCCCATGGGTTTCCCTTCCTTGGAGTGCAAAAATATCTTCAAACTCCTCCTTGAGGTTATCTCTAAAATTACCTCCTTCAAATTCCTCCCTAAAATGTCCATGGCCTCCTCGACCTCGACCTCGAACACGGCCTCCATGAAATTCTTACCTTGGTTCGGACCACCTTGGGAATGTTCAAATCTATCCATTCTTTGATCAAGCTTATCAAAATGAGCATTCATCCTTTGTAGTTGTTTCAAAACCACCATCATGTCAGTAGGTTCTCCTCCACTTCCCGTACCTCTAAAATCCCCTTTGAATCCCATGAATTCCTCTTCAATGTTTCTTAATAAATTACCTCCTTTTCTTATCCTTGGATCGGTCATGTTAGAGAAAATAATGCAAAAATCCTTACCAAATTCACTCCCTCACGTGTTTCACTCAAACAGGTCTCGGAACTCGTGTTTGAACACTAGTTTCAACTTTTGATGCTCTTTTAAGCTCACACTCTCTTGCCTTTTTCCACTCACAAGAATATCTAAAAAACTAATAAAACACACTCAAAACAGCAATTAGATCACAAGTATGCTCTAATTAAACTAATCAACAAAACAGCAACAAATCAAGCAATTACCAAGTGAATTTTAACACCTAATTCTCAGCTTTTCTAACCAAAAAGAAGGAAAATTAACAAAGCAAATTTTTGGATTTAACAAGGAATAATCCAGAATATTAAGAACCAAAATTTTCAAAGATAAAATTTAGAAAAGGGATTCAAATAACGAATAAGAAATAATTTGAACAAAATATGAAGTAATTGTTGGTTGTAGTTCTTGTAATTTAGGTCTAAGTCTCAAATCCCTTAACCAATTTTAATCCAATCAAGTTAGCACACAAAATTAAAATATGCAGCAACCAAATTAGATTGATTAAACAACAACTTGAACTAATCACAATTGAATTTTCCCCAAATCCAATCACTCCACACAAACTGGCCTTTTTACACAACTTTTTTTTTTCTTATTTTCACTTTGGCTTTTCTTTTGTTTTCTATTTTCCTTTTTTTTTTCTTGATCACTCATATAATTATATCAACACAATCTCCAGTAACAACAATCACTACAAACCACAACCCAAAAGCCAACAAATTGACAAAAATCCGAACCAACTTCCAAGCCAAAAACAAATTGTAAAAATTTAGGTTTATGCAATATGTTCTCAAAATTCCTCTCCCTTTTTTTTTTATATATGAATTCAACTAATTAAGATTAAAACAGCAAGGAAAGATAAAAAATAATCCAAATTACTAAGAACTAATATGTAAAACAACCAACTACCTAGTAAGAAAAAATTCGGCTAACAAAAGAGATAAATTTGGCTATGAAGAAAAATCTTCTTCTTCTTTTATGCAGAATGAGAATAGATAGGAAACAAACTTAACCTAATGTTAAAATTGCAGATTAACACAAAACAAAACAAAAAAAATAAGATAGATCAAACCTGAACGAAATTCAGCTCTGATACTAAATGACACGAACCAAGGTTAACTTGCTCCTAAACTCATATTATACTAGCCCAGATCAAAATTAAGTTCAGATTCTAATGGTTACCTTGAACCCTAATCAAATTATGATTAGAAACCTTGATATATGATGAAGACACCACAATAGGTTATGCATCTCCTATTGATAAACCAAACTGAAACACTCAATCTCTATTCAATGTTGTAGGTGTTCAAAGAGAACAAAAAGAATTCTTCTCACAAATAATTTTCTGTATGAATAATGTACTGAGTATTATTGAGAAAATAAGACCTTAAATAGGTTTTAATGAAAAAAATAAAACCCTAAAACAACTAGGTTAGAACCCGCCAAGGATAAGGAAACAAAGGTGTGGCTGAATTCTACTACCTTTCCCAATCTACTTTTGATTAATTAATTCTTTTATTTTGAATTAGGAATTAATTAATTTACGACCAAATTAATAAAATTATAACTTTTCTAAAGTAATTTTTCCAGCAAATAAATAAATAAAAACCAATATGAAGACTATTTCCTAAAACAAAAAATAAATGTTCAAATTAGGAAACTAGTTGACTAGTTTGCCAACCAAGCTGATTTTATCCAATCACTAGCTAGTTTAGGCTCCAAATCAGCTCTGATATTCCATGTAGAATTCCAAATAAGATTAATATTGGCTCCCATACGTTTCCCTTGATTGGAATAAAAAGAACTTGCTTGAACAACAAGAAACATCAAAGTCGGCACCAAAATGAAGCAATTCGGCCAACATGAAGTCTTGTGCACCAACATGGTTGATGAATAGATTTACTTCTCCTTGGCATGATTTTATGGTCCCTTTTGGTGCTCAATCACCCTCATAAGTCAACAAATTCATTCCTTGTTACCCGGAATCCGTAGATGCACCAAAACAGCTTCCCTGGTCCATTTACGCATTCATAACTTGGATGCATAAAACGGGCTTTGGATTTTTGGATATTTTCATGTCCTCTTGAGAATTAATAATACCTTGTATGAAGCTAACCAGGTTGTCCTTAAATCTCTTCACTTGTGCTCTTGTGATTGGTCTTATCTTCAATTGTACAAGATCAACACCCCGGTGAGTAATAGGTTGAACGGGTACAGGCAGATTCTCATCATCGTTGATATGAATTGGAAAAGAATATGATTACTAAATTTAAATGTGAATTTATATGTTTTAGGGAAGGAGATAAATATAACAATGAAGAGTGGAAAAGGTGGAGCGAGAAAGGAGAAATCAAATGAACTTTTTTAATCCAAATTTAGTAATGACTCTTAATGAAATCCAATCATCAATATTAGAATCTTGGATTTTATTTAATTATAGGATTTTTAGATATGGGTATGCATATATATATATATATATATATAATGCTACTATGGGTGGCTTACCCCATTAAAAAGTAGACGACAAGTAGTTATCATTGCCTGATTGACACGATTATATGGAATCAAAGTACAATTTCATGGTTTGATTACATGTAACCATGTGGATTAAATGGTTATCCTCCACCAAATAAAGGGCAACAAACATTGATCACCATCCAATTCATGCGTTTACATGTAATCCAACCATGATTACATGCAATTTTACCATGATTGGATGGTCAATCGCTACCAGACGATGGGCAACATCTTGAATATTTGCAAAAACATATGCACATACTCAGTTAGTTTCTTTAGGTCAACCTTATTACACACTTGTTATATATATATATAGGTATATAGTCAATCTTTTATCAGGACATCCTAATATTTTATCCATCAAAATCTCACTTCTTTAAGGGCTAAGATTTTAAAATACATTTAGGATTTATATGAGTCTTGACAGGGTTCCTTTGCTCTCTTAGGATTTTAGTAATTCACTAAACGTATTCAAAATCCTAAATACATTTTTAAATCTCAGTCTTTAAAGAGATCCAAGAGTTGATAAGTAAGATTCTAATGGATTTTCATCTAGATATTTTGATAAGAGACTGACTATATATATACGTACATATAAGGTTCATATATATAAAAATATGTACATATATATATATATATATATGCAGTTTTAATATAATGAAGGATATACAGGTTTGATATAGTGAGGGATTTATAAAGAGGAATGGTGAATATCATCATCAACAGTCGTCAGATCTATATGATCTGCATGATTTAATGATTGTCCCTCATAATTCCTCTATATAAGTCCATTATATCAAAACTTTGTAGTATGTATATATATTGCTTGGCTATATATTTTATATAATTCATTTATAAATTTATTTAATCATTCATTGTTCTTGGCTGGCTTTGCTGCCTCGTCTATTTACTTCCGCTCATATTCTCTGCTGAGAAATTAGTCCGATAAGTTTAGTGAATTTTTTTTATTTATAGGTTTTTAATTTATATATAAATTAAAACAAGCCAAAACTCATCTTTCTTGAAACATGAAAGAAAAAGCTCCCTTTTGTTACAAGTTAAAAAGAGCCTGCTATGAATATAAAGAAAGAAAGAAAGCTAGAATCTACACATTGATTCTTTTTTTTTGGCAATTTATGTTGAACCGTATGCATCAACTTCCGCTCATATTCTCTGCTTTTGCTTCTTTATATTACTTAACACTCATCTTTCCCCCTGTTGGTATCGGAGCCATAAGTATTCCGATCTATATTTTGCTACTTTCTTTTAGTGCCTGTAAAGTGTTATATCTGCTTAATTCATTCAGTTTCATATTTACTTTCTTTGTCTTTATTTTCTTCGATTTACTTTTGATATCCTGCTTCTTTCTGAACCTTGCTAAACTATAAATCCGAGTCTGAACTATAAATCCCAAGAGAGGTCTGAGAGGATGTCAGTTTGATAGGTTTAGGAACAGGATGGAGTGGTATATGTGAAAGTAGATTTAAGTTTATAAAGCTTTAGAAATTATATATATATATATATATGTACAATAATGCTCAAATAAGGTCCACCTTACTATGTTAAATTAAGGTCCACCATTGATGACCATTGGATTTTTAGGATGATATTTATATATGTTTCATAGCATTAGCATGCATATATTTTATAGCAAAATTGTATGTGTATATATATATATACAACCATGCTTAGGTAAGGTTTCAATTTGAAAACGCCATGCGAATATACATCTCACAACATATTGCAGGAGCAAAATTCATCACATAAGTTGTTGTGGAACATGCGAAGATTTAAAATTGAAGAAGTGATCAAACATGAGTTTAGATTTATACTGCATTTAGGGAAAATAAGCCTTATTCAGACCAAGTGATTAATAAATATAATTTTAAATCTTAATTCTTCTGCAATCCAAGAGTTGAAAAGGGAAGTTTTGACATTATTCTTGATATTAAATACCTAATTTTAGTCTAGATATATATATAAATATAATTTTGCTATAAAATACACGTACGCTAATGCTATCAAACGTGTTCATATTTGATTACTTATAATCCCAAGTATATATTACTTGATTATACATAAGTCAATATATATAACATATGTATATATATCTGCGATTATATGCCATAAAATCCACATATGTTTGATAATGTTAGCATCACATGCTTTATAGTAAAATAATATTTATATATAAATAGCCATGCCCAGGTGAGGTTTCAATTTAAGGACATCATGTGGATATACATCCTACAACATATTGTAGGAGCAAAATTCATCGCATAAATTGTTGCGGGACATATGTGTTCACATAATATTCCTATGTTAGCATCCTCACCTAAGCTAGATTATGTATAAATAAATATATATATATATATATATATATATTTTACAATGCATGCATACACTCGGTATCTAAGTTGTGCCCAGTAGATTATATATAATCCGCTAAATATATTTAGTGGATTCATGTAATTAGATCATATAACCCTCTATAATTGGTGGGTGACATGTAATTGATTGGCATGCTCTCCATATCAAGAGTATGTAAGTGTTTATAGCAAAATTATATGTATAATTTTTCTTTTTATCAAAGAAAATAAATCTAGGATTCGTCCTAGAGAGCACATATCCTTAAAAGGATAAGTGTGCCAAAAAAATTTATATGCCTATCCTTAACCTTTTAAGGATATGCATTGTATTGAGAAAATTTCAAATAGAATCTTCTAGATAACAGAAAGACTATGTGTGTGTGTGTCTATGTAAAAGAAAATAAATCCAGGATTCATCCTAAATAACACATATCCTTAAAAGAATAGGCATATAAAAGAAATTATACACCTATCTTTTTAAGGATACACATTGTTCTAAATAAATTTCGAAGAATCTTCTAGATAACATAAAGACTCTATGCATGTGTGCGTGCGTGTGTGTGTGTGTGTGTGTGTGTGTGTGTGTGTGTGTGCGTACGTGCTTGCGTGCGTGCGTGCGTGTGTGTGTGTGTGTGTGTGTGTGTGTGTGTGTGTGTGTGGATTCCATGTTTGGACACTCAAAAAAAAATTTAAATTTAATTTATAGCTCCTGATTCATTCAAAAGTGATTATTGAAAGTTTAAGGGGAAAAAAAAAAGAAAAGAAAAGAAAGTGTACATGGTCATTAATAGACAAGGCCAATCCAAATCTTGACGAGAAAAAAAAAAAGTTTGCATAATTGCATGCTAAGGCATATATAATGATTATAGTTTTCGCTATTGCATGCATAATGATGGATTCTTAATGACCTTTTCTAAGCTGCAATGTTCACTAATTTAATTATACTTCCATACATAATTATTTTTGCTTTTTATTAGCTTCTTCCTTAGGTGCTCAAGATGGAATCTGAGTTATGTAAAAAAGATAGAACAAATATTAACATGTGAGACAATGCTCTTGCTCATCTAAATCCTTATGCTTATCAAAAAATATATATGTTTTTACTCATTAAGAGGAAATAAAAGATCATTTTCTTTTTTTTCTTTTTTCTCATTTGACTGATAAATGATCATCATTTTCTTCATAAAAAGTAAAACATCTCAATTCAGCTTTATGAATTTTGTATATATTATTGATGGAGAACTATACTTTTTCAATTTAGGTGGTTAGGTAGTCTATTTCTTATTTTCCATGTTCTCATTTACAATTCTTCATATGCCTTTTTTTCATATGTTAGTTTTTGCTCCTTATCCTTTGATATATACATAATTCTACTCATCCAAATGGGACATAAATGAGAATTTTCTTTAAATTTGATATCCCTAACTTTTTGGTTGATGAAATCGCTTTTCTATTTTTATATTTTCTACTTCACATGTCATATTCTTGTGAAAGATCAACTTTACTTCTCATTTTTAGCCATATATATAGATATTTCCTCCTTTGCAATAACATTTTGAAAGGCATGCCCTTCCATCGATGCTATGCCATGAATTATATATATGGACATGTTAGCTATTTTATAAAACCCCAAATTTTTGCCTTCTCTTTTATATTTATATGTATTAAGGATAGGGTTATTTGAGATCAGGCTCTCTAATTGGGGAACAATGGACTTTGCCACTGAATTTTCCCCAACCGCATTACAAACCCCAAATCTACTTTTACTGAAACGGTGATCACAATTTTTTTAGTTAAATATAGAGTTTCTTCAATAGTACAATAATCTATATAGTATAAACAAATATGATCTTTTCAGAAAACTTTTATATCTATAGGCTTAATGAACCCCAAAATAGAGGGCTAAAGCATAAGATGTTATTGTCACCTTAGTTGTCATCAAAATGACAAAATCTACATAATACTTGAAAAGAATAAAATGAACCAGCGAATAGGGATAACTACATAATATAAAGAGATATATAAATAGGACTAATAAGAAAAAACTCAAATTTTCGTCGAAAAAAAAAATTATAAAACCATTAAATTAATGAGTTTTTTAAATTAAGAAATATTATCATTTTGTTTTTTTGCTAACAACCAATTATATTAATTAAAATTAGAAAATCATATGTAAAATGTATACAGTTGTTTTGAAAAGGAGTAGTTCCTCCCAAAATAGGGAATATTTCCTCACAAATAATAAAATAGAAGATCCCAAGCATATTTTTTCAAAACTAAATATGAATAAATATTGTTATACTTGAACTAATTTCATAATCTAAAATCATTGAATCATTACAGATATATATATATACATAATATTAGACTTAGAAAGCCTATAAGAGTGGTATTAAGTAAATATCAACTCATTATTCACCTAAAAACAGTATACATATCAACTTTTTGAAACAACAAATTAAACAACAAAATTAAAGATTTTTAAAGAAAGACTATTTATTATACCAAAGAATTAGTTAGGAGAACAATAATACATGTGAAATGTTTAATCATATATCCAAATCCTATATTTAAGTCTTTGTGTCCCAAAAAATAAAAAAAAATAAAAAATAAAAACTTATCAAGTCAAACAAAAAGGCAAGGCAAGTGAAAACAGGGATAATTACCGTTAGGTATTAGCTCTTAAGAGTACTATATATATATATATATATATATTTATTTATTTTTTGGTTCCAAGACAAAATCAATAAGAAGATAGTAAAGTGGATTGCAAAAACAAAGGGATATTTGCGTCCTAGCTGAGAATTTTTAGGCAATTTGAAGTTAAAAACTGTTTTGTTAATTGAAAACAGGGACAATTGCCGTTAGGTATTAGCTCTTAAGAGTACTATAGATATATATATATATATTTTGGTTCCAAGACAAAATCAATAAGAAGATAGTAAATTGGATTGCAAAAACAAAGGGATATTTGCCTCCTAGCTGAGAATTTTTAGGCAATTTGAAGTTAAAAACTGCTTTGTTTCAGGATTTTTCAAGGGCATTAATTTTTCCATCAAAAGAATAAAATAAAAAAATAGAAAGCCAACAAAATAAAGCAAAGAAATATAACAGCAAGAAAATTGTAACGATCCTATTTGAGTCCCACACTCTTCAAGTGTGGGCTTAGCATGTGTCTAATAAGCATTTGATCACCCTTTCCTTATAAGTTGGTTTTTAGATAAAGTTCTACCTTAATGTACATAAGAATCAATCTTAATTGAATCGCACATCAATCTTAATTGAATTGCACATCATCCAAATATGGGCTTGCCATGTGGCTTATAAATATTTGGGAACCCTTTCCTTATAAGCTTGTTTTAAGGAAAGTTATATCTAAGAGTGCGTAACTTAGTATCATAGCAAAACATCATTCAGGTAAACCTTGTGGGATTGGCTCCCACATACAATGGCCCTTATCATGGGCAATGGTCGTGGGTTGAAAATCTTGGCCTCAAGAGGAGGCTTTGTCACCACCATGGCATTTGGGCACCCCATCCTTATAAAGTAAATTGAAGAATACCATAATTCATTTTAAACAATAAGTATACAAAATAATAAAGAAAGCTAACAATCGGTAGCTATATGGGGTTCATGATATTTTGTTCTACTGGATTCTTTTCTTAATGTTCTTGTTGATATGGTGTATGGAAGAAGCAAAAGGTGATAAATTTAAAACTTTCAGTATCATGAAATATGATGCTATTGAGGATGGCAAGATACTTTTTGAAAGCTTGGAGTGAATGATGCCATTGGAATAATGGAAAGGCTAAAGTTTTAATCCATAAAGGCAAATACATGTTGAATCTAGTATAATTCTCAAGTCCATGTGAAGTTCTAATAGCCTTTATTATTAAAAGGACTCTGGAGTTTTAACTTATTTATCAAAAAGTACTAATAGTGGCAACTTGAGCAACTTCAGATACATAAACCAATTGACTCGTAGTGGAGGTGGTGTAATACCTCACCTTATTTGGTACACTTGTCACTCTCTGCTAATATTGTCTCTATTTAGCCACTGCACTCGATATGGAATTTTTTACTCAAAACTTCCTAGGAGGTCACCCATCCTTGGATTACTCTTGCTTGAGCATATATGATTTCAGGTTTCTTTCGAACCTCAAAGTCAACTGCTTTGGAAAAGCCTTAGCATTAGTAGAATGACTATCATTAAATTTAAACCATCCACTAATCCACACTCAAATAGTCTACCGATGCCTCTTGCTCCCTCCGACATTGGTCTTCATATGTGGGATTTTGGATGGTTAAGGAAATTCAACTTGGCTTTACAATGACTATAACGAGAATTCTCATTTGCAACTTTTCCTATTTCATCGGTGTTTGATTTCATTACCAATTCAATGGTTTAGCACCTAAGATCAATCAACAGTAAGAATCCAAATTTCAACATCTTTGGATGTAGAAACAGGAATTTGAGCAAGATAGGAATATTAGGTCCAGATGGCAGCCTAAACATAGATGAAATTAAGATTAAAGGCTCTCACAAAATCAAAATCTCATGCATGATGATTGCTATTGTGGATGAATGCATAGCCATGTTGTCTGAAAGCACAAAGATACACATATCTAAGGTTTTCTGTAGTCCTGGCCATAGAATCTACCTTAGAAGCCTTGGAAAGAATGAAAAAGAGCAAGATGTGCATGGAATAGTGGTCAAGAAATCATCTAAAATCAAGACACAGTTTACTCCTCCTTCTTGTAAGACTTCCAATCATCTATTCCAATACATTACCATGGAAAATGTTCTCAATCCCATTAACATTGATCAACTTTATTGCCCATATATTCTTTGTGATCAATAGCCTCCTTTTAATGTGCAAATCGATATCACATATAAAAAGTAGTGGGAAGTTCGAATTCATGAGTTGCAATGAGTTTAATTTGCAGTAAAAGTAAGCCTTGTAGCAAGGTAGTCTTAGAAAATGTCAATTTAGACTATGCTAATCAAGGAGATTCAAAATCATTGTGAGTTAATATTTTTGGTGTCTCTTGTAACAACAAAGCCCCCATACCTATCTTATAGTTTCTTCTCTTCAATAGCATATTATGGCTTTTAATCTTTTGGTACCCTAGCTTTGTTTTATTGGTCTCTGTTGCTATCTAGTTCTACCCACCCACCATGATGTATTTACCTTTTAAATTTTTACCACTTTTTGTGGTTTGGAAATTGGTATACTTGCTCTATTACCAATTATTTTGCACACTTAGGTAGAATTTTTCCTAAAACCAACTTATATGGAAATGATGCCTAAATGCTTATAATCAATAAGCCAAGCTCATGGTTGGATGATGTGAGACTCAATTAGGATTATGACATTGATTGTTATGCACATTTAAGTTAACTTTCCTTAAAAACCAGCTTATAAAGGTGCCCAAATGCTTATAAGTCATATACCAAGCCCATACTTGGACGATGTAACACTCAATTAGGATCATTAGATTAAGTATTTAAGCACCCTCTCTTTATAAGATGATTTTTAAGGAAAGTTCAACCTAAGTGTGTACAACAATTGGTATTGAGCAAGCCATCCTTTAGGCAAACCTCATAGGATTGGTAGCCACTTGGGACGGCCTTCGTCATGGGAAAAGGCCATGGACTATGGACATTAGCTTTAAGAGAGGCACTTCTCACTGTCATGAATGTTAATTCCAAAGTAGGTGGAACGTAATGATCCTAATTAGAAGGAAAATATGGGCATTTTGATGAGGATAACTATGAAGAAGAAGAACAAGATGGGATCAAAGAACTTAAGGAAGACCCTATTGTCTGCATCCTTGAAAAGTTGATATTATCTGTTAAACTCCCCAGCCAAACACAGAGGAAAGCAATTTTTTGAACTAAATGCGCTATTAATGGCCATGTCTGTGAGTTCATTGTTAATAGTGGAAGCTGTGAAAATGTGGTTTCAAAATCTATTATCAAGGGTCTACAACTTCTAGTTTCTAAACACCTTAACCCTCATAAAATAGGTAAGATTTCAAAAGATAATGTGAAAATATTGATGAAATTTGTCATGAGCCATTTTCCAATGGTAACCACTATTTAGATGAGGTAGAATGTGATGTTGTAGAGATGCATGTATGTAACTTACTACTAGGGCAACCCTGGCACTTTGATAGAAATGCTCAACATATTGGGAAGAATAATACTTACTTTTTCCAATGAAATAGCAAAAAGGTGGTTTTATTGCCTTTTACTCCAGACCAAAAGCCCTCTCCCAATAAGCCTAAATAGTAACCTAAATACTCTAACACAATTCTTCAAACTACCCAACGGCCTACCAAACCTAATTTCCTCGGGGCCTTAGTTTTTTTCAATCCAAAACCTGAGAATTTAATCGTTAAGAACCAATAAAATCCTTCTCACAAGAATTTCAAGATATTACACCCGTTGAATTACCAGCTAAACTTCCTGCAATGAGAGACATTCAACACGACATTGATTTAGTTTCGAGATCCAAAATTCCAAATTTACCCTACTATAGAATGAGTCACGGGAGCATTAGATATTACAAGGTATAGTTTATGACTTGTTAGAGATGAAACTCATTAGAGAAAGTTTGAGTCTGTATGTTGTTCCTACTTTAATTGTTCCTAAGAATGATAAGTCTTGGCATATATATGTGGATTGCAAAGCGATTAACAAAATAACTATCAAATAAAGTTTTCCCATCCCAAGACATGAAGGCATGTTAGACAAACTAGAAGGTTCTCAAATTTTCTCAAAATTAGACCTAAAGAGTGGGTATCATCAGATTTGAATTAGACCTAAGGATGAATGGAAGGTGGCACTTAAAACCAAAGATGAACTGCATGAGTGGTTAGTGATGCCATTCGACTTATCTAACGTGCCAGGTACCTTCATGAAGATAGTGAACCAAGCTTTTAAATCATTTCCCTTTGTTGTTTTCTACTTCAATGATATTTTAGTTTTCAACATGATTACATGGAAACATTTGGCACTTTAGCTTCCCCTACTAATGTCTTTGAACTTCATAGCTTCCATGGGTTTGCTACCTTCTATAGAAGATTCATAAAGAATTTCAGCACTTTAGCTACCCCATTAACTAATTGCTTAAAGAAAGGACATTTTCATTGGGAGATGAACAAGAACACAACTTTAACTTTTTTAAACAGAAGTTGACACAAGCACCAGTCCTTGCATTGCCTAATTTCAACAAAATCTTTGAAGTTGAAATAGACACCTCTAAATCTGGCATAGGAGTTGTGTTAATGCAAGAAAGAAAACCAATTGAATTTTTCAATCAAAAATTTGTAAGGCAAGGCAGCAATGGAGCACCTGTGAACAAGAATTTGATGTCATGGATTGTGCATTCCACCATTGGGAGCATTATTTTGTTCAACGAGACTTTATCCTAAGAAGTGATCACCAACCATTCAAGTACCTTAACTATCAAAAGAAACTAAGTGATCTCCAAACACATTGGCTACAATTCCTTCACAAATTCCACTACTCTTTTCAACATCGTGCTAGAAAACTCAAAACTGTGGCGGATGCTTTTAGTAGGAAGCCCATATTACTCATGACACTATAAATTTATTTTCAAGAGTTTGATGCTATCGATGAACTTTACCCTTCTTGCTCTGATTTCATTGATATTTGGAGCGAATGTGAGAAACATGAATATGCTAAAAAATTCGTATTACTGTCTTCAAAGGAAATCAATTATGCATCCCTGATACTTATCTGCACACGTCTTATTAGAGAGCTACATGCTGGTGGACTAGCAGTCCACTATGGTTGAGATAAAACCATCATTGAAGTCATTGCTCAATTCTTTTAGTCCCGTGTCAATTAAGATGTCATTCATTTTGTCCAAAGATGTGTTACTTGTCAACAAGCCAAGGGTAGTATTCAAAACATTGGACTTTATTCTCTTTTACCCATACCTGCAACTATATGGGAGAGGATCTTTCAATAGATTTTATACTTGGTTTGCTTATCACTCAACACCGAGTAGATTCTATATATGTGATGGTTGATTCATTTTCCAAGATGACCCATTGAATTCCTTACAAGAAGATCAATGATGCAAGCAATGCAGCCAATATGTTTTTTAAAGAAATTGTGTGGATCCATGGTGTGCCTGAATTCATCACTTCTGACCAAGATATCAAGTTTGAAAGCCATTTTTGGAAATCTTGTGGTTAAAATTTGGTATCCAACTTTAATATAGCAACACTTACCACCCATAAACTAATGACTAGATAAAGGTTGTGAATTGAATGTTGGAAAATATGCTATGAAGTCTTGGCCATGACAAACCAAAGCAAGGGGTTTTGGTTTTACCATAGGTTGAGTTTGCTTATATACCACCGATCTTCTTATTATCAAGGACCATCAAAACAACAAAGCCACCAATTTTTCAGAGCAATATGTTGCCTTCCACAAAGAAGTTTAGTAATGCATTGCCACTTGAAATGCTAAATATAAAGAAGTAGTTTATCTACATCGAAGGACTATGGTTTATCAAAAATGCGATCTCGTGATGGTTTTTCTACTAAGGAATGTTTCCAAGTTGGCATTTAACACAAGTTGCAATTGAAGAAGATAAGCACTTTTCAAGTGCTCAAGAGACTTGGTGACAACGCCTATATTATTAACTTACCTCTAAAACTTAAAATCTCTTCTACTTTTAACGTAGTAGATCTCTACCCATATTATCAACCAAATTCAACTCTAATAGTCAGCTCTGAATTTGGAGATGAGTTCTTTCAGCATGGGGAAGAACTGGTGAAGCGAAAGACTTAAATTAAGTGCTATGGCATTATTTTTTCTTTAACACTTTAGTTACCATTTAATAAGTTTTTAAAAAGACAATGTCGTAGCTTCTTTGCAGGCATTCTTGGAAAACTCTCTACCAATACACACTGTTTCACTAAACAGCTTGTTTTGTTTTCGTTTTATTAGTTTGTTAAGCTTGTTTAATATAATAATCATGGTTGACATGGATTACCTTAGTTTTCTTTTTGTTCTATATAAAAGACTCATCTGCTCTGGTAGAAAGAGGTCTTTAATTGTTTCTTTCAAGCCATTTTGTAGAAGTTGAAACTTTCAACCTTAATGAAATTTACGTCCACCGATTCTTACATTCTTTTGTGAGTTTATTGGTTGGAAGTTCCACCTCTATTTGCTAGTTTCTGCATTAGAAATCCATATCTTAGACTTCATATCCCTTCACAAAGTATGTGGGTGGCTAAAATGTTAGGTCGAATCTTCAACTTAATTTGAGCACAACATCAAGTCAATTATTGCCAATGGCACGTTGATTGGTGGGAATAGTGGCTTTGTATGCTGAAATTATCATTTTGAACTGGTGTCGCAATAATTGGAATCAAAATTTGGTTAGTTTTTTATTAATATTAGTAAGCCAAAATTAAAATTAATAGGGTGAGTGTGGAAATTAACAAAAAGATAGTTTTAAAGTTGTCCTATTGGTCTTTGTACATTGCAAAGAAACAATGATTGACATATATATATATATATATATAAATATATATATTGAAATAAACAATGATGGATGTTTACTAAAATTTTTAGTAATCAATTTGTAATTGCATATAAAATTTTATACATAAAGCTTATAGATTTTAGTTAATTTGAGATTGAATTAGTTAGTACATCACTCACACTTATACGTAGAAGGTCACGAATTCAAAACACAAGGTAGGAAAAAAAATTATAAATGATATAAAATAATAAATAAATAAATAAGCTTATAGATTTTGGACCAAATTAATAATTCTATCATAACCTCATCTTTTTTTATCTAATCTTGGTACTTAAAAGTGTTTTGACATTTAATATATTAATGATATATTTTGGAAAAATACTATTTGTTAGTATTGGTGATAATCATATGTCATATCCAGATTCCATTTTACAATTTAAATGATTTTCCAAAAATGTTTACAGTCTAAAATTTGGATTTTAAATTAAAAATGTAGGAGAGTTACATAAACTTATTTTGTAATTTGAAAGTTTTTCACAATTATCTTTATGCTTTGATTTTTTTCATATACTACCCTTCTAGTTTCCTTTACCATTCAAATTATTATTTTTTATTATTTTTAATATAGAATAGGTAATTTGATCTAAAATTAACAAATAAAATGACAATAATATCTATCTAACTAAAAAACATCGTTTTATATATCATTTAAAACGGCACAAATAGAATAATGAAAACTCAATGCCAAACACCAATCCCTAAAGGGCACAACATATTTAACAAACATCTCATACCCATGGCAAACCACCTCTTTAACTTTTGTGTTTTTCTTTTGATTAAAAAGTTTTGGAATTGATGTAGATTTTAAGCTTGGGTATTAATTTTACTTTTTTACACCCACTCCCACATGTGTGTATGTGTTTGATAAAGGAAAATCTTCATGTAAATCAGGAAAAAAAAATTAGTAAGAGAAGAAGAAACAAAACAATATATAAGAACATCAACAAAAAGAATAAAAGTTTATGTCATTAAATAAGCACACCTAGTTTGTTTATTTACCACATAAAGGATTACAAACTTCAAAATTTCAAAAATAAGAGTAACTATTTGGTGGGTCATATTGAACCTTCAAATGATTAAGGAATAATATGGAAGAAAAGGAAAAAAAAAATATTTGGGTGAATGCCCATCCGATTAATACATTTAGTTTAAGCCATTTTCATTCCAGAAGAGCTATCTTTCCATCTAATTCATGTCTAAGGGTTTGGGAAATAAATTATGCCAATTTTGAATTGGTTTATCTATTGAATTGGTTTAAAATGATAAACAAAGACAAAGAAATATATTACACAACTTTGAAAAAATTGATTAAATTATTGATAGTGTGCTCAAAAGTTTCAAGCTTTTCACCAAAAGATAATGAAGACTCCAATGAGCAACTCAACTTTTGAATTGGAGGTTATATAGGACTATATAGGATGAACAATATTATTCTTCAATCTTAAGGACTTTTTAAGCTTTTTATTTTTATTATGAAAAAAAGACATAATAAATTTTGAATCATAAATTATTGTTTTGATTTCATTGGTACACAAAGACAAGGAGATTTATATTCTACAACTTTATATTTGGCACTTGATTAACTATCAATGTTCTCAAGAGTTTGCAAACACTTGGGGCCTATTTGGCCACCTATTTTAAGAACTGTTTTTTGTTTTTGAAAACAAAAAATTATTCTCAAAACAAAAATGTGTTATTTGGCCATCAGTTTTCAAAAGCTATTTTCAGTGAACAAATGGAAAAGAAAAAAATAAAAATATGGCTTTCATAGTTTTCAAAAAAATTAAAAGTATGTTGGTTCACTGTACCTAACACTTCAGCATTAACAGAAGAGAGTAAGAATGATAATTTACCCCGCATAACCCAAAACCACATGCACCACCCCTATAAAGTATATTTTTGGTTTTTGAAAATTGTTTTCAAACACAATTGGCCAAACACTCATTATTTTCATAAAACAATAGAAAACTGTTTTTGTTCTATATTTTGAAAACAATAAATAGAAAACATGGCCAAACAAACCCTTGAGGTTTCATTTGTAGTTTTTGTTTTGAATCAATATAATATTGTTCAAATATGGATTTATGAGTGGTTTTATTTACTAATTTTTTCTAAATTAATTTTTTGTTAATTGTTATTTTTGGTAAGTTTACCCTTCATCCCCTGCTACTACTATTTCAAGATTCATCCTAAGCACAAATTGTTGTCTCTTTGTTTCAAGGCCTCTCTGGTAAGCCATTTGTTCCTTTTACATTTATTTTCTATTGTTTTTGTTTTTGTTTTATTTTTAGATATGGAAGTGTGTGAAGTTTAGGCTATGAAATTTGCTTGCTGTGAAGTTGGGAGTTGGGGAAGTGAACTATGAATTATTTGCTATGAAGTTGGGAGTTTGTGAATTAAACTTTGATTGTAATGAAGTGTAAAATCATGCGCATTATGAGATATTTGCTGTGAAATTTGTAAACTTTGTATGTTGCAAAACCATGTGAAGTGAATTTGTGATTGCTGTGGAAATATGGATGACATGATTTACTTTATGATTATGAAATGTAGTTTTAGTTGTTTATACTTTTTACTTTTATATTGGAATATGGTCATACTTTTGTTTCTTTCTTGTTATATACATATATATATATATATACATATACATAGATTATACATGTGTTCTTCAATAGTTAATGAAATCTGGTTATCTTGTGTTTTTTCCCCCTATTTGTGTACATGTTTTTCAATATTTTTTTCATTTGTTTGTCTTTGAATGTGTTTTTGCAATAGGTTTTAGATGGATGAAGATTGTTTAGATAAATTGGATGAGGTGGAAGGGTTTGGACACGGAAAGCCCATTGATGTTGATTCCCATCCTTCAGAGTCAAGTAAACCTTATAAGACCAAGAAGATAAAACCTTCTAGGACTCCATCATATATTTGGAATCACTTTAAACGAATGGAAATAGTAATCCAAATAATCCTAGATGTGTGTGTAAGTAGTATGTTGTAGATTATGTATGTGATAAAAAACTGTGTGGTATTAGTATATAGCGGCATCACTTGATGAACCAATACAAAAAATACCCTAATAGGTTGGAGGATAAAAGCCAAAAAGTTATTTCATTTGAATAAACCAAAATTCATGAGAATGGTAGTAGTAATTTGGTTGCTCCTGCATTTAATAAAGAGGCATGTAGGATTGCATGTACCCAAATGATTATCGTAGATGAGTTACCATTTAGTCATGCTAAGGGAGAAGGGTTTAGAAAGTTTTGTCAAGCTTTGAACCCAAAGTATGATCCACCATCTCATAGAACAATTTCCAGGTATGTGTTTCAATTATATTTGGATAAGAAAAATGCTTTGAAAATTGTGTTTTCATTGAATAAGCAAAGAATTTGTCTTACCATAGACACGTGGACTTCTATTTGAGATAATAATTATATGACTCTGACTACTCACTTTATTAAGGATGATTGGAGGTTGCATAAAAGATTACTAATTTTTTGTGTTGTCCAAAATTATAAAGGTGAGACAATTGATAAGATGATTAAAAATTGTTTTCTTGATTGAAGCACTAAAAGCATTTGCACCATTACGGTTGATAATGCTTCTTCAAATGATGTCACTATTAATTATTTGAAGAAAAATTTAAATATTGAAAAGGAAATGTGTTGGATAGCGAATTATGTCACTATGGTTTTGGACATGCCTATTAGGTGAAATTCCACCTTTCTGATGTTGAAGTTAGATTTGAAATTTCAAAAAGCTTTTGGTAGGATGGAAGATGAGGATGCACATTATAATGCATACCTCGAAGCAAATAAAAGTGGAAGGAAAAATGTTGGACCACCTGAGAGTAAAGATTAGGAGAATGTAAGGTACTTTGTGAGATTTTTAACTACTTTCTTTGATGTTACATTGAAAGTGAGTGCTTCTTTGACTGTCACTTCTGCTATGTGCTTTCATGAGTTAAGTTTCATGTATATTGATCTTATCAAATGAAGTCAGAGTGCAAACTAGGTGATGGCTAACACAAGTAGTAAAATGATAATAAAATTTAAAAAATATTAGGGTACACTTGGAGGTGTAAACAAATTGTTGCTTATTGCAGTCGTACTATCTACACTATAAGTTAGACTATGTAGCATATCTTTTTGAAGATACTTATGAGTCTAACATGGTTTAAACTTTGATAAGAACGTAAGGAAACTTTTTTTTTGCTCTTATTAGTTTAAATTATGATTGAGACTTCAAAACTGTCCAATGATGAAGTGGAAAGACAACAAATTGTGGGCGTGAAGGCACTATTAGAGGATAGTGCAATTGATCATTGGCATTTGAAGAGTTTAAAATTTTTAAAAAAGGCCAATAGAGAAGAATACTTTGGAAATAAAAATTGAGGTAAATTGATATTTGTTGGATGCATGAGAGGATGCAAGTAATGATAAGTTTTATATTTAGTTTTTGTGGAAAAATAATTGCACAAAATATCTAATCTTATCTTAGATTGCAAAAGATGTTTATACAATTTTGATTTCTACCGTAGCATTTGAATCTGCATTTAGCACTAGAGGTTGCATTCGTGACCCATTCCAAAGTTCACTAGGGCCAAAGATGGCAGAGGTTTTGATTTGTTGTCAAAATTGATTGCAATTCCATCCAATTTATATAGAACATAGAATAGAAATACTAGAGGAAGATGTGGCATACTATGATAGAATAGAATTAGATAAAAATTTAATTTTATATCTTACAAGTTACAAATTTTTATGTGTGGTGCTTATTGTTTAGTTTGATAAACTTTTAGCTTAATGTCATTTGTTGTATTTGCTTATTTATTTATTTATTTTTTAAGGAGATTATTGGGTAACAAATGAGAGTTTACCACCTCCACCATCCACTTGAATTTATGCTTACTTTTGTAAGTAAGTTGTTAGTTTCACTGTCACATCCTTTTAAAATTATATAATTATTAACTTGTGTGTTTGGTTTAAATGTTGCCTTTGCCAAAAAAAAAAAAAAAAAAAAAAAAAACTAATGCTTGTTTTGTTTTTTGCTGCTTATATGAGTTTTCACATTTAAGTACTCGTATTGATGTACTAAATCAACCATTCAACTATAGGTGGTAGCCATCATTATCAACTCTCTAGAAAGATAGAGACAATGAGGAAATTCTAACGTAACTCTTAATTATCTTTAAATGACTGGATTATAGCTTTAGTTTTTAACTTGCATATTTGAATTTTGCTAATTTATTATCTTTATGGTGTAATATTAAGGTTTGTTGAAAGATGGAATCACAGAATGGATAATGGATCGAAGCAAGCGTCTAACTTTGAAGGAGGAATGGAAGAAGAGCATGTCAAAATAGTCCATTTGACTTTATGCTTAAAGTTTTTATGACGAGTTTATTTATCATGGGATGTTTAATTTATTGGTTTTATAGGTTGTTTTATTTTTCATGTTTGGATTGTATTTAATTTAAGTTTTTATCCTTGGACTGTATTTTATATGGGTTATAATGTTTATATTTGGATAATTAGGTGGTTGTAGACTTGTAGATTTTACTTTAATTTGCTTTTATGCATTTGATGCTATACGACTTAGAAATTATTAAATAAATTGGATGGTTTTTTTTAAAAAAAAAAATGAATATTATTACATTTCTAAGTTAGATAAGTGGATAGTAATTTGAAAATGGTTAATAATGAATAATATTTGGCCGAATCTTTAAAAATTTTGAAATTTTAAATCATAAAATTTTTGGGCCAAAATATGGGTTGAGGCCCAACCTAACCAATAAAATCGAAATTGACTGATCAATTTTAGCTCGGTTTGGTTCTTGGTTACAACACTTTGTTTGGTTTGGTTTGATTCAGTTGGCTATTCAACCCAAACCAAAATGGTCAATTCTGTTTAAAAAACAATAAAAAATTGAACCATATCAAACTGAGCCCACCTCTAATATATATTAATGGACTAGTTGATACCTCTAGCATTGCTTTTTTATTTTTTGAATTGTAGAATTCAAATTGACCTTGTATCTTAGTAGCGAGAAGAAAAAGATTTTATAGATTAATTTTCATTTATCATAGACCTTGTTTTGTTCGTCTCATTTTTTTTTTTTTTGTGAATCTAATTTTTTTGGAATAATTCTATTTTTTTATTTTTTTTAATGTGGTCAAATTCATACTCTGGAGATGTATTCATATGATTCTACCACTAGATTGGATCAAACCTATGAATAAAATTTACTATTAATTTATAACACAAAAATTTAATTACTTTCGAATTCTAAAATTCCTATTGCTAATGAGAAAAGTTAATTCCCAAAACAAATAGTTATAGTAAAACTAGTTCCTGTAAATTAGATCACCTCACAAATGGAGCCTGAATGAGAGAAAATTGACGGAAACCTGAATCTCTTTAAATACGTGATACTGTTAGATCCTTACAAAAGTTAACTAATGTATTTATTTAGCTATTATCGGTAAGGAAACCCGAATATTGAAAAAAAAAAAATTTCCAGAAAACTAGTTCCCACCTAAAAGGTTTACAATATGAACCAAAGGAGCCTTGTTAAATCTCATTTGTAAAGATTAGATGTCAATACACAAACAAAACTATATTGGAGTAGTTTATTTAACAAATATATACATATATATATATATGGGACGTTCCCATATAATTTTTAATAAATGGCCATCACCTTTTAATTTATTTAAATCTAGTAATTTGTATATCCTCTCTTTCAAGTTTCAAGTAATTTTAACCTCATATGCCAATACTTTTTATTTTCAATAAAAAAAAATGACATTGATTTCGGATGCACAATTTAATTCTTCCAATCATGTTTCTCTGTCCTCATTTATTTGATTTTCTATATACAACACAAATCTTTGGATTTTTTTTTACTTTTAAACCTTTTTTTTTTTTTTTTAACTTTCCTCGAATAAACAGTGTCAACTTTGTTCAAATAGCTGATATAATATGTATAAATGTATAATATTATTAGGACATATATGAAACCAAACAGTTTTAATTATCATCTGGATCAAATGTAGTGTTATATATATATATATATATATAAATTTGTTGATACTTTTTTTCTTGAAATAAAATTAGTTGATAATTAAATACTCTATATTATGCTATCATTTAAACTAAGATTATTGGTTCTATATATCTTTTATATTTTTTATTGTTTTTGGGTCCGGTTCTATTTATCTGTACATAATTTAAAAAAAAAAAAAACAAAATATACATTTAGTCTTTGAAAATGTAAATTTATGTCAATTTACTTTCAAATTTAATTACAAGATTAATTTAGTCAATTTAGCTTCTAAAAATTAGAAAGAACAAACCTCACTTAATAACCAGGTGGAAATGTGTTTTCCTTATGTGAAAAATAAATAAATAAATTAGGAAAGAGAAATGTGTTAGAAAAAATTAAAAAAAGCTCTAGTTGAATTACCAATTCTATACAATTCTATTATAAATTTATATTTTTATCTCATTTAAAATTACTATAAAAGACATTTACAAATTAAATATGTTTGTATCCAAAAGTATAGGATTGAACATTTCAAATGTATTAAAAAATATATGATTGAACATCTTAAATATATTTAAAAGTATACGAGCAAATGTTTTTAGATATGAATATTTTATTTGTATTAAGATGTATGTGACTGAACATCTCAAACGCATTCAAAAATATGCAACTGAATATTTTCAAATACAAACATTTTAAATATGTTTGGAAGTATGTTACTAAAAATTTCAAATATGTTTAAAATTATGCAATCGAATATTTTTAGAGACGTTCATGATTTGAAACCAAATACTCCAACAAATACATCTTTCCATTATCCAAAAGTTTTGTAACTGGAAAGAAAATTTTGTAGAATTTTCATGACTATTAGTTTCGTCCAAAAACATTATGAAGAATTTTTATAGAGTGGTGTTTGATTTATAAATGATGTGTAGACAAAAAAAATTATATTTTTTGGTTTAGTTAAAACTCTATAAATTGTAGGTATTTTAGATACTAAAATATTATATAAAATTATTTTATATTTTTTATATATTTAAATAGTAATATGTAAAGAAGAATATGTATAAAGTTATTTTATAATTATGAAAAGAACTTCTTAAAAATTAGTTTATGCATAGCATATAAATGTCAATTATGTATTACTTAAAATAAAAATTATTTGGATATGATTATAAAAATTTTAAAGGTTTTAAAATCTATACCATTAGTTAGATAAATTTAAAATTAGATTATTTATCAAAAACTTTTGTGGAAGGAACACTCCTTATACATATTGGGCTGTCTTTCTTTCTAATCATTGACGGTGACAAATCATGCATAGCAGTGCTAATTTAAAATATTTTTTAACTTTTATTTTTTAATATTAAAATCCTAATAAAAGAAAATGAATCTTTTAATAAAAGCTAATTAAATTCTTATACAAAGGATAAATAATGCTAGATTTTTATTTTTAAAAAATTAAAAATTATTTATATTTTATTTTTTATTTTGTCATATCAATACCATATATAATAAGATAAGCTACGCCGCCTACTAATTCAAAACAACTTGCACAAAATAAGCCTATTATATAAAAAATATATAGATATTGTAGTAGTTTAAAACATACTCCAAAATAAAATGTGATGTTCATAATTGTTCCTTGATTAAGATAATTATATACCATTTAAGGACACCACATTAAATTCAAAATACAATAATCATTCATAATAATATTAATGAAATCTTAATACAAGTTTAGCATGAAACTTTTTATCCCTGCAGTAAAATCCGATGACAAAATATTATTTTTTTCAACTAATGGTTATTAGTTTTAATTATCATCTGGATGGAATGTAGTGTTATTATATATATATATATATATATATATATATATATATATATATATATATGTATTAGTTGATACTTTTTTCTTGAAATAAAATTAGTTGATAATTAATACTACATATTATGCTATCACCCGAACTAAAATTATTAGTTCTATATATCTATTTTTCATGTTTTATTTTTTTGGATCCGGTTCCATCTATCGATACATAGTTTTTGTTTTTTTTTAATAAATATATATTTAGTCTTTGAAAATGTTAATTTATGTCAATTTACTTGTAAAATTTAATTACAGAGATTAATTTAGTCAATTTAGCCTCTAAAAATTAGAAAGAACAAACCTCACTTAATCACCATGTGGGAATGTGTTTCCTTAATGCCAAATAAATAAATAAATTAGAAAAGAGAAATGTCATTAAAAAAATTAATTTATGCATAGCATATAAATATCACTTATGTGTTACTTAAAATAAAAAGAAAAAGTGTTTGGATATGATTATAAGAATTTTAAAGTCTTTAAGATCTATTTCATTAGGTTAGATAAATTTAAAATTAAGATTATTTATCAAAAACTTTTGTGTAAGAAAATCTCCTTATGTATATAGGACTACCTGTTTACTTTATGTTACAAATCATACATAGCAGTATTAATTTAAAATATTTTCTTAACTTTTATTTTTAAGACTAAAATCTGATTAAGAAAAAGTAAATATTTTAATAAAAATCAATTAAATTCTTATATAATGTGTAAATGACACTAGATTTTTCTTTTTAAAAAAATTAAAATTTTTGCATTTTATTTTTTACTCTGCCACATCAATATCATATATAAGATAGGTAGTTTATTAAATTAAAACTATATATATAAGATAAATTAGGTAACCTATTATATTAAAACTATATCCATATTGAAGTAGCTTCAAACATACTCCAAAATAAAATGTGATGTTCATAATTGTACCTTAATTAAGATAATTATATACCATTTAAGGACACCACATTAAACTCAAAACCAATGATCGTTAATAATAATATCAGTGGAATCATAATACAAGTTTAGCATGAAGACTTTATATCCCTGCAGTAAAACCCAATGACAAAACGTTATTTTTTCAGCTAATGATTATTAGTTTAAATTCTCATAGTCCAGTATCAAAATAAAATAAAATAAAAAAACCAGCTTGACAGAGATAGGAAAGGTCAAATTTGCAGAGAGTTCGGGGGTCTTGATGATCTCCTTATCACTCTCCGGCTCCGGCGAACACCGGCACAGGCCATGACGCTTTTCCTCACCGGCCAGGCTGACTCAGAAGACTCGATTTTGAGCAATACTTCCCTGAGAAGCTCCTGAGGCATGTTGGCTCAACAACTCTAACTGAGTCCATCGCATAACTTAGCCCAAGTGGTTGGCGACCCATCCTGAATGACTCTCTGGGGCCTTGACATCCTCATGGTAAGCGAACCAATCAGCAAGAAAGCACGTTCCAGAAAGGCAGATGCTTCGAAGAGAAAGCCTACCTCAACGTGACCCAATCGATCGAGTCCCTTCCATTAGGATAAGTTTTGCCTTTGAGATAAGTTGTCCCATTCATTAGTTTTTGCTCCCAAACATCTCGCTAAGACTCTGGTCATTTTTTACCTGGCCAATCCGGTGAAACAAACATACACTAAATATTTTACACCTTCTTCACTTCATATTAAATTGAATACAATGTCTTTGAATACGAAAATATTTATCTAAGTATGACTACTAGACTTTTTCTATAAATCAAAATATTAACTTAAAATAATAAAATTTGATATTTATTCTCATACTTTCCCTTAAAATTGGCTTTTTATAAATATTCAAACTGATTTTTCTAAATATTAAGGAACTAAGAGCTTTTTTTATTTCCATCTAACTTAACAACGGATAAAAAAAATTATGACCTACTTTTAAAAAGAAAATTTTCTGGAACATTTTAGAGACTAAAAGTTTCAACAATTTTTTGTATTTAATTCCCGTAATATTCAATTATCACCAACATACTATCCTATGAAGATTGTAAATGATGTCGCATTTAATTTAATCCAAAATTTCGCTGTGATTTTAATTTTTGTTTTTTTTTTCATTATTATTTTTTTTGTGGGTGAATCGCTGTGATTTTTAATTGATAAAATACATGCACACTACATTGGAGGAGATTCTTCTTTCCTAAGTAGGAGTATAAATCGAAAAGAAAAGTTTTGTTATGATAAATATAATTTAACAAGTAAAAAATTTATTTGTGAAAATTTTGGCTGGCCGTGAATTATTTACACATTTTTGTGGGTAAAGTGTGAAAATATATGGAAACAGATACTGCCATTAATGTGGAAAATCCCATATAAGATGAACAGCTGGGATTTTGTTGTTGAATAACAAACAGCTGGGATTGAAGTGAAGTGGGGGCGGTAAAAGGTGTAAAAAGTGAGAAGTGAGAAAAATAATACTTGCGAAGTTGCAAGTCGCTAAAAGCCAAAACCAACATCCAAAACCAGCAGTGTTACTTTCGTTTTATACAAAATATTTTATATAATTTTATAAATTATCAACCGAGAGAATTCATATATACAGACAAAGACAATGACAGGGCAAGAAAAATGGAAAGTCTCTCACCGTTGAAACAGAGGAAAACATTAAATACCTTACGAACTTCAGTTGGGTTTTTGATGTTGTAGTTCACATAATTCTTATTTATTATATCCAACAACCGCTCTCTTCTTCCATTTTTTCGTCACCTACTCTCTCTGTTTTTTTTCTTCCCTTTGTTTTTTTCTCTCTCTTTCTCACGGAAAAAGAGAAAAATTTTGAAGGAAGAGACCAGAGGGGACTCTTTGAATACTCTGTTTCTGTTCATACAATGCTTTGTTTCTTTGCTAATATGCTGTTTTCCCGGAAAAGTTGTTGACTTTTCAATCTGTTTTCCCTCAGTTTCCGGGAGAACAAATTTCTGGGTTTTGTTCAGAGTTCAATTTCCCAAGATGGGTAATCGATTTATATGCATGTCAAAGAAGGATACGAAGGATAATGGATCGAGAAGTAAGAGGATAAATCGGTCACAAAGGAAACTTCTTGCTGAGGAGGAGTTCTTGCACAAGCAAGCTCTGTCTATGGCTCTTAATCAGCACCAGTTGTCTCAGAGGTTTGAGGGATCGATGTCAAGGAGGATTGGGTCCACCAGCTCCCGGAGGCACAATTTCTCAGATCCATTATCTAATGGAAAACAGGTGGGATTTCTGATTTGGTACAAACCCATATCAATGACTTTTGCTTTTTTTTTTTTTTTTCCTTTATTTTATTCTTCTGTATGTTTAATCATGGCTTTGAATTAGAGACTTTTTTATTTTCCCCCCCCCCCCTTAATGATTAGATCTGTAATAGAAAGTGGGTTTTGAAGATTAAGATCTGTAAGCCTTTGGAAAAGCCTAAAAGCTACACTATTACATGTATATATAATATAAATAAATATATATATATATATATATGTATATGAAAGGAACCTTGTAGCCAAGTTGGATAAAGTATGCTATAATTGAGAAGATAAAAAGAAAAAGTTTTTTACACACACTTGAAAAGTGTTTCTTACCCGAAAAGAGTACGACTGCTGAACTATGCCTCGTTCCAAGATGTAGCAATTATAAAATTCTTCAGTCAGTCTAATAATCTTTACTTTACTGTTCTTTATCTAGTAGAAAAAAGGATGTCTGGAATTTTGTTTTTCCTCATGATCCGTGCGTCGATTAGAATACATAAAAGCGCACATAGATAAAACAAATTTAAAAAGTTATATCTTTAAGATTAACTTTAATCAAATTCAAATCAATTGTGAGAAAGTAGCATGTGTCATCATAGGAGAGAGAAAAAAAAAAAAAAAACTTACAAGGGGCAAAACAGTGATGAGATGAAAGTACGAAGTAGTAAAGAGCTGTGCCGTGTAACATGCCAAATGCCATATTTTGTCATTGATAACTCTTCAATGGCACACCATTGGAAGTGTTTTTATATCCTTGGCTTGCTGTCTCATGTGTGAGTCATTAAAGAAATATAAATGTACAGGAGTTTTCTTAGATGGTGGTATGTCAATTAGAAAATGGAGAATGGAATACGGAACTTGGTGGAGACATCAATGACTAGTTTCTATGGTATTTAAATGGCACCTATTTGGCAAGTATGCCAAAGCCGTGAAGAAAAGTGGAATGGTATCAAGAGTTGCTAAATCAGGAAGCATTTTGGTGTAGTCGTAATTTGGACCGCAAGATTTGTTTATGATGTATCACTCAAATTCCTTTGTTCAATGATACTAAGCATAGATCTGTTTCTACTTAAGTGGTGCTTTGGCTTATCCTACCACTAACTGCACAGGAAAAATGTCATAAATGTAACTCCTTGCTGGCACTAATATGTGTGTTTAAAAATTGAAACTCGGTCGAAGTCTGCATTTCTACAGTTTTCTTTCATGGTCATGGACCATTTTTGATTGTCCATTTGCTGTGTTATCTGTCCTATACAGGCACCAGACTTCCTAGAGAATATCAAATCAAAAAAATTTATTCTAATACACGGAGAAGGGTTTGGAGCATGGTGTTGGTATAAAACAATTGCTTTGCTGGAAGAAACAGGATTAATTCCGATTGCATTTGATCTCACGGGGTCTGGTATTGATTTGACGGATAGCAACGCTGTTACTACATTGGCGGAGTATTCAAAACCATTGATTGATTATCTACAAAACCTTCCTGAGGATGAAAAGGTTAGAAGATTTTTATGTTATATGACATGTGCTTATTTTTTTTATTCATCACATGGCACTCCACGTGGTCACCTTTTCAAATGCTTAATGCATATATTTCTGACATCTTCTGTAGGTTATTTTGGTTGGTCACAGTAGTGGAGGTGCGTGTCTCTCTTATGCATTGGAGCATTTTCCACAAAAAATCTCAAAAGCAATTTTCCTCTGTGCTACCATGGTATCCGATGGCCAGCGACCATTTGATGTATTTGCAGAAGAGGTAAGTAATTGTTGTATGTTAATCTTTTTGAAATTAAAATCATGTAGAATTGTTCATCCTTGATCAAATTAAGGTGATTCAACAAAAATGATTTGTCATATTAATTATGGCACCCTAGTTATATGAATGCTTTACGATGATTTGTCAAAATTTTGTAGATCTTATACATGTAACGGAGTACAAGGATTTTTATCCATTCCTATAAGACCTTTTAGCTTAAGCTAACAAATATAGCCATCTATAATGCACTAAATCATTGATATGCTCTTATATCTCTTCCATCAGTTATTGCCTTTCTCTTTAAATTTGTGATTTTATCAGGGTCACTGATTTCATTCATACAAAACTCTTCTCCAGAACATTGAAATAAAATTTTTCGGGATGCTGTTTGGCTTGAGTATGCAAGTGTTCTTTTTCGTCTTTTGAAAAACAAATTGGCTAAATATGTATATATATATATATATATTTTGCTTTAAAAATACAAAAAGATAGTGAAGTGAACCATCTTTTTACTGTTATGTCTTTCTTCGCCTGTGAAGATATATATTTTATATATTTTATTGAAGTTTTTAAAAATTCTAAAATACCAAACAAATTTTATAGTCTTAAAAATCATCAGATTACAGACATTTTTTAATTCAATAAATCATATGAAAATATTACCCCCAAAAAAAAAAAATCATATGAAAACGATTATTGGATCACAAACGGGATGTGATTTTCGCTTCCGTAATTCCGCATTTGATGTCACAGTGCCACTTGGTGAAGTTTTTATATTATCGGGGGTTTAATTTCTTTGGTGCTGACATTGGGATTTGAGAGGAGATCTTGCAATTAGGAATTCAAATTTTTGTCATGTCCTAAAAATGTAAGACAGGTGGGGATGGAAATAAAACTGAAAATTAAAAAATAGGCTCTAGCATCACACTAGAATAATTTTAGAAATCAGTTCTAAAAAATTCTAGGCATCATACATAAGTTTGGTTTGCATCACACAAAATCAAAGAAATAATTCTCAGAAAAATACTTGTATTATTAATCAACTTCACTAAAAGAATTACAAAAATTCCTATTTTTTTATAATAAAATCACCTAACAATATTAGGAAAATAAAATAATAAGAAACCTGGTTACATAAGGAAACCAAATAATAACCTTCCTAAAACTAAAATAATAATAGAAAACTTAATAAACATAATAATATTAAAACCCTAAAAATCAAATAAACATAATAATATTAAAATCATAAAACCCTAGTGATTATAATTCTATTTGATCTCCATCATTCTCCCTCTCTTAAAAAATGAGACTCCGGCGAGTTTAAAGTTGAAATCATAAAGCAATAAGCGAAACTTCAAGAATGATAGCATCAGCGGCATAAGCTCAAACTTGATGAAGAGGACCGCATGACTAGCAAATTTAGGGTCATCCAAGGTCAACGAAAGCCTTTCGTTCAAATGATCTGAGTCCAACTTGATACATTTAGGTTGTGTAGGTAGTGGTCTAAGCAAGGTGACAGGTGGTTGTGTAGATAAAAGTTCAGGTAAGATGGCAAGTTGTGTAGATAAGGGTTTTAGTAAGGTGACAGTAAGGTGACAGGTTTTGTACGTAAATGTTTGGATAAGGATTTGGATAAGGTGACAGATTGTGTAGGTAAAAGTTCAAATAGAGATTTGGGTTGTGTAGGTGAGGGTTCAAGTAGGGATTTGGGTAAGATGGCAGATGATGTAGGTGTAGGTAAGAAGGGTTCAAGTAAGGATTCAGGTTTAGAATCAATAGGATGTCCTTCTTGAGTAAGCATACCTGCAATTTCCTCATTTGATTCTTCACTTACCGCTTTAAGATCCTTTGTAAAATCTGGTAGTTGAAGAACCTGAGCCTCAATTAACTTTTTCTCACTTTTCTATTCAAATTTTTTAATTGGAAAGAATGTCCTGCAACTTTTGTGAGTTGTTAGAGACCTTACTTGGCTTTTCCACCTTATGTTTATCCATCTCAGCTACTCTCATAGGTTTCAACACAACTTTTCTATTATTAAACATGAAAGCGTAAATGTTTTCTCTTCCATAGTGAAACACATCTCTATCATAAAGCCAATGACGACCAAGAAGAATATGTGGAATCACATCACACCAAATAGAATCATTATAACTTCCACATGAAAAAGAAGTGAGGCAGCCTTGAGTTACAGGAATTGAAGTACTGTCAATCCATGCTGCCTTATATGAATGTGGATATGGTTCAATAGGAAGTTTTAATCGCTCTACCATAGATGCCGAAACAACATTCATGGTACTACCACTGATAAGCTTTTGTGCTTGATTTCCACAACAAACTAATATTTGGAAAATAGATGTGCGTTTCCAATCTTCCTTCTCATCTTTCGGAATTGAGAGAGTATACCTAACAACAGCAATTAATGAAGCATCTATTTCATCTTCTTCCAAATCATCTAGATTATAGATGCTGTAGTCAAAGTTTTTTTTCATCCTCTCCCTTTTGTTGATCTGGTTTTTTTTCATGTTTTCTACCAAGATGTAAATTTTTCTTGGAACAATTGTATGCCATGTAACCAGGCTGTCCACATTTGAAACATTTGTGGCCCTTTTTTCTAAAATCAGAGCATCAAAAGTAGATTCCTTGGACTTTGTGGGCTGATTAGATGGTTAATTCGCTGTAGTTCCAATGCTTTGATTCAATGTTGCATCAGGTCTCTTGAAACTTCCAAGATACTCGTCCAAATCCAAAGAAACTTGAAAAGCTTGCTCCAAACTGTAAATGGGTTGTCATAACAGATCCCTTCTGATGTCAAGCCTAAAACCAGATTTAAACCTTGTTGGTGTTTGCCTTGAATCTTCAAGTATTTGACTTCGAGTCTTCAATTCATCAAACTTTTGCATATATTCAGCAACTAACATATTATTTTGCTTCAAGTTGATTGCTTGCTCACATAATTTGTCATAAAGCTTAGCTTTCATCTCTTGCCAATTACCAATGAGTGGTAGTCCCATTCTCCGTAAGTCTCCTTCAACACCCATCCACTAAATTTTAGCAAGACCTATTAGTTTCATCCTAGCAAATCTTACTCTCCGATCATCTTCTATATCGTACCAATCAAAACATTCTTCAATGGAAGAAAGCCAATCAGCAAATTCGGTTGGATTTACCTTACCTTCGAAATCAGGTACTTCAATTTTTACACTCTTGGTGAAGTCCTCAAAAGTATTGTGACTTTGTTGTGTCGATTGAAATATCTCTCTCATCCAATTAGATATTTGCTGGACTGTAGGAAAGGGTATTAGAGCAGCTGTCTTTGGTGGCTGCATCTCTTGATTTTTATCATCATTGGCTTCAAAAATCTCATCTTGTTCATTGTTAATTGAGGAACTATTAGGCAGAAATAGTTGTGCTTCAATATTGCTAACCCGAGCTTCAATGTTGCTAACTGAACAGTAAAAAACTCCACTTATTCTACCATATGAATAAATAGTTCTTCAGACACTGTTCAGGCTGTGTAGGGTTACTGTTTACAAGATCTGTTCACGGGCTGTTCATGCGGTACTGGGTACTGTTCACACAGCGAGGGTTGGATCCTTGCTCTGATACCAAATTGATGTAGGACAGATGGGAAAGAAAAGAAAACTGAAAATTAAAAAATAGGCTATGGTATCACACTAGAACAATTTTAGGAATCAGTTTAAAAAAACCTAGGTATTACACCTAAGTTTGGTTTGCATCACACAAAACCCGAGAAATAATTCTCAGAAAAATACTTGTATTATTAATCAACTTCACTAAAAGAATTACAAAAATGCCTATTTATAATAAAATCACCTAATAATATTAGAAAACTAAAATAATAGGAAACCTAGTTACATAAGGAAACCAAATAATAACCTTTCTAAAACTAAAATAATAATAAAAAGCCTAATAACTATAATAATAAATATCAAATAAATATAATAGTATTAAAAGCCTAAAAATCATAAAACCCTAGTAATTATAATCCTATTTGATCTCCATCGTTCTCCATCACGTAATAAAAATAATTTATTTGGAAAGGCTTCCTGCTCAAATATGTTAAGAGAATTAGTTACTTTTTTGGTTCCCATTGTCAAGCATGTTTTTATCAGTTCTTGCTGTTAATGGTACTCTTTCGTAGTTTCATAGTTTTGCTGTTCTAAGTTTCTTGTTTGTTTATATTCTCACAAAGGAATATCTTTGGTGTAGCTGGGGTCTGCAGAACGTTTTATGGAAGAGTCAAAGTTTTTGATTTATGGAAATGGAAAGGAGCAGCCTCCTACAGGATTCATGTTTGAGAAAGAACAGATGAAAGGTTTATATTTCAATCAGTCCCCAACCAAGGTATGTTATAGAGAACTGCTTCTGCATAGAACTATTTCCCATTCAAGTATTATAGATGGCCATTCAATTAGCTAAATTCTGGTACATTTGAATTTAGGTAGCAATGGGACTTTATGTGTGCTTTTTACTTGATTTAGAAGGCAAACTAGGATATCTAGTCCTATTAAAGAGTATTGATTCACGCACACACATAGAGATATATAATATAAGAATTATCACTTCTGTTAAATTAAAATATGACTACACAATATCCAGAAGATGAGAATCCTTTATGCGACCCGAAACCATGAACTCGAAAGCTTAGTACAAGACATTTTATCAACTTAAATAAAGCATAAAATTGGAATATCTACATACACTTTTGAAGTTTATACCCATAAGGATGCCAAGAACTTCTATTTATTCCATAGAAACACCTTCAAATATCTCTAATTGCTTTTGGACCATACAACCCGAGAAAGAGATGTTGCTCAAATTGTCTCAAGGGATTGAATAATGACTTCTCAATCATTTTGACACAGTTCTTCTTTCAGTCCTTATTCCATTATTGACCTCCTCTTTATATTGGTATTCTCACAAACAGAATGCTCTTTTATGATTTGGATTCCTATGATCAATTATGCCATTCAATGCCTTAACCTTGGTTGGCCAGCACGAGCCAATCTTCATTTCTTTTGTTTACTAGGACTCTATATCAGTTGGGAGTAGTTTCTATGACCTCATGTTAACTCCTAAACAATCCACCTAAGCATGGAAACATAATTATTTGATCTTCCGAGCTTGAATTGAAATTTGTAAAGCCACCCTCTTTTTGTTTCATCTTTTCTCTTAGTTTTGGCTTTATGCACCCTCTTTATGCTAGATAAAGATATCTCATATATGTCCTCTATCCTAAGCTAATGTGTAGGTCATGAAATTGTCAGTCTCACCAAAGTACACTTACAATTACTGCATATTCCCAAAATTTTTATTTCCTCCCCCCTTCAAATCCCTTAAAAAATCCTGTTAATAATAATAGCAAGGTTCTGGAAATAACTAGACATATACTATTTCATTCCACAACCTAAAACAAGTTGAGCTGATACTTCAAAAGAACGAATTGTACTTGTTCAATTTGTAATACACAATTGGCAGGCAAGCAATTTCATTCTATTTCTTGGTAGTATGTCAGTTATTACTAGGACTCCCCACAAAAGAGTATACTTGTTAGCATCTTAAAAATTATGGGGACTACTGTTAACAAAAGTGAGTATTTCAATTTATTAGAGGCATGTAACTCTCTAGGGTATCACTCTCTTTCTTCCCTTTTTTTCCCATTCTTGTTCTTTATTGTCTTTCACTATTCATGAGTATTGATCAACAAAAAGCAGTTTTTCTTCCTTTTTTTTTTCCTGTTAATCAAGCCCGTTTATTACCTAACAAAAGAATTAGTGCCCTGTATTTAAACAATCTTAATTTATAAGAGCTTAAATTTTGCTGCTGACAAGAAAGCACACCTACATCTAAATTATTCTTCCCTGTTACAAAACCCCAAATCTATTCATATGCAATTCCATAGTCCAAACCTAATTGTTCCACACTCGAGCCCATCACAAAAGCAAACTGAAGACAAAGTTTCTTCAAAATATTCTAAAGATCTTTTGGAATTTGTAAGTTCATATTTTTATCTGATTTCCTGCTATTTTCTCCCATGAAATTCAAAAAACTAATAAACAGAGATTTTATGTCTATATATGTGCCTACGAGGAGAGTTATACATGTGCATGTTGTGTAAACTGCTTTGTATTTATGTAATGTAATTGCTTTCTATTGTATGGATCACATTGTATAATTAGTGAATAATAATAAAAATTGTTGGGATATAATCTCTTAACATCGCAATGTGTATTCACTTTTTCTTTTTGGAGAATGCTTATGATACATGTATACATACTTAGTAAAGCAAATTGGATTTCTTCTCTATGAGAACCGTGGTTTAGATTTGCAAGGTAATTTGTTATTTTCACATGCGAAAAAGAAGTGTGGTCCGCATTCCACACATGAATCAATACATAGATCTTCCTAGTTGCCAAGTTAATCAGAAGCACTTCCTTTTGTTAAATTGGAAGTGCTGGCTTTCTATTCAAAATACTACTTCATTGTGTAATTTGGTTTTTTCCTAGGATGTTGCTTTGGCCATGGTGTCGATGAGACCTATTCCGCTAGGTCCTGTCATGGAGAAACTGTCCTTGTCCGCTGAAAATTATGGAACTGGACGGAGGTTTTTCATCCAGACACTGGATGATCGTGCTCTCTCACCGGATGTCCAAGAAAAGTTAGTGAGAGAGAACCCACCAGAAGGAGTGTACAAGATAAAAGGCAGTGACCACAGTCCATTTTTCTCAAAGCCACAATCATTGCATAAAATTTTGGTGGAGATTGCTCAGATTCCATAGCTGGTAACATCAGAGTGTTTATTTTTCTTATTTTCTCTTCTTTTTTTATTTTTTATTTTTTTCTCTTTTTTCAAAAATAGCTTTCCTCATTCCACTACAGAATACGAAGAATAGTTAATTATTGGATGGCCATGATTGTATGTAGGAGAACGTGGTGGCCAAATTGTTTGTTATATTCAATTTCTTTGTATACAGACAGTAAAATGTGTTTCAACTTTCTAGACATAGCAGAATCATGTTCAATGTGTTCCACTCAGACTATGACTGAAGAGGATAGTTTGATTGACTTCATGTGTAAAATTCATAATTTTGCATATGCTTCATGTGCTTTGAATTCGGATCCTATTCTTGTGTCGAGTCATTCTTTTTTCACAATTAGAAACTCTTTATACAACTAAGAATTTGTTTGGCTTGCGGCTGTTGGATAAGTTCAGGCTTTTCAAAGTACATAAGTTCAGGTTATTCAAGGTACATAATCGAAAAACCTTAGGAATGTTAGGTTACGGAATACAATTCTACAATTGTACGTATCTAAAATGTTCAGTTGCAAATTATCCAAAGTTTGCAAATTATCCGAGTAGAAATTAAATGAAAATTTTCCCTCTTGATTTGTTTTTACTGGCTAAGACAGAGGCAGGGTTGCCTTTGCTGTCGCTGCCTCCTAGTTTTGACTAGAACAATAATCCAGTTGCACTTCGATGATTATCTCATGCAACTAATAACTAGGGAATACTAGTTGTGTCTCAACATTTAACCCTTTAATCATAATAATTTTGGTCCAAAACCAGATTTTGATTTTGTAAAGATTGCCATAATTCTTGTCAGGAAAATACACAGATGTCCCGTTAGGCCTGTTTTAGGTTCAATGTTCCTTAATTTCTGCTCTAGTTTTTACTTTATAGTTGCAAATTCTTGGGTATATACTACTGACTTAAAACAGTTTTCTATTTTCATTTTATTTTTCTGTTGAGAGGGCGAATTCTAGGCAAAGAACCTCAGGAAACACACCAAGAACAACAAAATAATATTCTTATCAACCCTGAAGATGAAACACCAATACAACCTGAGCTGTTGCGAATAAAAAAAAAGGACAACTACTGATTTCTGATATTATTTTGTATCATTTTTTGTTAAGAGTTTACCTGTTCTTGTCCAATATGTTTGACATTCAAATTTTCCCGAGTAACAGAAAATCTTCACTTGGAACTTTTTTGTGCAAAGTTTTCTTGTTTTCAATGATCCAAGCTTCCAATGTTCTACTGGACCAGCATGTTTCCAAATTTTTTTTTTTTTTTTTAAATCATTTTCTATTTTATTTTATTTTTTACTAAAATAATACGAAAATACTAATCAGTTTATCACTTATTATTTTAACTTATGAAAAACAATAGTTTAATCCATGTTAAAGACAAATCCAGTCTACTAAACGAGGCTTGACGAACGACAAACAAAGGTCAGATGGTCTCACCATAAGCTTTGAAAACCAAATACATAGTAATTTTCAGAACACGAAACATCAGACACTTGCCTTGAACATCTTAAGTTTCTTTCCCCGACCTCCAATACTTGGCTTGGTTCAAGTAACCAAAGATAACCAAAAAAAAAAAAAAAAAAAATTATTACCATTTGGAAGTTTCGTCTAAAGCTCTTGGCATTGTAACAGGCAAAAACCACTGTGCATCCCAACAACATGGTTCTTAATTCAGCCAAAAACATGTGAAACATACACAGTACTCCCTCCTAGAAAACAGTGAATCAAAACACCTTCCCTATATATGAACCCCTTCCATAGTTTTGTCATATAGGCTCAAGTCAAGGGTAAAAGAGTTTTTTCAGTTTTACTACGCTACCATGCAAATACAGCATATATTTTAGACCATTCACCAATTCATAGGAAATTTCCATGTATGATCCTCACATGAAATACTTCACACTGGAGAGAATATTTACACTAACCATTAAGTCAATTCAACAAAAATTGGTAAATCTTCCCCAACACTTGGTCATCTTGTCCTTTAAATTTGCAACTTGGTACTCCTCCAACTGACAATTCATCCCAGAAGCTGGCGCCAGAATCATAATACTAATAACATCAAAAGAAAACTCAACCTGCATACTCAACCTGCATCACCGCTCAACAGCAAGAGAAGTTTTGTAGGCTTAGATGAACCAATCTTAACAAATTATATCATATGCTATATCAACACATGCACATACCTTATATTTGGGCATAAGAGAAATTGTTCTTTCTAGGTTTGCCTGTAAATGATATCTTCAATGGAGGCTACAGCCATAGTAACAGAGATGACAGCCTTGACATGTGAAGGAGCGCTAAGCCACAAGGACAAATGATTCCCTTGGATACTTGAGGAATTATTTTTGACTGAATGCCATTATCTAGCGAATAGAGGAGCAAACTGTTACACAGTTACTCGACTTGACATTAGCTTCATTCATATTGTGATTATACATAGACATTATATGCAGGTATTAAAATGATATAAATAAATTTAAGAGTTTAAGCCTTTACACAGTATGATATGGGCGACAGATTGCAAGTAAAACATAGCAGAGCCTATGTGGAACGAACAGAATGAAATCATGTTCATGGGGTAATTTGGTAATTTTAAGCTAAACCTGTATCTATAAATATGTGACACACATTTTAAGATTGTGTGGTCTCTTCATACTAAGTTACTTCTCTTTTCTCCTATTCTAAGACATGATATCAAAGTAATTTTTTTTTTTTTTTGTTTGTTAACTTTAATAACTCGGCAACCGCTAGCCCACCACCCCTAAACCTATATTAAGTTGCCGCCGTCCAACAGAGTTAGGACCTATGACATTAAATTAGAAGTAACCAAATATGACCCTATCACCCTCCACCACAGCCTGTCGCAACCCTTAGTCCCTAATTTAATTTGGCAGCCACCATCTTAAACCTATAAACTTGTCATTATTAACATTGCTGACTATAAAAAACAGGAAAATCTGTATAACCATGAATTGGACGGTGTGAGTAATGTGTCATCTTCTGCCTAATCTTTGGGCCAGTCTTCTGTATCTGAATCGAAAGAAGATTTGGAAGAAAAGATAGTAGATGGATATGGTGGTATGAAAACAGAGTATTCTCAGAAAAAGATAAAAGAAGTAAAGACTCCTGATGGGTTGAGAAGCAGTAGGAGATGGAAATTTGTAATCCGAAAGTGACAATTTCCTCCTGCAAATGAAGACAAGGAAAAACTGAATGTAAAATCAGATATTTCTTTCCTTTTTCTCCTGAGGTAGGGAAAACATTTGAGAAGACTGTTCACTTGTCTCCTTATAGTTCTTCTTGTGATTATTATCCAAAACAACCTGGTTCTCATTTGTCCAATACAAGTTACCTTCTGATCCGAAATCTAACTACTATAACTTGGGAGAGAAATAACTCAAGACACAAATTTTCATGAACAAAACAAACCATCCAAAAAGTCGAAATATTGGAATCTTATCTTATCTGTCTTTTAACAATTCTATTACATTTTTTACTCGTTACACATGATTTCTTTCTTCATTCCCCCCCCCCCCCCCTTTTTTTTTTTTTTTTTTGATGAGGCGTCAAAATGGTCTATATATTTTCTTTTAACCATAGAGGTCTTGATTCCTGTTTGAGAAGGCATATAAACATACGAGTTAATCCTTCCTCTACAACTGCAGCATAATTCTAACCAAAGGAGAGACGGAAATGGAAAATTTATGCAAATAAATAAGAACTTACCAGATTAAATATCCTAAGACACAGAAGATGATTTTTGCACCCATACTTGTTTCTGCATATACTAAAATACTGTTAACAATTTGACGAAAATGGAGAGTGATCAAAACAACACACTGGAGTAACCAAATAGAACAAATAATGCATACCTCATTAGCACCATGAGCACTAGCACCTTTTCTAGAAGGCTTCCCCTCACCTACATTTAGGTTGCCATCCTCCTTTATAGTATGAACAGTTCCACGGCGACTTAAATGTCGGTGAGACCCTAGAACAAGTAAAAGAAAGAAGTTTGCTTTCCAGCATTGGTGTCATTAGAACCAACCATAATAAATTAATTAATTAATAGAGTAAAAAGCATAACTAAGGTCATGCTTTGAAGTATATTTAAATCATTCTCCAAGAACTATTATGTTCATTTGCAGGGGCATAAGTTCTTCAATAGGGATTATCATCATTTTCTTCATCGTAAATTGAATGATATGCAGATAGTGATTTACTGTATTTGCTAGATGATAATAGCGTAGTACAAACGAAGAGCAACTTCACAATATCATGCAACACAAAAATTCTTGTAATTATAATTGAGATTGAACATGAAGATGATGAAGATCTAATACCAAATGCATGTTCTCCTAAAGTGGATCAATAAATTCAGTGACAGCTTAATCTACGCACAGCAAAAGCAATACCTTCAGGTGTATCAGAGGGCAGTTGAGAAGGTTGTGATACTGCAGAGGACGTGCGCTCATCACCAGCATTTGACACATCAGCACGACGAAAAGGGGTCCAAACACCACGATCAGGTCTATCCTTGTTTCTTGTACGTTTTTCTTGCTTCTCACTGACATTACTCATACCATGTGAGTCCTTTTTCATATACTTATCATCAGAAGCCCTTTTCCTATCCCCTTCAGAGTTCAATGTACTCAGTTCACTATGAGAGATATGACCATTGGCCCCTGAACGTGTGTTAGAGAGCCGTGGCAATCGCTTCACATGTTCTGAGTTCAAACCTTGACTTTTCTGTTGACTCTGGAGGGAGGTTGAAGTATGACTTTGACGAGCTTCATTATGTAAGAGTATGCTTCTGATTAACCTTCCACCAGACTCACGCCTTTGGTTCTGCTTTGGAGCAGATGAAACAGGCGAATTTCCTCCAGATATTCCACCATGGTTTTGTAATATGGCTTCAGGAACCTAGTAAAAAGTTGTACATTTCATATTACAGACTATTTTGGTATTGCTGTACCTTTTAAAACAATACTTTCAGCTAAGAAAAATCAGTAAACAGTTGAACATTCCATAAATTAATCCTACGAGATAGTTTAAAGCGTTTTGATATCAAATGACCAAATTATATATGCTTTCTGTTACTACATAGAACTAATTGGTTCAAAAAGGTAAATTGGCCGTATTTTGATACCTGAATTTTAACCCGATAACTTTTTTCGCTTTTAGAAATAATATTTTTTTCACTTATACCAATAAATGAATTGATCACTAATGAATTTTCATGCAATCATAAAATACATTACATCATTACTGTATTTCCAAGTTAGGATTATAAATAGGAACATTAAATGAGATAGGAATGGGGTACTGGGGATATTGTGCAAAACTGAATAAACCACTACCTGATTCCCTGATAATCATAAATCTAAAAGCAATGCATAACCTACTTACAAATACTGTGGTAGAATCAGTCAAAATCTAGATTGTAAGTAGTTTACCACACAGTTCAATGGACTTCAATTAATAAAAATCACATTCAAATGGTCCAAGTTAAACCCATATAGATCCAGTTAAAATGACAAAATGACAATGAGAAGATCAAGTCCATGTAAGTAGTGAACGGATAAATAATAGAGATGATTTAAGGACCACACACAATCCCATAATAATAATAATAATAATAATTATAATAATTATAATAATAATAATAATAATAAACAAATAAATAAATTTACTTACATTTGATATCTCTCGCTCTTTCCCTTTAAGAAGCAGGATTTTCCTCTTTCCAGAGTCAGCAATTACAGGAAGACCAGAAACAGAACCTTCAATCGCAGAGACTGCAAAGACAAAAATACAATGGTAAAACAAAACAATACAACATTGAATGTGTTTGTGTCTTATGCTTTTGTGTGGGCATCTCTGACCATGCATATATATATTACAAGTTAGCCCTCGAAGGTAAGCACACTCCAATATATTAAATAAAAGACCAAAACTAATCTATAACATACATTCATAAATAAAGAATCACAAGACTAACATGATTGTTGATGTCAAAACCACAATCTCACAGTAGATTTCAACAAATTTTCAAACCTGTCACTTTTCTTCTTAAAATCAATAATTATCCATTACAAACTTCTATTTTATAATGCATACTTGCATGCAAAAATAAGCAACTATAACCCCTAACAGATAATGTGAATGATGTCAAAACATCTATACATATTGCAGAAGGTCTTTTGACTACCAATAGGCAATAAAAGTTACATATCAATGTAAGCCTAGATAGCTTCCAGCAGAAATGTGACCGGTTCGGAAAATATTATGCAGGAAAAATAAAAACAGTCTTGAAATTGGTTATGCAATGGGAGAACTCATGGGAGGGCTCACTATCCACAGAAACTCAGGACCATAGCAACAACATTCAAACTGAAATCACCACCCATGACTGCAAAAGTTTAAATAAATAAACAAAAGAGATTCGAGCACAGGTTGAAATACCTTTAGAAATTATGGAACATGGACACCACAATTAAAAACTGTCCATGACAACAGAAAAAAGGTAAAATAGATACGGGCAAGGTTAAGTACCGATTTCATTTTCAGATGTTTCTTTTCTGCTTGAAGTGGCTTGTTGTTCATCTCTCCTAGGAACAACAATGAAATTTGACTTATCCTTCCGACTTGTGCTCTTCGCATTGTCCTTTAATATATACTGTCAATTGGAAGGATATTTATCCATAATTCTCTTTCGTTCACATCAAGAAAATGGTTCACAGGTTACACAGGTGAGTACAAAACATTCACTGGCATAACATCTAAGTAGATAGCACAAAAGAATTCAATATCATTTATAATTCAAGAAACCAAAGTTACAACAACTCAATCCAGAACACAGTAGTAGGAAAAACCAATACTTGAAATTGAAGTTTCAAGTTTTCATGATAATTTTCAAAGTAATTTATAGGAAACGTTACATTGAAAACTTGTACCTTTTTACATTCCTTTTTGGTTTGCAAGATGCTAGAACTTGGTACTTTTAGAATAATAACAAGTAGCTTGCAACACACATACAACATATAGAATATATATATATATATATATATATATAAGTATATTAATCGCATAACAAGCTACATAGAAATACCATATCAGAAGTTGCATTCTCCATGAAACCAGAAGAACTCACAATAATACTTCCACTCAACTCAAAAAGATAAAATCTGAAATATTCAATAGTCAAAATTGTATGCATCCTTAAGGGTTACAAGTGGAAATTAATCGAAGTAAGAAGCATGCTTCAAACTACGCGTACGAAGAGTTCTAGTCAATAATAAACTTTAAAACAAATCTCAAATTAATAAAAAGTATAATTCGTCAAGTAAACCTACCATATTTCACATCAGTTATCAAACAAAATATATTAGAAATATAATATTCTTTAGAGGCATAATTCAACACTTACTTTTTTCTTCTCGGAGACTCGTTTAGCACTCGATGTACCAGGCTTGCTAGGGGCTGAAGCCAAACCTCTTCTGCTACCTTTCCCAGCAACCAATAAACCCTATTACCAGACCAAAAAGTTCAATACATAATAAATAGTTGTACATAATACACAAGCCTTAGCTCAAGGACCAAAAACTAAATGAAATCTAAAAAATTTTCAGAGATTAAATTAAAAAGTTAAGCAAGTATACTAGGCATGACCATTCTTTGTTTACTCCTAATTAACATTTAATAGTTTTAACATAAAGCCTAGGAAGAGAAAAGTAGAGAAGAAAAGAAAATATTAATTCCATTTACACATAATATTAATGACATCTCCTAAATCATGTCACAATAAGGCCTATCAATAGAATGGGCAGTAAACTCAATGAGGACAAGCAACAACAAAACGTTAATGATAAGAAATCCTTAAATTAATTGAAATTCTCTTTACTAAATTAAAAACTTAAAATATCACACTAAACGCTTTTGAAATTAACATAAAATCCCAAAATTAATGCATAATTTTTCATAAGCTTTTCATGATGACCAGCAGCTTTTCATGATGTCCAACAGGTTTACTAAGGGAACACAAATGCATATATAATAAACTAAATATTTAAAAGCACCACCTCTTTTGCCAATCAGTACTATACCATATAATAATATACATTGATTATTAAAACAACTTGAACAATTGAGGAAAGCAACAATCTTCGAGAAAGTAATTAAATCAAAATGTTTAAAGTACCAAGACCAACCAAGAGGGACAGCTAAAATGCATTTGATGTCGAAAACCTGAATGAATTAATAATAACTATAATAATAATAATAATAATAAAGTGGATAGTTTCAAAAATGAACCCTAAAGTTTGGGCTGTGGCTCAAATCTCAATTTGATCGCCGAAATATGTTATTTATTTATTTATGTTTTTTAAAGCTATATCACCAAACTAGTACATAATTGCAAGCTAATCCTTTAATTACATTTCTCGTTAATGTTTGAAGACATTAAACATTTGGCAAGTTGGCATTTAAGTGCCAATAGCCTATATAGACAATATATATTTCAAAATTCAAATTAGATATTTTTCGATGATAAGGTGATAAAAAATGAAAAAGAACCTCAACACTAATTGCTTCATTCATTTTTAATAAATTTTCTTCCAAAACAAATATCTAATTCACGAATATTTTGTGACGTTAAATGGTCAAATTTATCAAACTCAAATAAGAATCTAATAAAGATACTGTTTTGACCTTACATTATAGTTCAGGGTGAAGATTCATTACAAAAAAGTTAAGAATCAAATTGAGACAACTCAATAGGCAGAGTGCCAGTTCTGTAATTATCAGAAAAATAGATACTAAAGAATCTAAAAATCCCACACATAAAACACTCCTATTTGTCCATCACATAAGTAGTTGAATTATCAAACGATACAGCTTATTCCCACAAATCAAAGGTAAGTTAACTCGTGGAAAGCCTCATAAACATGTTCCATGCTTTCTTTTCAAAATATCTAATTATATTCATTGCATAGTTTAATAGTATCTCATCAATGATAAAACGTAAAACAGACAAACATCCAAACTAAATCAACTATTGACTGGACAATTATTATTGTTAAAACTCATAGAAAATATGTTCTTTTTCATTTGACAAGTATAAGAACATTCAATTGAAATATTCCAATTTACATAAACTCTCTCGTAACGAAAATAAAAAATGGTCCTAAGATACAGATAGAAATGAAAATAAGTTGCATGACAAGTTGCAAGTTGCAAGAAAAGGTTAATTGCATGCCAAAAACAAGTTGCAGGAGAATAGAAATTTCCTCTCAGATAAAAACCGAAATAACACATAGATTTTCCATAAGGATTATCATGCACGGTCGAAACGTCCCTTTTCCTTATGATTCATGAAAATGAAAAATAATAACAACAGAACAATAAAACTGGATCAATTACAAAAAGCATGTACATCAAGTAAATCTTCTACCTTTTCTTAGGGTCTCAACTGTTAACATACATACACAAACAAAAAGGTATTGTGCCATCACCTGAGATCCACTTCCAACTGCTCGTTTTTGACGGACATATTCCATTAAGGGGGTAACAATAAGGGCTTCTTTTGCAGCACCTGAAAAAGAAACAAAATGTTAAAGAATATTGAATATACAAAATACAAACCTATACCAGAATATCTTTGAAAAGTCTCTAAATATTGTCTTGGCATGGCTACTCTCAACGGTTATCTACAAAAGAACCTTAGGTGGCGTTTAAATAACTAATCAGTACAAGGATGCACAAAGAACTGATGATATGCAGCAAACTCATTGCCATGTAAGGTAGCAGGAAAAATTAAAAGACTATCAATCTTTACAGTTAGTAAATTAATGATAGATACATAGGCCTGTAAAACCAAAAAACATGACCGACCAGCTTGTTCTGCTTCCTTTCTTTCCAACTGTATTTCTGCACTAGGAAGATGCTCTGTGGGCTTTGCAATAAGCTTGAGGAACTCCAGATAATCAGGATCTAATTCATCAAAGATATGATGGTTATTTTCACACCTAAAAAGACAACATCCAATCTATCAAGAGGGCTATCCGCAACATAACAGGGTAACATTATTAGCTATTACCTTTATATATGGTCCCCTCACGTCCATCCTTTTTAGAACTCAGTTTTGGAGCACGCTGGGAAGGAGAATATTCTACTATAGTCTTATACTGTGCACCTGAAGCAACAAGAGTCGTCCAGAGATTCACAGCAACACCATGAGATTCTAGAAATAATTTCAGAATGGAATTGTACAACTAGTATGAACATATTTATATTTCTTCCAATAATCAAGTCCAGCAATCACAATACATGTAAACATCTACTTAATTCATAAGAACTTATATTTACAAAATATAAAGATGTACTCGAAGGATCCTATTTCTTTTGCAAAATTGCTAAAGACAATATATATCATCAAATTACCCTTCTCGTTAACAAACACATGCCCATCAAAACTTTCAGCAAACTCGACAACATCTTCAGGTCTCTTGAAGTCTATGTAGGCGCGAGAGTATCTCTGATGCTTCAGGCTGCAATATTTTTTTTTCCCAAAAGGAGCTATGTAAGCGAGAAAATCCCTCATCCTTGGTCAAACTTCCCAGAAATAACCAAATAATGTACAACAAATGAAAGTTCAAGCACCTACTCTTCACATATTTTGTTTTCCCTACGATTAAAATATTCAATATACTAAACAAAGCAACGTACTGATGTTGAAACTAACAATTTATGTAGGTTCCCTGAGTTTTATGCCAAAAAGTTCACTTAAAACTCCTAGAAAAGGAAATCAAAATTCAATAGAAATTCAAAATATCATAGCCCAATAAAATCCCCACAAATAAAGCATGAATTGTACCCAATAAATGAAAGTTCAAGAACCTAATTTTCACATACCTAGATTTCCACAATATCAAAAATAAACTAACAAAAAATAGAAATTCATTCAAACTTAATGAAGTCAGCTACACATGCTCGAGGACTTTTACGCCAAAAATTTCAACTATAATCCCAGGAACAGAAATCAAAATCCAAATAAAAAAAATAAAAGAAATAAATAAATAAATAACACAAAAACAATAAATCTTTTGCCCCGATATTAAGGTGGGGGAAAAACTCAAACCTGCTCTTCCCAGGACGAAAGCAAAACCAGTTGTAGCGGCCACCGAATCGATCGTCTATTTGGTGGAAGAGATCGGATTGTGAGAGAGATGGAGGCAAGTGCCTTATGACAACCTTCGTTCTTGACAGCGGGTCCTTCATCTCAAACTTTCCCTTCCAAAAATCCACTTAAATTTTCGTTCATTCACTATATATTTTGGTGAACCAAATAAAAAAAATAAAAATAAAAATTGAAATTCGCCAGACAGTAACACCGTTTCGTGCTCTTTCTTTGTGTTTTTATTTTCTCTTCCCTGTCACTTCCTCGGGAAAACTCACCGAGAAAATATGATGGAGAATTTTTGGTAACAGGCCGGATAATGGGCTTTCTTTAGGCTGGGTTTGTGGGCCTAAACTTTTATATTATTTGTACAACTACAAACAGCATTTAATATTAATAACAACATGATCCCTTCTAGGCTTTTTTTGTTATATATATCTATATATATATATATATATATATATATAAATATATGTATACATATTATATATACGGATGGTGACTTCATAAACATGCTTTTCATTTTTTTGCAAATCGTATTCTATTGATAAATTTAATTGTGGAAAGATTGGTAAATGGAGGTAAATTTTTTAAAAATGTTATTTGTTATTGTTAATAATGATCATAAAAAATATTTAGGTGGTAGATGTTAATTTAAATATTAAAATATTTATTTTAATATTTTAGCATAAAAAGTAATAAAATTAGGTATCACTAATTAAAATTTAACACATATATGGTAATTGTCACCAGATATATAGTCAAATTTTAAATTTTTTCTAATAACAAAAATAACCTTATTCATATGTGTATACTGTATATATATATATTTTTTTCCTATTTTTGAAGTTTATTTGTTTCATAAATACATCAAAATTTATTTGTTTAAAAGAACTTCATCTTGCATTTTTAACGATAAAAGGGTGGTACTTTTGTTAATGTTATTGCCCTCTCGTTTTTTTTCGTTTCTTTTTTTTCCTTTTAAAGAAAATAAAAGTTTGGCCAATCTATTAGATTGTATCAAGGAGAAAAACTTATAATATAGCGAACGGCTATTTAAATTTAAATACTTAACAATTATTTTAAGGTAAATATTATATTAATCCTTTCTATTTTGAATTTTTATCTTATATGCATATTTATTTTTGAAAAATTCACCATACTTCTTTCATTTTTCATTTTTGATTTATTTTAATAGCCTTTCATTTTAGTTTAACCGGATTAATAGTCAAATGATTAGTCAACTCATATTTTTAATTTAAATGACACTTATATCCTTCTAGTTTTGTGGCTTGCTCTGGCACTTGAGCTGCCACTGCAACCCTGATAATCAATCCATTTTTGTTCTACAGTTATGTGGACATACAAATAATCAATCCATTTTTATTCTACTTTTATATTTGCTTCAAATAATAAGTATAATTACATTTATAAATTTTTTAGAGATAAATATTGTAAGAAATAATGCCCAAAAATGAACCCAAAAAAATGTGATTGATCTTTGTAAGTTTTTGTTCTTTGTATATTTAAACCAAAAAAAAAGGGGTTAAAGCTGTCTTTTTAATTAAAATATATTATTTTTTTATTAAAATACGATAATGAAATATAAGAAGATTATAATTAACTTTTCAAAATAAAAATGTATTTGTAACAAAGAAAAATAAATAAATAGGAGAGGCTAAACTGAAAATTTACCCATTATTCTATAGGTCACATAAGAGAAAAATCACAAGTTATTATGTTGCATGTAAGTTGCAATATATTATAAAGTTGTTATTATTATTATTATTAGTATCATTGTCATTGAAGAAAGGGATTGGAGTTATGATTTATTTTTAAAAATAGGTAACTTTTACCATTTAAAGATTTTTGCAGGGACATGTGTCGGGAAAAACTTATTCAAATTTCGTAATTCCAAACTTGATAGAAATGTGCATTTATGATCTTTATATTTTGCAGAAATTTGTAACCCAAACATAGGAGTGTAGTTGTAAACTTTTTAATAATTTAGGGATACAAGTGATAAATATACAAATTAAGGGGCAAGTTAATAATAAATGTAAAGTTTAGGGGCTTTAAGTAAAAGAAACCCATACAAATATTTTTGGCCCTTTTACGTGGCAAAATGGTATAATTTTCCATTTACAATAAAAAAAAGTAGAACTCTCCTGCTTTCAAAAACATTTAGGATAGCAAAAACTAATATTATTATTTCTTTTTGTCTCTTTTCTCAAGTCAAGTCTGCTGCTTTTTCACATTTCTTTCTCAACGCTATCTTCTCTGGTAAGCAAACGTTTGCTTACTCGCAAAATTCTGAATTGTGACTTCTGAATCTCATGTAAGTTTGATAGCTGAGAAATTTTATTACTGCTTTCTTTGGTAGCTGAGAAAAAGCCATGAAAATAAAAATGGGGAAGGAAGTGAAGTTTCTGGATTTTTAAGGTTAGCGTTTTTTTTTTTCAGATTTTAAGAATCTGAAGCGAACATTTCTTTTCTTTTTTTACTTTTTTTTTTTTCAAAAAAAAAAAATTCTTGAAACAAACTGTGTTTCTAAGAATTGGGTGCTTAGAATTTCTTTGTGGGTTTGTTTTAGTTGGTTGATAAATTGATTTCGTTTTTGAGTGGATATTTCATTTGCCCAAATAATGGTCAAGTTCATCAAAGTCTGAATTATTTTATAAATTGGGGGATATGAGAAAGTATAATTTATTATGTGAATTATTAATTTAGGACATTTATTCGTGTTTTATTGAAGTAGTTATTAGTTGATTTGGTTTATATTCTCAATGAAACTTTCACTCTCCTCTTATAATAATAATAAAAAATAAAAAGAAAAAGAAAACATGGTTCATACGTTGTGGATATTTGAAAAGTTTGTGGAGTTTATTAATTGGTTTATATTGTGTTACTATATCCGGGAACCTTTCGTGGTATGGTATGCTAGACCTTGATAAGTTATCAATAATACTATGTAATTAGGAGTTTGTCAAAACTTGTTAGTTGAGTTTGTGATGGTAGAGCCAGAATAAATTAATAGAAATGCTTGATTCAATGTAAAAAATTGCATATTTATCATCTCCACATAAGGTGGAGGATATAAATTGGTTCTTTTATTTTTGTAAAAAAATAATTGCTTTGTTTCTCCATTATTGGTATAGGAAATTTGATTTTATACGATGGGCGGAAGTTCAGTAGATGATGGTTGGGAGCTTACTTCCCCATCAAATGGGGTAAGAACAGTTGTTTTAGTTGGCCGCACTGGCAATGGCAAAAGTGCAACGGGTAACAGCATTACTGGAAGAAAGTCCTTCATATCCAAGGCAAGCTCGAATGGTGTTACAAGCACATGTGAATTACAAACAACTATATTGGGAGATGGTCAAATTGTTAATGTTATTGACACTCCTGGTATGATCATTTTTTCATGCCTTTGGAGCATTTGTGTATCTTTTTATAAAATACCTGTTCAAAATGTATTAAAGTATTTTGACAAGCTTTGCATTTGCACTACAGGTCTATTTGATTTTTCCGAGGGGTATGAGTTTAGTGGCAAAGAAATCGTCAAATGTATTCATTTGGCCAAGGATGGGATTCATGCCGTTCTCCTAGTTTTCTCTGTTAGAGCCCGCTTCACACATGAAGAAGCAGCTGCAATACGCAGTTTACAGACTCTGTTTGGAAGTAATATTATTAAGTATATGATTGTTGTGTTTACTGGGGGAGATGACCTTGAGGATGAAGATAGGACTTTGGAAGATTATATAAGCAGCAACTGTCCAGAGCCTTTAAAGGTCAATCACAAATTCCTATATACTTGTCAAAGTGTTTGTCTGCTGTGAATTTTATTGTGACAAGTTATTAGTTAGTTGGAGTTATTTTGAGGAAGTTATTTGAATGAATATTCCTTTGTACTTGTGCTCTCTCATGCATTATTCTCTTTCTCTTGCATTCTGTTTTATGCTTTTTTTATATATATTATTTGGGGTATATTACACCAACATCCCTCTAGTTAAATTTTATGTGCATAAAACCTTTATCACATTCCCTTCTAATGTTTAATTTGTTGCATCAACTACCCTTTTAGTGGTCAAATATTGAAAATATCTAGTCAACTAAGGTTCGCTTTTTCTTAGTTACACTGGAAAATCATGTCTGACAAGGTGTGGGAAAGAGATGAAAATGTGCTCACGGATAATAAAGTCAATTTAACATTAACATTAAATTTAATGCCATCAAACCTTATTACTGAATAAGGAGATTGATGCAACACATTAAAAATTAGAAGAGAAATACGTGCAATAACTGGAAACTAAAGGATATATGTGCAAATAATATAACAAATGGACGTTTATTTAACTTACCCATATTAATATTTTATGCCATTGGAGTTTGGATAAGAATCTGAACTTTGCTGTTGCAGTTCCAGGGTTCTGCATTTTTGAATTACGTAGCTCAATTGCTGCCATGTAAGCCATTTCTGGTTATTCTGGTCCCAGCCTGTTGACTTGAAGAAGATCTTATCTTGTCCACCCCTTTCCGTACATATGAATTGACAAGAACATTTCCTCCATACTCATAGTTGTGAAGGAAAAAAAAATGAAGTTGTAGTATCTTCAGTTTAAACTTTTCTATCATTTTGGCTGGTGGTTACTTAAATTAATTTTATTTCTACATAATTACCAAATTAGTGAACCATGAAAATGTGTTGGAAATGCCTCTTTTTGTGGAAAAATAGCTACCCCTTTTGATTAGTCTCTACTGGAATTAGGGGCACTCGAGCATAGTTTTTCCAGGTTAAGTCAGCTAGGCAGTGGATTGATTAGATTTTAATTTTTCCTTTTCTGTTCTGGTTATATTATGTGCTATATGTTTAGTTGTTCACAATGCAATTTGGATCTTCACTTGCTTGATATGTTACTGTCCCATACGCAAGTTCTATTTGTATTGATATTTAAAATAACTTGCGCTATAGGAAATCCTTGCTTTGTGTGAAAATCGCTGTGTACTTTTTGATAACAAGACTAAGGATAAAAGCAAGAGGGTCGAACAAGTTCAGCAGCTTTTCTCTCTTGTAGACACAGTTATAGCACAGAATGGTGGACTTCCATTCAGTAATGAGCTGTTTGCTGATCTGAAGGTGATTATTTTTACAAAGACATCATCACACTATTCCTAGGAAAATTTGTTGTTGACAACTTTTTTTTTTTTCTTTTGACAGGAAGGAGCTGTAAAACTCCAGCAGATGGAGGATGGTTTGTCTAAGGGATGTTCTAAAAAAGAAATATTGGATTTGAAGAATGACTTGCAATGTTCATATGATGAGCAACTTAAACGAATTACTGAGATGGTAGTTCTTTGCTTACTAACTTTTGCTTCCATTTTCTCTTGCATTTGTCTTTGGCATGAGTTTGTGGATCGTGTCACTAATACATAATCCTCTCTGACAATAAAATCTATACATTACATGAGTTTCTTTCAACATAATATAGATTCTTCAATCTTGTTAGCCTTTTTATTTTTAGTATGTTGCGTATGAGTTTGGGTAGTGTTAATTGGCGTTCTATTCTTCTTTTTCAATGCTAAGACATTGCCTTAATAAATATTATATATATTTGGTCTTCTATTGATTTAAAAATGGGTTTTGGATGATGTTATCATGTTATTTTTCCAGGTGTTAAATTTCTCTATCTTCCTGAGTGTTTCTCACATATTTGAAGTGTTCATTAGCCATGCATTCAACAATGCCTTTCCCTACCGATACAGGTGTATCAAACTTAGGAAATTTTTATTGTTGGCACTTTTTTTTTTTAACAACGGTATAACTTTTAGAACCCTGTACACAATTATAGGTTCGAATCTGACAAGGATTTCAGACACCCTAAAGCTGTTATTCGATAATTAATAATTTTTATATTCAGAGTTTGTTCCTGATTTAACTCACTTAATGTTACAGTAACAAAAAAATTTAGATATGGAAATGGCTGAAAAGTTTTGATAAATTTTAATGCAGGCATGACTCTCTCTATCTCTCTTTTTCTCATTTATTGTTTATCCCTTTCAACATTTTAAGTTGATTAGAAAGGAGCCATGGTGCAATCCTACCAATTAAGTAATTATATGATCTGTATAACATGGGTGTTAATTGCTTGTGTTTATGGTTTTGGTTGGCTATCAATTAAGGATTTTGTTTTCTTGTCCCTTTGTCAAACATAATATTTCTTGGATTAAGCCTTGAAGATGGAATTTAATTTGAAGTGTACAATATCACATATGAATCTCTCTTTTCTTATTGTTAGATAATTGTACAGCTTAATTGCTAGTGCCGTCTGATAAACCACTTTGCCAGTTCTGAAGTCTGAATTTTTCACAAAATGAAAATGTTGAACAGATTGAGATGAAGCTGAAAGAGGCAATAACTAGGCTTGAACAACAATTGGCGGATGAACAAGCTGCAAGGCTGCAGGCAGAAAAGGAAGCAGCCAAAGCTCGAGAGAAATCAGAGGATGAAATCCGTCAGCTTAAAGAACATCTGACAAAAGCACAGGAGGAGCTCTGTAAGAGACCTGAAAATCGGTGCACCATTCTATGATTTAGTAACTTTTGTTGAACTATTTGGCAGGTAAACTATTTAATCGTTTTCGTTTTCTCTTTATTGTGGTTGGAAAGGAGATTTTACATCATTCGTTTGCAATGTGAACTCCTATCTATTGTGTTTAAATATCCTATATAAGTGTTTTATTTTGTGGTTAAGAGTTTATATTTTTTGATAAATATGTTATGGTAGATATTGAATGTTCATGCAATTAAGGAGCTGCCCAACTTCATCCCAATTGATAAGGCAAGACTGATTAGGACTTTGGCCAAGCCATATGAAGAAATTGTTCAAAATCTAGCTAATCCCTTACCTGGTTTGGGGTGTTCAGCTGAAAATATAGAAGCGTTTTTGGCTGATCCTTATTTCTAGAAAATCACATATTTGTTGGTTTTGGAAGAAGCACCTAATAAACTAGTCTATAGGCACCATTTTTTCAAATGAGAAACGCTTACTATTAAATCATTTAAATGAAATTAAACAAACGTCAAGATTTGCATTATGATACTCTCTACTTTAAGATGGTGTATTTTAGGCTTTATGTTTAAAAACATGGTAGTCTTCGTATTTTTCAAAATTGTCATATTTGCACTAATTGAATTTTTCAAAGTGGTGATTAAAAGCGTTGTGCGTCGCAATCTACATGACTTGCATGTGGCCGATAATAAAATGCAATTATGCGGAATTAGAAAATAACAAAGTGCAAAATCTTTAAAACTAGAGGTTTATAGTGGTCATTTGCAAGCACCATCAGTTTCTCTATAAGAGTCCAAGACCAAATTGCAGCAAAGGGAAATCGAAAGTCTACATTGAACGTTTTAAAATCATAGAAGTCTTAAAAGAAATAAAATAAAATAAAATAAAATAAAATAAATAAAATGTCTAAAGCGTATTTTTCAATTATTATTGGTAAAATTAACTGAAGTTGCCTAAACGAAAACTTCCTTTTTCTTTTTTTCTTTTATTTATTTTTTTTAAATTTTGGTTTCTGGATTTTTTTTTTCTGTTTTTGGTATTGGCGGTGGGACATATCACTTTCCCAACCTTACTAAACGGGAAAAAGATAATGATACCTTACACCCCTTTTGAACACTTAATATTCGCTTAATTCAATATAAAAAAATATTATCCGACCAAAAAAATATAAACGAAATATTAGCTTAATTAAAACAATTATTCTATAATTATTAATAACTTATTCATATATGTTTCATTTAAAACAAATTCTATAAATTGAAAGCAAAATGGAAATAGTTTAAACTTACAAAGGCAAATTTCATTTAAGAGTTACACATGGGTTGAACCCACATAGGACCCAAAACATGTGCTCCTCAAACTAATTTTCTGTTTGAACTAAGAATAACTTTGTCAAGCAAGTCTATGTGTGAAAAACAATTAGTTTGATTTTAATTTTCATTCCACCAAAAAAAAATAAAAATAAAAAATAATTCTTCTTGTTATTCATCAGCAAGGGGAGCAACTTGTCCATAAGCTTGATGTTCAAATAGTGATCTTTTTTCCTAGTAGCTAGTTTTGAGTTCCCCTAGTTCAGCTACTCGAGGGCAAATCAATGTTCATAAGGCACGGAGAGATGTTAGGTGAGAAAGAGTTTCAAATAAGGTTTGAAATCTGATCTGTGAGATGGTTCTAGTTCATAAGTGGAGGAAGAAAGCTATGCTTCGTCTCTGTCTAAGGCAGGCAGGTGAATCCGTTACTTCAAATAGAATAGAGGTAGCTCACTTCTGTGTTCAAGTGAAAGAAATAGAGGTTGAGAAATCCCTCCATCCGATCCCTATCTTTTATGCCGATCTCAGCAAGCAGTTCCGGAAAACAAAGGAGTGATGTTGTTAAGACTTGGTTGATAGAGATAGATGCTTTCGTAAGTTTCTTTTTTTCAGGAAAGCGAAATTCTTTTAGTGTCCCAGGGGGATCGAATGTTAACTAACTGACGTATTGTAATATCAACCAGCGTTCAGAACCAGTCGAGAAAAAAAGAAAGGAAATGAGTGCTATGTCAGAAGGTGGAGAAGATTTCCTAACTCTTCTAAGAGAGGAAGAATTTGATGGAAAAATTAGTAAAGATAAACAGCTACTGTGTTTATTTGGTCTATTAGCTACTCGGCCAGCTACTGACCTAATTGGGAGCCTTTCAGTCAAGGCCGTTGGATTGAGTTGAAAGCCTACGAACGCATAAAGGTTCCGATTCGAGTGAGAGCCCGGTGAGAACATCTTGATCGAAAGCTCCACTATTCTGAATAATGATAAAGACTTTTCCAAATTCGATCAAATCGATCGAGAATCTGCTAAGATAGGAAGCCAAATCATCGCATAAGGGTAAAATACATGCATTGGATAGCAAGTCTGTCTTATTCTGCGTGGATCAATACTCGACTTCTCTACAAAGAAATAACATAGATCAATAGAATACCCATTCACAAGCACGGTATGACTTCCTATTAGTCGGTTTACTTTTCATAATTTTTCATAATTGCTGAACTGAACATAACTGCTCCATCTTCTCCTGGGATTCCCCAAAAGAAAGGAAAAGCTTGAGTGCTCTATATCATCAATCGACTGCAAAAGCGTAGATTCTTAGTCGAGATTCGAACAGTTCAACCGTGGCTTGGATAACGAGAAGGGGAACAACGGAAAAGGGGGGGAGTTGGAGCGGGCTGCTGCTTTTGCTGCACTCAAGTTTACAATGAAACACATTAGAATTATCTTTTGTAAGCAAGTGTTCTGTGAGCGAACCCGACAATTCCTTAGCATGTTGTATCAATGGGGAATTCTGAGAATGTTTCATTCTTTCTGGATATGTCCAAAACCTTGTTTAAATTGTTTGAATTATTGGTGTGGCGGAAAAAAAGAAATTGGAAAATCAATTTCAAGTCGGATCGAGTGAATAAATGGACAGAGCCCAATTGTGGCCCCAATTATAGGGAAACAAAGAGTAACGAGCTTTTGGTCTTCATTTTTGAATGATTATCCGAATGGTTTTATCACTTTCTAAATTCTTATTTCTCTAAGTTTGTATCACTATATATCCCTAACTTTCACCCCAATTAATAAAAACCCCTTTTCCCTTTTTTAGGTGATTATACAAAGACTCTGCCGATTTTTTCTTCGTGGATAATTTTTTTGTAGATTCATAAAATCCCATAAATGAGAAATGAATCATTAAAAAATGCACATTATAAAGATAAGGCCCCTTCCTCTTGTTAGGGTTGATTGTTTGGCTTGAGCTTGAGTGGGTCCAAGATTGAAGGCTCAGTAAAGGCCTTTTCCCTTAATTATTAGTTACAGGGGAGGCGCGCTCCTGCGCTTGAAAAAAACAACCTAGGGCGTATTGCTCAAATCATTGGTCTGGTATTGGATGTAGCTTTTCCACCAGGCAAGATGCCTAATATTTACAACGCTCTGGTAGTTAAGGGCCAAGATACTATTGGTCAAAAAATTAATGTGACTTGTGATGTCAGGACCCGTCCAGAATTCCTTCCCCGGAACCCTAGACAGCCCTGATCCCAGGGAAACCCTACCGGACCCTCCAAAGGAAAATCCGACAGAGCCTCCCCTAAGGGATTTACTTACCACAAATTACCTGCACTGAAAACACACTTCTAAAAACATCCCCTTATTCCTCCCACAAACTACAAACTGATTCCACAAATTCCAACACTTCTCAAAGCAACAACAGTCCAGTGCATAAATAAAACAGAAGTATTCCAAGAGTATACAGAGCTTTAAGAAGTGCTAAACAACAGAAATACAACAAGGCTGAAAAGAAATAATACACTGAAATGAAAGAGTACAAAGAAACTTCTCGAAACACAACAGCAGCGGAAAACTTGGTTCGCTCCGGAAGAACGTCTACCACCACTTGCACCTAAGGGAACGGAATTTAAGAGTGTGAGATGCTAATCATCTCCGTGAGTAACCCGAACTACTGAACACCTTTTAATAATAATAATAAAATAATAACAATTAAGGAGTGGAACAAATACCAACAATTAATAATAAATAATAATAACCTTTGGAAAATAATGATTTCCCTCAAAACTCTCACCAATCGCTCCGTTTGAAATGTTCCCTTTTTAAAACCTTTTCGCAAAACCCAATGTGCATACCTCCCAAAAACCAAGGGATTAAATAATTTAACAACAAAAATTAAATAAATACATACCCCAAATATATAATAAAAATATAGTAAATTATAATAAATAAATTTTGAACACCTTTGGGGTTTAAACCATTATTTGCAATTACACCGACAATTACACCTGACGCACCACACCATATACCGGTGATGCCCTCCGATACCCAGCGTCCCGAGCACCGACTGGCGGGAGGTTAAAGAGAGAAACCTGCAGTGGTCACTTTCGGCGTCCCGACAGTACCGACTGCTAAAAACCATCACCCGGCCAAGGAGGGGGGCGGCTATGCGCAACAATAACCTTGCCTGCCCACGGTCCAATGGCAACTCACGGGTGAAGTAATAACCGCACGCTAAACCATATAATAACCGCGTGCTACCACGTGTCCATACACCATACACCAGAACACCAATACTGTATGAGTGCGTCTAAAAATAAACATAAACAACCAACCGTACCGTTTTTCCAAAAACCACCGTGGGAAGTATACCAAAATTTCACAAAACACCATCCCACATATTTTATCCAATCACCCGGTACGAAACAGCGATAACAACAAACCACAATTTCTCGAAATACGAAATGCAACCATAAAAATACCGCGGGCATAATTTATAAAATATAACCAAATATTTTCGTAAAATATTTAACCCAATTATGCCCGGAAAATCAAATTTAAAACCACGTATAAATACCACCAAAATTCACTTTGCTCATGCATAATAAATTAAACAACAATATAATTCATAATTAAATCACCATAAAATAATAATCGGGAATTTCTTAATGATCCCAAAATTTCCATTTATTACCAATGGTAAATATATATATAAAATAATATTTTTCCCGATTATATTTAAAATACACCACATGAGCACAATTTTACAGATACCAAATTAATACCACATAAATACAATTAATTACCCCGAAAATATTTTTAAAGGTGGGTCACTCACCTGGAGAGCGCAAATCAACTAAGATCCTCCTCGGGATCCACTCCACTACTCGCGCGTGCACCTAAACAACCACAGTGCACAAACCAAAAAGATTAATATTTTATTCGGGTAATTCCCAAATGGATACCCGGGGAGCGAACACCAAGCGACATCTAAGGGTTACGAGTTATATACCGAATCGAAGCTCACGTGATGAGGATCACGGATTCGGTCTTACTTTCCGGTGATCGAACCCGACGGGGTCGGAATCTCGCCGGAAAGCTTTTCGAGTTTCGGCTCCGCAATTCTCCCAAACCGTCGCGAATTGGCGGAAACGGAAGTCGGATTTGGGTTCAGGAGGTCGAACACTGCGGACTGGAGCTGGCCGGAATTTTCGGGTACTCGCCGGAACAGTATTTTCCAGCGGGCCGCCACGTCACCGGCAACCGTCACCGGAACAGTATTTTCCGACGGTGGCCGTTTGCTGTGAAATTTTGCAGATTTGTAGATCGTGAGGAGAGCAATCCAACGGGACCGACGGTGAGCAAAACGGAGGTCGGACGGCGGAGAAATCACCGTTTGAAGATTTTCGACCCCTCGCCGGAAAACGCTCCGATCCCGGCGCGTCGGTGGTCCGATGGCCGTGATTTTTGGTGGGTAGGCCGGACTTGAGGAGAGGATCAAGGCTGTCAGGCGCGTGTGGCCGGAAAATGGCCGGAACAGTGCCGATTCGCGGTGGCCGGCGGTGGAGGGGAAAAATCGCCGCCAAACTTCGGACGTCCGATCCGGGCGCGTCCGGCGGCCGTTCACCGTGAAACTTGGAGGTTTTGCCGGAAATGAGGTGGGCAAGCTTTCTGTCCGGCGCGTGTACAGTAACTCGGCCGGAACAGTGGAAAAATCCGGTGGCCGGCGGTGGCTCTCTCTCTCTCTCTTTCTCTCTCCTCTCTCTCTTTCTCTCTCTTCTCTCTCTTTCTCTCTCTTCCCCGAGAGTTTTTCAAAATTAAAACCCTGCGTGACACTGTTCATGCCACGTGGACCAATCAGAAACTGACACGTGGCGTTTCACTGTTCACCGACCCAAAAAAAAAACATTAAAATAATACGGTATCCGGTAAACTTCAAACGTCCATAACTTTTTAACCGGATGTCCGTTTTGAGCGTGCCGCTAGTCTGTGAACTCGTATCGACGAGCACTTCACAACCATGCACAAGTCAAAGCTCAATTCCCCATAAACAAAAAGTCAACCTCAGCACTCCTTGGACAGTTTGGACCGCAACTTGTTTCGTCCATAACTTTCAAACCGTAGCTCCGTTTTCGACGTGCTACCAGTCTATGAACTCGTGGCATCGTGCACCTCGCCACGGTGCCCTAGTCATCTCGAAATGCCCACCGAGTCAAAAAGTCAACTTTTGACCCCTTTGGTCAACGGTCAACAGTCAACCTCGGTCAACGTGCACGGATTCCGGTGCGATTTGGGACGGGGTGTTACATGTGAAGTACAGCAATTATTAGGAAATAATCAAGTTAGAGCGGTAGCTATGAGTGCTACAGATGGTCTAACGAGAGAAATGGAAGTGATTGACACAGGAGCTCCTCTAAGTGTTCCAGTCGGTGGAGCGATGCTAGGACGAATTTTCAACGTGCTTGGAGAGCGCGTTGATAATTTAGGTCCTGTAGATACTCGCAGAACATCTCCTATTCATAGATCTGTGCCTGCCTTTATACCGGGTAGTCGAACAGTAAGAAATCAAAGGAAATAAAAAAGGAAACCGCTATTAAAGTGAAAAGGGAAAAAGATCCATTCAATGCTATCATAGGTACTAGATTAATTAACATTATCATTAGGAGAATGTTAGTCAGAAGTCTAAGGACCCAGCTAAAATTCTATTTCAGTTTTGTATATCTTAATTTTTTATTATTAACTGACCATTTTCAAAAGAAATAAAAGCCGGTGAATCAGAAACAATTAATTAAGATAAAAAGATTCTTTTTTATGGAATATACATATCAATATTCATGGATCATACCTTTCATTCCCCTTCCAACTCCTATGTTAATAGGAGTAGGACTTCTACTTTTTCCAACGGCAATAAAAATTCTTCGTCGTATGTGGGTTTTTCTTGGTGTTTTACTGTTAAGTATAGTTATGATTTTTTCCACCCATAAGACTTCTATAAAGATCTTTCCACTCATTCATCATACTCAAAGCCGAAGTCCCGGCATGGGGGTTCAGAAAAATAACAAGAATCGGTGTCGTGGTGGTGCTACGAGATGGCAATTTATTGTATAGAAGAATAGATCCGCGGACCTATTGATTGACCATAGATGCGAACCGATCTATCATCCAAGGAAGAAAGAGAGTAAGCAAGCTACCTTTAGCTCAATCAAGGGAAAAAGCGTCATCCATCTATTCTAAATAAGTAAGTGGGGGATGTAGAACCGGCGCTGAACAGTACACATACTTATCTGTATATGATGCCTATAGGTAATTTTAGGAAATTTTAAGGAAATTATCATGCTTCGATTCAATTTTTACAATTTGTCAGCGACTATATTGATTATTGAAAGTCGAAATTTTAATAGAGCATGATAGGTTCTTTCTGTCCCCAACAAAATCTTGAATATGTAGACCTGGTTGCAGTAAAAGAACTTATATTCTTTCCTCCCCTCTATAGTTCTCCCTTACCTAAACTACAAGCTAGCACGCAACGGCTTTTCCACTGTTGTTGCTTGCTGCTTGCAGGCTCGAAAATCTCTTGAATCAGAAAATCGAAATCAAGGAAAAAAAGAATCCACAAGCCAAGCAAATTTTGAATCATCTCTTTTAAAGCAAGACAAAGATATTGAAGAAGATTTTGTGGGATCAGACATGAAAAAAGATAGAAATAAAAAACAATACAAGAACCATACGGAAGCGGACAAGCCGCTTCCTTTAAGCCGAGAGGGGTTCTTGGCCTCTATTCACACTTACACATCATATGCTTGTGTGGATAGCTGCTGTATGGCACAACGAAGCTTTGCAACTATGCCATTCTTGGCGACGGTGATGTAAACGAGAAGGTGGCAGTCGCTTACCATAAAAAAAAGTTTAGGCTCGTAATAAATTAAAGGTTCCTCTTGCTACTCAGCCTAGAGCCTTGAGCATCCAGATCATTCCATTGGGGAGAAAGCAGGAGTCATCCATATATAGTATAGATGAATAGTACCAGTGGCGTCTAGGATGAAGACGGGGAGTGTATAAATAAGTTGGGCAGCAATGTTTTTATATTCATAGCAGGCTCTTTTTAACTTGTAACAAAGGGGGGCTTTTTCTTTCATGTTTCAAGAAAGATGAGTTTTGGCCTGTTTTAATTTATATATAAATTAAAGACCTATAAATAAAAAAAATTCACTAAACTTATCGGACTAACTTCTCATTAATGTATTGTTTCATTGGGATCCAATCCAAATCACGGTCGTTTCGTTAAGTCGGCAGGTTTTGTCAGTGATTAAATGGAAAGGGAGAGCAGTTCGGGGACGCAGCAACACCTATGATGCAAGGAATAATGGACTTACATCACGATATCTTTTTCCTCCTCATTCTGATTTTGGTTTTCATATCACGGATCTTGGTTCGCGCTTCATGGCATTTCCACTATCAAAAAAATCCAATCCCGTAAAGGATTGTTCATGGAACTACTATCGGGATCCTTCGGACCATATTTCCTAGTATCCAGACTAATACCAATCCAACCCATTTCATGAATAAAATGTGACCAATTAACCAACCAACAAAACTACTTGTTACAAATAACATCTTGTTGTTGCATCGAAACATATAAATGTTGACTAATTTGACCACTTGTATTTGTACGTAGAATCTCTAATTCAAATTGAAATGTACAACGATTCAGTACAGTAGTCAGTACAGTAGATAGTCGATATTCCTTTTCTTAAAACAAAAAATAAAGTCCCTTTTTACTTCTACCTGAGAATTCCCAAAAAATATTCATTTTTTTGTTTTACTTTACGGCGGGTTTTATCTTTATTTATGCGCTCTGCCCGGTGACTAAGAAAGAGATTGGTTTGTGCTTGAATTGAAGTGATGAGGTCGCAAAGAGGGAAGTAGGGCTCCTATTGACTAAAGGTTGGTTCTTCGGTTTCCTTTACTTTAGAATGAATGTCAGGACCCGTCCAGAATTCCTCCCCGGAACCCTAGACAAGCCCTGATCCTAGGGAAATACCACCGAACCTTCCAACGGAAAATCCGGCAGCATCTCCCCTAAGGGTAGGACTAACCAAAAATTACCTGCACTGAAAACACACTTCTATAAACATCCCCTTATTCCTCCCACAATACTACAAATTGATTCCACAAATTTCAGCACTTCAAATAATAACAGCAGCAACCCAGTGCATAAATAATAACTACACATCCAATACAGTATACAGAGCATTATACAGATACATGTGGAATTTATACAATGATAGATAAGAAGTAATACAGGATGGAGAGGAAAAAGGGAAGAAATACTTCTTGAACCTTCGGCAACGAACTGAGACGTTGGGCTCGCCCCGGACAATCAACATCTCCAACCTGGACATAGGGGAACGAAATTTAAGAGCGTGAGATGCTAATCATCTCAGTGAGTGACCCTATCTACTAAACACCTTTAATATTAATAATATAAAAATAAAGAAATTTAATTAATCAATACCGAACAATTAAATAAATAAATAAACAATTGAGGTAACAATTTCTCTCAAAACCCTCACTATTCACTCCGTTGGAAATGTTCCCCTTTTAAAACATTTTCACAAAACACGATATTCGTACTTCCCGAAAACCAAAGGACCAAATAATTTAATAAACAACAAATAAATAAATAAATAAATACCCCAAATATAAATAAACTGCAATAAATTATAATAAATAATTTTGTACTCTTTGGGGTTTGAAATTTCTAACAGAAAAAATTTGTACTTGACGCACCACACCATATACCAGTGATGCTCTCCGATACCCAGCGTCCTGAGCACCGACTGGCGGGGAGATTAAAGAGAGAAACTTGCAAACGGCACTTCGGCGTCCCGACAGTACCGCTGCTGAAACCATCATCCCGGCCAAGGAGGGGGGCGGCTGTGTGCACTATATAAGACTTGCCTGCCCACGGTCCAATGGCAACTCACGGGAAAAATAATAATACTTGCGCGCTGAACCACATATACATATACCAGAACACCAATACTGTGTGAATGCGTCTAAAATAATTATTAAACCAACCGTACCGTTTTCCAAAATTACCATGGGAAATATACCAAATTTGTCACACTTACCATCCCACATATTTTTATTTAACAAACCGGTACGAAAACATCGATAACAAATAAAACCATACCTTTTCTCGTAATACGAGATTCAACAATTGAAATACCGCGGGTATAATTTATAAAATTAAACCACCAACTTAAACAAATATTTGCATAAAATATTTAACCCAATTATGCCCGAAAAATAACACTTAAAACCACGTACGATTATTACTGAAATATACTTTGCTCATGCACAATAAATAAATTAAACCATAATAAAATAATACTCGGGAAATTCTTAGTAACCCAAAATTCCGTTTAGTATCAATGGGTAAAAATATATATAAAATAATATTTTTTTCCCGACTATATTTAAATTCCACCACATGAGCATAATTTCAGATACCAATTTAACAGCAATTAAATATAATTAATTATCCCAAAATATTTATTAAAGGTGGGTCACTCACCTGGAGCACGCAATTAAACCATGATCCACCATGGGATCAATTCCATGACTCACCCGTGCTCCTAGAATAAAATTCACACACAGTCAAATAAATTAATATTTTATTCGGGTAAATAATACCCGGTACTCGGGGGGTCAAACACAAACGTTAACCAAAATAGTCGAATAATATACCGAATCTAAGCTTGAGTGACGAGGATTACAAATCCGGTCTCCATCGACCCCAATTCCGCCGGAGGTGGCCGGAAAGCTTCGGCCGGTTTTCAATTCCTTGTATCTCACAAACCGCTTCGAATTTTTGAGATTGGAGTCCATATTTGAACTCAGAGGACCCAAAATAGGGGGATAAGAGGTTTAATTTGGACTGGACTGGCCGGAAAACACAAGAAAAGAGGAGAGAGAAATTTTTCTGGCCGGCGGCTTCTCCGGCCCGATCGGGGCGCATCCCGCGGCCGGTGACCGTGAAAATTGGCGACCGAGCTCGCCTCCTCCCTCCGCTCATCACTGGCCGGCGCGTGTAGCTTATGGGTGGCCGGAAAATGTGCAGCAGGGAGAGAGAGAGAGACGGGCGGTGGGAAGGAAGAAAGAAAGAAAGAAAGAAGAAGAAGAAGAAGAAGAAGAAGAAGAAGAAGAAGAAGGAGAAGGATCGGGCCCCGTGGCCTTTTTTTCCCACGTGGGGGAAAAGAAAAGAAAAAGAAAAAAATAAAATAAAATAAAAAAAATAATTAAATAATTAAATAATATTAATAATAATATTATTATTTAAAATAATAATAAAATAATTTGATATTACACATGGTTGACATGTGACTTCTCAACATGGTGACACATGGTCACCTTCATTAAGTCACACGTGGCACATCATTACACGTTTAAAAAAAAATAATACGGTGTTTGAAAAACTCTACAGGTCCATAACTTTCAAACCACATGTCCAAATCGGACGTGCCACTAGTCTACGGACTCGTATCGACGAACACTTTACAACCATGCATGAGTCAAAGCTCAACTTTGCATGAATAAAAAGTCAACTCCGGCACCTCTTGGACAGTTTGGACCTCAACTTGTTTTGCTCATAACTTTCAAACCGTAGCTCTGTTTTCAACGTGCTACTAGTCTACGAACTCGTGCCAACGTGTACTTCGTAACAGTACCTCAGTCAACATAGAATTCCAACCAAGTCAAAAAGTCAACTTTTGACCCCTTCGGTCAACGGTCAACAGTCAACCTCAGTCAACGTGCAAAAATTCCGACATGGTTCGGGACGAGGTGTTACAATGAAAGTCGCTATGAAGCCCCTACTACTTACTTTGTTTAATTCAAAAGGCGATTTGATTTTGGTTATTTTAGTAGCATTGGTTCCATTTTTCTTTTTCGCGTTTTATGGCTCGCTTATAGGTGGGTTCGAAAGTTATATCTAGCTCTATGCCGAGCTTTCCTCTACTACTCATTGGAGCTAGCATACGAAATTTCCCATTGAAGGGTTCAACTATCAGGGCGGCCATTGTGAGCGATATTCACTTTCAAGAGTCATCGAGCCTACGCCTATTTCATTACTGCTGTACAAACATCGGATGCTGGATATCTTACACGCAGACTTGTTGAAGTAGTTCAACACATTGTTGTATGTAGAACAGATTGTGGCATCGCCCAAGGTAAGGAAAGAGCAATAGACCAGACCAACCTACAAAAATGAAATGGTCCCTTTGTAACTAGTCATCCATAATATCAAATAAATCATTTTCGTCTTTGGTAAATTTACCAAGGGCTATAGTCATAGTGATCCTCCTATTCAACTACTTCAACCATTTTCGAGCACCTCATAGCATTTTCAAAACGTTAGGGCGAAAGAAGGACAGGGAACCCAACCCAAGTTTCAGAGGCGAGCAGCGAGTTAGCGAAGGAAGGGAAGGCTTAAAGACAGACATTGGTATGCGAGACGAAGTCACATTGATTGAATCGGTTCCAGGTGCGAAGAACCTCGGAGGTGACTGCAATGAGCAAAAATACCACTCATCGGCTTAAACGATGAGTAAACACTCGAACGTGAGAGCAAGGGATCACCCAACAAATGGACGAGCTCCAAGCAAGGAGGGAGGAGAGAGAGGGAAGCAAGAACCATGCTGAATATAAAATACCTCCAATAAATTTATAAACGTGTTTTAAAAGTTGCATCTTTTGGTGGATATATGAAAACTTCTTAAAATGCAAAAATATAATTTCTCCAACTACTTTAATACAGTCATTAATTTTTTAATATATTATAAAATAAGAAGGATCTCTTAGTACAGAGAAAACAACTAAAATATATAAAAGAGGTATTAGCAGCCAAGCCAAGCACACCAAATTTTATTGAGATTGACACATGCACCTTGCACTTTTTTCCTGACATTCTGCACCCAAACTTATTTTTTGCTTGCACCGTCGGTTCATCTGTTAAAAATGCATAACGGAATGATCATGTGTCACGTATTAGCTTGTCAAGCAAGATTAAATCACATAATTTTACAACTTTTAGGCTTTGTTTGAAACTCAAAAAATATGGAGGAAAAAAATTGAGGGGAAAAAAGGGGGGAAAAAAAATACAGGAAATGTTGTTTGATTGTTAATAAAAACATAAGGGAAAAAAATGGATAAATCTAAGTTTTTTGGAAAAATTCTATAGAAAGAAGCTCATCCATTGCTAAAATGGAGTTTTACTTTTTTAAAATATTAGTTAGAGAGAGAGGAGACAGATAGAGAAAGTTACAAAGGAAAAGAGAGTACACCAAAAAAAAAAAAAAAGAAAAAAAAACAGAGGATAGAGACAGAGAAAGAGGAGTGAAATTACTTGATTTAACCTTGCTTCATGAGCACGTGCATCATCCATGATCATTTCATTATGCATTTTTAACAGACAAGCCAACGGTGCAAACAGAAAAGAAGTTTGGAGTGCAGAATATCAGGAAAAAAAAAAATTTAGGATGTAATGTGTCAACCTTGATAAAATTTGAGATACTTGGTTGACAGTATCACTATATAAAAAAATCAATTGTCAATTAATAATCTTTATATTTTTTTAACCTTGTTTCCCAATTTAATTTTAATTTGTAAAAATGATAAATAACTAAGAGGGTGTTGATCAGCAACGCAAGTTGAGGTTGATCAGCAGCCTGAATGGGGTTGATGAGGAATAGCTTTGAATATTTGATGGAACAGAAATTCTGGTTTGGAGATCTTCAGGAAAATATGTAGCCTATGGAGGATTGTGGCAGGGTGATCCATTATCTCCCAATTAATATTTTGGTTCTTGATGCTTTTGTTGGAGAAAAGCCAAGAATTTTCACAGATTGAGAATTATTTTATTTTATTTTATTTATTTGTTTATTTTTTGGTGTAGGGATATAATTGAGGCTTTCCGTTTTGCTGATTTCTCAAACTGTTGCCAGAAATCTTGCTAATGGGAAACCAGAATTTGAAACTTTTTTTTGTTTAAAGGGAAGATAGGAATTTTTCCAGCTGATTTTTGAGTTGGCGAAGTGGTGGTGGCCGAATTATGGGTCATTTGCATTTAAAATATAGATTGAACAATTTAAATCTAAATTGTGATTTTTCTGTAATTTACTTTTTACTTTGGGTCTGTCATTAGCTTGGGATAAAGGAATTCGAATTGTCACTTCAAAATTAGAAAAAAAAAAAAAAAAAAAGAATTTTGGTTAACTTTAATGCTTGGGAAATTCATTGTGTATAATAGACAAATAAGATGGTTAAATAATCAACAATTTCCCTTAAAAAAAGGAAAAAAAAAATATGAAAAGTGATCAACAATTATTTTTATTCTTAAATAAAGAAAAAAGAAAAAGAAGAAGATAAACATACAATTATATAATAAGTAATGTAAAGTTCAACTAAAAGCCTATACCCGGCAGGAAAAAAATAAATAAAAAGAAAAAAAAAAGTTTCTTGGACTTTTATGCTATAACAATGCTGTAAGATTGTTAGGCGCATTCAAAATAATAATGATTTCTTTTTTTTGCACTTTTTTTTTTTTTTTTTGTGGGAGATGGTCAATAATATGTTCAGTCTTGAATTGAGAAAAAAAGAAAAATGTTTAATTGTGTAACTATAAACTATATCAATGCATTCTCAGAGACTATAAAAAAAAAAAAAAAAAAAAAAAAAAAAAAAAAAAAAAAAACCAACACAAGCACTAGTGGATATTAAATTAAGGAAAATAAAGAAAGTCCAATTAATTAAATATGGCTTGTTGGAAAATAAAATGAAGAGATTAAATAGTAATACTAAATAAGTTTTTTAGTTTCTTTTACATATGGTCTTAATAGTATCAATTTATTTTTTAAACAAGTATAAATTAGTCAATTAAAAAACTAAAGTATACAAATTTCATGAGGATTTTTTTAATTTAGTCAATCAAAAAACTAGAGTTGAAGTATACAAATTTCATAAGCGTTTTTTGAATTTTTTTTTTAGTGAGAATATGAAAATATTTCTTAAAGTACAATACATATAACTTCCCAAACTACATATATATATATATATATATATATATATATATATATAATGCTCTTTGAAGATTGTCAAGTAATTAAAATAAAATACAATTTTCTCGTTTCTATTTTTGAATTAATATATTTTGACTTTTTCTAATCATTTATTATAAATAGCCAAAGTCAGTTTTCTAGAACGGCATTAATTTCCTGCCTAGTTTTCTGTTGGCTCTGTTTTCCGTCGTCCCTTAGTTCTCTGCCAAACACTCATCCTACTCCAGTAAGTAAAGTGTTAACAATTTTTTCTTTTTACATTTACAGTTAAGAAGTTTGAACTCAAAGTTATTGTTTGAAAAGGAAAAGACTTTATTTATTTGATACACTTTTTGTGAGGTATTCAATGTAGAGTGCGCTAAGATATCAAAATGGGAGACCAATTCATACCAAATGAGAACATTTATTTATTCTGAAAATGTTTTTTACAAAGGTCAAAGGACAAAGCGTGAACAAGGTCAAGCTCGATTGGCCATTTTAGTTCAAAAAGTAAAGATGCTGAATCTATCTCGCTCTTGATTTGAACAGCTTTTAAGCTATGCCTCCAACAACTGATTTCACTACAGCTGCAACATTTCTTTACATCTTGTTCACGAGTCTCCTTCAATCTTTTACCTGGCCACTGATATATTTTAATAAATTAGTAAACACTTTATGAACAACATATATGAACAATCAATCTCTTATCAAGTTGTTTGTACATAAAAAGTCAAAGGCTCATATCAGATTGATCTAAGAGCTCTAAAGCAAGAATGATCTTCACATGGAGGTAGGTGCCTCTGTGACTTCATCGAGATCTTTCTTAGAGAAAGAGTTACCAGCTAGAGAATATTTGGACGAGAAGCCCAAAACAATCCTTCTACAAGAGAAGTATGATTAAACTCTGCAGAATTACAATTTGTCTTTATCTTCAGATTCTATAGATCATAAACTAGAACCATGGCATGATTTTCTATTTCTTCCAGGACAAACAAAATCTGCACAAATGAAAGAACATATATAATAAGGAGGGAAAAAAGAAAAAAAAGAAAAAAACTAATCAGAACAAAATGAAATGAGTGCAAATAGAGTTAAGATGTGTAATTGATGGATATCACTTTCCTCACTTTCCAGCAAAACATCAACAATGACATTCAAAACAATCTTCATTTGCTTAAGCTTTTCTAGATGGTGTCTCAATGCCAGGATATCAAGCTTTCGGAAATTGCTTCTAATGGAGAATTGAAAAGTAGCTTCCTTTAAACCTAAACCATTCAATGAATAATAGGGTGCATTGAACCAATGACTTTTAAACTTGAAAGTGTTCTAGATTTGTGATGTTAATATTGACCTTCAATGGGTTCTTAGCTTGCCAATCAATTTTATCGGCTTAAATCTCTTGCTTGAAATCTACATTCTCTTTTGAATGTTGCTGTAGTTGTCCACTACAAAAGCATCAATGCTAGGAAATTTAAAGAGGCAAGTATTGAAGCAACTCTGCTGAGATTTCAGCCTCATGAAAGGTTATACTCTTTCAATTTGGATGATGAGTTGGGATTAGTATGTCTTCATTAATGTTGGATACAAACTTATACTCATTATACACAAAACTTTGGCTAATTGGTCTAACATGAATCTTACCATTTTGAGTAGTGCTGCCAATCAGAACCCTAACAATGTCTTTAGAAAGTAGGTTAAGCTCTCGAAAAGACGAAGAGTGAACTTCTGACAAGAGAGCAACCAAAAATGAACTTTTGAAACAAGTACTCATAATGAATGATAACATCGTTCATATGCAACTCCTTGAGAGAAATGAGCATTTTTATGGGGTTATTGTTCTTATCCAACGGTGGAGAGAAACTGCAATTTGTTTGCTTTAACACGGTTAAGGATTTCGCAGCAGAGAAGATTTCACGAGGAATTGTGAACTTAAATCAATCTCATAGGCATTGTTCTCTATGTTTTTGTTTTTTTTGTTTGTTTTTTTTTTTCAACTTATTAAAATCAGACAAATATGGTTCCCAACTAATATTCCCAATCATTGAAACCCTCAAATTTTGAATACTTTTATTTTGTTCCATAAGTCTCATACGAGTTTCTTCCACATATTGCATGCAAAACCATTCACAATCTATTTGATATCAATTTCTTCAAAACTCTTTAAATCTGATTGCTCTAAAGCTTCCATGAACGAAGACATTGTTTCTTCTCAACCAAAATCAACAGCTAGAAATGAAGAACATACATTGTTCCATTTCTTGGAGAGGATAATAGTTCTAACAACATCTTCCATGAGGAGCGTTGAAAGAATTCGATGAACAATGGATCGAAGCAGCTGAGATATTCGATCAGCCATATTTTTTTTTCCAGAGTGGTGGCAATCTTGGAATTGATTTAACTAGCTAGCTGGATATTTGTATTCTATTCTATATATGCAAAATTCTTCTTCATTGTTGGTTTTGGCGTGTAAGACTAAGAAAAGGAGTTAAATCCCTAATAAATCCTTAATTAGGATTTTTTTATATTCTCCAAGTACTGTAATCTTGCACACTCACAAGTGGGTAAATCCTACACGTAGATTCCTGATGTTTGTGAGAGAGGGGTGTTGGAAATGACTTGTTTCGAATAGCGTATTCTTGCACTCACAAACAGATAGATCCTATGTGTACACTTTGCATGTGCTTGTGAGAGAGGGGTACTGGAAAAACTTTTTGATACTTCAAAAGTAACTTATTCCCACTCCCACAAATAGACGTACATTTTTGAATTTTGATACTCAAATTAACGTATTCCCACACTCACTAGCATGTGTAAATTCATATAATGGAAGAATTGTAGACATTTTTTCAAGGGGTTTCTAAGGAGAGGATCAATAAAACTAGCTTTACTTGGATAGTCGCTGTTTGTTAACTAGCTACTTTGAAAACCATTGTTTGTTGCCAAATAAAACTTTTAAATTATGATAATAGTGATTCCATAATTGAAAATCAAAAGCTAGCATGATGATTGTCAATTGATTTTGTTTAAAATTAAACATTTGTATAAGAAAATCCATATTTTCTACATAACAGTGATAATCATTGATAGTGATAAATAATATTAATATGGTGACCCAACTGAATTGAGTTCTAAGAATGTGCATGAAAACATGTAAGCATTTGAATACATAATCAATGCATTTTTTCTACGTCTATTTCTAACCTGTCAATGAACCATTAATTGTTCAAAAAAAAAAAAAAGAAAAAAAGAAGCAGTAATTATATTCTAAATTATATATATTAATGTAATATATTTAATTGAAGTAAACTGTTTCCGAGTTAATATAAGAAGACAATGAATTATCTCCTTTCACATAAAATGCCAATATTTATAATCGAAATCAAAGGGTTATAGCATTAGAAAAAATGTCCAATATATATATTTTTTTTGTCCAGCAACAAGTTTTTCAAAAATTATCTGTATAAAATATATAGCTAGCAGTACTATTATGGATTCATACAATTTGCTTAGTAACATACAATTAAATCCATATTCATATTCTGTTTAGATCCATGTCCTAAGTCATGTAACAAGAATTTTATACCGTCTCATCTCATGGTGCACTGAGACACTCATACATAACATTAATAAGATACATACTCCACAACATTGGCATCTAATTTATTTATAGAGTTAATGCTTTTTTATGATACCAATTTTTCTCTCCATAGTAAGCTTACCTGCATATATATTTGCACAAAACAAAAATTAGTGTAAAATTTGATTCTTTGAATTCATATTCAATTTAGATATATTTTTATTAAAAGCTGACCAAGAATAATGAATGTTTTTGCACGCAAGTAATATTGAAAGAAATATTAAAGGAATTATATATATATATATATATATAGATTGATAATGAAAAATAGAAGGTAATTATATATAGAGAGAAATATAATTACCCAAGATGGAGTATCTTCTTGTCTGGTTGAGAGAAGGCAGTTGAACCCTCAATTAAATTTGGATTAAAGAAATTTCGAGAAGCCAGTGCATGGATCGCATTCAGCTCTTGACCAGAAACCATGTTTGTTTGTTGAAGCCTCTCAATTTCAGTAATCTATAGTAGGTCAAAATATAAAATGAAATTACTGAATGTACAATTTTTAAATTGTAATTAGTTAAATACATATAGGGAAATGGAAATGCTAAACATGTTTGATGTTTTTGGAAGAAGTATATAACATATCCTTTTATTTAAACTCAGCATTATAAATTTAAAACCCAAATGATGTACTAAAGGTCCAAGACATAGCTGTGGAGTTTGTATTTAAAAAACTAAGGGCAGTTGGTAAAGTTTTGTAAAATAATTCTTTATAAAACCGTGCTGTAAAATGAAAATGAAAAATTGAAAGCGTAGAATTTAAGAATTTAAAAATGTTAATAATATTTTCCATCTAGATTTTGAGGAAAAATCCTAGGCGCAAGCCCAACAGCAAAGTTATTAAGAATGTTTTGGGCTCCCTTTGGACTTGGGCCTTTTTAGCCAGTTTTAATGAATTTGAGGTACGTTGTCCATCCAATTAGTCTTCTTCTTCTTCTTTTCTCTCTCTCTCTTTTTTTTTTTCTTTTTTTTCCCCCTTAAAAAAATTTTTATTATTATTTTTTTGGTTTTTATAATGGTTGTTTCAGATAATTTTGTTTCATATATATCAAATCAATTACGCCAAAAAAGAAAAACACATTCAATACCAAATCAATAACCTGATTTAGTGCTCAATAAAAACTAAAAATTTCGCAAACATTATGGTTTGCTTTTAGTACTAGAAATGTTCACCTTAGTTCGTAGGCACACATTCTCGTTTTCCAGCTCAATCTCCTACAAGAAAATTAATGTTCAAAAATTAAATTAGATTTTTTTTTTTTGGGTAGAAAAATTAAATTACTCATAAATTAGAGGTTCTTTCTTTCATTTTTAAGGGATATTTATGACATTTTACGTCAATGTAAATTTTTTTGTGATTTACGATGAATAGTGACATGTGATCATTTGGGAAAAAGTATAATTAACTCTTTGAAAATGAAGAAAAATATAGAGGGAATGTAGTGAATCTATAAGATATAAGATATAGGGAATTACCCTTTTCTGCAAGTATTCAATTTCTGCAAGTAACATTTCATGCTATTGAAACCAAAAAAGGGGGAAAAAAAGAAAAAAAAAAACAACAACGACAAAATGAAGAATGTCAATTAAGAGAGAAAGGGAAAAAGCATAAATATATATGGCTATTATAAGTTCAAGATATCGTAAAATCTTGTATACATGCTTTGTATAATTGAATGAAAAGTGTCTACATTAAACATGTTGAAGTTTTTAAACATGCGTGTAGAAGTATGTCTATCTCTCTGCGCACACACACAGATATATAATAAGTTTCAAGTCAGAAAGATATCTAAAAATTTTAAAATGTGGGTTGGCTATATACATGGCCTTCGATTTTGCTCAATTGGATTGGGATTTATTTTTTAATCACATTATCCAAAGATTTAGTAATTTAGTTCGCATTCTAAGAACTATGATATTATCCTAATATATATATATAAAATAATTATATATTGGTGAACCAAGTGCATATTCAGGTCTTGATACCCATTTCAAATGGTATTAAATTTGGTTGAATATTTGTCATCGAATTCATATATATATGGATGTCAAATTCTTTTACCTTCTTGGACCTGATTCTTGTAATGCCTCTTTCTAGCCTGTTCTCCAACTGCTTTAGTTCTTTCACTGTGAGGGAGCTTAAGGAATCTCCCATCAAGTTCCTACAAGACAAAAACACAAATTCCTCAAATTAATTAACATCATATATATATATATATATGTATTACATTAATTTTGTTGAGGATTCTTATTATGCAAATTGATTTTAAAAAAATGGAAACATTAACAGTGAGAATACCTGTTGGAATTCTGTAGCATTTGTATTTGTTGTCTCAGCTTTGCCGACTCTTGTTGATAATACTGTTAGATTGTATGTAAGTTAATGTAGCCAAACAGAAACAGAAAATTTGTTAGCTGCTACTTGCTATAGATGATCGATCGAGGCACGCAAAGGCTTTGGATTGGCTACAACATGGTTATTTATTTTTATCTTTCTTAATTTTTTTCTCTCAAAATGTTAATTACACCCTTCGGAAAGGTATGAAGGCACAAAAATATAATTACTAATATGATATTTACAAAACAAATATATAATTACTAATATGAGAAATATACAAAAGTGTAAATATATATGTGCATGTGTGTGTGTCATGATCACTATTACTAGAGTAGAAAGTCTATATATTAACGTTTAAAAAATTAACAGGATGAGCTTTTAGTATATGCTTATGATTATTAAGTTACCTGCGCGTTTATTTCTGTAATGGAAGTTGTATTTGAGCTGTCTGAGCATGCTTTCTTGTACCTCTCTATGGTTGATCTTATACTATATATGCATGCCAAAACAACAATAATATTAAGTCAAGATAATTGAAATCTTTGCATTTTCAACCACTATCATACAGGATGATTTTCCATGCAAATGGAAGTACACACACACACACACACATATGTTATATACTTATCCTTCAAAAAATAATAATGCACAGAAATAATGAGAGACATGAATATAGTAAGAAACATGCTGATTTGACATCTATAAATGATACATTCTAATAAATGATTAAAAAATAAAAATTTAATTTGAAAAAAATAGCAACCCTTAACATTTTTTATATTACTATGTATTTTATTATAATTAAAAATATATTGTTTAGAAGATTAAAGATGGTCTCTTGGAAACGATTTTCAAATTAGAATTGGACAGACATGATGAGGTAGTAAGTAATAAGGATATTATTTCTCAACTAAATTTTTAGTTTTAAATTATTTGCTAAGATGTCGTTATAGCATTTATATTATGATAAACATAATTTTCAACATAATTTGGAAATACTTTACGGTCCCAATAACATGTATACACACATATATTATCTATGTACATAAGCTACTTAAACAAATACATTATCAAGAATGATTATTAAGTACCATACTTTTAATTGATGCAGTAACTTTGATTTTTATCATTTCATTCTAACCTAGAAATGCAAATTCATGTTCTAGAATAATGCTGTATTTTCTCAAATTAATAAAAAAAAACCTACAAATTTAATGGAGGGAAAATTTTTTCCTAATCTCATAATGACCTGTATTATTGATTTATATGTTTTTATTGGAAGTACTGTAATTAATGGTCTATAGTCTTTTTTTTTTTTTTTCTTTTTTGGGGAATAATTAATGGTCTATAGCTAGTGAAACGGGTGAGAAACCAAACATTTTGAGTGGGAAATAGAAAACCTCGAATGATGAATCAAAGCCTGTAATGGAAGCACGATGGGACATGAATCAGATAGATTGACATGCAATATATTACCTTGGATGATCATATGGATATTTATACGGAAACCACCATGGACTGTCTCAATACCCATCCATTTTTTCTTGTTCAAACCAATCAATTATAGCCCTATTCCACTGCCCCCTAAGGCCTCCTAAATAAATACTCTCTCTCTCTCTCTCTCTCTGAAACATAAAATTTCTAGAACATTTAAATTCCTTTCTTATTTTAATTGTCAATGAATTTATACTAAATTTACCAGGAAATGAAAACAGCTAACAAAATTATTAATAATTAAAGGAGGGTTTATGGAAAAATATCATAAAGTGATGTAAATTCTAAATCGGCTTCTCTTAGAACTGTTCCACATACACAAGATTTCAAACTCTTATATTTAATCCATTTAATTTGTCAGTAAAATTAATGAGGGGAACAAAAAAATTGAGAAATACGGTTTCCATTCCCAAAGGATTAATTGGTTTAAATTGGTGTGAGAGAGCACTACCCCATGCAAAAATAAACATGGTATCAAAGGAAACCTCATTATAAAATATTATATAAATATATAATATCCATAGAGCCACCAGTTAAGTTTGAGCTTAGTAAATTTATTTTCCCTCTTTTGCATTCAAATATGTATATATAGTTTTTCTTTAATTTGTTTTCAATATTTTGGTTGTCAATTACTTGTGTTTTTTTTTTTTTTTTGGTTTGTATATAACAATAAGTAACCAAACCCAACTAGCTAGAAAAAGTTCAAACCTAACTTTCACACACAGAGAGTGAAGAATCCATTAATGGAACAAACACCTGCATACTAGTACCCCCTGAGATTTGAACCGCAAAAGATGGAAAAAGTACTACAGAGAAACGCAATAGAGCACCTTATTGGGACCCACCCACCAAAATTAATAACCCAAAACAAAAATACTGGTAGCATATATTGGAAATAATGAAGAAAATATATATATATATATATACACACACACATTATATATGTAAATATGGAGGTCAAAATCAAATGCTTTGCACAGAAAGGTACAATGAAAACCCTAGAAGCAGGAAGTCGTTGGTCCAATTATGAAAATGGAAGTCCTAGAAGAATGCGGTGCTTCACTTTTTTAGCAGAGAAAAGTAGAAACAAAAAAACCCCCCACCCAGTAGTCAAAACCAAACTTTTAAGACTTATATTAAGAAAGAAAAAAAGAAAATAAATTAAAGAGGAGGTTGAGAAGCTTTGTAAGCTATAAAAATGAAAGAGAAAGATGATGAACACCCTTGTGCAAAGAGATAATATTAATATTGGCAGAGACAAATTATTGAAAAGGGAAAGAATGGGGACTACAAACTATGTGTAGTAGTACTAGTGTTATAAATTATTTTTTATTTATGCATCGCGGATTCTCATACATATTATAAAGCACTGAAAATAATGAAAGATTGCATGAAAATAAACCAGCATCCAAAGATTCTTTTCAGATAAAGTATGTCTAAATTCATGAAAAAAACTGCTGTTTGATCTGAACCTTTTTTTTTTTTTGGGGGCTTATGATCAATATATAAATGTATCTATATATTGTATGTATCTGTTTCATGCACATATGTATATAACATCACAGACAGCATCATAACATTCGTTACATGCATTAATGCAAGCTGAGGAAAGTATTTGTGTCTACTTCATTCTTCTTATATATATATATACACTTTTTTTTTTTTTTTTATGTAGTTTTAGTTTTCTTGGATCAATGGATATTTTTTATGTGATCCTTCATATAAATATGGGATAAATTGGATAAAAAAATATTCGATTTATTATAGTGGTTTTGAGATTTTATTCAGTAAAGAATTAATTAATCATTAGTTTTAAACTATGCTATTTTATAATATTGCCTAGCCGGTAATTGAAGGAAATGAATATCTATGGCATTTTTTGGAAAGAAAATATCAATGGTTTTCATCCATATATTAATTTTAGGTAATTGATAACAAAAGTAGTTCTATATCGTGATAAATAGACCTAATCCATATATAAGAAAAATGTTATAATATATATTCACACTCCTATAATGATTTTTCTACTATCTTCAGTTCATTGTGAATAATAATTAATTAATATACTAAAATGAAATTTTTACATTCTCAAAGATTGGTTTATTAGTGGTTGCAAAACTAGCTAGTTGCTAATTAGTGCAATTATTTATTATTATTATTATTTGTCAAACGGTTTGCTACTGGACTCATCATCTAACAAAACTAGTTCTTTAAAAAAAAGGTTGTTCGCATGCTAATACAAAAACTTTTAATATATATAAAGACAAAGAAAGAAATTGTAAGATTTAGCTTATTAATCATCTTAATATGACAAAGAGACTTATTAATTTAACATGACTTAATAGTTTCATAAATTAGTTCTTTGACAAAATTAGATTGACCATTGAATTAGGTAGTAGTAGCTTTTACCGAACTTTAATATGCCAATTAATTTTGACTGCAAGGAAATATAGGAAGAATTATTACAAATTCCACATCTATTACAAATGAACAAAGCTTCTTTATGGACGTTTTTTTATGTAAAATAATAAAGTATGTATATAATTTAATTTCCATTTCTATATACATGCATATACATATATATATATATATATATATGCTGATTAATTAAGTACAAACAACAGAGACAAACTACAAATAACCAAACTGTCCTTAAGAAATCCCAAATTCTTAGCTTATTAATGAATAATTCAGCCCATTGGGCATGTTTTTACCTCCTATTATATTATAATATATATAGTCTGACTGTTTTAAAATTATACGTGATAAATTTAACACATTATATCTTGATCTCCCCTGTTCATATAGATTCTCTTTTTATCTTTTATTTGTTATTATTTTTTTTTAACAAAAATGGTTCTTTTTAGTGTTGACTTTTTATATAAAAGTTCATACAATATGATCTCGGGTTCTAAAATGCCCATCAGTTTTTCCAAAGCCTAAAAGAAAACGTCATATCTGAAAAGCACTACACAAACAATTCAAAAGATGAAGAGAGCAATGGGGAAAAAAAAGTAAAGAAAGGTCAACAATAGAGCAAACTTATTATAATTTCATATATAAAACTTTCTTTTTCTTCTTCTTCTTAGTTATTTATTTATTTTATATGAGAAAAAAAAAAGGGTTTTCAATATGGGACTTTAGTTTCATGTTTAAACCATCAAATGCAAAAAATATAATCATCATGAACACTGAATTTAGTCCTTCAACATATATATGGAAATATGTAAAACCAAACATAGACAAAAGAAGCAAATATGTAAAAAGAAAATGATTGGAAACGAGGAGGAAACTTTACTTGTTATTTGCGTACTCGTAGAGACGGCCCCGACTGGAGAAGACAATGAGGGCAACTTCTGCATCACAGAGCACAGATAGCTCATAAGCTTTCTTCAGCAGTCCATTTCTTCTCTTACAGAAAGTCACTTGACGATTGGTTGTGTTCTCTATCCTCTTTATCTCTATCTTTCCTCTTCCCATATTAATTTGCACTGCCTTCTCTGATAAGATATCTAAAACTCCAACCAAAAACGGAAAAACAAATATTTCACATTTCTTGAAAACATATCTTTCCTGCTTCCATAAATACAGATAGAAGTATTTCTTTTGAGTTATAAATATATAGGATATATAATTTTTCAAAGCTATATATATATATATATATCTAGTAGATCCCCTCAATATGATGTCTGTAGGAAAAAGGGATAAAGGAAAAAAAAAGTAAAAAAAAATTAAATTTATTAGAGGAGTTTGGAAATCTGCACAAAAGAAATACAAAATATTCAAAAGGAAATATATTTAGGGGATGCAATAATAATTTTAGTATATATGTATAGGAGGGTGTAAAAATCTCCATTAATTCAGTTTTTTGCTGTCAAGGAGGTGGGGAAGATAATTATGTTTTCTGGAAGATTTTATTAGCAAACACAGAAATGGAGTATGATCAATAAAATACCAGATATCGAAAACCGTACTAAAAGGGAAAAGGAAATTAAATGGGACAGAAATTAAAGAACAGCCAAAAAAAGATCTAAAGGAAACTAGATCATATAGAGAAATTGATTAACTAAATTAATATGTAACACAAAAATTTTCCTCCATGCCAGTCTCTCTTTGATTTGGTAGATTAATTACTGGTCTTTACAGTGATTTTGATAGATCATTTTCTAAACCCCAGAAAAACGTTAAGAAAAAGTTATGTCATTTCAGCTCAAGAAAGTGTTTTTTGAAAACCGAATTGTGTGCGTTCCAAATCAACGTAAAAGTGGGGCAAGAAAAAATTTTAATGGAAAAAACCCAAACAAGATCTATATACAAAATGATGAAACATATATATATATATATATATATATATATTTTAAAAAATTGAAAGCTCCATTAAAGACGCAAAGAAACCAAGTAAAAAAAAGAAAAAGAAAAAAAAAGAAGAATAAGAAGAACAGTGATGTCAGTGATTTAAGAAAATCTAGTATGGGTATTCTTAAAGAGAAAAGAATAATGGAAGAGCAAAGCTTGCAATTGGATATTCACTTTTTTTTTTTTTTTTTTTGGGGGGGGGGGGGGGGGGGGGTTATATTTAGCTCAAATCAGCTCAAGAAAACTGAAAGTGAAACAATGATAAGAAAATCTAAACTAGTCGTTCCATTTCCAAACAAAAACAAACCCCATAACTTGATTGGAAAAAAAAAAAAAAGCTAGCAAGATGATTGATGAAAAAAGAAGAAAAGTCTGAAATTTGAAGCAAAAAAATCATGAACACAAAACCCCATAACTTGTTTCCAAATGAAAAAAAAAGGGAAATAAATGATGGCAAAAACATGGGAAATTAATTGGAGCGTACTTGGAAAAAAAAAAAAAAAGGAAAAACAAAAACAAAATAGATCTCCCAAGGATAGGAGAAAAAAAAAAAAAAAAAAAAAAAAAAAGAGAAGAAGAAGAGATTCTGTTGTCTCTGGCAAACAGATCTAAGATTGACTGCACTGCTACACCCATTTTCCTATTTCTATGATCAGAGAGAAAGAGGGTGTCTTTGAAACGAAGCAAAAACATTATTACTAGTAGTTTTTTCCCTAGAAAAATCTCTGCAACCAAACATTTTCTTTAAAAAGATCAAAACCACACACACACACACAGACCTTGGCTTTGGCTTCCACTCCGGCAAAACTTCAGCTTTCGGAAAAAAGAATTTTCTAACCCCCAAAGAAAGCCAATTTTTTTTTTTTATACCCTACTTCTACTTCTCTCTACACCATTTATAGCTTTTTTATTTATTTGTTTATTTATTTTAATCTTTGAATGAGTGAAAGAGAGAGAAAGAGAGAGAGAAAGAAAAAGACTCTGAAGGAAGCCAAAGGAAGAAAGTAGCTAGGCTAGGGAGAGAGAGTGGTTTTTTTCCAAAAACACCATGCAAGACGTTTTAGTTTTAGCTAAATCAAACAGCTTTGCAGGTCGGAATTCCTCCCCTATACTGCAATTTCTCTTCGCTTGTAATTGCTCATCGAGGTCTTGTGAAATTACCAATTTGCCCTGGAAATTTTCTATCTTATTATGCGCCATGCATCTAATGGTCATGTGTTAGCGACTTGTTGTCAACGTGTGTTGTGAGTATGTATTTATACACAAACAATTTGAGTTTTGCAGACTAGGATTTGGTGCCTTCCACGTACTAATGCACTACATGTTACACACACACACACACCAAAACAAAAAAAAAAAAAAAAAAAAAAAAATGTTATGTTGGAAAAAAAAAATGACCATTTTGATGTCTTATGTTCTTATAAGTGTTCAATGTATAGTATTGTTATTTGTCAACAATCATGGTAGAATCTGTCACTGATAAAAAAAAAAAAAATGATTGCATTTGAATTCAAAAACCTATATTGAAAAAAATGATTACATATGTAGTATCGATTTCTGTTCATTAACTGTGCATGTTAACAACTAACAAATAATAGTTTTATTTTTAGTTAGCCGGTATCACATCTATTAAACACGCAATATTGCATGCTAATTAAATTTGTATGTATGAATGCATTGTATGTATGTATGCATGCATACATGCATGCATGTATAGTGTTGACTTCTATAAAAATTTGTCCTTCGAATCTTCCCCATACCCCTAATTTTGCCTATATAATTTTATTTTATTTATCTTTTTAGCCTTTATACATATATATATATATATATATATATATATATTCAGCTACTAATGACTAGTGGCTAGTTGCCGAAGAAAATTGTTCTAAATTTGCTATGCGCTAAAAATCGGTTGATAATTTAGGCCCTAATTTTCTTTACCCCTTGGAAGACTTAAAGTAGCAAATGTAAAGCATATGAGAAACTTGTGTCAGAGGATTAAAAGGTAAATTAAGTGCAATAAAATTTTTCCAGGAAGTTTGCAATTTAGAGATTATTAAAGGAAGATTTTGGATAAATATAGGACAGTAAAAAAAGATGGATTATAAAATGAAAATCGTTTACGCTATATATTTAAGCGTTGTTTAGTCAATAGAAATATAACTAAACAAATACATGTTAGCTAGAAGATGGAAATTTTTTAGTCCCCATGATGAACTCAATCTTTTTCCAAATCTATAGTTGAGTAAATTTTTATCTGTATGCATGAACAAGATTAGACATGTTTCCAAGACTATAGAAGTACTATACTATTGATTTAAAGGGCAAATTACATACACTTTGGTTTTACTCTTTGTTTTGTAAGATTGATTAGTCATTTACGATGATTCTAATTCCGACTTCAAAAATATCAACTAATTTTAGACTTGATATTAGTGTCACGTTAACTATTGAGAGAAGTAGTCTTAGCTTTTAAGACCAAGCATGCGTGCATTTTAAGTAGAAAAAGTTATACATATATATAAATATATACATTTTTTATTTAATAGAGTATATAACTCACTTTATACTGTATGAAACTTATTTATTATGCATATATCTTAGACTTCCTCATTCAATATAAGCAACAATTTTTATTAGAGCTTGCGAAAAGTGTCAAAAGGTTAAATTTACATTATTTAAAAAATAGATTTACATTCAATGAAATATGTTTATTAAAGAAAGGTTAATGAAAATTTTGTTGAATAATTTGTAAAGTGGTAAAATTGTCACTATATTAGTTTTTATGAGGTGGAGCTATTAGTTTTAAAGTAAAGATTTCGATAATAATTTTTAAATTTGCTTTAAAAATAAAAGAAAGAAAGAGAGAAAACTGGCCATCCCAATCAAGCATATAATTTAACAAATTATGATAGAAATCATTACTTTAGCCCTAACAATTTTTGTTAAGTCTAACCTTAGTTTTTTTTTTTGAATAATAAAAACTATGACCATTAAATTAACTTGAGATTGACATTGCAAATGAAGAGAAAATAACAACTTTCCCATCAGGCTTTCGTAAATAGATAATAATTTTCATAATTATTTTTTCATTAGGTGAGTCTGCATCTCCTCATCATTTGAGTTGAGCATTTCCATCATCAGTGACACTATAATTAAAACTAGACATGTTACAGTTAATATCTTTATCATATTGAAATTTGATTTATCCCCAGCCTAGTGGTAAAAGTTATTATTTGTCTGTTACTTTGGATGATAATCCAAGTATGGATTCTTCCATCTCTAATATCAAAAAAGGAAAAAAAAGGGAAATTGATTTTAAGTTATAACAGCAGCAATTATCTTGAGCAATTATATGAATAAATTAATTTCAGCCTTATCAATAGCAATCATATTCACCATTTCAGTAGCTTAAGCAAGTGTAAATTCATGGTTACCATTTCATAAAGAGCCTATCAATAGTAAAAATGGATGAAAATGAATGTAAATTGCAAACAACATATATGCTAAATAATAAATATAATACGCATATGAACAATTTTCTAAATTAAAGCCTTAAGCCTATAAGTTTTCTGGCTAGTTAATTACCTTCCATATTATATGCACCACAGTGTGAATTTTGAATATCTAGATTGTGAAGAGTTGATACAAAATATTCTTTTTCTCAAGGTTAATGTTGAAGATATAAAAGAAACCCAAAACTTAAAGCACTCTCAAACAAAAACCATATTTATCAACATTTCAAAACTAGTTTTCACTTCTTGTTTTACTCATTACGAGGTTTACTAACAATTATCCAATTACATTCTTCACTTCGATTTAAAAAATATGCAAAATTCCTTTATAAATCTTTAATGATGTAAAAGTGGCATTTTCCGGAATTTTGCATGAGGCCTTCTCATTATATGAAACCAACAAATTTGACATTTGGGGAAAATTTCCACATCCATTGAACTTTGGTTCTCATCATGACCTTTAGAAGTGCTGTCTTGAAATGCAAGCCGGATTACTGAGAGACTTTTAAGTTGTAATCAATTGTTTGCAGTTATTTTTAAAAAGGACCAAAACGAACTTAATTTAATAATTAATAATTAATCAAGATGGTAATTAATAATCATGAGTGGTTCTGTGATTGATCATACCTTTCTTTAAAATTCTCTCGTCCCTTAATTTAACTATAATACATATATTATGTCCCAAAAAATGTTCCGAAAAATGAATTTCAAGACCTCACGTATAATTATAACACCAAGAATAGAAACTCACACTTTCCTAGATAAATTACAGAATAATAAAGAAACCCAAGAACAGAAAATGTTAAGCATTTTTTATTTTTTTTATTTTATATAAATCAAATCTAAGTTTTTAGATTTGATGATAGTGTAGTTTGGTGAGACCAACCGACCAAACATGAATTGTTGATAAAATTTGTGTCCTATAGCTCATGCAACTGGGCTTTCAAAAAAGCAAGCAAAATTAGAAAGTGAAAAAGATATATTGAATTTGTGCAACTAATCCATTTATAACCCATCACTATCAATCTTTTTCTTTATATCAAAACTGATATGTGGGTCTTTCACTTAAATTTTGCTTAAGGTTTTTCTCTATCTCAGGACCACACTTTGAGTCTTTGAAATATTATTCAATTCAATTTAATATGAGGTGTTCGGAATATTTGCTAGAGATGGTAAACGGATCCCCACCAACATGTTGTTATTAATATGTGAACTTCTACTAGAAATAGAAGAGCCTTCTTGGGTGGTACAAAAAGCTTAATCGTTTCCCATTTTCTTTTTGCCAATTAGTTCTCACTGTTGCTTCGAGCTAATTCATTATGTGGTTGACGATTTTTTTTTAATTTTTATTTTTGGAGTTTGATAAAGATAAAATCTAATGAATATCATCATTGAAACTCATATATCATATAACAATTTAATTAATTGTCTAAAATTATTAACTTTTCCATATTAGAATTTTAGTTATAATAACAATATCAACAATGGATTCATTGATGATAATCACTGATGGTTAAGAGTTTTCATATGAAAAATAATAGATATTTGTACTCAAAATGTCTTTTAAAAAAGAGAGATCTTGCATCTCTTTACGGATCAATTTTTCTTAGGAAGATATAATATGTTGGAGCTTTGCAAACCACTAATTTCTTGCTTCGGGAGAGGAGTTAGACTCAAAAAGGAAAGAGAGAATGGGATCAAGAGGCAATTAAAGAATACAATTCAATGTTCGGAGGAAACATGAAGCAAAATAAATAAATAAATCCAATAAAATATTGATTTTTTTTTTTTTTGACAATTATAAAATAAGCCATTATTTAATGAATAAAGGTTAAGGCAGCCCAAACTTATTCATCCCTGATCAACTATGATCAGGTTTGGCAAATGTATTGGGCTTTCCTCGGTATATTTTTCGCAAAAGGCCTCAACGATCAAAATCTTTCAACTAATTCATTTGGAACCTTTCTTCTACTGTGCATCGTACTTGGGATGGCCCAAAAAAAAAAAAAAAGAAAAACAGGTAGACCGATCCCCCTCGACATATACATATGTTCAATATAATATAATATATATATATATATATATTGTTTTATATTTTATTCCATTTAGACTAAGTTACCAAAATTTATACAAAAATAGATTTCATTAATCAATATATTATGATTACACAAGATTTCTTAGTTATAACTTTGTGATAAAACTACTAAAAATACAATTTCAGATCCATATTCAAACAAGAAGAAAATATTACGATAATAGAAGTCTTAATAGTTCATTGATATCGTGACGTGTAAATACATATATACACAAGATATCACTATTACCAAGATATCCACAATCAACTATAGCAACTAATGTGAATTGTTGTCACATACGTTAGCAAAATCGGACCTAGCAGCGGATTGCACAAACGGGTCGGGAAAGTCCGGTTTCGGGTTAGGGTGAATCCCGCCCCATCTATTTCAGACCAAAAATAATAATAATTAATATAATAAAATAAATAAATAAATAAATTGGGGACACGGGTAGGGAATGGGGAAAATAATTAAAAAACTGGCCATTGTCATTCCTAATCTTTACGCGTGCTTGATAGTTTATAATCAATGAGATATTTTTGGTACTTTATAATTCAAAATATTTTAATTTTTTTTTTTTGGATAAATATGAAACCATGTTAATTAAAACCGTTCAACAAACAAAGGTTGGTTCCCTTGTGGGTGACAAAGCCATTACAATCTCTCCAACAAAAATTGAATATAAAAAAAAAAAATTAAAGATAAAACACAAACAAAAGTCGGTTTTTACCTGTGTAAAAGAAATTCTGGTTTATGAAAATAACAACTCAAATCCGAATTCTTAGCTTAATTGGCGTTGGGTTCATACAAACAAAATAATAATAATAATAATAATAAAAGAAAGGTGATTAAAATGGGAACTGGTTAATAATAAATTTAACAAAATATACAAAAACAGTTTTTTTTTTCCAACAATTTTTTTTGTCTCCTTTTCGTTTAAAATGACCTTATAATATAATATAATTTTTAAACCTTATAATATAATATGATGGGGCTGTTTGCTAGGCTAATAGAGTTGACAACTTTTTTAATAAATCATTTTAGCCATTGAATGAGATTCATTTAATAGTTAAAAATATCGTATTAAATAAATTAAAACTTCCAAGAAATTAATTTTTTTAATAATTCATTTAGTAAAAATAATTATCTATTGACTATTGGTAAAAAAAATTAAAAACTAGGATGATTTGTCAAAAACAATTGTATAGGAACCCTTCTATAATGTAATATAATTACATTTTTTTAAGCTTATACTCTAGCCTCTCGGAAGCACAAAAATTTACATTTTGGGCTTTATGTTGAGCCTGTGGTTTAAGTTGGACTGGATCTTAAACCCTTCGGATGGACTATGGTCCAACATCTTATAATAATTGTACCGGTGAGTCCCTTCCATTAATTTGTCAAAGAAAAATAATATTTTGTTTTTCGAAAATAGAAAAAAAAGAAAATTGGAATGATATAGAGAAGATTAGCATACCCTGTGCAAAATGCCACGCATAAATAGAAAAATAATAATTAAAATAAAATAGCAGCCATACTAAATCCTTCAGTGGACTTTGGTCCAACATCCTATAACAATTGTACCGGAAATCCCCTTCCATTAATTTGTGAAAGAAACATAATAATTAAAATAAAATATTAGGTATCACAATTTTCTTAATAAATTATAAATACACTTCGGTATATATACACAATTAGACTTAAGTAATATTTATTTTATTTTATTAAACTAAAATTTATTTTTTTTATAATTATTGAATTTTGTTAATAGATCAGACTTTATCTTTTAAATGAAAATTCAATAGTTATTAAAGATAAATTTTAATTTAATAAATTAAGGTGTACTTTATTAGTTAGAAATGACTATATATATATATATATCTTTTTTTTTCTTAAAAATAACCTTAATATGAAATTATAAACTACAAAAGTAGAGTTGCGACACATAATTCAATCTTATATGGAAAATGTTATGTTGAAAATATATTTGCAGTATAAATTGGGAACATATTGCCGTATTAATTTTCTAATTAAGCAAATTATGAATTTGTATGTATATTGGTCGAAAGAAAGAAATTCATTAAAACCTGAAATCAGATAATTGTAAAGGTACTAGCTTAGACTAAATTAAAGGATCCAAATCCAAGGGTAACATATATCTTAGGGATCTCTTAGAAATCCATTCTACTATTTTATTATATAAGCGAGAAATAAAATTAAAACTACAATTTATAAGTCAGATAATTGAAAAGGTAATAGCTTAGACTAACTTAAAGGATCCAAATCCAAGGGTAACGTATCTCTTCAGGATCTCTTAGCAATCCATTCTACTAGTTTATTATATAAGCAAGAAATAAAATTAAAACTACAACTTATAAGGTCACTCTTCATATGATTATGTCGTTTAAAACTGCTGCAAGCTTCCAACTACAAGTTGTAGCCAAAGAATTCTGGCCTTCATATAGGTTTACACCGTTTGTTTCTAATTTGTATTCGATTGAAACCTCTTGCCTTAGCAACCATCATAGCATACCGGTTTCTTTTCATTCCATCCTTAAAGCTTCTTCACCACACAGATGAAAAGCATTTTTTCCCACAGGACGACCATGGTAGTCCCTAAAAATTATTCCTTCCGCACCTTCGAGAGAATGCTTGTTGGAAGCTCCATCACAGTTCACTTTCACCCATCCTTCTACTGGCAGACACCATTGAGTAACACTTACAATATAATATGGGTGCTTCTCTTTAGGATTCACAAATGTAAGAAGCTATTGATCATGGTTACTTTTGAACTCCAAATGAAGCTTCTTTTACCATTTGAACAAACCATAAAGACATTTATTTCTAGCTTTTCAAATAAATCAACAAATATAACAAAGCAAAGCACTAGTCTTTTTTCCATTGATTTTTTCATTTATGCAATTAAGCAACGTGTTGGATCCATTGCGTAAACGAAGTTTGAGCTAGATCCAGAGGACGAACACCCAAATTAATTCTCAACCAAGCTCCTCCTATCCAAGAACAGCCTATGAACAGATGACTAAGAGATTCACAGCATGCTTACAAATTAGAAAATCACTCTCATGAACAATATGACATCTCAAGAGATTTTCCTTCGTTGCTAAACCATCTTTAAACAACTTCTACGTAAAATGACAAACCTTCGGTGCCACATGAAGTTTCCAATTTGTCTTCCAAATGGATGATGGCGGATATAATGAAATTGAAACCCTCGCCATACCACTATCACCTATAAAGGCAACTATAATAGGATTTAAACATTACCCCACTCTTCATAAAATGCTAAACCAATTCAAATTGTAGGCCTGTACATAAGATTAGTATGGCCAAAACATGTTTCGCCACCTAGGAGAGAAAAACCCTATGAACCTTCTGATCATCCTAGCGCTAATGGTTCAACTGCATGAGATCCGACATACGCTTTATCTCTAAATTTTTAAAATTCAGCCAAGGGACACCCATTGAACTACATTGATCCACCCATGGCTTAATCAAAGTGCCGTCCCCCACTCAACATTGGCCATAATGCATGAGAATGTCTCTCCCATGCAACAAGCTTTTCCATGTCAAAGAACAATTTGAAATTACTTTGACCTACAAGAAAGAAGACGACGTTAGGTAAATCTCAAAAAGTATCTTAATCCAAAAGGCATTTAGATGCTTTTGGAAAGTCCAGGCTTGCTTTGTAAAAGAGTTGAGTTGAAAGAGTCCAAATCTCTAAACCCCAGGCCACCTTTGCCTTTGACTTGCATCAGTGTTTCTTTTTTAATCCAGTGAAGTCCTCGAATCCGATCACCACTATTCCACAAAAATTGTCAAATGTTGAAGTAAAACTCTTTCAAATACCTTTTGCAAGTTTTAAAATAGACATTGAATAGGCTGGAATAGCTTGAGCTGCCGATTTTATCAGAATCTCGCTTGCACTAGACAACAAGTTGGCCTTCCATCCATCAATCTTGATCCTCTCCTTCAAGTAAGATAAGAATCTCCACTTTGATCTTCCTCAAGCCTAGAGTAACCAACTAGTTGTTAGAATTTGCCATTAACCAAATACTCAACAACCTATAAATTTCTTTTTAGTTTCTTCACTAGTATTTTGGCTAAAGAAAGCCTTGATGTGGTGAAATTAATATTTTTCCTAGAAGTATGACTATACATCTCCAAACAAGCTTTCAACTCCATGCACTCTCTTCAGTTTGCGTGGATGATAAACAAGCTATCATCTGCAACAAAAAGAAAAAAAGAAAAAAGGAAAAAAAGAAAAAAAGAAAACAGATGAGAAACATGTGGTGCCTATCTTCCAAATTTGAGATCTTCAAAGGAAGCCCTGCTAGCTTTCCAATTCAAAATCATCGATAAGGATTTGACAACCAGAACAAAGAGATAGGGGTATAACAACTTTAACATAAAATTATAAACTATAATAGTAGAGCTACAACCTATAAGTCAATCATATATGAAAAATGTTATGTTGGGAATATGTTCGCAACACAAAATAGGAATATATTGATGTATTAATGTTAATGATGTCATCTCAATTAGTATTAAGTTATAGTTGAACAAGTAACAACCTATATCATTTGATATAGGTGCCCACCACAATATAGGAACTAGATCAAAGCTATATATATTTATTAACATGGATTCGCAATTATTATTTGTATTTAAATTTAAAAATATAAATTGGTTTTAATAACATTATTCATTCTTAATATTTTATTAAATATCCTATTAGATTTTTTAAAAATAAAAAAATTAAAACATGAATGTGTATTGTGTTCAGGGCTTCCCATCTTAAGAATAGCCATTGCCGGAAGCTGAAAGGTTCTTTGTAATGTTGCCACACCTTCACACACTAACCTCCTCTCTACAGACCACAACTGCAAATAATAATAATAATAATAATAAAAATACTATCATTCATGGTATTTTCTTCCAAATGGTGATAAGCATGTTGGATTGAAACACAAATCAACAGTGGTAGCAACTGGAAGAAAATCCGCAAGTTAAAGTTCTTCAAAAGTGTGGCAATACTAGTGAACCCAATATTTTTGGTATTTTTTTTCATAGCATTTTCATTATCTTATTTCTCAATTTGTCGTATTGTGATTAGTAAATGTGAACAAAACCTATTGAAACTCCAATAGATGAAAAATAAATTTATGTGAACTGAAACCTTCTATTATGCGTCTAATGCTTTTTGAAGTCCTCCTTAACTTCTTTATCTTCCATATACCTTCATAGAAATTGAAGCTATGTTGTCAGGACCAATCCAAAATTTCTTATTGGAACCCTAGATAAGCCCTGATATTAAGGGAAACCCTACTGGACCGTCCTATAAAAAAATCCGGTAGCATCTCCTCTAAGAGTTGAGCATGCTCTAAAAATTCATTGCATAAAGACACATTCCAATATCACACCACCTTATTCATCCTACTTTACTACAAAATTTTCCACAATATGCAGCACTTCAATAACAAAGTATAAAAATATATATGCTAGAAATAATTTAATAAATAAGAAATACCTTTAAATTTCACGTCCATCCACACTATCCACTTGGCATATTACTACATTTCAATACCATTTTATAAATATACCAATGCATAATGTAGATAGTAGGGTAATAACACAATAATAATAATAGTAATATTAATAACAATAATAGCATAACTTGCTTAAAAGCTACCACACTTGCCCAAATGCTAACATACTTGCCCAAATGCTTTCAGACTTGCCTAAATACTATTATACTTGTCCGAAGGCTATCATACTTATCCAAAAACTATCATATTTGCTCGAAGGCTTTCATATTTATCCGAAGGCTATCATATTTGATCGAAGGCTATCATATTGCCCAATGGCTACCGTATAATAATAATATTAATAATAATAATAATAATAATAATAATAAATGTTAATAACAATAATGATAAAAATAATCATAATAAATAATAATAATAAATATAATAATAATTAGCAATAATGATAATAATAATTATAAGAAAAATAATGACAATTAATAACGATGATGATGATAATAATAATAATAATAATAACAATTACGATAATAATTAACAACAATATCAATTATAAATAATAATAATGATAAAAATAATAACAATAATAATAATAATAATAATAATAAAATAATAATAATAATAACAATAACAATATTAATAACAATAATAATAATAAAAAGTAAAAGTAATAATAATAATAATAATAGTAAATAAGTCATTAAGGACAAATAATAATAATAATCTCATAACAATTTATAATTTTAATAAAAATAATAATAATAACAAACAAGGGTAATAATAGAAATCATAATCATGAGTTAATAAAATAAAATAAAATAAAATAAAGTAAAATAAAAATTTAAAATTATAAATATACTATAAAATATGCAGACTCGTAGCGGAAGTATGTACGATATCATATAACATATTAATATATGATCCCATGATATCAGCTGTCGTAGGTACGTTACTACCATTATGATATGGGGTGATTGCCTATAATTGCCGTCTGACCCCCTGACTCACAAGCAGCAGAGTTACAAAGCTAAGTTATTCATGGACCAAATTGGATCATTGCCCTCATATGGTGTGGTGCATATAAACATAACATAATATATATATGTTTATATGAAAAAGATACTTGATGCATCATACGATATACCAATGTGCCAAACAATACTTAGTGTCCCGAGCACTACCTAACGGGGAGATTAAAGAGAGAACCTGCAATTGATCACCTTGGCATCCTGCAGTGCCGATTGCTAATAACTGGCCATGGCTAAACTATCACCTTTTGATCGAAGAGGGGGTGGCTGATGTTCACCATGCACTATATTTGCCATACCTCGGACCCATAGCTCCCATAGGATAATGATACATATATACACACTAATCTATTAACAGCCATCCTAGTTAAGGGGAAGATGACTGGTGCTTACTCTGTATTACACCTACCTACCATCGCTCACCACAGCTTACAAGAGGCGACCATGAATATAACTTGCTCGGTGATTCATAACATGGTAAACAACCATCCTGTAGTCAAGGAGAGGGGCGATTGATGCACTAGTTATTTTTTATTTTTTTATTTTTTAATTATTTTTTAATTATTTTTATGATGATACGTGGCACCATCACTTGGTGACACATGACACTATCATTTGGTGACACGTGACACTCATTAAGGCTCTTCTAAATATTCCACTACCTAGTAAAATCAGTTCCAGAAAAATTACGCACGAATTTATAGACCCGTAACTTTTCAATCTTAAGTTCAAATTAAGCGTGCCTCCAGTTTACAGACTCATATTGACGAGCATGGTCACATAGTACATGAGCAAACATCAAAATTCATATAGATAAAATTTCAACCCTCGGCTTGTCGATCAATTTTAATCGCATCATATTTGGACCATAACTTTTATTCTTAACTCCGATTCTAACGTACTACTAGTCTACGAATTCGTGTCGATGAGTACTTTTCCATAGTACGTTGGTCAATAAAAAATTCCTTTCACAATAAAAAAGTCAACCATAGAATCCATTTGGTCAAACCCAGTCAATTTTGGTCAAATTTGGTCAAAATTTCAAACTCGAGGCATTTTCTTAGGTTGGGGTGTTACATATGTGATCTTCACATACAAACTTAGCCTTTAATGGGTTCATTGTTTTTTATTTAACTTATATAGAGGTCGTATTTTTTAAAGCATATGTTATGGCATCCATTAATTTCATAGTTTTATAATAATAACTTAGAAGAGATATCCTCCATCTCTTAGACATGTGGAAGGGGAAATTTTCATTGCTACTCATATGCTATTACTTTTTGCTAGTTCAATCAAAGTAAAGATACTATTCAATAACTCTTAATGCTTTCATAAACTTTTACAATTGATATTCAATATAATAGATGATTGTCCAACATTAGATCTACTTCTTGAGTGAACTAGGGATGGACAACCAGGGAGGAGGTTATCCAAGCTCAAACATGTCTCCTTCAAGTAAGTGGTTCATTAACTTGGAATGATCATCTTTCCAATAGACCAGCTGACCTGTTGGTTAAGAAGTTTATTTCTCTCAATTGTGATTTATGTTTTAACTTTTTTAATGTTTCTAGCCTTTTGATGACATTTGCCCAACTGCTTTGGCTAATGCTTTATCTTTATCTTTGTAATTTTTTTTGTATCTTCCTTTTGGATGCTTTTTTATGCTTAATAGCAATCTTATTTTATCAAATAATAATAATAATAATAATAATAATAATAATAACAAAATTAATAGATGGTCATGAGAACAATTGTTTCATAAATTTAGATACTAATCCATATTCATTGTGTGACATTCAATAATATAAATTTTTGAATCTTATAAGTTCTCTATTCCAAGCCAATAATGAGATTGAATGTGGTATTAGCAACTTAATTTGAAGCAGTTCGAGTATTTTCTTATTTTTTTGTTAGGCATGTCAAAGTGTTCCAAGCTGAGACTTTGATTAAATGTAGTTTAATGATCTCTTTATTTTTTACTTTTTTTCTTCTTCATCAATGTCCAAATAAAAAATAAAAAAAAGTATGAAAGTTAAAGTTACTAATTAATATAGAATTTAACTATTTGATCTCTCTGTTTTTTCAAGTATCTTTCATATTTAACTTAATAGTATTTTCATAGTCATCAGAAAACATATGAGAAAATTAGACATTTAACATAATGCCATTGTCACTACCAAAAAAAGAAAAGAAAAGAAAAAAAGAGCCCTCTAAAAGCTGGTTCCTATAAAAAGACAAAATAAGCCTTCAAAATCTACTTCCAATCTATTTGCTGTAGTTGTTTGTCCCATCTTCCCTTCCAAAATTTTTGTCAATCCATATACCACATTACAAATTAATTTAGAGTATTAGACAATCGTGAATGATAAAAATTAGTGAAGTAAAAAGAAACACACTTGAAGATATTACAAGTTCATAATTATTGTAAAAGTATGTATATATAAAATACTTGAAAATTTCTTTCAAAAATAGGTATAGAATTAGTTTGGTAATTTATTCCAAACCCTTGTCCATTAACTTAAGTAGAAGAAACACAACATATTTCATTTAATCCATTTAGAAAGGTTTCTTCAACTTCAAAGTTTAAGATCCTATATACCTGATATAAAAAAAGTACCAAAATAATTAATAAAATAAGTCAACATCAAATATAATATAATAAAATAAAATTACATAATGGATACTTATATTTGTATGGGAAAATGTTTAAAATGTACCATGAGATTCACTACTATTCTCGAATTGAAAGACTTTAGAATCCTATAAAGAAACAAACATAAGTCATAAGTCAAATTATTTTAACATAAATAATTCTTATGTAACCATTAATCTATACCTTAAGCATATTACTCTCTTGTGTTCCAAAAGTTTTAAAATTATAGTAAGATAAAGATTTTTCATCAATGACCACTGCAAAATCTTGTTCAAGTTTCATTTTTCTAGATTTCTACAAAATATATAAAGTAGCCATAGCAATAATAAATAGCAGTTAATAAAATATTCTTTGAACATATAAGTATCATATATATATATATATGTAATTTTTTTATGTTACAAACCTACATTCCCTTTTCTTTTTGTTTTTTCCTAACAATTTATTCAGCTTTAGACTACTTCCTTTTGAAAGGAAGACGACCCTTACTTTGAGTTGTTGGGGTGAGAAGGTTATGACCAAGAGCAAGCTAGCTTGAAGTGTTAGCAACAAACAAGCTTTTGGTGATGCTCTTGGGAATGGTTGTGTGTGAGTTGTGTTTTTAGGTTTTGGTTATGGTGTTTTCTGGTTTTTAGGGTTCCTAGAGTGTTCTAAGGTGTTGAAGAAGAGATAAGAAGAAGGGGACCACGTTGCTTTTGAAAAATGAGGCTTGGATGTTTAGCCATTTCATTCATTTTACAATATAAGCTTGAAATTACAACTAGTTCACACATGCCAAGCATGTGAGCTTACAAAATGAGTAAAGTATTTGAAATTTAAAAAAGTAAAATGGTCAACACCTAACTTTTCATACACAAAAGAGTCAAAAACCAGCTGCAACATGTCTATTCCAAATATAGTAAAAAGTGGCACATGGTTTTGAACTAAGTTCCTATTGTTTAACTAGTTTGGGTAAACAACCAAACTAGCTTCACCTACTTAGTTCCCCTTTGTATCTGCTTATGAAACTTGGTTTGAAGCATCCTTGGTCATCAATAAATATTGTTCCAAGAGCTAGGAAAGTTTTGGAACCGGATCATGGGCCAAACAGCTCCAAAGCTGACCCATACTCTGCAGACTGGGCCCATCAGATACAGCAATCTGTTTGGAATAGAAAATGGACTTTCCCATGTCATTTGGACCAAGGTGTGCATGCTAGCCGGTGACATGCACCATCAAGTGGCAAAATTGCCACACTTCAACATGAGTTACCCTCGGAGTAAGAACTTTACCACCACTTTTATTTGAAACATCATTATGCTTCAAACCATTTAATGCCTCATTACACATATAGGAACATCCATTCATGGAAATTTCATTGTCAATTTCTTTTTCATATCATAAATTAGATCCATTACCAAGTTACACCTGTCATCATTATCAGTTGCTAAACTGCAACTTCACAAAAAGACTTGCATATCTTATCAATATGACATACTTCAGGCATGCTGGTTAAATCAATATAATTTATATTTACTTTAGTATGATATCTTTTCACATCCTTCCCCCATCATCTTAAAATATACACATCAGGAATACAATTTATTTATTATTATTTTTTTTATGAATTAACACTACAATCGCATGCCAGCATAATACGCCTTTAAACTCAAATAGTCGACAACTACAAGCAACCTCAGATTTCTCTTCATTAAAGCACACAATGAAGGAAATACATCAACTCGTTTATCTAATCATTACATCTTCATTCACTACAAATTAATATCAATTTACTGCAACCTCCTTATTAAAAGATAACTCACAATAAATTTTTCCTGCCAGCTCTTGTTGAAATCCTTTGAACTTTATAGTAGTATAAACACTTTGATATTGTTTCTCAATGTCATCTTGAAATATGCAAGGGATAAATGGAATCTTCATGATTTTTCGTTTCAACTTTATCTCTTAAAGCGTTATCTTATTGTTCCACAAATTGTTTTAAAGAAGTTTTTGAATTCACATACCTATCAAAAACTGCATTCATACTCTCACTATGTTGTGTAGTAGACATACCTATCCAAAAAGTATTCTTTACAAATACTGGCACCCAACGTTGCCTTTCATTATACAATTTAGTTAGCAAGTCATTGGCTTGAAGAGAATACATGGCAATAAATCTACTTCAGCGATCTTCAAATTCAATCTGCGATAAAGAATCATAAACAACATTATGTAAAGCAAACTTGATACTCACATACTACTTGTAGCTTTTCAACCTTTCAGGTATTTTCTTCATTATATGCTGTAAGCACACCTACGTTGTGCACAAGGAAAAATAATTTCAATTACATTTTGCATGACTTTATCCTAATCAATAATTATCACATTTAGAGCGCGGTCATACATATATGAAAGCCAACATTGAAACAAGCATATAAATATTTTTGTATCCTCATTTGATATTAGTCGACATCCAAATAATGTTGACAGTCCATGATGGTTGACTCCCACAAAAGGCAAAAGGCATGTCATATTTATTTGTTAAATATGTAGTATCAAATGTCACATCATCCCCGAATTCTTTATATGCAGTCCTACTCTTTGCATCTGTCCAAAATAAATTTTTTATTTGACCCTCATCATCTAAATCCATTGCATAAAAGAAATCTGAATTTTCAACTTGCATTTTCAAAAACTAATTTACAATTGCAGTAGCATCTCCTTCCCTTAGCCTTAACCATCTGATCTTATCTATATAACTTCTAAAATTCTTCTCTATAAATGCCAAATTATTATATCCTCCTGCTTCAACCACTAAAAATTGAAATTCTTGTTTGGCCTTATTCCAGCTTTATCATTTATTTCCAACTTCCTTTGCATATATGGCTTCATCACTCTATAACTTTTGTAATATTGAGTTTTACTTGGAGTACTTAATTTATGTTTATGCTCAAAAAAGATAAGCAAACTTGCCACTTTCCATCAGAACATATAGCAGCTTTAAGTCTTGTCAAACATTCTGTTTTTGTCACTGGATGCATTCTAAAATTGTTTCTTGATTTACGTTGACATGAGCAAGCAAATGTGATGTATTTCAACTTTCCATCATCTCCTTTACTTGATGTTCTCTTGCAAGTTTCAAATCCATTCTTCTTTCCATACAGTTTATACTATTCCTTTAACTCATCAATCGAGTCAAATAACATTCCAACTTTAGGCTTTTCTACACCTTCTAGGTCTTCTACATTTGTTGTATTCTCTATATATTTGATATACTACTTTAATTAATTATTGTTAATATAATTAAATAAAAGACAATCAAAACTCAATATAAGTTAAACTTAATTCTAAAAAGAAGTAATATCATAAGAGTTTAATCATAAACATATCTCAATCACATTTTCAGATTTTAATAGGTCATTTTAGAACATATCTGACTCAAACTCTTCCACTTTTTCAAAGGATTGATAAGTTTTTTGATCATTTAAGTGTGTTTCAATGCCATTTAGTTCTAGAAAGGCATAAACAAAGAGAGGAAAATATTAATAACATGTAATATAAATAATATAATAGACTTTAGAAGAAGTTGTTATTCCATATGTTGAAAACAGTATATAATACAATAATTAAGTAAAAATATAAATAGATAAAAACATGATAAGATTGTTTAGGCTATAAAATAAATCATTGTCTTATTTTCAAAACTAAAATTTCAAGCATGATAATTCAACTAGAAGTTTTTATCTATTTTAAAAGAAAAAAAATTGTATAAAATTTCATGAGAAAAGTTCAATCAATCATGATAGATAAGCATGAAAATTTTAAATTTAAATAAAAAGACATAGAAGAAGAGTATAGCTCTTAAATACAAAATTTAACTTAAAAAAGATGCCCTTGGTTATAGAATATTTGTTACCATTTTGATAAGTGTTTAACTTTTAACAACATCAAAAAAATAATAGTAATAACTACATACAATCATGGCTTCCACTATGTGAGAATCACGTGAAAATCACACACACATATTGTGATAGTAGTATGGTATTATAAAGCAACACTAAAACCTCCCAAAAAAAAAAAAGTTGGATTGGATCATCAATATTTTCTAACTTAAGCATTATTACATACACAAAATAAGCAAAATGATCTATTAATAAAGAAGCATATACAAAGCTAAATTACTTAACTGTTAGTTTTATTCATTTACAAATAAACCTGTACATAAATCCCCTACTATCTAATAAACAAAGAGACTCCTAGTGATTTCAGAGAACTACAAATTAGAAAACAAAAAAAAAAAAAAGGTCAAAAAAGAAGTATGAACAATATAAAAGAAAATAAATGAAGGTGTAAAGGCAAAAAACATTATAGTTGGCTAGCTATCCTTCATATATGGATAAGAACCATGTGATTCTTTTTACTTGAAAGTGAGATAAGCCTAGACAAACCTAATTTAAGATCTCACAAAGTTCATAAGGACCAATTTGTCTGAGGAAACCTAAATATATAAACAATGCCATACCAGCTTCTAGTAAAGTCATGGCATAGTACATCTAAATTCAAAAGAGAATATTACACACTCAGATTGCCTAAATACATAAAAGATGAGCATTATCTCGAACAAGGAGAAGAAGAAAACAGGAGAACCAAAAGGGAACACCAAAACTACTAGCTAATAAGTAAATATAATGGGCTATCCTAATAAAGTAGCATACAATGCTAAATTTGCACCATTTCTTAACTCACATGCTATTTTCAATGCCAATTTTAGTGGCATGAAAAATAAAGATTACAGTAAGGAAACCAAGGAATATGTGTTGTTTCTTGAAGTAACAAGGAATAATAATAATAATAATAAAATATATTTGGAAGTGTGGAAATCCATGGTTTACTTAGAAAAATAGGACATGAAGTCTTTTGTTTTTGTTTTTCTTTATGCCTTTATGATTAAAAGCTTGTTCTAGATACAATTGTGGACTAGTAGACTAAATTTAAAATAATCTAGTACAATCATACATCTTAAATAGATACTTAAGTTTCTATATAATTTAGTTTCCGGAAAAAAAAAAAGTTAAAGAAATAGAGAATGCATTCAATTGTTAGGTTTGATTTTGGAGTTCCTTGCAATAGAAGAAGTTTAAAGTTTAATCAATTTTAACCAAATTATTATTATAAAATCTTGGAAATTAATGGATGTCATAGCATATGCTTTAAACAAACATGACTTCTATATAAGTTAAACAAAAAATAATGAATCCATTAAAGGCTAAGCTTACTCTGTGAAGATCACATAGCTTCAATTTCTATAAAGATATATGGAAGCTAAAGAAGTTAAAGGAAACTTCGAAAAGCATTAGATGCATAGCAGAAGGTTTCAATTAACATAAATTTATTTTTCATCTATTGGAGTTTCAGTAGGTTTTGCTCACATTTAGTAATCACAATACAAAAGGCCGAGAGAGAAAATAATGAAAAAACTCTGAAAAAAATACCAAAAATATTGGGTTCACTAGCATTGCCTCACTTTTGAAAAACTTTACCTTGTGGATCTTCTTCTAGTTGTTGCTGTTGTTGATTTGTGTTTGGATCTAACATGCTTATCACCACTTGAAAGAAGATACCATGAATGATAGTATTTTTTTTTATTTTTTTTCCTAAAGTTGTGGCCAGTAGAGAGGAGGTTGGTGTGTGAAGGTGTGGCAACAATGCACAAAAGCCTTCAGCTTCCCAAGGAGACTTGAACGCCATACCCATTCATGTTTTTATTTTTTTAATTTTTTATAAAAAAAATCTAATAGGATATCTAATAAAATATTAAGATTGGATATTTTGTTAATAAACTAGTATTGATATGACAATAATGTGGATTTTTTAGTTGGATGCCACATTAAATTCTATCTCATCTCAGTAACTTCTTGGTATAAATTGTTGGTATCCCTATCATTATTGTAAGTTTAAATCTTTTTTATTTTATTTTTTATATTATATTTGTAGAGTTTGGAATTCAAAATCAATTATTGGATAATAAAAGGAATAATACTAAAACTAATAAATATATTGACTAAGATCTATACCCAGTACTATATAACCATAATATCTGATTAACTTATATTTAATTATGTTTATCCTTTTGTAAAATGAGGTTGACCACTTATACCTACTATTAACACTAACGCAATCTTTTCCTTTTGTTAAGGTTGGTTAAAAACAAAGGGAAAAAAAACTAGGGCAGAGAAAAAAAAAAAAAAAAAAACCTTTGAGCGATGGATAAGAATTTAAACGAATTTGAAATTAATTAAATCAATTGCATTTAAGTCAAATCTGGATTGTAAAATTTGGAATTTGGAAATTCAATTTAATTTAACAAAGAAATTTTGCATCAAGAAACCTTTTGGTAAAGAATAAATATTGATGTTAAAGGATAAGTGTAATATAAAATTGATAATAAAATAATGACATTTGTCATTGATAAATTTTTTTATGAGAATTTATAGTGTCACTACTTAACCAATTCTATATAGTTCCATTATTAGTTTATATTTTTATTTCCATTTAAAATTATTATTAAAGGCATTTAATAATTAAATTTATTTGAATAATCTCTTTATACAGTTTTATTCTTCCTTTCAAATTATACATAACATATATTATTCTCTATCTAACTCATATTCCATTATAAATTAGGATTGCAGATACAACAATTATACATAAATTATGGAAGCTGAAAAACATGAAACAACAAAATGTATTTATTTTTTAAATTTATTTTTTATTTCGTGAAATTCAACTTGTTGTAACCCAAACATTAAATCCCTATACTTATAACACGCTTAAATGGGAAGAGATATTTATTAAATAGAAAGAATGAAATCAATACTAGCTTATCGTTGACTGTGCTTCCTACTAACTCCGCCAACCTCAAATGGGTATACTGATTTAGTCGCAGTTGAACCCATAGCTGCTGCCTTTACTCTGCCTACTTGTTGTGCCAATTTGTTGTTTTGTAATTTTTAGTTTGGACTTTTTTTTTTCCTGCACTTATAACAACAGTTTCCATGGTTAGTCAGGTTGGAACAACATTCTTATGTTTAGTTCTAGTTTGTTGAAATTCACTTTTTATTTGGAAGTTTAAAACTGAACATTTTTCAATTGTTTAGAAAAATCCATCCGAACATTCTTGTAATATTTGACTCTTATCTATCGAACACTATATAAATATACAGATATTAAACACCGTACATTATGAAATATTACAATTGAGTTTCCTCCAACCAAACATGATAGTCCTTTTCCAAAGCCTTCTGAGTTTCCTCCAACCAAACATGATAGTCCTTTTCCAAAGCCTTCTGATTTGTTGTGGAAGGAAGTTTAGCTTCTAGAATTGTGGAATAAGGTTTAGGCATTTGATATGTGAATTATTTGTAAAAGATGCATAATTTTGGAGATTGTATGAATTGAAGATATTTTAGATATTAAAAATATTATATTAAATAATTTTATATATATTGTAGATTTAAATGATAATGTATAAATAATATAACTGCATAAATTCCTTTTGAAATTGTAAAAATAATTTTTATTTTTTGATAAAATAGTTATTTTTTTTATTATAACTTTAAAAGAGGTAATTTTTTATCTCTGTCAAAATTTGAATTCGGAACTTGTATTTCAAATAATTTTATCTCTAAACTAAGCCAAAAAGTATAAAATTTTAAAATTTTTAAAATTTTAATAGATTAGTTGGTAGCTCTAATTTCAAAATTTCAGTTTTTTAATTAATTTTTAATATTAAAATAATTAAATATTTCAATTTCTAATTACTATTGATTCTGATAAGAAATAAAAAAAAAAATTGTAAAATTAAATTTGATGATGTTGTGAAGCTGTGACTCTGTGAGTCAGTGGTGGTGGGCAAGTCAAAGTCAGCGGTGGCGGGCAAGTCAAAGTGTACCAATAGCCACGTACTTCAAAACGTCACCAAGCATCCACCGATGGACTGTTATTTATTTATTTATTTATTTATTTATTTATTGGGAGTAAAAAGGCAACAACCGACAACCACTTTTCTCTCTTTACCAGAAAAAGAAAAAGAGGAAAAAAAAAAAAAAAAACACTTTTCTCTACCTGCTTCCAAGATCAATCATTGTAAATTGCAATCAGCGCATTTGTCGGAAGTTCAAATTAGCTGTCTATATTCTACAATATATTTTAGTAAGATATTAATGACTCCACAAGTGGGGAAAAAAAAATTTGATACATAAATTAACAATATATTTCATCTGAAACATTTAAGAATTATATTAATTCCAATTTAATTATTTGTCAAAAATATATATTTTAATCATTTAAATTTTAAAAAATTACAATACCAACTGTTTTCGTTTGGGTGCTATGAATGATTTTTATTTTGTTCGAAAGTGTAAATAAAACAACAAAAGAAGTCCACTTAGAAAAAAATAAAATAAAAATTTGATGACTTTTTATAACCTGAAAAAAGATTGAAAATATTTTTTAACCAAGAAAAATGGAACTGTTTTTAATTTCAACCTCACAAGAGGTGATGAAATTAACCCATAAATTGATCAAAATGTTTTAATTAAATTTCTTTAATAACTATATAACAATTGATTGTCATGACCTCTGTAATAATATATATATATATATATATATATATATATATATATATATATATTGAGTCATGATATGTTTGATTAAAAAAAAAAAAAATGTTACTTGTCTCATGACATACCATTAACAAATCTCATAGGTAATTGTTTTATATTTACAGCTAATCATAGACTTTGCGATGTGGGGTGGTTTATGTAACAAAGGGTGGTTTCTGCAAGTTGTTTACGTAAATTGATTTAGATCAACTCTGTTTTACCTTTACATATTAAAATAAAAAAATTTCTCATATCTGGAAAATCCCAAACAAATTTTATCCATGATATTTTTAATTACATGTGATTAGTACCCTTTTATATGTAATCGGCACCTGATTATGTAACTTGAGACCTCCCAGCTAAATTTGTTTGTGATTTTCTAAAAGAAAAAGTATCTATCATCAATTAAATATTAAACTTTTAGTTGTATTAATTATTTAATTAATTATTTACTTCTATAAAAAAATATGTTAAAGAATAACATTTATTAGCCTTTGAATTTAAATTACACATGATATTAACTACAATGTTTTGTAAATAAAATTTCTTTTTACATATTGTGATTGAATAAAAACTATAATAATAATTTGATATATGTATTTTGATATATAAAAAAGTAGATTTTTCATCAAAAGTTTAACTGAACACTTATTGAATATTTAATTAAAAAAAATCTATATGAAAAATTGAACTTAGACAGTTAAACTGTTATATCAGTACATATAAGATGCTTCGTTAATAATAGGTTATGCATGGTAACAAATAATATATTCTTTAAATAATATTTTCTCAAGATGACTAATTTTAGCAAAAAAATAAAAAACTTTACGCGTAGGCAAATAGGTCATTAGCAATGATTAAATGCAAGACTAATCCAATCAATTACAAAACTTGTCCAATTAGACTGGCACTAGGACAACAAGCAACAATTGCTAGGAATCATGTGGGGCAGTATCTTTTCCTGCGCAGCCTGCTGCTTGGCTTTTCTTCCTGTGCGCAGCCTGCTGCTTGGCTTTTCTTCCTGTGCGCAGCCTGCTGCTTGGCTCTTTTCTTCCTGTTCTTGTGTGCGTATATATACCCACTTTTTCCTTCATTTCATTTGCAGAAAATTCACAAATTATCAGAAGAAGAAAAAGAAGAAGAAAACGACACCCAAATCAAAATGGCTGATTCTATCCCTCTTCTTACACCTTACAAGTTGGGAAACTTCAATCTTTCTCACAGGTAAACTGTTTCCATTTCTCTGCACTTATTCATACTCTCCTTTATTCCACTTTCTATTCTGGGTCTTATTTCTTATTGAATATGGATTTGCTAATCAAGCAAGAGTTTTGCTAAACAATCCAAAAGTATGTGTTAATTAACATTCTGCTGTTAATTCAGTTGGTAAGTCTCATATTTAGATGTGGGAAGTTGTGGGTTCAATAAATGAGGATAAGGAAAAAATTTTGTAATTTGTGTACGTGAAAAATTAATAAATTTATTATTTTTACAATTTTAAAAATTAGTCGCTTTTGATTGATAATGATATATTATACACGTATATTGATTTTTCACGGGATATGAATTTATATAGATTTTTCACGGGATATCATCCACAATAGATCAATTTACCGATAATAAAATGATTTGGATAAAAAAAAAAAAAAAAAAAAACAAAAACCAATTATGTAGAATTTCAAAATAACAGGAGCGCTAAACATATTTGCTTGCATCTAAAATTCATTACAATTGCCAAAGCTCTAGCAGCTGGTTGTTCAATATAATTTTTGTATCTCATAATTAAAAGCTAGTTATTCCAGAGTTTTGAAATTCTCTTTGTTCTAAAATAACTTTTATAAACAACAATTCATATATCTTGCAAGTAATTTTCCGAAATGTTTAGCTGTTACATACATTTTAATTTCCTTAGATGTATCTCTAAATTTGCTGTCCAGAACTTTAATTGCAAGTGTATTTTTCAGGTTAAATTTCTACCATCCTAATTAAGCCTTTAAGCCATGAATTACTTACTTAAACCTGAACTTTTGCAACTTCAGCTTGATTGATTGTGTTATCGAATATTACGTTTTCTAATTTATTTCATCATTTCAGAATAATTTTGGCACCGTTGACTCGACAAAGATCATACGGTAACGTGCCTCAGCCACATGCCATCTTGTATTACTCACAGAGAACCTCCAAAGGGGGTCTTCTAATTTCTGAAGCAACTGGAGTTTCTAACACAGCTCAGGGGTATTTTTTTTTTTTTTGTTTTTTTTTTTTTTAACTAGGATTAATTGAATATATTATATGGATGCGTGTGTATTTTCTTCACTAGAGAGCTTTGCAACATGTTTTTCATTTTGGATACGTGTAGGTATCCAGAAACTCCTGGAATATGGACAAAAGAGCAAGTTGAAGCTTGGAAACCAATTGTAGATGCTGTTCATGCCAAAGGTGGTATTTTCTTCTGTCAGATTTGGCATGTGGGGAGAGTCTCAAATAGCGGTTTGTCCCTTTTAACTATTTTCTCTACGTTTGTATCGTGATTGTCGACATTACTTGTCAATTTTCAGCCCTTCATATTTGGAGGTGAAATAAATTCATGCATTGGTTGAAAGATTCTAGAATGCAGAATTAGCACACAACATACTATAGATTTGTTCAAATAGCGAATGGTTATATTTTGGTTGAGCTAAAGATTGATAATTTTGATTGAGGTAAAATAGAGCCTATCCATGAATAATTCCTTTGGCAAATGATCTATTTGTAATGCTTTATTATTGTAATTATTATTTTGTTCTGTTAATTCTTATCATTATAAGTGACAATGATGTTTCTTTCTGTAAAATAGTAGGCTTTATTTGGAGTATATATTCTTTTTTGGAACCTGTTTCTTTTCATTAGGTGACACACCAATTTGCTTTACTTTTGACAAGTGAAAAAAATGCTCTGTTAAGTTTTTTAGGCAATTCCATCTTTTTCTTTGAAAAAAAAAAAAAAAAAAAAGTGATTCCTTTACTGTGATATCGTCGAATCATTGCATTGAATCTTACATATGCTGCTAATCCGACATGGCAGAGTTTCATTGTTTGCCATTGTTAATGTGTGACTAGTGAATTTCCATTTTCATGTGGGTCCTGTATAAGTCTTGTGTCACAGGATCACTTTCCCTTTATTTTATTTTTTAATTTAAAATTAAGCACTACCAAGGTGTTTAAAGATATGCAAAGTTGGGAAACCTAACTTTGTCCATTAGAGGGATGCTTTTCTTTTATTACTCTGCCACTTCTTTTCCTTCTAGTGGGGGAGAGTGGGGAAGGGGTATCTTTTTCTTTTTAGGAGAAAGATTTGTATACGACTGTGTGTCCATACTCCATAGTGAAATTACTTTTGTTCCATGCTCTTCGCGGATAGAAAATTCTGTTCTAGATCTCCTTGCATAGGAATCAGGATCATTGCTTGTTTTCGTTTTTTGTTTTTTGGTTTTTTGAAAGGCACTTTCACTTGCTTAGAACTTTTTGGTTGAATGCATGTGATGTAAGACATGATTTTGTTTAAACTATTTGTTTGAATGATTATTTCGAGGTTTTGGCACAGATTTTCAACCAAATGGGCAAGCTCCAATCTCTAGTACAGACAAGCCATTGAAACCACAAATACGAGCTAATGGCATTGATGAAGCAGAATTCACGCCTCCAAGGAGGCTTAGAACCGATGAAATTCCTGGAATCATCAATGATTTTAGACTTGCTGCAAGGAATGCAATGGAAGCAGGTAGGTTCTCTTGTCCGAATTTATTGTTAAACTTGTTAGAGGTTGAAAACCAAGTTGGAAAGATGGAGCAACAATACTTAATTGTAATTTGTCAATATCAAAAGAAATCAAACTATGTCATCTTCAAATTCAAATGTTTGATGGAAAAAAGACAGGGTTGATTTTACACTTGTGAATTCCTTTTGGGGTTGACAACATAAAAAAAAAATCAATGCATTTTGCTGATCTTCCAAGTAAACTTAAATGAGAAGAACCAATCTCTTTCATTACAACATTGAAACCTTGTAGATCTTGAGGCTGCTAAAAATTTGTTTCCTATGCTTGATGGTGATTTTTTTGATACGTATAGGTTTTGATGGAGTTGAGATCCATGGTGCTAATGGGTACATCATCGACCAATTTTTGAAAGATACAGTGAATGACCGAACAGATGAATATGGAGGATCCTTAGAAAACCGTTGTCGATTTGCGCTAGAACTTGTTGAAGCAGTTGTTGATGAGATTGGAGCAGATAAAGTTGGAATAAGGCTATCTCCCTTTGCTGACTTCATGGAATCCGGGGACTCCAATCCTAAAGCATTAGGCCTTCATATGGCACAAGCCTTGAACAAATATGGTATACTATACTTGCACGTGATCGAGCCGAGAATGAAGACGCCTGGTGAAATTTGTGAATGCTATGACACTCTGGTACCTATGAGAAAGGCTTTTAATGGTAGTTTCATCTCGGCTGGGGGTTTTAACAGAGACTTGGGGAACAAGGCAGTGGCAGAAAATGATACAGATCTTGTTGCGTATGGTCGCTTGTTCTTGGCCAATCCTGATTTGCCAAAGAGATTCGAGCTCAATGCTCCTCTAAATAAGTACAACAGGGCAACATTCTATATACCTGATCCTGTTCTTGGTTACACTGACTATCCATTTCTAGAAAGCGCGTAGCCATTACGAAATGTGTGTGGATTTTGAATGATTTTGTTGTGATTGACAATATCTGTTTTTATTATAGCTGTTTTTGAATTCAACTGTAGTTGTGGTATGATAAAAATAAAAGGCAGAGGGTTGTTCTACTTGAGTGTTTCTCCAACTTTTTGTCTTTGGTTTTTTGTTTTTTATTTTTTGTTTTTTTTTAAAATTTTTCCAATGGGGTGAAATTCAAATTCTTGTGTTGCTATAGTGAAGTTTGATATATATATATATATATATTTTTTTTTTCTTTATTCGAGAATTAGTTCATAAAATTTTGATTTATCAGATGACTATTAAAATCACAACTGTTATGATAATGAATAATCAGTTTTATTTAAAATTTAAAAGTTATATAGGAAAGTAAGCTTAGTTTCTACATTTTTATTTTTATTTTTATTTATTTTTATTATTTATTATTATTATTAATATTTTTTTGTAATAGAACCTATAGTTTCTACTAAATATATTTTCTATAGTTCATAACATAGAAATGTAGTTTCTCTAAGTTTCTACTAAATATAGTTTCTACTTTTTTTTTTCTTTCTTTTTTTTTTTTATAAAAACAATAATATAGAAATCTAGTCCAAAAAAAAAAAGGAAGAAGATTTGCATATGTGCCTTTCCACCAAAAATTTCCCCTTGTGCCTTGGTCTATTTTGACTTGGCTTGAAGAAAAAAATAAAATAAAATAAAATCGAAACCCAAACTTTTTTTCACATGGATGATGTGACAAAAGTATTCGAATTTGAAAATTTCGAAGACGATAAAAACAAAACTATTATCCATGAATTCAACGGGCAAGGGCGATAAGTTTGAGTCAATGATGGTGCGCAGGGCAAACAGTCACATGTCATCGTTGCAAACTTTTTATCCAAATGATGGGGCAGCCCACGCACTTGCATACGTCAGCAAGAATGATTAATAGCGTGAAACAAACAAAAAAAATCAACCACCGCTTTTATTCTCCTCCATTGCTTCCTTCGTGTGGGACCACCCTTTACCAGTAAAATAATTTTGAGGGAATATTGTATTTATGATAAATAATAAATTATTTTTCAGATTTTTGAAAAATTATTTAGATCTAGAGCAGTCTAAAATTACTTTTATACTTTCATAAAATTAAATTATTCTTCAATTCCTTTGATTCTTTTTTTAATAATTAATTTGAAAGCTTTAAAGGTTTTTTCTTTTATTTTTTATTAAATTTTATTTGAACTATGTGATTATTTTTTCTTTTTTTCTTTTTTTGAATATGTGATACTTTTGATTACTTAGATTTTTCTAAGTCAAATATTTGACAAATGCAGTTAAATATATTTGAAATATTATAATATAATTAGTTAAATACATTTGAAAATTATAAAATATTTAATTAAATATATTTGATAAATTGTCATTTAATTAAAAAAGTTTATTTAACTAAAATCATTATGTAGTTTTTTAAAATAAAAATTGAAAAACTATAGGAGAGTTTAAATAAAACAAATTAAAAATATAGATTCTTCAAATTAATTTTTTTTCAAAATTATCAAAATATTTCATTTTTCCAAAACAAAAAAAGAAAAAAAATAAAAAAACATTTGAAATATAATTTAATTTTACTATACACGAGTAATTTAATTCGTTATAAGAGAATGTGCATGATTTATCAAAAATCTGAAAAATATTTTTATATTTATTCCAAATTTGAGAACGTGTAAATGAAATATTTCCTTTATTTAAACAATAATAGCAAACACATATTTATATTATAAAAAATATTATTGGTTAGAAGTGATGAGAAAATATGAAGTATATATCATTTATGATAATGCGAAAGTTTTTTAAATTATTTATTAAATTTATATAAATAAAATAATAATATTTAATTAATTTATTTTTATAATTTTTTATTTATATTTAAATTATATAAATATATCAATTAATAAAATCTCAATACATATTATTCGATAAATATTTTACTATATAGCATATGACTTTTTGATGCAGTATAGCATATGACTTATTAACTGACTAATGCTATAGGTTCACTGGTTAAAACAAAAAAAAAAAAAAAAAAAAAAAAACCGAAAATGCTGTGGTACCTTTCTTTTTTCAGTTTTAAAAAATCAAATCCAATTTAAATTAAATTATGTATCAAACAAAATTAAACTAAATCAATCAATGATGGTCACATCAGCCTGAATCCCATAAGTGATCGTTGCTAGTTACCAATGATTACGTAGATGTCAGTCTTGTTCGATCGGTTTTTAACTGATGTATTACGAACTATTTCTTTGGTTGGATCTAGTTTGGACTTTGCCGTAAGGATCCAATTCAATAATACATATCTTTTTATTTTTAATAATTTGAAGTATTATTATTTATAATTTTAAAAAATTATAATAAAAATATTAATAATATTAAAATTATTAAAATATTCATTAAAAATTTGATATAATAATATTAAGTTAGTTTATCTTTTTAATTTATTTATCCATTTAACAGTTTACTATTTAATATTTATATTATATAAATATATTAATTAATAATAAATAAATTTGATAATTATTTTGGTACATATAATATTATTATAAAAATATATATCCACTTCAAATTTATGTTGAAAGTCATCCAAATCAAATCAAACTGATTTTGAGATAAAAACGGAACCAAACAACTTTAATCTGGTTGGTTTGCATCAATTTTTCCTTTTTCTTTTTTTTTTAATTTATTTTTTTATTTTTTTAAGTTGTGCCCACCCATATGATGATGGTGACAAAAAATTTTAATAGTGAATCACTTATTTTTGACAAAATTGACAAAATAAATAAAAATGTATTTATGAGTTTCAAGATATCTATATATATATATAGATATATATTTTCAGTTCCAGTGGTAAAACAATTATTATTCTCTATTTTATTTATATTTGGTGTTATTGGCAATTCTTTTTAAAGTTTAATATTACTTGTTCAAACATCAAAGTGGTAGTATGTATTTATATATATATATATATATATATATATATTTTTTTTTTTACATACTGCTGTGATAATGAGAAAATGAGTAGTAGTCTTTTTTTATTTACCCAAAAGTAGCTAATAAGTAACTTTTTTTATTTTTATTTATTTTTTATCATTTACAATATATATATTCATGATCTTAAATTTATTCTTCAGTATTTTATAAAACAAACCAATCTTATTTGACAATAATATGTAACTTAGAAAAATGGTACATAAGTTTTTTTAGGTGGAGTAGGATCCTTTTCTCAAGTTGGTTTGTCATATCATTTAATGTATAGTTAATGGCTAGAATTAAATCTAATTATTTTATTTAAAAAGGAAACAATTCTAATAATCTCACATAAGGCTAATTTCCTATTATGTTTTTAAGAGTTATTTTTGACGAAAATAAATAATATTACTAAGCATTTCTCTAAATGAAAATGAGATGTGAATGTTATCATAATTTTGTTAAAAAATAATGCAAATAAATGAAATATTATAGAAATTAAATAAAAAGAAATTGTTGTAACTATTACTATTGCTAGTTACTAGAATGAAAACAATATAAACTACAGAAATCAAAAGCTTATGATTTATCAATCTAATAATCCAGAAAACTTTATAAGAAAATCAAGTTTGTGAATACTTGTGATTTATCATATATCTTTTTGTATTTTATACTTAGAAAATTATATTAATCCATAGCATTAACGAAAAAAAAAATCATAAATATAAAAACTTTAAATGATATCTCTTTTTTCCTAAAATCATTCAAATCATTAGTTATGATTATTAACTTATTTTAGGCAAATCAAATGGTTTAATTTTTTTGTAAACAAGTAGCATCATATCTTTAAACTAGTTTGATATTCTTTATTTCTGTGAAACAATAATATTATGGATAATAAAATATTAATAAAAAATATGTATTAGTATACTATCCATTGATATATTTATATAATTTAAATATAAATATAAATAAGTAAACTACCCAAATTACTATATTGTTTGCCAAATTAAATAAAATCCATTAATAATTGACATATAGGGGAGAATTTTTAAGGAAACTGAAATTCAAAGCAAACTTTACATAGAAAATGGAGATATAACTGTGGGAATAAATAACAATAAGAAAGAAGAAAAGTGACGGATTAAGACAGGTTATAATAGTCAATAAATCTTCACCTAGAAGTGAGTTGTCGGTTCGGCGTGTATATATTACCCACTTGCGTCTTTATTCATTTTCAGAGCAACAAAATTTAGTTATCAGAGACACAGAGCAGGATAAGCAAAAACAAGACCTTGCAATCCCACAAATCAGGAGAAGAAGAAGAAGAAGACGAAAACACAAATGGCTGCTGCTCAACCTCCCACCATTCCTCTTCTTACACCTTACAAGTTGGGAAAGTTTGATCTTTCTCATAGGTAATTTTATTCCTCTCCATATTCATATTGTTTCTCTCTTTTTTGCTTCTTTTGCAGTTCCTGTTCTGGGTCTTTGTATGGATGTGCTATGGAAGAGTTTTTTGAATCCAAAAAAGTGTGTTTATTGTAAATGATATATCTATTTCTTGCATCAGGAATTGAATAAAATTGCGTAATCTTTAGATGGTTTTAAAAATTCCCAACAATTTCTTTAGCTTCCTGATACCCTTTTATTGCCTTAGTTCTTAACTTTAATTTGCTTGCTGGTCCAGCACTTAGTTTTTTACTAGTATTTCTTTTCAGGTTTTTCTACCATTATTCCTTGTAAGTGTTTAAGCATGAATTTCATAAGCCCAAAAGCACACTTAAAACAGGTTTTTCTATGCTATGTTAGCTTAAGGATTGTGTGTTATACCTAATATGATGTTTTCATTGTAATGTCAGAATTGTTTTGGCACCGTTGACTCGACAAAGATCATTTGGAAATGTCCCTCAGCCACATGCCATCTTATATTATTCACAGAGGACCACCGAAGGGGGTCTTCTCATTGCTGAAGCAACTGGAATATCTGATACGGCTCAGGGGTAACTTCTACTGAAACTTTTCATTTGAATGTATTTGCCTTCACTTCACTTGAAACTTAAATCTGAAACATCTTTGCTCTTTTGAATAACTCTAGGTATCCAGAAACGCCTGGCATATGGACAAAAGAGCAAGTTGAAGCTTGGAAACCCATTGTAGATGCCGTTCATCTGAAAGGGGGTATCTTCTTTTGTCAGATTTGGCATGTGGGACGAGTCTCTAATAGTGGTTTGTATTCAACTACTTCTTTTGCCTTCTGTAGTGTTTTTGACAATGAAATTTAAGAACTTTACATTTTCATTTTCAAACTAAATCATTTGAGGTGAAGCAATTTGAGTGGTAGAAAATTTATAGAATTTAGAAGTAGAAGGACATGTTATGAATGTGCTCAAATTAAATTATGAATATAATTGGCTAATTGCAACGAAATACTAGTTGCTAAATTCTGAAGTAGGCGTGGATGGAATAAATATGCAAAACTGACCTATTCATCTAGTAACATTGATAGTTTTGACCAAGCATTAAGTCTATCCCTTTATAAATTTTCTTTCTTATTGTTATTATTATTGGTTTTACTTTGAGTTTTCGTTTTAAAATATCTCTGAGGAAAACAACTTATTCTGTAAGACTTGATTATATTGGAACCTTTTGTTTGAATGATCTGATTGTTGCATACAGGTTTTCAGCCAAATGGCCAAGCTCCAATCTCCAGTACAGACAAGCCACTAACCCCCCAAAAACGAGCTAATGGCATTGATGTTGCACAATTCACACCTCCAAGACGGCTTAGAACAGATGAAATTCCTGGAATTATCAATGATTTTAGACTTGCTGCAAGAAATGCAGTGGAAGCAGGTAGATTAAAGCATTTATTAAAATGAGTTTCTTCTTAAAAAGTCGTTGTGGTGGCTTTAGACAATCGAAGACACTCGTAGAACTTCATAACATGATTTGATATTAGTTTCTTCAAACATTTGTTTTCACAGCATAAACAAACTATGTTAGCTGAACATTTGACCTAAATTTCCTTGTAGTGACAAACCTGTCAAAAGCTATGCATCAAATAGATCACCTATTATGATTGTTGGGAAAAGTGATAGCTTTCATTTTTTAAGTTTTGTCTAAGATGCTTTCTATAAAACGAAAATGTATAATCCTTTGAGGAAGATCAATTTTCTTGTTTTGTAAAATCATCTAACATGATACTGAGATTTCTCTTAATCCAGTTTTTTGTTCACTACTTCCTAAGCGTTTTGTTTTTAAAGCTGATAATAATCTGTTTTATATGCTGATAATGTTGTCCAATACATTTAGGTTTTGATGGAGTTGAGATCCATGGGGCTCATGGCTACCTTATCGATCAGTTTCTGAAAGACCAAGTGAACGACCGAACAGACAAATATGGTGGATCCCTGGAGAACCGTTGTCGGTTTGCATTAGAAGTCGTGGAAGCAGTTGTTAATGAGATTGGGGCAGATAAAGTTGGAATTAGACTATCTCCATTTGCTGCCTATATGGAATCAGGAGACTCAGATCCAAATGCTTTAGGCCTTCATCTTGTTCAATCCTTGAACAAATATGGAATCTTATATTGCCACATGGTTGAGCCGAGAATGAAGCAGGTTGGAGAAATTAGTCAAACCTTCGACAGCCTTCAACCCATGAGAAAGGCTTTTAATGGTACCTTCATTGTTGCCGGTGGTTATACCAGGGAGGATGGTAACAAGGCTGTGGCTGAAAATCATGCGGATCTTGTCGCCTATGGTCGTGATAAAGTTATTGTTGACTAATAATGAAAAGTTATTTTATTATTGAATAAGACACTAATATTTATATACAGATACAGTTGGTGTAGATGACTACAAATGAGTAATGATAAAAACTATTTACAACAGATAAGGGAATCTTGAAGATAGACTCACGTGAACTACTAATCTCTATCATGCCCCCTCAAGCTAAGTGTGGAAAGAACACTTAGCTTGGGTCGAAGAAACTGTAACCGTTGTTTGGACAGTGGCTTGGTGAGAGCATCAGCAATTTGCTCGTTGCTGGAAATGTGACACACACGCAGATCACCTTGAGACACCTTTTCACGGACAAAGTGGAAGTCAACCTTGATATGTTTCATCTTAGAGTGAAGAACAGGGTTGGCACAAATGTACGTAGCACTCACATTATCACAATAGATGACTGGAACTTGAGGTATAGCTAATTTTAACTCAGATAACAAAGATCGAAGCCAGCATAATTCAGATGTAGCAGTAGCAACCGAGCGGTACTCAGCTTCAGTAGAGGAACGAGAGACCGTACGTTGCTTCTTGGACATCCAAGAAATTGGGTTGGAACCAAGATACATGACATAGGCAGAGGTTGAAGTACTGTCGTCCTTATTACCGGCCCAATCAGCATCGCAAAAGGCATGAAGAGAGGTGGAAGAGTTACGTGTAAGAAATAAACCAAAGGAACTGGTACCTTTAAGATACCGAAGAAGTCTTTTGACAGCAGCCCAGTGAGTTTCAGTAGGCTTATGCATAAATTGAGACAATTTATTAACAGCAAATGAAACATCAGGCCGAGTCAGAGATAGATATTGAAGACTTCCAACAACCTGGCGATACTGAGTGGCATCGGTCAGATTAGTTCCATCCGTGAGAGTTAGAGTAGCAGAGGTTGACATTGGCGTGGAAACTTCTTTCGCATCTAGCATATGTGTCTTAGCCAAGAGATCATGAATGTATTTTCTTTGTGTCAGAAGTAGGCCATCTGTGCGTGAAGTTACCTCAACTCCAAGAAAAAAATTCAAACCACCAAGATCTTTAAGAGAGAAGGCATTCGAAAGAGCTTTAACAAAGGTAGAGAGAGCAGAAGAGTTATTTCCAGTCAAAAGAATATCATCCACATATACCAGCAGATAAAGAATGGTGTCTGAATGGTGAAAAGTAAACAGAGAAGCATCAGATATAGAATTGACAAACCCATATGAGAGAAGGAAGTTCTTCAATTCTGTATACCATGCTCGGGGGGCTTGCTTTAACCCGTATATGGCTTTCTTGAGCTTGCAGACATGGGTCGGCCGAGTGGAATCAATGAACCCTTGAGGTTGCTTCATGTACACCTCTTCAGTTAGATGGCCATGGAGAAAGGCATTGTTAATGTCAAGTTGCCTCAATGGCCAGTTTTTAGTTAAAGCAATTGACAAAACAATTCGGATGGTTGCTGGCTTTATGACTGGACTAAATGTTTCTGAATAATCAATGCCCGGTCGCTGGTGAAACCCCTTGGCAACTAAGCGAGCCTTATACCTGTTTATGGTACCATCTGAATTTCTCTTAATTCTGAACACCCACTTACTGCCCACCAGATTATATTTGGAACTAGGAGGAACCAATTCCCACGTACCATTTTGAACTAATGCATTAAACTCATCAGACATTGCAACACGCCAGTTTTCATCTTGGAGGGCCTGGGAGACAGTTTGGGGCTCAATCTCCGAAACCTGTGAGTGAGAGGTTGCCATATAGAAATCCGAGAAAAGCTTGGGCTTAAAAATATTATTAAGAGACCTGGTTCGCATGGCATGCGTGCGATCAGTGAATTTTTTTCTTTGTGAGCTCGGTGGGTTTAGAGGAAGATGTGACGACATGTGAGGAGATATACCATGAGAAAGACTTGCTGCTTCCTGTGGACGAAACAACAGAGGCACTGATTGAGTGGCATGCTGTGACAGAGTAGGTGGAGATGGAGAAGGTGACTTAGAAGAAGGAATATCACGTGGGGAGAGCTTTTGAGAAGAACTAGTGGGAGTAGGTGAAGAAAGAGAATTTGATGTAGAAAAGGAAGCATCACGTGGGCATAGATGAGAAGAAGAAGGCTTAGTGGGATTAGGTAGAGAAAGAGAAGTGGATTTAGAAAAGGAGTCATCATGTGGGGTTAGGTGGGGAGAAGAATTACTAGTGGGAGTAGGTGGAGAAAGAGAAGTTGATTTAGAAAAGGAAGGTTCACATGGGAGTTGGTTGGGAGAAGATATAGAAGAGATAAAAGGAACTGTTGTGTGCGGGTCACACATAGAAGTAATAGATAAATCCCAAGAATTAATATTTTCGGAATTATGGGGATAGACCGATTGAGAGTTATATGGGAATATGGATTCTACAAAGGTAACATGCCTAGAAATATAATATTTATTTAGAGATAAATCATAGCATTTATAGGCACTTTGATTAGGTTGATATCCTAAGAACACACAGGGTGTGGAAGTGGCTTCTAATTTGTGTCTGTTATATGGTTTGATCCAAGGATAACAGAGACAACCAAAAACCTTTAAATGATGATAATTGGGAGGCTTTTGAAACAGAATTTCAAATGGGGATTTTAGATGAAGAGTAGGAGTAGATAACCTATTAATTAAATAGACTGCAGTTTGAAAACTATGAGACCAAAATTTTAATGGTAATCCAGCATGAGATAATATTGCTAAACCAGTTTCCCGAATATGTCTATGACGTCTTTCTGCATAACCATTATGCTCTGGTGTATGGGGTGGGGATAAAAAATGAGTTATACCAGTTTGTGCAAAAAAAGATTTTAATTTGATGAATTCACCACCATTATCTGAGTAAAAAGATATAATATTCGTGTCAAAAAATTTTTCCACATTAGTTTTGAATTGTACAAAAACAGAATAAACCTCAGACTTTTGTTTTAATGGATAAAACCAAATATACTTAGTGAAATGGTCAACAAAAATGATATAATATTTAAATCCATCAACTGAGGTTATAGGTGCAGGACCCCATACATCAGAGTATAATAATTGTAACGGTCTAGAGCTGGTCATAGAAGAAATATGAAAAGGAAGCTTATGAGCTTTATTACATTTGCATGGATTACAAAAAATTTTTTTTGAGGATGAGACAGGTAAAGAAAATGAAGAAATTAAATGATTTAAAATTTTATTGGAGGGATGGCCCAAACGAAGATGCCAATCCTTGTAAGAAGTCTTGACACTAGAAAAAGAGATAAACGGTGGAGGAACAGTAGAATGGGGAGGAGAAGGCCACTCATAGATACCTCCGTTATTTGGTCCTTGAAGCAGAGTCATTCCCGTTGGTATATCCTTCACAATAAAACCAGTAGGTGAGAATTCAATTGTGGCATTGTTATTATGGCAAAATTTAGAAACAGACACTAGATTTCGAGTCATTTTGGGCACACAAAGAACATTTGACAGTAGAAAAGATTTATTATGAGCAGGAATATAAGCTGTACCAGTATGAGTAATATTTAAAGCATTACCATTGCCAACCATAATTGCATCTGTTCCATCATAGTCAGAATGGGCATTCAGATTGTGGAGATCATTAGTGACATGGTGAGAGGCACCTGAGTCAAGAAGCCAAGATGTTTGGGGTGGGTTCTGGATAGGAATTGAGTGATCCTGCTGACTGGAGTAATAGGCTTGCGGCATTTTGTGAACTCGAGGGGTGGGTAGAAGACCAGGCTGGGGATTATAAGTCCACTGTTGTTTCAATTGTGGACAAAATCTGGCGGAATGACCCTGTTGACCGCACAACTGACAGCGCCCTCGATAGCCTCCAAAGGTAGAAGAAGGGGAAAAAGTACGAGTGGAATGAGATCTGGTACCAAACTTCTTTTGAGGATTGCGAGGGAAGGTGTTAGGTCCCGTGGTTTTATTAGCAACATGAGCAAGCATGGGAGAGTCTTCAGGAGTGGAAATATTTGACTTTTGAATGTAGGCTTCATATTCTAGCAAACGTTCATGGAGATCTTCAAATGAGATCTCTGTATCCCTTGATCTCAAGGCAGCAGAGATTTCTTTTAGATCATGATTTAAGCCGTTGAGTACATAAATTGTTATCTCTTCATCTTTGAGTGGTTCATTAAGTAAGGCTAATTCATCTGCTGCGGCTTTGATTTCAAACATATAAGTTGTGATACTGCATGATCCTTGTGGGCGAACAAGCTTTTCCCGAAGTCTAATGATGCGTGATCGAGATGGCTTGGCATAAGTGAGACATAGCTTGCTCCATAACTCACGTGATGTTTTAGCTGAAGCCACCATTGATGCAAGGTCAGGAGACAGAGAGGCAAGGAGAGATCCAAAAAGAAGTTGATCTTGCCGAGTCCAAAATAAATATGGCTGGTTGGAGGATTGGGAAGGACAAGGTAGAGAGCCATCAACATAACCGGTAAGTGCGTAACCATAAAGGAGAGCATCCCACTGTGCTTTCCAAGTGAAGAAGTTAATTGGGCTGAGCCGAATTGGTGCTTGTGTAGCAACATTAATGAAGACCAGATTGGCAAAGTCATAGGTAGGAGTATCCGTTAGAGAAGAATAAGAAGCAGAAGAGATGGGTGTGTGGTCAGCCATAGCAAAGGAAGGAAAAAAAATGAAAAATTTGGCACAGATTGGATCGAAAAAAAAAACTCTGTTAGAGCTTTTAATGCTCTGATACCATGATAAAGTTATTGTTGACTAATAATGAAAAGTTATTTTATTATTGAATAAGACACTAATATTTATATACAGATACAGTTGGTGTAGATGACTACAAATGAGTAATGATAAAAACTATTTACAACAGATAAGGGAATCTTGAAGATAGACTCACGTGAACTACTAATCTCTATCAGGTCGTTGGTTCTTGGCTAATCCAGATTTGCCAAAGAGATTTGAGCTCAATGCTCCTCTAAATAAGTATAACAGAGACACATTCTATATACCTGATCCTGTTGTTGGTTACACTGATTATCCATTTCTTGAAACTGCCAATTAGTTACTTGAAAGGCTGAATTTGAATGATTTTAATATAATTGTCTGTCATACCCGTATCAGTTTTTTGTGCTTTTAATTTGTGCAAGAAACTATAGTTAGGCAAGAGTTGTTCCATTTGATGGTACTATTTTATTTGTTATCAACTTATTATGTTTTTGATTCAAACTGGATTGAGGCTTTATGTTGTTCCAACCTCCCCTGATATTAGAAGTTAAATGAGCTAGGTTACAGACAGAAAATCCAGTGGAAGAACTAAACAAGAAGGAAAGAAGCAAGAGGAGGAATAAAGAAGAGTGAACAAAACGAAGGAAGCTTCTATCTACCTGGATTCTCAAAAGTCTTTAGTGTCTCTAGTTTCCTCAAATCCTCCAACTTACAGTATTACTGGTAGCCTTTGAGGACTTGAGCTCTGAGAAAGCAAAGCAAATTCCTTAGGCATGTGGCTTATCAAGTAGCACTTGTACATGTCCAAGTATGTCAGCTTCTCCTTACTCTAAATCTCAACACCTATCAAGGATTAGAATCCGCAGATTCCTAAGTTTGCAAATTGAATTGGGAAGCTCTGTGATTTTGGACACTCCCCTTAAGCTAAGATTTCTAAGCTGTTTCATTTTCTTCATGCCTTTCAAGAACCCAACTCTCTTCTACTTCAACAAGATGTTTAACTGAGAGTTGCCACCTACCCAGTTGAAGAACTTTCACATACTTCATCTTTGAGAACCATTCTTGCCTGAAACCAAGATTAGTCTCACACTCTTACTCACATGGGTTAGATTGAATGGTTTTAGATGGGTGGATTAGCGTACTATTCCAATAGATTTAGGGATAAAACGAAGGGTTCCCTCTTTTGTTTAGATTTCTCTTTTATATTTCGATTTTGTTGTAGTTTTGCTTCTTTTGTTTAGCCGCTATTGTGTTTTCTTTGAGCAAATGTCGTTTGGGGTTGTTGTGCTCGGCAAAGGGGCACGTGATACACACATATGGATGACACTGTCCATCCTTTCATTTGTGAAAATGGGGATTGGACTAACATGGAATAATTTGTACATGGAGAGCTGAGATTGACAGTATAAAGTATAGGATGTTAAGCATATTTATTTTTATAAAATAGCTATTATCAATTTCAAATGTGTACTAACATAAGAAAAATTATATCTATGGAATAAGTATTCTATTTCTGCATCCAAATGCATAAGATGCCTTGCTCGGGTTTAGGTTGATGAATAGATACAAATGGGATAGCTTCGCTTCTTCTTCGTGCCCGCTCTTCTTTTAGATGGAGAACATAATGGGGCTGAAAAGGTACTTTGGGATGGTGAAAGCAGGTTCCTTTATCGGTTAGATGGAAAGTTTGATCGATTTGACCAAAGAATTATACTTGTAAAGCTAAATTACCCATTGAGATATAGTATTTTCGCAAATAAAAGATGCCAAAATGGTTTTATGAATTGTATTTTATATATAAATATATAGAAAATTATATATTGAGACTTGAAAAGACAATATATATATATATATATATATAAATAGAGAATTGCTATGAAGTGAGATTTTTCATACGGTATGGAGTGAGATGCCGTTACTTTTAACTCCCGTTTGATTTGCACTGTACATTTATTTTGAAAAAAAAAAAACTTGCTGTTGCTTTGCCTGGGTTAAATGAAAGGGACCGTGGCACCTATTTTCAAAAAAAAAAAAAAAAAAAAAAATAGAACACGAAACTGCAGAGAAGAGAAGCTCCCGCACCTCCAGCTCCAGATCCAGAATCCCTAAACCAGCAGCAGCTCAAGCTTACTCTTGTTCTTCTCTGCCGCCAGCGTGCTCCTCTCTGCCGCCCAACACCTCCAGTAGCCACCCCGCACCTCCAGCAACACAGCCGCTTTCAGGTTCGTTCCTTCTCTTCCTCTTTCATTTTGCGATTTTTAGGTATCACCTCTGCTATATTTTATTTTTTGATTGTAATTTTAATAAGACTATACTAGAGTTGGTTTTATAAATTTGTCCAGGTATGATGCATTACTGTATTTCTGTTCTAAGTAATTGGGATATGGAACTGCATAAAAGTTTTTCTGTCCTGTAGGTTGGGCGTCTCAATGGCATTCAAATATTGTGCATCTCTTGTTAGTAATGTAATGAGGGACGTTTATAAATTTTTTTTGCATGGAATTTTATGAAAAGTCTTCTTTATGACCTAGCAATTCTTCAAATATCAAATCTAATCATGGGGACCATGTGGTTTGCATTCTGCTTGTCTTCACATCAGCGTTGCTGTTGCAACAATTTTTTTTGAGCGGCATTGCTGCTTATTGTTGTAGTCTTGTGTTGAACAAAATAGTCTTCTGCATCTTGCTTGGTGCAAAATAATGCCGGATTATACATGAATGCAAAAGAATGTTTGATAATTGCTGTGAATATAATTGATGCATTTATTGTATGGTTGTTTTTCCATTTTTGTGAGTATAACAGTTCAAGTACAGAGATCTGTGGGCAAATGGTCTATGCGATGGGTATAAGCTCCTTGTTGATTTTGAATATAGGTCATTTTATAATGTGAAGTGATTGCTGTTAAGTTGGACAATAGTATATAGAAATTTAGGTGTTTCTGTATTTGTATTATGTTCTAGCCCCTTCATTTGAGGAGCTAGTTTAATGATTTAGTCCTGGTGTTGCTGGTTATGTTTTCAGTTTAACTATGAAAATTAAACTGAAATTCACTAGCCATGCATGATATTTGAAATCTAATATTCATTAAATCTCATAATCTTAAATGTACGGTGTATGGTTTTTACGTGAAAGGTAGGAAATAAAAAATTGTTTCTTGTGAATTCAGTCATATACATACATGGCTATGCATTTGACAATTGGTGTGACATTTACTGTATGAAATTTTTAATTTCATATTAGTTTGGATCATATAATTCTATGTGAATGTTTTGGTTCTTGACTATAGTTATTTTCTTTGCTTTTTGGATTTTTCTGCCATTGTATTTCTTGAATAGACATAGAGCTATGTGAATGACATAAGCTAAATTTGCTTGCAGCAATATGTCAGACGACACTGGAACTCAATGTACACTCCACAAGTTGTAGAACAAAAAAAGCCAAATGTTAAACAAGAATTTCAAACAATTGAAGAGGCTTTTCAATTTTACAATGCATATGCAAGAGAATGTGGATTTAGTGCAAGAATGAGTACTAGTAAGAGAAAAAAAGGAACAAATGAGCTAATATGGAAACAGTTTGTGTGTTTTAAGGAAGGAGAGACAAATGAACATTATCAGAAGAAAGAAAAACATACAGTTCAAAGATCTGGTGAAAGGAATCGAGGATTAGTTCGAGTTGGCTGCAAAGCTAAGATGACAGTGGTTAAGAGTCAAACACGACCAAATTGGATTGTTAGTCAATTTGTAGAAGAGCATAACCATGCACTTGCTACTCCAAGCAAGATACATTTGTTAAGATCTCATAGAGTTGTATCAGCTGCAAAAAGAGGTTTGAGCCAATAGTTATCAGAAGCAAATATTCCAATGTGTCAACAAATAAGGGTGCTAGAAATAGAAGCTGGTGGTCCTCAAAATATCGGATGTGTTGAGAAAGATGTAAGGAACTATGGACAGAGGGTGAGAGATGAACAAAAAGATAATGATGCAGAATTGTTAATTGAATTTTTTTCTTCTGAGGAAGAAAAAAATCCAACCTTTTACTTTAAGTATGAACTCAATCCAACCTTTTACTTTAAGTATGAACTCGATGAAGAAAGCAGGCTTGTTAGATGCTTCTGGGCAGATCCTTTTGCAAGGAGATCGTATCATTTCTTTGGTGATGTAGTAGTGTTTGACACAACTTACAACACGAATAAATACGATATGATATTTGCTCCATTGGCAGGAGTAAACCATCATGGTCAGACTGTTATTTTTGGATGTGCTTTGTTGAGTGGTGAAAAAACCGAATATTTTATTTGGTTATTCAATCAATTGTTGGATGCAATGCCGAGGGGTGCACCTCAGGTGATTATTACGGATCAAGATCCTGCAATGACGAAGGCCATTGCTTAAGTTCTTCCATCAACTTGTCATCGATACTGTATCTGGCATATTTTGAATAAATTTGCGGAGAAGATAAATACAATGGTTTATCGGGATAACTATCATTGGTTCAAAAATATAATTTGTAACTCGGAGACTATTGAAGAGTTTGAGACTTGTTGGGCTGAGTTGTTGAAGAATAGTAATTTGGGAGATAATACATGGTTGCGCCAAATGTATGAAATTCGCAACAAGTGGGTTCCTGTTTATTTTAATCATATATTCAATGTAGGAATGTTGAGCAGTCAAAGAGCAGAAAGTTCACATGATTTTTCAAAAGGTACATCTCAAACAAAAATTCATTGATGGACTTTATTGTACGTTTTAATAGAGCTATTAATCATCAAAGACATGATGAGGTAGTTGCAGATCATATTGATGTGAATGAGCAACCAAAGTTGAAAACTATGTGCCCAATGGAGACTCAAATGGTGAAAATTTACACAAAGAGAAATTTTATAATTTTTCAAGATGAGTTATTTGAAAGTTCTGCGTATTTCTTAAGTTGCACGTTTGAGGATGATGAGTCTATGTTTTATATTGTACGGAAGGCTAGTGGAAGTTGCTCATCAAGGAATAGACAGCTTAAATATAATAAACTTTCAGATTCTGTGTCATGCAGTTGTAGGCTATTTAACTTTAATCGAATTCCATGTAGACATATATTAGCCTACTTTCGAATTAAACAAGTCATGTTTTTGCCAAGCAAATACATTCTTAGGAGATGGACAAAAAGTGCAAAAATTGGTGAAGTGTGGGATAACAATGGTCAAGAAATGAATGACCATGACGATATGTCATTGGTGACTAGGCATGCAAGTTTATCTCGAGCTTGTTCTAATTTAATTGATGATGCATCTCTTACAGTTGAGGGTACCAAATTTATTTTGAATGAGATTGAATTGCTACGTGGTAAAATTAAAGAAATGAATGGTGATGGAATGACAGTGCCAGAAACAACTAGCAAAAGAAGTACAAAAGAGCTTCCAAGTATTAATAATCCGTCACATGTATGATCAAAAGGATGTGGGAAAAGATTTAAAAATCCAAAAGAGATGTTAGTTTCAAAATCACGCCTTTGTCGAGGATGTGGACTTCGTGGACAGCAACACAATAAGAGGAATTGTCCTCGGTTGCAAGAAAGGTAAATATATGAGATTCTCTCTTAGATATATATATATATATATTAAGCAAAAAATAATTTTATATATGCAAGATAATTTTATTCATATAATTTTTCAGCTTTGTAATATATATTTTATTTTTTTATCATATAGATCTACAATGAATAACCAAGACATCAATTCCAATTCGGCAAGTGAAGATGATGACTTAACTTCTCATGCTGGTAATTTCTTCTATATGACTAGACATAAACTTTTTATTATGCTGGTAATTTGAATCCTCATAATGTTATTTTTATTGTAGGATCAAATTTACATGGTGCAAAAAGATCGTAATTGTCATATCGTGGAAGTTGTGTGACCATGAAGATTGATAGGAGATTATGAATATCAATATGAATTAGAAAGCTGGTTGTATGAAAACTATGTGTAATGTATGAGAACTATGTGTAATTTGGTCACTTTGATTATTTAAACATATGCTGGTTTTTGGACCTATGTGTAATGTGTCACATTTTGTAGTTTTTAAAGCAATTTCTGTAGAATTATTCATATTCAAATTATAATTATATTTTTATTATTATATATTTAAATCTGAAAAATGTAAAAGTTAGTTCATCTTATTATATAAAAACTGATTTTTCATATACATATATATTGATAGTAAGCATTTGTTTGTGGAAACTAAGTTATATAGCTTTTATATTTTTCGGCTCATAAACTATGTTATGTAATTGTTTGTTTGTTTTTAAAATAAAAGTTGCTATTTGATTACCAGTGTATGACCGTTTAATAATTTTTACACATATCAAATACAATTTTTACACATATCAATTTTTACAATTTTTACACATTGCTTCAAATTCCTCTAATAATTGTCAAACATACTTTCAAGTACAAATTATTACATATCATTTCTAATAAATCTACATATTCTTATAAAAAGAACAAATTGATATGGTAGCTATAACAATGATAGTTAGAAATCTCCAGTCATAGTCGCTTTTCCTTTGATGCTGCTGCTTTTCTGTCAAGATTTTAAGTAGACCCTTGGCAGTATAATTCAACTCCCTTACATTATTATTTAGACTAACCATTTCATTAATCAACATTTCTGTAACACCCTGTCCCGAACCATGTCGGAATTTTTGCACGTTGACCGAGGTTGACTGTTAACCGTTGACTTTGACTTTGATCGAAAGGGTCAAAAGTTGACTTTTTGACCCGATTGGAATTCTAGGTTGACTGAGGTACCGTTACGAAGTACACATTGGCACGAGTTCGTAGACTAGTAGCACGTTGAAAACGGAGCTACGGTTTGAAAGTTATGAGCAAAACAAGTTGAGGTCCAAATTGTCCAAGGGGTGCCCGAGTTGACTTTTTATTCATGCAAGGTTGAGCTTTGACTCATGCATGGTTGTGAAGTGCTCGTCGATACGAGTCCGTAGACTAGCGGCACGTCCGATTTGGACATGTAGTTTGAAAGTTATGGACCTGTAGAGTTTTTCAAACACCGTATTATTTTAATATTATTTTTGAACGTGTAACGATGTGCCACGTGTGACTTAATGAAGGTGACCATGTGTCGCCATGTTGAGAAGCCATATGCCAACCATGTGTAATATCATATTATTTTATTATTATTTTAAATAATAATATTATTATTTAATTATTTTTTTTATTTCATTTTATTTTTATTTTTCTTTTTCCTTTTCTTTTTCTTTTCTTTTTCCCCACGTGGGAAAACACCTTTCTCTTTTCTTTTCCTTTCCTTCCCTTCTTCTTCCCCGAGCGCGACAGAGACAAAAAAACACACAGACTTCTCTCTCTCTCTCTCTCTCCTTTGACTCTCTCCCCTGCTCTCTTTGACCGGCCTTTTGGCCGGATTTCAGTCGCCGGAAAGCCACATGTGCTGGCCACCGGTGAAGCCCAGCTCGCTGCGACCTCAGCCTCCAATTTTCCCGACCAGTCGCCGCCGGACGCGCCCAGATAGGGATGTCAATTTGCCCCGCCCATCTCCAAAACCGCGGTGCACCGCCCCTAACGAGGCGGTTTTTCCCCGAAAATTCAGGGATGCGGGGCGGGCTCGGGGCAAATGCTTAAAAACCGAGTCGAGGACGGGTCGGGGATGGGGAATAATAACCCCGCCCCGAACCCGCCCTGTTATATATATATATATATTTATTTATTATTTTTTTTATAAAATTTTATTTATGTAAAATCATTTTCTTTTTTTATTATTTATTTTTCTAAATATGTATTTTATTATAATTGTAAATTTGTTCCTTGATGTATTTTATTATATTTTTATTGCATTGTAGTCATTTTCTTTATATTTTAATCATAAAATAATTTTTTTATATAAATTTTAAAAAAAATATATCAATTAAAAAACAAAATGGGGAAAACCGTCCCGCCCCATCCCCGCCCCGCAAAAGCCCCGATCCCGCCCCGCACCTAAAGAAACGGGGAAAATCGCGGGGATGGGATGTAAAATTCCCCACGGGGACGGGGACGGGGATGGAATTTTAAAAACCGGCCCCGCCCTGCCCCGTTGACATCCCTATGCCCAGATCGGGCTGGTGAAGTCGGCGGCGGCCGGTTACGTTTTTCCGGCGATTCTCGCCGTTTCCGACCAACCCAGCCCGACCCATACCTCTATTCCACCATTTTCGACCCCTCTGAGTCCATTTCCGGGATTAAATTGCCCAAAATCCCCACCGTTTGAGAGATCCCTCAAGTTTAAATCCGGCCGAAGCTTTCCGGCCAAATTCCGGCCACCTCCGGCGGAATTGGGGTCGATGGAGACCGGATTTGTAATCCTCGTCGCTCAAGCTTCGATTCAGTATATTATTCGACTATTTTGGATAACATTTGTGTTTGACCCCCCGGGTACCGGGTATTATTTACCCGATTAAAATATTAATTTATTTGACTGTGTGTGAATTGTGTTCTAGGAGCACCGATGAGTCGTGGAATTGATCCCATGGTGGATCATGGTTTAATTGCATGCTCCAGGTGAGTGACCCACCTTTAATAAATATTTTGGGGTAATTAATTATATTTAATTGCTGTTAAATTGGTATTTAAACTATGCTCATGTGGTAAAATTTAGTTATGGTTTTATTGTGATTTAATTTATTTATTATGCATGAGCAAAGTATACTTCGGTAATAGTCGTACGTGGTTTTAAGTATTATTTTGGGCATAATTGGTTTAAATATTTTATGAAAATATTTGTTAAATTGGTGGTTTAATTTTATAATTATGCCCACGGTATTTTATCTGTTGAACCTCGTATTACGAGAAAATTATGGTTTATTTGTTATCGATGTTTTCGTACCGGTTTGTTGAATAAAAATATGTGGGATGGTAAGTGTGAAAATTTAATATATTTCCCACGGTAATTTTGGAAAACGGTACGGTTGGTTTAATAATTATTTTAGACGCACTCATACAGTATTGGTGTTCTGGTGTATGTACACATGGTTTAGCGCGCAAGTATTATGTGGTTCAGCGCACAAGTATTATGTCTCCCGTGGTTGCCATTGGACCGTGGGCAGGCAAGTTTGATATTGGCCACAGCCGCCCCTCCCTTGGCCGGGATAACGGTTTCAGCAGCGGTACTATCGGGATGCCGAAGTGCCGTTTGCAAGTTTCTCTCTTTAATCTCCCCGCCAGTCGGTGCTCAGGACGCTGGGTATCGGAGGGCATCACTGGTATATGGTGTGGTACGTCAAGTACAAATTTTTCGGATAGAAATTTCAAACCCCAAGGAGTACAAAATTATTTATTATAATTTATTGCAGTTTATTTATATTTGGGGTATTTATTTATTTATTTGTTGTTTATTAAATTATTTGGTCCCTTGGTTTTCGGGAAGTACGAATATCGGGTTTTGTGAAAAAGTTTTAAATGGGGAACATTTCCAACGGAGTGAATAGTGAGGGTTTTGAGAGAAATTATTACTTCAAATATTTATTTATTTAATTGTTCGGAATTGATTAATTAAATCCCTTTTATTTGGTATATTGTAAATATTAAAGGTGTTCAATAGATAGGGTCACTCACTGAGATGATTAGCATCTCACACTCTTAAATTCCGTTCCCCTAGGTCCAGGTTGGAAACGTTGATTGTCCGGGGCGAGCCCGACGTCTCAGTTCGTTGCCGAAGTCCAAGAAGTATTTCTTCCCTTTTTCCTCTCTATCTTGTATTGCTTTTTATCTGTCATTGTATAAATTCCACACTTACCTGTATAACGCTCTATATACTGTATTGGACGTGTAGTTTTTATTTATGCACTGGGTTGCTGCTGTTATTATTTGAAGTGCTGAAATTTGTGGAATCATTTTGTAGTATTGTGGGAGGAATAAGGGGATGTTTATAGAAGTGTGTTTTCAGTGCAGGTAATTTTTGGTTAGTCCTACCCTTAGGGGAGGTGCTGCCGGATTTTCCGTTGGAAGGTTCGGTGGCATTTCCCTGGGATCAGGGCTTGTCTAGGGTTCCGGGGAGGAATTCTGGATGGGTACTGACATTTCTGTCTCCGTTTTGTTCATGTTTCCATGTGTACGATGTATTTCATCATCCCATACAAACTTTCCACAATATTTACCATCTTGCTTAACATTCATATGGTGAATAAATAATTGATCCACTAATTTCATAACACAATATCATATATAATTTTTATATTTACCTTATTATTATAGCATTTCCAAAATTTTCTATTTGGATTTTTTTCGGAACGAGATATCTGAAGTTTCATATAACCACCACAAGCACACTTTTGTTGCCAAGCACTTTCATTTATACTGGATGTTGACATATCATCAAAGTCCAGGTTACCTGCCACTTTATCGGAAAAAGGAAGCCTCAAAGTCATTAAAGTTGCTAGCAAAGAGGAGCCTGTGTGATCAACAACCAATGCAGTACAAGTAACCAGCTAATTTTATCAGTCAAGGGGATACCAATTTACATATCATCATTGGGCAAGATTGAAGATCCAGTAGCAAAAAAAAAAAAAAAATAAATAAATAAACAAGAATATAAGTTAAGCAATATAGCGTAAATATGCAACAGATATGACATGGTACTGCATGCCAATATACATCATTCAACTGCAGAACTGATGGGCATTCATTCTCATATCATGCTGCATATTACTAACTAAAACACACTGGAAGTAAAAAGAGTTAAAAACTAGAGAAAACTTCAAACAAAACTACGAGAAAGTTCAAAAACCGAAGAGATCAGATAATCATTATCATTGAAATACACCATATTACATTAACCATGCAATTAAAACTGGGCATCAGAAGCTATCATCACATCTCCCGTCATTCCAGGTGAATCAAATTAACCATAAACAAAAACAGAAAATATGTATCAAAGGAATTAAAGAATTAATAAGAAAACTAAATAGAAATTATTTGCTCAAAAGTAACTGGGGTCAGATAAAAATGTCAATCCCCACCTTGCAACAATAGTTGAAAAGAAAAAAACATAACCTGCAGAAAAACCCTTTTAGACAAATTAAACAACAATTATAATTAAACTGAAAACATAACCAGCAACACCAGGACCAAATCATTAAACTAGCTCCTCAAATGAAGGGGCTAGAACATAATACAAATACAGAAACACCTAAATTTCTATATACTATTATCCAACTTAACAGCAATCACTTCACATTATAAAATGACCTATATTCAAAATCAACAAGGAGCTTATACCCAATGCATAGACCATTCGCCCACAGATCTCTGTACTTGAATTGTTATACTCACACAGATGGAAAAACAACCATACAATAAATGCATCAATTATATTCACTGCAATTATCAAACATTCTTTTGCATTCATGTATAATCTGACATTATTTTGCACCAAGCAAGCTGCAGAAGACTATTTTGGTCAACACAAGACTACAACAATAAGCAGCAATGCAGCTCAAAAAAAATTGTTGCAACAACAAAGCTGATGTGAAGAGAAGCAGAATGCACAATATTTGAATGCAGTTGAGATGCCCAACCTACAGGACAGAAAAACTTTTATGCAGTTCCATATCCCAATTACTTAGAACAGAAATACAATAATGCATCATACCTGGACAAATTTATAAAACCAACTCTTGTATAGTCTTATTAAGCAATAATTACAATCAGAAAATAAAATATAGCAGAGGTTATACCGTAACAGAGATCAAATATGTCTCTTCCTTTTAACTCAGAGATGGTAAAAATGAAATTACTACGAAAAGAAAAAATTAACAAATAAGATTAAGTAATGGAATATATAACCACCTATCGGAGTCAAGACTAACTGGTTATTCACAAAAGTAAGAATGCATCAACTATCCAGTAACATAAACTTCCCCCTACCGCCCCAAATTAAAAAAAAAAGAAAAAAAGACAAAGTGTCATAAATAAATTGCAGAAAATAAAAAATTATAAATAGAACTCGCACTTTCTATAAAGATCAAAAGAGCACAAAACCAATATCAATTGTTTGCGTATCTGCTAAGCATTCTTTCTTTTGGTATAATCGGTTTGATGATACCCAAAAATTACAAAATGAGAGAGGAAGAGAAGGAACGAACCTGAAAGCGGCTGTGTTACTGGAGGTGCGGGGTGGCTGTTGGAGGTGTTGGGCGGCAGAGAGGAGCACGCTAGTGGCAGAGAAGAACGAGAGTGAGCTTGAGCTGCTGCTGGTTTAGGGATTCTGGATCTGGAGCTGGAGGTGCGGGAGCTTCTCTTCTCTGTAGTTTCGTGTTCTGTTTTTTTTTTTGTTTTTTTTGTTTTTTTTTTTGAAAATAGGTGCCACGCTCTGTTTTATTTAACTCAGGCAAAGCAACAGCAAGTTTTTTTTTTTCAAAAATAAATGTACAGTGCAAATCAAATGGGAGTTGAGAGTAACGGCATCTCACTCCATACCGTATGAGAAATCTCACTTCATAGCAATTCTCTATAAATATATTTATATACACAAAAATATTTTGCTACACGATGTCGGGTACAGTATGTTACCTACCAAGTGAATGATTACATGTAATCCACATATGAATCATTAGGCTGTTGGGTTAAAACGTTGTAACTCAAGCTTATGTTATTATTATGAAAAGTGGAAAGTTTGATAAAGGATAGTAGGTGTAGGTTTTATCTGCAACATATCATACCCAATATTGTCTAGTAAAATATTTTTGTGTATTTTATATATATATATATATATATATATGGGGACAGAGATCGGCTATAATAAAGACCGGTCTTATGCAATATATCAGGACCAAAAACATGTTGAAATTGGGAGCTTTGGATTTACTCATTTGTCATGAATGGCCAGATTAAAGCTTCCTCATGGGTGGATTTTTGCCCAAAGCTTCCCTTCCCGCTCGCTCCTTTCTTGCATTCTCGCTCACACCAGCTTTTGCCAAAATTCCAAAATGCAGCAGCTCGCACCAGCTCGTAATCTGTAACTGCCAACACATTGCCCGACATTGTTACAGTAATCTACAAACACTCAGTGAGATAATTTTCCGGTTATATACCTTTTCACATAAGACCTAACTCGCTATATGAATGCAAAAACACAGGAAGTTACAATAACGGATGGAAGATGCTATTCATGATGCCAAAAAAGTCGCATTACATTCACAACTTCAACTAACATAAGTTGCTTGCAGCTTAAAGGATTTTATAACTAACAGTCTAAATACCCAACTGGAAGTTTAAAGAATCTAAAATTCTTCATGTTTTTCCAACTTTTTTTTTATTTTTATTTTGATTTTTTCAACTCTTGATTACCACAAATTTAACTTCATAAACCATGGTTCAGTCACATTTCACAAGTCCATTTTTTTGTTTTTTTTTTTCCCCCAACCGTACCCTATAATTTATGGCCATGTTTTTTGTTTGACAGAGGATTAATTTAATTTATACACAATTATTGGATCAAAGGAATTCTAGATTAATATTAGCTTATGATTCTTCTATTGATCTTTCAACAGGTAAAGAGTTCATCTATTCGATTAATATTCCATTGCGCTCAAAAACATCATATCTCGCAATAATTCTGTTGCGCTAAAAAACATCACTTCTCACAACAAAAGTTAAAGGGATGCACTCTTCCTACTTGAACCCAAGTAGCCGATTAGAGGCTAAAAAAGTTTACTTAAAAAAAAATGATGAGAAAAAAAAAACCCAATAATCTCAAAGAAAAAAAGAATTTGATGAATACCCAGAACCCAGAATTCAAAACCCCACGAAGCATCAATTTTGATTCCTATTCATGGCATCAAAAATAAAAAAATAAAAAGCCCACCTAAAGACACGAGCACGGAAACCATACAGAAAGAGGATAACAGAGGGAAGATAAATACCTTGAAAGCTCAGCAGAGAGAGAAAGGGCTTATTTGGGTCTTTAGGGTGCGATCTTGATCAGGTTGACAATGACGGTTCAGCATAATTTAAGAGGCTGAAGAAGAAGGTCGGTAAGACGGCTCAAACTTTGTGCACGTAAAACCAAAGTCGCTTTAAAATTCGTTTTGTTTGGAAAAAGTTTTTATTTTGAATTTGATATTTTTGTATCGATGTGAACGCGACACGTGTTACTAAAACAATTTTAACCGCTCACACTCTTCACTTATTTGCAGGGCTGGCCTGCCGGTGGAATCAGCAGAGAATGGTTGGAACGGTGGGGAGAAGTTCCAGATTTAACCTAATCCCTAAATGGTGGAAGCAGCGGAGACTCTGGGGGGCAGGGCCGGCTGGTGGAAGCAGTAAAGAATGGTGGTGGCTCAACGTCGCTGGGCACGGTGAGTGGAAATGTGGAAGCACAAGAGAAAAGGAGAAGATAAGAGAAACCAGCAAATGGGAAGGGAAGCTATGGGCAAAAATCCACACATTAGGAAGCTTTAATCTGGCCCATTCGTGACAAATGAGTAAATCCAAGGGCTCCTAATTTCAGCATGTTTTTGGTTCTGATATATTGCATATGGCCAGTCCTTATTGTAGCCGGTCTCTATATGGACATATATGTATATATTACTAAAATTATATATCCATACAAACGAAATATATATTTCAAAGTGGGAAACATGCTATTACCAAAAAAAAAAAAAAAAAAAAAGTGGGAAACATGCATATATATATATATATATACACATATATTTGTCTAGAAACTTATATTTATATACATATGAATAGGTAAACATAAATAACAATGAATGAAAATGAATGTATTTGAAGTATAGAAAAGCAAATTAAGAGGGTGTATTCAATTTATAATTTGAATGATTTTAAAATTGTTTAAAAGTTTAGAAGTATTTGATTTAGATTTTAAAAAAGTTTACACAAATCCAATAGTATTCAATTCATATTTTAATAGATTTTATAAAAGTCTATTAAAATCCATATGTATTCAGTTAATATTTTGAAAAATTATTGTAAAATTTAGAGGTATTCAAAAAGTCATTAATTTTAAAAGATTTTAAAAAATAATAGATTTTAATGGATTTGAAAGGATTTTAAAAATAACATTGTGAAGAAAATTGTCAATATAAAATCTAGTCTTTAATTTCAAATATTTTGTTGGATTTTTATAAATTTTTTTATAGAATCTATGGAATTTCATAATAACCTATCAAATTTTTTAAAATCTACAATTTATTTAAAATTCATTAAATTCTAAATTTAATACACCTTTAATAGTAAAAAAGGACTTAGATAATGGGTCAAGTGTTTGGGCATGAGAGTTAGGCCGAGCAAATAAAAGAGTTTTGGTTTAATTTATTAGGATTGAATGAAAATGGGCTTACTCCACATATTTGGGCTAGAGATTGAGTGTGTGGGTTAAGCCCACTACTTGAGTTTGAATCCGAAGAGTATAAAAGATTAGGATATATTCCAATTTTTTTTCCTACAACTTAGGTAATTCTACAATAATTCTTGGTTTAATTTAGTTCATTTTATCATTATAGGATCAAAATCCTCCTAGTGAATTATCCTTTTGATAAATTTAATAAACCAAATTAAAATCTATATCTTAACTTTGTAACAGCAAAACCATTCCCCAATCGTGTGTCCATCATTATTTTGAGACTACCTTTTACTTTATAATACGTAAAATAGTATAATTTTGAAAAAAGTTTGAGTTCCAAGCCTAATGGACTCTCCACATCAAAATTGAGTATCAACATTAATCCCTTTTAAGTTTATGAGTGGGAAATCAAAAATCTTTTGAGACCTATATGTTATCCACCCAAGATTTCTTATTAGAACCCTAGTCTTCCTATGGAAAAATTCGACAACATCTTTCCTACAGGCTAAACTTGTCCCAAAATTTTCTGCATGGAAAACACACTCTGATAAAATACCTCCTTATTCTTCCACCTTACTACAATTTTTTCCACAAAGAATAGCACTTCAGTTATAAGATAACAACAACAACAGGCACAAAATAAATAAATACGGTAATCCAACACAATAGTAACCAGAGCATGCTGATTTACATCCAATACAGAATCAATACAAATACAAGAAATTATGAAAGAAGTATTACAATAAAAGAAGGGAAAAGAAACGATCTCCTTGGAATATGGCAATAGAAAGAAAGCATCGAACTCACCCTCGGACGGTCAACACTTACTAACACTTGAGCTTAGAAAAACAGATTGAAAAACATAAAAATAATAAAATGCTAATCATTCCAATAAGTAGTACTCAACTATGGAGACAAAATATAATATTATAAAATAAGTTCAATTAATAAGAAATAAATAAATAAATAAATAAGGAAATAGGTAAATATATTTTAAGAAATTTCTCTCAAAACCCTCACTAATTCAAAAGGTTTCATTTTTTAAAACTATTTTCACAAAATTCATAATTTCTATATTCCTTAAAAATCAGAAAAATAATTAAAAACATAAATAATTTAAAATTAAAATATCATTGAAAATAATTTGATAAACAATTATCAAGTTTAGGACAAAATAAAATAAAGTAGAATAAAATAAAAATCATAAATAAAATTTATATAAGGGAAATTTAATATAAAAAATAAAATTAACATGAATATATAAAATTATGGTTAAATGATTTATTAAATAATAAAAATTACATAATGGGGTAAAATTAAATCCAACAATTTTAATAATTTATAAAATAGTATTTTAAATAATTTAAAGCATAAATTTGAAATAAATAATTAAAATGTAATAAAATACATTTAAAAACATTTTTGTTTAAAAGAATTGAGGAAAACAACATGATGTATCACACTATATACCAAATGGTGCCAAAGATTACTCGACGTCCCAAGTACTAATTGATGGAAGGTTTAAGGGAAAAACCTGCAAACGATCACATTGACATCTTAAAGCGCCGATGCTAATAAGTTACTATCCTGTGATCAATGGGGGATGATTGATACTTACTGTGAAAAATATTTGCCATCCTTCTTGCTCATAGTTCTTACAGGATGGCTAACAAATACCTGCTTGCTAATCACAATCTAAAACCATAAAATTTGCAATATCATAAATACCAAAATTTTCATAAAATGTCATTGGGTTTAGTACATTTTTTCTAAACCCATAAAATTCCATATTATCTTTTAACTAACCATTGTAAAATCAAACAATTTTATCAATTCCATTTTTACCACAATAAATTCAATTTCACAAATATTTAAATATATTTTTATGCATAACAAATTAGACAATAAAATCTAATAATAAGATTAACACAATTTATTTTCTTCAAATCCATAAAATAAATTTATGCAACAATTATATAAAAATCACATAAATGGCATAAAAGAATATACTAACAATTTTTGTTTAATTTAAACCATGTCATACAATTTTCAGAAATTTAAACAGCATAAATATATAATTATTATAACCCAAAAATAAATTTAGGAAATGGGACCACTCACATGAAATATATGGATCACTTGGGATCCTCCACAAGATTAGTCTTACAATTCACATGGGTACCTAAAATATTATCAAAATACAACACTGATTAAAAATAATATTTTAATTGTATATAATATGTATGGTTTACTCGGGGAGCTAAAACAAAGTTTGTCCAAAATAGACAAATTATATACTAAAATGAAGCTCACGATATGAGGATTATACATCGGGTCTTATCTCTCAGAATTCGAATAGGTGGTGGTTGGGATATGACTGGGAACCTCGAATACTAATTGTCCTTGGATCTCCCAATCTAGCAGAATTTCAATGAAAGGACTTCGAATTTGGGTTTAGAGATGTTAAAATAGGTGAGAGAGGATGGTAGACATATCAAAAACCCATCGTCGCTAGAAAACATCTTAGTCGTTAGGAAACATTGTCGTCGCTAGCTTGACATGTGGCACAATGTTAGTGAAAGCTGTGCACATATTTTTCACACACACAAAGGTTGGTAACCGGTAAAAATAGTCTTGACAAAATTTATCAAATTGTGAAGGTCCATAACTTTTCAACCAAATATTCAAATTTAGTGTGCCTCTAGTTTATGAATTCATATTAATGAGCACTTTACAACAATGCATAGGTCAAAACAAAACTTTAGAAAAATAAGAAGTTAAACATGGCACCGCTCGAACAGTTTGGATGACAACTTGTTTCGCTCATAACTTTTGAACCATAGCTCTGTTTTTAATTTTCTATTAGTCCACAAACTTGGGTCAACGCGTACTTTGCCACAGTGCCTTAGTTAGTGCCCAATTCTACCTATAGCAAAATGTTAACTGTGGACCCTACTCGGTCAATGTGCAAAAAATTTCGATATACTTTGAGACGGGCTGTTACATATAAAATTATATAGACAAAACAGTTTGGAGTCAATAAAATTGTCAGAATTAAAAATTACCATTTCATTTGTAAAATAAACAAATATAAGTAATAATGTGTTTTTCAGAAGGCTTTTGAGTATGGTACTAAGTATGTTTATGTATATATATTTTGTGGGGAAAGTAAAAAGTTAAGGAGTCTTTTATGTAGACTTTTATAGTAGAGAGTAAAATAGTCATTTTACTTTAAAAATTATATTCTTTTTAGCTTTCCCAAATTGAAAAAGTGTCATACAATGAAACCTTTTTACCTTCCTCCATAGAGCTGTAAAACACACTTTAATTTTCTTGGTCTCCTTTCTTAGACATGCAACTTCTTCCTTTCTGCTATGGGCCTTCTTCTTTATCGTCTACTTCATCGATTGTCACAATGTGCAGTTTCAACTTCTCAATCAAGATAAGTGCCATTTCATGCTATTATTATTATTTTCAATTTTTGCGTGCTATTTTGTTCTTTGCTTTACAAAGTCACATCTCCTCCACCATTGAAGCTAATTTTCCACCATCCTTGTCTTAGCTTTCCTTTTTAAAGGTAACCATTCACCATCTTTTTTATTTATTTTATTTTTTTTTTGCTGCTTATGAACTCTTGTTGGATCTCCTATAGATTTTTATTTACTTATCCATTCAAATGTTCAATTGTTCTCAATGATTATTGTTGATATTGGATCATTGACATCCTTCATATATTCACCATTCTTCTCCCTTCAAATTTTGTTTGGGTCGAGGTGGAGCATGACTTTTTCTTTTTTCTGATTTCGCTATTATGCATCTAAATTGGGATGTGAACCTTTTGCATAGGCGCCATTCCTAATTTTCTCCTTGCATCTTTGTTGTTAATTTCTAACCCTTTACTATTCATCTCCTTTTTCCTTTCTTTATTTTGTTATTAGAGAACATATGAATCTTGTAGTCCTGCATAGGAAAGTTCCACTGAACAATCCTTAGGGAATGCACAATAAGACCTCACCCAAACCATGGACAACCAAACATATGCAAATTAAATTATCTTTAATATATATAGATAGAACCACAACAGTATGTGACTTTCCAATTATAGTTAATTCCTATAGCTCGTTATACTACAAACAGTTACCATAATTACATATTAAGGTCATTACTTTATCAATAATTTAGATCAGAGTATTCTAAAAGTAACTATAAATTTAAGTTAAATAATTGATATGAACAACTCTAGATAAAAGTAAAGATAAATGAAGGGAAGATAAATATTGTTGCAGCTGTGGAAATACAAAAATGGTCGAGGTAGACTATTTGTTAACTGTCTGGACCTAAGGAAATGAATTGAAAATAAATAATACATAAGATAAAGGTATCTCAATGAGTGTTATAGTACTATAAGAAAACAATAATTTATTTTTGTAAATTGTTTTCTCAAGACATTGCATAACCACTCATTTAAAAAGTTCTTCATTTTAAAATCATTTCACAGAACCTAATGAATTTCCAAACATAGCAAACTTCATATCTCATATGAAAATATGGATAATAATTATAAATGCCATAAACTCATATAATTAAATAAATAAAGTATATTTCCAATAAGTATCCCATAGACAAAAATAATTATTTCATAACCATAATCCAAGAAAATACCGAACCATGTGTGACATGCGAAATACCAAAATCCTATCAGATGACCCTTAGTGTCTTAAGGCGTTGTAGAGTGAATGAAAGGAGGAAACAACCTTTAAGAGTCCCAAAGGTGTCATAGAGTTGGGATCTCTCAACTAGCCTCTGTATCACGTTATCATAATAGAGGGTTGAGTAGCATATATATATATATATAGTCCTGCTTTAGAAAGCACCATATAGAAAGCATCTATATGCACCTAACATCTGCGACATATTGTGGGACATTAGGCATGCATAGACATGCATAAAGTGTTTATTTTTATTTTTATTTTTATTTTATAGCAAATATATATATGTAATTATAACTGTAAAAATAACCATAATTGTATTGCTTATCACATAGTAACCAAATTCCTCATACGACATGTATTCTATCATAAAAATAACCTTTATTCCTTTAATCCAATATATGGAAATCAATGTTCAAAAATTGGCTTATCATATGAAAAATATATAAATATCTGTTAGAAATTAAAGGGGAAAATATTTTGGAAAATTGCTAAAAATTCTTGTTTAAAATATTTTCAAATACAAGAAAGACAAGAAGGTAGGAGCTTTAAAACTTGATGAAATTCTCAACCTTACTACAAGCACTTTTGTAAGGAATTTGGTCTTTTTTTGTGTGTAAGTGTTAATGGGAGAATCATGTATTTATATAAGGATAAAGTAGTGAGTCATTACATGCATGTGTTGATAAGTATTAGTTTAGTTGTCAAGGACAAACATAACAATTCCATCAAGTTGATGAATATGCACTTTTTCTAACCAGGAAGTAAAATGAGCACTCTAATTTTGTCTAATCGAGTTGGGGGAGCAAAAGTTTCATTACAATCCACACCAAACTATTGTGCATAGGCTTTTACTATAAGTCTTGCTTTGTGTTTTTGAATTGAACCATTTGGGTTAAGTTTTTTTATAAACCCAGTTAACTCCAATGATTTCTTTGTCTATAGGTGGTTCCACTAACACCCATGTTTGATTTTTTCAATCATATTTTTATTTCTTCTCACATTGCTTTCATCAAAATAGCTTGTTTTGATACAACCTCAAAACTTTCAAGCTCTAGTGTGGTGAAGTTGCAAATTTCATATTTTGATAGACGGCACATTTTTCTTAGTGGCAAATCAAGAGTAAATTAATTATGCTAAAGAGTTTGTGTTTGAGTTAAGCCTTTTGCTCTTCTTCTTCCTCTTCCATTTCTTCTTAACTTGAAGTTGAAGGTTGAGTTAAGATAATAACAATTTTCTTCTCAACTTTTCCTTCATCCTAATTCGAAGTTGCATTTTCATCAAATTCTACATCTTAACTAATAATTTCATTTTTTTGTTTTGAAGCTATAGACTCTATAACCTTTTGATGTAGAACTATAGCCAAGAAAAATACCTTTTTTTGTTTTTTCATCAAGTTTTCTCTTTTTTATTTTTTTTTTCTCCTTTAGGATGTGAACATAGTAAATACAACTAAACATCATAAGATGTTTGCTGAAGGCTTTCATCTGCTCCATGCCTTAATTGATGTTTGTTTTTGAATTGCCTTTGTTGGGCACATGTTTAATAGATAAACTGTTATATAAACAGCTTCAGCTCAAAACTTGTTTCAAAGGCCTTCATCTTTCAGTATAGTTTTTGCCATCTCCATAACAACTCTATTGTTTTTTTCTTTTTTTGATACACCATTTTATTCAGAAGCATAATAAACTATCATTTGATGTTCAACACCTTCATCTTCATAGAATTTGGTGAACTGTCTAGCGTTGTATTCAGTGCCACAAAGACTTTTATTTTACGACCACTTTGATTTTCAACATAATTTTTGAATTTTTTAAAATCCTAAAAAACTTGTGATGTTTCTCACGTAAGATATACCCAAGTCATTCTTGGATAAGCATTAATGAGGAGAATAAATTTCCTATTTTGGTTGTGTGTTGAAGTTCTCATTGGATCATAAACATATGTATGCACCAATGTTAGCAAGCCTTTATCTCTCCATGATTTGCCTGAGCTGAATGATAGACGATGTTGCTTTCCAAGAAGACAATCTTCACAAACATCATCATTTTCTTTGATTAATAGTAAATCATTCATCATATTTTCCTAATGCAAAAGACTTAATACATGGAGGTTAAAGTGACTAAACCTTTAATGCCATAGCCATGAGTCATCATGTTGCATCTTCGTAGCTACATATTTGGTATACCTCCATTGAAGAGAAATTATTCAATACACCATGTGTGTTGATGTGGTACACACATCCATACAAGTGATTTTAATATGGTACACACATCCATACATAGGTTGCCATATGTCAAATAATTACAACTCATTATGTTGTCCAACAAAGCAAAAACAACATTGTTAGTGTAATGTTAAATTTCATGTTCCTTGATCCTGTTTTCTATAATTTTTTCTTTCATCCGTGGCTCTGTTTAGCTTTTCACATGCAATTTCTTCCTAATTTAAGATAATTGATAAGTGATAAAAAGGAAAGTTTAATGGTTTATCCCATAAAAAAATCTATTTAATGTTGAAAAGATTAGGAAGAATCAAATAAAAAAAAAACATAAATTAATTTGAAACATGAAATCATAATTTTCACCTTCTTCAGCTTGGCTTTTATAATTTTGCTTTAGATTTTTGGACAAGAAGTATTGACTAACTAAAATGATGGAGATTGATAAACGTACCTAAGTATACTCATTCAATTTATTTGTATTTTATTTTTTAATTATCATTTGTATGCTTTAGTCTACTGAATTATTGAGAAATTTGACCTATTTTGTAATATAAAGACTATTTATAATGATCATAGTTGATTAATTAATTGACAAATGGCTACGGATTTGAAAATTTTAAAAATTGCATATGAACAATAAAAGATGGATCAATTATCATGTTTCTTTACACTTATTCCCAATGGTAGATGGCTAGATAACTTAACCATGATTAATTAACTAACAAATGTAGAGAAAAACTAATATATATATATATATATATATTTGAAGGTTGTTAATTTTTGCTTGAATACTTTAATGTTATATATTATTTAGTTAATACACATTGCAATTACATACAAACTTTAAAAATGCATGATTGAATAGGTGTGATCATTGAGTTTTTTTTATAGTAGATACAAACTTTAAAAATGCATGATTGAATAGATGTGATCATTGAGTTTTTACGGTAGATATGTATATGAAAGATGGGTAGCATATGCCTTTATATATAACATACTTCGGATATATTTTTTATTAAGTTGTTGCTGTGTTTGATATCTTATTATCAACATAGCTTTGAGTGCAATAAATAAGTTCATAATTATTTAGTCAGCTTTTACTATTATGAAGTATTTGTAAAATTTTGTAGTGATAAATGTTGATAATAAAGTTGATGAAGTTAAAATTGACGGCTTTATCAATAGATAAGAAAGTGAAAGTGAAGTGATAATTTAATGGAACAGATAGTACCTACTTAGAATGAAGCTTTTAATCTTTACAATTCATATGCATTGAGGATTGGTTTTAGCATTCAAAAGGGAAGGGTAAGATATTGTACTGGTTCCAAGAAATTACATTCTCATGAATATGGTTGCTCAAAAGAAGGTTTTAAGTTGGATGATAATCCTTTTGATGAGAAAAAAAAAAGATTAGAAACTAGAACTAGTTGTAAAGCTTTAATTCGATTTTCAAATGAGGATGATGTTTAGCCTTGAGTTTGCAATTGCATTAGAAATGAATTTATTGAAATTTGGTTGATGTGTTTGAAAATCTAAGGCAGGTGTTGTAGATTCCATGGTCAGGTATAAGGATAAATGATGCTTTTCCATATCTTGTAGCAGAAGTAAGAGGCATTGAGAACATTAGATTTACAAAAAGAGATTGTTATAATTATGTGAACAAGCAAAAGATGATAACAATTAGTGGCAGTGACTCTTAATGTTTAATAAATCTTTCAAGGTAAGATAAGCTAAAGATTCAATGTTTTTCTATATTGCTTACGTAGATCAAGAAAATTGAATGATAATTTTTTTTTTTGGAGAGATGGAAGATCAAGAATTGACTATGATTGCTTGGTGATGTGCTAGTTTTTGGCACTATATATCGTACCAACAAATATAATTTAATATGTGCACCATTTTTGGGTGTCAATCATCATTGGCCAAATGTGATTTTTGTATTTGTATTTTTGTTGGATGAGACAACAGCTTCATTTGAATGGTTATTTAAATCATTTTTGGAATCAATAGGAAATAGACTACCAGCTACAATTTTTACAGTTCAAGATCCAACAATGCCAAATGGTATTGAGATTGTGTTTCCGAATACGCAACATCGTTTATGTCATTGGTATATTTTAAAGAATGCTCCATCACATTTAAGAGAGTTAAATGCAAAGGTTGAGTTTAAAAGTTTGTTTAAAAAGTGTCTTAAAGATTGTGAGTTAGATCTGGAAGTTCATAAAACTTAGGATAAAATGATTCAAAAGTTTAATCTTGAAAAGCATAAGTGGATTAATATGCTACACAAAGTGCAAGCTAAGTGGAGTACCACATTTACTAAAGATGTCTTTATTGGCGAAATAACGTCTTCTCAAAGGAGTGAAAGTACATGTAATGTTCTGAATGGTATATAGCTAATAAGACTATAAGTCTAACTAAATTTATGATTGCTTTTGAAAATTTGGTAGCTGGTATTCACTCTTTAGAGTTGAATGAGGATTTTTGATGTAAGCAAGGTACACCTACAAAAGTAGTAAAAAAAAAGTGACAGTTTAGATGAACCATCTCAAGTGCATTCCTATAAAATGTTTAAAGTTTTTTAGAAAGAGTTGCTTGGAAGTAATGCAAAATCATGAGCTGAAGTTACCTTTGGTGATACATATTATATATTTGAGGTATGTGAAGCAAGTAGTAAAAAAAAAATAAGGGCTATACACTTTATTAATGGATGTGATGGTGCGATTCTTGTTCTTCTTTTTGCAAAAAGTTTGAGTGATTGGATATTTTGTGTTGTCATGTTTTTACGGGTTTTTTGTGTAAAAAATTTAAACAAAATTATTGAAAAATATATTTTGAAGCGTTGGACAAAAGATGCAAAAAGAGGCATGATGAATTATGAATAAGGTGCTCATTGCTCTATGGATGACAGAGATTCAAAACTGATTTGGCATAATAGTATGATTCGCATTGCTTGTAACTTTATTTATAAAGGCCATGTTAGAGAGATAATAAGAAATATTTATCACAAGAAATTACTTGAACTTGAATAAGAGATTGAAAAAGAAACTAGGAAGTTAAATTTTACCAAGGGATTAATTTAAGAGATGAGGAAGTCAATGAAGAGAACCATGACTATAATAAAATACCAGAATTAGATCGACCATGTGCGAGGCCAAAAGATGTGTCAAACTCTCTGCTTAAAGGCCATTTTGAAAAGCATGAAGCCAAATCTACAAAGGGAGCAATATCTTCACGTAATTATTATTTTCTTGTTGAAATAAATTACAAAACGATTGTTTTTTGCATTGTGTATAACATATTATTACTCAAACTTGAATAAGAAAAAAGAAACAGATGTGTCAACTAGTTGTTAAATCTTCCACTGACTTTAATGTTGGGCTATAAAACAAAAGCTCATATGGTGAATAGATGTTTCCATATGTATCAATGTCAATGCATAACCAAGTATTGAATATCAATTTCATTATCTTATATTTACCTTCAATTTGTTAGAGTAATGTTTATAAATTTAGTTTTATATATATTTTTTCCAAGACGTGCTGCACAAACATTGCTTTCACAGCTATGTTACAATATGATGATTTAATAGGCCACATGAGAGGTAATACTTTTGACATAAACATACATACATAACTAATATATTCAATATTTTATTGTTATGTACATATTTTGACAATTTGTGAAAATTCTTAGGACCCATATATTCCTCTTCCTTCACCATCATATCATTTTTCTCAATCAAATCCAATTTTAAAGACAATAGTAAGTTATTTTTTATATATTTATTTCTTTGTTTGGTGACTTTTAAGGTAAAATTTATCCACTAATTTGATGCTTTTTAAATACTTGTATCTATGAAATGGAGTTCGATGCTATCTAAATTTAAAAAAAAAAAAAATTTGTGCAAAAGGAGTCTGGGTTTTGAAAGATTGAAAAATTGAGTTGTTTGGTTTGGAATTTCGATTGAGAATTGTTGGATTTTTTGTTTATTCATTCAATATTGCTGCTGGATATTTGAATTTTGAGTGCTTAAATTGATTGGATTAAAATTGGTAAAAGGATTTGATACAAAGACCTAAATTACGAGAACTACAACCAACAATTATCTCATACTTTATTCCAATTTGTTGTTCTTGTCATTGATTAAATTCTTTTCTAAATTTTATCCTTGAATTTTTGGTTCTTAGTATTCTGGTTTATTCCTTTGCTAAATTCAAAAATTTGTCTTGTTAATTTTCCTTATTTTGCTTAGAAAGCCGAGAATTAAGTTTTAAAATTCACTTGGTATTTGCTTGTTTTTGTTGCTGTTTTGTTGATAAGTTTAATTAGAATATGTTGTGATCTAATCGCTGTACTTGGTATTTCCTTGTTTTTATTGCTAGTTTATTGATAAGCTTAATTAGAATATACTTGTGATCTAATTGTTGCTTAAAGTGTGTTTTTTAATGAACTTTGAGATATTCTTTTGAGTGGAAAAAGACAAGAGAGTGTGAACTTAAAAGAGGGTCAAAAGCTGGAATTAGTGTACAAACATGAGTGTTGAGACCTTATTTGAGTAAAACACATGAGGAAGTGAATTTAGTGAGGATTTTTACATTATTTTCTCTAACATGACACATTCAAGGATAAGAAGAGGAGGTGATTCATTAAGAAATATTGAAGAGGAATCCGTGGGATTCAAAGGAGAATCTAGAGCTATAGGTAGTGGAGGAGAACCTACCAATGTGTTGGTGATTTTAGAACAACTTCAAATGATGAATACTCGCTTTGATCAACTTGATCAAAGACTAAATAGATTTGAGAATTCATAAGGTGGGCGATGGATTTACATGGAGGATGTGGTCGAGGTTGAGGAGGCCGTAAACGTTTTAGGGAAGAATTTGAAAGAGGTAACTTTGGAGACAACCTCAAGGAGGAGTAAGAGGACATATTTGCACTCCAAGGAAGACAAAATCGTGGCAGGCAAGCCCAAGAAGAAGATAATGATCTTGGAAACATTAAGGTCAATATCCCACCATTTTTAGGTAAAAGTGATCCGGAAGCTTATTTAGGATGGGAAGAGCGTATGGAGATGATTTTTGATTGCCACAACTATTTCAAGGCAAAGAAGGAAAAGTTGGCTGCTTTGGAATTTGGTCATTATGCATTGCAATGGTGGAATAATGAGTAAGGTACCCGAAAGAAAGGTGGTGATAAACTAATCACTATTTGGCAACAAATGAAGGGAGCAATGAGGAAGAAATTTGTGCCAACCCATTACCATAGGACGTTACACCAAAGACTACAGTCTTTATCACAAGGAAGTAGGACCATGGAGGACTACTATAATGAGATGGAGATGCTCATGATGAGATTGAGCATGAATGAAGATCGTGATGCAACCATAGTTCACTTTTTGGGAGGTTTAAATCGAGAAATAGCCAACCAAGTAGAATTATAAACAATACGAGGAATTAGAGGAGATGTTGCATTTGGCCATTAAAATTGAGAACCAATTTAAGAGGAGGGGTACTAGTTCATAGTTTGGAGGGTTTTCAAATAGTGAGAGGTTAAGTTCAAATGTTTGGAAAAGCAATCCCATATTCGAATCAAGGATGAAATCGGAATAAGATGAAGAGAGCTCCAATAGGCCAAGGAAGCATAATCTGGTCGAACACACACTAGCACTAAAACCAAGTGGTAAGTTTGATTCTAAACCATCCAGAACTCTAGATATTGTCTGTTTTAAGTGTCAAGGCCGAGGACATATTTCCAACCAATGTCCAAACTGAAGAATTATGGTGGTGAAAGGTAATGGTGAGTTGAGTCCAAAAAGGAAGGATTCGAAGTGAAACTTGAATTTGTAGAGGAGGCAATTGAAGATGAGGAACAAAATGAGCCCGAGATACTTAAAGCTTCAAGAGTCGAACTTAGCTTAGTAGCAAGGAGAGTCTTGACCATATAAGGATGGGGATCAAGTGCAAAGGGAAAACATCTTCCATATTACATGTGACAATTAAGGTAATATTTGTAGTATGATTATTGATAATGGAAGTTGTGCCAATGTTAGTACTAATGTTGTGGTGGAGAAACTAGGTTTAACAATAATCAAATATCTTGAACCATATAGACTTTAATGGCTTAATGATAATGGAGATATGAAAGTAAATAAACAAGCCAAGGTAAAGTTTAGTTGATAAATATGTGGATGTGGTTTTATATGACGTTGTACCTATGCATGCCAGACATATTTTATTAAGAAGACCATGGCAATTTGATAAAGATACTCCACATTATGGTCAAGAAAATGCTATTGTTTTCTTTTTTATTTAAAGGAAAGAAGATTAAGCTTGAGTCGTTGACTTCAAAAGAAATGTTTAGAGATCAATTACAAATGCAACAAAGGAAGAAGGCCGAACGGTTAAAGGAGAAAGCAAGCATGGCACCCATAGCTTCACCAATTGTAAAAGAAGGTAAGGCTAACCCACTTAACAAAGGTAAGCTCTCTAAAATTGAAACTGGGGGGCAAAGGAGAGAGGAACATGAGAGAGAGAAAAAGGGTGAGAAATCTGAGAGTGAGGGAAAAAGAGAGGTGTCTGAGAGTGGTAAGGAAAAAGAGAGGTGTCTGAGAGTGGTAAAGAAAAAGAGAGGAAAGAGAAGAAAAAGAAAAACAATTTATCTTAACCAAGGTGAAATTAAAAAGGAATTTTTAAGTAAGAAACCTATGCTTATCATGTTGTATAAAGATGCTTATGTTGTATAGAATGTATAGAACTTTGTCTGCATTGTTAAGAGCTTTAATTAATGGAAATTTGAGAATTTGGGAAGAATGTTTGCCACATGTGGAGTCTGCTCATAATAGGACCATACATTCAGTTACTAAATATTCACCATTTGAAATTGTTTATGGTTTAAATCATTTTAACTCCATTAGATTTAAAGCATTTACCTTTAAGTGAACGTGCAAATCTAGATGGAAAACAAAAAGCTGAATTTGTCAAGCAGATTCATGAAAAGATAAAAGTAAACATTGCAAGGAGGACTGAGCAATATGCCAAGGCTGAATAAAGGTTGTATTTGAATCCAAAGATTGGGTGTGGTTGCATTTAAGAAAGGAGAGGTTTCTGGAAAAATGAAAGTCAAAACTAATGCCTTATAAGGGATGGACCTTTTCAAGTTTTAGAAAGGGTCAATGAAAATGCCTACAAACTTGACCTACCAGGTGAGTATAATGTGAGTGCTACATTTAACGTTGCTGATTTGTCTTTGTTTGCTACAGGTGATGATTTTGATTTGAGGACAAATCCTTTTTAAAAGGAGGGGAATGATGAGAATCCGCCTGTACCCATACAACCTACAACTCACTAAGGTACAGATCTTATGCAATTGAAGATGGGGCCAATCGTAGAAGCACAAGCTAAGAGATTTAAGGACAATCTGATTAATTTCATTTAAAGTGTTATTATATCTCAAGAAGGCATGATAATACCTGAAGATCCAAAGTTTGTTCTATGCATCCAAGTTATGAAGGTCGAAATAGACTCGAAAAATTTGTGAAAAATGAAGTTACGACTGCCCCATTGCCTAAAAATCCTAGTCTAAACTAGAATAGGAAACATGAACAAGAGAAATCAAAGGGGATGAATGCCTTATCCTACATTAATGTGATTGTTTTTGATTAAATTTTTTCAAGGATCATTAATTATGATATTGTTAAAAAGGCTTGAAACAAACTGAATGTGAAGTTTAAGGGGAATGCTAGAGTAAAAGTAGTTAACATCTTAACACTCAAAAGAGAGTTTAAAATGTTAAGGATGCTAAGGTCTGAGATTGTCAAATCCTTTGCAACCAAAGTTATTGAAAATGCATAATCAGCATAGAATGAGGGTTGAACCTCCTTAGCTCTTTAATATTTTTTCTGGCATTGATACAGATTGTTAATAGAAACCTATAAGGGTCTAGGTGTATTTTGTATTGTCTTTATGCCCCAAATTACAATCTTTGCATCACACACAATAATATAATATCCAGCACACACCACGTACTTAGTTTTATACATAAATAGGAATGTAAAGAAAACACACAATATATATAAACAACATATATCGAGGACTTCGTTCTCCCCACAACAAAAGAAATAAATGTAAAAGGCAACATGCTAAAAAATAGAGGTAAAAACCAACATAAGGATTTTTAAGTGGAAACCTTGAATGGGAAAAACCACAGATACCAATCACCACTTTTAGTCTAACTTCATTAAGTAAGAAAATTGAGACCTTATACAGCCATACTCGAGGTGGAAGAGATGTAATGACATCTTTAGCCACTGATATAATGGATGACCTAAACTTTCTAGCCTTAGACTTTTCGGACTTTTGACAGCTCCAACTTTCAACAATTTTCCTTGCAAAGAAACTCTATCACCATCGGTGTAACAATCCTTCTTACATGGGAATGCCTCTACTAGCAGTGCAACGGTGTTCCTTGCATGGAAATGGCTTCATAAATCTTATGGGTAAAGTGATGGGATTTAAGTTTTGAAACATGTTTTCAATGATTCAAGATGAAACCATGTGAAGAACCCTCTAGATCTAAGTGAGTGAGAGTGGATTTTAAAAGAATCTAGAAAAACTAAAACCAAATATGAAAACCATGTGTTTGATGATAAAATTAAAATAAAAACATAATTTCCCTAAAAAATCTCTCTTAGAATTGATAGAAATGACTTTAGGTGAAATTCAGAGAGAATGCGCAGCTATGGAGGTTTTAAGCATCAAATGAAACCCTGAATCAAAGAAGATAAAACCAATTTTCGCATCTACTTGATCGATAAAGCGTCATTGGTTGATTGCTATATATCAATCAATCACTACACACATACCAATCAATTGATATATCGATCCATTACTAATAATTTGTCAATCGATCATTATTAACTTATTGATCGATCGATAAATCAATGTATCTATAGATCGAATTAGTCTCCAATTTATTTCAAAATAAAATGGTCCAAACTTTGATACATTAAAAAACATCAAACCCTGTGAAAATAAGTGTCAAAAACTTCCTCAAAATAATTTAGAAAATTCATAAAGAGGGATTCTGTGCCTAACTACCTAAAACAAGTCACTTACCATTTTTAACCGAGATTTGTTCTTGATGGTCTGCCATAAACTGAGATTGACTCACTTAAAACTTAGTGTTTTGAATCATGAAAAATTGTAAAATACAAAAACTGACTCAATACCTCCTCCTTAGGTAGTGTTCATAACAAAACACTATTTTTATACATTGATTTAAGGGAAAAAAAAAAAAAAACAACAACATGATTTATAAATACAAGCCTACCTAACTAAACAAGTGGACCCCAATACTTGAAACCTACACATAACTCCCGTTAAACCTAAGACCTATAAGCAGTAAAGCCTATAGACACTTCAAACAATAAACAATGTGAAATGCATGTGTGACAGAAATATATAAAGACAAATATTTATACAAGAAATAAAGTACACCAAAATAAAGCATAAATAGGATCTTCCTAAACTAATGAAAATGGAAGCACTTACTAAAACTCATCTGATAAATGAGTAAAGTACATATTCCCTTCAACCCAATATGACATGGAAATGAAATCCACAATGTGTAAAAGCCAATAAATTCTCCTTTTTTGTCAAAAGAAATGACAATGGGAGGAGCAAACAAAAAACAAAAAAAGAAACCAAGTAAAATAGGAAAACAAATAAGGAATAAAATAGAACAATGCAAATCAGAATAGAAAGACAAAGAATCTATAGAATTCAAATGGAAAATGAAATGGTACATGGACATAAAAAAATAAGAAAGATAGCTCAAAACCAATGTACAATTGTGAAAACCCAAAAATGGCCAAGACACAAGAAATATTAAAAAAACTGACTATACAATGGCAAATAAGGAACATCAAAGTAAGAAACATCAACGCAGGGAAGTCAAAAACAACTACAACCCCACTACAACTCTACGATGAACATGAATCTTATGAAATAAAATAAATAATCAAATAGAGCTCTTAAAGCATGCACATTACACTATGACATTGAAAAGGTAAAGATATGAGTCTTTAGAGAGAAAAACTCAATTTTCAACACAAATCACTTAGTAAAGTATATTAAAAAGTTAAAAATACCAAAAATTCAAGTTTGTCAAGATAACAAGAATTCATTTTACTAAAACCATGAGATAGAGTATAAATGAAATTTCAACACAAGTATGTCTTTTTCAAAGAAATTTGAACATTGCAAAATTCATTTTACTAAAACCATGAGAAAATAACAAGAATGTGCATGAAATCTATGATTAAGTCATGAACATGTGTAACTACATTTTCAATGATCTAATTTATCAAAGATAAAGCATGAATGATTCAAAATAAATATAATTTCAAAAATATCCAACCTTAAACAAAAATTAGGATAAAGAGCTATTTTATTTCAATTGGACTCCCTCTCTCATATTCGTTAGTTTTATTTTCCTTTTTCCCTTTTTCCATATATATTTATATACTGTATCAATTTTTATTTCTTTTTCCTCCCTTTTCAATGTTATTTTCACACACCTAAAAAATAATACATTTTAATATTGGAAGTGTATAAGTTAACTCATTTTTTAGATGCTTTATTTATGAGTAGGTACTTTATTTACCATAGCTTTAGGTTCCTAATAAAATAAGTTCGAACATTTTTAAAATAGTTAAAACCAAATCACTACTCACAATGAAAATTTCAATCACTTAGAGAATAGGTGATGACATGATAAATGCAAGCAAGTGCAAAATTTATTCCAGAAAATTGTTAAAGGTTTCATGAACAATGAATTCGATCAAGTTTCATCGCTTGCAAAAACTAGACCTTAACAAACAAGAATAAGGATGTATCAATTGCATAATGAAATCAACCATAGTAAGTAATTCTTAATGGTCAAGAATTTTCTAATACAATATTAAGCATATGTGTAAAACAACCAATCTATGTAGTAACATAAAGAAGCAAAGGTAAAAGCTCCATTTACTCCCTATATTTTCCATTCAATCTTCATGGATTTCACTCCACCTTCCTTGATGGTCACATTCTTCTTCATTTTAATCCTACTCTTTTTGTTGCTTCCATTTTGCATGAACTTGGACATGTTGGTTATGTCCTTAATCAATCCATGAATCTTCTTCAACAGTCCATCCATCTTGATTCTACTATGATAATTTCTATTAGAAAATTGTATAACAATATTCAACTTCCTCAACTCAAAAGGTCTAGGCCAAATGTGAACTTTCACCCCACAATGATGGTAAATAGTAACAAAACTAGGTTTAGAAGGATGATGTACTAAAGGATCCCTATAGAACTGAGTAGTTGTGGCATTTGGGCTTTGATTCTTTACTTGAGTCTTCCATTTTGTTCTACTTCTCTATTGAAGACAATTTGATCTTATATGTAATGCCCTGATGAGAATCCGCTTGTACCCATATAACCGACTACTCACTGGAGTGCTAATCCTGTACAACTTAAGATGAGATCAATCACAATGGCACAAACTAAGAGATTTAAGAAAAACCTAGTTAGCTTCATACAAGATATTATTAATTCTTAATAGGACATGGCAATATCCAAATATCCAAAGCCCGTTTTATGCATCAAAGTTATGAAGGCGGAAATGGACCTGGTAAGCTGTTTTGGTACTTCTAGGGACTCCGGGCAACAAGGAATGAATATGTTGACTTATGAACGTGATTAAGTACTCCAAGGGACCATGAAATCATGCCAAGGCAGAAGCAAGGCTGGTCATTCATCAAATTTGCTCACGAGCTTTCCTTTTGGTCGAAAATGCGTGGTTTTTATGCTGCCTTTGACCTTTCTTGTTTTTCAAGCATGCTTATTCCAATCAAGGGAAACGTATGAGAACCAAGATTAATCGTATTTGGCATTCTACCGGGAATATTGGAGCTGATTTGGAACCTAGATCAGTGTGCAAACACGAGTGTCGATACCTTATTTGAGTGAAACACGTGAAGGAGTGATTTTGGTAAGGATTTTTGCATTATTTTTACTAACATGACAGATCCAAGAACAAGAAGAGCAGATGATTCATTAAGAAATCTAGAAGAGGAATTCGTGGGATTTAAAGGTGAATCAAGAGCAACAGGAGTTGGAGATGAACCTACTAACATGTTGGCGGTTTTGGAATAATTACAGCAGATGAATACTCACTTTGATCAACTTGATCAAAGAATGGATAGGTTTAAAATATCATAAGGTGGGCTGAATCCAAGGCAAGAATTTCTTGGAGGCCGAGGTCAAGGTTGTGGACATTTTAGGCAGGAATTCGAAGGAGGCAATTATGGAGATAACCTCGAGGAGGAGTTTGAAGATATCTTTGCACTCTAAGGAAGGAAAACCCATAGGAGACAAGACTAAGAGGAAGATAATGACTTTGGAAATATTAAAGTCAACATACCACCATTTTTAGGTAAAAATGATTTGGAAGCTTACTTAGAATGTGAAGAACGCATGGAGATGAGTTTTGATTGCCATAATTATTCCGAGGAAGAGAAGGTAAAGTTGGCCACTTTGGAATTTGGACATTATGCACTTCAATGGTGGAATAATGAGCAAGGTACTCGAAGGAGAGTTTGAGATGAATTAATTACTACTTGGCGACAAATGAAAGGAGCCATGAGAAAGAGATTTGTGCCCACCCATTACCATAGGATGTTTCATCAATGACTTCAATTTTTATTACAAAGAAATAGGACCATGGAGGACTACTACAAGGAGATGGAGATGCTCATGATGAGGTTAAGCATGAATGCAGACCATGAGGCAACCATGGAAAGGTTTTTGGGAGGTTTAAATCGAGAAATAGCCAACCAAGTTGAGTTATAATAATATGTGGAATTGGAAGAGATGCTTCATGTGGCCATTAAAATTGAGAACCAATTAAAGAGGAGGGGTAGAAGCTCACGATTTGGAGGTTTCTAATAGCGGAAAGTCAAGTTCAAGTGTTTGGAGAAGCAGTCTTGCCTTTGATTCAGATAAAAATTGAAGCTAGAAGGTGAAAGCTGCAATCGGCCAAGGAGAGATACAAGGCCGAATCCCATTAAAGCACCAAAGTTTGAAGGTAAATCTAATCCTAAACCTTCAAGAACTCGAGATATTGTTTGGTTTAAGTGCTAGGTTCGAGGATATATTGCCAACCAATGCCCAAATGGAAGAATCATGGTGCTGAAAGGCAATGGTGAATTGGAGTCCGAAAGTGAAGAATTTGAAGAAGAAGCCAAATTTATTGATGAAGAAATTGGAGTTGAAGAACAAGAAGAAATCAGGACTCTCAAAGCTTCAAAGGCAGACCTTAGTTTGGTAGCAAGGAGGGTTCTAACCATGTATAGAGATGAGGATCAAATCAAAAGAGAAAACTCTTCCATACTAGGTGTGAAATTCAAGGTAATATTTGTAGTATGATAATTGATAGTGGAAGTTATACTAATTTCATTAGTAATGTTGTGGTTGACAAATTAGGACTAATAACAATTAAACATCCTGAGCCATATAGACTACAATGGCTTAATGATAGTGGTGAGATGAAAGTAAACAAACAAGCTAAGGTAAAATTTAGCATTGATAAATATGTGGATGTAGTTTTGTATGATGTTGTACCCATGCATGCCGAACATATTTTATTAGGAAGACCATGGCAATTTGATAACGACACTATACATTATGGTCAAGAAAATGCTATTGTTTTTAAATTTAAGGGAAGGAAGATCAAGCTTAAGCTGTTGACTTTAAAAAAGATGTTTAGAGACTAACTAAAAAATGCAACAAAAGAGGAAGGCTGAAAGGCTAAAGGAGAGGGCAAGTGTGGCACCCATGGCTTCACCAATTGAAAAAGGAGGCAAGGTCAACCCATTTACCCAAGGTAAAACTGAATTTGAGGGGAAAAGAAGAAATGAACCTGAGAGAGAGAAAAAGGGACAGAAAGACAAGAGTGATAGAAAAAAGTGGTGGTCGAGTGTGGTAAAGAAAAAGAAAGGAAAGAGAAGAAAAAGAATTTTTTTTTATCTTAGTTTAGTGATATTAATAAAGCATTTTTTAATAAGAAACCTTCGCTGGTCACGATTTATAAAGATGCTTATTTAAACCATCTAACTAACCTTGAAGAGCTTCAATTGCCAAGTTCTACTACTTCTCTTTTGCAGGAATTTAATGATGTCTTTCTGGAGGAAATTCCTAATGCTTTACCACCTATTCGAGGGATTGAATATCAAATTGATTTTATTCCTAGAGCTGCAATTCCTAATAGGCCTGCATATAGAGGCAATCCAGAGGAAACCAAGGAGCTACGAAGCCAGATAAGTGAATTACTTGAAAAATGTTATATTCATGAAACCATCCATGTGATGTCCCTATTTTATTAGTACCTAAGAAAGATGGATCATGGCAGATGTGTGTAGATTGTAGGGTCATTAATAATATAACCATTAAGTATAGGCATCATATTCCTCGATTAGATGATATGCCTAATGAATTATATGGTGCATGCATGTTTTCTAAAATTGATCTTAGAAGTGGGAATCATCAAATTAGGATGAAAGAGGTGGATGAATGAAAAACCATATTTAAAACTAAATATGGATTATATAAGTGGTTAGTAATGCCTTTTCGTTTAACTAATGCACCTGTACTTTTATGAGATTAATGAATCATGTTATACATCCATTCATTGGAAAATTTGTGGTTGTTTATTTTGATGATATTCTTATATATAGTAGAAGTTTAGATGATCATGTAGGATATCTTAGGTTAGTTTTAGGAGTACTTAGGAAGGAAATATTATTTACTAACATCAAAAAGTGTGATTTTTTTAAAAATGAACTTGTTTTCCTAGGATTTGTTATTGAAGTTGATTAATCCAAAGTGAAAGCCCTACAAAAGTGGCTGAAACCTACATTCATTACCTTGGTAAGTAGTTTTCATGGTTTGGCTAGCTTCTACTGAAGATTTGTCAAGGATTTTAGTACCATTACACCACCATTGTCCGATGTTGTCAAGAAGAATGTTAGATTCAAATGGGGGAAGCACAAGAGAAGTCTTTCAATTTATTGGAAGAAAAATTAACTAATGCTTATTCATTAGTTTTGCCAAATTTTTCTAAAAATGTTAAAATTGAATGTGATGCTTCGGGTGTAAGTATTGGAGCTGTTTGATGCAAGAAGGAAGACCCATAGCTTATTTTAGTGAAAAGTTAAATGGCGTTGTATTAAACTATCCAACCTATGACAAAAAGATGTATGCTTTGGTGAGAGCTTTGGAGATATGGCAACATTACTTGATGCTAAAGGAATTTGTGATTCATATGGATCATGAATCATTGAAGCACATTGAAGGCCAAGGGAAGCTCAACCGAAGGCATGGGAAGTGGATTGAATGTATTGAAACTTTTCCCTATGTTACTTGCTACAAGAATGGTAAGGAAAATATGATTGCTGATGCATTATCCTAAAGATGTGTACTATTTTCAACCTTAGATGCTAAATTGTTTGGTTTTGAACAATTGAAAGAACTTTATGAGTATGATAGTGACTTTGGTGAAATATTTAAAAATTGTGTTAAACATGGTTTTGATAAATTTTATATCTTTGAGGGGTATTTGTTTCGGGAAAATCAAATTTATGTGCATAATTATAGCATTAGGGAATTGTTAATTAGGGAAGGTCATGGTGGGGGGTTTAATGGGTCATTTTGGAGTTATGAAAACTTTGTCTATTCTGCAAGAACATTTTTATTGGCCTAACATGAGGGGAGATGTGGAGAGGATATGTGAGAAGTGTCTAAAGTGCCAAAAATCAAAATCTAGATTGAAGCCGCATGGATTGTGTCTACCTTTGCCCATCCCCTCACATCCTTGGGTTGATTTGTCTATATATTTTATTCTTGGTTTACCTAGGTCTAGGAATGGAAAAGATTCAATTTTTGTAGTTGTTAATAGATTTTCTAAATGGCACATTTTATTGCATGTAATAAAACAGATTATGCATCCAATGTAGTTAATTTATTATTTAAGGAAATAGTAAGACTACATGGAATGCCTAGAACTACGGTTTCGAATAGGGATGCTAAGTTCTTAAGTTACTTTTGAAAAAATTTGTGAGCTAAGTTAGGGACTAAACTTTTATTTTCAACTACCTATCATCCACAAACTGAAGTAGTAAATAGAACTTTGTCTGCATTGTTAAGAGCATTAATTAGTAAGAATTTAAGAACATGGGAGGAATGTTTGCCACATATGGAATTTGATTATAATAGATCTTTGCATATAGCTAGCAAATATACTTCATTTGAAATTGTTTATGGTTTTAATCTTTTAACTCCATTAGATTTAACACCTTCGCCTTTAAGTGAATATGTTAAGCAGATTCATAAAAAGAAAAAAGAAAATATTGAGAGGAGGACAGAGCAATATGCCAAGAATGCTAACCAAGGCCAAATAAAGTTCGTATTTGAACCTGGAGATTGGGTTTGGTTGCACCTAAGGAAGGAGAGGTTCCCGGAGTAGCGAAAGTCAAAGCTTATGCCTCTAAGGGATGAACATTTTTAAGTCTTGGAGTAGATTAATGAAAATGCTTACAAACTTGACTTATCAGGTGAGTATAATGTGATTCTACATTTAATGTTGCTGAATTTTCTCCATATGCTGCAGGTGATGATTTTGATTTGAGGACAAATCTTTTTCAAGAAGAGGGGAATGATGAGAATCTGCCTGTACTCGTACAACCAACTACTTACTACGGTGCTGATCCTATACAACTGAAGATTAGACCAATCACAACAGCACAAGCCAAAAGATTTAAGGACAGCCTAGTTAGCTTCATACAAGGTGTTATTAACTCTCAGAGGGCATAACAATATCCGAAGGTCCAAAGCCCGTTTTATACATCCAAATTATAAAGGCGGAAATAGATCCGAAAAGCTGTTTTGGTGGTTCTATAGACTGTGGGCGGTACAGAATGAATTTGTTGACTTATGAATGTGATTGTGCACTTCAAGGGACCATAAAATCATAACAAGGTAGAATTGAGGCTGGTCATTCATCACATTTGCACACAAGCTTTCCTTTTGGCCAAAAATTCATGGTTTTAGCGTTGGCTTTGACCTTTCTTATTGTTTAGGCAAGTTTTTTTTATTCCAATTAAAGATAATGATATAAACCTAGGACGACTCGCACCTAAACTTGTATTATATTAGCCTGGATCTCGATTAAGCTCAAGTTCTTATGGAAAAACCTTAACTCCCAACCAACCTATGATTAGAAATCTTGGTATAATGAAGACTCCACAATACGTCATGGATATCCTATTGATAAGTCAAAACTAAAACACTCATTCGCTAATGGTGTTTTAGGTGTTCAAAGAGAACAAAGAAAATTAAATCTCACAAATAATTTTTTATATGAATAATGTACTAAATATTATTGATAAAACAAGCCCTTAAATAGGCTAAAGTTACAAAATAAAACCCTAATTATCTAGGTAAAACAGGCCACCAAAGAATAGGAAACCTAGCTTGGCCGAAATTCACCTCATTTCCTAATCTAATTTAGATTAATTAATTCCTTTATTTTGAATTAAGAATTAATTAATTTAAAATAAAAATAATAAAATAATAACTTTCCTAAGTTTATTTTTCTAGCAAATAAATAAATAGAAACCAAATAAAAGACTAATTTCCTAAAACAAAACGTCAAAATCAAATTAGGAAACTAGTTGACTAGTTTGACTACTGGGGTATCTTTGACCAATCTCTTGCTTGTTTGGGCTCCAAATCAGCTTCCATATGCCATTTAGGATGCCAAATATTATTAATAATGATTCCCACATGTTGCCCCTTGATTCGAATAAGTCAAACAAGAAGAAAAGTCAAAGTCAGCGTTAAACAGCACATTTTCGGCTAAATTGAGATGCTGTCCGTACAAGTCCTATTTAGATGCTTTTGATTCTGACTTGGCTGAATTACGTGTCCTCTTAATGATACTCATTGAGTTCATAGAGAGTTAGAACCATTCCTTATTGCCCGAAGTCCAAATTTGCACGAAAAATGCTACTTGGGTTCGTCTTCATCTGTATTGGGTTAAATACACCCTATATAAATGCTCCCAGGTTTTCCTTAAACCTCTTGGCTTGAGCTCTAGTGATCAGCCCAGTCTTCATCTGTATTGGGTTAGCACCCTGTCGGGTTATCGGTTGTGTGGGTTCGGGTGGATTTGCATCATTCTCCTCCTCTTGAAAAGGATTTGCCCTCAAATCAAAATCATTGCATGCAGCAAAAGGAGATAAGTCAGTAACATAAATGTAGCACTAACATTATACTCACCCGATAAGTCAAGTTTGTAAACATTTTCATTAATCGGCTCTAAAACTTGGAAAAGTCCATCTCTATGCGGTATAAGCTTCGACTTTCTTTGTTTAGAAAACCTATCCTTTCTTAAATGCAACCAAACACAATCCCCTGGGTCAAACACTATCACAACAAATACTAGAAATACAAATTCATTTCGGCAAAAATCACACTTTTTAATATTAGCAAATAATCTCTCCTAAATTTTTAAATTTCCACTAAGTAAAGCTCTCAACAATGCAGATAAAGTTCTATATAACAAAAACATCTTCAAAAAAGCATCTTTATAAATTATAACCAGCAATGATTTCTTCTACAAAATTTCTTTATTAACATCACCAAAACTCAAATAAATTTTTTTATTTTTCCTCTCTTTTCTTTCTTTTTCTTTTTTTCTCTCGGTTTGGCCCCCACTCTCGGTTTTTTCAATCTCCCTCTCACTCTCGGGTTTCTCTTTCTCTCTCACTCCACTCTCAGCCTTCTCTTGGTTTTTCCACTCAATTTGAGTCTTAGATGCTTACCTTAAATAGCAAACTCGAACTTATCCTCTTGGATGGGTGGTGAAGCCATAGGTGCCATACTAGCTTTCTCCTTGAACCTTTCGACCTCCCTCCTTTGTTGTATTTGTAGTTGATCTCTATACACCTCCTTGGGAGTTAATGGTTCCAGCTTGACCTTTTTTACCTTTAAATCGAAAAATAATACAATTCTCTCAACCATAATGAATAGCATCTTTACCAAATTGCCATGGTCTACCTAATAGAATATGTCCGGCATACATAGGCACAACATCACACAAAACAATATCCACTTATTTATCTATGCTAAATTTTACTATGGCTTATTTATTTACTTTCATCTCTCCACTATCATTAAGCCATTGTAATCTATATGATTTCGAATGTTTAATAGTTGTTAAGCCTAATTTATCAACTACCATGCTACTAATTACACATTTGCATAACTTCCACTATCTATAATCATGCCACATATGTTACCTTGAATTTCGCATAGGGTGTGGAAGATGTTCTCTCTTTGAATTTGATCCTCATCTTTGTATACAGTAAGGACTCTACTTGTAACTAAACTCAAATCAGCCCTTGAAGGTTGGAGTGTTTCAGATTCTTCATGCTCATCCTCTCCAAGTTCTTCATCATCTAATTTGGCCTCTCCCCCACTTTCCTCACTTTCGGATTCTAGTTTGCCATTACCTTTCAGCACCATGATTCTTCTATTTGGGCATTGATTAACAATGTGTCCTCATCCCTGGCACTTTAAACAAACAATTTTTCTAGATCTTGAAGGCTTAGGATTAGATTTACCTTTAATTTTGTGGGCTTGGAAAGAATCAGGTCTAGTCTGTCTCTTTGGCCGATTTGAACGTTCTTCTTCAACTCTCTGTTTTGGCTTATTTTCATAGGTAGGATTATGTCTCCAGCACCTTGGATTTGACCTTCCGCTGTTGGAAACACCTCAAAACTGTGAACTTACATCCCTCCTCTTGAATTGATGCTCAAGTTTAATAGCCACATGCAATATCTCCTCCAATTCCACATATTGTTGTAATTCGAGTTGATTCGATATCTCACGATTCAAACCACCTAAAAAACTTTTCATAGTTGCTTCTCTATCTTCATTCATGCTTAACCTCATCATAAGATCTCCATTTCCTTTTAATAATCCTCCATGGACCTGTTTCCAACAACCTATGATAGTGTAATGGTACAAATCGTTTCCTCATGGCTCTTTTCATTTGTCACCATGTAGTAATCAATTCATCTATTACTCTTCTTCGGGTGCTTTGCTCATTAGTCCATAATTGGAGTGCATGGTGTCCAAATTCCATTTCTGCCACTTTTACCTTCTTGGTCTCCGAATAGTTGTGACAATCGAAGATCATCTCCATTCGTTCCTCCCACTCCAAGTAGGCTTCAGGATAACTTTTTCCCATGAAAGGTTAAATGTTGACCTTAATGTCCCCAAGATCATGATCCTCATTCCTTGGTGGTCTCCCACAGATTGGCCTTCCTTGAGGCTCAAAAATTTCATCAAACCCCTTATCCGAGTCATCTCCAAAATTTTCTTCCCCGAATTCTTCCCTAAATCTCCTTCGGCCTCCTCGACCTTGACCTCAACCTCGAACTTTACCTTCATGAGCATTAGATCTTGTATTTGGCCCTCCTTGTGATGTTTCTAACCTGTCCATGCTTTGATTTATGTGATCAAATTGAGCATTCATCCGCTGTAATTGCTCCAAGATGGCCCTCACGTCCGTGTGCTCATCTCCACTCCCTATAGCTCAGGAATCTCCTTTGAACCCTACGGACTCTTTCTCATTAATTCTCAATGGTGGGTCTCCTCTTCTCACCTTTGAATCTTCCATGTTAGTATGAATAACACAAAAATAAAATAGGACCTCACCAAATTCACTAGCTTATGTGTTTCACTCAATCAAGGTATCGATACTTATGTTTGCACACTAGTTTTGGCTTTTACCCTCTTTTAAGCTCACACACTCTTGCCTTATTCCGCTCAAAGAATTAATTCAAACTTCTAATCAAAACACCCACAAAACAATAATTAGATCACAAGTATATTTTAATTAAATTCATCAATAAACAGTAGCAAAAAGCAAGCAATAACGAGTGAATTTTTAAACACCTATTTCTCGGGTTTTCTAAGCAAAAATAAGGCAATCTAACAAGGAAAATTTCGGAATCAATAAGAACTGGACCAGATGGTAAGCATTAAGAATTCAAGAATAAAATTCTAGAAAAAGAAATTCAAACGTAAACAAGAATCAAATCGAAAAAAAATATAGAATAGTTGTTGGTTGTTGTTCTTTGTAATTCAAGTTTTTGTATCAAATCCTTTAACTATTTTTAATCCAATATTTTTAGCACTCAAAATTCAAATATCCAACAGCAAAAATAAATCTCCAGCAACTCCAAATATTGAATAAGTAGTCAACAACTCATTAATTCAAAGAAATTTCAACACCAAATTCAACAAAATGGCCTCTTTTTTTTTTTTTTTTTTTTTTAACTTCATAGAATGTAAAACAACTCCAGTAGCACAATTAACACCAAAAAAGTGCAATTTCAACACCAAAAACTACCAAATCCATGACCACCAACAACAAAATACAAATTTGTAATTTGTTTTTTTTGGGTAAATTTATATATGTTGCTGCAAACACACTTCTTTTTTTTTTTTTTTTTTTTGAATATATGAATGCAAATATTTAAGATCAAAAACAGCAAAGAGAAATCAATAATAAAATAAATTACTAAGAACAAAGATGAAAGACAACCAATAAACTAGGAAACAAAAATACAGTAAAACGAGAAAATCATAATTTAACTAGGAATGAGTTTTTTTTTTTTTTTTTTTTTTTGGTGTAATATGTAGAACAAGTATGATGATAGTTTTTTTTTTTTTTTTTTGTGTAATATGCTGAACGTGTATGATGATAGAAGCAACCTTAACCTAATGCTAAAATTTTAGATTAACACAAAATAAAATAAAGCAAATAAGATAGATCAAACCTGAATAAAATTTGTCTCTGATACCAAATGATATGAACCTAGGATGACCTGTGCCTAAACCCATATTATATTAGTCCAGATCTAATTATGTTCAAGTTCTAATGGTTACCTTAAGTCCTAACCAACTTGTGATTAGAAACCTTGGTATAATAAAGATGCCATAATAGATGATAGATATCCTATTGATAAGTCAAAACTAAAACACTCGTTCACTAATGGTGTTTTAGGTGTTTAAAGAGAACAAAAAGAATTCAATCTCACAAATAGTTTTCTGTATGAATAATGTACTGAATATTATTGATAATTCAAGCCCTTAAATACGCTAAAAGTTACAAAATAAAATCCTAATTATCTAGGTAAAACCAGCCACCAAAGAATAGGAAACCTGATTGGGTCGAAATTCACCTCATTTCCTAATCTAATTTGGATTAATTAATTCTTTTATTTTGAATTAAGAATTAATTAATTTAAAATGAAAATAATAAAATAATAACTTTCCTAAGTTGATTTGTCTGGCAAATAAATAAATAGAAACCATATAAAAGACTAATTTCCTAAAACAAAAAGTCAAAATCAATTAGGAAACTAGTTGACTAGTTTGAATACTAAGGTATCTTTTATGAATTTTCAGCTTGTGTGGGAGTCAAATCAGACTCCATATGCCATTTAGGATGCCAAATATGATTAATAATGATTCACACACATTGCCTCTTGATCGGAATAAGTCAAACAAGAAGAAAAGTCAAAGTCAGCGGCTAAGGGTACATTTTCGGCTAAATTGAGATGCTGTCCATACAAATCCTTTTTAGATGCTTTTGATTCTACCTTGGCTGGATTTCATGTCCTCTTAATTATATTAATTGAGTTTATGAAGTATTGGAACCATTCATTGCTGCCCGGAGTCCAAATTTGCATGAAAACAACTATCCTGATCCATATCGGTTTCCACCACTCGGATGCTTAGAATAGACTTTGTATCTTCGGTATAGACAAGCTCTTTTGAGAATTAACTACTCTCTATATAAATTCTCCTAGGTTGTCCTTAAATCTCTTGGCTTGAGCTCTAGTGATCGGCCCAATCTTCATCCATATTGGGTCAGCACCCTAGTGGGTTGTCGGTTGTGCGGGTTCGAGCGGATTCGCATCAAGCAATGTATGAGAACCAATATTAATCCTATTTTGCATCCTACATGGCATATTGGAGCTGATTTGGACCCTAAACTAGCTATTGATTGGACAAAGATAGTTTAGTTTGAAAACTAGCCAACTAGTTTTCCAATTTGTAATTTGACTTTTGTTTTAGGAAATAATCTTTTATTTTGGTTCTTATTTGATTATTTGTTTGGAAAAATAAATTTAGGAAAGTTGATACTTTACTATTTTGATTGCAAATTAATTAATTCCTATTTCAAAATCAAGGAATTAATTAATCCAATTTAGAGTAGGAAAGGTTGGAATATTCAGCCACATCATGTTTCCTTATCAGTTGGCTTGTTTTTACCTAATCCTTTTAGAGTTTTACTTTGTTCATTCAAGCCTATTTAAAGGCTTATTTTTCAATGAGAAGGCAACTTAAAATATTATTTGGAAAATATTTGTAAGAAGAATTCTCTTTGTTCTTTTTTATCAATAAAATATTTGTTGGCAGCTTTCAAATCCTTCAAAGAAGTCATCTTGCCCATAAGCTTAATAATAATACTCTGATCTTTCTCTTTTAATGATGTGATTCCGCCCGAGCCCACTCCACCGATAACCCGCTGGTGTGCTGACTCGACATGGATGAAGACTAGGCCAATCACAAGAGCTGAAATTAAAAGATTTAAGGGCAACCTGAGAGTATTTATACAGAGGGTAATCAATCTCAACAGAGCTTGTCCATACTTGAAGATACAAAGCCTATTCGAAGCATCCAAGTGGTGGAAGCCGATACGGACCCGGGTGACGGTTTTGGTATATTTTTGGAGTCCGGGAAGCATGAAATGGTTCCAATGCTTTATGGGTTCAATAAATATGCCTAAGAGGTCATGTAATCAAGTTAAAGCAGCCTCAAATGCAATAAAAAAGGGCTTGTATGGACAGCATCAACAATTTGGCCGAATTTGCTGTATTGCTTGCTGGCTTTACTATATTTTACTGTATTAGCCTTTTCTTATTTTTCCAAGCAGGGGCAACGTGTGGGACTTCATATTCAGCTTATTTGGCATCCTAAAAAGAATCTAGAAGCTGATTTAAAGCTCAAAGAGGTCAAAGATTGATCAAAGTCAACTTGATAAAAAAGGCTAGCATTTTTAGTTTCCTAATTTGTTTTTACTTTTTGTTTTAGAAAACTACCATTACTTTTTGGCTTTTATTTATTTATTTTCTGGAAAAATAACTTTAGGAAGGTTTTTATTTTATTCTTTCCATTGTAAATTAATTAATTCCTAATTTAATATAAAGGAATTAATTAATCAAACTTAGATTACAAAAGGAAGTATAGTTTCAGCCAACTAGGTTTCTTTATGTATGGTGGTTGGTTTTTCTTTATTTTTAGGGTTTTATTTCGTGGCTTTGTAGCCTATTTAAAGGCTTATTTTTCAATAAGAATACAACTTTGATTTGATTGAGAAAATACTTGTGAGAGTAATTATCTCTTTGTTCTTTGAGAACACCTAAACACCATTAGAGAATTGGTTGTTTTAGCTTGACTTATCAATAGGTTTTCCATCCCCTATTGTGGCGTCTTCATTATACCAAGGTTTCTAACCATAGGTTGGTTAGGGGTTGAGGCCCATTCCATTAGAACTTGAACTTAATTAAAGATCCGGGCTAATATAATACGGGTTTAGGTGCAGGTCGTCCTAGGTTCGTATCATTTAACCTCAGCTTGAACTCATTGTTCTTTTCCATTTTCTCTTTATGCTTCAATGTGACTTGAATCAAATTCTTCATCTTTAGACTTTCAATAAACAAATTATCACAAGCCTTTTGCAAAGTATCTCCAGCAAGATCGTCATCAGAATCACTATTGTAAGAAGAAACTGAAGTGAGATCTATTATAACTAGAAGTATGAAAAGCCATAAATGCAATGTAGTTCACCATCTCACCAACTATGTCATTGTCACTAGATTCACTAGTGTCTTCATCTAAGTCAATACAAGTTGTTCTTAGAAAACTTTCTTTTTTCTTTTCCCTTAACAAACTTGCTCTCCCTCTTCTCTGAACATTCATTTACAATATGTCCATATCTTTGATAATACAACCAATTTAGATATGGGTGGGATATTTGCAAGCTACATGCAAACTCATATCACCTGGGTATAGATCAGTAGATTATTCAAAAGAAATCCAAAATTAAACATGCTCAAGCGAGAGTAGTCTAAGGGTGTGTAACCTCCTAATAAATAAAAAAATCTCATATCGAGTATGATGGTTAAATTGGGGACAATATCTGCAGAGCGACAGGCTTGCCAATGGAGGTGAAGTGTTACATTTGACACAGACAAAAGTGAATCTGTCCTTTGTATCTTCTATATGAACTCTTTCTCTCCTTTTCACTTTTCATGAACTTTTCGAATTTCTTCACATTTGAAAGCTACAATCATTTGAATCAGTATGTTGTACATCATCACTGATCATCTTCAAGGCCAAATTCTTCTGTTTTTTAGGTGCGGAAATATTCATCTCATTGGTCTTAAGTGATTCAACTAACTCATCAATCTTCAAAGTCTTAATGTTCTTACTTTTCTCAATGGCGATTATTTTGGCTTGAAAGCTTTTAGAGAATGATCTTAAAATTTTGCTAACAAGCTTGTGCTCTAGAATCTTTTTCCTAAGATTGTGACAGAGTTAACAATCTTATTAAACCTTGCATAGAAATCAAAGACAATCTTATTCTCTTCCATCCTGATATTCTCAAATTAAGTTGTCAACATCTAATGTTTTGGTATTTTTACAGTAGCACTTCTCTCATGAACTAGCTCCAAAATGTCCCATGATTCCTTGGCTACTTCATACGTCTAAACTCTAGTAATGGCATTTGATCTCGAGAGTTCAAATCGCTTGCAGTAATTTTTTTATTAGTCCACTACTCCATAATTTTAGGTATCTATATACCACCAGAATATGCAATGGAAGGTGTCCATCCATTTACCACTTAGTACCTCATTCTCTCATCCAAAGATTTTAAGAATGCTTTCATTCCTGTTTTCCAAAAACTATTGTTTAACCCAATCAAAAATGGGATACACACAATTGAACCACCTTCTTTTAATATATCCATTTCTTAAATTTTAGAAGATCGTACCAAGGCTATGAAACTCAATAGTGGTGAACCCATTTTGATAATAATTGAAAATGTAGAATGGATCTAGAAGAGGGAGTTGAATAGGTCCTTATCTATTTAAAAGTTCTTGCCCTAGATATAGATTGTCAATAGGAACCTACAAGAGCCTTAGTCTATTTTATATCATCTCCATGCTCCCAAAATACAACTTTTGCATCACACACAAGAATATAATATTAAGCACACACCGAGTCTCAATTCTCCCACAACAAAAGCAATAAATGTAGAAAAATCAAAATCAAAATCAATACAAGAATTTTTGCTTGGAAACACTAGATGAGAAAAACCACAGCCAATCACCACCTCTAATCTAAATCCACTAAATAAGAAAATTAAGACCATGATTAATCGTACTCAAGGTGTAAGAGATATACTAACATCTCTAGCCACTTATGTAGTGGATGACCTAACTTTCTAGCCTTAGGCTTCTTTGATTTTAGATAGCTACACCGGTTCAATGGTCTTCCTCATAAAGAAATTTCATCACCATTGTCACAATGATCCTCCTCACAAGGGAACGCCTCCACTACCATTGCAGTGGTCTTCCTTGTAAGGGAATGACTGTACTAAGAACTGGTTTCAACATATCTTATAGGTAAAGTGATGGGATTTAAGTTTTGAAACTTGTTTTTGATGGTTTCAAGATGAAAGCATGTTAAGAACCTTTTAGATCTAAATGGATGAGAGTGGTTTTTAAGAGAATCTAGAGGAAACTAGAAAGAAATGGAACAGTCATATGTTTGATGATAAAATTTAAATGAAACCATGATTTCCTTAAAAAACCTCTTTTAGATTTGATAAGAATGTCTTTAGGGTGAAATCTAGAGAGAAAGGGTAGCTATGGAGGTTTTGGGCATCACATGAAACGTTAAAATCGGTGAAGATAATAACTTGTTTTTGTGACCAATTGATTGATAAAGTGTTATAGATTGACCAATCGATAGCTAAGCACATATTGAATGATCATTACGCATATACCGATTGATGGGTATATCGATCCATTGCTAATAACTTATTAATCGATTGATAAATTGATCTATCAATATAAATATGGATCAATCAGTCTCCCATTTTTTCAAAGAAAAAGGGTCCAAAATTTCATACATTAAAAAGCATAAGCACTATGAAAATAAGCATCAAAAACTTCCTTAATATAATTTGAAAAATTATTAAAAAGAGATGTCAGTGCCTAACCACCTAAAATAAGTGAAGTCTCTAAGTCACTTACCATTTTTAACGAGATTTGTTTTTAATGCTCCAGCACATTCTGAGACTAACTCATTTATGACTCAGTATTTTAAATCTTGAAAATTTACCAGTACACAAAAATTAACTAAATAGTTATAACAGTTATTAAATAAATCGGTCTTTTGATCTTTCCAGCTAGGACCTGACTTACCTCGAGACATGCCTTATCTTGTGATAACTAAGGTTAAAGTCCTCCTAAGGCTTTGTCTCATCCTTTATAACACTTCCTAACTTTCAAATTCGGTATCTGGTCCCCTAGCTGCTGTTTCAATGAGATTCGATGGATATGACTTCCTTTTGATAGGTGTCAAACAGATGCATAAATGGTGCGTTGGGAGAGATGAATAGAAATTGATAGTCGTATGGCTAGGGTCTACAAGAGATTGATTGGTTCCTCAGAGCTGGGAGAACTGAGAGCCTTTCCCCAAGCAAAGAGTGTGAAATCGAATTAAAAATAAATAAAAAATAGAACATTCTATAGTTTTTAGTTTGGGAATCTTATTCAAAAAACATCAAATAACGAAAATCTAATTGGAGACTGGAATGTCGTAACTCTAACTTCTCTACACAAAAGACGGTAGCATAGGCTTCAGTGGATTTATCACTCGGGAATCATCGGTATAATTTCAAGTTGAAAATTAGGCCTTTCAGGCTTCCTTGATCAAAGAGTTATGGAGAAGATTATGGTAAACGCCTTAGATAAAATGGAGTGGAAGATTTTAGTTATTAAGGAGTCATGTCACTTGACTACTTTGTCAGTATGCTAAGTTGATAAGCAAACTCCAAGCTTAGGAGCAAAAGGATGCAATGCGTAATTTTAAATGAATCGATGTAGTGTTTCTGGCTAAGTCCAAGGGTGATATGTTGAATTAAATTAATATTTGTGGACTTGGCATAATCAATTACTCACTTACAGGGCCTATTTATGCCATTAATGGGACTGGCTTATTTTATTATTTTGTAGTAGGGCCCTTGGTCACACACTCTCTATAAAACTCTAGTTGGCCCATTGGACTGGAGGACCAACTCTCTTTATAAGCCCAATGACTTATCCATATTTTTCCTAGTATAATTATATTATCAAATTATTTTTATTTTATGTGTGTCAAAATTAATGGATAAGTCTGACTTGCAGAGACTATTTAAAGGTCTAGGGCAAGCAAACAAATATATGCCATACGGTATTTTTTTGATATTAGGGTTTTCAGAGATTTGAGAGTGGTTTGAGAGTAGTGTGTCCATAGGCACTACTTTACATTGTTTTCTATTTTGCAGGATTAAAGATCTAATTTACCAATGGCTGCGTTTGGAGGTTAGTAATTTATGATTTATGGAATTTATTATGCATATTTAGATCTATAAAATTTCTAACAATTGGTATCAGAGCTCATGGTTAATATGCATAGTAAATTTCTTTGGAGTTTATTGCAGTTAGCATGTGAATATTGATCTGTGTTTTTTGCCACTATTATCAATGTTCTAGATATATATATATATATATATATACTCATGGTCGGTTTTTTGTTTGTTCTTAAAAAAAATAAATAAATAATAAATAATAAATAAAATTTTTTTTTTTTTTTGTAAATATCGGGCTTGTTCAAAAAAAAAAAAAAAAAAAACTGGGTTTTCGGCCATGAATTTCACATGCTAATTTTCTGGGTTTTGGACCAAATTGATTTGGGGAAAAGTTTCCCAAGAATAAACGAAACAAACAGCATCAATTTTGACTAAAATTTGCTCGAATTTCTTGTGTTTCCATGGGTTTTTTGTTTGTGTTTTGGCCGAAAATAAACCTAGATTGGATGTTTATTTTGAGTTGTTTTTGAATCAAATTTGTTTGTGGGAAACGTTGCCCAAGGGAAGACGAAACTAACGCCGCCGGTATCTTCGGAAAAGGTGGCCGGAACGGTGAGTTTTGGCCGGGTAAGCATAGCGGGTCGCGTGACCCGTTTGGACTGGAACCGGGTCACCCGTGACCCGGTTGGCTGAAGAAGATGAGAGAAACGACGTCAGCAGGCCAAAAAAAAAAAAACTTATTTATTTTTATTGATTTTTTTTTGTTTATTTATTAATTAATTTAGTGATTCAATTGTTCAATTTATTTATTTAATATTTGTTTATTTGTTTAATTATCACATTCCAATTTTATTAAATTAAATTAAATATTTATGATTGGAAAATTGGATTGTGTGAGCTTACCCAAAGAGGCTTTGTGCCTAGTTGGCATAGTAGTGTGGGATTTTAGGTACCCACCTGTCGTGAGACTTATTTTATCTGCATTATGTGTACCAATGTAATATATATTGGCATAGTGGATGGGATGTTTTATATTTACCTATTTCATGAAATTGCCAATATGTTATTTTTTCTCCCACTTATTAACCAGGGTCTATACGGGTAATTAAGCTACCCTGTCGGTAGTTTTAGTTGCTTTGTATGACGCCTGGAATGGCAGTGGAAGTTAATTAAATGCCATGTATTGCAGGTTCTGAGTTGCCCTGTCGGTGATTCAGTTCAATGCATTTGATTGTGGTTATTTGGTTGACTGTCCCTGGCCCGCGTAAGGGTATCTTTAGTGCTACAAAGACCCTAAGCGATATTTGTGTTTGTTTTTTTTGTGTTGAGGGGCTGAAAAATATGTATTGAATTGTCTTAAATTTTTTAAATGTCTTGTTGTTTACTATTTTTACAGCTAGTAGCACCCCAAATCTTATGCCTATGACTGCCATGATGAAATTGGATGGGACAAATTATCAGAAATGGAAGAAAACCTTAGTTATGAATTTGACCTTCATGAAATTGGATTTGGCTTTGGAGATAGATCCACCAGAGATACCGACTGATGAGAGTACTGCAGCAGCTAAGAAACTTTATGAGGATTGGAAACACTCTAATAAGTGCTGTATGATGATGATGGAGAATTACATGGATGAGGCCATATATGCTAGTATTCCTAAAGTGGATACTGCAAAGGGACTTCTTGAGGAGATAGGAAAGAAGTTTATCAAGTTTGATATGAATGAGAAGCATCATTATTTGGACCTATTGAACAATACCAAGTATGATGGTATTAAAGGAGTAAGGGACCATATTATGCTACTTTCTTCTTATTATAATAAGCTGAAGGATCTTAAGATGGACATTGGAGAGGAGTTCTTGACCTATTCTATAATGAGGAGTCTTCCATCACAGTTTGATAATATAAGGTCGAGTTTGAATGCTAAGAAAGAATGTTGTAGTTTGGAGGAATTGACTACTATCCTTGTCAAGGAAGAGGATGATATTAAATTTAGTAAGTCTAGGTCTGTTGCTATGGTTTCACATCAGGTAGATAAGTCCAAGAAGTTTTTTCCAAAAGAAGGGACAAGGATTCAAGCCAGGACAAGGTTTCAAGCCTGGGCAGGGTTTTAACCCCAATAGGAAGAAGTTTTCTGGTATGAAGCCTAAAGGACCTAGGGATGGTGGTTTTCAGATTAGAGAAAGGAAAGAGTACTTCAATGGAAGATGTGGATACTGCAATAAAGTTGGACACAAGAAGATAGACTGTTGGACCTTAAAGGGAAAGCAAGAGAAGAAAGGGGATGATAAGCCGAAGGGGCCCAACCAATCTTGAGCAGCATGTTTATATGGGAGATAGCTCAAGAGTGAAGGTGGACATTGTGGGAACAATCAAGTTGAAGCTTGCCACTGGATATGTTTTGGAGTTGCAAGAAGTTTCTTATGTACCTTCAATAAGAAGAAACTTGTTATCTATTTCTGTTTTGGATAGTCAAGGTTATAGTTTTTTGTTTGGAAATAACAAAGTTGAATTATTTAAAGATGGTAAATTTATTGGTTTTGGAACTTTATGTGGCAATTTATATAAGCTTGATTTATTTAATAATGGTCTCAATTTCTCTGTTAATTCTACTGTTGCTTCCAAACGCCCAAGAGTTAATGACAATTCCTCAATGTTATGGCATAAACGTTTGGGACATATTTCTAGGCACAGAATGGAAAGGTTAGTGAAGGATGGGATACTTCCTAATCTTGATTTCTCTGATCTGTTGACTTGTGTTGAATGTGTGAAAGGGAAGTTAACTGCCAAGGTAAGAAAGGATAAGTTAGCTAGGTGTGGAGATGTTTTGGAGTTAATCCACACTGACATATGTGGACCTTTTACACCAATTGCTTTGGGTGGTTATAGATATTTTATTACCTTCATTGACGATTACTCTCGTTATGGACATGTTGAGCTTATTCGTGAGAAGTCAGATTCTTTAGTTGCCTTTAAAGAGTTTAAGGTAAAGATGGAGCTTCAAAAGAATAAGAAAATAAAAGCTGTAAGGTCTGATAGAGGTGGTGAGTTTTATGGTAGGTATGATGAAACTGGAAGGAACCCATGGTCTTTCGCTATTTATTTGCGTGAGTGTGGCATAGATGCGCAATATACGATGCCTGGTACACCTCAGCAAAATGGCATAGCTGAGAGAAGGAATAGAACTTTGTTGGATATGGTGCGGTCTATGTTGGCCAATTCTAGGTTGCCAGATTATTTGTGGGGAGAGGCTTTAAGGACGGCAGCTTATATTTTGAATCAAGTTCCAAGTAAGTCCGTTCCTAAGACACCTTTTGAGTTGTGGTCAGGAAGAAAGCCTAATTTGCATCATTTTCGAATATGGGGTTGCAAAGCTGAAGTAAGGATTTATAATCTCCAAATTAAGAAGTTGGATCCTAAAACCATTAGTGGATATTTTGTTGGCTATTGTATAGGATCTAGGGGTTCAAGATTCTTTTGTCCTTCTCATACCACCAGGATCGTGGAATCAGACAGGGCCATTTATTTTGAAGATGATTTTGGGTTTGATGATAGTAATGGTCCAAGGGAATCTCAATTTAGAGAAGAAAGTGTTTTCATTCCCAGTATAGTTGTTCCTGATAGAGATATTGTTGATCCAGTAGTTGATGAACCAGTAGTTGGTCAGAATGAACTCATTGTTGAAGAGCATGATATTCCAGCTATTGCAGATGCTAATGTACCCTTGAGGAGGTCACAAAGGACTAGGAGATCAGCTATTCCTGATGACTATGAGGTTTACTTGCAGGAGCATGAGTTTGACATAAGTGATGATTCAGATCCAGTCACTTATAAGGAAGCCATAAGCAGTTCAAATTCAAATTTTTGGTTGGATGCAATGGAAGATGAAATGAAATCCATGGCATCAAATGGAGTATGGGATTTGGTTGAGTTACCAGAGGGTAGCAAGCCTATTGGGTGCAAATGGGTCTTTAAGACTAAAAAGGACTCCAATGGTCAAGTGGAGAGGTATAAAGCTAGACTTGTAGCTAAAGGGTTTAGCCAGAAGGAAGGAATTGATTATACAGAGACTTTCTCTCCTGTATCCACAAAGGATTCTTTTAGAATTATTATGGCGATTGTGGCGCATTATGACCTGGAGTTGCATCAGATGGATGTCAGAACTGCTTTTCTGAATGGTGATTTATATGAGGATGTATATATGGTTCAACCAGTTAGTTTCCAACAAACGGGGAATGGTAATTTGGTTTGTAAGCTTAAGAAATCTATTTATGGTCTTAAGCAAGCTTCAAGACAATGGTATCTTAAGTTTGATGAGGTTGTCATCCAAAATGGCTTTAAGGAGAATGTTGTTGATAGATGCATATATATGAAGGTCAGTGGGAGCAGTTTTATATTTCTGGTGTTGTATGTTGATGACATACTTTTGGCTACTAATGACACTGACCTATTAGCTGAGACAAAGCAGATGTTGTGCAACCATTTTGATATGAAAGATCTTGGTGAGGCTTCTTTTGTTTTGGGCATCAAGATTGTTCGAGATACGACAAATTATGTAGTGCAATTATCTCAGAGAGCTTATGTAACACCCCGTCCCGAACCATGTCGGAATTTTTGCACGTTGACCGAGGTTGACCGTTGACTGTTGACCGAAGGGGTCAAAAGTTGACTTTTTGATCCGGTTGGAATTCTAGGTTGACTGAGGTACCGTTACGAAGTACACGTTGGCACGAGTTCGTAGACTGGTAGCACGTTGAAAACGGAGCTACAGTTTGAAAGTTATGAGCAAAACAAGTTGAGGTCCAAACTGTCCAAGGGTTGCCGTAGTTGACTTTTTATTCATGCAAGTTTGAGCGTTGACTCATGCATGGTTGTGAAATGCTCGTCGATACGAGTCCGTAGACTAGCGGCACGTCCGATTTGGACATGTGGTTTGAAAGTTATGGACCTGTAAAGTTTTTCAAATACTGTATTATTTTAATATTATTTTTACATGCATAACGAGGTGCCACGTGTGACTCAATGAAGGTGGCCATGTGTCACCATGGTGAAATGCCACATGTCAACCATGTGAAAAAAATCAAATTATTTTATTATTTTTGAATAATAATATTATTATTAATATTATTTAATTATTTCTTTTTTATTTCTTTTTCTTTTCCTTTTTCTTTTTCTTTTTCTTTTTCTTTTTCTTTTCTTTCCCCACGTGGGAAAACACCAATCCTTTCTTTTTCTTTTTCTTTTTCTTTTTTTTTTCTTTTTTTTTTTCTTTTTTTTCCTTCTTCTTCCCCGAAATACACACACACACGCAGCTTTTCTTTCTTCTCTTCCGGCCGTCCCTCTCTCTCTCCCGTGTTTTTGAATTCCGGCCACCCATAGCCCTCACGCGCCAGCCACCAAGGAAGCCCGCCACCTCGCGAGCTTGGCCGCCAAGTTTCACGGCCAGCCGCCGCCGGACGCGCGCCGATCGGGCCGGAGAAGCCGCCGGCCGGCCAAGTTTCTCTCTCCTCTTTTCTTGTGTTTTCCGGCCAGCCCACTCCCAATTGAGCCTCCTATCCCCCTATTTTGGGTCCTCTGAATCCAAAAATGGCCTCCAATCCCAAAAATTCGAAGCGGTTTGCGAGATATGGAGAAGTGAACACCGGCCGAAACTTCCCGACCAAATTCCGGCCACCTCCGGCGGAATTGGGGTCGATGGAGACCGGATTGGTGATCCTCGTCCCACGAGCTTCGATTCGGAGCACCGGTGAGTCGTGAATTGATCCCGTGGTGGATCGTAGGTTAATTGCGTGCTCCAGATGAGTGACCCACCTTTAAAAATATTTTTGGGGTAATTAATTGTATTTATGTAGTATTAATTTGATATCTGTAATTTGTGCTCATGTGGTGTATTTTAAATATAATCGGGAAAAATATTATTTTATATATATATTTACCCATTGGTGTTAAATGAAATTTTGGGTCATTAGAAATTCCCGATTATTATTATATTGTGATTAAACGGTATTTATTACACATGAGCAAGTAATTTCAGTAATTGTTTGTGTCTGGATTTTATATCATTTTTGGGCAATTAATTATATTTAAATTGGTATTTAAATTATGCTCATGTGGTGTGATTTATTTATGAATTATATTGTGGTTTAATTAATTTATTATGCATGAGCAATGTGTATTTTGGTAGTATTTGTACGTGGTTTTTAAAATTGATTTTCCGGGCATAATTGGGTTAAATATTTTACGAAAATATTTGTTTAAATTTTATAAATTATGCCCGAGGTATTTTTATGGTTGTATCTCGTATTTCGAGGAAAATTGTGGTTTGTTGATTATCGTTGTTTCGTACTGGGTTATTTAAATAAAAATATGTGGGATGGTGTTTTGTGAAAATATGGTATACTTCCCACGGTGGTTTTTGGAAAAACGGTACGGTTGGTTGTTATTGTTTATTTTTAGACGCACTCATACAGTATTGGTGTTCTGGTGTATGGTGTATGGACACGTGGTTTAGCACGCGATTATTATCTGGTTTAGCGTGCGGTTTTTACTTCACCCGTGAGTTGCCATTGGACCGTGGGCAGGCAAGGTTATTGTTGTGCACAGCCGCCCCCCTCCTTGGCCGGGTGATGGTTTTTAGCAGTCGGTACTGTCGGGACGCCGAAGTGACCACTGCAGGTTTCTCTCTTTAACCTCCCGCTAGTCGGTGCTCGGGATGCTGGGTATCGGAGGGCATCACCGGTATATGGTGTGGTGCGTCAGGTGTAATTGTCGGTGTAAATTGCAATTAAAGTTTAAAACCCCAAAGGTGTTCAAAAAAATTATTTATTATAATTTATTGCAGTTTATTTATATTTGGGGTATTTATTTGTTTATTTGTTGTTTATTAATTCGTTTGGTTCCTTGGTTTTTGGGAAGTACATACAAGGGTTTTGTGAAAATGTTTTAAAAGGGGAACTTTTCCAACTGAGAGAATTGTAAGGGTTTTGAGAGAAATTATTATTTTTTCCAATTAATTATTATCTATCTACTGTATTACTGTGGTATTATATTGTATAGTAGATAGGGTCACTCACTGAGATGATTAGCATCTCACACTCTTAAATTCCGTTCCTCTAGGTACCAGGTTGTCGGTGTTCATCCGGAGCGGACTTGATCTTCATCGCTGTTTTACTTCGTGAAGTACCCTGTTCTTCTTTTATTGCAGTTGTACTATTTCTTTCACTCTTGTTGTATTTATTATGCACTGGATTACTGTATTTATTTTGAAGTGCTGAAATTTGTGGAATCAATTTGTAGTCTGTGGGAGGAATAAGGGGACAATTTTAGAAGTGTGTTTTCAGTGCAGGTAAATTTGTGGTAAGTAAATCCCTTAGGGGAGGCTCTGCCGGATTTTCCGTTGGAGAGTTCGGTAGGGTTTCCCTGGGATCAGGGCTGTCTAGGGTTCCGGGGAAGGAATTCTGGACGGGTCCTGACAGCTTATATTGATAGAATTCTTAAGAGATTTGATATGCATAATTGTTCTCCTGGAAGTGTACCGGTTACGAAAGGTGAAAAGTTTTCTAAGGATCAGTGTCCCAAGAATGATAGAGAAAGGATGGCAATGAAGAATGTTCGCTATTCTTCAGCAGTAGGTAGTTTGATGTATGCTCAAGTTTGTACACGGCCTGATATAGCCTTTGCTGTGGGTGTACTTGGTAGATTTATGAGCAATCCTGGTCCTATTCATTACCAAGCAGTTAAGAAGGTCTTTAGGTATCTTCAGGGTTCTAAAGATCATATGTTGACATATCGTCGCACCAACTCTTTTGAAGTAGTGGGTTATAGTGATGCAGACTATAAAGGTTGTGTGGATGATAAGAAATCTACCACTGGTTATATATTTATCATGGCAGGAGGTGCTGTGTCTTGGCGGAGTGCCAAGCAGTCAGTGACAGCATCCTCGACTATGGAGGCAGAATATGTGGCGTGTTATGAGGCTACCCGTCATGCAGTTTGGCTACGGAATTTTATCCGTGATTTAGGAGTGGTTGACTCCATTGAGAGGCCTATTATGATGTATTGTGATAATACTGCAGCGGTGTCTTTCTCCAATAATTTAAAAGGTACTCCTGGTGCGAAGGACATTGATGTGAAATATTTTGTGGTAAAGGAGAAAGTTGAAGAGGGCCTCATTACTGTTGTTCACACGCCGACTTATAGCATGGTGGCAGATCCACTGACCAAGGCTTTACCGGTAGGCATATTTGAGGAGCATGTGTCTCGTATGGGATTGTTAAGCAGTTGAGACTGCTGTGGGTCAGTGGGAGTTTGTTATGTTTTCTGTAGTAATATCCATGTTGAGAATTATTTATTTCTTTGAATATTTTAATACATTGATGTATGTGGATCATTATTTATTTATGAGATGATTTATTACACATATTATTGCTCCTTATATTTACAGGCCTGTTGAGACTATTAGTCTATATATATGTGTATGTTGATCCACAGGTGCCATGGTGAATCCCTACTACCTAGTTTGGGTATATTGTTGTATCCTGTCGATACGCAATGTGCTTGAATGAAATGGTTTTGTGTGTTGGGGGATTGCACATGGTTAGGTAAATCTCTACTACCTAGACTGAGTTTATGGCATGCAAAGTGCTCAGTTGAAATGGTAACATGTTTTGGGAGATTTACTGAGAGAATCTCTACTGCCTAGTCTAGTATATTGTTGTGCCCTGTCGGTATACTATATATTTGGATGAAATGGCATTATGGTTCGGGAGATTCTATAGTAAGTGAGTTTGGATTTTATATGATGATGATTATGCAGTCCAAGTGGGAGAATGTTGAATTAAATTAATATTTGTGGACTTGGCATAATCAATTACTCACTTACAGGGTCTATTTATGCCATTAATGGGACTGGTTTATTTTATTATTTTGTAGTAGGGCCCTTGGTCACACACTCTCTATAAGACTCTAGTTGGCCCATTGGACTGGAGGACCAACTCTCTTTATAAGCCCAATGACTTATCCATATTTTTCCTAGTATAATTATATTATCAAATTATTATTATTTATGTGTGTCAAAATTAATGGATAAGTCTGACTTGCAGAGACTATTTAAAGGTCTAAGGCAAGCAAACAAATATATGCTATACGGTATTTTTTGATATTAGGGTTTTCAGAGATTTGAAAGTGGTTTGAGAGTAGTGTGTCCATAGGCACTACTTTACATTGTTTTCTATTTTGCAGGATTAAAGATCTAATTTACCAATGGCTGCGTTTGGAGGTTAGTAATTTATGATTTATGGAATTTATTATGCATATTTAGATCTATAAAATTTCTAACATGATAAACCAACCTTAAAATTTGATTTTAATTCAACTATAGATGACTAGAAGAAGGGTAAAAGAGGATCATCAAATAAAGGCAAGTTTCTACCACACTGTCATTGTAAGAGGACCAACACTGTGGAGAAGAATTGCTGGTTTAAGAACAAGCAGATCTAAAAACGTTTGTCATGTACATTAGCACTTTATACATGGTTAAAGATTTACATCTTTTTAGCCATATTAATAAGTCCATTCGGAATAAGGTGGTACTTGGACATGGAGAAATGGTTTTTATAGAAGGCAAAGGTACAGTAATCATGCACAATAAGCAAGGACAAAAGCAAATTGCTAATGTTTTATTTATTTTAAGATCATCACAAAATTTGTTGTGTATTGCTCAGTTGTTGCCCAACAATTTTTCTTTTAATTTTAAAGAATCTATTTGTACCATCTGTGTTCCAATTGGATTTAAGGTTGTTAAAAATTTATTTTATTTGAAAGGTATTTGATGCGAACAGGAGATGGCATCAATGACAGTGATAAGTTTTTGAAGTTTTTACATACTAGAAATATGATGGATGATATTCCTGAATTTGACTCCTTTGATGAAATATGTCAAAGTTGTCAAGAAGACAAGATGCATGCTGATACCCAGTTTTGATGCAAAGAGTTCGACAGGCTCGTTAGGCCCAATTTATATTTTTACTCAAATAAATTATTTTTATTCACAAAATATGCTAAGGGTAGTTCCAAGCTACTTATGGGGGCTTTTGGTTGTTGTTGTTGTTTAGTTTACAACTCCTTCAACTAAAATACTCAGATGTTTTGGGACCTGATCTTGTCAGGTCTTTTGATGGTTTAAACTATTGTTTAATTCTTATAGACCATTTACAGTATATTTGGTCATTTCCTATTCGAAATATATTTCATTTTTTATTTGTTTTCTTTAAATTTAAGTCTGTTGTTGAAAAATATTTTCGAAAACCTATTATATTATTTTATTTTGATACTTGTGGTGGATTCTTGAACTCAAAAGTCTATTTGTTTTGTTTTTTTTTTTTTTTTTTGGAAAATACAAACACATGGCATCACTCACTTTATAAACATTCATACACTCCCAACAAAATGTGACAGCATCACCAAATAAAAGAAATGGCTTGTCTTTGCTGGGTTAATCGAATTTGCCTAATTGTTTTCAGACTTTTTGTTTTGTTTTTTTTTTTTTTTTTTTCTTTTTTTTCAGATTGCTTTTCATCTTGTTAAAAGATTACCGATACCATCTCTCAGTAATTTATCTCCTTTTGAAAAATCACTTTCAAATTTTGGATGTTTTGTGTCATCCGCGTCTCCGACCTTATGGACTGTTTGGACCATATTAATTTTATAAATTTATGTTTGATTTATTCAAGTATCATTTTAGAGAATGATAACTATCCCATATTGTATGGAGATAAAAGTGATTGGATTTTTCACATGTATAAAAGAGATTCATGAAAATGGAGTTGCCATTAATTCCACATTGGAATTGGAAGCACATAAAGCTATTTTGAATCTTTTTCTATATAAATAGGAACTTCATAGGCATTGAAGGGAATTCTCACATCTACACATACCAACATGACAATTGGACAAATTAGTTCATTCTTCTTAGAATTTAATTTAGTTTAATTAACTGTTAATTATTGCATTACTTATATTTGTAATGTTAGTCGTACACGTGTAATAAGGATTTAGTGAGGTTTGTTGTATTACTTGCTCGTATTTAAATATTGTTCATGTCTTCAATAAAGATGTGCCCTTTTCACAATATTGTAAACTCATTAACAAATTATTTGTACAAGAGAACTCATGATTATGATAATAATCAAGAAGCAAGTGCTGTTCTAGTTGATTAATTTCGTATATTATATATATTTATAATCTGTTTATTAAATTTCTGATTCACCTTGTAGTTTGTATTTGTATACCTGTTGCCATTTATGGCCATAATTTGAAGTGATTTGGTCATTGTCAAGCTGAAAGGTAAGCACCTCATGCAATGGAAAACTTATGAACTGTAAACCAAAATCACAAAGTGAAACTTGCATCTTTCGCCGTTTTCAAAAAAATAATAATAATAATAAATAAATAAAATAAAACACTTTTTCTAAAAAAATTATAAAAATTGACGCAAAAGCAGGAGGAAATAATCCCAAAGGCGACCCATGTGGGCTTAGAATGGATTTGGGATCTGGGCCATGTGATAGGCTCCGGTCACTGATATGTTGGGTTGGACTTTGGAGTTAGCATTTCTGAACTTGGGGAGATTAGTCCCACGTCATTTGTCAATCCATCATGCACAAGGTGGACAAAATCCCTGGCAACATATTAGCTCCTATTTTTTAGATGTTGGCTGGAAAAATTTGGACTCTGAATTTTATATTATATAATATTCTTTGAAAGGGATTTGTGATATTTACACCTATATATATATATATATATATATATGAGATTTCATCGAAACTCTAAAGAAAATGTCAACTTAACCATGGGATACAAGATAATTAATGGTACCTTTTTTAATATTAAAAATGGGGAAATTGAATTCTGGATTTTTATAAGTGAAAATGGTATTGGTTTTGCAATTGAAATATCCGATCAAGACAAGATTAATATATGGTTTTAGGTGGGTGTTTGTACCAATATTTTCGATTCAAGATAATAAAAAAGCATAATAAAAAATATCTCATATGGATTAGAAGAAGAAAAATCTATTGGATTTTGAAAATAAAAGGTTTTCAATTATCCCACATCGAAAAAGAAAGAGATATATGGATAACTTCTTTTACTATATATTGAAGCCTCATTCGCTAAGAGACTTGAGTCTCTACTATATCTCTTTAAACTAGAATACTTTTTTTTATTTTTAATTCTAATTTTTAATATAGAACAGACCTTTTGACCGTCTATTATTTAGTTTTATTTAATGCTGACTCTTAGACTATCTAGTATTTATTTTTAGCAATTTAATTTTGTGCTGATTCTTGGACCGTCTATTTTATTGGCTTCAATTACTATTATCATTATTATTATTATTTTTGGCATTGTTCTTATTTATTTTTCTTAGTTTATTAAAGTCTTTTGATCATTAAAGTATTAGAATCTTCCTAATTGTTTGTTCTTTGCAATTAAATATAATCGTCTGATTTATTTTATTTTTTGCAATTGTTATTATTATTTCCTCTCTTTCCTTCAATCTAGAAGGTGGCACGCTTGCAACAGTGGGATTTTATTAAAGTATAAATTACCTCTCACATAAAAAGAGTGGACTAATGCACTTAGAAGTTAAGCTATCGAGTCATTTACTATTTGATGCGGTAAGTAATATGTCATAATATATATATATATATATATATATAGACATAAAGTTCTTGTATTGTGCGACTATTTGTATTTTTCTCAAAGTATATATATTCATAAAAATGATGATTTTTTCAAAAACTATTATTTTTGTAAGTGTTCGCACATTAAGAAAGGAAAAATATCTATATCAGGGAATAATTATATATATATATATATATGAATTTGCTATAAAAAAAAAAAGATTAGGTTCACTTCATATGGTAAGAACATAACACCGAATGTCATTTTAAAAAGGACAATTTTGCTCCAGATCGCACATTGTATAATGTAATATGTTTATAGAGTGGACCTGTCTATTCTGGAGCAAAACCGACTCTTCCAAAATAATATTTGACATTAAATTCTCACTTTATAGAATGAACTTGGTCATTTCTATGGCAAAACTATATATATGATAAATATATATATATATATATATATATATATAATGCGTGAAGTTTATATAAGATAGGTTTGATGGTTTTAACATCAAAATTGTAATTCAAAAATCTACTAATGGATTAATATAGATTTAGTGATTTAATAAAACCATATTTTGACAAAGTGATTTCCGTATGAACCTAGTAAATAATAAATGTAATTTTAAATTTCACTTGTTGTAGCGATCCAATAGTTGATAAAGGAAACCCTAATGGTAAAATCATTTGATCAACTTAATATGTGCTTAGTTGCATGTATAATAATTGAAAAAATAAATATTAATAAGTAATTTTTAAAAATAAAAAAATAAAATCTTAGAAATTAATAAAATATTATAAAATTATTTATTGCCTTGGTTCATATAAAAATTGGTAAATAAGTTTGTACTTATAACATTACTTTGAAAGCAATTGAAGCACAATATGTGTATATATATATATATATATTAAAGATTCTATGGTGTGAATGTTCGTATATTTTGATTGTATAGATGTCTGCAAAGACGATAGTTTTTCAAAAATCGTCGTCAGTATTTATGTTTGTGTGATAATATTGACATTGGTTTTTTCAAAGACCACCATCTTTGTGGATGTCCACATGACAAAAACTTTTGAATATTCATACCATAGATGGACTTATATATATATTATGTATATAGTTAGAATTAAATACAAAAGTATATTATGTATATAGTTAGTATTAAATAAAAAAAATTAATGAAATAAATTTTCCACAGGATTATGTAGACCTGACAATGTATCATGTTACATCGTGTTCATGTCATGCTGTGTCGTATCATATTCGTTTGAAATGCAATCAATCCAAATACAATCCATTAAATTTTCTTGTGGAAATAGAAAAACTCAATCCATTTATTAAATTATCATATAACATATCATCTGAGCTATTAACCGATTAAAAATACATATAAATTTAAAAATTCAAATTTGACTAACTTTTTGAATAATAAAATGATGTTTTTAAAAAAATTACAAATAAACTTATTTATTTAAAAAATTAAACTAAAAATAACAATTCAATACATATTTAAATAATAAGCTAATTATTTTTAATATTATAATACTTGCATAATTATAAAAATGTTCTTCGTAGGTTTAATAGTTTATAATTTATTATCATATTTTGTATATTAGAATAAATTAATTTATTAAATTTTATCAGATGATATTAATATTGATTTATATTATATTATCATATCATATAAAATTTTACTATACCTAAAATTACGCATTGATAGCGCGTGGACGGGTCAATTAGTGCTTGGCCCAACCTCCTAGATAGAATTATAATGATAATTATGTATTATATCTAATTTTGTTTGCTAAAGGCATCCCCGAGCATGGAAGGATCCGTGTGGGGTCCAGGGGGCTCATGACACCCCAGCTCCTCAATTTATTTATTTATTTATTTTTTGGGGTACTTTTATTTTCATTAGTTATCTTTTTCTCGTTTACTAGTGTGACCTCAAAATCCAATTGTGCCCCTTTCATCAACTCTTCCATATACAATTTTTTTTTTTAATCTTTTTGTTTTCTGTTTTAATGTTTTCTTTATCTATCATGTACTTTTTTATAATAATAACTACTTAATATAATGAAAATATTTTTTAAACCAAATATAATCTAAATATATATTATTTTTCTTGCAAAACAATAATTACCTAACCTCTATATTAAATATATTATTTGTCATCACAATAACTTAATAACAAAAGATTAAGAAATATGTAATTAAAACAAAAATATGATTATTACAATATTTATTTATACTAACTTTTTATATTAATTACACAAAAATTGAGTTGCCAAATTTATGGATTTAATTACATATTTCTTCAGTTAGCTTTTTCTTTATAAAAATATTTAATTTACTTTAGTTAGTTAATTATTGCCAAAATCAAATTTTTTTCATCTTCAAAGAGTATAAATGTTTATTTGGTTTTACAAATTTAGTGCGAAAGGCTAATCAAATTTTCAAAATTATTGAAATTATATTTTTCTCAAAAAAATTTTGAATAAAAATGAAAAAGAATATTTAATCCTACCTAGTTTAGTCAAGAATTCAATTGTTTTAGTAAATTATTGAATATTTTCAATTAATTAAAATATGATATGGCAACCAAAATCTAGAGTGATTAAATTTTTTTATCAAAATTTTGGTATCCATGATTTGATAACTTTTAAATGGTTTATCTATCTATGTATATAAAGCAATATCAATTTGATACTATTAAAAAACTATCACAAAATTAATTATCAAAATTTTGATAAAAAAATTTGATACCTATAGCATTGCTCTATGTTTAGATGCTTCTTTTTCAAAACCATAAATTGACAACAATGATAACTAAAAAAGCAAAAAAATAAAAAAATAAAAAATAAAAAATAAAAAAATTCAATCACTTTCCTCGCTCGCCGCCCTCCCCCAAAAAAGATCTTCCATAAACTTTTTATTTTATTTTTATTAATAAACATTTATAGCTCTTTTTATATTTTTTTATTAAAATTACTTTTTAAATATTATAATAACGATATAGAAATGTGTAATGCATTAATTAAAATAATATAATATTAAATTAAAAATATTAATTTATTTATATATTTCAAAAGATAAATTGACTTTTTATATTCAAAATTATTATAATGAATATATTGAAATCATTTCTCAAAAAATTAACTTTATGAAATGAAAAATTTGAAATTTAAAATAAAGAGCATGAAATAGAATCTTTGGAATGGTACGAGAATAATAAAAAATTGGTGAACGAGGATTCTAAAATCCAATACTCATACAGAGATGTTATTTGAATAGAGCAAGTAAAAGACTTATTTACTTGCATGACAATTGGATGATCGATAGTAGACTTGTTGCGTTGTGAGGATCCCACTGATGTTGGATCTTGGCTGTGATATTGCCTGACATGCGGAGTTAATACATATTCCGTTGGTCGCTGTATAAATGATAATTTTAACTTTCCATAATTTCGAGACCATTACCAGTCATAGACATTGTTCCATGCAACTGCCCCCTAAATGTAAGACATTTTTTTTTTTTGTATAAATTTTTTGGTGAATACCTAAAATGAAGCACATGATAAAATGAAAGCAATGCTCATTTATAACATGAACAAAAAGTAATAGTAAGAATAACAAAAATGGATTGAGACAGACAGATGTTTGGCCATTTTATTAAAGCCTATGTGAATAGAGATCTTTTATTTTAGTTTTTTTATTTCTGTTTTTATTCCATGAATAATAAGATATATCTCATTTAAAAAGCAGTTATTTCATTTGAAGTGGTTTATTTTATTTAGCTATTGTTTTTTAAAATGGGATGGCCTTTTTAGTAGAGGGGAATGGAGAGAGAAAATTTTGCATGTACATACTTGCTTCTTCATTAATAATGAAAGAAAAAGGGTAAAAATTTTAATAATCAGAATCCTATGGAAAGCAAAACCAGCATAGAGGATCAATCTCACACATCGGAAGAAGATTCAACCATTACCAATATCCCTCTTCTTACACCTTACGAGTTGGGAAACTTCAGTGTCTCATAGGTATATACTACCGCTTCCATTTCTCTGCTCATTAATTCATATTGCCAAAAATGCAATATTGTAAATTTCATCAAGTACCATGAATAGATTAGGAAAGTGCACTCAAGCACAATGTTTCTACAGGAAAATAAAAGACATTCTGTTTTTATGACAGAGAGGTATATAGAATTATGTTACAATATAATGGATTTGCACATTGTATTTGTGCTATCTCATACTCTCATTATAATGCTTCATGGCTGAAAGAGTTGTTATAAAGTTTTAAGCTACTCTTTTTTTTTTTTTTTTTTTTTGGGGCTAATTACATACTATTAGTTACCATTGATATATCTCTCAAGTACATTTCAATAATGTTTAGCTCTGCTTTAAAATGCTTGTCGTTTTTGCAGGTTTTCTACCAATTAAATCCTTTTAAGCCCTCGAATTCATAAAAAATAATGCGCACCTTTTAAGCACACTTAAAACAGAACCTTCATGTGTTAAGTTAGCTAATAAACATAATGTATTGTTGCAAATTTTTCAGAATAGTTTTGGCACCGCTGACTCGAATAAGATCATACAACAATGTTCCTCAGCCACATGCCATCTTATACTACTCACAGAGGACCTCCAAGGCAGGTCTTCTCATTTCTGAAGCAACTGGAGTTTCCGACACTTCTCTGGGGTAAACTTTACTAAGCTTATTCCTTTAAGGGCACTGAAATTGAAGTTCCTTAACAATCTTTTCCCTTTCTATGCGAATAGGTTCCCAAATATGCCTGGTATATGGACAAAAGAGCAAGTTGAAGCTTGGAAACCCGTTGTTGGTGCTGTTCATGCCAAAGGCGGTATCTTCTTCTGTCAAATTTGGCATCAAGGAAGAGTTGCAAATAGCGGTTTGCTTTTAACTACTTTCCTTTAGCATTATGTAGTTTTTTTTTTTTTTTTTTTTTGTAATTCATTATTATATTATTTTTGACATTGAAAGAATTCAGTTGGAATTGAAAACTTTTTCTTAGACATTAGTTATATAACAAACTTGAGACTTTTAACTCTTTTACTTATATTTGACGTGAAGAAATTTGATACATTAGGAAGATTAATCTTCTTTTGCCTTGAAGTTTCTGGTAAAATTTCATGTTATATATGCTTATATGTAAGATCTTGAATTTTCATTCAAAGTGTTTGTTTTTGAGTGTATTAGCTTTTCAACCAAATGGCCAAGCTCCAATCTCTAGTACAGACAAACCATTAACAGATAATGGGGTCGATTTTGCACTATAAACACCTCCAAGGCGGCTTAGAACAAATGAACTTCCCGGAATCGTCAATGATTTTAGACTTGCTGCAAGAAATGCAATGGAAGCAGGTAGGTTCTTCTTCCCAAATTTATAAAGTTTTTAGAGGTCAAATTACCAGTCAAAAAAAAAAAAAAAAAATGCTTGGATCCGGAGAAAAGGAACATATCAATTTTTTTTCTTTCTTTCTTTGACCAACTGTTTTGATGATTTCATAATAGTCCTTTGAGACTAGTTATCATTATATTTGCCTAGGATAAAAAATGTACAAACTCCCTTGAGGAAGATCATTTTGTTTATTACCTTTTTTTTTTAATAAAATAAATTGGAGAATTGCAAAAAATTGATGTACCAGTAATGCAATAACCAACATTCCATACCATTTCTCTGTTTAATATAATTTTGTTCATATGCATATGATACTAATGTTGTCTGATACAATATACTATAATGTAGGTTTTGATGGAGTTGAGATCCATGGTGCTCATGGCTACCTTATTGACCAATTTTTGAAAGACCAAGTGAATGATCGAACAGACGAATATGGTGGATCCTTGGAGAACCGTTGTCGATTTGCGCTAGAAATTGTGGAGGCAATTGTTGATGAGATTGGAGCAGATAAAGTTGGAATAAGACTATCTTCATTTGCTGCCTACATGGAATCAGAGGACTCCAATCCAAATGCATTAGGCCTTCATATAGTTCAATCCTTGAACAAATATGGGATCCTATATTGCCACATGGTGGAGCCAAGAATGAAGGAGCTTGGAGAAATGATTGAATGCTTTGATAGCCTTCAATCCATTAGAAAGGCTTTCAATGGTACCCTCATCGTAGCAGGGGGTTATAACAGGGAGGACGGAAGCAGGGCCGTGATGGAAAACCATGCAGATCTCATTGCATATGGTCGTTTGTTCTTGGCTAATCCAAATTTGCCAAAGAGATTTGAGCTCAATGCTCCTCTAAATATGTATATTAGAGATACATTCTATATTCCTGATCCTGTTCTTGGTTACACAGATTATCCATTTTTGGAAACTGGTTCCTAGTTAATAGAGTTGTGTAAACTTGAATGATCATTTGCGTTATTATGTTTCTGATTTTGTTTGAGCCATAATTTTCACCTAAGATAAAATATTTGGATTTTGTTCGTAAGGAGTTTTGGATGAAGGAGATGTTTCAACCCAAATAATAATTTTATTTATTTTTTGTTTTCATGTCATTTATCTAATAGACGACTTATTTCAATAAGGATTGAAATTTTGAGAAAACTACATAAACGGGAAGCTTTGGAAGCTAAACATTAATCCTTCAACAGCTCAAGAATATCTCTCAATCAATCAATCATCAACACTCAAAATTCGTTAAACTTCTCAAGTTTCAGCATATTATTCACTCTTACTTCTTTTTATTCATAAGTGATTTTAGTTGATCTCATTGTTCTCAAGAACTCAAAAATAGTATCATTTTAAAAAGTTAGAATATATTTTTTTTCTAATGTCACCTTCAATTATTTTGATTTAAAGTGGTACATTAATTCAGTAATGCATGCCAGTAGTTTTCTAAAAGAAATAAATAAATAAATATATATGTCAAATTAGATCGACTTGATCAGTAAACTATTTACATTACATTTACGCTTCGCTTAAAACATCAAAATAGAAGAAATAATTATTTTAAACATATTAAAAAAATTATTATAATTGAGAAAAAAGAAAAATAAAAAGACATACATACATAGCTGTAGTTTGCCATATTTAGATGCCTGTAGCCATTAATGGACCTATTTTGAAGCGATTTTGGGCATTGTCAAATTGTAGGGCAAGCACCTCAAGCTGTGGAAAACATCTGTGCCAAAAAATGTAGTTTTTTTCTTTTCTTTTTTTGGGAATATTTCACCAGAAAAGGCAAAAAAAAAATAAATAAAAAAAATGAACTTTATACTTTGTTAAACTTACTAAAATGCTTTATCAATTGCCGCCTCCGATCCTCCATGGTAGCTGCTGTTGATACAGTGGTTGCAAATTTTCAAAATGATGAAGGAGACAAAGGTGATTTTAAAATTTTAGAAAATGGGCACGGTATTTAAATCTATTTGGTAGTGGGTTTTTTTTTTAAAAATAGCCATAGTTGATGGAATTTGGTGTAGGTTTATGTTGTTGTACCCTAGAGCACAATCATTCAAGGTGTTAGTCAAGAATGATTGTTGTTGGTTCTTGGTTCTTGATTGTGTTTTTTTTTTGGTTTGTTAAGGTTTTGTTTCTGGTTTTAATGGAGGTTTAGGGTTCTTGAGAAGGTTGTTAGCTTTTGGGAAGAAGAAGAAACCAAAATGTAGTAGTTGAGAGAGAGAGAGCCAAAAATGTTGTTTTTCAAAATCTGTTTTTGAATATTCTCTTTCTCAATGTTTTTCATTACAATTTTCATACTTTTAAATATATCAAAAAGACAATAAGGCATGCTGCCATATTGAGCAATAAATACAAAAGCATTAAAAGTAACCAACCAAGCCAAACTACCTCAACTAACTCTAATCAATGTGCTGGGCATGCAAGAAACCTTCTTTAATGGGCAGTTCATCTTGTCTAAGGCATTTGAATTTGAAAACCAGCTCCATTTGACTTGAAAATTAGAGGGAAGCCTTTTTGAATATTAAAATATATTCTAGCCAAAAACCAGATAAAACAAAGTCCATTTACCCATTAAAAAGTAATCAAACCCGAGGCAGTTTTGCCCAGTTTTCTGGGCAACAAAACTGCACAAAGGTCAGATTGTATTGGGCTTAACTCAGCCTTCCCAGCTCCAAATTGGGCCATTCATTTTGCTGCTGCTTCCTCTACATATCTAGTTTATCATATCCAAATCCCAAACCTACTTCAAACGGAATCCAAGGAAGTGGACTTATGTTGCTGGAAATACAATTCCAGCAACTGGACAAAAAAGGCCTTAAGTTAGATAATGAGCTTAGGGCATTAAAAAAAGGATATTGTTCTTAAACATAACAAGATAAAATAAAATGTATAAACATAAATAATGTTTGGTCTTTGATGTTGCAAAACAAAGAGTGCAAGTGTAACTGAACTGATACGAACCTAGGACGACCTGCTCCTAAACCCGTATTATATTAGCCCGGATCTTTAATTAAGTTCAAGTTCTAATGGAATGGACCTCAACCCCTAACCAACCTGTGGTTAGAAACCTTGGTATAATGAAGACGCCACAATAGGGGATGGAAAACCTGTTGATAAGTCAAGCTAAAACAACCAATTCTCTAATGGTGTTTTAGGTGTTCTCAAAGAACAAAGAGATAATTAATCTTACAAGTATTTTCTTAATCAAATCAAAGTTGTTTTCTTATTGATAACTAAGCCTTTAAATAGGCTACAAAGCCATGAAATAAAACCCTAGAACATAAAGAAAACCAGCCACCACACATAAAAAAACCTAGTTGGCTGAAACTATACTTCCTTTCCTAATCTAAGTTTGATTAATTAATTCCTTTATATTAAATTAGGAATTAATTAATTTACAATGGAAAGAATAAAATAAAAACCTTCCTAAAGTTATTTTTCCAGAAAAATAAATAAATAAAAGCCAAAAAGTAATGGTAGTTTCCTAAAACAAAAAGTAAAAACAAATTAGGAAACTAAAAATGCTAGCCTTTTTTATCAAGTTGACTTTGATCAATCTTTGACCTCTTTGAGCTTCAAATCAGCTTCTAGATTCTTTTTAGGATGCCAAATAAGCTGAATGTGAAGTCCCACACGTTGCCCATGCTTGGAAAAATAAGAAAAGTCTAATACAGTAAAATACAGTAAAGCCAGCAAGCAATACAGCAAATTCGGCTAAATTGTTGATGCTGTCCGTACAAGCCCTTTTTGATTGCATTTGAGGCTGATTTAACTTGATTCCATGACCTATTAGGCATATGTATTGAACCCATAAAGCATTGGAACCATTTCATGCTTACCAGACTCCAAAAATGTACCAAAACCGTTACCCGGGTCCTTATCGGCTTCCACCACTTGGATGCTTAGAATAGGCTTTGTATCTTCAAGTATGGACAAGCTCTGTTGAGATTGATTACCCCCTATTTAAATACTCCCAGTTTGTCCTTAAATCTCTTAATTTGAGCTCTTGTGATTGGCCTAGTCTTCATCCGTGTCGAGTCAGTACCCCAGCGGGTTATCGGTGGAGCGGGCTCGGGCGGAATCACATCATTCCCCTCCTCTTGAAAAGGATTTGTCCTCAAATCAAGATCATCACCTGCAGTAAAAGGAGTTAAATCAGCAACATTAAATGCAGCACTCATGTTATACTCACCCGGTAAATTAAGCTTGTAGGCATTCTTGTTATTCGGCTCCAAAACTTGAAAAGGTCCATCCATAGGCGGCATGAGCTTTGACTTTCTTTGAAACCTTTCCTTTCAAAAGTGCAACCAAGCCAATTCTCCTGGGTCAAACACTATTACAACAAAATCTAGAAATACATGCTCATTATGGTAAAAATTACACTTTTTAAAGTTAACAAACAATATTTCCCAAATTTTCAAATTGCCACTAAGTAAAGCTCTCAACAATGCAGATAAAGTTCGATGAAATAAAGATATCTTTAAATAAGTATCTTTAAAATTCATGGTCAGCAATGATTTCTTATTCATAATTACTTTATTAACATCACCAAAGCTAAGATAAAAATTTATATTTTTCCTTTCTTGTCTTCCTTTTCCTTTCTCACTCACGGCCATCTCACCTTCCTCACTCTCGGCTTTTGCACCAAATTTCTCACTCTTGGTTTTATTAAAATTTTTCCACACAACCTGAGTATTAGAAGACTTACCTTGGACAGAAAGCTCACCTTTCCCCTCTTGATTGGATGGTAGTCCACTTGGAATTTCATTTGGGAAGACACCTACAAATTCCTTCAAAAGAGAAATCATTGAACTTGGCAATTCAAGTTCTTCAAAGTTAGTTTGATCATTAAAATAATTTTCTTTATAAATCATGACCGGCAAAGGTTTCTTACACTCAATAACCTTATTAATATCCCCTAAACTCAAATAAAAATTGCTACTTAACCTTTCTTTTCTTTCTTTTTTATTTTCCCCCTTGGATCGGCGCAAACCTTCGGATTTCCCTTCCTTCTCCAAGATCTCGGGTTTGCCACTTTCTTTCCCCTCTCTTTCGGCTTTCCCTTGATCTTTCCACTCAATATGAGCCTTAGAAACCTTACCTTGATCAGCCACCTCATTCTTACCTTCTTGAAAGGATGGTGAAGCCATTGGTGCCATACTTGCTTTTTCCTTGAGCTTTTCGGCTTCTCTCCTTTGTTGCATTTGTAATTGGTCTTTGTAAACCTCTTTAGGAGATAATGGTTCCAGCTTGACCTTCTTCCCTTTGAACCTGAAAACAATACTATTTTCTCGACCAAAATGAGTAGCATCTTTATCAAATTACCATGGCCTACCTAATAGTATATGTCCAGCAATCATGGGTACAATATCACATAAAACTGCATCCTCATATCTACCTATACTAAATTTTAGTTTGGCTTGTTTATTCACTTTTATTTCACCACTATCATTAAGCCATTGTAATCTATAAGGTTCTGGATGTTTAATAGTTATTAAGCCTAATTTATCAACTACAATGTTACTAATTACATTTGTACAACTTCCACTATCAATAATCATACTACAAATCTTACCTTGAATTTCACATCGGGTGTGGAAGATGTTCTCTCTTTGAATTTCATCCTCATCTTTATATGCAGCAAGTACTCTCCTAGAAAGCAAGTTTAATTCAGCATTGGATGCTTGCAAGGTTTCGGGTTCATCCTCTAAATCCTCCTCCTCTTGCTTGGCTTCATCCTCACTTTCTTCACTTTCCGATTCTAGCTCGTCATTGCCCTTTAACACCATGATTCTTCTATTCGGGCATTGGCTAGCAATGTGTCCTCCTCCTTAGCACTTAAAACACACAACATCATGAGTTCTAGAAGGTTTAGGATCTAATTTTACCTCATTCTTTGGTGCTTGGACAGATTTGGTTCTAGTCTCCTTCCTTGGCCAGTTTGAACTTTCTTCTTTGACTTTCGGCTTTAGCTTGCTTTCATAGATGGGATTGTTCCTCCAGCCACTTGAATTGGACCTTCCACTGTTGGAAACACCTCCAAACCATGATCTTACACCCCTCCTCTCGAATTGACGCTCTAATTTAATAGCCACATGCAACATCTCCTCCAATTCCACATATTGTTGCAATTCTAGTTGATTGGCTATTTCACGATTCAAACCACCAAAAAACCTTGCCATGGTTGCTTCCCTATCTTCATTCAAGTTCAATCTCATCATGAGCATCTCCATCTCCTTGTAATAATCCTCCACGGATCCATGTCCTTGAGATAAAGATTGAAGTCTTTGATGTAGCAACCTATGATAGTGTGATGGTACGAATCGCTTCCGCATGGCTCCTTTCATTTGTCGCCATGTAGTAATCAAGTCATCACCAACTCTCCTTCGGGTGTTTTGCTCATTGGTCCACCATTGGAGTGCATAATGGCCAAACTCCATTGCTGCCAATTTCACCTTCTTAGCCTCCGAATAATTATGGCGGTCAAATATCATCTCCATCTTTTCTTCCCACTCCAAATATGCTTCGGGGTCACTTTTTCCCATGAATGGTGGGATGTTGATCTTGATATTGCTAAGATTGTCATTTGTTTCTTCCCTCCTATATCTTGCATGGCCAGCTCTATCTTGGACAGCAAAAGTTTCGTCCATACCTTCCTCAAAGTCTCCACTGAATGGCTCCTCATCAAATTCCTCTCTCGGTCTCTCGCGACCTCCTCGTCCTCGGCCTCGCCCTCCATGGAATTCTTGCCTATTTATTGTATTTGGCATTCCTTGTGAGGCTTCTAGTCTTCCCACTCTTTGATTCACATGCTCAACTTGAGCACTAACCCGCTGTAATTGTTCCAAAACAGCTTTCAATTCCATTTGCTCACCACTCCCGGTAGCTCGTGGATCACCATGAAATCCTACGGACTCCTCTTCATTAATTCTCAGTGGTGTGTCTCCTCTTCTTATTCTAGAATCTGCCATGTTAGTAAAATACTGCAAAAATAAAATAAATCCTCACAATATTCACTCCCTCACGTGTTTCACTCAAACAAGGTCTCGACACTCGTGTTTGCACAGTAGTTTCGGCTTTTACCCTCTTTTAAGCTCACACACTCTTGCCTTTTTTTCACTTAATTAATTATCTCAAAGTTCTAATTAAAACACCCATAAAACAGCAATTAGATCACTAATATGTTTTAATTAAACTTATCAACAAAACAGTAGCAAAAAGTAGGCAATACCGAAAGAATCCAACAAATCCTAATTTTTCGGCTTTCTAGACAAGAAAACACAAAATAATGGAAAAACGTTGGAATTTTTGAAAACTGCACCAGATGGTAGTAGATTATGAGTTCAAGAATAAAATTCCAGGAAAGGAAATTCAAATACGAACAAGAATCAAATTGAACAAAAATATAGAATAGTTGTTGGTTGTTGTTCTTTGTAATTCAAGTTTTGTATCAAATCCTTTAACTGGTTTTAATCCAAATAATTTAAGCACCCAAAATCCAAATATCCAGCAGCAAAAATAATTTCCCAGCAATTCAAATATTGAATAAATAAACAAAAAACCAGCAGCTCCAACAAATTCCCAGCAAACAAATCAAACTCCAACAAGCCGAAATATTTTTTTTTCTTTTTTTTTTTTATCCGGCTTTGCCTCTTCTTTTTTTTTTTTTCACTCACAGGACATAAACAACTGCAGTAGCAATAGTAAGTACCAAAATTGCAATTCCAAATCCAAAACAAACACCAAACCCGTGACCTCCAAATAAACAAAATGTGCAGTTTTTTTTTTTTTTTAAATGTTGCCGCAAACTTCTTTTTTTTTTTTTTTTCTTGTTTTCTTTTTTTTTTTTTTGAATATATGAATGCAAATATTTAAGACTAAAACAGCAAAGAAAAATCAACAAAAACCAAATTAACAGGAACAATGATAAAAGACAACCAACAAACTAGGAAACAAAAATACGATAAAACTAGGAAATCCTAATTCAACTAGGAATGATTTTTTTTTTTTTTTTTAAGATGCTGAACGTGTATAGGATGGATGCAACCTTAACCTAATGATAAAATTGCAGAATAACACAAAAACAAATAAAGCAAATAAAGATAGATCAAACCTGAACAAAATTTAGCTCTGATACCAAATGATACGAACCTAGAACGACCTGCTCCTAAACCCGTATTATATTAGCCCGGATCTTTAATTAAGTTTAAGTTCTAATGGAATGGGCCTCAACCCCTAACCAACCTATGGTTAGAAACCTTGGTATAATGAAGACGCCACAATAGGGGATGGAAAACCTATTGATAAGTCAAGCTAAAACAACCAATTCTCTAATGGTGTTTTAGGTGTTCTCAAAGAACAAAGAGATAATTAATCTTACAAGTATTTTTGTAATCAAATCAAAGTTGTTTTCTTATTGATAACTAAGCCTTTAAATAGGCTACAAAGCCACGAAATAAAACCCTAGAACATAAAGAAAACCAGCCACCACACATAAAGAAACCTAGTTGGCTGAAACTATACTTCCTTTCCTAATCTAAGTTTGATTAATTAATTCCTTTATATTAAATTAGGAATTAATTAATTTACAATGGAAAGAATAAAATAAAAACCTTCCTAAAGTTATTTTTCCAGAAAAATAAATAAATAAAAGCCAAAAAGTAATGGTAGTTTCCTAAAACAAAAAGTAAAAACAAATTAGGAAAATAAAAATGCTAGCCTTTTTTATCAAGTTGACTTTGATCAATCTTTGACCTCTTTGAGCTTCAAATCAGCTTCTAGATTCTTTTTAGGATGCCAAATAAGATGAATGTGAAGTCCCACACGTTGCCCATGCTTGGAAAAATAAGAAAAGTCTAATACAGTAAAATACAGTAAAGCCAGCAAGCAATACAGCAAATTCGGCCAAATTGTTGATGCTGTCCGTACAAGCCCTTTTTGATTGCATTTGAGGCTGCTTTAACTTGATTCCATGACCTATTAGGCATATGTATTGAACCCATAAAGCATTGGAACCATTTCATGCTTACCGGACTCCAAAAATGTACCAAAACCGTTACCCGGGTCCGTATCGGCTTCCACCACTTGGATGCTTAAAATAGGCTTTGTATCTTCAAGTATGGACAAGCTCTGTTGAGATTGATTACCCCCTGTATAAATACTCCCAGGTTGTCCTTAAATCTCTTAATTTGAGCTCTTGTGATTGGCCTAGTCTTCATCCGTGTCGAGTCAGCACCCCAGCGGGTTATCGGTGGAGCGGGCTCGGGCGGAATCACATCACGAACTACCTTGCACATTGTGGCAAGATCACCACATTTCAACACTCCTCCTTGGTGTTCTTGCTTGAAATATTTAGAAGCTTCCTCAAGGTCTCAAAGCTTGCTTTTGGAAGTGGCTTGGTGAAGAAATCTGCAAGGTTATCTTCGGTCTTGATATATTCCAAGCTTACTTCTCCATTTTCTTCAAACTCCCTCAAAGAGTGATACTTCATCGGTATGTGTTTTGTCCTTCCATGTTGAACGGGGTTCTTGGCTATTGATATGGCTGAAGTGTTGTCACATTTGATGATGGTTGAACCCTCTTGAAGATAACCAAGGTCCTCCAATAATTTCCTAAGCCAAATGCATTGATTTGCACATGAAGAGCAAGCAATGTACTCGGCTTCGGCAGTGCTTTGAGCGGTTGCTACTTGCTTCTTTGTATTCCATGAGAATGGTCCACTACCAAGTGAGAAAAGATACCCCAAAGTGCTCTTCATATCATCCAAGCATCCAGCCCAATCACTATCCGAGTAGGCCATTAATCTCATCACATCTTGCCTATCATACCAAACTCCAAAGTCTTATGTTCCTTTTAAGTATCTAAGAATTCTTTTGGCACCTAGAAAATGGTTTTGGGATGGTGCTTGCATATATCTAGACAAAACACATGTGGCATGCATAATATCCGGTCTTGATGAACATACATAGAGAAAACTTCCTATCATGCTTCTATATAGGGTCGGGTTTACCTTTGGTGTGCCATCCTCATTCTTATATTTGTCTCCTTGGCTCATTGGTGTTGACATTGGCTTGCATTCATCAAGGTTGAACTTTTTCAAAAGATCTTTGATGTATTTCTCTTGAGATATGAAAATACCCCTAGAGCATTGCATCACTTCCACTCCAAGGAAGTAATTCATTTCACCAAGGCTTGACATGTCAAACTCCTTTTCCAGTTCATTTTTCAAAACTTCCACATTCTTTTCATTTTCACCCGTGACCAACAAATCATCCACATAGAGTGAGATAACAATCATGCCTTCTTCATTCCTTATGTATAGTGTTGGCTCATTTGGACTCCTCCTAAAGCCTTGGTAGGTCAAGTAACCATCAATCTTGCCATACCAAGCCCTAGGTGCTTGCTTTAACCCGTAAAGTGCCTTGTGTAGATGGTAGACTTTGTCCTCATGTCCTTGAACAATGAAGCCCTCGGGTTGCTTGACATAAACCTCCTCTTGAGGCACACCATTCAAGAAAGTCAATTTTACATCAAGGTGGTACACCTTCCATGACATTGAGGCCGAGATGGATAGGATGAGCCTTATGGTCTCCATTCTTGCAACCGGTGTAAACGTCTCTCCATAGTCTACACCCCCTTGTTGTGCATAGCCTTTTGCCACAAGCCTTGCCTTGTGCTTGCATATTGTTCCATCCGGGTTGAACTTGGTCCTAAAGATCCACTTTACACCAATTGGTTTCTTGTTTTTGGGTTTAGAAACCAAAGACCAAGTTTCATTCTTTTCTATCATATCCATTTCGGTTTGCATGGCCTCCATCCACTATTTCTTTTGCATAGCTTCTTGAGCATTGGTAGGATCACTCAAGGCAACATTGCACCTTTCATATATTTCGGACAATGGCCTTTCTCCTCTAACACCATCTCCAATCTCCAATTCGGCTCCAATGGTCTCAAGTGCATCCTCCTCATCATCTTCATTTTCTTCATTGTCGTTGTCATTGGTTTCTTCTTCTTCATCATCCAACCGAGCATTATCTTCATGGACAAAAAGCTCCCCCTTTGTCCAATCCCAAACAGCATCTTCATCAATCCTCACATACCTTGTTACCACAAGTATCTTGGTTTCCAAGTTGAAAACCCTAAAACCTTTGGTAACCTCACTAAAGCCGACCAAGATGCCCACATTTGCCCTTTTGGCAAGCTTGTCTCTCATGTGTGGATGAACATGGAGAAAACAAACACTTCCAAAGATTTTTATGTTGTCCAAACATGGTTTTTCTCCATACCATATCTCATAGGGTGTCTTGGACTCATTGGCTTTGGTGTATACTCGGTTTTGGATGTAGCTAGCCATGTATATGGCTTCGGCCCAAAACTTCTATGGCATGTTCTTCTCATGTATCATGCACCTTGCCATCTCCATCAAGGTCCTATTTTTCCTCTCACAAACACCATTTTGTTGTGGTGTGTATGGTGTTGTGAATTGATGCACCATTCCATTTTCTTTGCAAAAATCCTCCATAGCCAAACTTGTATATTCTCCACCATTGTCGGTTCTCAAGCACTTCATCTTTGCATTGCTTTGGGTTTCCACCATCTTCTTGAATTCCATGAACTTCTGAACTTTTCAAGTACTTGTGACTTGGTTGTTAGAAAATATACCCAACACATCCTTGAGTAGTCATCAATGAAGGTTAGAAAGTCCTTACATCCTCCAATTAATGACAAACTCATCGGTCCACACACATCCGAATGGACTAGCTCAAAGTTCTCCTTAGCTCTCCATGAACCGGCTTTAGGGAATGGAAGCCGTGTGGATTTTCCTAGTTGGCATACATCACATAGGCTTTTCATCTCCTCAATCTTTGGCATGTCCTTCACAATGGCATTGGTGTTTTTCATGGCACCATAGCTAGAATGCCCAAGCCTTTTATGCCAAAGTTGAGAAATGGACTCCACTTTGGTTTTTAAGGCTTGTTCATTCTTAACTAGGTCCAATCTATAGCTTTTGTCCTTCAATGGTACCTTAAACAGCTCATTACCACAAGCATCATATATGATACATCCATCTTTTACAAAATTTAAAGCAAAGCCTCTTTTTACCAATTGTGCTACACTAAGCAAGTTTTCACACAAACTAGGAACATATAGCACTTCTTTTATAATTTTGGTACATTCCTTGGTGTTCAAGCACACATCTCCTTTGCCTTCTACTTTCATGAACCGGCCATCACCAATCTTCACTTCGGTTTTCTAGTTTCGGTCAAGCTCCATAAAGCCATCCTTTTGGAAACTCATGTGATGTGAGCAACCACTATCCACAAGCCAACCGAGACCACTACTTGTGGCCTTAAGGCATGTGGCCACAAATAGGTTCTCGGCTTCTTCATTAACTACATTGGCTTGTTGTCTCCTTTGCTTACATACTTTGGCAATGTGGCCTTTTCCTCCACATCTTTCACAAGATGCATCCGGCCTCCAAAAACACTTGGATGGTGGATGTCTAAGCTTCTTGCAATGAGAGCAAGGTGGATGCCCTCCTCAGTTTTGATGGCTTTGTTGTTGTTGTTGTTGATTCCATCCACTTTTGTTGTTGTTTGTGTTGTTATTGGTTGTAAAACCGATTTGGTTGGTGTTGTTGCTCTTCCTTCCTTTATTCTTCTTTTTGTTGCCGTGGCAACCATAGAATGCACTCTCTACGGTCTCCTCCTTTCTAATGGCTCTCCTTTGTTCGGTTGCTTGAAGAGCATTGATGAGCTCACTCAAGGTTATTTCACTAAGATTTCTAGATTCTTCAAGGGAGGAAATCTTAGCTTCAAACCTTTCGAGTAAGCTCACCAATACTTTCTCTACTACCCTTTGATCGGTCAATTGCTCACCAAGGACCCGAATTTGATTTACCACTTTGACCATCCTTTCCGTGAAATCCTTGATAAGCTCATTCTCCTTCATCTTCAAGGTCTCAAACTCTTTTCTTAGGTTTAAAACTTGCATTTGCCGAGTTCTAGTATTTCCATGGAACTCCTCTTGAAGCTTTATCCAAACCTCTCTAGCACTTGTGCATGACATTATCCTTGTAAAAATGGAATCACTCATGGAGGAGTGCAAGGCAGTGAGGGCCTTGAACCCCTTGGCAACTTTGGCCTCATGTGCATTTCTTTGTGCTTGGGTTGCATTAGCTCTTAACTCTTCCACTACATAACCTTCTTCTATGACTTCCCATAAACCAAAGGCTTGAAGGTAGGCTTTCATTTTTATACTCCAAATGGAATAGTTTTGGCCTTCAAACTTAGGTGGTGTTGGGGTTGCAAAGGATTGTGAGGCCATTTGAAAAAATGGTTTTTGAAAAGTTTTGAAAAATGGACACAAGAACAAGCTCTCGGGTGGTGGTGTTTTGGTGAGTTTCAACTAGTGTTTTTGGGAGGTTTTGGTTTCGGTTGGAAGGCTTTAGGTGGGGGATCCTCTCACAAATAAAATGGTCTAGGTTGAAAGCTCACAAGGTCCTAAGAAATTACACTATGCTCTGATACCATGACAGAATTTGGTGTAGGTTTATGTTGTTGTACCCTAGAGCACAATCATTCAAGGTGTTAGTCAAGAATGATTGTTGTTGTTTCTTGGTTCTTGATTTTGTTTTTTTTTTTTGGTTTGTTAAGGTTTTGTTTCTGGTTTTAATGGAGGTTTAGGATTCTTGATAAGGTTGTTAGCTTTTGGGGAGAAGAAGAAACCAAAATGTAGTAGTTGAGAGAGAGAGAGCCAAAAATGTTGTTTTTCAAAATTTGTTTTTGAATATTTTCTTTCTCAACGTTTTTCATTACAATTTTCATACTTTTAAATACATCAAAAAGACAATAAGGCATGCTGCCATATTGATCAATAAATACAAAAGCATTAAAAGTAACCAACCAAGCCAAACTACCTCAACTAACTCTAATCAATATGCTGGGCATGCAAGAAACCTTCTTTAATGGGCAGTTCAGCTTGTCTAAGGCATTGGAATTTGAAAACCAGCTCTATTTGACTTGAAAATTGGAGGGAAGCCTTTTTGAATATTAAAATATGTTCTAGCCAAAAACCAGATAAAACAAAGTCTATTTACCCATTAAAAAGTAATCAAACCCGAGGCAGTTTTGCCCAGTTTTCTGAGCAACAAAACTGCACAAGGGTCAGATTGTTTTGGGCTTAACTCAGCCTTCCCAGCTCCAAATTGGGCCATTCTTTTTACTGCTGCTTCCTCTACATATATAGTTTATCATATCCAAAATTCATATCCAAATCCCAAACCTACTTCAAACGGAATCCAAGGAAGTGGACTTATGTTGCTGGAAATACAATTCCAGCAACTAGACAAAAAAGGCCTTAAGCTAGATAATGAGCTTAGGGCATGACAAAAAGGATATTGTTCTTAAACATTACAAGATAAAATAAAATGCATAAACATAAATAATGTTTGGTCTTTGATGTTGCAAAACAAAGAGTGCAAGTGTAACCGAACTACCTTGCACATTGTGGCAAGATCACCACATTTTAACAACAGTACAAACCAAACCTTGAAAAATGACAATTTTTTTTTCTTTTCCTTTTTTTTTTTTTAATCTCCACCAAAACACTTTTTTTTCTTGTTTTCTTTTACTGGTTTTGGTTTTGTTTTTTGTTTTTTCTCTACTTTCCCTTCCAACACGTAGCTAGGGCTTTGCTTTTTATGTTCCCTTTCAAAAATACAACATCACCAGCGCCATTGTGACCAAAATTCTTCTTCCGTTCACCGACTTGTCCTCGCCCATTGTTGTCCCATCAAGAATCATTCGATTGAGAGCCACCCAAAGGCCGAAGAAAGACACCCAAAGGCAAAGCCTTTTCATACCACCGATGGCCCTACTCTGACCTCCCGTTCATTGTCGTTGTCCTCCCACCACAGTCATTCCACCAGGAGCTACTTGTCGCCGCAGCCGCAGATTGTTCTTTTTTCTTTTTGATAATTTGCACTACAAAAACCATTCATACTAAATTGTGTTGGCGACAACAGTTTCTATGGGGGTTGGGAAGTCTATGGTTTGTATTGGCGAAAACAATCCTAAAATATTTTGTGTTTTAGTTAGTTTGATGAGATTTTTGATATCTTGGTAATTGCCGCTGCTTCTTATTTTCAAATTTTTGTTCTATTGGATGCCTTTAGTGTGAATGATTTGAACTAATCCAAAGCTCAAAGTGTGTCAATCTAGAGAGAAAGAGAAAGAGAGAGAAGGAAAGAAAGGAAAAATCTTCATCTTGGCCTAAGCTGTTGAACATAGTTATGCATTAAAAGAACTTGATTGAGCTACAAAATTGTTATTAGCCCAAATTGAGTTTGTGTAATTGAAGTGGCTTCATGTCAACTGCTCGAGTGTCTGTTGAGTTTAAGCGAGATTTAGACAAAACATTTTAGATTTTATCAAACAGCTAAAGTTTTATCCATTAGTAATAAGTCAGAAAACAATAGATTGTACATAACTCTGATTCCATTGATAGTGTTAATTAAAACTCTTAAGCTATACTTGTCCAATGACATTTACATTTTATTGGTGGCATTGCTTAATTCTAATAAATCAAGGACATATCATGTTTAGATTTATAGAACATAAGTTTTCAGTTTCTTTTAAATGGCACTGTTGGATGAGCAAACTTGCAAGATCTTTAGAATTTCTAACTACAATAGGTTAAGATGTTCAAAAAATTTCTGACCAATGGATGAACAATGAATATTTCTCCTCCAATTCTGAAAAGATTTCTGACCAATAGATGAGCAATGAATATTTCTCCCCAAATTCCCCCCCCCCCTCCCCCATTTAAGGACCATATTATTTTATCTTTTGTTTGTTCAATTACTTTTCCATCCTCAACTGTAAGCAACTAGGTGCTATATTGCAAGAAGTGATTTTTTTTTTTTGGATTTATATAAATCTTTTGATTTATATTTTTCATAAAAAATATTAAAGCTCATTTACCAATTGAATAAGATTTAATTGCTATTTTTTTTCTCCAGCCTTAGTTCAAAAAAGAATTGTAGGAGTAGAAAGTCTCGCATTAGTTCCCAGAAGAATTAGGCAAATGTCAAATTATATTATTGCTTTTATTTCTGCTTCTTCTTCTCCCTGTCAAATTATATTAAACACAATTCTAACACGTATGATATTTTGTGACTTATCATGATGATTGCTTATTTATGATCCATAGTTTAGACGTGTGGATGGTTTTATATTTCTATTATTTATGTATTTATGTTTACTGCAAAGAAAATGAAATCCATTGATGCATTTAGTGGCACATATTTCTGCATTTAGGCTAATGCTGTTCCTATATTTGTTAGTCGTCTTATGCATTTGCTAGTGTCTTATATTTGTTATAATCCTTTTCCAAACAATTTTATGCCCAATGGGCTTTGCAAACCACTCTCAAAAAAGCTAGCATGCAAATTATTCTTAAAGTTTAAGATTAGAGATAAATAAGTGCTTCCCCTTTAATGAATCATAAGATCCTTTATTAATGATAATCCTATGCTAGACCTACTATGGCTTGGGCTAGTAAAAATTTTTTTCATATAAAAACTGAAAGAGGAATTATTGATAAGTTAGATATATTGATATAATAGGCGTGTTACATTATAAAACCTACCCAAATGCAAGCATAAAATTAACTCATTTTAGTTTAATTAAGAAATATATAAATATTTAAGTTTTGTTATTAATATTGATTTTTTATTTTTTTTCAGCACTAGAGGAGCAAGTGATGGACCAAGGAAAATTGAAGCACAAAATTTGAGATTGTATAATAACAAGTGACTGCTGTAAAAATTACAAAAACAAGGATTTGAAGCACACACACATACTCATAGAGACAAAGAAAGAGAAAGAGAGAGGGAGAGTTAAAGAGATAGAGAAGCATTGGTGGTAGTTTGTCCTCCATTAATGTAAGTTGCTTTTCTGAACAAAATAGAAAATATCATGCAAGTTGATGCTGTATTAATGTAAAGAATTTATCGTTGAACCTTTATTTGTGCTGCATTGTATGATTTTACAGCATTGTTGATAATTTTCATAATGGATTATTTTAGAGAAGATGATTCATCTCTTTGTAAATTCCTCAATTTTAAATCTTTGTCATTATGAGCTATGATAATGATGGGTTTTGAATGTAAAGATAATGATGGGTTTGAATCTTTGTCATTATGAATCTTTGTCAATTTTGAATGTACAGATAATGATGAATTTTGATGTCAGCTAACCAATCTACTTTCTTGAAAAGGTGACATTTGTATTAGATTTCAATTTTTGCACAATCCCCTTAGGTGCATTTCAGTTGTAGCTGCTGGAAAATTTTTTGCTTGTAGGAAAAAATTTCCTCCAATTGGAAAAACTTTCCTCTTGTCGGGAAAAAATTTCCTCATGTTAAAAACAATTTTCTCCTATCAGAAATTGATTTCCACTAGTCGAAAAGGCCATTTCAATAGAAGAATAAATTCATATTGGGGTAAAAAAATTGAAAATGAGAGTGAAAACAAAATATATCATGGACTCAATGACTGAAAGTTCGATGGATTTAAAATGATTGGCTTTTAAAATCTTATAAAATCATGTATTAAATTTAAAATCATTGACCAATTAAAAAAAAAAAAAGGTATGATACATTTTGTTTTCCTTTTCAGAATAATTGAGACATTCTAAAAAATCTTTTGTAACCAGCTTCCTTTATAACCAAAATTTCTCTTTTTTGTCGTTTTCCCGTAAAGTCTCTTTTAATTTAGTATTACATTATTTTCCAAACACACAACCTCATATCGTTGCATAGTTGACCATGTCATCTTAAACTCTTTATTTTCACACATGCAATAAATATTCAATTTATTTTGTAAGTCACGTCTGTTGCGAAATATTTGTCCAACTACAATGCTCTCACAGCCAATGAACTTTGATGAAAATATGGCCATATAACCAATTCGTTACTCGATGATAAGTGGTCACTTGTAGCACGATGAACCCTAACATCTTAAACTCCTTCATTGTTTATTTTATGATGCATATCATTATTATTTTCGGGTAACTCATATTCAAAATCTACATCATATGATCAACATCATCCGACTAAAAACTAACATCATCTCATGCTGCATTGTAATTCTCATAATGATCAATATTATGCAACTGCTCATACTCCTTTTCATTAGGAAACCATTCAACATAGTCACCTCCAACATCAACTCCTTCATAGATGTTAAATGATGTCCAGGATTCATGAACATCAACTTGATCTCTAAACTGAGTTTCATGAACTATAATGTCATGAAATGTAGCCTCAATAGGTTCAGAATCGAGAACTTGTGCTATTTAACATCAATTGTAGGACGAGCAAAAGAATGATGATTACTCGCACTATCCGAAGCAAAGGCTATTTGATGAACATTTCTACATACATATTCAACTTTCGAAATTACCTTAACATACAATGGAGGTCGCATCATTGTCATCCATCCATTCCTCACTTATTGAAAAAAGCATTTCACATCTCTATTATTGCGTATTTCTGTACGATTCAACTTTTTTGCACATCGTCAATATATCCATTTTAGCTTTAGCAAATATTCATTTTGGTCTATCTTAATAGAATTGAAAATCTCATCCTCTAACTTTGATTTTGTGCATCTTTTGCCAATGGAAACCATTATATTTTTACTATTTTGATACTCTCGATGAGCACCATCATTTTATATCAATGTTCCATTGTATAAAACCGCAATTACAATATCATCATCTTCCATTTTACTACAAAGTTAAATGAATAACTTTAAACTAAATTAATAAATATATAAAAATATGAATAATACTGAATAAACATATTAACTGTCCTAAAAAAACCGCTTCTGTTTTTTTTTCCTCCCAAATATAATGCTTTCCTACTGGCGGAAAATTAGCGAAAAACTGGCAGAAAACTAGCACAAACTAACAAATTGGTGGAAAATGGCGGAAATTCACCTTTTTCATCAATTTTCCTCCATTTTACTGGGTTACACAATTTTTCAGTTCTACACAAATTTTCTCCCATTTTCACACTATATATCACTTAAGTATCTTTAAACTTAAATATAACACCTCATAAACTAATTTATTACATACCTATATTAAAAAACTTTTAAAAAATACAAAAGCGAAAAAATCCAAGAATAAGAAAAAAGAGATGAAATGCAAGAATGTGTCATCTAATAAGAAAAAAGAGAAACTTTTTACCTGAGTTTAGCTTCAAAAGTGAGAAAACACAAGAAAAAGAGAATGAGAGCAGATGAGATGCAAGAATTATTTATTTATTTTTTTTAGATGAACTGGTTGTTTGAGAAAGGAGGAAAAAGAAAAGGGTAAGAGAAAAACTATTTCGTAATTTTCAATTTAATTAAGGGCATTTCTGTCCAAAGCTGACTAGATTTAATTTTTTTTTTTTTGTTTTTTGCTATTTTCAAGAATGGATTACTGGGGTGGCTATTTTAAAAAAAAAAACCCTTTGGTAGTATGATCAAGCCCGGCTTAAGGTGTCACCTATGCCTAGGGCCACATTATGAAGGGCCCAAAAATAAAAATTATATTAAAAGTTATTATATGTTGTTTTGTATACTTTAGTCTTTATTTAATAAATAATCTAGATTAAATTTTTTGAGAAATATATGACTTGACTTTTTATGAATTTTACATTAATTGCAATTTATATTTATATGTATGCATATCTTTTATTTTTGAAAAATAACATCAATCGACTATTTATTCTATTTTATTAAAAATATAAAATTGTTATTTTCTTTATTTGTATTATATCTTCAATAGTTAAAAAAAATGTTAAAAGCCTCTCAATTCATGAATTTTTTCATCTTAGTCTTGTATTTTTCTTTTCATTCCTTCAACTTTTATATGAGTTATTTAATCTTGGGTTCAAATCCAAACTTCAAAAATAGAAAAAAAAAAATTTTAAAAAATTAGCCAACTATGGACAAAATGCCCTTGCTAAATTGAAAATTACGAAATAGTTTTTCTCTTACCTTTTTCTTTTTCTTCCTTTCTCAAACAACTCGTTAACTTAAAAAAAAAAAAAAAATTCTCGGATCTTATCTACTCTCACTTTCTTTTTCTTGTGTTTTCTCACTTTTAAAGCTAAACTCAGGTCAAAATTTTCTTTTTTTTTCTTATTAGATAAAACATTGGTGCTAAATGATGTAAAATTGTCCAACTACCCTCTTATTCTTGTATTTTTCCATTTTTATATTTTTTAGTAGTTTTTTAATATAGGTATATAATAAATTAGTTTATGAGCTGTTATATTTGAGTTTGAAGATACTTAGGTGACATATGGTATAAAAATGGGGGAAAATTTGTGTAGAACTGAAAACTCGGGAAAGCCAGTAAAATGAAGGAAAATTGACGAAAAAGATGAACTTTCTCCATTTTCTGCCAGTTTCTCAGTTTTCATTAGTTTTCCACTACATTTCTGCTAGTTTTCCGCTAATTTTTCACCAGTAGGAAAACATTATATTTGGTTGAAAAAAAAAAGCAGTTTTTTTTGGGATAGTTAATATGTTTATTCAGTATTATTCATATTTTTATATATTTATTAATTTAGTTTAACATTATTCATTTAATTTTGTAGTAAAATGGAAGATGATGATATTGTAAATGCGGTTTTATACAATGGAATAGTGGTACAAAATGATGGTGGTCATTGGGAGTATCAACATTGTAGACATATAATGGTTTCCATCGGCAAAATATGCACAAATCAGAGTTAGAGGATGAGATTTTCAATTCTATTAAGATAGACCGAAATGAATATTTGCTAAAACTAAAATGGATATATGGACGATATGCAGAAAAGTTGGATTCTACAAAAACACGCAATGATAAGGATGTGAAATGCTTTTGTCAAGAAGTGAGGAATGGAGAGATGACAATGATGTGACCTCCATTGTATGTTGAAGTAGTTTCGAAAGTTGAACATGTATCTAGAAATGTTTATCAAACAACCTTTTCTTTGAATAGTGAGAGTAATCATCATTCTTTTGCTTATCCTCAAATTGGTGTTCGTCTATCATAAGTTCTCGATTCTGAACCTATTGAGGCTACATTTCATGACATTGTAGTTCTTGAAACTCATGTTAAAGATCAAGTTAATGTTCATGGATCTTGAATATCATTTAACATCCATGAAAGAGTTGATGTTGGAGGTGATTGTGTTTAGTGGTTTCCTAACGAAGAGGAGTACGAGCAGTTGCCTAATATTGATCATTATGGTAATTACAATGCAGTACGGGATGATGTTGATCATAATGATGTAGATTTTGAACAGGAGTTACCCTACAATAATAATGATATCCATCCTAAAATGAACAATGAAGGAGTTGATGATGTTAGGGTTCATTGTGCTATAAATGATCACTTATTATCAAACAACAGAAGTGGTTCTATGGCCATATTTTCATCAAAGTTCACTGATTGTGAGAGCATTGTAGTTGGATAGATATTTCGCAACAAACGTGACTTACATAATAAACTGAGTATTTATTGCATGCGTGAAAATAAAGAGTTTAAGGTGACATGGTCAACTACATAACGGTATGAGGTTGCATGTTTGGAAAATACTTGTAAATGGTGATTGCGTGTGACCAAATTAAAAAATTAAAAAATATTTGTTGTGAGAATTTTTGATAATGTACACAGTTGCTCATTAGATATTATGCATCGAGAATATAAGCATGCGAGTAGCTAGGTTATAATGCAATGTATCAAATCTAAATATTAAGGGATTGCACGTGCTTACAAACCCAAAGAAATTCAACATAACTTTTTGCAAAAATATGGGATGAATGTATGCTACAACAAAGCATGGAGAGGTAAAAAATATATACTTAATAGTGTTAGGGGATCTCTATAGGAGAATTTTGCTAAGTTGCCTATCTACTGTTATGAGTTAGTGTCGACGAACCTCGGGGCTCTTACACGTATCCAAACAGAGGATGATAACCATTGTGTATATTTCTTTATGGTGATTGGAGCATACATTAGGAGATTTATATCCCACATAAGACCCCTTGTTGGCTGTTAATGCGACTATTTTGAAAGGGAAATACAAAGGATACATGTATATTGCAACAGGTATGGATGGAAATAAGCAAATATATCCTTTGGCTTTTGGCATTGGAGATGGAGAGAAGGAGCAAGCATATACATGGTTTTTCCAAAACCTTAAGAAAAACAAAATGTATCATTTTTTTTTCTTTTCTTTTAATTGGTTATTGATTTTAAAAGTCAATACATTATTTGTTAAATACATCTTCATCTTATATGTTAACTATCATTAAGATATATATATATATATATAGGGTTAATTGAATTATATATATTATGTCATTCCCTATTTTAAAGAAATGTCAGTAATACTTGTACCAATATATGAGACTTAAAGATTTTATAGGTAATAAATTCACTGGACTTCCATTCATTTTTTTTACCCCAATATTAATTTATTTATCTATTGGAAATTGATTTTGCAATTACAGGAAATTAGTTTCTAACAGAAGTAAATATTTTCCGACATTTTCATATGGAAGGAAATTTTTTTCAACAAGAGGAAAATGTTTCTGCTTGAAGGAAATTGTTTTCGACAAGCGAAAATATTCCAGAAGCTTGAATTGAGCTAGATCGAATGGGTTTGTATAAAATGGAATTCTAGCAAACATGCCACATATTCTAGAAGATAAATTGGTTATCTTTACATCAAAATCCATCATTATCTTTGTTAAATGAACATCAAAATCCATAATTATCTTTACATTTAGAAGGCTATTTTAAGAAAAAAGATGCATCTATAAACATGATGAAAGTAACAAAAACAAAGCAGTAAAAATGAAATTATGTTGTTCATGAATCAACCACCCAACTCATATGCTTAGTTCCTTGTTGTGAGCCTCATGTACACACTTCCTCATGAAGAACATTATGCCATCTTGTGTGAAACTCAATGGTAAACATAGTAGATGGAATTGGTTCAAATGCAGTATAATACCACATTCATGCTGCAAAAGTGTTAATTGCTAGCTTGCATATATGATTTGATACTCGTACAGAAATTAACGGTTCTGGTGTATATGTATATAGATAAAGATGTGTTAGCCCAAAAAAAAAAAATGTCTTCAGTTAGTAGTAATTTTAAATCAAAAAGATATGTTATACTATCCAAATGATAGAACTACAATCAATATTCCCACATTTCCTAAAAAGAAAATTCCAATCGAAATTCTAACAAATTCTAAATGGAACAAACAAATTCTCAACCAAAAAAAAAAAAAAAAATTAAAATTCCCAATTACCTTCCAAATAACTATATCACTGCACTCCTTTGCCGGACTTTAGCTTTCTTTTCATAAATAATATACTCCACCAACCTAACAGCATTCTCCAACTTCCTCTCAGCATTTACAATAACATAATCAAAGTTTCTAACATGCTTCACTTCCTCTCTAGCTGTTGCAATCCTCATAAGAAAAGCTTCTTTAGTCTATGTCTTCCGGTCAATCAACCTCTCAACAAGCTTAGCTTCACTCTCTGCCATCAAAAAGATAAAAACCGCAGAGTTCCTAAGTATCCTCCTCAATGTTTCAGCACCTTGAATATCAACTCTAAGCTGGCTCTATCAAATATAAAAAAGTGTTTATCAAGTTGAAAGTTGGATGTGCAAGATAACACAAGAGAAGAGAACCACCACAAGAATCCAATCCTTTGGATAGGATTCTTTTTTGGGAAGGATAAAATTCCTATACAAGTACACTGTCATTGACAAAGATGATGTTTTTTTGGGTTTGTTAGTTTCCATATGGTACAATTACTAGTGGATCACTTGGCACCAACACTTGGTCACCACCACCTTTTTTGTGTATCTTTTTTGTGTCCAAAAGCAACCGCTATAGCTAGCTTTTGTCCCTAACCTAATTAATAAGCAAAATGAAAAACTTACATCAATTATCATATTTATATTGGATCGTTCATCAAATCATGGTCTTCAATTTTTATTTTTTTATTTTTTTCAAATTGCCTATGATTTAATTTTGCAACCATAAAAAATTAGTGGAAAAAAGCCAACTCCACTATAAATCTAGATAGTAACTAAACAACAATTATGGTTTCTAATTAGCTGCATGGAAAAGCCATGTGTATAAAAAATTTGAATGCCCAGTGGCAATATTGTTGAAAAGTTAACTCCAAGTGGAGACCAAGAACTGAAAGTTAGCAGGGAAAATCTCAGTTAAACAAACATTTTTGCACTAGAGAGTAGAGAACAGAAAGTTATAATGGGGAATAAGAAAAAAAGAAGAAGAAATTAACCTTTTTTTTTTTTCATAGTTGTTATAACCCCCAATGGTCTTGAAACATATAGGTTGATTTCTGAACTTAACAGTTGTTTCTCATGGATCAGTATTACAGACTGAAGGGAAAATCTGAAAGAAAACTTAAAGGTGCTAGAAATGACAAACCCAATAATGACTAGATACACAAAGAGAGCACTGCGGAGGCAGGAGAGACTAAGAGAAGAATTCAACCATGGAAGCCAAGCCGCAAGAGCAATTGATTCATCCTCACCATCGATACAATTTGCAACTTTCTAAGAAGGTTTTTCTATTTCTTAGTTGATAGATCTAGGGCTTTTTATCTTTTATTTCTTATTTGCGAAAGGGAAAGTAGAAAACAAAGCCTTAGAGAAAGTAGAAAGCAAAGGCCTAGCTGTATTAGCTACGCTTTTGAAGGGGAAGTAGAGGAAAAAAAACAAAAAATGATAAAAGAAAAAAAAGGGAAAAGAAAAAAAAAACATAGTTTTGGGCAGAAAAAACAAAAAAAAAAAAAAACAAAAAGAGGGAAAAAAAACCATAAAAGAAGGGTATTTTGGTATGAATGTGTTAAAAGTTGGCTAGTTTTTTAAAAAAACATAAAAATTTTGCCTTTTTCAAGTTTTGATTTATACGGTGGTTATTTTTCAAAAAACCCTTTAATCTTTCTTACACACTGCACATAATTTACAATATATTTTTATTCAAAGGCACCTAGAAAAAAAGTAATTTTATTAGTTATTATTATTTTTTCTCATATTACCTATTACTTGTTATTTATTTAATAATTTTATATTGTTCATTCTCATAATATATATATATATATACAAATATATTTATTTCTACGAATTCATATTTGTAGTTGTCAGTTTTTCTAGTATACTATTGTTTGTCATATAAAAATAAACCACATATATGTTTTAATATGTATTATCTAATTTATTTTAAAAAAATTGATTAAAACTTGCTACTTGCATAATTCATTGTCAATAAAAAAAAATATTTATTATCAAAATCCACCTCAAAAAGTTAAAAAAAAAAACATATATTTAAAATAAAAAGTAAAATTTAATTTAAAAAAAGTATTAATAGTATTTGATAAAGTCTTTACAACAGTTTTTGTCTAGGGCCTCACTAAGAGTTGTGACCAGTGATAAAAATATCGGTATCGACAGAAATATCAAAAATAAGATTTTATGGAAATATCGATGGAAATATCGATGTCAATAGAAATGTCGACAAAATTACAAAAACTATAAATATTTAATTAAGAATACATATTTTTACATATATGATAATTAATACAATAAAATAATATAAAAAAATACAATAATTAGAGTACAAAGATAATAACATAGTCCATAAATATTAAAAATTATTGTAAGTAAAGAAAATACAATGTTTGTTATCACCAAAATATAGAAAATTTAACAAATAATATTAAGATACATGAAATTATCAAACATAATTCCTAATACATCATTAATACCAAAAAGAATTCATTGGTGCTTCAAATTGATAATCACATCCAGATGTTTCGTGAGTATAACAATAGGCATTCCAACTCATCATATTAGAGAAATTTTCCATGTAATTGTGGATATGTCAAACATATCTCTCTCTATCAATTCTAACCAACTATCTAAGCAGAGGGTAATGTGGATTTACCCAAGAAGGAGTATAGCATTCATTTTGAGACATGTGATAATAAAAGATACCAACACCGTAATCATCATGAGAATTATGTGTTCTCCTTTGACCACTTGGATACACCATTGGAATTTCAAAATTTTCATATTGAACATTAACTTGTATACTTAAACTCATTGCATCCAAAGAGTTAGAAATATAATCTTCATCAAGTTGATTCATTATGGAAATTCCATAGTGCCTTATTTATACATCAAAATCCATGAAATCAATTTACACCAAACAATATTAAAAAAATACACAAAAATTCATACATAATTAAAATTACATAAATGCATTATTTATGTATCAAAATTTTAAATTGAAATTTATTAAATATTCAACATACAACATAAAATTTTCAAACATTTAAATATCACAGTATATGTGTAATTTAACATCCAAAATAAATTTAAAAGTAGATTACTCACATTCATATATACATATATACACACATATATACGAAATGTATATATTTACAAATGTGAACGTACATATGTGTACATAAACTTGTATATGTATATAATTTACACATAAGCACATAAATTTAATTATTAATTTAAGAACGATAATAAAATCTAAAATCATAAAGCTTAGTTAATGAAAATAATTATCCTTCCTTATACACAAAATTTTCATGATAAGCTCAAGATGCGCATATCAATCAATTAAGTACCAATTTCTATTACAATGAGAATAAAATGAATGCTTTCATGCCTCAAATTTTCAAAAATATACCTTAAATCGTTAACTTGAATGGACTGAATATAAATATATGCATATTTATATATAAATACATAGTGATATATACACATCTCTATATATAAATTGAAATACACAATTATATATATATTATTCCAAAACTCACAATATGAAGGCCAATTAACATGCTCACAATTTATTCTAGCCATCCTTGTATATATACCTATAGGTATATATATATATACATATATATACATATATATACATATATATATATATATATATATTTATATACAACATAAATTATAAGATGATTACTCATAGAATTTGTCAACGATTAGTATAAGTATATATCTCTTTATATATTTATATATAATTTGCCCACTCACAACAATTGAGGTGCCAAAACCAAATTTACTCAACAGTCTCCTTTGTTGGCTTCCCAATTCGCTCCTTCCTTCAAACTTGAAAGAACCCAAAAAGATCCTGCTAAGTGGTGGTTCGAGTTCACAAAAATTGGTGGGGCAGGGGTTGTGTCTGGGTTCAAAATCAAGGGGTTTAGAGGAGAAATTGGACTCTAAAACTTGTTCCAACATATTCAGAGGCTTCAAATCTTTTGGAGACAAGTTAAGAATCAAAGAGGGTAGACAAGGATCTGAAGAAATCTTTTTCCCCTTCCCCCTCTGTTTAGCAACAAAACTAGTCGGGATTCTTGGAAAAGATCAGAAGAGATGAGAAACAGAGGTAGCCATCGAATTTCATCGGAATTTCCACAAGTTTCCTAACATTTCCACCGATTAGTTCCTATGAAGCCCAGTCGCACCACTGCACCAACATTCTAAAACCATCCGTACTACCACAAGCTCACCATTGTTGATAATGTTTGCTGCAACTAGTACCGAAAAACAACTTGCCCAACAATTATGGGAAACTGTCAGAACTAGTTGAAAATGGTAGCCATGCAACCGACCTTGTGAGGTTATAAATAGGCTCCATCCTGTTTCATCTCTAATCCAAGCCGAGCACTCTCAATATCATCCTAAGTGAGAATGCTTGAGAGAAGAGTTGAAACTCCAAGAGAGAGTTTGATAGTAAATATAGAGAGATTCCACGTGAGAATCCAAGAGAGAAAAGTTTTGTGTTTTGTATTCTATTTCAAGAGAGTAATAGAATTCTTTTTATTTTTCTTCTCATATTTCTTCTCTAAATTGGTCAGAAAACCACAACAAGTGGTATCAGAGCTTGGCTTCTAAATTTAAAGAAATAAAGCCTCTGTTCTTCAAGTTGGTGTTTCGATAAAGTTGTTCAAATAACAATTTAAGGATATCAGGTGAAAGCACTCGAAGAGACGAGAAAAACCAAGTTCATCGGAGAGAAATCCGACATTCCACTGGCCCACATGCGCCACCTGAATTTTTCTACAACTGGTCACGCACCGTCTGAAGGTTGCAGAAGACAACGTTAGCATCCACGTCACTAACACATTAGCCACATCATCCGACATGTCATCATCCATGCAAGTGACACGTCATCTACCATGTGTTGACACATGAGCCCCATATTTTTAAAAATTACAGATTGACCCCTATGGTTTTTGCATTTACAGTTGGACCCTAAAATTTTAAGAAATTGCATTTTTGCCCTAAAAATTTTGGTAATTATATTTTGACCCTGAAAAAGTCAAATCCACCATTTTCGACCATTCCGGATGCAATGGTCAACTTCGTTTTGCAAAATTCAGCTCCGTTTTTGGTGAAGCCATTATGTCAATGGAAGAATCATCTTTGAGAGCTATGGTTAAGCTCACTGCCACAAACTATACACTCTGGAGACCTCGGATGGAAGATCTCCTCAATTGTAAAGATTTATTTGATCCTATAGAAGCTAAAGGTATAAATTCCGATCCCAGCAGAGAAGCAGAATAGAAGAAATTAAACAAGAAAATGATCGGTCAGATCAGGCAATGGATCGACCACAGTTTTTCCATCATGTTGCGAAAGAAACGGACGTATATGCCCTCTGGACAAAATTGGAGGACATGTACCAAACCAAGGCTACTCGGAACAAAGCCCTATTACTTAAGCGATTAGTAAATTTAAAATTACAGAGTGGAACTTCTATAGCCGAGCATACCAGTGAGTTCAAGAGCTTGGTAAATAAACTATTTGCTATAGATTACCAACTAGGGGATGAGGATTAGGCTCTCCTACTTCTAAGTTCTCTTCCAGATAGCTGGGAGATGCTGGTAGTTTCTCTCATTAATTCAGCTCCGAATGGCAATCTTACTATGTCTATGGTCAAGGATGCCCTATTCAATGAAGAGGCTAGGAGAAAAGACATTGGTATGGACCAGTCACATGCCCTCGTCACAGAGAGAGGAAGACAGCAAAGAGGTGGTCGAGATAGGGAGAGAGGCATGAGCAAGAGCAAAGGCAGATCTACAGATGGCAGGAAATCATCATATAAATGCTATCATTGTGGCCTGAAGGGTCACATGAAAAAGAACTACAAAAAGTCGTTGAGAGAGCAGAGTCTTCAAGGTAATCAGCCAAAGAACGATGGAGAGACACTAGTCATTGTTACAAGAGAAGTGGCGCTCTGCTCCACCCAAGAAGAGACATGCCTTCATATATCAACCCAAGACGTTGAGTGGATAGTCGATACTTCAACATCCTATCATGTCACTCCACGCAGAGATTTATACAAAACGTACAAAGTAGGAGATTTTGGTACAGTAAAGATAGAAAATTCTAGTTTCGCAAAAATAATGGGAAATTGTGATATCCAGGTAAAAATAAATGTTGATTGTACAATCACTTTGAAGGATGTCTGTCATGTTCCAAACCTTCGGCTTAATCTACTTTCTGGAGCAGCCTTAGACAAGCAAGGCTATGACAGCTACTTCACAAAGGCACATGGAAAATTACAAAAGATGCCATAGTTGTCGCCCGAGGACATATTTGTGGAACGTTGTACAAGACTCATGTGAAGATATATGTAGACAGTCTCAACATTGCTGAAAGTGAGGCATCTCAAAATTTGGGGCACCAGAGTCTAAGTCACATAAGTGAAAAAGGATTGTCTACTTTGGCAAAGAAGAAGCTTATCATTGTTTGCAGGAATGCTGTGCTAGATCCTTATAGTCACTGCTTGTTTGGTAAGCAACATAGAGTCTTTTTTAGTTCCTCTACCTCGAGAAGATTAGAGTTGTTTAGTTTGGTGCACTCTGATGTTTGTGGTGCCATGGAGGTGGAATCATTATATGGCAATAGGTATTTCCTGACCTTCAGTTATGATGCTTCTCAGAAAGTGTGGGTATATTTCTTGAAGACAAAGGACCAGGTATTGGATTATTTCAAACTGTTTCATACCATGGTAGAGCGTGAAATGGGAAAGAAGCTGAAATGTCTCCGCTCAGATAATGGAGGCAAGTATACTTCCAAGGAGTTCGATGCGTACTGCAGAAGACACGGCATTTTACATGAGAAAATGGTCCCTCGCATCCCACTACATAATGGAGTAGCCGAGAGAATGAACTGGACAATTATGGAAAAGGTTAGAAGTATGATCAGTATGGCTAAGTTGCCAAAGCCATTCTGGGGAGAAGCTGTTCGTGCCGCCTGCTATTTAATCAGCATATCGTCATCTGTACCATTGAATTTTGAAATTCTGGAGAAAGTATGGTCGGGTAAGATTCCCTCCTACTCTCACTTCAGAGTGTTTAGTTGTTTAGCTTATGCACATGTATCCAAAGACCTCAAACAGAAACTTGATGCAAGATTTACTCCATGCATCTTTATAGGATATGGAGATGAAGAATTCGGATACAGGTTATGGGATCCGAAAACAAAGAAAGTTATTAGAAGTAAAGATGTATTAATCCATGAAAACTAGACAATGGAAGACATCAAAAAGCCCAGAATGTCTCCTAATTGTAGTTCTAGTGACGAGGATTTTGGTCCTAATCCAGCACCAGCACAAATAGTCACAGAGGATAACGAGGTACATGAAGATATGCCAGAAGCAGACCAAGAGGAAGAAAGGGATATTGAGTAGAGGGAGACTCAATCCTCTCAAGAAGCTGTAGGGCCATCACAACAGTCAGATGATGATACACCTCTTGAAATTAGTGGTTTATAAGTTCGGAGATCTGAGCGAGGCCGAATTTCATCAAAAAGATTTTCAGAATCTGAGTATATTCTGCTTACTGAAGATGGGGAGCCAGAGAGTTTTTAGGGAACTATTTCTCAGCAAGACAAAGAAAAGTGGCTGCAAGCAATGTAAGATGAGATGGAATCCTTATAGAAAAATCATACTTATGAGTTGGTTGAGCTTCCAACAGGAAAGAAGGCACTAAAGAATAAATGGGTATTCAAGCTCAAGAAAGATGGTAGCGGAAGAGTAGTGAAATACAAAGTTCGATTGGTGGTTAAATGATTTCTTCAGAAGAAAGGAACTGACGTTGACAAGATTTTCTCACCAGTGGTAAAAATGAATTCAATTCGAGTCATTTTTGGTTTAGTAGCAAGTCTAAACCTAGAGCTTGAACAGATGATTATGAAGACAGCATTTCTTCACGATGATTTACATGGGGAAATTTACATGGAGCAGCCAGAAGGATTTGAGGTCTTAAGGAAAGAAAACCTCGTATACAAGCTGAAGAATAGCTTATATGGCCTCAAGCAAGCACCAAGACAATGGTACAAGAAGTTTGACTCGTTTATAGTCAGTCAAAACTATAAGAGGACTGCAGCAGACCAGTGTGTTTGTATTCAAAAATTTCTAGATGGAAACTTCATTGCACTTTTGCAATATGCTGACGATATGTTGACCATTGGACAAGATGCAATGAAAATTAGTTAGCTGAAGAAGGAATTATCTAAGTCCTTTGATATGAAAGACTTAGGACCAACTCAACAAATTTTGAGAATGCAAATAATCCGAGATAGGAACAACAAAAGGTTATGGCTATCTCAAGAGAATTATGTTAAATGAGTGATAAAGAGATTCAAGATGGATAAAGGCAAACCAGTCAACATTCTACTTGCAAATCAATTCAAGTTGAGCAAGGAATTGTGCCTTTCATCCAAAGAAGAGATAGAGGATATGGCTTCAGTACCATATTCTTCAGCAGTAGGAAGTCTGATGTGTGCTATGGTGTGTATCAAACCAGACATTGCTCGTGTACTAGGCGTCGTGAGCAGATTTCTTTCAAATCCTGGAAGAAAACACTGGGAAGCAGTCAAATAGATTCTTTGGTATCTTAAAAGTACATCAAAGCTATGTTTGTGCTACGAGGGAGGTGACCCAGTCTTAGAAGGCTATACAGATGCAGATATGGCTGGAGACCCTGATAATAGAAAGTCTACGTCGGGTTATCTCTACACTTTTGTAGGGGGAGCTGTGTCATAGCAGTCAAGATTACAGAAGTATGTTGCTTTATCCACTACTGAAGTAGAATACATTGCCGCAGTAAAAGCGGATAAGAAAATGTTGTGGTTAAAGCGTTTTCTCACAGAACTGGGCATCAAGCAAGAAGACTACAAGATACATTGTGATAACCAAAATGCCATGGATTTAAGCAAGAATTCAATGTATCATTCCCGTAAAAGGCACATTGACATCCATTATCATTGGATACGCGAAGTCATAGAACAACGGTTACAAAAATTGATGAAAATCCATACGAAGGAGAATCCAGCAGATATACTAACAAAAGTTGTTGCTCAAGAGAAGCTGAAGCTATGCAGAGACATACCTAGAATGGATGGCAAATGACCATCAGTTTTAAATCTGGCTGGAAGGGGAGAATTGTGAAGTCCAGCCACACCACTACATCGACAGTGTGAAACTAGCCGCATTGCCACAAGCTCACCATTGTTGACAATGTTTGCTACAATTAACATCGGAAAACAACTTGCTCAACAATTGTGGGTAATTGTCAGAATCGGTTGAAAATGCTGGCCATAATAGGCTACATTCCGTTGCATCTCTAATCCAAGCCAAGCAATCTCAATGTCATTCCAAGTGAGGAGTGTTGAGAGCTATTAAGACTTCAGAGAGAGCTTGAGAGAAGAGTTGAAACTCCAAGAGAGAGTTTGATAGTAAATAGAGAGAGATTCCATTTGAGAATCTGAGAGAGAGAAGTTTTGTGTTTTATATTCTATTTCAAAAGAGTAATAGAATTCTTTTTATTTTTCTTCTCATATTTATTCTCTAAAGTGGTTAGAGAACCACAACAGTTCCGATAACGGTGAAACTGATCGACACCGATGATGTTTCCACGACACGGCCGACGGAAATTTCTTTCCTCCCTTCTATCGGAGTCGATGGATGGTGACACTTGATAATTTCGGTGATATTTCAGTAAATTCGCTGATATTTTTTTCCTTGGTTGTGATAGCCTTAGTGTGAGTAAAACCTCTCAAAATCAAAATCTTAAAGTCCAAAAATGCAACTTTTTCTTTATTTAAAAAAAAAAAAAAAAGGGAAGAAGAAAACATGTAACTTTTGTTTAAGGAAAAAAAAGAAAAAATGAAGCAAAAGAAAAGGGAAAAAGGAAAGAAAATAAGAAAAGGTTATTGCTTTAGTTAGTTTTTAAATAGCGCCCATGGTACTTTTCTTTTCTTTTCTTTTCTTTTGTTTTTTATTTTTTTTTACACTTTGCTTCTTAAACTCTAATTTATAACGCATAACTTGTTGTAAACTATTTTAGTATAATTTTTAACAGTTTTGAAAAACATAATAGTACTTAATACGATAAATAAATAAATAAAATTACAAAATGGCAATATTATGTGACTCTTATATGTTACATTAAGTTTTGAAAAACATAATAGTACTTAGTACAATAAATAAATAAATAAATAAAATTATAAAATCGGAATATTATGTGACTCTTATATGTTACATTAAGTGCATTAAATATCTCAAACTACTAAAAAGTATATCAAAAATAGTTTAATCATCAGCAATACACCAAAACCTAAAATTTAAGGACCAAAGTAAAAAATGAAAATAACTTTGGAATCAGAGTGCAATTGTGGACGGTTGAAAAAACTAAGCAGTTCGATGTGGGTTTAGATTTGGTTTTAGATCTAGGCTATGCGATATGCTCTGGCAATTCATTTGTCTTTTTTGGCTTGGAAGATGAGTCCCAAGTGGTTTACTCATCACGCAAAAGGTGGATCAAGTTGTTATATAACATATTATTATCTCCCATTTTCATTCTTTTGACATTAAAATGAGAGATTCCAACTCAAAATCTTAACTAAAGCTACCATAATAGTAGTTTTGACAGATTGTTAAGTTGATATAAGATCAAGTCATTAAATTTAATAGAATTTTATTAAAAGCATTACTGATAGTTTCTATGAAAAATGTAAAAGTAATTAAACGGCATTAATGCTAATATAACTTAAAAAAATTATAAGAAAAGAGGCTCAATTGATATGTCCATCACATTTATATTTATCATGTTGTGGACTTAAAATATCAAAATGGATGAATTGTTAGAAATGATAAAATAAAAATAGAAGTAAAAATGTTAGGTTGCAGATTCATTTACTAAACTATTCTCATAATACTTTAGTACAAACAAATAATAATTCTAGGATTACAAAAATATTTACTAATGATAAATATTTTGATACCCCTAATATTATTAGCAAATATATTAGTGAAACAACTTGGGCTTATAATATTACTATGGAAGTTACACAAAATTATACAAGTCTAATGGTCCCTTATTCAAGATAAATATAATTTTTTTTCCAATCTGGATAATAAGGCACTGCCTTATTCGCAAGAAAGAGAAGTTTAAATAAATTTTGTCCAATTTTTTTTTTTTTTTTTGATAAGAGAGCCTGCATAAACATATATAAGGTCACCTTCCATATACCAAGATATTGACCAATATTTTATATAATTTATAACACAGATGGTTAGCTATGGATGATCGTGACAGGAAATGGGCACGGAGGGAAATCGGAAATCGGTTGCAGAAGAAAATAAGGAGAGAGAAAGAATCTGACCGTTTTCCCTTTGAAATTGTATAAAAGCAGTTGGATTAATCCAACGGACTAAAATGATCCGCTCATCAGCACCCCTTTTTTTTTTTTTGTTTTTGTTTGTTTTGTTTTTTTTTTTTTTTTTTTTTTGTTTTCTTCTTTTGAACAAATAACAAATATTAGTTCGGAATTAAAAAAAAAAAAATTAACTAATGAATCAAATTTTCCACCAAGATGCCTATGATTTGACCCACTCTTCAAGAAATAATAATAGTAATAAAAAGTTGATGCACGATGAATCCAAAATCCATGGGATGTGTTCCCGGGCCCACGGACTTGCAAACAACAACAATCATCAATAATATAATTTTTCTAGTCCTATCATCGTACAATTATTTTCTAATTGTTCATAAAAATAAAAATAGAAATATTCTTGAAACATATGTTTGTTTGGATTTCTTTTGGGTCAAAAAAAGATAAATCTTTCATTAAAGGGTATGTTGCATTCATCCTCCATGTAATTTGGATTAATTACATGACTTCATAAAATTTTTCTAAATTGTAATAACCTTCTTTATTCGTATATTTTGTTTGTTAAACGTAACAACATAAAAGCATTTTCAAAAAACTATTTAAGAATAAAAAATATTTTCTATGTAATAAAAAATAAAATTTTTAAAATTTTTTTAATAATATTTTTTATCATATTTTTTATTTTTATTTTTTTAATGAATATTTATTATTATGTTTATTTTTTTTATATTTTTAACAATAAATAATTTTAAAATTATTAATATAATATAATAATTTTGTAATTTAATAAGAATTAAATTATATTAAAAATAAAAAATATTTCTGCTTTTGAATTTAAAAAACCAAACCTACGCTATATTTGAAAAAATTAAAATATAAAATATATTGAAATTTATTTTTAAACATTAACTCTTCCAAATAAAAAATATATAATTAATATATATGAAGAATCCTTGCTCTAGGAACATAATGGTCTGTTTCACGCCTAAAAACTGCTGAAAGCCCATGTCAGCCATCAGAATGTGTGCCAAGTGTAAACTTCAGGGATTTCGATGCAATATATTGTGCTTTTTATTATTTTAATATTTGTTGTTATTTATTTATATTTTATATTAGGACTTTTCTTCTTCTTTTAAATTTTTTATTTACTCTTCTTTAACCTTTATGTATGATTGTCAACCAGTATAATTATTTAAATATAACTAATTAACAACAAAAATTTTAATTAAAATTATTTTTTTGAATTAAAAATAAAAGTGTAACCAAACAGAAAAAAAAAAAGATAATTTTTTTTTTTAAAATATGTTGCATATGTATAAATAATTTTCTTTTCTAAAATCCTTGAGGCAAAAAGAAGAAAAAATGATTTTGTTAATATTTAAAAATTTTGAATTAAAAATAAGCGTACTTGACACTAGAAAAAAAGGTTTAAGTAAGTAGTGTAATTAATACTCTAAAAAAGTTTAAGTAAATAAATAAAAGATAAAACAAATGAGCTTAACTGCAAATCAGAACAAAAATTAATATAAATAAATATTTTTTTTATTTTATTTAGATTTTTTTTTGTTATAATTAGTTCTTTGAATAATTGTACTTGCTCCACCATCTTCCATTATTCAAATTGAAACAATTAAGGATTTGGAAAGCCAAAAAAAGAAAAATCTCCAGTTATATCGTATGAGATCCACCTATGAAACGTAGCACCCAAAAGAAATAAGAAGAAGAAGAAGAAGAAGAACTAATAAATACAAATTCTTATTTCACAAAGTCAATCAAAATCTCCAATTCATCCTAAAAATGTAATACTTAAGCTATATAACTAGTTTCCATATATGAATTTCCTAAATTCTAGGTTCGATCCCTAAAATCCTATATTAAATCCAACTGCCCATACAGATTAAACACAAAACTAAGTTCTAAACAAACTCTTTGAATACCAAATTAGGTTTGAGACCTTTACCATCGAGTTGGATTGCAATCTAAACTCTTCTTCAAAGTTTCGCAACCCCAACACAGTGTGTTTTTCTTTGAGATATGGACAATAGGCTCCAAAATTCTCAATTTGAATTGTAAGCTACTCCCTTAAGAAAATAAAATTACTCAAATTAGTCAAATCAAAATTACTAACTTATACAGTGAGGCCTTTGGACACACACCCTCTGTAATATTCTAGCCTATTGGACTGGAAGATCAATTCTCATTAGAAGCGCACTTGGTTTATCCATATTTTATTATTATTATATATTATTATTTATTAAATTATTATTTTTGTGTGTTAAAATTAATGATAAGCCATGTGACTTGCATATAGCTTCACTCTTTAAAAGATTGAGGCTTTGCTGATAGGACAACTTAAGCAGAATACATATGGCGTACTTTCTTAGAGTTTGTGAGATCATCATTGATATGTAAAAGAGAGAGTTAAAGAATAGTGTGTCCATTTAAGCACCACTATCACATTGTTTTCTATTTTACAGGATCACAAATTGAAATCAAAATTTAAATGGCTATTTTTGGATGTTAGTGGTTCTAATATATTTTATTTATTTAATAGGTAAAATATTGTATGTATGATCCAGGGTAATAGTATCGAACAGTTAAATAATTTAATGAAGCACCAATAGTTGATATCAGAGCCATGCACTTTTATTTTATAGTATTTTTGGATTTGCTTGTTTTATAAATATATATATATATATATATATATATAAATATATATATATATATATATTTTGATGAATTGATTGTTTACAATTCTTTTGTGGAATTTATTTTGATATTTAGATTGGTTTCACATTAATTTTTTGTGTGGTTTGGATTTGTGTGGAGACCATTGTTTTGTTCTGTTTGTGATGTGAAATCAATTTTATTAAACCCAATTTGAGCTTGTGATAACAAAATTGTTTTTTGCATAAAATCATGACCTAGGATAGCTTTAAAAGTCTTTCATGAATGGAATGAAATACATTTGAGTCTTTAATTTGGTCTAAAATACATGAATATCTAGTAAACCCATGAAACCCATGGGTATACCTAAGGCAATTGCACATTGATTTTGGGTTGAAATTGGTCAAAATCTGATCTGGATTCCCATTGCCCATCATTTGATGACTCTTTTCACCATCAAAACGGCTAGAAATGGCGGCCGATAAGGTTGTTTTCCTATCGGATCGAAACCACGCTGCACGACCCATTTTGCAGCAAACGAGTTGACTAGTGAACTTGGTTCGAGCTAAAAGATGCTCCATACAACGTGTTGTTTGGGCTGTGCTGATGTCATCATACTGATGTCAACATGATATTAGATGACATGTCATGGGCTAGGTATTGACGTTGGCATGCTGATGTCAGCATGATATGTCATTACTAATGTTATCATGATGACATCAGCAAACTTTTTTTTTAAAAAAAAAACAAATTTTTTTGGTGGTGATGTTAGTAACCTGTTTTAAAAAGAAAATTGGATTATTTATTTATCATTATATCTTTATTTATTTATTTTTTTACTTCTGCCCATGGTCAAAATTGCATGTGTTTAGCTTTCTTTAAAGAGGTTTTGTGCTTAGTTGATATAATAGTGTAGAATTTTAGATATTCACCTATTGTGCAACTTATTTTGTCTACATTATCGGTATTAATGGAATATATGTTGACATAGTAAATGGAATTTTATATTCTTGCCTTTTGTATGATCTAATTTTATCTAGTTTATGGGTGTCAATATAATATTGGCATAATGAATAGGATGTTTTGGTATTTTCCTATTTCATAAAATTGCCAATATATTTATTCTCTCCCACTTGTGAACTAGGATCTATATGGGTGATTAGGCTACCTTGTTGGTAGTTTAATTGCTGTGTATGATGCTTGGAATGGCAATGGAAGTTGATTGAATGCTATGAGTCATAGATTCTGAGTTGCCCTGTCAGTGAGCTAGTTCAATATGTTTGATTATAGTGATTTAGTTGACTATCCTTGGCCTGTGTATGGGTATTTTTTGCACTATAAAGACTCTAGTGATATTTATATTTTGTGTTTTATTTAAATGCTTTGTAGTGTTTGCTTTTTTCACAGCTGGTAGCACCACTAATATTCTACCAATGACTACCATGATAAAACTAGATGGGACAAATTACCAGGAATAGAAGAAAACTTTAGAAATGAATATGACATTCAAGAAGCTAGATATGACTTTGGAGATGAATCCACTAGAAATACCAACCAATGAGAGTAATTCTGTGGCTAAGAAAATTTATGAGGATTGGAAGCATTCTAAAAAGTGTTGCATGATAAGGATGGATAGCTATATGGATGAATCCATATATGCTAGTATTCCAAAAGTAGGCATTGTTAAGAAGTTCCTTGAGGAAATTGGAAAACAATGAGAAGTATCATTACTTAGATCTTCTGAGTAATACAAAGTATAATTGGATTAAAGGAGTGAGGAAGCATATTATGTTGCTTTTCTCCTATTATAACAAGATTAAGGACCTTAAGATGGATATTAAAGAGGCGTTCTAGACCTATTCTACAATGAAGAGCCTCACATCTCAATTTAACAGTATTAAGTTAAGCTTGAATACCAAGAAGGAAGAATGCAACTGGAGGAGTTGATTGCTATTCTCATAAAGGAAAATGATGATATCAAGTTGAACATGTTGAAGTCCATTGCTATGATATTTCAATAAAGGGATAAATCCAAAAAGTTTTTTCCAAAGAAAGAACAAGGATTCAAGCCAAAAAGAAGAAGTTTTCTAGTGTGAAGTCCAAAGGGGACAAAGATGGTGCTTCTTCTTTACGTGAGAAGAAAGAGTACTTTAATGGGAAGTGCAACTATTCCAACAAGATTGGACAAAAGAAGGCTAATTGTTAGAGTCTAAAAGGAAAGCAAGAGAAGTAAAGTAATCTCTTGATGATTCAGACCAATATTATTGATTTGCCTATGAATAATTGGTCATTGGATACTAGAGCAACAATTCATGTTACTAATTCATTGTGGGGGATAATAACTTAAAGAGAGCCAACCAATTTTGAGCAACATGTCTACATGGGATATAGCTTAAGAGTGAAGGTGGATATATTGGGAATAATAAAATTGAAGTTTGCCATAGGATATGTTTTAGAGTTGTAAGAAGTTTCTTATGTACCCTCAATAAGAAAGAACTTTTTATTTATTTCTATTTTCAATACTTAAGATTACAGTTTATTATTTGGTAATAACAAAGTTGAACTTTATAAGGATGGCAAACTTGTTGGTTTTGAAACTTCATGTGGCAATTTATATCATCTTGATTTATTTTGTAATAGTCTCATTTTTTTTGTCAATTCTATTGTTACTCCTATTATTGCTTCCAAATTTCCAATAATTAATGATAATCCTTCTATGTTGTAGCATACAAGTTTGGGGCATATTTCTAGGCATAGAATGGAAAGCTTGATGAAGGATAGAATACTTCATAATCTCAACTTTTTTGACTTATTAACTTGTGTTATTGAATGCGTGGAAGGCAAGTTGACTTCCAAAGTTAGGAAGGATAAGATTGCCAGGTGTGAATATGTTTTAGAGTTAATCTATACTGATATACATAGAATTTTCATATTAACTATTTTGGGAGGTTATATGTATTTCATTACATTCATTGATGACTTCTTTAGTTATAGACATGTTAAGCTTGTCTGCGAGAAGTCAGATTTCTTAGTTGTCTTTAAGGAGTTCAAGATAAAGATGAAGCTTAAAAAAAAAAAAAAAAGAAGTTGAAAGCTATGAAGTCTGATAGAGGTGGTGGATTTTATGGTAGATATAACAAGACTGGATGGAACCTAGGGTTATTCGCAATTTAAATGCATGAGTGTAGCGTTGACGCACAATATATAGTCCATGATACTCCTCAGCAGAATGGTAAAGCTGAGAGAAGAAATTGCACTTTATTGGACATGGTATGATGCATGTTAGCAAATTCTGGTTCGCCAAATTACTTATGGGGAGAAGCTTTTAGAACAGTAGCCTACATTTTGAATCACATGCTGAGTAAATCAGTTTTTAAAGCTCCATTTGAGTTGTGATTAGGGAAAAAGCCTAGCCTACACACTTTTTGAGAATTGGGTTTTAAAGTCGAGGTCTGAATTTATAATCTCCAAATCAAGAAGTTGGATCCTAAAACCATTATTGGTTATTTTGTTGGCGATTATATAAGATCTAGAGGTTCCAGATTCTTTTATCCATCTCATACCAGCAAACTTTTTAATTTAGATAGGGTTATTTATTTTGAAGATGATTTTGGTTTTGATGATAGTAAAGGTTTAAGAGAGCTCCAATTTAGAGTAGGTGCTTTCATTTCTAATATTTTTCTTCTTAACAGAGATATTTTTGATTTGGTCATTGATGAATCAATGATAGATCAAGATGAACCCACCATTGTACAGCAGGATATTCGAGCTGCTACATATGCTGATGTGCCTTTGAGAAGATCATTGAGGGTTTGGAGATTTGCTATATCTATAACTATGAGGTTTGTTTATAGGAGCATGAGTTTGACATAAATGATGAGTCAGAATCAATCACTTATAAGGAGGCCATAAGCAATTCATATTCAAATTTTTGATTGGATCGAACAGAAGATGAGATGAAATCCATGGCATCAAATGGTGTATGAGACTTGGTTCAGTTACTAGAAGTAGCAAACCTATCGGGTGCAAATGGGTCTTTAAGACCAAGAGAGACTCCAATAGTAAAATGGAGAGGTGTAAGGCTAGATTTGTTGGCAAAGGGTTGAGCCAAAAGGGGGGAATTGATTATATAGAGACATTCTCTCCTATATCCACAAAGGATTCTTTTAGAACCATTATGACAAATGTGGCTCATTATGGCTTGGAGTTGGATTGGATAGATGTCAGAACTACTTTTCTAGATGGTTATTTGTATGAAGATGTGTATATAGTTTAACTAATTGGCTTCCAATAAATGGGGAATGATAATTGAGGTTGCAAGTTTAAGAAGTTTACTTATGGTCTTCAACAGGGTTCGAGGTAGTTGTATCTCAAGTTTGAAAAAATTGTCACGAAGAATTACTTTAAGCAGAATATTGTTCATAGTTATATATGAAGGTCAATGGAAATAACTTCGTATTTCTGGTATTGTATATTGATGACATATAACATTACTATGGTTCACGAGAAGGTAATAGTATATACTCAGCCATGGTAGTGGAAGTGTGTTAAATCATGAGTATATTAAGTGTCTTTATTATGGATGCATTATTCTAGCTTCACTTATGAAAGGGCAAGTCGATACTATAGACATTGTGATGCAAAGAGATTTGCTTGGAGAAATAAGAGGACTATGTATCACACGCTCAAAATTTGATAAAATACCACATAAGTATCCTACCATAATGGGTATTCAAGAATCTGTACATAAAATTTTAATGAATTTGAAAGGAATTGTATTGAAAAGTAGTCTTTATGGAACTCGTGATGCGTCTATTTATGTCAAGGGTCCTTTATATGTAACTGCTCAAGACATCGTCTTACAACCTTCGGTGGAAATCATTGATAGCGAACTTAACTGAACCAATTAATTTGTTCTAGTATTGTATGTTGATGATATACTCTTAGCTACCAATGACACTGATCTATTAATTGAGACAAAGAAGATGTCGTGCAACCATTTTAATATAAAAGATCTTAGTAAAGCCTCCTTTGTTTTGGGAATCAAATTGTTTGAGATAGGGCTAATTATGTGTTGCAGTTGTCTTAGAGAACCTATATTGATAGGATCCTCAAAAGGTTTGATATGCACACTTGTTCTCTTGGAGTTGTACTAACCATAAAGTGTGAAAACCTTTCTAAGAACTAGTGTCTCAAGAATGATAGGGAAAGGATGTCGATGAAAACTGTCCACTGTTCTTCTACAGTTGATAGTTTGATGTATGCTCAAATTTATACATGGTCTAACATAGCTTTTACAGTGGGTGTCCTTGGTAGATTTATGAGTAATCTTAGTCCTACTCATCATTAAGCAGTTAAGAAGGTCATTAAGTACCTTTAGGGTACTAAAGATCATATGTTGACATATCGGTGCGCCAACTGATACGAACCTAGGATGACCAGTGCCTAAATCCATACTATATTAGCCCGAATCTAATTATGTTCAAGATCTAATAGTCACCTTGACCCCTAACCAACCTATGATTAGAAACCTTGATATGATGAAGACGCCACAATAGGTGATGGATATCCTATTGATAAGTCAAAACTAAAATACTCATTCAATAATGGTGTTTTAGGTGTTCAAAAGAATAAAGAGAAATTCAATCTCACAAAATAAATGGTGTTTTAGGTGTTCAAAAGAATAAAGAGAAATTCAATCTCATAAATAAATTATGAATATTATTAATGGTGTGTTCTTCCTAAAAAATAAGTCCTTTTATAGGCTAAAAGAAAACAAAATAAAACCCTAAACGCTAAAAGAAAAATTAGCCAATAGGACTAGGAAACTAAGCATGGCTGAATTTTCTCTCTCATTTCCTAAACTAATTTGGATTAGTTAATTCCTTTATTTTGAATTAGGAATTAATTAATTTACAATGAAAATAATAAAATATTAACTTTTCTAAACTTATTTTTCCAACAAATAAAGAAATAAAAACCAAAAAGTAAAGGTAATTTCCTAAAACAAAAAGTAGAAACCAAATTAGGAAACTAAAATACTATTTTTTTGACTAAGTTGACTTTGACCAATTTTTGACCAATTTAAGCTCCAAATCGGCTTCCATGTGCTTTTTAGGATGCCGAATAGGCTGATCATGAAGTCCAACACATTTCCCTTGCTTGGAGGAAAGAGAAAAATCCAAACTCAGCAAAATACAGTAAAGCTAGTGGGTAATACAGCAAAACCAGCCAAATTTTGATGTTGTGCACACAGCCCCTTCTTGGATGCCTTTGAAGCTGACTTGAATTTATTCTATGAACTCTTAGACATATTTATTGAATCCATGAAGCATTGGAACCATTTCACGCTGCTTGGACTCCATAAATGCACCAAAACCACTACCCGGGTCCGTATCGGCTTCACCACTTGTATGCTCAAAACAGGTTTTGGATCTTTGGGTATGGACAAGCCTTCTTGAGAATGAATTAATCCCTAGATAAAGGCAGCAAGGATTTCCCTAAATCTCTTAGCTTGAGCCTTAGTGATCAGCCTGGTCTTCATCCGTGTCAGGTTAGCACCCCAGCAGGTTGTCTGTTGTGCTGGCACGGGCGGATTCGCATCATTCCCTTCCTCTTGAAAAGGATTTGTCCTCAAATCAGGATCTTCACCTGTAGCAAAAGGAGATAAATCAGCAACATTAAATGTGGCACTAACATTATCCACACCTATTAAATAAAGTTTGTAGGTATTCTTGTTATCCGTGCCAAAACTTGAAAAGGTCCATCCACACGCAGCATAAGCTTTAACTTTCTATGTTTTGGAAACTTCTCATTTCATAAGTGTAACCGAATCAAATCTCCTGGGTCAAACACTGTCACAACAAAATCTAAAAATATAGGCTCATTATGACAAAAATTACACTTTTTAAATTTAACAAATAATCTCTTCCTAATTTTCAAATTCCCACAAAGTAAAGCTCTCAACAAGGCAGATAAAGTTCTATACAACAAAAGCATTTTTAAATAAGCATCTTTATAATTCATCACCAGCAATGGTTTCTTACTCAAAATGGCTTTACTAACATCCCCAAAACTAAGATAAAAATTTTTATTTTTCCTTTCTTTTCTTTCTTTTCCTTTCTTACTCATGGATTTATTGAATTTTGCATCACTCTTGGCTTTTGCTCCAAGTTTCTCACTCTCGATTTTAGTTAAATTTTTCCACTCAACCTGAGTTTTAGAAGACTTACCTTGGACAGCAAGCTTATCTTTTCCCTATTGAATGAATGCTGGAACCATTGGTGACATACTAGCCTGTTCTTTGAGCTTCTTGGCTTCCCTCCAGCTTACCCTTTTTGCATTTAAACTTAAAAACAATAGAGTTCTCTCTCCCATAATGTATGGCATCTTTATCAAATTGCCATGGCCTCCCCTGCAATATATGACTAGCATGCATAGGCACAACATCACATAACACAACATCCACATATTTATCTATGCTAAATTTTACTTTAGCTTATTTATTCACTTTCATCTCACCACTATCATTAAGCCATTATAATCTATATGGTTTTGGATGTTTAATTATTGTTAAGCCTAATTTATCAACTACCATGCTACTAATTACATTTGCACAACTTCCACTATTTATAATCATACTACATATGTTACCTTAAATTTTGCATCGAGTGTGGAAGATGTTTTCTCTTTGAATTTGATCCTCATATTTGTATATAGTAAGGACCCTCATTGCAACTAAGCTTAATTCAACATTTGAAGCCTTTAGGGTTTTGGCTTCATCTTCAATTTCTTTTTCTTCATGCTCGATCTCAATTTCAGCTTCATCACTATCAGACTTCAACTCACCATTGTCCTTTAACACCATGATTCTTTTATTCGAGCATTGACTAGCAATGTGTCCTCATCCTTGGCACTTAAAATACACAATTTTCTAAGTTCTAGAAGGTTTAGGATTAGATTTACCTTTATTCCTTGGTGCTTGGATAGATTCGGTTTTAGATTCCTTTTTTGGCCATGTGGTGTTTTCTTCTCCAAGTTTCGGCTTTTGTATTGCTTCAAAAGTGGGATTGCTTCTCCAAGCACTTGGTTTTGACCTCCCGGTGCTTGAAACTCCTCCAAACCATTTACTTGTGCCCCTCCTCTTGAATTGATTCTCATGTTTGATAGCCACATGCAACATCTCCTCTAATTCCATATATTGTTGCAATTCTAGTTGATTGGCTATCTCACCATTCAAACCACCTAAAAATTTTGCCATGGTTGCTTTTCTAATCTTTATTCATGCCCAATCTTATCATGAGAAACTCCATCTCCTTGTAATAATCCTCCACGGACCTAGTTCCTTGAAATAAAAATTCAAGTCTTTGATGCAGCAACCTATGACAGTGTGATGGTACGAACCGCTTCCCCATGGGTTCTTTCATTTGTCGCCATGTAGTGATCAATTCATAACCTACTCTCCTTTGGGTATTTTTCTCATTGGTCCACCATTGGAGTGCATAATGACCAAATTCCATTGCTGCCAATTTCACCTTCTTAGCCTCCGAATAGTTATGGTAATCAAAGATCATCTCCATACACTCCTCTCATTCCAAGTAAGCCTCCGGGTCACTTTTCCCCATGAAAGGTGGTATGTTTACCTTGATGTTGCCAAGATCGTCATCTACCTCCTCTCTCCTATGCCTCCCATGGCCTATCCTCTCTTGGAAAGTGAGTGTTTCATTCATTCCTTCCTCAAAATCATCTCCAAAATTTTCCTTTTCAAACTCCTCTTTAGGTCGTCCATGGCCTCCTCGACCTCGACCTCGACCTCCACCTCCATGGAACTCTTGCCTCAAATTTGGTCCACCATGAGATTTTTATATTCTTTCAATAAATTTGATTTATGTGGTCAAATTGAGCATTCATTTGCTGCAATTTTTCCAAGACAGCCCTCATGTCCGTTTGCTCACCATTCCTCGTAGCGTGGGAATCACCATGGAATCCTACGGATTCTTCTTCATTGATTCTTAGTGGTGGATCTCCTCTCCTTAACCTTGAAATTTCCATGTTAGTATAAATAATGCAAAATAAAATATATTCTCACCAAAAATCACTCCTCACGTGTTTCACTCAATCAAGGTCTCGACACTCGTGTTTTCACACTAGTTTCGGCTTTTACCCTCTTTTAAGCTCACACAGTCTTGCCTTTTTCCACTCAAAGAATTATCTCAAAGTTCTAATTAAAACACGCACAAAATAGCAATTAGATCACAAGTATGTTTTACTTTAACTTATCAACAAAACAGTAGCAAGAGCAAGCAATACCGAATGAATTGGCAAAATCTAAGTTTTGGCTTTTCTAGGCAAAATAAGGCAAATTAACAAGAAAACTTTTAAATCAATAAGAACTGGACTAGATGGTAAGAAATTAAAAATTCAAGAATAGAAAAATTAGAAAAATAATTTCAAACACGAATAAGAATCAATTCGAACAAAATTAAAGAGTAGTGTTGGTTGTTGTTATTGTAATTCTAGCTTTGTATCAATTCCTTTAACTAATTTTAATCCAATAATTTAAGCACCCAAAATTGAAATATCTAGCAATAGAATAATTCTCCAGAAACTCCAAATATTGAATAAATAATCAACAAATTAGCAGCTCCAAGAAATTTCCAGCAACAAATTTCAACACCAAATTCAACAAACCGAATTTTTTTTTATTTGGCTTTTTTTTCTCCTTTTTTTTTTGTTTTTGTTTTTACTCCCATAAAACAACTGAACTAGCAAGAATCAACACCAAAATTGCAATTCCAACACCAAATAATCACCAAACCCATGACCTCCCAAACAAAATACAAATTGTGCAGTTTTTTTTTTTTTTAATATCTGTTTGGCTTCTTTTTTTTTGAATATATGAATGCAAATATTTAAGACTAAAACAGTAAATAAAAATCAACAAAATTCAAAATTAACAGGAACAATGATGAAAAAAAAACCCAACAAACTAGGAAGCAAAAATACAGTAAAATAAGGAAATCCTAATTCAACTAGGAATGATTTTTTTTTTTAAGATGCTGAACGTGTATGATGATAGAAGAAACCTTAACCTAATGATAAAATTGAAGATTAACACAAAAACAAATAAAGCAAATAAAGATAGATCAAACCTGAATAAAATTCGTCTCTGATACTAAATGATACGAACGAACCTAGGACGACCTACATCTAAACCCATATTATATTGGCCCGGATCTAATTATGTTCAAGTTCTAAGGGTCACCTTGAACCCTAAACAACCTGTGATTAGAAACCTTGGTATAATGAAGATGCCATAATAGATGATGGATATCCTATTGATAAGTCAAAACTAAAACACTCATTCACTAATGGTGTTTTAGGTGTTCAAAAGAATAAAGAGAAATTCAATCTCACAAAATAAATTCTGAATATTATTAATGGTGTGTTCTTCCTAAAAAACAAGTCCTTTTATAGGATAAAAGAAAAAAAAATAAAACCCTAAAACCTAAAGGAAAAACTAGCAAATAGGATTAGGAAACTAAGCATGGCTGAATTTTCTCTCTCCTTTCTTAAACTAATTTGGATTAATTAATTCCTTTATTTTGAATTAGGAATTAATTAATTTACAATGAAAATAATAAAATAATAACTTTCCTAAACTTATTTTTCCAGAAAATAAATAAATAAAAACAAAAAAGTAAAGGTAATTTCCTAAAACAAAAAGTAGAAACCAAATTAGGAAACTAAAATACTATCTTTTTGACTAAGTTGACTTTGACCAATCTTTGACCAATTTAAGCTCCAAATTATCTTTCATATGCTTTTTACGATAACAAATAGGCTGATCATGAAGTCCCACACATTTCCCTTGCTTGGAGTAAAGAGAGAAATCCAACTTAGCAAAATATAGTAAAGCCAGCGGGTAACACAGCAAAATCGACCAAATTTTGATGTTGTGCACACAGCGCCTTTTTGGATGCCTTTGAAGCTGAATTGAATTTATTTCATGACCTCTTAGACATATGTATGGAATCCATGAAGCATTGGAACCATTTCATGCTGCTCGGACTCCATAAATGCACCAAAACCGCTACCCAGGTCCGTATCGACTTCCACCAGTTGTATGCTCAAAATAGGTTTTGGATCTTTGGGTATGGACAAGCCCTCTTGAGAATGAATTACTTCTTAGATAAAGGCAGCGAGGTTGTCCCTAAACCTTTTAACTTGAGCTCTAGTGATCAGCCCGGTCTTTATCCATATTGGGTCAGCAACCCAGCGGGTTGTCTGTTATGCAGGCATGGGTGGATTCGCATCACCAACTCTCTTTATGTAATTGGTTATAGTAATACAGAATATACAGACTGGGTGGATGATAGAAAATCTACCACTAGATATATATTTATGAGGCAGGAGGAGTTGTATCTTGGCAGAGTGCCAAGAAGTTTATGATAGCATGCTTGACTATGAAGGCAGAGTATGTGGCATGTTGTTAGGTACATTGTCATGTAGTTTGGCTTCAGAATTTTATTTATGAATTAGGAGTGGTTGATCTCACTGAAAGGTATGTCATGATGTACTGTGATAATACTGCAGTAATGTTTTCTCCAACAAAATGAAAGATGCCTCTGACATAAGATACATTGATGTAAAATATTTTGTAGTGAAGGAGAAAGTTGAAAAAGGCCTTATTAGTATTATTCACATGTTGACTTACAACATGGTGGCAGATCCATTGACCAAGGCCTTATCGATAGGAAAATTTAAGGAGTATATATCCTGCATGGAATTGTTGAGCAGTTAAGACTGTTGTGGCTCAGTGGATGTTTATTATGTAATCTGTAATAATGTCCATATTGGGTATTGTTTATTTCTTTGAGTCTTGTATTGTTGAGAAATACATTGATGTATATGGATCATTATTTATTTATGAGATATTTGGTACACATATTGTTGGTCTTTATTTTCACAGGCCTATTTTGAAACTTTCAATTTGCATATGTGTATGTTGATCCACAGATGTCATGGTGAGTCTCTACTGCCTAGTTTGAGTATGTTGTTATATACTATCGGTACATAGTGTACTCGAATGAAATGGTATCATATATTTGGGGATTGCACATGATAAGGTAAATCACTACTACCTAAACTGAGCTTATGGCATGCAAAATGCTTGGTTGAAATGGTATCTGATTTTGGGAGATTTACTTTGTCTGGAATATTGTTATATCTTGTCAGCATACTATATACTTAGATCAAATGGTGTTTTGTTTTGGGAGATTATATAATAATTGAGTTTAATGTTGTTTGTAAAGATTATGCAGTCTAACTGGGAGATTGCTACATATATATATACACACACATATATATAAATATATATATTATGCGGACTAGCATAATCAATAACTAATTTATAGGGCTTATTTTGCCATTAATGAGACCGACTTATACCATAGGGCCCTTGGGTACATACTCTCTGTAATACTACAGTTGATCCATTGGACAAGAGGACCATATCTTTTTAAAAGCCCATTTGGCTTATCCATATTTTATTATTATTTTAAATTGATTTTTATAAGATTAAATTTTATTATATGCATATGGCAGGGAGGAGAGAGAGTATTAGAGGTATATTTGTCAATTCAAGTGCCACAAAGAAAAGGGAAAATGAATTATGAATGCATTTATGATACAAGGACGTATCAACAATTTTCCAAACCTTAAGAGGTATTTTTAATTTCCTTCAAATCTAAGGGAAGGGGAATGCAACATTCCTTTCATTAAGAAAAGCAAAAGTCTCATAAAAAAATAAAATAAAGCATGTGAATTCTTCAAAAAATCTAATAAATATTGACTTTTAAGTGATTAGTGACACCACATCACTTGCACAATGGTTATAAATAAGTTCTTCTCCAAATTTATTTGAACCATTAAAACTATTATGACCTTTCGTTGTCCTTGCTCTAACAAAGGTCGCACTCTACTTCGAATAGATTCTTCTTTTCTCTCTAGTGATTTTTCCAATGAAGAAACTTTGACTACTATCCCTTTTGATAACAATCCTTTTTACTAATATTCCACTGAAATATTTTCTTAACCTTAATAAACAAAAAAAAAAAGTTAAATAAAAATTGAATTCTTTATAGTAAAATGTTGCATGGAGCTCCAAATGACTCGGAAATATATTGATGCTGCTCTCCTTTAAATCATATTGAAACTCTTTGGCATCATGCTGCTCCTCCTTTTTTAAATCATACTAAAACTCTTCGATGATAAGCCAAATTAGTTTTAGTGGTTCAGATGACTATGAGCCATTCATTTAACCCGTGGTTCTACATTTGCCTTTTGAATTTTAATTCCATTTAGGAATTCCTAATGAGAGAAAATGATATGTTAGGTTGGAAACATGTTCTCAATATAAGATGTTAATGTTGCCTTTATTTATTTATTTATTTTTTTAGAACAAAGCTTTGGATGCCACATTCCTTAATGATTTAAAACTAAAATCTTAGTGTAGTAAGTAGCAATACTTGGTAGTTGCCACATTAATAAGTGTCCAATATAATGTCATGATCCACCCTAGAATCCCTTAAGGACTCCTGGAATAGCTTTGAGTAGGGAAACACCATTGAGAATTCTACAAAAAATTCGGCAGAGCTTCCCTTAAAATATGAACTTCCTAAAATTTTACACTGCATAGAAAATACATTTCTATATACCCATCTTGCTTATAACTCCCATTTACTACAATTCCACAAATTTTTAGCACTTCACAAATAAAATCTAACACACATACATGTAGAACAACATGTTGTCCAAGTCAACAATCAACCTTAAAGCATTCTAAAAGCAGGGTAGTTAGATAGAAATAAACATATGAAAATAGTGCTTTAATTAAATAATTATTGTCATGAATAGAATTCCATTAATACATTGTCGTTCAGTATTGACATAAATAAGCACACACACACACACATATATATATATGCATACATATATATATATATATATTTATTCTAAATGTATATACCTCTCGAAGGTTCCTTGTAATTGCCTGTAGGCTAAGGAACCTGCTCGTAGGCTAAATGTCCATATATATGTAAACCTACCCATAAGATAATTTGTCCAAAAGAAAGTTTTACATCCAATATTATAACTCCACTATCGTCACACAATATCAATAGAACCAAAAACATGTACATATATATATACATATATATATATATATATATATTTATATACATATGTAATAGGTGATATGAACCTAGGACAACCTGCTCCTAAACCCGTATTATATTAGCCCGGATCTAATTATGTTCAAGTTCTAATGGTCACCTTAACCCCTAACCAACCTGTAATTAGAAACCTTGGTATAAAATAAAGACACCACAGTAGGTGATGGAAGGCCTATTGATAAGTCAAACTAAAACACTCATTTCACTAATGGTGTTTTAGGTGTTCAAAAGAACAAAGAGAATTCAATCTTACTTATAATTTTCTGTATAAAATTCAAGCTTAATTCTTATGGAAAAATAAGCCTTTAAATAGGATACAAAGTCATGAAATAAAACCCTAAAAACAAAGGAAAAACTGGCCATACAAAGTAGTTTCCTATGGTGGTCGAAATTCTCACTCCTTTCCTAATCTAATTTGGATTAATTAATTCTTCTATTTTGAATTAGGAATTAATTAATTTACAATGAAAATAATAAAATAATAACTTTCCTAAACTTATTTTTCCAGAAAATAAATAAATAAAAACAAAAAAGGAATGGTAATTTCCTAAAACAAAAAGTAGAATCAAATTAGGAAACTAAAATACTAGCTTTTTAACTAAGTTGACTTTGACCATTCTTTAACCAATTTGAGCTCCAAATCAGCTTCTATTTGCTTTTTAGGATGCCAAATAAGCTTTCATGAAGTCCCACACGTTTCCCTTGCTTGGAAGAAAAAGAAAAAGCCAACTCAGCACAATACAGTAAAGACAGCACAAAATACAGCAAAAACCGGCCAAATTTACTAATTGTCTGTACAACCCCTTTTTGGACGACTTTGAAGCTGATTTGAATTGATTCCATGTCCTCTTAGACATATTTATTGAATCCATGAAACATTGAAACCATTTCATTCTTCCCGGACTCCAAAAATGTACCAAAGCCGCTATACGGGCCCGTACTGGCTTCCACCATTTGTATGCTCAGAACCTGTCTTGGATCTTCGAGTATGGACAAGCCCTTTTGAATATGAATTACTCCTTGGATAAAGGCATCAATATTTTCCTTAAACTTCTTAGCTTGAGCACTAGTGATCGGCCTGGTCTTCATCTGTATTGGGTCGGCACCCTAGCTGGTTGTCGGTTGAGCGGGTTCGGGCAGATTCGCATCAATAGGTGTATAATTGGATCTAGGGAAACGAAAGTAAGACAATTAAATAATGAAATAAAAATCTTCTCAGTGAGTAAAAATAACATTAATATCAATATAATAAAATAATTAACCTCTGATATGTAAAATTGTTTCTAAACATTAATTAAAACATAAATAAAACCATAAAACAACACAATTAATCCATATAAAACCCATGTAAAATTTTATCAAATAAAATTAAAAAAAAAATTAGATATACTATATGATACACCAATGCTATAAGATGTTGTTTGACATCCCAAACACCACTTGACAGAAGGGAGAGGGAGAATAGAAACCTAAATGTGGCCTTTTTAGTGTTCCAAAGGCATCGGTCCTCAATAACCTACCATCTTGGGGGTAAAGGGTTGACTAATGTCATCATTTCAAAATACTTGCCTACCCTTGTTCGCTTTAGCTCTCATAGGAATCGCTAAATACAACCTACTGTCTTTCGGCAATAGGAAGGGTGACTCATATTATCACTTCAAAATACCAACCATTTCCCACATCATAGGTCACAAAGGGTAACTACGTATAACGTGTGTGCTGAAATCAATAACAAATATATGTAATAAATTAACATTTAAAAAAAAATACAATTAAACATAAACAAATAATATTGCAAAATCAAAATTACCATGTTATCTTGCAAAATCACAAATAATCTTTCAAATATACAAATATTTGTACATTATCTAACAATATATATATATACACAATGTTAAAGTAAAATTTGATAATAAATATAGGTGGTACATCCAAATCTAGTCAACCGTGAATAAATAAATAAATAAGTAAATAAAAAAACAATTTAACTAAATAAATAGATAAATAAATAATTCTCAAATTAATATACCTAAATATACAGACATATCCAATTATATGCATGACATTTAGTGCCTCAAAAACTTCTATAAGTAAATAATATATAATTAATAGTCTTAAAAGTATTTTAGAAGAATAAACCATTTACATGTAAATATCATATAAATAAATATTTATATATATGTATATATCTTTATATAATTAATTAAAATCACAAAAAGATTTCAAAATAAAAACTATATAAATAATACTCTTTTATTCAATACCAATCCAAAGCCAACATACCAAGTCTAACAAAATTATTCTTATAAACAATTTAGAACCAAAAAATGACATAGTATGTTGACAAACTAACTTTAAAATACAAAAATTTCTCCAAATCATCAATTATAACAACTTAGAGCCAAAATTCAACTTAACATCATAACATGGTACCATTCACGAAACTACTATCTCAAATAATATACTAAGACCACCTAATTAAGTAAATATGAATATCTATATTTATACACACATGTTGAAATGTGGTGATCTTGCCACAATGTGCAAGGTAGTTCGGTTACACTTGCACTCTTTGTTTTGCAACATCAAAGACCAAACATTATTTATGTTTATGCATTTTATTTTATCTTTTAATGTTTAAGAACAATATCCTTTTTGTAATGCCCTAAGCTCATTATCTAGCTTAAGGCCTTTTTTGTCTAGTTGCTGGAATTGTATTTCCAGCAACATAAGTCCACTTCCTTGGATGCCGTTTGAAGTAGGTTTGGGATTTGGACCTGAATTTTGTATATGATAAACTAGATATGCATAGGAAGCAGTAGAAAAAAGAATGGCCCAATTTGGAGCTGGGAAGGCTGAGTTACGTCCAAAACAATCTGACCCTTGTGCAGTTTTGTTGCCCAGAAAACTGGGCAAAACTGCCTCGGGTTTGATTACTTTTGAATGGGTAAATGGACTTTGTTTTATCTGGTTTTTGGCTAGAACATAGTTTAATATTCAAAAAGGCTTCCCTCCAAGTTTCAAGTCAAATGGAGCTGGTTTTCAAATTCAAATGCCTTAGACAAGCTGAACTGCCCATTAAAGAAGGTTTCTTGCATGCCCAGCACATTGATTAGAGTTAGTTGAGGTAGTTTGGCTTGGTTGGTTACTTTTAATGCTTTTGTATTTATTGCTCAATATGGCAGCATGCCTTATTGTCTTTTTGATGTATTTAAAAGTATGAAAATTGTAATGAAAAACGTTGAGAAAGAAAATATTCAAAAAACAAATTTTGAAAAACAACATTTTTGGCTCTCTCTATCTCAACTACTACATTTTGGTTTCTTCTTCTTCCCAAAAGCTAACAACCTTCTCAAGAACCCTAAACCTCCATTAAAACCAGAAACAAAACCTTAACAAACCCAAAGAAAAAAAAAACAAAACCAAGAACCAAGAACCAACAACAATCATTCTTGACTAACACCTTGAATGATTGTGCTCTAGGGTACAACAACATAAACCTATACCAAATTCCATCAACACACACACACACGCAAAAATTTTCACATGAAGACACATAAATTCCAAAATCCACATAATGAGATTTAAATAATATAATTAACATACTGGCAAGCCCGAAACACAATTTGCAAATTATTCTACTCACTGGGTTGGAGGTATTCACTCCTACTTCACAGTAGGCCACCTCTTGGCTTGATAATGTGTGCTTAAAGTATTATGAAAATATTATTTAGGCTTCCATTAAAAAAATAAAAAAACAATTAAAATCCTAAGGTCCCAATTTCATTCCATGACTCAAGAATTACCAACATCAGATACAAATTAGACAAAATACAGAGTTAGCCCATGTGAAAACATTTGTCAATCAACTTTATGCCACTACACCTTTAGTACCTTTCTTCTTCTTTATGTAGTGAACAATCTCGTTCGCAAGGATTGAGTTTTTACCCATAAATATCAAGGAAAAAAGCCGCTTGATTAGGAGAAATCAACTTATCCAACAACTGCTTACTCTTTTGCACCAAAATCTTGGAGATCACTTTGTAAATGGTGTTTGAAATACTAATAGGCTTGATATGACTTAACGTAGATATCTAACTTGATTTGGGAATGAGAATCACAAATGTTCTATTTATATCTTTTGGAAGAAAACCAAAGCTAGACATACTTTGGATTGACTTGGTCATATTATTCCTAATAATATTCCAATAACATTTAACAAAGATAGCCAGTAGCTCATTTGGGCTTAAAGCTTTAACAAGATGAAAATTTTTCACAATTTTTCATACTTTAACCTGAGATAAAATTTAACAAGTCGACTCACTTTCAACAAAACAAATGTATGGTTAAGTAATTTGATCCAAATAGAGATAAGTGACCATTTGGTGAGAATCCGCCCATGCCCGAGGTCGAGGTCGAGGAGGTCGTGGACGCCATAGTGAGGATTTTAAAGGAGGTAATTATGGATATAATTTAGAGGAGGATTTTGAAGACATCTATGCACTCCTAGGAAGGACAATCCGTGGGAGACCAACAAGGAATGAAGATGATGATCTTGGAAATATTAAGGTCAACATACCACCTTTCAAGGGAAAAAGCAATCCGGAAGCCTACTTAGAGTGGGAGGATCGAATGAAGATGATTTTCGATTGTCACAACTATTCGAAGGTTGAGAAAGTTAGATTGCCAGCTTTGGAATTTGGTCACTAATCACTCCAATGATGGGCAAATGAGCAAAGTACCCAAAGAAGAGTTGGAGATGAACCCATCACTACTTGGTGACAAATGAAAGGAGCCATGAGAAAGAGGTTTGTACCAAGTCATTACCATAGGTTGCTACATCAAAGGTTACAACCTTTATCTTAAGGAGATAGGTCCGTGGAGGATTATTATAAGGAGATAGAGATGATCATGATGAGATTGAGCATGAATGAGGATAGAGAAGCAACCATGGCACGATTTCTAGGTGGGTTGAATCGTGAGATAGCTAATCAATTGGAATTACAACAATATGTGGAATTGGAAGGGATGTTGCATGTGGCTATCAAACTTGAGAATCAATTCAAAATGAGGGGTACAAGCCCATGGTTTGGAGTAGTTACCAACAGTAGGAGGTCAAATCCAAGTGTTTGGAGAAGCAATCCCACATATGATTACAAGCCAAAATCGAAACTAGATGAGGAAAGCACCAATCGGCCAAAAAGGGAGGCTAAAATTGAATTTGTCCAAGCACCAAGGAATGAAGGTAAATCTAATCCTAAACTTTCTAGAACTCGTGATATTGTGTGTTTTAAATGCTAGGGATGAGGACACATTGCTAGCCAATGCCTGAATAGGAGAATCATGGTGCTGAAAGGTAATGGTGAGTTAGAATATGAAAGTGAAGAAAGTGGTGGTGAAACCGAGGAAGAAGAGGAAGAACTTGAAGATGAAGCCGAGACCTTAAATGCTTCAAATGCTGAATTGAGTTTGGTGAGAATGAGAGTCTTGACTGTGTACAAAGATGAGAATCAAATTCAAAGAGAGAACATCTTCCACACCTAATGTGAAATTTAAGGTAACATTTGTAGTATGATAGTTGATAGTTGTGCAAATGTAATTAGTAATTTGGTAGTTGATAAATTAGGGTTGACAACCATTAAACATCTAGAACCATATAGATTACAATGAATTAATGATAGTGGAGAGATGATAGTAAAAAAAAAAAAAAGCCAAAGTAAAATTCAGCATTGATAAATATGTAGATGTTGTATTGTGTGATGTTGTTCCTACGCATGCGGGTTCTATTTTATTGGGTAAGCCATAACAATTTGATAAGGATGCCATACGTTATGGAAGAGAGAATTCCATTGTTTTTAAATTTAAAAGGGAAAAGTGTTAAGCTAGAGCCATTAACTCTAAAGCAGGTATTTAGAGATCAACTTCAAATGCAACAAAGGAGGGAGGCCGACAAGCTCAAAGAAAGGACTAGTATGGCACCCATGGTAGCAACACCAATTCCAAGGGGCAATGCCATGCAAAACCAACCAGGTAAGTATTCTAAAACCCAAATTGAGTGGAAAAACAAAGCTAAAGTTGAGAGTGAGAAAAGGGGAGGAAAAGCTAAGAGTGAGGTGAAAGTAGTGGGATCCGTGAGTGAGAAAGAAAAGGAAAGAAAAGAGAGGAAAAAATAAAAATTTTTATCTGAGTTTTGGGATGTTAATAAAGCTATTTTGAGTAAGAAACCATTGCTGGTCATGATTTATAAAGATGCTTATTTAAAGATACTTTTGTTGCTTTCATGTTTTAGTCTTAAATATTTGCATTCATATATTCAAACAAAGAAAAGAAAGAAAAGGCCGAACATATATTTAAAAAAAAAAAAAAAAACTGCACAATTTGTATTTTGTTTGGGAGGTCACGGGTTTGGTGATTGTTTGGTGCTGAAATTGCGATTTTGGATTCTTGCTACTGCAGTTGTCTTATGTCCTATGAGTAAAGAAAAAAGAAGAAAAGAAAAAAAAAAAAAGTCGAATAAATTTTTTTTTTTCGATTTGTTGAATTTGGTGTTAAAATTTGTTGCTGGAAATTTCTTAGAGCTGCTGTTTTGTTGATTATTTATTCAATATTTGGAGTTGCTCAAGAATTAGTTTTCTTGCTGGATATTTGAATTTTGGGTGGTTAAATTATCTGGATTAAAATTCGTTAAAGGAATTGATACAAAACTAGAATTACAAGAACAACAACCAACACTACTCTTTAATTTTGTTCAAATTGATTCTTGTTTGAGTTTGAATTTCTTTCTCTAAAATTTCAATCTTGGATTATTAATTTCTTACCATCTAGTCCAGATCTTATTAATTCCAAAATTTTCTTGTTGATTTGCCTTATTTTGCCTAGAAAAGCCGAAAACTAGATTTTGTTAATTCATTCGGTATTGCTTTTTTTTTGCTATTGTTTTGTTGTTAAGTTTAATTAAAACATTCTTTTGATCTAATTGTTGTTTTCTTGGGTTTTAATTAGAACTTTGAGATAATTATTTGAGTGGAAAAAGACAAGAGTGAGTGACCTTAAAAGAGGGTAAAAGCCGAAACTAGTGGGAAAACACAAGTGTCAAGACCTTGATTGAATGAAACACATGAGGGAGTAATTTTTGGTGAGAATTTATTTTATTTTGCAATATTTATACTAACATGGCGGATTCAAGGATGAGGAGAGGAGATCGACCACTAAGAATTAATGAAGAAGAATCCGTCGGATTCCACGGTGATTCCCGAGCTATGGGAAGTGGCGAGCAAATGGACATAAGGGCTATCTTGGAACAATTGCAGCGGATGAATGCTCAATTTGACCACATAAATCAAAGGATGGATAGAATGTAAACATCTCATGGTGGACCAAATTTAAGACAAGAGTTCGATGGAGGTCGAGGTCGAGGTCGAGGAGGCCATGGATGACCTAGCGAGGAGTTTGAAGAGGAAAATTTTGGAGATGATTTCTAGGAAGGAATGGATGAAACACTTGCTTTCCAAGAGAGGCTAGGCCATGGGAGGCACAGGAGAGAAGAGATAGATGATGATCTTGGCAACATCAAGGTAAACATACCACCTTTCATGAAGAAAAGTGACCCGGAGGCTTACTTAGAATGGGAGGAGCGAATGGAGATGATTTTTTATTGTCACAACTATTCGAAGGTTGAGAAAGTTAGATTGCCAGCTTTGGAATTTGGTCACTAATCACTCCAATGATGGCCAAATGAGCAAAGTACCCAAAGAAGAGTTGGAGATGAACCCATCACTACTTGGTGACAAATGAAAGGAGCCATGAGAAAGAGGTTTGTACCAAGTCATTACCATAGGTTGCTACATCAAAGGTTACAACCTTTATCTTAAGGAGATAGGTCCGTGGAGGATTATTATAAGGAGATAGAGATGATCATGATGAGATTGAGCATGAATGAGGATAGAGAAGCAACCATGGCACGATTTCTAGGTGGGTTGAATCGTGAGATAGCTAATCAATTGGAATTACAACAATATGTGGAATTGGAAGGGATGTTGCATGTGGCTATCAAACTTGAGAATCAATTCAAAATGAGGGGTACAAGCCCATGGTTTGGAGTAGTTACCAACAGTAGGAGGTCAAATCCAAGTGTTTGGAGAAGCAATCCCACATATGATTACAAGCCAAAATCGAAACTAGATGAGGAAAGCACCAATCGGCCAAAAAGGGAGGCTAAAATTGAATTTGTCCAAGCACCAAGGAATGAAGGTAAATCTAATCCTAAACTTTCTAGAACTCGTGATATTGTGTGTTTTAAATGCTAGGGATGAGGACACATTGCTAGCCAATGCCTGAATAGGAGAATCATGGTGCTGAAAGGTAATGGTGAGTTAGAATATGAAAGTGAAGAAAGTGGTGGTGAAACCGAGGAAGAAGAGGAAGAACTTGAAGATGAAGCCGAGACCTTAAATGCTTCAAATGCTGAATTGAGTTTGGTGAGAATGAGAGTCTTGACTGTGTACAAAGATGAGAATCAAATTCAAAGAGAGAACATCTTCCACACCTAATGTGAAATTTAAGGTAACATTTGTAGTATGATAGTTGATAGTTGTGCAAATGTAATTAGTAATTTGGTAGTTGATAAATTAGGGTTGACAACCATTAAACATCTAGAACCATATAGATTACAATGAATTAATGATAGTGGAGAGATGATAGTAAAAAAAAAAAAAAGCCAAAGTAAAATTCAGCATTGATAAATATGTAGATGTTGTATTGTGTGATGTTGTTCCTACGCATGCGGGTTCTATTTTATTGGGTAAGCCATAACAATTTGATAAGGATGCCATACGTTATGGAAGAGAGAATTCCATTGTTTTTAAATTTAAAAGGGAAAAGTGTTAAGCTAGAGCCATTAACTCTAAAGCAGGTATTTAGAGATCAACTTCAAATGCAACAAAGGAGGGAGGCCGAAAAGCTCAAAGAAAGGACTAGTATGGCACCCATGGTAGCAACACCAATTCCAAGGGGCAATGCCATGCAAAACCAACCAGGTAAGTATTCTAAAACCCAAATTGAGTGGAAAAACAAAGCTAAAGTTGAGAGTGAGAAAAGGGGAGGAAAAGCTAAGAGTGAGGTGAAAGTAGTGGGATCCGTGAGTGAGAAAGAAAAGGAAAGAAAAGAGAGGAAAAAATAAAAATTTTTATCTGAGTTTTGGGATGTTAATAAAGCTATTTTGAGTAAGAAACCATTGCTGGTCATGATTTATAAAGATGCTTATTTAAAGATACTTTTGTTGCTTTGATGTTTTAGTCTTAAATATTTGCATTCATATATTCAAACAAAGAAAAGAAAGAAAAGGCCGAACATATATTTAAAAAAAAAAAAAAAAAACTGCACAATTTGTATTTTGTTTGGGAGGTCACGGGTTTGGTGATTGTTTGGTGCTGAAATTGCGATTTTGGATTCTTGCTACTGCAGTTGTCTTATGTCCTATGAGTAAAGAAAAAAGAAGAAAAGAAAAAAAAAAAAAGTCGAATAAATTTTTTTTTTTCGATTTGTTGAATTTGGTGTTAAAATTTGTTGCTGGAAATTTCTTAGAGCTGCTGTTTTGTTGATTATTTATTCAATATTTGGAGTTGCTCAAGAATTAGTTTTCTTGCTGGATATTTGAATTTTGGGTGGTTAAATTATCTGGATTAAAATTCGTTAAAGGAATTGATACAAAACTAGAATTACAAGAACAACAACCAACACTACTCTTTAATTTTGTTCAAATTGATTCTTGTTTGAGTTTGAATTTCTTTCTCTAAAATTTCAATCTTGGATTATTAATTTCTTACCATCTAGTCCAGATCTTATTAATTCCAAAATTTTCTTGTTGATTTGCCTTATTTTGCCTAGAAAAGCCGAAAACTAGATTTTGTTAATTCATTCGGTATTGCTTTTTTTTTGCTATTGTTTTGTTGTTAAGTTTAATTAAAACATTCTTTTGATCTAATTGTTGTTTTCTTGGGTTTTAATTAGAACTTTGAGATAATTATTTGAGTGGAAAAAGACAAGAGTGAGTGACCTTAAAAGAGGGTAAAAGCCGAAACTAGTGGGAAAACACAAGTGTCAAGACCTTGATTGAATGAAACACATGAGGGAGTAATTTTTGGTGAGAATTTATTTTATTTTGCAATATTTATACTAACATGGCAGATTCAAGGATGAGGAGAGGAGATCGACCACTAAGAATTAATGAAGAAGAATCCGTCGGATTCCACGGTGATTCCCGAGCTATGGGAAGTGGTGAGCAAATGGACATAAGGGCTATCTTGGAACAATTGCAGCGGATGAATGCTCAATTTGACCACATAAATCAAAGGATGGATAGAATGTAAACATCTCATGGTGGACCAAATTTAAGACAAGAGTTCGATGGAGGTCGAGGTCGAGGTCGAGGAGGCCATGGATGACCTAGAGAGGAGTTTGAAGAGGAAAATTTTGGAGATGATTTCTAGGAAGGAATGGATGAAACACTTGCTTTCCAAGAGAGGCTAGGCCATGGGAGGCACAGGAGAGAAGAGATAGATGATGATCTTGGCAACATCAAGGTAAACATACCACCTTTCATGAAGAAAAGTGACCCGGAGGCTTACTTAGAATGGGAGGAGCGAATGGAGATGATTTTTTATTGTCACAACTATTCGGAGGCCAAGAAAGTTAAATTGGAAGCAATGGAGTTTGGACATTATACACTCCAATGGTGAACTAATGAACAAAATACCCAAAGGATAGTAGGTGATGAATTGATCATTACCTGGTGACAAATGAAAAGAGCCATGAGGACGCGATTTGTACGATTACACTATCATAGGTTGCTGCATCAAAGGCTCTAATCTTTATCTCAAGGAACTAGGTCCGTGGAGGATTATTATAAGGAGATGGAGATGCTTATGAAGATAGAAAAGCAACCATGGCAAGGTTTCTTGGTAGTTTGAATCGTGAAATAGCCAATAAACTAGAATTGTAACAATATGGGAATTGGAGGAGATGTTGCATGTGGCTATTAAATTAGAGTATCAATTCAAAAGGACGGGTGTAGGCTCATGGTTTGAGGGTGTTTCCAACAGCGGAAGATCAAATCTAAGTGCTTGGAGAAGCAATCCCATCTATGATTCAAAGCCAAAACCGAAACTAGGTGAAGAAAGCTCCAATAAGTGAAAAAGGGAGTCCAAAGCCAAATCTATCCGAGCATCAAAGAATGAGGTAAAATCTAATCTTAAATCTTCAAGATCTAGAGAAACTATTTGTTTTAAGTGTCAGGGACAATGACACATCGCTAGCCAATGCTCGGATAGTGAATGAGTATTTTAGTTTGACTTATCAACAGGATATCCATCACCTAGTGTGGCGTCTTCATTATACCAAGATTTCTAATCACAGGTTGGTCAAGGGTTGAGATGGGTTTAGGCGCAGGTCGTCTTAGGTTCGTATTAAAAGTATAAAAAATAAGGCAAAGTAAAATTCAGTATTGATAAATATATGGATGTTTTATTGTGTGATGTTATTCCTATGCATACAGGTCAAACTTTATTGGGTAGACCATAACAATTTGATAGGGATACCATACATTATGGAATGTTGAAATGTGGTGATCTTGCCACAATGTGCAAGGTAGTTCGGTTACACTTGCACTCTTTATTTTGCAACATCAAAGACTAAACATTATTTATGTTTATGCATTTTATTTTATCTTGTAATGTTTAAGAACAATATCCTTTTTGTGATGCCCTAAGCTCATTAACTTAGCTTAGGGCCTTTTTTGTCTAGTTGCTGGAATTGTATTTCCAGCAACATAAGTCCACTTCCTTGGACGTTGTTTGAAGAAGGTTTGGGATTTAGATCCTAATTTTGGATATAATAAACTAGAAACACAGAGGAAGCAGCAACAAAAAGAATGGCCCAATTTGGAGCTGGGAAGGCTAAGTTAAGCCCTAAACAATCTGATCCTTGTGCAGTTTTGTTGCCCAGAAATCTGGACAAAACTGCCTCGGGTTTGATTATTTTTGAATGGGTAAATGGACTTTGTTTTATCTGATTTTTGGCTAGAACACATTTTAATATTCAAAAAGGTGTCCCTCCAATTTTCAAGTCAAATGGAGCTGGGTTTCAAATTCAAATACCTCAGACAAGCTGAAGTGCCCATTAAAGAAGGTTTCTTGCATGCCCAGCACATTGATTAGAGTGAGTTGAGGTAGTTTGGCTTGGTTGGTTACTTTTAATGCTTTTGTATTTATTGCTCAATATGGCAGCATGTCTTATTATCTTCTTGATGTATTTAAAAGTATAAAAATTGCAATGAAAATGTTGAGGAAGGAATATTCAAAAATTTTGAAAAACAACATTTTTGTCTCTCTCTCTCTCTCTCTCTCAACTACTACATTTGTTTTCTTCTTCCTCCCAAAAGCTAACAACCTTCTCAAGAACCCTAAACCTCCATTAAAACCAGAAACAAAACCTTAAAAAACCCAAAACAAACAAAATCAAGAAACCAAGAACCAACAACAATCATTCTTGACTAACACCTTGAATGATTGTGCTCTAGGGTACAATAACATAAACCTACACCAAATTCCATCATGGAATAGAGAATTCCATTGTTTTTAAATTTAAAGGGAAAATGGTTAAGCTGGAGCCATTAACTTCAAAGGAGGTATTTAGAGATTAACTTCAAATGCAACAAAGGAGGGAGGCTGAAAAGCCTAAAGAAAGGACTAGTATGGCACCTACAGTAGCAACATCAATTCAAGGGTGCAATGCCATGCAAGACCAATCAGGTAAGTATTCTAAAACTCAAATTGAATGGAAAAAGAAAGAAGCTAAAGTCGAGAGTGAGAAAAGGGGAGGATAAGCCGAGAGTGAGGTGAAAATAGTGGGATCCGTGAGTGAGAAAGAAAAAGAAAGAAAAGAGAGGAAAAATAAAAAATTTTATCTTAGTTTTGGGGATGTTAATAAAGCCATTTTGAGTAAGAAACCATTGCTGACCATGATTTATAAAGATGCTTTTTTTGTCTAGAACTTTATCTGCATTGTTAAGAGCTTTGCTTAGTGGAAATTTGAAAATTTGGGAGAGATTATTTGTTAATTTTAAAAAGTGTGATTTCCGTAAAGATAAATTGATATTTCTAGGATTTTTTAGGATAGTGTTTGACCCAGGAGATTGCATTTTGTTACATTTAAAGGAGAGATTTCCTGAATAAAGAAAGTCGAAGCTTAGCTTGTGTGGGGATAAACCTTTTCAAGTCTTGGAGCAGGTCAATGAAAACGCCTACAAACTTGACTTACCGGGTGAGTGTAATGTTAGTACTACATTTAATGTTGGTGACTTATCTCCTTTTTATGCAGGTGATGATTTTGATTTGAGGGAAAATCCTTTTCAAGAGGAGGGGAATAATGAGAATCCGCTCGTGGCCGCACAACCGACTACCCGTTAGGGTGCTAATCCAATACATATGAAGTCTAGACCGATCACTAGGGTTCAAGCCAAGAGATTGAAGAACAACCTAGATGCCTTTATATAGGAAGTCATCAATTCTCAAAAAGGCTTGTCCATACCCAAAGGTACAAAGCCTGTTTTAAGCATCCAATTGGTGAAGGCCGATACGGACCTGGGTAGCAGTTTTCATGCAAATATGGACTCCGGCCAGCATGGAATGGATCCAAAACTTCATGGATTCAATGAATGTCATTACTAGGTCATAGAATCAATCCAAGGAAGAATGAAAGGCAACCACAATGGGCATTTGGACATAGAGGGAATAGTTGGTTGGCTTTGTTGTATTTGTTACTAGCTTTACTGTATTTTGTTGATTTGACATTTTCTCTTTATTTCAATCGTGGAAAATGTGTGGGACTCATAAATAATCCTATTTGGAATCCTACATGGCATATGGGATCTGATTTGGAGCCTTCGCAAGTTGAAATTTCGTTAAAGATAGCTTAGTGGTCAAACTAGTCAACTAGTATCCTAATTTGATTTTGACTTTTTGTTTTAGGAAATTAGTCTTTTATTTGCTTTCTATTTATTTATTTGCTTGAAAAATCAACTTAGGAAAGTTATTATTTTATTATTTTCATTGTAAATTAATTACTTCCTAATTCAAAATAAAGGAATTAATTAATCAAAATTAGAATTAGGAAAGGAATGGAGTTTCGGCCGCATTAGGCAATTGACATAGTATGGCCGATTTTCTCTTACTTTTCTAAGGTTTATTGCTTTGTGACTTTAACCTATTTAATGGTTATTTTTCAATGAGAATGCACCTTCAATATTATTCAGAAAATTAATTGTGAGATAGAATTCTCTTTATTCCCTTTGAACACTTAAAACACCATTAGAGAGTGAGTGTTTTAGTTTTGACTTATCAATAAGGCTTCTATAACCTATTGTGACATCTTCATTATACCAAGGTTTCTAATCACAGGTTGGTTAGGGGTTAAGATTTTTCCATAAAAATTTGAACTTAATTGAGATCTGGGCTAGTATAATGAGGGTTTAGGGGCGAGTTGACCTAGGTTTGTATCACCATTGAACTAGCTTTATACACAACCAGTGGTTCCCCTACTCTCTAACCAACTTCCCTCAGAATTTTTGATGGCCTTTGTAAAGATCTTCCTTGTATTAGCAACCATCAATGCATGAAAGAATTTGGAATTCTTATCATCAAGGGCAAGCCACAATTCATAAGATTTTAATCGCTAAAGCATTTCCCAACTCTTAAACCATTCATCCAACACCAAACGATGATTTTTTTTCCAAAGATAAGACCTCCGTAGAAAGAAATTGCCCCTGTAAAAAGCTAATTCTATCTTTCAACTCTTTGATCTTGGTTTGACAAAACCTAAATACATATCTAATTCATGCCTTTACGATATTCTCAATTTTCCATCTAACTAGCACAACTCTTCCCAAGTTTCTTTACATTTTCCAAGCATTGTGAATAAATTTTACTCATGCAAGATACTTGTCATCCAAATTTCCATAACCCCTAACCATCGAATAAACATTTTGGATGACCGATATGAAGACTTAACTAGATTAGAATGTGATTAAAAGAAACAAGCTGAAATATGGAAAACTCCAATTTGCCCAAACAATACTCTCAAATTTAGACTCATCACCACCCTATCAATATATTTATATATATATTTTTTAATATTAGCTTTACCTTCTTTTCCATTTAACCACATGAATGGATTTCAAGTAAACCCAATATCCATTACATTAACATCATTTAGGAAATTTCTAATGAAAAAACTAGATTTATAAAAGCCTTCATTCTTCCAATTTCTCTTTAGCATTTGTAGTATCATTAAAGCCATCCGTTACCATCTATGCCTTCTTTCCAGTTACAACCACCTTAGTCAATTCATCCCACTATAAGGCCTCAATGCTCTTTTAGCAAGATAGTAGTGAAACTAACCCTACCATCGATCTCCTTACATTGACATTAATGGTCCACCTTGAATGGTATTCGGCATCCCAACCGATGTGTCCTTCCAAAACAAAGTAAGTCCTTATCAAACTGTAACCATCTAGCAATATGAACTAGCTTTACCTTTTAAACTTTCTTTTAATTAAGAAAAAACCGTTAAAGAGATTAGGCCTTGAACTGCCTAAGCTTTCTCAAAATCTCTACAATTTCATAAAATGATTTCATGATGATAGAGAGAGCATGATAAGGTCCACCTCTTTAGCCATAAAAGTCTTTACACCATGAAATTTGATTACCTTATCAGCATTCTTACTAGCCGAGTTGCTGTCTTGACCAATACTTCTGAATTAATCCTTAAGTTTTATATTTTTTTTAATTCATCGTTCCTTTATGAGTGTTAAAACAATTTGTTTTTGTGTCAGCTACTCTTTTCTCTAAGAAAAACACCTTGCCTTTATTAGCCAAATCCTTTATAGAACTCATAGGGCAAGCAATGCTATGGAAAGACTTCTACCCTATTCGGCCTTCTTCCTTAGTACAACATGAAACTTTAACCTCCTGCTGAGTTTCTTTGGCCTCACTTATCTAGATTTTCCATCTGCCTTGCTTTATGGGTAGTGAATTTGAATATCTAGGCATATTACAGTGTCATATTTCCTATCCAAGCTATCTAAATCTTTAACTTCAAATTTTGGCATTGTACTTTTCTCTGTAAGCTACTCTTGTGGCTACAATAATTTGAAAGTTTTACCCAAATGTTAAAACCATTTTTTCCACCAAATTTGACACTTAAATTTGATTTAAATGCAAAAAGTGATAAGTAAGATGTAGACCTATTTTTTAGCCTTAACAACCATAGCAACAAAGATTTCATTGGCCGAGACAATGGCACTGTCATTGGCAAAAAGGATAGAGAGTGAGCCGGTGACACAATCAGTGTCACAGATGGTGAGTCCTGCAATTGGGCATTCATTGAGCAATATCACCATGACATTCTCCATGGCATTGGAGTAGCCAAGTCTGATATCATTTTGGAATTTGTTGACTTCATTTTTATCATTGAAGATCTTTGTATACCTCTAGAACCCAAAATTATTGAAATGCTTCTTCATTACTTCCTTGCCACCGATGCCAACTTCTACTGTTTGTGGTTTTCGTCTTATCTTTTCGATGGAAGTTCTATGGGCAATGGGAGCTAGGAGAGTACGCAGCCTGGTTAAGGTTTTGAGCAATCCTTAATTCCTAAAAAAAAAAAGTGTAAAAAGACATTACATACCCTATAATGATGTTCATGCGTGCAGCAAGTGATTGATTCGTTAATGGGTTGGATAGCATTTGTAAAATGGACCAATGGTGCAAGGTTTAGCAAAGTTTAGGTTGCAAAATGCCAAAAAAAAAAAAAGTTTAGGGTGCAAAATGCCAACTTCATTATAATTTGGGGTACATTAATGCCAATATCCTTACATCATGATTCCCTTGGTTGTGATAGATCTCGTTGGTAATAGGTTGGTAATATCCACCATAATTTGTAATCTCATGTATGTCATATTAATAGATCAGTTTTAAATGCAAATTCCAATTGAACCTCTTTAAAGACCTTTAATTATAAGAGTATTCTCCTTTATCATAAATTATAGTGGGAGCCTATGGATCTAAACCCAAAAGTTAGATGTATTAAATTTAAGATCCATAACTACAATGTCTGGCTTCCACTATCTCAACAAAATATGTACACCAATCATCATCTATGGCCTTCTTTTCCATACTCTATTCCGATCTACTATAAAATTTAAAAGAGAACAGAAAGTTTTTTGGACTTTTAAGTAAACCAAATTCACCTTGTGATCATAAAGACCACATTTTTTAACAACTTTATCTGAAATAATCTTACCCATCAATGTTTGTTCCATTTTGAACCACTGTCTTCATCCACTAATAGTTCAAGGTGGGGGATAGAATAACCTTAACCTCACCCATAAGCATTTCATAATCCATAATGGTTAGAACTATAAACAAACCTGCCATAACAAGACATCAGATAGTTAGAATGCAAATAATTAATCTACCCTCACATTATGGTACTATACTCACTGACAGGACTTGCCTTAAAAGTCTTTCAATATCCTTAGGTAGCCCTGTCTAAGGAAGTCCTATGGAGCAGTTCTCCTTGAATACCTAGCAAAACCTCCGCTAAAAATATTAACAACCTAAAAAAAAAAATACTCTACGTATGAAACATACTGTAAAATATTCCATAATATCAACGCAATCTCAAAACTATTATCTACAATTAACATGCACCACTATAATCATAAATCACAACATGAACTAGTTGTACGAGTACCAAGTATTATTAAAGTCATGTCCAATATATTAAGAGCATACTAAGAGATTTTTAAAATTTCTAAGATAATTTAAGATCTACCAAATAATAAAAATAAGGATTGTAATCCTACAAATGTGGAAGAAAAACAATAAGATAATGCATATAGATAAATGCTAGCTAGCTACTTGGACCATGGGGACAAATTACGTATAATAATAATGAGATAAACTTATATCACTGAGTGGTTTAATATCATAACAAAATTATTAGCTTATTCTTGAAATACCATTCTTTCGAGATATCATATCACCATTGTTTTAAAAAGTTTCACTTTCAAAATCATTTCACGAAACCACTTGTGCCCCCAATAATTATTATAAAATAGGTATTTCATAATAAACAATATAAAAAATCATAAATAAAACTTAAACATAAATTTACTACTACATGGGTCAGTTCTGTCTCGTGGATAGAGTTTAAGTGTAGGATCAGGTGGCATATAAAAGGTAAGTTTTACATAAGGTTTTTATATTTTAGCCTCAGACATAATTGGGTCCGAGATTGATGCTAAGATTGGCTTATAACAAGAGCCTAACTTTGACTTAGAATGATCGAGCCTCTTTAGGCTTGAGAATAGCTCAATTCAGCCTATATTTTCGGCTTATTTTGATTAAATCGAATAAGCTAAATCCAATCTTTGTTAGTCTAAAATAAAGGAGATTTGCTGCTTGATGTAATTTAGGAAAGTATCCAAACCTCTTTTATGGAAACTATGTAGCTGAAAATGAGCATGTAAAAAGAAGAATTTTGGAAATAAGGTAACTTTCCTAAATTCAGAGCTCTATGGTCTAAGCTTATTAGAGTTTGGTAAACTAAATTTCTTATGGACCAAGAATCCTAATGCCTAAATAAATGATAAAGACAGGTAAGCTATCCTCTTTTTGAAATTTGCGATTAGCTATAGGCATCCAAAAGTCATAATCTAACTTGATGGTCGGAGTGTCTCTAGCCGATGCCACACCGATGCCTAGAGACTTTCATGTATTTTCTATTTTGTAGGAATCATAATTTGAGTCATCCTGCAAAGAAGGTGTGACTCGCCATATAAAGAAGGCACAAAATTGTGCTTCTATAGTTTAGCATGCATATAGGGATCCTTTTCACAATCTCATTCCTACAATTAGTACTTCAGATGAATAGGAATGTAAAGGAACGTTTAACTAGTAGAACGTATAACTTTCTTGATTTTGACTCCAGACAACACCAATGAGGAACCCCGACAGCAACACTAGAATAATAGCTTGCAACCTTACAGATCATACATGCAAATATGCAAGAAAAACTAAATTAGGAACTTATTAGACAACTCGTCCCGGAAACTGATCAAGATTATGTTCAATATCAAACTCCAGTTTATTGAATTCCTCTGAGACCAGGATTGAATCTTAATCTGTTACCTCCATCATCTGAAGATATGGATCGACAAAAGGACCCTTAAGTAGACTCTTCAGACGGATGATACATGACTTTTAAATTTGGTTCAAACACCTATTACAAAATGGATAGTTGAAACAATGCCATCATCTTGGTTCATGGCTCCAAACTTCCAATAGTTTGGTAGAATGTCTAATCCCAAGGAGCATGTTTAGTAGTATTACAATACAATGTTGAAGCTCAATAGTCCCAAGGAAAAACAAGATGTTATGATGTGCAAAATGCTCTCCGCCAGTCATACAGCTTGATCTTAACATGGTTTTATGGTAGGAAGAAGGTTCAATACATTCTTTTAAAGAATTAGTTAAAGAGTTTAAAGCCCAATTTGTATCAAGTATCAATGCTTTGAAAGAAGCTAACTCCCTTTTTTTCATATCAAGCAGAAAAATAGAGAAACTTTGAAAAGTTTTGCACAAAGGTTCAACAAAGAGAAGTTCAATATTCCAAGATGCAATGATGCAATAGTAGTAAAAGCTTTTAGAAAAGGACTTACTCAGGAAACACCATTATATGATTCACTCACAATGAAGACTCCAATTGCCATAATTGAGGTATTAAAAAGAACAAATCAATATATTAAATTAGAAGAGGATAAGCTCGAGGATAAGAAGGAAAGGCTTTAGGAAAACCGAAAGGATACAATGGTAGTTAATTTAGTTACTTAGTTACTCTGATGCCAAAGGAAAAGGGAAAGAGAATGAAAGAGCTTCAGAATGATCAGCCGTGGAATAATCAGCTCAGTATTATCAGCCTCAATCTCAATATCAGCTATATTGGTTGCTGATGGAACCTCCCCTTTAAAGTCAACTTTAGCCAATCGCTTATCTGAACAGCTCTTATAATGGTGATGGGGAGATCCTCAACCCTTTCAAATATTACTTTTTGAACATATTCCTAAATAACATTAAGCAATTAAAGATGAGAAATGTGTGAAATGGCTAAGGAAAGGAAATCAAATATTTGATTAAGATAGGATAAATCAGGCAAATCATTCCCAAGGAAAGGAAATCCTGAAATTATAGGAAGGATGAGAAGCTGGAGAAGAGTGAATTCTATTACCTAAGTAGAAGAAATGATAATGAGAACATTAGTTCCGGTCAAATGGTAATTCATACAATACATGGTAGGTTAGCTAACAGAAGAGAGATGATGGTGGCAAGAAAGCACCATGCTAAGCTGGCCAAAATAACTTTCATAAGAACAACAATGGAAAGGTCAAAAAGTATACTAAATATAACTTTCACTGATCAAGATACCAAGAAACTTGACATGCCTTATGATGATGCCTCTGTGGTCGAACTTTCTATCACCAATTGCTTTATGAAAAAAGTCCTAATAGATAATGGAAGCTCAGTAGATTTGATACTTCTCTTCACACTCAAACAAATGAGATTCAATGATGGTGAGATTAAGAAGATCAAGACCAACTTGGTTAGATCGAATGATGAGTCCAGCCAGGTTATTGGCAGAGTAGTAATACATGTGACAACCAACGGTGTTATAGTATTTTCTACCATGATGGTCATTAATAGCCAATCCACTTATAATGTCATTCTTGGAAGACCTTGGTTGCGTGAGATTAAAGCAGTACCTTCAACTTATCATCAGATGCTAAAATTCCCAAGTGGAGATAAAATAGATTTTCTAAGAGAGGCACAAAAGGCAGCCTGAAATTGTTATATTGAAACCATGAGAGGAAAACCTTATGGTGATAAATATGTAACACCCCGTCCCAAATCGCACCGGAATCCGTGCACGTTGACCGAGGTTGACCGTTGACCGAAGGGGGTCAAAAGTTGACTTTTTGACTCGGTAAGAATTTCGAGTTGACTAGGGTACCGTGGCGAAGTGCACGATGCCACGAGTTCGTAGTCTGGTAGCACGTCGAAAACGGAGCTACGGTTTGAAAGTTATGGACGAAACAAGTTGCGGTCCAAACTGTCCAAGGGGTGCCGGAGTTGACTTTTTGTTTATGGGGAATTGAGCTTTGACTCATGCATGGTTGTGAAGTGCTCGTCGATACGAGTTCACAGACTAGCGGCACGCTCAAAACGGACATCCGGTTAAAAAGTTATGGACGTTTGAAGTTTACCGGATACCGTATTATTTTAATGTTTTTGGGTCGTGAACAGTGGAATGCCACGTGTCAGCTTCTGAGTGGTCCACGTGGCATGAACAGTGTCACACAGGGTTTTAATTTTGAAAAACTCTCGGGGAAGAGAGAGAAAGAGAGAGAAGAGAGAGAAAGAGAGAGAGGAGAGAGAAAGAGAGAAAGAGGACCCGCCGGCCGCCGGCCATTTTCACGTTTTTCCGGCCTAGTTACTGTACACGCGCCGGCCAGCCAGATTGCCCACCTCATTTCCGGCAAAACCTCCAAATTTCACGGCGAACGGCCGCCGGACGCGCCCGGATCGGACGTCCGAAGTTTGGCGGCGATTTTTCCCCTCCACCGCCGGCCACCGCGAATCGGCACTATTCCGGCCGATAAACAGTACACGCGCCATACACCCAGCATCCTCTCCTCAAGTCCGGCCTACCCACCAAAAATCACGACCATCGGACCACCGACGCGCCGGGATCGGAGCGTTTTCCGGCGAGGGGTCGAAAATCTTCAAACGGTGATTTCTCCGCCGTCCGACCTCCGTTTTGCTCACCGTCGGTCCCGTTGGATTGCTCTCCTCACGATCTACAAATCTGCAAAATTTCACAGCAAACGGCCACCGTCGGAAATTACTGTTCCGGCGACGGTTGCCGGTGACGTGGCGGCCCGCCGGAAAGTACTGTTCCGGCGAGTACCCCGAAAATTCCGGCCAGCTCCAGTCCGCAGTGTTCGACCTCCTGAACCCAAATCCGACTTCCGTTTCCACCAATTCGCGACGGTTTGGGAGAATTGCAGAGCCGAAACCCGAAAAGCTTCCCGATAAAATTCCAACCCCGTCGGGTACGATCATCGGAAATTAAGACCGGATCTGTGATTAGCATCACTCGAGCTTCGATTCGGTATATAATTCGTAAATTTTAGTTATCGTTTGTGTTTTGACCCCCCGGGTACCGGGTATTATTTACCCGAATAAAATATTAATTTATTTGACTGTCTGTGAATTTTGTTCTAGGAGCACCGGTGAGTCGTAGAATTGATCCCGTAGTGGATCATGGGTTAATTGCGTGCTCCAGGTGAGTGACCCACCTTCAAATTAATTTTGGGGAATTTAATTGATGAATATATTATGTGTGAATTAAATATTTGGAATTTAATTTCTATGTGCCAAATATTTATTGGATTTATTGTAGAATTATTTATGAATTTATTGGATTTAAGAAAATGTGCATTTTATAAAAGTATGCCATGTGAAATTATTTTATGGATTTGAGGATTTTGAAATTGGTGTGGTTTTAATGGTAAATTGGGTACGATTTGATTTTCAAATATTTCAAGGAAAATATTTGGTTATGTTGGTGATTTCAATTTTTATGAAATATGCCCATAAAATATTATGGGATTTGATTATGATATTTCGAGAAATTATTTATGCTTGGAAAAAATGTGGATATTTGAATTGATGGATTTGGGAGTTGGTGGATTTGAAAATCATGGGATTTATGGTATTAATTATAAGGAAATTGTGGAGAATTTCCCGGTTCAAGCGGATGGATTATGCCCGCTATGCTTATGAAAAATGTGAAATTTGTTTTATGATTTAAATTTATGGATTTTATAATTTTTAGATGCACCGTGCACGTACTGGTGTTCTGATTATGTGATATGGTATATGTGATATGGTTAGTGTGCACACGGTTGTGATTAGCGCGCAGGTGGGTGTGAGTAGCGCGCGGTTGATATTATGAGGGTGTCCTGTGGATGCCATCGGAGAGGGCGGCCACCCCCCTTTGGCCGGGACACCAGGTTAGCAGCGGCGCTGTGGGACGCCACGCGACCGTATGCCGGTTTCTTTCTATAACCTCCTGTCTGGCGGTACCTTGGGACGCTGGGTACTGTTGGCGCCACTGGTATATAGTGGGTGCATCAAATGATTTTCAGAACTGTGTTTTAAAAATAAAATGTTTGGAAACTGAATTGGAATTAAAAATATAATTGTTACCGCTTCTGGTATTTAATTGATGTTTTGGTTTTCGGGGAATATGGATAAAGGGTTTTGTGAAATTGTTTTAAAAGGGGAACCTTTCCAACTGAGTGAATTGTAAGGGTTTTGAGAGAAAATATTATTTCCAAATAATTATTATTTATACTTATTACTGTGATAATATATGGTATAGTAGTAGGGTCGCTCACTGAGATGATTAGCATCTCACACTCTTAAATTCCGTTCCTCTAGGTACCAGGTTGTCGGTGTTCACTCGGAGCGGACTTGATCTTCCTCGCTGTTTTAGTTCGGCAGTACCCTGTTATTCTTTTATTGCAGTTGTAACATTTCTTTCACTCTTGTTGTATTTATTTTGTACTGGATTACTGTTTTTAATTTTTTTTAAGTACTGCAATTTGTGGAACCAATTTGTAGTTTGTGGGAGGAATAAGGGGATATTTTTGAAGTGTGTTTTCAGTGCAGGTAAATTTGTGGTAAGTAAATCCCTTAGGGGAGGTGCTGCCGGATTTTCCGTTGGAAGGTTCGGTGGTATTTCCCTGGGATCAGGGCTGTCTAGGGTTCCGGGGAAGGAATTCTGGACGGGTCCTGACAGTTGGTATCAGAGCTCTAGGTTCTAGTATTCCTAAGGGACTGTGCATTGTTGTGCATCCTATCCGTGTTTAATCTCTCGTTTTACCCGTGTGAAAGCGTTCTTTCTGTTTGTCTCGAAGTAAATTCGTTGCTCGAGTTTGAATAACTCTAATCTTCGAGGGTATCAATTAGGATCATCTAGCCTAACGGGAAATTCCTATGGCCTAGTCGATGGTCGAGGATGCCTTTTCTTTTTGAAGGTCAAGCTTATCATCGTGAATGGTATCCGTTTCGTTCATGGAGAAGAATGATGATTGCCTAAGGATGTGTGTCGATCGATTTCAAGGCGTCAAAATATTTTCCCGATCGATTATCAAAATTTAAATGCTTTTCAAAGTGGTATTTGAAATTAAAGGTGTTTTATTCAAGTATTTTTGGTTTGTGCTCGTACATGTATCTGTATGTTATATTGTTGATATTATACTGCACCATATGGAGGCGGCGAACCAATGTGGTCCATGTAGAGCTAGCCCCATGATCATGTTGCCTACGAGCCCGGGGAATTGGACGGCCAATATAGGCAACCACCCTGGTTTGTATTGGTAGCAGAGTGTCGGCGACAGTTGGAATCATGGATTACGTAACATGTAGAAGGTGTCGTACGTACCTCCATTACAAGCGTGCATATTTTATTTTATGCTATGAATTTTAAGATATGAATTTCAATGTGGAGTTTTAACAATTGCCTATGCAAGTTAGGTATAGTTGAAAAATATATTTTATTATTTGTTTTATGTTATGGTTTTTCCAAAAGCGACTTAAGGTTACGTATCGCCAGTCGAGAATCCAAAGCAGGGTATCGTTGAGTTCAAAAAGGAGATCCTAAAGGAAGCACGTGATTCAATGTATGCGATACACCCCAAGGGTATAAAGACGTATGGAATGCTCACTGGATGACATGGTGGTTTGGCACGATAAAGGAAGTTGCAAGATCTGAATAAAGGTACTTAGGTCACCGATAAGTAAAAGTAGGGAGATGTAAATATGGATTTCGTGCTTAAACTATCATTCACAAAGAGAAGGTACGACAGCGTTTAGAGAATCAAGCAAGATCCGGATAGCGACTAAAGTTCTACTTGGTGGTTGATGAGGTTAATGAGATGAGGATGATTCCTTAGGCATGGTTGGATGTTTAAGCATGGTTATTTTCATTCTAGAAGCTAAGATCTTGATATCTTATTTCCTTGGAGATTTAAGGTTCGTATTGGTGGTGCTTTATCGATTCAAGGTGGTTGATATTGTTGGTGATAATTTACAATGATAAGGAGTATGATTTTTGGGACGGAGTTAGAATTTAAGAAGTGTGGAATACTTTATTGGGTTAAGGATCTAGTGATTTGTTCATAGTATTGGTGGTGATGCTAGAATTAGGATTTAAATTTCTTATTGCTTGAGGTGTGGATTCATGGAATTTATTTGAAATAAGGGAAACTTAGGGTTTTCAAGAATGATATTTGGATGTTGAGAATTTTATTCATGACCTTGATGAATTTAGTTAAAAGAAAGATTGATGTTTGTCGAGGTTAAGACTATTGGTTAATCAATGAGGAGCAGGGGCTTTATAATTGTAAGTACTAGGAGGGTAATCGAAGATAAGTGAATTAATCTCAACCTTAACTTGGTGATACCAGTATTTGAGGAAATTAGACTTAAGTTCTAATCTAACCTTTTAAAGTGCTGATCGAGTCACGAGAGTTGGTTGTTGGTTTAAGGATGCATGCTTTAGAAGCACCTTATGGTTAGCGTTCGACTATGACCAAGACTTGTAGATCGTGTTCTCGTGGACCAATTTGACTATCCTTAATTAGTGGACATGAGAAGGAAAGTTGCACAAGAGGGAAGTTAAAGTCACTATTAGGCGAATGTAGTGGCAGATGCTTTGAGTAGGAAGGCTACTGGATCCCTTGCTCACATCCAAGTCATCCAACTACCTCTCATGGTGGAGTTGAAGAAGATGGGGGTGTTAATGCATATGCATCCTTCAGGAGTTCTCATGGCTAGCTTCCAGGTACGACCGGTGTTGGTGGATCGTATAGTAGAGACCCAAATGGAAGATCCTAAGTTGAGGACAATTAAGGGCAAGGTACAAGAAGGTCTTGATCCGGAATTTTCCATAAGGAGGGATGGAGCCCTCGTGTATAAAGGACGACTTTGTGTTCCGGATATTCCAGGACTCAAGAAGGAGATTTTAGAGGAGGCGCATAGCTCGATGTATGCGATGCATCCGGGAAGTACCAAGATGTACCGGACGCTTGTTAAGTATTATTGGTGGATTGGTATGAAGAGAGAAGTGGCAGACTTCGTATTAAAGTGTTTGATTTGTCAACAAGTGAAAGCAGAAAGATAGAAGCCTTCGGGACTACTCCAACCTTTACCGATTCCCGTGTGGAAGTGGGAAGAACTCAATATGGACTTCGTATTCAAGCTTCCTTCCACACCTAGAAGGTACAACGGCATTTGGGTAATCATTGATCGTCTCACCAAGTCGGCACACTTCCTACCGGTACGAGAACATTTTTCACCCGAGAAGTTAGCTTAGTTATTCGTGCAACGCATTGTAAGTCTTCATGGAGTACCGTTAGCCATCGTCTCCGATCGAGATCCGCGCTTTACTTCACGACTATGGCGGAAGTTGGCTGATGCACTAGGAGCAAGACTTAACTACAGCACCGCTTTTCACCCGCAATCTGATGGACAAGCAGAGTGCACAATTCAGACATTAGAAGACCTGCTAAGGTCTTGCATTATGCAGTTTCGTGGTAGCTGGGATGAACAACTGCCATTGATAGAGTTTTGTCCTCCTGCGTACCGTGAGGCGAGAAGGAGAGAGTTCGAGGAACTGCGACAGGGGAACATGACAGTGACCGAGTACGAGAGGAGATTCCGAGAACTATCAGGATTCTGCATGCACCTGATTCCCGACGATCACACGAAGAAGGTGAGGTTCATAGACGGATTGAAAGAGAGCATCGGTTACACCCTTTCTGGATCAGTACATCCCACCTATCAGTCCGCCAGGGATGCAGCGCTCGAGCTAGAGAGACAGGAGGAGATACACAGACCCTCAAGGCGCAGATCTTTCGAAGGTTCGTATAGCGGAGTACCTCGACAGGGGGCAGCTAAGAAGAGCCATAGCTCAGGCTCAGACAGTGATGGGTTAAGCCCACGAGGCAGATTCCAGAGGAGAGATAGTTATCGCATGCCCCAGCCAGCTCGCCATTCGATCAGTGTGGATGCAAGCTCGTATCAGCAGTCACGCATTGGTTCTCCGCGGATTTGTCCACTTTGTAGGGGGAATCATTCTGGGCAGTGTCAGATGGATGGTTTATGCTTTCGGTGTGGGCAGCCAGGCCACATAAGGAGGGATTGCCCTTATGGTAGCAGCAGTGTGCTAGAAGCAGGTCGACGGACACAGCGTACGGGGATATTTCCAGGACAGAGTTCCCAGGGGAGTCAGCCAGTAGGAGTTTCTTCGGGATCAGTACAGCCGTCTGCAGGATCGAGTCGAGGTAGAGGAAGGAGACCCCAGCAGACAAGTCAAGGCCGGGTGTTTGCTATGACGCAGCAGGGAGCCAGGACTACGCCCGACGATTTCACAGATCAAGTGATGGAAGCAGACCTGATCCTGTTGGATCTATCCGGACTTGAAGTAGTGTTGGGCATGGATTGGTTGGCAAGGAACTACTTAGTCGAGGAAGCGACATGGGAGCCCGAAGCGCAGGTGCGTGATCAGAACCCTTGTTTGTTCCAGTGACGTGCGGAAATTTCGAGGACGAAATTTTTGTAAGGGGGGAAGGCTGTAACACCCCGTCCCAAATCGCACCGGAATCCGTGCACGTTGACCGAGGTTGACCGTTGACCGAAGGGGGTCAAAAGTTGACTTTTTGACTCGGTAAGAATTTCGAGTTGACTAGGGTACCGTGGCGAAGTGCACGATGCCACGAGTTCGTAGTCTGGTAGCACGTCGAAAACGGAGCTACGGTTTGAAAGTTATGGACGAAACAAGTTGCGGTCCAAACTGTCCAAGGGGTGCCGGAGTTGACTTTTTGTTTATGGGGAATTGAGCTTTGACTCATGCATGGTTGTGAAGTGCTCGTCGATACGAGTTCACAGACTAGCGGCACGCTCAAAACGGACATCCGGTTAAAAAGTTATGGACGTTTGAAGTTTACCGGATACCGTATTATTTTAATGTTTTTGGGTCGTGAACAGTGGAATGCCACGTGTCAGCTTCTGAGTGGTCCACGTGGCATGAACAGTGTCACACAGGGTTTTAATTTTGAAAAACTCTCGGGGAAGAGAGAGAAAGAGAGAGAAGAGAGAGAAAGAGAGAGAGGAGAGAGAAAGAGAGAAAGAGGACCCGCCGGCCGCCGGCCATTTTCACGTTTTTCCGGCCTAGTTACTGTACACGCGCCGGCCAGCCAGATTGCCCACCTCATTTCCGGCAAAACCTCCAAATTTCACGGCGAACGGCCGCCGGACGCGCCCGGATCGGACGTCCGAAGTTTGGCGGCGATTTTTCCCCTCCACCGCCGGCCACCGCGAATCGGCACTATTCCGGCCGATAAACAGTACACGCGCCATACACCCAGCATCCTCTCCTCAAGTCCGGCCTACCCACCAAAAATCACGACCATCGGACCACCGACGCGCCGGGATCGGAGCGTTTTCCGGCGAGGGGTCGAAAATCTTCAAACGGTGATTTCTCCGCCGTCCGACCTCCGTTTTGCTCACCGTCGGTCCCGTTGGATTGCTCTCCTCACGATCTACAAATCTGCAAAATTTCACAGCAAACGGCCACCGTCGGAAATTACTGTTCCGGCGACGGTTGCCGGTGACGTGGCGGCCCGCCGGAAAGTACTGTTCCGGCGAGTACCCCGAAAATTCCGGCCAGCTCCAGTCCGCAGTGTTCGACCTCCTGAACCCAAATCCGACTTCCGTTTCCACCAATTCGCGACGGTTTGGGAGAATTGCAGAGCCGAAACCCGAAAAGCTTCCCGATAAAATTCCAACCCCGTCGGGTACGATCATCGGAAATTAAGACCGGATCTGTGATTAGCATCACTCGAGCTTCGATTCGGTATATAATTCGTAAATTTTAGTTATCGTTTGTGTTTTGACCCCCCGGGTACCGGGTATTATTTACCCGAATAAAATATTAATTTATTTGACTGTCTGTGAATTTTGTTCTAGGAGCACCGGTGAGTCGTAGAATTGATCCCGTAGTGGATCATGGGTTAATTGCGTGCTCCAGGTGAGTGACCCACCTTCAAATTAATTTTGGGGAATTTAATTGATGAATATATTATGTGTGAATTAAATATTTGGAATTTAATTTCTATGTGCCAAATATTTATTGGATTTATTGTAGAATTATTTATGAATTTATTGGATTTAAGAAAATGTGCATTTTATAAAAGTATGCCATGTGAAATTATTTTATGGATTTGAGGATTTTGAAATTGGTGTGGTTTTAATGGTAAATTGGGTACGATTTGATTTTCAAATATTTCAAGGAAAATATTTGGTTATGTTGGTGATTTCAATTTTTATGAAATATGCCCATAAAATATTATGGGATTTGATTATGATATTTCGAGAAATTATTTATGCTTGGAAAAAATGTGGATATTTGAATTGATGGATTTGGGAGTTGGTGGATTTGAAAATCATGGGATTTATGGTATTAATTATAAGGAAATTGTGGAGAATTTCCCGGTTCAAGCGGATGGATTATGCCCGCTATGCTTATGAAAAATGTGAAATTTGTTTTATGATTTAAATTTATGGATTTTATAATTTTTAGATGCACCGTGCACGTACTGGTGTTCTGATTATGTGATATGGTATATGTGATATGGTTAGTGTGCACACGGTTGTGATTAGCGCGCAGGTGGGTGTGAGTAGCGCGCGGTTGATATTATGAGGGTGTCCTGTGGATGCCATCGGAGAGGGCGGCCACCCCCCTTTGGCCGGGACACCAGGTTAGCAGCGGCGCTGTGGGACGCCACGCGACCGTATGCCGGTTTCTTTCTATAACCTCCTGTCTGGCGGTACCTTGGGACGCTGGGTACTGTTGGCGCCACTGGTATATAGTGGGTGCATCAAATGATTTTCAGAACTGTGTTTTAAAAATAAAATGTTTGGAAACTGAATTGGAATTAAAAATATAATTGTTACCGCTTCTGGTATTTAATTGATGTTTTGGTTTTCGGGGAATATGGATAAAGGGTTTTGTGAAATTGTTTTAAAAGGGGAACCTTTCCAACTGAGTGAATTGTAAGGGTTTTGAGAGAAAATATTATTTCCAAATAATTATTATTTATACTTATTACTGTGATAATATATGGTATAGTAGTAGGGTCGCTCACTGAGATGATTAGCATCTCACACTCTTAAATTCCGTTCCTCTAGGTACCAGGTTGTCGGTGTTCACTCGGAGCGGACTTGATCTTCCTCGCTGTTTTAGTTCGGCAGTACCCTGTTATTCTTTTATTGCAGTTGTAACATTTCTTTCACTCTTGTTGTATTTATTTTGTACTGGATTACTGTTTTTAATTTTTTTTAAGTACTGCAATTTGTGGAACCAATTTGTAGTTTGTGGGAGGAATAAGGGGATATTTTTGAAGTGTGTTTTCAGTGCAGGTAAATTTGTGGTAAGTAAATCCCTTAGGGGAGGTGCTGCCGGATTTTCCGTTGGAAGGTTCGGTGGTATTTCCCTGGGATCAGGGCTGTCTAGGGTTCCGGGGAAGGAATTCTGGACGGGTCCTGACTCATTCTTGGAAGACCTTGGTTGCGTGAGATTAAAGCAGTACCTTCAACTTATCATCAGATGCTAAAATTCCCAAGTGGAGATAAAATAGATTTTCTAAGAGAGGCACAAAAGGCAGCCTGAAATTGTTATATTGAAACCATGAGAGGAAAACCTTATGGTGATAAATAGCAATCAAAGAATCTCGTGATCCTTACTATAGAAGTCAAGGAAGATGGCATGGAGTAGAATGAAGAAGTTTTGCTAGATCTTGAGACACATGATCAAACAGTGAAGACTGGGACAAAGTTAAGCCTTAAGATGAGATTTGAGTTGCTAAATTTTTTTACAGAACATAGAAAATGCTTTGCTTGGGACGAAGAGACATGCTTGGCATAAATTTTGAGGGGATTACTCACAAAAAATGTAGCCTCTAATATAGACGAGTCAACAAAATAGATGAAAGTTTGCTCATTGAAGAAACCAAATTATTAGCGAGGAAGTCAATAAGCTAGAAAAGAGTGGTATGATCCATGAAGTCAAGTGCCTAGATTGGTTAGCAAATGTGGTCATGGTTAATAAGAAGAGCAGTAAGAACTGGGTTTACATCGATTTGATGAATCTAAACAAAGCATGCCCAATGGATAGTTTCCATTTGCCCCTAATTGACCAGTTACTAAATCCATAGTAGATCCTTAAATGAGTTTTTTAGTTGCCTTTTTAGGTTATAATAAGACACTTATGCACTTAGACGACCAAGGAAAGATGTCTTTCATGATCGAAAAGGGTATATACTACTAGTAGGTTATGCTTTTTTGGTTGAAAAAACATCTACCAAAGACTTATGAATAAAATGTTCAAGGAAAAAATTGGAAAAAAACATGGAAGTGTATATTGATGATATGCTTGTCAAGTTTCTAAAAGCCGAGGATCATGTAGAAGATCATTAAATCCCACAAAGTATACTTTTGGGGTATTGATAGGCAAGTTCCTCAACTACATGGTTACATAGAGAGGACTATAAGTAAATCCATATAAGATAATAGCTTTACCAAATATGCCCTTACCAAAATGTAAGAAATATATCCACAGACTTAATGGAAGAGTGGCTACTGTGAGTAGATTTGTGCCCCGATCCTTGGAAAATTGCTTAAAGTTCTTTGATGTTTTAAGTTGTAAAAAGGATTTTGAATGGTCCAATGATTTCAAGTCATCCTTCTAAAAACTTAAAAGGTATATGGGTTCACCACTATTACTAGTTAAACCCAAACCTTATGATATTTTCCAACTATACCCTGTAGTTTTGGACAAAGCTCTCAGCTTGATCTTGTTTAAAAATGAGGACAAAGTTCAACAACTCATGTTCTATATTAGCAAAGTTCTAATAGATGTTGAAACAAGAGGGGCAGTCTACCACGAGATTGAGATGAAGCCTAGAGCTAAACCCCCTTTTACTTCGAATGGGGTTGGGTTTAGTATATGGTCCCCCTGTACAATTTTTTTTTTTTTTTTTTTGGGAGGAGTCCGACAGGGTCCCCTCATTGAGTTTGCCCGACCTAAGTGTACTAAATGTTGAAATAAGATATTCTCTAATGGAATTGGTGTATGCTTTAGTTTTTACAACTCAAAAACTTAAATCATATTTTTAATGCGACATAATCGCAGTAATGATTACTTACCTACTTTGAACAATCCTCCACAAGCTAGACCTTGTAGGGAGTATGGTTCCATAGGCATCTAAGCTCAAAGAGTTTGATATCAAGTATGTTCTTTGAACTTCTATAAAGGCCAATGTTATGGTAGAAAGATGCTAACACCAAGGTAGAAGCATTTCGAGCCAAGTGGAAATTATTGGTGGATAGATCATAAAATTCAAAGGAAGTAGCATTGGAATACTTTTGAAAAGCCAGAATGGATATCATATTGAGCATTCATTAAGGTTCAGTTTTAAAACATTCGACAATGAGGCGGAATATGAAGCATTGATAATAGGATTTGGGCTAGCATAAAGGTTCGGAGCAACTACAATAACCATTTACAATGCTTCATAACTTATGGTTAGCCATGTCAATGGCAGCTATTCAAAAAGGGATAGAATATGGCATTATACCTTGGTTGAGTGAAGGAACTGATGTAGAATTTTGAGAAATCAAAGTTGAAACAGCTAACAAAGAGTGAAAGTAGTCATGCCAATGTTCTGGAGAGCATTGCCTCAGCAATATAAATGACCAAGAAAAGATCGATCTTAGTGGAGCTTATTTTTTAAAGAGCATCGTTATGATGGAAAGGGTTTGTTCCACAATTGAAGATGATTCAAGTTGGATGAATGAGATAGTTCAATGTATTTTGCATTATGACTTGCTCGCAAATAAATCTCTAGTCCGAAAAGTATTGCATATTTGGAGATTAGCTATACTGACGGTCATTCTTTGGTACATTGATGAAATTTCTTAGACCTAAAGCAGCTTTGAAAGTCATGGCTTAAATACACGAGGAAGAATCTAGAAATCACTTAGGCGAGAGAGCTATGGCCAAACGAGTGATGATGCAAGGATTCTACTGGCTAACATTGTTAAAGGACTATCAAAACTATGCTCGATAATGTGAAGTGTTAGAAATTCGCTCCACATCACCATGTGCTTTTGAACTAACTAACTTTGATGTCTAGCCTGTGGCTTTTGTTCATTAGAGTTTGGACATAGTTAGATCTCTACCTACAATTCCTACACAAAAAAAGTTCAAACTAGTGGCCACATACTACTTTTCAAAATGGGTAAAGGCCAAGGCTTATTCTAATCTCAAGGATTTCGATTTTATTCAGTGTGTATGGAAGAATATTATTTGTGAACTTTGCCTACCAAGTGTAATAGTATATGGTTCCTAATTTATTAGCTTAAAGTATAAGTATTTTTATGTAAAATTGAAAATTAAGCACTAGATACTCCACTTCGTGCAATCCACATGGAAATAGCTAGGTAAAGGCGACTAACAAAATAATCTTGTATACATTAAAAAAGTGGTTAGAGCAATCCAAAGGAAAGTCGGTTGAGGAATTACCTAAGGTGGTCTAGTCTTACAGAACAACAACTAGAGCTCTCAAAATGAAACTCCATTTGCATTAATTTATGGTACCAAGGGAGTAATATTGTTGAAGATAACCGAGTAGAGTTTGAGTACCAGTGGTATGTTGGATTAGATAAATGACCAAACGATGAAATAAGAACTTGCTATGTTTGAGGAAAAATGAGAATCAACTGCAATTCGTCTCAGTCAAAATCAGTAACTTGTGAGACAATATTATACTAGGGTTAAGACTACATAGTTTTAGGTTGGCGATCTCATTCCCAGGAAGGTCTTCCGAAACCCCTAAAACTGAATGTCGATAAACTCGGACCTACCTAGGAAGGCCTTCATAATGTCATTTTGATATTCCGACGTAGATCTTATGGGTTGTAAGACATGGATGGTAATGATATTCCATGCAGTTGGAATCTATAAAACCTTAGGATTTACTATTAAAGTTCTTTCTTTTGATGTACAAGCATATCATCCTAGGCATCTTAAAGTTCATTGTTTTTAAGTTCATCTTTAAGTTCTATGACAATTTATTAATTAAATTTTGACAATTTATTAATAAAAAAACATTTTAAATTTTACTTCACACTTTGTTTTTTAAATTCATAATATGTTTGCGCAAGCCTAATACAAAAACCTTCTGATGTGATTCCGCCTAAGCCCGCTCCATCGATAACCTGCTGGGGTGCTGACTCGACACGGATGAAGACTAGGCCAATCACAAGAGCTCAAATTAAGAGATTTAAGGACAACCTGGGAGTATTTATACAGGGGGTAATCAATCTTAACAAAGCTTGTCCATACTTGAAGATACATAGCCTATTCTAAGCATCCAAGTGGTGGAAGCTGATACTGACCCGGGTGACGGTTTTGGTACATTTTTGGAGTCCGGGAAGCATGAAATGGTTCCAATGCTTTATGGGTTCAATACATATGCCTAAGAGGTCATGGAATCAAGTTAAAGCAGCCTCAAATGCAATCAAAAAGGGCTTGTATGGACAGCCTCAACAATTTGGCCGAATTTGCTGTATTGCTTGCTGGCTTTACTGTATTTTACTGTATTAGCCTTTTCTTATTTTTCCAAGCATGGGCAACGTGTGGGACTTCATATTCAGCTTATTTGGCATCCTACAAAGCATCTAGAAGCTGATTTGGAGCTCAAAGAGGTCAAAGATTGGTCAAAGTCAAATTAGTCAAAAAAGCTAGTATTATAGTTTCCTAATTTTATTCTACTTTTTGTTTTAGGAATCTACCATTACTTTTTAGTTTTTATTTATTTATTTTCTGGACAAATAAATTTAGGAAAGTTATTATTTTATTATTTTCATTGTAAATTAATTAATTCCTAATTCAGAATAAAGGAATTAATTAATCAAATGTAGTTTAGGAAACTTAGTTTAGGACATATTAGAATTCGGTCAAGTTTCCTAATTCCTATAGGAGTCCGGTTTTGAATTATTTTTTAGGGTTTATTTTGTTTCTTTCAAGCCTATTTAAAGGCTTATTTTTCAATAAGAAAACAACTTTGATTTGATTAAAAAAATACTTGTGAGATTAATTATCTCTTTGTTCTTTGAGAACACCTAAAACACCATTAGAGAATTGGTTGTTTTAGCTTGACTTATCAATAGGTTTTCCATCTCCTATTGTGGCGTCTACATTATACCAAGGTTTCTAACCACAGGTTGGTTAGGGGTTGAGGTCCATTCCATTAGAACTTGAACTTAATTAAAGATCCGGGCTAATATAATACGGGTTTAGGAGCAGGTCGTCCTAGGTTCGTATCATTTGGTATCAGAGCTAAATTTTGTTCATGTTTGATCTATCTTTATTTGATTTATTTGTTTTTGTGTTATTCTGCAATTTTAGCATTAGGTTAAGGTTGTATCCATCCCATACACGTTCAGCGTCTCTTTAAAAAAAAAAAAAAAAAAAACTCATTCCTAGTTGAATTAGGTTTCCTTGTTTTACCATATCTTTGTTTCCTTGTTTGTTGGTTGATTTTTCATATTTGTTCTTGGTAATTTTTGTTTTTGTGGATTTTTTCATTTGCTGTTTTAGTCTTAAATATTTGCATTCAAATATTCAAAAAAAAAAAAAAAAAAAGGAAGTTTGCGGCAACATTTAAAAAAAAAAAAACTGCACATTTTGTTTATTTGGAGGTCACGGGTTTGGTGTTTGTTTTGGAGTTGGAATTGCAATTTTGGTAATTATTCTTGCTACTGCAGTTGTTTATGTTCTGTGAGTGAAAAAAAAAAAAAAGAAAGAAGGTAAAGCCGAATAAAAAAAAAAAAAAAAAGAGGAAAAAAAAATTATTTCGGTTTGTTGGAGTTTGATTTGTTTGCTGGAATCTTGTTGGAGCTGCTGGTTTTTTTTATTATTTATTCAATATTTGAGTTGCTGGAGAATTATTTTTGCTGCTGGATATTTGGATTTTGGGTGCGTAAATTATTTGGATTAAAATTAGATAAAGGAATTGATACAAAACTTGAATTACAAGAACAACAACCAACACTTTTCTATAATTTTGTTCTCTTTGATTCTTGTTCGTATTTGAATTTCTTTATCTGGAATTTTATTCTTGAACTCAAAAATCTACTACCATCTGGTTCAGTTTTCAAAAATTCCAACGTTTTTCCATTATTTTGTGTTTTCTTGTCTAGAAAGCCGAAAAATTAGGATTTGTTGGATTCTTTCGGTATTGCCTACTTTTTGCTTACTGTTTGTTGATAAGTTTAATTAAAACATACTAGTGATCTAATTGCTGTCTTTTGGGTGTTTTAATTAGAACTTTGAGATAATTCATTGAGTGGAAAAAGGCAAGAGTGTGTGAACTTAAAAGAGGGTAAAAGCCGAAACTAGTGTGCAAACACGAGTGTCGAGACCTTGTTTGAGTGAAACACGTGAGGGAGTGAATATTGTGAGGATTTATTTTATTTTTGCAGTATTTTACTAACATGGCAGATTCTAGAATAAGAAGAGGGGATCCACCCTTGAGGATCAATGAGGAAGAGTCCGTAGCATTCCATGGCGATGACCGAGCTACCGGGAGTGGAGACCAAGTGGATATGAGAGCTGTCTTGGAATCAATATAGCGGGTTAGTGCTCAAGTTGAGCATGTGAATCAAAGAGTGGGAAGACTAGAAGCCTCACAAGGAAGGCCGAATACAAGAAATAGGCAAAAATTCCATGGAGGACGAGGCCGAGGACGAGGAGGTCGTGAGAGACCAAGAGAGGAATTTGATGAGGAGTCATTCGGTGGAGACTTTGAGGAAGGTATGGACGAAAATTTTGCTGTCCAAGATAGAGCTGGCCATGGAAGATATAGGAGGGAAGAAACAGATGACAATCTTAGCAATATCAAGATCAACATCCCACCATTCATGGGAAAAAGTGACCCTGAAGCGTATTTGGAGTGGGAAGAAAAGATGGAGATGATATTTGACCGCCATAATTATTCGGAGGCTAAGAAGGTGAAATTGGCAGCAATGGAGTTTGGCCATTATGCACTCCAATGGTGGACCAATGAGCAAAACACCCGAAGAAGAGTTGGTGATGACTTGATTACTACATGGCAACAAATGAAAGGAGCCATGCGGAAGCGATTCGTACCATCACACTATCATAGGTTGCTGCATCAAAGACTTCAATCTTTATCTCAAGGACATGGATCCGTGGAGGATTATTACAAGGAGATGGAGATGCTTATGAAGAGATTGAACTTGAATGAAGATAGGGAAGCAACCATGGCAAGGTTTCTTGGTGGTTTGAATCGTGAAATAGCCAATCTACTAGAATTGCAACAATATGTGGAATTGGAGGAGATGTTGCATGTGGCTATTAAACTAGAGCATCAATTCAAGAGGAGGGGTGTAAGATCATGGTTTGGAGGTGTTTCCAATAGTGGAAGGTCCAATTCTAGTGGCTGGAGGAACAATCCCATCTATGAAAGCAAGCCGAAGTCGAAAGTCAAAGAAGAAAGTTCAAACTGGCCAAGGAAGGATACTAGAATCAAATCTGTCCAAGCACCAAAGAATGAGGTAAAATTAGATCCTAAACCTTCTAGAACTCATGATATTGTGTGTTTTAAGTGCCAAGGAGGAGGACACATTGCTAGCCAATGCCCGAATAGAAGAATCATGATGTTAAAGGGCAATGATGAGCTAGAATCGGAAAGTGAAGAAAGTGAGGATGAAGCCAAGCAAGAGGAGGAGGACTTGGAGGATGAACCCGAAACCTTGCAAGCATCCAATGCTGAATTAAACTTGCTTTCTAGGAGAGTACTTGCTGCATACAAAGATGAGGATGAAATTCAAAGAGAGAACATCTTCCACACCCGATGTGAAATTCAAGGTAAGATTTGTAGCATGATTATTGATAGTAAAAGTTGTACAAATGTAATTAGTAACATTGTAGTTGATAAATTAGGCTTAATAACAATTAAACATCCAGAACCTTATAGATTACAATGGCTTAATGATAGTGGTGAAATAAAAGTGAATAAACAAGCCAAAGTAAAATTTAATATAGGTAGATATGAGGATGTAGTTTTATGTGATATTGTACCCATGATTGCTGGACATATACTATTAGGTAGGCCATGGAAATTTGATAAAGATGCTACTCATTTTGGTCGAGAAAATAGTATTGTTTTCAGGTTTAAAGGGAAGAAGGTCAAGCTGGAACCATTATCTCCTAAACAGGTTTACAAAGACCAATTACAAATGCAACAAATGAGAGAAGCCGAAAAGCTTAAGGAAAAAGCAAGTATGGCACCAACGGCTTCACCATCCTTTCAAGAAGGTAAGAATGAGATTGTTGATCAAGGTAAGGTTTCTAAGACTCATATTGAGTGGAAAGATCAAGGAAAAATCAAAAGAGAGGGGAAAGAGAGTGGCAAACCCGAGAGCTTGGAGAAGGAAGGGAAATCCGAAGGTTTGCGCCAATCCAAGGGGGAAAAAGAAAAAGAAAGAAAAGAAAGGTCAAGTAGCAACTTTTATTTGAGTTTAGGGGATATTAATAAGGTTATTAAGTGTAAGAAACCTTTGCTGGTCATGATTTATAAAGAAAATTATTTTAATGATCAAACTAACTTTGAAGAACTTGAATTGCCAAGTTCAATGATTTCTCTTTTCAAGGAATTTGGAGATGTCTTCCCAAATGAAATTCCAAGTGGACTACCATCCAATCAAGAGGGAAAAGGTGAGCTTGTTGTCCAAGGTAAGTCTTCTAATACTCAGGTTGTGTGGAAAAATTTTAATAAAACCAAGAGTGAGAAATTTGGTGCAAAAGCCGAGAGTGAGGAAGGTGAGATGGCCGTGAGTGAGAAAGGAAAAGGAAGACAAGAAAGGAAAAATATAAATTTTTATCTTAGCTTTGGTGATGTTAATAAAGTAATTATGAATAAGAAATCATTGCTGACCATGAATTTTAAAGTTACTTATTTAAAGATATCTTTATTTCATCGAACTTTATCTGCATTGTTGAGAGCTTTACTTAGTGGCAATTTGAAAATTTGGGAAATATTGATTGCTAACTTTAAAAAGTGTAATTTTTACCATAATGAGCATGTATTTCTAAATTTTGTTGTAATAGTGTTTGACCCAGGAGAATTGGTTTGGTTACACTTACGAAAGGAAAGGTTTCCTAGTCAAAGAAAGTCAAAGCTCATGCCGCCTATGGATGGACCTTTTCAAGTTTTGGAGCCGAATAACAAGAATGCCTACAAGCCTAATTTACCGGGTGAGTATAACATGAGTGCTGCATTTAATGTTGCTGATTTAACTCCTTTTGCTGCAGGTGATGATCTTGATTTGAGGACAAATCCTTTTCAAGAGGAGGGGAATGATGTGATTCCGCCTAAGCCCGCTCCATCGATAACCTGCTGGGGTGCTGACTCGACACGGATGAAGACTAGGCCAATCACAAGAGCTCAAATTAAGAGATTTAAGGACAACCTGGGAGTATTTATACAGGGGGTAATCAATCTCAACAGAGCTTGTCCATACTTGAAGATACATAGCCTATTCTAAGCATCCAAGTGGTGGAAGCCGATACTGACCCGAGTGACGGTTTTGGTACATTTTTGGAGTCCCGGAAGCATGAAATGGTTCCAATGCTTTATGGGTTCAATACATATGCCTAAGAGGTCATGGAATCAAGTTAAAGCAGCCTCAAATGCAATCAAAAAGGGCTTGTACGGACAGCCTCAACAATTTGGCCGAATTTGCTGTATTGCTTGCTGGCTTTACTGTATTTTACTGTATTAGCCTTTTCTTATTTTTTCAAGCATGGGCAACGTGTGGGACTTCATATTCAGCTTATTTGGCATCCTACAAAGCATCTAGAAGCTGATTTGGAGCTCAAAGAGGTCAAAGATTGGTCAAAGTCAAATTAGTCAAAAAAGCTAGTATTATAGTTTCCTAATTTTATTCTACTTTTTGTTTTAGGAATCTACCATTACTTTTTAGTTTTTATTTATTTATTTTCTGGACAAATAAATTTAGGAAAGTTATTATTTTATTATTTTCATTGTAAATTAATTAATTCCTAATTCAGAATAAAGGAATTAATTAATCAAATGTAGTTTAGGAAACTTAGTTTAGGACATATTAGAATTCGGTCAAGTTTCCTAATTCCTATAGGAGTCCGGTTTTGAATTATTTTTTAGGGTTTATTTTGTTTCTTTCAAGCCTATTTAAAGGCTTATTTTTCAATAAGAAAACAACTTTGATTTGATTAAAAAAATACTTGTGAGATTAATTATCTCTTTGTTCTTTGAGAACACCTAAAACACCATTAGAGAATTGGTTGTTTTAGCTTGACTTATCAATAGGTTTTCCATCTCCTATTGTGGCGTCTACATTATACCAAGGTTTCTAACCACAGGTTGGTTAGGGGTTGAGGTCCATTCCATTAGAGCTTGAACTTAATTAAAGATCCGGGCTAATATAATACGGGTTTAGGAGCAGGTCGTCCTAGGTTCGTATCACCTTCAGTGTAAAAATGGCTCGATGCTATACTGCCTAGTCCTCCGGCAATTAATAAATGCTACAAGCCACATGCATTATGGTAAAAATACAAGTTGGTCTCAGACAAGAATGACTACATGTTAAGCTCTGATTAAAGTCTTAGAGTGGAATGGCTACAAGACTATGGTGATCTCGGTTGTTCTTTTTTGCAAGAAGTAAAAAAGACACATTGGTCTTGGAAAGTAAAGACTTTAAACCGCATGCAATGTAGGGCATTTCACCTTTCTCAGGCCAAATTTTTGCCTTAGGTAATGTGCTAACTTGGCAATTCAGGTGGTATAGTGATAATGCAGTCGATAGTCTAAGATTACGAGCTAGTCTCGGACTTAATGCTGATATACTATGAGAAAACTTTTTGTTATTAGCGTAAATGTAATAGAAGAGATGTCATCTATTATCCATGGAATAAAGGCCCTTTCATTGCTGAGCGGTGACCAGTGGACATTTTGTCATAATGCTTCTCTTTGCCCAGATGATACCCCATTGGGACCAACATCTCTGAGTTTCTTTTGGTTGATTTGTTAGCCTTTGATAAGCTTTTGCCTCTTGGTATTAAGCATGTTGTTGATGGTTTTGAAGTTTTCCCCAAGCTTCCTTAAATGGTTCTGCAAGTTCAGCTCCTGGTCAACTACCTCATCCTACTATCTCTTTATCTATGATTTTTTAGCCTCCATTCTCTCATTCTTATCTTGAACCTTTTTTAGGTCTGCATATTTCTTCCTTAAGCATGCTGTATAATTGTCCTACTGTCTTAGAAATTATTTCTTTAGGTTCTCCAACTCCAGCTTCAGTTTATCAATTTTTTTTCTAGTCTTAGAATTTCCATGGTAGCCTAAACAATCTATTGGGCTTAAGTAATATTGAAGTTGATGAATAAAAAGACAAAGAAAACTCTTACAGTGAAAGCTTTCATAGTCATTACTTTAGTTAGAAATTGATACTCGAACTATATCATGGCAATGGCATCCACAGGAATGATGGAGGTTGCCAAAAGTTTTAGGCAAGTGGAAAGGTTTTCTTGGAAGGACTTTCCTTCTGGAAAGTTAAAGAAATGCTTTATGATTCAAGACTTAATGGATCAGTACATTCACGGATGATGATAGCCTTGAGTCTTGTTCTTTTTGCTGAAGTCAGTTTAACTGTATTGTGCTTCACCTTGGGGGCTTTACCCTTATCGATGAAGTGTGAGATGCCTTTGTGTTGTTTTGTTTCACACCATGGGATCAATAGGTTTGAGACTCTTTTTTTTTTTTTTTTCTTTTCTTCTTCTTGTCTTCATTTTGACATTGAAGAGGTCGTTAGAAAGGCTTGGCTTTGAGGCTCTAGTAGTCTTGTTCTCCATGGCTTAGAGTTGTTTAGGAGAAGGTTTGGCCATAAATAAGTTTAAGGGTGAGGAATAGGTAAAAAAGAAATGTAATTACAACAATGTAACCAATCAAATTTTAACTTTAAAATTTGAAGTTAAAGAATTGCCTATAGGAATCAAAGCTGGATCAAGATGAAGTTTCGAGGCAATGAAGTTCTCCTTGGTTGGTATCAATCTTACACTTTTATTGGCAAAAGACTTTAGCTGAGCTATTACAGCATTTTAAGCCTTATAAAATGTTTTTGGTTCTTTGTTGAGGTGTTGATTTGCGAGATAAAAAGAAAAGTTGCATTAAAGATTAATTGACAGTTGGGATCTATGTAAAGCATCTATAATTAGACATACCAAAACTGAAATTCCAAGAAGTTCTAAGTCCCTTGGAATTGTCCTTGGGGTCTTCTTGTCCCCAAACACCTATGACAAAGAAGAACTTTGTTTGCCACCTCCTATCATTAGAATAAGTGCCAACTAAATATTTCTTCCTTGGACAAGCACTCACTTGGAACCAATACCTCTCGTCATTGCTCTCTTGGACAAAGTAGTACCTTAGGAATATTTTAGGGGTGATGGTAATGTTGTGGAGCTTAAAGATGATCAAAAGCTTGAGCCAGACTACCTAGAAGTTTGGCATTAGTTGGGCTTGCATGATGTCAAAGTGTGTTAAGAATTTTTGGACAAGCAAAGGGATAGCAAAACAAAGCCTTGTTTGATAAGAATTTCATGGAAACATGTGAAGCCGCCATGAATAGAGAATGGTAACTCATTTTCATCGGCATTGTTGGTAAAAACATTAGGCAAGTTGTGTAACACCCCGTCCCGAATCGCACCGGAATCCGTGCACGTTGACCGAGGTTGACCGTTGACCGTTGACCGAAGGGGTCAAAAGTTGACTTTTTGACTCGGTGGGGAACTTTGGACGGGTCCTGACAAGTTGTATTTGTTACGAACCCTTAAGAGCTCCTCATGGTTATTTATTTGTGACTGGTATTTAGCCGGGTCTTTTGTTGCTTTCCCCCCTCTATCACAACGAAGGGTAACTTGTTCAGTAGATACTTAGGATGAGGAAACTGTTTTTGCTCCCACACTCTCAGAATTATGGGGATTAGATTGGATAGAGGCTTGGCTGTCTAATTCCTCTACCCTATCCTCAATTGTTATTTTAATTGAAGCTCCTCTATAGGAGCCTTAGCAAGAACAAGGGTTCCTTATTAGAAGTCCCATCAAGGAATTGAGTTAATTTTCAAGAGTATAGATTATTTGTGGAATCTTCAAAGGCATTAAAGATACTTTTGCCTTTGGGAGATTTTCGAATATTAGGTAGTCCTAGTGGCCTATCTTCAGAAGATTAATATTCCTCTTATTGTCTGTACAAGTTATTTGGGTCAAATGTGTTTGAAGGCATTATTGGTAACCGACATGGTAGAGGGAAATACTAAGTGAAAATTAAAGTTTTCCCTAGAAGGTTTAGTTTAGATTAATGAAACTCCAGAGAACCAGCTAAATAACGGATTCAAACACAAATTTGGATCAAAAGATGAAACTAACCTTGGAACATTAAAGAAAATGAGCAATGCGAAGAACACAAAAAGCTTGAAGAAAAATTTAATCAGAGGATGAGAATTTGAAATTGCTCCATAAGGATGTGTTGAAATGTGGTGATCTGGCCACAATGTGCAAGGTAGTTCGGTTACACTTGCACTCTTTGTTTTGCAACATCAAAGACCAAACATTATTTATGTTTATGCATTTTATTATATCTTGTAATGTTCAAGAACAATATCCTTTTTGTAATGCCCTAAGCTCATTATATAGCTTAAGGCCTTTTTTGTCTAGTTGCTGGAATTATATTGCCAGCAACATAAGTCCACTTCCTTGGATGCCGTTTGAAGTAGGTTTGGTATTTGGACCTGAATTTTGGATATGATAAACTATATATGCAGAGGAAGCAGTACCAAAAATAATGGCCCAATTTGGATCTGGGAAGGCTGAGTTAAGCCCAAAACAATCTGACACTTGTGCAGTGTTGTTGCCCAGAAAACTGGGCAAAACTGCCTCGGGTTTGATTACTTTTGAATGGGTAAATGGACTTTGTTTTATCTGGTTTTTGGGTAGAACATAGTTTAATATTCAAAAAGGCTTCCCTCCAATTTTCAAGTCACATGGAGCTGGTTTTCAAATTCAAATGCCTTAGACAAGCTGAACTGCCTATTAAAGAAGTTTTCTTGCATGCCAAGCACATTGATTAGAGTTAGTTGAGGTAGTTTGGCTTGGTTGGTTACTTTTAATGCTTTTTTATTTATTGCTCAATATGACAGCATGCATTATTGTCTTTTTGATGTATTTAAAAGTATGAAAATTGTAATGAAAAACGTTGAGAAAGAAAATATTCAAAAAACAGATTTTGAAAAACAACATTTTTGGCTCTCTCTCTCTCAACTACTACATTTTTGGTTTCTTCTTCTTCCCAAAAGCTAACAACCTTCTCAAGAACCCTAAACCACCATTAAAACCAGAAGCAAAACCTTAACAAACCCAAAAAAAATAAAATCAATAACCAAGAACCAACAACAATCATTCTTGACTAACACCTTGAATGATTGTGCTCTAGGGTACAACAACATAAACCTACACCAAATTCCATCATGGTATCAGAGCATAGTGTAATTTCTTAGGACCTTGTGAGCTTTCAACCTAGACCATTTTATTTGTGAGAGGATCCCCCACCTAAAGCCTTCCAACCGAAACCAAAACCTCCCAAAAAGACTAGTTGAAACTCACTAAAACACCACCACCCGAGAGCTTGTTCTTGTGTCCATTTTTCAAAACTTTTCAAAAACCATTTTTTCAAATGGCTTCACAATCCTTTGCAACCCCAACACCACCTAAGTTTGAAGGCCAAAACTATTCCATTTGGAGTATAAAAATGAAAGCCTACCTTCAAGCCTTTGGTTTATGGGAAGTCATAGAAGAAGGTTATGTAGTGGAAGAGTTGAGAGCTAATGCAACCCAAGCACAAAGAAATGCACATGAGGCCGAAGTTGCCAAGGGGTTCAAGGCCCTCACTGCCTTGCACTCCTCCATGAGTGATTCCATTTTTACAAGGATAACGTCATGCACAAGTGCTAGAAAGGTTTGGATAAAGCATCAAGAGGAGTTCCATGGAAATACTAGAACTCGGCAAATGCAAGTGTTAAACCTAAGAAGAGAGTTTGAGACCTTGAAGATGAAGGAGAATGAGCTTGTCAAGGATTTCGTGGAAAGGATGCTCAAAGTGGTAAATCAAATTCGGGTCCTTGGTGAGCAATTGACTGATCAAAGGGTAGTAGAGAAAGTATTGGTGAACTTACCCGAAAGGTTTGAAGCTAAGATTTCCTCCATTGAAGAATCTAGAAATCTTAGTGAAATAACCTTGAGTGAGCTCATCAATGCTCTTCAAGCAACGGAACAAAGGAGAGCCATTAGAAAGGAGGAGACCATAGAGAGTGCATTCTATGGTGGTCACGGCAACAAAAAGAAGAATAAAGGAAGGAAGAGCAACAACACCAACCAAACCGGTTTTACAACCAACAACAACACAAACAACAACAAAAGTGGATGGAATCAACAACAACAACAATAAAGCAATCAAAACCGAGGAGGGCATCCACCTTGCCTTCATTGCAAGAAGCTTGGACATCCACCATCCAAGTGTTTTTGGAGGTCGAATGCATCTTGTGAAAGATGTGGAGGAAAAGGCCACATTGCCAAAGTATGCAAGCAAAGGAGACAACAAGCCAATGTGGTTAATGAAGAAGCCGAGAACCTATTTGTGGCCACATGCCTTAAAGTCACAAGTAGTGGTCTCGGTTGGCTTGTGGATAGTGGTTGCTCACACCACATGAGTTTCCAAAAGGATGGCTTTGTGGAGCTTGACCGAAACTACAAAACCAAAGTGAAGATTGGTGATGGCCGGTTAATTAAAGTAGAAGGCAAAGGAGATGTGTGCTTGAACACTAAGGAAGGTACCAAAATTATAAAAGATGTGCTATATGTTCCTAGTTTGTGTGAAAACTTGCTTAGTGTAGCACAATTGGTAGAAAGAGGCTTTGCTTTAAATTTTTCAAAAGATGGATGTATCATATATGATGCTTGTGGTAATGAGCTGTTTAAGGTACCATTGAAGGACAAAAGCTATAGATTGGACCTAGTTAAGAATGAACAAGCCTTAAAAACCAAAGTGGAGTCCATTTCTCAACTTTGGCATAAAAGGCTTGGGCATTCTAGCTATGGTGCCATGAAAAACACCAATGCCATTGTGAAGGACATGCCAAAGATTGAGGAGATGAAAAGCCTATGTGATGTATGCCAACTAGGGAAATCCACACGGCTTCCATTCCCTAAAGCCGGTTCATGGAGAGCTAAGGAGAAGCTTGAGCTAGTCCATTCGGAAGTGTGTGGACCGATGAGTTTGTCATCAATTGGAGGATGTAAGTACTTCCTAACCTTCATTGATGACTACTCAAGGATGTGTTGGGTATATTTTCTAACAACCAAGTCACAAGTGCTTGAGAAGTTCATGGCATTCAAGAAGATGGTGGAAACCCAAAGCAATGCAAAGATGAAATGCTTGAGAACCGACAATGGTGGAGAATATACAAGCTTGGCCATGGAGGATTTTTGCAAAGAAAATGGAATGGTGCATCAATTCACAACACCATACACACCACAACAAAATGGTGTTTGTGAGAGGAAAAAGTTCAACCTTGATGAATGCAAGCCAATGTCAACACCAATGAGCCAAGGAGACAAATACAAGAAGGAGGATGGCACACCAAAGGTAAACCCGACCCTATATAGAAGCATGATAGGAAGTTTGCTCTATGTATGTTCATCAAGACCGGATATTATGCATGCCACATGTGTTTTGTCTAGATATATGCAAGCACCATCCCAAAACCATTTTGTAGGTGCCAAAAGAATTCTTAGATACTTAAAAGGAACACAAGACTTTGGAGTTTGGTATGATAGGCAAGATGTGATGAGATTAATGGCCTACTCGGATAGTGATTGGGCTGGATGCTTGGATGATATGAAGAGCACTTCGGGGTATCTTTTCTCACTTGGTAGTGGACCATTCTCATGGAATGCAAAGAAGCAAGCAATAACCGCTCAAAGCACCGCCGAAGCCGAGTACATTGCTTGCTCTTCATGTGCAAATCAATGCATTTGGCTTAGGAAATTATTGGAGGACCTTGGTTATCCTCAAGAGGGTTCAACCATCATCAAATGTGACAACACTTCAGCCATATCAATAGCCAAGAACCCCGTTCAACATGGAAGGACAAAACACATACCGGTGAAGTATCACTATTTGAGGGAGTTTGAAGAAAATGGAGAAGTAAGCTTGGAATATATCAAGACCGAAGATAACCTTGTAGATTTCTTCACCAAGCCACTTCCAAAAGCAAGATTTGAGACCTTGAGGAAGCTTCTAAATATTTCAAGCAAGAACACCAAGGAGGAGTGTTGAAATGTGGTGATCTTGCCACAATGTGCAAGGTAGTTCGGTTACACTTGCACTCTTTGTTTTGCAACATCAAAGACCAAACATTATTTATGTTTATGCATTTTATTTTATCTTGTAATGTTCAAGAACAATATCCTTTTTGTAATTCCTTAAGCTCATTATATAGCTTAAGGCCTTTTTTGTCTAGTTGCTGGAATTATATTGCCAGCAACATAAGTCCACTTCCTTGGATGCCGTTTGAAGTAGGTTTGGTATTTGGACCTGAATTTTGGATATGATAAACTATATATGCAGAGGAAGCATTACCTAAAAGAATGGCCCAATTTGGAGCTGGGAAGGCTGAGTTAAACCCAAAACAATCTGACACTGGGCAAAAGGGTAAATGGACTGCCTCGGGTTTGATTACTTTTGAATGGGTAAATGGACTTTTTTTTATCTGATTTTTGGGTACAACATAGTTTAATATTCAAAAAGGCTTCCCTCCAATTTTCAAGTCAAATGGAGCTGGTTTTCCAATTCAAATGCCTTAGACAAGCTGAACTGCCCATTAAAGAAGTTTTCTTGCATGCCAAGCACATTGATTAGAGTTAGTTGAGGTAGTTTGGCTTGGTTGGTTACTTTTAATGCTTTTTTATTTATTGATCAATATGGCAGCATGCCTTATTGTCTTTTTGATGTATTTAAAAGTATGAAAATTGTAATGAAAAACGTTGAGAAAGAAAATATTCAAAAAACAGATTTTGAAAAACAACATTTTTGGCTCTCTCTCTCTCTCAACTACTACATTTTTGGTTTCTTCTTCTTCCCAAAAGCTAACAACCTTCTCAAGAACCCTAAACCTCCATTAAAACCAGAAACAAAACCTTAACAAACCCAAAAAAAACAAAATCAAGAACCAAGAACCAACAACAATCATTCTTGACTAACACCTTGAATGATTGTGCTCTAGGGTACAACAACATAAACCTACACCAAATTCCATCATGGTATCAGAGCATAGTGTAATTTCTTAGGACCTTGTGAGCTTTCAACCTAGACCATTTTATTTGTGAGAGGATCCCCCACCTAAAGCCTTCCAACCGAAACCAAAACCTCCCAAAAAGACTAGTTGAAACTCACCAAAACACCACCACCCGAGAGCTTGTTCTTGTGTCCATTTTTCAAAACTTTTCAAAAACCATTTTTTCAAATGGCTTCACAATCCTTTGCAACCCCAACACCACCTAAGTTTGAAGGCCAAAACTATTCCATTTGGAGTATAAAAATGAAAGCCTACCTTCAAGCCTTTGGTTTATGGGAAGTCATAGAAGAAGGTTATGTAGTGGAAGAGTTGAGAGCTAATGCAACCCAAGCACAAAGAAATGCACATGAGGCCGAAGTTGCCAAGGGGTTCAAGGCCCTCACTGCCTTGCACTCCTCCATGAGTGATTCCATTTTTACAAGGATAACGTCATGCACAAGTACTAGAGAGGTTTGGATAAAGCATCAAGAGGAGTTCCATGGAAATACTAGAACTCGGCAAATGCAAGTTTTAAACCTAAGAAGAGAGTTTGAGACCTTGAAGATGAAGGAGAATGAGCTTGTCAAGGATTTCGTGGAAAGGATGCTCAAAGTGGTAAATCAAATTCGGGTCCTTGGTGAGCAATTGACCGATCAAAGGGTAGTAGAGAAAGTATTGGTGAGCTTACCCGAAAGGTTTGAAGCTAAGATTTCCTCCCTTGAAGAATCTAGAAATCTTAGTGAAATAACCTTGAGTGAGCTCATCAATGCTCTTCAAGCAACGGAACAAAGGAGAGCCATTAGAAAGGAGGAGACCATAGAGAGTGCATTCTATTTGGACATTGATTTAACAGCACATTGATTAGAGTTAGTTGAGGTAGTTTGGCTTGGTTGGTTACTTTTAATGCTTTTGTATTTATTGCTCAATATGGCAGCATGCCTTATTGTCTTTTTGATATATTTAAAAGTATGAAAATTGTAATGAAAAACATTGAGAAAGAAAATATTCAAAAAACAGATTTTGAAAAACAACATTTTTGGCTCTCTCTCTCTCGACTACTACATTTTTGGTTTCTTCTTCTTCCCAAAAGCTAACAACCTTCTCAAGAACCCTAAACCTCCATTAAAACCAGAAACAAAACCTTAACAAACCCAAAAGAAACAAAATCAAGAACCAAGAACCAACAACAATCATTCTTGACTAACACCTTGAATGATTGTGCTCTAGGGTACAACAACATAAACCTACACCAAATTCCATCAGTTTCATCTATCCCATACACGTTCTGCATCTTAAAAAAAATAAAAAAAATTCATTCCTAGTTGAATTAGGATTTCCTAGTTTTATCGTATTTTTGTTTCCTAGTTTGTTGGTTGTTTTTCATCATTGTTCTTGTTAATTTTGGTTTTTGTTGATTTTTCTTTGCTGTTTTAGTCTTAAATATTTACATTCATATATTCCAAAAAAAAAAAACAAAAGAAGGGTTTGCGGTAACATATTAAAAAAAAAAAAAACTTCACTTTTGTTTTTGTTGGAGGCCACGGGTTTGGTGGATTTTTGGTGTGGATTGCAATTTTCGGTGTTGATCTTTGCTAATGCAGTTGATTTATGATCTTTGAGTGAAAAAAAAAAAAGAAAAAAAGAAGAAGAAGAAGAAGAAGCCGAATTAAAAAAAAAAAAATCGGTTTGTTGAATTTGGTGTTTGTTGGAAATTTCCTTGAACTGCTGCATTGTTGACTATTTGTTATATATTTGGAGTCGCTGAAGAATTATTTTTGCTGCTGGATATTTGGAATTTTGGGTGCTTAAATTATTGGATTAAAATTAGTTAAAGGAATTGATACAAAATTTGAATTACAAGAACAACAACCAACACTATTCTATATTTTTGTTCGATTTGATTCTTGTTTGAGTTTGGAAATATTTTTTCTAAATTTTATTCTTGAATCCCTAAACACTTACAATCTGGTCTAGCTCTTAAAAATTCAGAAATTTTCCTTATTATTTTGCTTTATTTTGCCTAGAAAGCCGAAAATTAAGTTTTGTGAATTCATTCGGTATTGCTTACTTCTTGCTACTGTTTTGTTGATAAGTTTAATTAAAATATACTTGTGATCTAATTGCTGTTTTTTTGGGTATTTTAATTAGAACTTTGAGATAATTCATTGAGTAAAAAAAGGCAAGAGTGTGTGAGCTTAAAAGATGGTAAAAGCCGAAACTAGTGTGAAAACAGGAGTGTCGAGACCTTCACTGAGTGAAACACGTGAAGGAGTGATATTTGGAGAGAATTTATTTTATTTTGCATTATTTATACTAACATGGAAGATTTAAGGGTGAGAAGAGGAGATCCACTTTAAGGATTAATGAAGAAGAGTCCGTAGGATTCCATGGCGGTTCCCAAGCTTTGCAAACAGATATGAGGACTGTCTTGGAGCAACTACAGCGGATGAATACTCAATTTGACCATTTAAATCAAAGGATGGATAGGTTAAAAATATCCCAAGGAGTGCCGAATATAAGGATAGATGCTCATGGAGGACGAGGTCGCGATCGAGAAGGCCGAGGGCGACCAAGAGAGGAATTCGGGGGAAGTAACTTTGGAGATGACTTTGAAGAAGGAATGGATGAAACACTTGCTGTCCAAGAGAGGCTAGGCTGTGGGAGGCATAGGAGAGAGGATGTAGATGATGATCTTGGCAACATCAAGGTAAACATCCCACCATTCATGGGTAAAAGTGATCCGGAAGCATATTTGGAATGGGAAGAGAGAATGGAGATGATCTTTGATTGTCATAATTTTTCGGAGGCTAATAAGGTGAAATTGGCAGCAAAGGAGTTTGGCCATTATGCACTCCAATGGTGGACCAATGAGAAAAAAACCCAAAGGAGAGTTGGTGATGACTTGATTACTTCATGGCGACAAACAAAAGGAGCCATGCGGAAGCAATTCGTACCATCACACTATCATAGGTTGCTGCATCAAAGACTTCAATCTTTATCTCACGGACATGGATCCGTGGAGGATTATTACAAGGAGATAGAGATGCTTATGATGAGATTGAACTTGAATGAAGATAGGGAAGCAACCATGGCAAGGTTTCTTGGTGGTTTGAATCGTGAAATAGCCAATCAACTAGAATTGCAACAATATGTGGAATTGGAGGAGATGTTGCATGTGGCTATTAAATTTGAGCATCAATTCAATAGGAGGGGTGTAAGCTCATGGTTTGGAGGTGTTTCCAACAGTGGAAGGTTCAATTCAAGTGGCTGTAGGAACAATTCCATTTATGAAAGCAAGCTAAAGCCGAAAGTCGGAGAAGAAAGTTCGAACCGGCCAAGGAAGGAGACTAGAACCGAATCTGTCCAAGCACCAAAGAATGAGGTAAAATTAGATCCTAAACCTTCTACAACTCGTGATGTTGTGTGTTTTAAGTGCCAGGGACAAGGACACATCGCTAGCCAATGCCCGAATAGAAGAATCATGGTGTTAAAAGGCAATGGCGAGCTAGAATCGGAAAGTGAAGAAAGTGAGGATGAAGCCAAGCGAGAGGAGGAGGACTTGGAGGATGAACCCAAAACCTTGCAAGCATCCAATGCCGAATTAAGCTTGGTTTCTAAGAGAGTACTTACTGCATACAAAGATGAGGATGAAATTCAAAGAGAGAACATCTTCCACACCCGATGTGAAATTCAAGGTAAGATTTGTAGTATGATTATTGATAGTGGAAGTTGTACAAATGTAATTAGTAATCTTGTAGTTGATAAATTAGGCTTAACCACTATTAAACATCTAGAACCTTATAGATTACAATGGCTTAATGATAGTGGTGAAATAAAAGTGAATAAACAAGCCAAGGTAGAATTTAACATAGATAAATATGTGGATGTTGTTTTGTGTGATGTTGTGCCTATGCATGCCAGACATATTCTATTAGGTAGACCATAGCAATGTGATAAAGATACTACTCATTTTGGTCGAGAGAATTGTATTGTTTTTAGATTCAAAGGCAAAAAGGTCAAGCTGGAGCCATTAACTCCAAAGGAAGTATATAGAGACCAATTACAAATCCAACAAAGGAGGGAGGCCAAAACACTCAAGGAGAAGGTTAGTATGGCACTAACGGCTTCACCATCCATCCATGAAGGTAAGTCCGAGCTTGCTGTCCAAGGTAAGTATTTTAAAACACAAATTGAGTGGAAAAACCATGAGAAGGCCGAAAGTGGGGTGAGAAGAATGGAGAAACGCGAGAGAAATGGTGAGAAAACCGAGAAGGAGGAAAAATGTGTGGTGGCCGAGAGCGAGAAAGGAAAAGAAAGAAAAGAAAGAAAGAATAAAAGTTTTTATTTGAGTTTTGGGGATTTTAATAAGGCTATCTTGGGTAAGAAGCCGTTGCTGGTTATGAATTATAAAGATGCTAAGAGGATATGGAATCAAGTCAATCCAGCTTCAAAGGCATTCCAAAAGGAGTTGTACGGATAGCTTCAAATTTGGTCTGTTTTTACTGTATTTTGTGTTGGCTTTACTGTATTTTGCTGAGTTGGCTTTTTCTCTTTCTTCAAAGCAAGGGAAACATGTGGGACTTCATGGTCAGATTATTTGGCATCCTAAAAAGCATATTGAAGTTGATTTGGAGCTCAAATTGGTCAAAGAATGTTCAAAGTCAACTTAGTCAAAAAGCTAGTATTTTAGTTTCCTAATTTGATTCTACTTTTTGTTTTAGGAAATTACCATGACTTTTTAGTTTTTATTTATTTATTTATTTTCTGGACAAATAAGTTTAGGAAAGTTCTTATTTTATTATTTTCATTGTAAATTAATTATTTCCTAATCGAAAATAAAGGAATTAATTAATTAGAATTTAGATTTTGGAAAGTAGGAAATTCGACCACTTTAGGAAAGGTTATTGTATGGCCAGTTTTCCTTATGTCTTCTAGTGTTTATTGTGTGCCTTTTTCAGCCTATTTAAAGGCTTATTTTATCAATAATAATCAGTACATTATTCATACAGAAGATTATTTGTGGGATTGAATTCTCTTTGTTCTTTTGAACACCTAAAACACCATTAGAGAGTGAGTGTTTTAGTTTGACTTATCAATAGGACTTCCATCACCTATTGTGGTGTCTTCCTTATATACCAAGGTTTCTAATCACAGGTTGGTTAGGGGTCAAGGTGACCATTAGAACTTGAACATAATTAGATTTGGGCTAATATAATATGGGTTTAGGAGCAGGTCTTCCTAGGTTCGTATCACCATGGCCTCTTGGTGATATACATTCAATACAAGAAATGTCGAATCCATTCGTTGCTGCTCGGAGTCCATATTTGCATTAAAATAGCTACCTGGGTCCGTAACGACTTCCACCACTTGGATACTTAAAACATGCTTTGTATCTTCGGGTATTGACAAGCCCTTTTAAGAATTAATTACTCCCTATATAAAAGCAGCCAAGTTGTCCTTAAATCTCTTGGCTTGAGCTCTAGTGATCAGCCTGGTTTTAATCTGTATCAGGTCAGCACCCCAATGGGTTGTCGGTTGTACAGGCATAGGTTGATTCTCATAATCTTCCACTCACTCAGCGGGACCTACTGGTTGGTGAACATGGTGTGCCTTCCCTTGAAGCTAGGAAATGTCATATAGCCTCTAAAACACCCATTGTATGTGATTTAGGGCTTCCTCCTAACTTAGTGTAATAATAGCTTATATCCAATAAATGTTAAGCAAGTGCTAATGACCTCACTTAGCTACCTGAAAAATCTTTATGAACTAGCCATGATTCTATACGTAGTAGGTTGCTAGCTTCTAGAGAGGGGGCATTGAGGGTAATGCTAAGATCGAATCATGGGAAACAAACAGTAAGTACTTCTCAACCTATTTATAAAAGGAATAATTTTGGACCCGTTATAGTAGCTCGTAAAGGAATTGTTAGATTAAGGGTGATAACTTATGATGATAAGAGGGGCAAGGAGCACAAAGTGTACTCTAAAACTGAAGCATGTTCAACATTTAATGACCTCACTCATAGGGACCTAAGAAATTCCTTTGAGATGAAGCAGAAAGGAAGTGTTATAAAATTCATGAACCCAAGAGAAAGAAATCAGATTGAGGAGGAGGAAATTGAATGAGAATATGGATTTCTTAGTAGAAGACTCAGCCCTTGTCAACATTATGCATCATCTGTCTTATGTTGCATCACCTTTTAACCGAGAAATATGTCAGGCCCCATTTCCTTGCAATTCTAGGTTTCCAACCATTGATGCATATAAGAGACGAGGTGACCTTTATGGTCATTTAAATGCATATAGAACCTGGATGGTGCTAGATGGAGTAGAGGACAAGATCATGTGGAGAACTTTCCTTTTAATTTCAAGGGGTACAACTAGAGCCTGGTTTACTCATCTAGAACCTAGGTCTATCAACTTATTTGCCTAACTTAAAGATACTTTTGTCACACAATTTAGAGATATATGCCCACAAAGAAACCCATGATGCATTTGTTATCCATTGTTCAGGACATTGATGAATTGTTACTATCTTATGTTCGAAGATTCAATGATGGAATTGTCAATATATCTGGATGCTATGCAACCCATCTTAGGTGAAATCTAACATAAGAGATTTCTATGATCTACTTGTGATCAAAATTGTTAGAATTTGTTCAGAAGTTCATTTCAATTGAGGAATTGGAAAAGGCAAGTAGCAGCTTGGGAAAATAGATGGTGGTACTTCAACTAAATAGAAAAGAGGTTAGAAATGTGTAACAAGGATGTCAAAAGAGTTCAGGATGGCCAAAATCATAATAAACAAACATTAAGGAGTCATTTTGAACAATACACCCCATTAAATGCAACTTCAACCAAGGTGATAATGCAGGTAGAGGAAAGGAACATCCTACAATGATCTCTTCCAATGGTGACTCCACTAAGCAAAAGAAATAAAGCTAGTAGTGTAGGTTTTTTTTGTGATTATTACCATAACAATAATGAGTGTTTCGAGTTGAAAGAGGAAATAAAAGCCCTAATTCAACAAGGTTATTTAAGGGAAGGAGATCAAGTTGTACAAAAACAACCTTACCAAAATCATGATGAAAGAGCGATAGAGGTACCCCAACCAGTTTGTGAACCAGCTCGTGAGCCAGTTCATGAAATTAGGACAACCTTCGATGGACATGGAATACCAAGCATTTTAAATCGAGGTGAAAAGTCTTATGTGAGAGATGCTAACCTAACCAAAGAAACATGACAAAGTCAGCATGATACCATAACTTGCCAAAAATGCTCATAGAGAAACTTTTAAATTACTTTCTCCGATAAGGAAGCTTGAAGCCTTTACCAAACTCATGATGTTGCTATTTGATACGAACCTAGGACGACCTGCTCCTAAATTCATATTATATTAACCTGAATCTAATTATGTTCAAGTTCTAATGGTCATCTTGACCCCTAACCAACCTATGATTAGAAACCTTGGTATATAATGAAGACGCCACAATAGGTGATGGAAAACCTATTGATAAGTCAAAATACAACACTCATTCACTAATGGTGTTTTAGGTATTCAAAAGAACAAAGAGAATTCAATCTCACAAATAATTTTCTGTATAAATTTCAAGCTTCTTCTCAATGATCAAATAAGCCTTTAAATAGGCTACAAAGTCACAAATAAAATCCTAAAAATCTAAGGTGAAAAATCCGGCCAACATTAGGAAACATAATCATGGTAGCCAAATCTCACTGTTATCCAAAGTCTAATTTCTAATTAATTAATTCCTTTATTTTGAAAATAGGAATTAATTAATTTACAAAAATATCAACTTTCCTAAACAATGAAAATAAAATAAAATATTAACTTTCCTAAATCAATTTGTCCAACCAATAAATAAATAAAAACAAGAAAAAAAGAAAGTCAATCGTAAATTAGGTAACGAGTTGACTTTGACATCTAGGCTAAATTATATCTTCAACCGAGCTAACTCATGACCAAACTTGTCTTCCATCCAAGTTAGCTTGTGTTTGAACATGCCTTTCATCCGAGTTAGCTTGTGTCCGAACATACCTTTCATCCGAGTTAGCTTGTGTTCGAACTATATAGTGTCAACTGGCCAAGATAGCTGATGTTGTCCAAGAGTCAGATATTCGAGATAGTTGGACAAGAGTAAGATGTCTGAGATAGTTGAACAAGAGTCAGATGTCCAGGATAGTTGATAGTCGAGGTAGAATGTTGCCCAAGTTATGAATGTGCTGTTGATGTCCGAAGGAACTGGTGTTGTCCGAGACATGGATGACACCAGTGTTGTCCGAGACATGGATGGACTGATGTTGTCTGAGGTATAATGCTCTCCGAGGTGTGCATGTCCTCTGATGTATGGATGCCCTCCGAGGATTCCGAGGCATGGTTGCTCTCCATGTTATGGATGAGTGGGCACGGGCAGAATTACATCATTCCCTTCCTCTTGAAAAGGATTTGTCCTAAAATCAAGAGCATCACCTGTAGCAAAAAGAGATAAGTCAGCAACATTAAATGTAGTATGAACATTATACTCACCTGGCAAATCAAACCAAATCAAATTTCTATCTGGATGCAGCATAAGCTAGGACTTCCTTGGCTCAGGAAACCTTTCCTTTCTTAGGTGCAAATCTCCTGGATCAAGCACTATTACAACAACGACTAAAAATACATGCTCATTATAGCAAAAATTACTTTCTTTAAAGTTAGCAAATAATCTTTTCCAAATTTTCAAATTTCCACTAAGTAAAGCTTTCAACAATGTAGATAAAGTTCTGTGCAATAAAGACATCTTCAACTAAGTATCTTTAAAATTCATGGGCAGCAATGATTTCTTATTCATAATTACTTTATTAACATCACCAAAGCTAAGATAAAAATTTTTATTTTTCTTTTCTTTTCTTCCTTTTCCTTTCTCACTTAAGGCCATCTCACCTTCCTCACTCTCGGCTTTTGCACCAAATTTCTCACTCTTGGTTTTATTAAAATTTTTCCACACAACCTAGGTATTAGAAGACTTACCTTGGACAGCAAGCTCACCTTTTCCCTCTTGATTGGATGGTGGAACCATTGGTGCCATACTAGCCTTCTCCTTGAGCTTCTCCACTTCCCTCATTTGTTGCATTTGTAATTGGTCTCTAAAAACTTCCTTCGGGGTCAATGGTTCCAGCTTAACCTTCTTGCCATTAATCTTAAAAACAATAGATTTCTCTCTCCCATAAGGTATAGCATCTTTATCAAATTTCCATGGCCTTCCCAACAATATATGACCAGCATGCATAGGCACAACATCACATAACACATCATCCATATATTTATCTATGCTGAATTTTACTTTAGCTTGTTTATTAACTTTCATCTTACTACTATCATTAAGCCATTGTAATCCATACGGTTCTGGATGTTTAATAGTTGTTAAGCCTAATTTTTCAACTACCATGCTACTAATTACATTTACACAACTCCCACTATCTATGATCATATTACATATATTACTTTGAATTTCACATCGGGTGTGGAAGATGTTGTCTCTTTGAATTTCATCTTTATCTTTGTATGTATCCAGCACTCTCCTAGACACCAAGCTTAATTTAGCATTGGTTGCATGTAATGTTTCGGCTTCTTCTTCAAGTTCTTATTTTTCATACTCGACCTCAATTTCAGCTTCATCATTATCGGATTCCAACTCGCCATTATCCTTCGACACCATGATTCTTTGATTTGGGCATTGGTTGGCAATATGTCCTCAACCCTGGCACTTAAAGCAAGCAATATCTTTAGCCCTTAAAGGCTTAGGATTAGATTTACCTTCAAATTTGTGTGCTTGAACAAGGTCGGCTTGATTATCTTTCTTTGGTTGAGTAACACTTCTTTCATCTTGATTCGGTTTTATTTTTGGCTCGAACATTGGGTTGTTCCTCCAACTAGTTGAATGCGTCCACTCACTGTATGAAACCCCTCCAAACCATGAGCTTGTACCCCTCTTCTTAAATTGGTTTTCAATTTTTATTGCCACATGAAGCATCTCCTCCAATTCAACATATTGTTGAAGTTCCACTTGGTTAGCTATATCACAATTCGATCCATCCAAAAACCTTGCCATGGTTGCTTCTCTATCCTCATTCATGTTTAATCTCATCATAAGTATCTCCATCTCCTTGTAATAATCCTCCATGGACCAACTTTCTTGAGATAGGGATTGAAGTCTTTAATGCAGTAACCTATGATAATATGATGGTACGAACCGCTCCCTCATGGCTCCTTTCATTTGTCGCCATGTAGTGATCAAGTCATCACCAACTCTCCTTCGGGTATTTTTCTCTGTGATCCACCATTGGAGTGCATAATGGCCAAACTCCATTGCTGCCAATTTCACCTTCTTAGCCTCCGAATAATTATGACAATCAAAAAGCATCTCCATTCTCTCTTCCCGTTCCAAATATGCTTCTAGATCACTTTTACCCATAAATTGTGGGATGTTTACCTTGATGTTGCCAAGATCATCATCTACATCCTCTCTCCTATGCCTCGTATGACCTAGCCTCTCTTGGACAGCAAGTGTTTCATCCATTCCTTCTTCAAAGTCATCTCTGAAAATTTTCCTCCTTTAACTCCTCTCTTGGTCGCCCTCGGCCTCCTCGACCTCGACCTCGTCCTCCATGAGCATCCAATCTTATATTTGGCCCTCTTTGTGATGTTTCTATCATGTCCATCCTTTGATCTATATTGTCAAATCGGGCATTCATCCACTGTAGTTGCTCCAATATAGCCCTCATGTCCGTTGGCTCACCACTCCCCGTAGCTCGGGAATCACCTTTAAATCTTACAGACTCCTCTTCATTAATTCTCAAAGGTGGATCTCCTCTTCTCACCCTCAAATCTACCATTTTAGTATGAATAATACAAAAATAAAATAAATTCTCACCATATTCACTTTCTCATGTGTTTCGCTCAATTCAAGAACTCGACACTCGTGTTTTCACATTAACTTCGGCTTTTAACCCTCTTTTATGCTCATGTTCTCTTGCCTTTTTCCTCTCAATGAATTACCTTAAAGTTCTAATTAAAACACCCGTAAAACAGCAATTAGATCACAAATATGTTTTAATTAAACTTATCAACATAACAGTAGCTAAAAGTAGGCAATACCAAAGAATTCAACAAAACCTAGTTTGCGGCTTTTCTAGGCAAAATAAAGCAAATTAAGGAGAACCTTGTGGAATTTTTAAGAACTTGACCAGATGGTAAGAGATTAAGGATTCAAGAATAAAAGTTAGGAAAAAGAATTTCAAACTCAAACAAAAATATAGAATAGTGTTGGTTGTTGTTCTTGTAATTCAAGTTTTGTATCAATTCCTTTATCTAATTTTAATCCAATAATTTAAGCACCCAAAATTCAAAATATCCAGCAGCAAAAATAATTCTCCAGTAACTCAAATATTGAATAAATAATCACAAACCAGCAGCTCCAACAAATTTCCAACAAATAAATCAAACTCCAACAAACTGAAATATTTTTTTATTTTTATTTGGCTTGTTCTTCGTCTTTTTTATTTTTATTTTTTATTTTCACTCACAGATCATAAAACAACTGCAGTAGCAAATATCAACACTAAAAATTGCAATTCCACACCAAAAATTCACCAAACTCGTGGCCTCCAACAGAAACAAAAGTGCAATTTTTTTTTTGTTTTTTTTTTTTTTTGTATGTTGCCGTAAACCCTTCTTTTTTTTCTTTTTTTTTTGAATATATGAATACAAATATTTAAGACTAAAACAGCAAAGAGAAATCAACAAAAACCAAAATTAACAAGAACAATGATGAAAAACAACCAACAAATTAAAAAACAAAAATACGATAAAACTAGGAATTCCTAATTCAACTACGAATTAATTATTTTTTATTTTTTATTTTTAAGATGCAGAACGTGTATGGGATGGATACAACCTTAACCTAATGCTAAAATTGTAGAATAACACAAAAACAAATAATGCAAATAAAGATAGATCAAACCTGAACAAAATTTGACTCTGATACCAAATGATACGAACCTTGGACGACCTGCTCCTAAACCCATATTATATTAGCCCGTATCTAATTATGTTCAAGTTCTAATAGTCACTTTGACCCCTAACCAACCTGTGATTAGAAACCTTTGTATATAATGAAGACGCCACAACAAGTGACAGAAAGCCTATTGATAAGTCAAAATAAAATACTCATTCACTAATGGTGTTTTAGGTGTTCAAAAGAACAAAGATAATTCAATCTCATAAATAATTTTCTGTATAAATTTCAAGCTTCTTCTCAATGATCAAATAAGACTTTAAATAGGCTACAAATTCACAAATAAAACCCTAAAAATCTAAGGTGAAAAATCTGGCCAACATTAGGAAACCTAATCATGGTAGCCGAATCTCACTACTTTCCTAAGTCTAATTTCTAATTAATTAATTCCTTTATTTTGAAAATGGGCATTAATTAATTTACAAAAATATCAACTTTCCTAAACAATGAAATTAAAATAAAATATTAAATTTTCTAAATCAATTTGTCCAACCAATAAATAAAAAAATAAAAAAAGAAAGTCAATCGTAAAGTAGGTAACGAGTTGACTTTGACATCTAGGCTGAAGTATGTCTTCAACCGAGCTAACTCATGATCGAACTTGTCTTCAATCCAAGTTAGCTTGTGTCCGAACATGCCTTTCATCCGAGTTAGCTTGTGTCCGAACATACCTTTCATCCGAGTTAGCTTGTGTTCGAACTATATAGTGTCAACTGGCCGAGATAGCTGATGTTATCCAGGAGTCAGATGTCCGAGATAGTTGGGCAAGAGTAAGATGTCTGAGATAGTTGAACAAGAGTCAGATGTTCAAGATAGTTGATAGCCAAGGTAGAATGTTGCCTGAGGTATGAATGTGCTGTTGATGTCCGAAGGAACTGGTGTTGTCCGAGTCATGGATGACACCAGTGTTGTCCGAGACATGGATTGACTGATGTTTTCTGAGGTAAAATGCTCTCCGAGGTGTGGATGTCCTCCGATGTATAGATGCCCTCCGAGGTATCTGAGGTATGGTTGCCCTCCGAGGTATGGATGAGTGGGCATGGGCGGAATCACATCACTATTGTGGCGATGTGATTCCGCCCGTGCCCACTCATCCATACCTTGGAGGGCAAACATACCTCGGATAGGCCTTCCATCATTAGTGAATGAGTGCTTTAGTTTGACTTATCAATAGGCCTTCCATCACCTATTGTGGCATCTTCATTATATGCCAAGGTTTAAAATCACCGGTTGGTTAGGTGACCATTAGAACTTGAACATAATTAGATCCGGGCTAATATAATATGGGTTTAGAAGCAGATCATCCTAGGTTCTTGTCATATGGTTACTGTTCAAATCATGAATACAAAAGTACATAGGATACTTATTGATCATGGAAGCTCTGTGGACGTCCTTTATACCACAGCTTACGACAAGTTGAATTTTGCACGATACAAGCTTAAACTTATTCAATTCCTACTATATGGATTTGCTGGAGAAAGTGTATTTCATGAAGGATGCATTGAACCCCCTTCGACTATGGGAGAATCACCTTATGAAACAATCAATGGCCAATTTCTTAGTGTTAAATAGCTTATTAACTTACAATGGCATCCAAAGGACACCTACCCTTAATTTTGCTAAGGTTATCGCATGCATATACCATCTAATTGTCAAATTTCCTAACAAGCATAAGAGTAGGTGATATGTACCTAGGTCGACTCACTCCTAAATCCGTATTAAATTAGCCCGGATCGAAACTAAGTTCAAATTCTAATAGTCACATATACCCCTAATCAACTTGTGATTGGAAACCTTGGTATATGGTGAAGACACCATAATATGTTAAGGATGTCCTATTGATAAGTCAAACTAAAACACTCGATCTCTATTTGGTGTTTTAGGTGTTCAAAGAGAACAAGAGGAAATCTTCTCACAAATAATTTTTTGGGATAAATAATGTAAGCTGAATTTCATTGAAAAATAAACCCTTATATAGGCTAAAGTCACAAAAGAAATAAACCTTCAAACCATTAGGTAAAAACCGGCCAATGAAGTTAGAATGATGGTGTGGCCGAAATTCACTTAACTTTCCTAATCAATTTTGTATTAATTAATTCCTCAATTTTGAAATAGGAATTAATTAATTTACAATAAAAATAATAAAATATCAACCTTCCTAAAATAAATTTTCCATCAACTAATTAAATAAAAACCAAAATAAAAGATTATTTCCTAAAACAAAAATCAAATTTCAGATTCGGAAAGTAGTTGACTAGTTTTCCAAATAAACTGTCTTTGTCTAATCACCAACTAATTTAGGAAATTAGGTCCATTATGCCATGTAGGATGCCAAATAGGATTAGAATTGGTTCCCACACGTTGTCTTTGATTGGAATGACTAAAGTGTTCTTGGATTACAAGTTATCTTCTTCCCAAAGCCAATCATGCTCATGTTGGCCTAAATTGAAGTGTGTGTGTAAAAATGTTGTTCTTGGATAGCTTTGCTTCTAACTTAGCATGATTCCATGATCCCTTGGTGAGCTTAATCATGTTTATAAGCTAACAAACCCATCCCTTACTGTCCAGAGTCCATCGATGCACCAAAACAGCTTTTGGGTCCATTTCTACCTTCATAACTCTGATACTTAGTACGGGCTTAGAATCTTTAGATAAAATCATGCCTTCTTAAGGTTTAATAACAACTGGTATGAAGCTAACCAGATTTTCTTTAAACCTCTTAGCTTGTACCCTCATATAAAAGCTAGCCAAACCATGAAAACTCCTTACCTGTGTAATGGTTGTAGGTTTCGGCCACTCTTGAATGGCTTTGACCTTGGATTTGTCAACTTTAATCGCTGAAAGCACTTACAACAAATCCTAGAAATATAAGCTCATCTTGGAAAAAATCATACTTTTTAAAACTAACCTAAGGTGTCCTATATGATCATACGAATTTCTACTATATACAAGAATATCATCAAAGTAAACAACCAAAAATTTTCCAATGAATGGATGCATGACATGGTTCAATAGTCTCATGAAAGTGCTAGGTGCATTAGTTAACCCAAAAGACATTACTAACTACTCAGACAAACCATATTTCATCTTAAATGCAGTTTTCCACTTATCTCCCTCTTTCATTTTAATTTGATGATACCCACTCCTAAAATCAATTTTAGTAAACATGCATACACATTATAATTCACCAAGCATATTATCTAATATGGGAAAATGATGCATATCATCTAATATGGGAAAATGATGCCTATACTTAATGGTTATGTTATTAATAGCCCTACAATCTACAACATACACTATGAACCATATTTTCTTAGACATTAACAACACAGATACAGCACATGGACTCATGCCTTTTCTAATATAACATTTTTCAACCAATTCATTTGCCTAACTTTGTAGTTCCTTTGTCGGCTTGGGATTACTTCTATATGCAAGTTTATTTGGAATTGCAGCTCTGGGAATAGAACCTGCTCCCGAAAAACATCATCAAACTGCTACAAAAGAGAAGATATAGAACTTGGCAATACAAGCTCTTTAGGGTTAGCTACATGATTTAAATAAACATCTTTAAACATCATGACCAGCATAGGTTAATTATTTAAAAATGCTTTTTTAATCATACCTTGGCCATGATAAAATTTTTCTTTTTCTTCCATTTCCTCTCTTTCTCATTCTTGAATTTTCCTTTATCACTCTCAGGTTTCTCTTTCTTTTTCTTCTCACTTTCATTTTTAGAAAGCTTAATTGAGTGATTTTGTTCGGTCTTACCCTCTTGAATACTAGTTGAAGCCATGGGTGGAATGCTAGACTTCTCCCTCTGTCATTTAACTTCCCTCCTTTGTTGCATTTGTAGTTGATATCTAAATACCTCTTTTGGTATCAACGACTCAAGCTTAATTTTCTTACTTTTAAATCAAAATACAATGGCATGTTCTCGACCATAATGCATGGTATCGTTATCAAATTGCCATGTTCTTCCCAACAAAATATGTCCTATATGCATAGGTACAGTATCACATAAAACCCCATCCATATAAATATCAATACTAAACTTTACCTTGACTTGTTTATTTACCTTCACCTCTCCACTATCATTAAGCCATTGAAGTCTATATAGTTTTGGATGTTTGATTGTTGTTAACCCTAATTTCTCTACCACAACATTGCTAATTACATTGGAACAACTTCCACTATCAATAATCATACTACAATTATTACCTTGGATATCACAACATGTATGGAAGATATTTTCCCTTTGCACTTAATCTTCATCCTTATACATGGTCAAAACCTTTCGTGCCACCAAGCTTAATTTGGCTCTTAAAGCTCTTTGAGTCTCAAGTTCACCTTGTTCTTCCTCTTTGAATTCTCCCTCGTCTTGTTCGGTTTCAGCTTCAGCTTCATAATTATTGGACTCCAACTCTCCATTGTCCTTCAGCACCATAATTCTTTGGTTTGGGCATTGGTTGGCAACATGTACTCACCCCTAACACTTAAAACACACAATATCATGAGTTCTAAATGATTTAGGATCAAACTTATCACTCAGTTTTGGTGTTTGCGTGGATTCGACCAGACTGTATCTCTTTGGCCTATTGGAGCTTCCTTCCTCCAGTTTCGGTTTTGACCTTAATTTGAATGTGGAATTACTTCTTTAACCACTTGAGCTAGTCCTCTTGCTATTTAAAACACCTCTAAACCATGAGCTACTACCCCTCCTCTTGAGTTGGTTCTTAATTTGATGGCCATATCAGCATCTCTTCCAACTCCACATATTGTTGTAATTCGCCTTGATTAGCAATCTCTTGGTTTAAGCATCCAAGAAACCTAGCCATTGTTGCCTCACAGTCTTCTTTCATGCTCAATCTCTTCATAAGCATTTCCATCTCCTTGTAATAGTCCTCCACGGTCCTATTTCCTTGAGATAAAGATTGTAACCTTTGATGCAATAACCTATGGTAATGGCTTGGTACAAACTTTTTTCTCATGGCTCCTTTCATTTGTCTCCAAGTGGTTATTAAATTCATCACCAACTCTCTTTCGGGTATTTTGCTCATTGCTCCACCATTGTAAAGCATAATGTCCAAATTCAAAAGTAGCCAACTTAACCTTTTTAAGCCTCTGAATAGTCATTACAATGAAAGATCATCTCCATTCAATCTTCCCATTCTAAGTAAGCCTCCAGCTCACTCTTACCCAAAAATGGCGATATATTGACCTTAATATTTCTGATGTCATTGTCTTCATCTTAGGCTTGTCTTCCATGGTTTTTCCTTCCTTGGAGCGCAAACATATCTTCGTACTCCTCATCAAAGTTATCTAAAAAGTCACCTCCTCCAACTTCTTCCCTAAAACATCCATGACCTCCTCGACCTCAACCGTGGCCTCCATGAAATTCTATCCGTAGGTTCGATACTCCTTGTGAATTTTCAAATCTATCCATCATTTTATCAAGTTGATCAAAATGAGCATTCATCTTTTGTAATTGTTCAAATACCGCCTACATGTCGCTATGTTCTCCTCCAATTCCCGTTGCTCTAGATTCTCCTTTGAATCCCATGAATTCATCTCCGAAATCTCTTAAAGAGTTACCTTATTTTCTTAACCTTGAATCTATCATGTTAGTGAAATATTACAAGAAAACCTTACCAAATTCACTCCCTCATGTGTATCACTCAGAAAATGTCTCATCCACTCATGTTTAAAAACTAGTTTCGGCTTTTGATCTTCTTTTAAACTCACACTCTCTTGCCTTTTTTTCACTTAAAAGATTATCTCAAAGTGCTAATAAAATACACTTAAAACAGCCGCTAGATCACAAGTATGTCCTAATTAAATTTATCAATAAACAGCAATAAAAACAAGCAAATATCGAGTGAATTATGAATACCTAATTCTCGATTTTCTAACCAAAAAGAAGAAAAAATAACAAGCAATTTTTTGGTTCAATAAAGGAATTGACCAGAATATTATGAGACCAAAAAATTCAAGGATAAAAGTTGGAAAAAGGACTCAATCAATTAATAAAAACAAAATTCGAATAAAGTATGAGATAGTTGTTGGGTGTAGTTCTCGTAATTTATGTTTACATCTCAAATCCTTAAACCAAATTTAATCCAATCAATTAACACCAATATTCAAATATCCAACAACCAATATTGAATGAATGAACAGCAACTCCAACAATTCTCAATTGAAATTCCACCCAAGCAAACTCAATTTTTCAACTCACTCAAACACAACCTTTGTGTAATTTTTCTTTTTTTTTTTATGTTTATCACAATAGAATATTACCAACTCAATATCTAGTAGTGCAATCACCACAAAAATCACAACCTCAATGCCAAACAAATTTTTCAAACCAGTTGGCACCTTCCAAATAAACAAATTACAAAAATTTTAGGTTTATGCAATGCGTTCTTAAAATTCCTCTTTTTTTTTCTTTTGAATATATGAATGCAACTAATTAATATTAAAAGAGCAAGGAAAAATCAACAGTAAACCAAATTACTAAGAACTAGTATGCAAAAACAACCAACAAACTAGAAACATAAAATTCGGCCAACACAAAGACAAAAACCTTACTCAGCTATGAATATATTTTTTTTTAATATACAGAACGTGCGTGAGTAGGAAACAACCTTCCTAATGTTAAAATTGTAGAATAACACAAAAAAAAACAAGGCAAATAAGATAGATCAAACCTGAACAAAATTCGGCTTTGATACCAAATGATATGAACCTAGGTTTACTCACTCCTAAACCGGTATTAAATTAGCCCGGATCGAAATTAAGTTCAGATTCTAATGGTCACTTTGACCCTTAATCAACTTATAATTAGAAACCTTAGTATATGGTAAAGACGCCACAACAGGTTATGGATGTCCTATTGATAAGCCAAACTCAAACACTCGATCTCTATTTGGTGTTTTAGGTGTTCAAAGAGAACAAAGAAAAATCTTCTTACAAATAATTTTTTTTGATCAATAATGTAAGTTGCATTTCATTGAAAAATAAGTCCTTAAATAGGCTAAATTCACAAAAGAAATAAACCCTAAAACCATTAGGTAAAAACCGACCAATGAAGTTAGAATGATGATGTGGCCGAAATTTACTTAACTTTTTTTATATTAACCTAGGTCAACTTGCTACTAAACCCCTATTATATTAGCCCAGATCAAAATTAAGTTCAGGTTCTAATGGTCACCTTAACCCTAATCAACTTGTGACTAGAAATCTTGGTATATGATGAAGACGCCACAATAAGTGATGGATGTCCTATTGATAAGTCAAACTAAAACACTCAATCTTTAATAAGTGTTTTAGGTGTTTAAAGAGAACAATGAGAATTCTTCTCACAAATAATTTTTGAATAATATTCTAAGCTAATGTTCTATTAAAAAATAAGCCCTTAAATAGGCTAAGGCTTACAAAACAAAAACTTTAAAACACATTATGATAACCTGCCATAGGTGTAGAAACTATGATGTGGCCGAATTCTTTTCTTTTCCTAATCTAAATTGGATTAATTAATTCCTTAATTTTGAAATAGGAATTAAATTATTTACAACCAAGCTTATAAAATTATAACTTTCCTAAAGTAATTTTTCCAGCAAATAAATAAATAAAAACCAAAATAAAGACTATTTCCTAAAACAAAAGTCAAATTACAAATTAGGAACCTAGTTGACTAGTTTTGAAACTAAATTATCTTTGACCAATCACCAGCTAGTTTAGCCTCCAAATCAGCTCTAATATGACATTTAGGATGCCAAATAGGATTAATATTGGTTCCCATACGTTTCCAGTGAACGGAATAAGAAAAACTTGCTTGATTCACAAGAAAGGTCAAAGTCGGCGCCAAAGCCATGTATTTTCAGCCAAATTGAACTCCAAGGGAAAATGATGTGTTTGAATGCTTTTGATTCTAAATTGATATGATTTTATGGCCCTTTGGAGTGCTCAATCATGTTCATAAGCCAACAAATTCATTCCTTGCTGCCCAGGATTCAAAAATGTACCAAAACATCTTTCTGGGTCCATTTCCATATTCTTAACTTGGATGCATAAAACAGACTTTTGATCTTTGGATATTGTCATGCCTTCTTGAGAATTAATAACACCTTGTATAAAGCTAACCAGGTTTCCCTTAAATCTCTTAGCTTATGCCCTTGTGATTGGCCCCATCTTCAATTGTACAGGATCAGCTCCCTAGTGGGTAGTCAGTTGTACAGGTACTAGCGGATTCTCATCATTTTATAATCTAATTTGTATTAATGAATTCCTTAATTTTGAAATATAAATTAATTAATCTACAATAAAAATAATACAATATAAACCTTCCTAAATTAATTTGTCCAGTGAATAATTAAATAACAACCAAAATAAAAGACTAATTTAAAACAAAAGTCAAATTTTAGATTTGGAAAGTAGTAGACTAGTTTTCCAAATAAGTTGTCTTTGTCTAATCACGAGCTAATTTAGGCTCCAAATCAAGTCCATTATGCCATGTAGGATGCCAAATAGCATTACAACTAGTTCCCACACGTTGCCTTTGATTAGAACGACTAAATCTTGCTTGGATTACAAGTTATCTCCTTCCCAGCACCAATCATGCTCATTTCGGCCTAAATTGAAATGTCTGTGCAATTGTTGTTCTTGGACAGCTTTGCTTATGCCTTGGCATGAGTCCATGATCTCTTGGGGAGATTAACCTAACAAACCCATCCTTTGCTGCCTGAAGTCCATAGATGCACCAAAACAACTTCCCGGGTCTCTTTTTGCCTTCACAACTTGGATTCTCAGTACGGGCTTAGAATCTTTGGATAAAACCATGCCTTCTTAAGATTTAATAATGCCTTGTATGAAGCTAACCAAATTTTCTTTAAACCACTTAACTTGTGCTCTTGTAATTGGCCCCATCTTCAGTTGTACAGGATCAGTACCTAGGCGAGTAGTAATTTGCATTGATGTAGGCGGGTTCTCATTAGTAGAAGTCATGAAGGGAGAACAGTTTGAATTAAGGCAATGTTATGCAAGCAATTTGAGAAAGAGGACTCAACCAGTTGAAACTCTACAAGTCGTAGTGGATAAAAAATAAAATGTTGTTGAGCTTCAAATGTTAAACCTTTGATTTAGAAGTCTCAAATCCTTGATGGAGGCCAAAGCATTCATAATAGTGAAAGGAAAGATCAGCTCAAAAACCAAGATCTCTCAATCTACAACCTGGATTCAGTGCTTGCCATAGTAAAAAATGGAGTTAAAGAAATCAAAAATCTTTTGGGCACTACCACTATCGAGGAATTGACTCAAGAAAGACTTCTAAGTTTGTGGAAGAAAGACATGCCACGAGGTGAGCTTTTAGAATAGCTTGTGGAAGTGTAAATTTGCCTACTAATTCAACCAAAACAGCCAAGAATTGGGGGCAACTTCTTATGGAAATGAAGGAATTTATAACTGAGTTCGTAAGGAAGCATGTGAATTTGTTCGCATGGATGCATGTTGGAATAGATAACTGGTAGGAATAGATCTTAATATAATGGTTCACAAGCTAAATGATGATCCGAGTTCCAAGCCAACTTGACAAAAGAAAAGGATGTTTAATCTAGAAAGATATGTGGCAATCAGGGTTGAGGTTGAGAAACTCTTGAAGATTGGGTTTAACATGGAAGTATACTATCCAAGCCGGCTGGCAAATGTGGTGTTTATGAATAAGTCAAATCGTCAACATAGGACGTGCATTGATTTTACAGATCCTAACTGAGCTTATCCAAAGGATAGTCTCCCACTACCTCAATGGATTAGGTCGTTGATTCAACTTCAAGTAATGAAATGCTAAGCTTTACTGATGCTTATTGAGGGTATAACCAGATCAAAATGTTTCCACCTAATAAGAAAAAACAACTTCCATCATAGATCATGGATTATATTGTTGCACGATGATGCCTTTTGGATTGAAGAATGCTGGAGTGACTTACTAAAAATTGTCCAACAAGGTATTTGCTAAACAAATTAGAAAAAAATATGAAAGTTTATGTGGATGACATGCTAGTAAAAAGCCAAAAGGTTGTAAACCACATTAACGACCCGAAAGAGATGTTTGAAACATGAGGTAACATAAAATGAAGCTCAATCTAATGAAGTGCACTTTCGGAATGTCATCAGAAAAGTTGGTTTATGGTGTGTTAGAGAGGGATAAAGGTGAATCTAAACAAAATCAGGGTCATTACTTTAGATGAACTCACTAAGAAACATTAAAGAAGTTCAAAAGTTAATAGGCCTTTCGGCAGTCCTAAACCACTTTGTATCTCACTTAATTAATAAATGCTTATCTTTTTTCCAAAGAGTTAAAGAAGTCCATGGAGTTTACATGGACTAAGGAATGTAGCAGGCTTTTAATGACCTATAACACCACCTAAGTTCACCACCTTTGTTGTCTAAACCTTTAGTAGGGGAAGTTTTACTGTTGTGCCTAGCAATTTTGCTTACGATTGCTAGTGTAAGAGAAAAGGGTACAACTTAATTCCCTATATATTATATGAGTAAAGCAATGGTGTAAGCTAAAACAAGGTACCTAACCTTTAAGAAGTTGGCTTTGGCATTGGTAATATCTTTTGGTAAGCTGAAACCTTATTCCAAGCTCATTCAATTGTTGTACCAACTAATTATCCTTTTAGATAAGTTTTGTAAAAACCTGATACTTAGGAAGATTAGTTAGGAGGTCTATAGAGCTTGGACAATTTGTCAGCGCTTATTGATCATGAATGGCAGTAAAAGCTCAAGTCGTAGTAGAATTCAAAGCAAGGTTCAAGTTACAATATAAGAACAGGAGCTAGCACAGAAGTAAACTAGCTTGATCCGACCTAGTTACTCCATGTTAGTAGGGCATTAAACAAACAAGAAAGTGGAGCAGGGTTTGTCTTGACATCGCCTAGACCATATCAAGTGCACTTGGAATATGCTTTAAAGTTAGATTTTGTTGCCTCTAACAATGAAGCTGAGTATGATGCACTTTAACAAGACTTAAGATGACAAAGTCAGTAGGAGCTAAGCAGATCAATATTTACAGTGACTCATAGCTCGTGGTTAGTCAGGTAACTTCTGAATACCAAGCTAAAGAGGAAAATATGATTTCTTATCTTAGCAAGGTAAAGGAGTTACTCCAAACTTTTAAAGGATTCTACATTGCTAAAATCTTGAGGTCAATGAATCTACAACTGATTCTTTGACAAAATTTACCTCTACTTTAGCTTCAATATGAGCTCGCACAATCCCAATAGAGGTCCTCAAACAAACTAATATCAGCACATAGGGGGTAGAAGTTTAACCTGCGGAAGTAAGTCTAACTTAGATTGATCCTATAATGGAGCGCCTATAAAAAGGCAACTTGCCAACTCAATAAATTGGCAACTTGTAAGCTTAGGCATCAAGCTCTTTATTATGTAATCATTGAAAACATACTATACTAATGAAAATATTCATTGCCATACCTGAGGTGCGTAACCAAACCTGATGTAGAATATTTATTGGCTAAGATCCATGGAGAAGTATGTAGGAATCACATAAGGAGTAGGTCAATGGCTTATAAGGTTTTACGACCAGGATATTATTGGCCAACATTAACTTAAAATAGTAAGGAATACACCAAGAAATGTGACAAATGCCAATTTTTTGCGAATGTCCCAAGATGGCCTCTTGAACAGTTGATTTCATTGAGCAGCCCATGGCCCTTTGCCCAACTGGAAGTCGACTTGATAGGTCCATTTCCCACAGGTCATGTACAAGAAAAATTTGCCATTGTTACCATTCATTATTTTAGTAAGTAGGTTGAAGTCACGCCATTGTCAAAGATTAATAATGCTAGAATATCATATTTTATCTGTCATGAAATTATATGTTTGTGTGAAGTACCTCACACAATTATCATTGATAATGGAAAGCAATTCAACAACTGAAAGTACAAAAAATGGACATGTCGAAGCAGCGAATAAACTACAAAGAGCAACCTAAAAACAAAATGGCTCTTGGGTTGAGGAACTACCAAACTTCTTATGCACTTACCGAACAATGGAACGAACTAAAATAGGGGACACCACTTTCTCATTGGCCTTTAGAGTAGAAATTGTGATTCTAGTAGAGTTTGGAATGCCAAGTTGTAGAATAAAACATTTCTTCCCACAAAATGATACGACCCTAGATCGACTTGCTCCTAAATCCATATTAAATTAGCCGGGATCAAAATTAAGTTCAGATTCTAATGGCTACCTTGACCCTTAATCAACTTGTGAATAAAAACCTTGGTATATGTCAAAGACGCCATAATAGGTTATGGATTGTCCTCTTGATAAGCTAAGCTAAAACACTTGTTCTCTATTCGGTGTTTTAGGTATTCTAAGAGAACAAAGAGAAATCTTTCTCCCAATAATTTTTCTAGATGAATAATGTTATAGTCCATTTATTGAGAAAATAAGCCTTTAAATAGGCTAAGTTGCAAAGAAATAAAACCTTAAAACAATAGATAAAAATCGACCAACAGTAATAAACCAAGGATGTGGCTGATTCTCACATGACTTTCCTAATCTAATTTGTATTAATTAATTCCTTAATTTTGAAAGAGGAATTAATTAATTTAAAATAAAAAAATATTAAAAATTCAACTTTCCTAGATAAATTTGTCCAGTAAGTAATTAAATAAAAAAAAAAGGATATTTCCTAAAACAAAAGTCTAATTTCAGAGTTGGAAAGTATTTGACCAGCTTTCCAAATAAGCAGTCTTAGTCCAAACACCAGGTAATTCAGACTCCAAATCAGATCCAATATTCCATGTAGGATGCCAAATAGGATTACAACTAGTCCCCACACGTTGCCATTAATTGGAATGATCAAAGCTTGCTTGGATTGCAAGTAAACCCCTTCCCAATGCCAAATAGGCAAAATATGGCCAATGTGGAAGCTTTGATGCTAATGACATCATTGGATGCCCTTGCTTCTGCCTTGGCATGATTTCATGGTCTCTTGGTGAGCTCAAGCACTTTCATAGGCCAACAAACTCACACCTTGCTGCTCGGAGTCCACAGATGCACCAAAACAGCTTCCTGGATCCATTTCTGCCTTCACAACTTGGATGATTAGTACGAGCTTAGAATCTTTTTACACGAGTATGCCTTTTCATGATTTAATTACTCTTTTTATGAAGCTATCCAGATTGTCCTTAAGCCTTTTAGCTTGTGCCCTTGTAATTGGCTCAGTCTTAAGTTGCATAGGATTAGCATCCAAGCATGTAGTTGTTAGTATAGGTATGGGCTGGTTCTCATCACAAAAGAATGATGAGTTAATGTGTGCCAAACTAGATTTAATCAAAGAGAAAAGAGCAAAGGCTAATATGAAGGATGCGACATGTAACCAAGAATTAGTTCTTTATTACAATTCTTGAGTCAAATACAGGTTATTTTCTCTAGAAGGTTATGTGTTAAAGAAGACTGCTTAACACTAAAGTACAGAGAGTGGGATCACTTGGCCCAACTTGGAAAGGACCCTACCAGGTCATAGGAGTTATACAACCTAGAAATTATAGACTTAAAGACATATATGGAGTCTTTCTCACCCATGGAATGCCAAACATTTGAAAAAGTATTATCAATAGGAGTTTCAATCTTTTTTTTAAAAAAAAGTACTACTACTTTTCGCATTCAGTTTTTAGCTCTTTTAACATCAATAAAGAAGGATGAATCAGAAAAGATTCCAAAAACGATGTCTGTAAACTACAAAAACAATGAAGACTAGGGGCTTCAACTCGAAAAGCTAGGCAATCCATGAGAAAAAAAAAAACAAAGAATTAGGACCTCAACTCAGAAAGCTAAGCTAACATAATCACGACTTTCACAAGGAAATTCATTGTCCTAGGCCCTCAGCTCAGAGAGCTGAGCCAACCTAATCATGGCATCCACAAGAAAATCCAAAGAACTCAGACCTCAATTTAAAAAGCTGAGCTAATGTAACTGTGGCATTCCAAGAGGAAACTTAGTAAACTGGGATCTCATCTCAAAAAGTTGAGCCAACCCATTCATGGCATTCCTAAAGACCTAAGACCTCAGCTCTCAGATCGTGAAGTTAAACCCAATTGTGGCATTCAACAAGAAAATCTTAAAAGCTTCTGTGAAAGCTTCACAACTTCCCGTGTCCTTTGTTAAGAAACTTTATGTTCTTTCTTTAGGTCATCTTTAGCTTATTAAGCTTGGTCACTAGATCGAGCTAGTTTAAGTTTTAATTCAGAAAGAGTCACTTGTAAAGCTTGGATGGCCTCTTTTGCATTATCAACACATTTACGAGAAGATTGGAAAAGGGTCTTGACCTTTATAAAGTTATAAAAAGCTGTGGAGATGTAAGAGATAAAATTAATGTAAAATTTATTATGATATGTTTAAAGATTTTAGAAAATACGATATTTACACGAAAAGAATCACTCTCAAACCTAAAGATTAAGTCCTCCTTAAAAGATTGCCTAAGATGTAGGTCGTAGGAATGGGGAACTGCGATAGCAACACAGGAGACTAAAGAATGAAGGTGCTTAGGAATTAGTCCTTTTTGTATCATCTCGACTTCATTTTCTATAGTCGGAGCTTCTTTTCCTGGAGCATGAGAGAGTAGTCAACTTTGTCTGAGGAAGATGAGAAGGAGGTGCAAATTTTTAAGATTTAGTTTGTCCAACAACTTGATTACCTAAATTAGGGGTAGGAGAAGAAGAAGGGTTAGTTCATGCAAATTTGGAGGTTAAACAGGTAGCTATAAGAGCATCTCATTTTTAAGGAATCCTCTTGATTGCTATGGCCTTTACCATCTCCTAAATATCATAGGAAACAAGGCAGCTCATGGCCATATGATAAGATAAAAGAGTTAAAAAAGATAAGGTGTAAAAAAACAATAATTTACAATGAGGTGACGAGGTGAAAAATGAAGTATATAAAGTAGCTTAGTAATGAAGGAAAGCTTAAAATCAACTAAAGCTAGGTCACTTAATAGCTTAGGAACACTACATTCTTTGTGAGGTAAGTTGTAAATGCCTTTATAGCATTTGCTTTCGGTAGGAGGAAGATTGGTGAATGTGCTACACCAAGCCAAGGGGCCTGTCTGTGTAGGGACCTTAAGAAGGTGATCTTGTTCATGACAAGTCAAATTTATGGCCCTTTAACAAAGATCATGCCTCATGCCAGTTGCGATCATTAGCAACATCAACTAAGATATGTTGGTTGAGGTGTAGATACTTATAGAACCAATGAATTCAACAAGGGGCAGGGCGAAGGAAGAAAATGACTTGAATTTTCAAAGGGCTGGCAAAGCGATTAAAATGATGAAACCAAAGGATGATACATCCAAATATGCATTGTTAAAAATTTGGAAATAGCTGCATAAGACAAGACAAATTTCTTCAAAAAGCTTATAGGCCAATGGATGCATAGGAAGACGAAGACCAGCTAAAAAGTAAAAGACATTTAGAATGACCTCATCAAGTCAAGGATGACTAGAAATCTCCCAACCCTCAGGCAATGTGGCTAAAAAGTCCTCAGAAAGATGGAAGAGTTACAAAAAACAAGTAAATTCACCCTTGGTGAGGTCCTAAAGGATATTATCTAGAGATAATTTGGGTGGATGTTAAGACAGGTGGCAAAAGGGGAGTTAGCCTGGTTAAACCAATCTCCCAAGGCAGCGAAAGCAGAGCGAGTATGAAAAGAAGGAGGAAGAGAGTTGCCAATCCTGAGTCCATGAGGTATGGCCATAAGATCAAGAGTAAGACTTGGGTTAATGTTATAGGAGTCATTGGAACTTAAATTATCGATTTCGATGGGAGCCATTCTTTTGATATCTCAATAGGGAAGAGAGGAAGAAGCAACAAATTTGGTAGAGTGATTTATATCTTCCTTAAGACTTGAAACTTCAAGGGTTTGAGGTAGGTTGTCATCAGAATGAGAAGAAGGGGCTATAGTTCTACCTTCATCAAGAGGTAACGAGCTCTTCACCAAGAGGTAAAAAACTTTTCACCATGCCTAAATTTCAAATCAACTACTCAATTCTACAAAGAATAACCTCAAGAGAATCTTTGGAATTCGCTATGTATCATAGCAAGATGTTAAATATGAAGGATAAATTTGAAATCCTCAAGTTGAGGAGTAGGTTATGAAGATTCAAGTTAAGTATTAGAAGAACCCTGAGAAGTGCAATTAGGACATGGAGTAGAACAAGGAGACTCAAGTTGAGGGATGAATGACCCTCAGGTTAGGTTGAGGTGTTGGAGAAAGAAAATTTTCAAGCGGAATGTCTTTAAGCCACTAGGCCATGGGCTTTTTATGAGATGCCATAACCTGAAATAAAAAAAAAATAAAAAAGGACACCTATTACATTAAGGTGAATAAGGCATGGCTTTGAAAATTCTAAAGCTGGAGAAAGGACAAAAAGTAAACATGGATTGTCAAAATAGACCTATATGGATCCAGCAGGGGAAAAAGGGAATAATTCAATTAGGGTCTCGAGAGAATTGGTGAACGCCTAAATGTCTACTACTATTGGAAATGTAAGAAATTCCTATGGAACAAAGAATTCAATAAATGATTCCTAAGGATATAAGGTTCATTTTTCAAGTGAAATCACAACATAAATATATAAAACCAAAGGTAAAAGTGCATCAAATAAGCCCTAACTTTAGTGTGTTTGTCAATTGAAATCCTAGAAACTACAACCAAAGGGCAATCGTAGTAAAAGGAGAATGCTAAAATAAACTTTGTCCACATTTAAAGAACTAGAAAAACAGAAAGAGACAAAAGCAAAGTTAAGCCGCAAACCTGGAATGAAATCTGAAGAGGAAGCATACAATGAAAAATTCAAAGAAGAATAGTCAATAAGAGCAAATTGAGAACAAAGGAATAAAGAACCCCACATAATGTAAAATCGCTTGAAGCAAGGATGGAACTTTGAGTTGAGAGAAATTAAAGAAACTTTCAAGTTGAAAATTTGATAGAGATTAACTGTTACAAAAAAAAAAAAAAAAAAAAAAGATGATGGAAAAAAATTTAGGCACTTTAACTTATATTTTGGATGAAGAGAGATATTGACCGCATATTGAAAAGAAAATTGTAAACATTAAAGCTCATCGTCCTACCACAGGGAAGCATTGGTAACCCCAGGTACCATTAGCATTGAACATAATTTCCAGCAAGGAAATGGCAAAGCAATGAGTCTAGAAAGGAGCAAGATGATGGCAAATGTCAGGACCCGTCCAAAATTCCTCACCGGAAACCTAGACAAGCCCTGATCCCAGGGAAACCCTACCGGATCCTCCTATGGAAAATCAGGCAGAACCTCCCTAAGGGATGGACTTACCACAATTTCCTGCACTGAAAACACACTTCTATAACGTCCCCCTTATTCCTCCCACAACTACAAGTTGATTTCCACAAATTTCAGCACTCCAAAAATAAATAACAGTAACCCAGTGCATAATAAATACATAAGTGTCCCATACAGTATACAGAGCTTCATGAAGTACTACTAAGTATAGAATACAACAAGAGTGAAAGAAATATTACAACTGCAATAAAAGAAGAACAGGGTACTTCACGAACTAAAACAGCGATGAAGATCAAGTCCGCTCCGAATGAACACCGACAACCTGGTAACTAGAGGAACGGAATTTGAAAATATGAGATGCTAATCATCTCAGTGAGTGACCCTATCTACTATACAATATAATACCACGGTAATAAGTAGATAAATAATAATTAATTGGAAATAATAATTTCTCTCAAAACCCTTACAATTCTCTCGGTTGGAAAAGTTCCCCTTTTAAAATCTTTTCACAAAACCCTTTGTTCGAATTCCCCGAAAACCAAGACATCAAATAAATGCCAGAAACAGTAATAATTATATTTTTAATTCCAATACAATATAAAAATATTTATTTTAAAATCCCAGTTCTGAAAATCACTTGATACACCCACTATATACCAGTGGCGCCAACAGTACCCAACGTCCCAAGGTACCGCCAGACAGGAGGTTATAGAAAGAAACCGGCATACGGTCGTGTGGCATCCCACTGCGCCACTGTTAACTGGTGTCCCGGCCATGGAGGGGTGGCCTACCCTCATCCGATGGCAACTACAGGACAACCTCATAATATCACCTGCGCGCTACTCACACCCACCTGCGCACTAATCACATCCGTGTGCACAATATCCATATCACATATAAACAGAACACCAGTACGTGCACGGTGCATCTAAAAATCGTAAAATCCACATATGTAATTTATATATCAAATTTCACATTTTGCATAACATAGCGGGTTTATTCCTTCCGCTTGAACCCGAAAATTCTCCACAATTTCTTTATAATCAACACCATAAATTCCATGATTTTCAAATCCACCAATTCAAATATTCACATTTTCCCAATAGCATAAATAATTCTCGAAATATAATAATTAAATCTCATAATATTCCATGGGCATATTTTATAAAGATTGGAGTCACCAACATAAACAAATATTTTCCTTGAAATATTTGAAAATCAAATCATGCCCAATTTAATGTTAAAACCACAAGAATTTCGAAATTCTCAAGACCATAAAATAATTTCACATTTGCATAAATTTATATAATGCATATTTTCTTTATCAAAATAAATTCACCAATAATTCCACAATAAATCAATTAAATATTTGGCACATAGAATTTAAATTCCAAATATTCAAATCACACATAATAATCACAATTTAATTCCCGAAATTAATTTGAAGGTTGGTCACTCACCTGGAGCACGCAATTAAACCACGATCCACTATGGGATCAATTCCACGACTCACCCGTGCTCCTAGAACACAATTCACACACAGTCAAATAAATTAATATTTTAATCGGGTAAATAATACCCGGTACCGGGGGGGTCAAACACAAACGTTATCCAAAATAGTCGAATAATATACCAAATCGAAGCTTGAGCGACGAGGATTACAAATCCGGTCTCCATCGACCCCAATTCCACTGGAGGTGGCCGGAAAGCTTCGGCCGGATTTAAACTTGAGGGATCTCTCAAACGGTGGGGATTTTAGGCAATCTAACCCCGGAAATGGACTCAGAGGGGTCAAAAATGGTGAAATAGACGTATGGGTCGGGCTAGGTTGGTCGTAAACGGCGAGAATCGCCGGAAAAACGTAACCAGCAGCCGTCGACTTCACCAGCCCGATCTGGGCACGTCCGGCGGCGACTGGGTGGGAAAATTGGAGGCTGAGATCGCGGCGAGCTGGGCTTCACCAGTGGTCGGCGCGTGTGGCTTTCCGGCGATTGAAATCCGGCCAAAAGGCCGGTCAAAGAGAGCGGGGGAGAGAGTCAAAGGAGAGAGGGAGAGAGAGTCCTTGCTGTGTGTTTTATTTGTCTCTATCGGGCTCGGGGAAGAAGAAGGGAAGGAAAGGAAAAGAAAAGAGAAGGGTGTTTTCCCACGTGGGGAAAAAGAAAAGAAAAAGAAAAAGAAAATAAAATATAAATAATTAAATAATTAAATAATAATATTATTATTTAAAATAATAATAAAATAATATGATATTACACATGGTTGACATGTGGCTTCTCAACATGGTGACACATGGTCACATTCATTAAGTAACACGTGGCACATCGTTACGCGTTTAAAAATAATATTAAAATAATACGATGTTTGAAAAAATCTACAGGTCCATAACTTCCAAACCACATGTCCAAATTGGACGTGCCGCTAGTCTACGGACTCGTATCAACGAGCACTTCACAACCATGCATGAGTCAATGCTCAACTTTGCATGAATAAAAAGTCAACTCCGGCACCCCTTGGACAGTTTGGACCTCAACGTGTTTTGCTCATAACTTCCAAACCGTAGCTCCGTTTTCAACGTGCTACTAGTCTACGAACTCGTGCTAATGTGTACTTCGTAACGGTACCTCAGTCAACCTAGAATTCCAAGCGATTCAAAAAGTCAACTTTTAACCCATTCGGTCAAAGTCAAAGTCAACGGTGAACAGTCAACCTCGGTCAACGTGCAAAAATTCCGACATGGTTCGGGACGGGGTGTTACAGCAAAAGTAATTCACTAGCTATGCTGAGGTAGGAAACATGTTTAACAAGCGAGAGGATTGCCTAGGTCATCTCCTATGCAGGTCACTAACTCAAAAATAGAAGCTTGACCTAGTGTTTCAATTGAAAGAAATAATTAGGTTGAAGGGGCAGTTGTTGTAGGTGGATTTTATCTTCCTCGTCTCAGTACACTTTCTAGTAAAAGTTTTGGAAGTAGAAAGTAAATCAGATCATAAAGAAGGTTAGGAAAAGACATCCGAGGAGAATGACCAAGTTGCAAATCATGTATGTAAATGGTCAAATTCCATAAAGGCAGCAAGCTTGAAGGAAGACCTAAAAAATTAATACACTGAGAAGGCTTTTCCTTAAGGAAATTAAGATAATGATGGCACCACCAAGCAGGTTTAAGTATATGAAACCCCCAACTTATGGAGCAAGAAAATAAACTGTAATGCCATCTGAACATGGATAGCAAAGGTAGGATATTGAGGGTAGACAAAGTTATTCACGACCTTAAGCTAGACAAAAATTATATACCAAGAACAAAGCCACTTGGCAAAGAAGCTTTAAGGAGCTGCAAGAAGGTCCAGTTGTTTATCATCCAACCTATCATAGGCCACGTGTCATCAATCCACAAACCCTTAAAGCAAATAGAAGGTTTGGAGCTCCATTTCAAGGAAACTTCTTCCTTTCGAAGAAACAAATTTATATAGCTCCTTTGCAACTCAAGTAAATGGGGATTTCTAATCGGGTTCCAACCTAACATGAGCATTGGAAGGTTTGCATGGACCACAACAACAGTGCCCCCCTGACCCGTTTCTTTATTCTTAGGTCATTTTCTAGCAAATTCCAGCGACAACACAAACTAAGGCAAATTTTATGAAATCAAACATTTTAATAAGCCCTAATAACCTCAAGGAACACATGATTGTTGATGCATGAATCTGATATGCGATGAGCCACCATGTAACAAAGTTAAAACCTATTTGTCATTTGAAAATAAAGAGAATGTGAAGATCTTTGGGGCACCAATGTAGTGCTGGCCAAAGACTCCTTGATGTTTAAGTTAGATAGTGCTATTTGAATGCCAAAGATGAATTTTTAAGGTTCTCAAAGTATTATGTGCTTGTACCTAGTCATGGAAGATCAAAATGGTATTTATAGATTTTGGGCATTAGATTTTTTTGTTCCTCAATATAACCAATCCACTAACCTAAAAGTTTAGACCATATGGTGTTAAATAAGGAAAGTAATGAGTTTCTTAATTCACATGATTTAGACGATCTCGATGAGTGGATTTTCTAGCATTCAATGTCTTGCCAGCATATGAGCCTCAGACATGTTTCCTTGGAGGACCTAAAGAAGAAGTTCTCTTAGATGGACTTTTTTGTTGTCAAACATGAACCATGAGTTCCCCTCAAACATTCGTGTCAAACGTTATCTCAAAACAGTACTTTACTCAGCAGTAATATTTCTCTCAGAGTTCCATCCATACATCCAATTTGTGATTTTATTGAATTAAAAGGAGGATTTGTTGCTCACAATAAATCTTACCTACATAATTAATAACTATAATTTGTTCTCAAATTGTCCAATTTTGGTCCAATTTTAATGGGTACTTATACAAATTAACTCATGTTGGGTAACTACTAAAACCTTGAATGTTATAGGCAAATCATATATCAATGGAAAGCTTATGGGATGGATGACATGATTCCATATTCACCTTGGTCAATCGTCGCTGACGATGATTTGAAATGGATCGAAAGTTTTGGCCAAGCTTTAAATTATCATATCTCATAAACACTAGGGAATTTGAGAAAAATAAGATCATATTTGAATTAAAGAGGTCAAAATTTAGGGGATTAGGGATGGTTCCACAACTTAGAAGTGGTCAGAATTTAATGATGGAGCAACATTGATCATTGGCTTTCCAGGCCCAATCCCGACATGTGGGCACTTTTGTACTCCGATTTGAGGCCAATGAGTGGGTAATGTTGTGCGGGTGGTGGTGAGATAAAACTTGAATAGATTTTTGGTGAATTTCAACTATAAAGCCATATCACATAATGGCAGTAACTGGTCCAATTTCAGCCAATGGGGTGCTAGGTTGGTTAGAGCTATGGGCTTTTAGGGAAACTGAGATCATTTTTGGTATTTATAACATTGCTTCTTGTATGTAAACATATATCCATATATATATATATATATATACACACACATGTCCCTTTTTAAACAACACTAAGAAAGGTACTGATACTAGTATATTAATAGAGCACATAAATATATAGGTCCATAACTTTTCAATCGTAACTCGTAATTATATGTGTTATTAGTTTATGAACTTGTATTGAGGAGCTCGACTTAATAATAAAATCATCAAAATAAAGTTGACTATACAGAAAGTCAACTCTAGAGCTTATATTCTGTCCAATTGATCAAATGTGTATAACTCCATTTTTTTTTTTTAACAGTATAAGTCGTTATACTCACATACCATAATAAAATCATAATCAGAAGAAAAACAAATATATCAAATCTAAAACTTTTTAAGGAGAAATCCTGGGTGCTATGACATGCTCCTCCTTTTGGATTTGGATTTTCATTTATGTCTGTAATTGGAAAGTTGTTATGAAATTTATCCAAACTTTTCATGTATATATATATAAATGCTAATAAAAGATTGACTTTATTGTACCAAACGACTCTTAATATCACAAATATTGCATGTGATATTGTTTCACAGCCTAACCCTAAATGGTTAATATTCTTTCTGCAGTTCTTTATTTTTTAATCTTCGATACTAAAAATTTTTTGAACTCAAACAAATTTGAATCCCTTTAATCCTTTGAATCTTTCACTCAAATAAATTAATGGTTACGCTTTGGTTATGACTGTGATTTTCAACAAGGCATTTAAAATTTTTGTTAACTAATTTTTTATTATTATATATAATCTCTTGAAAATTAAAGGGTATTATTTTAACGCAATTTTGTTTTAATTAAACCTGATAAAAGTTGAGAGACCAAATAATGGTTTAATAATATTATTATTATTGTTATTCTTGCTATTTTCAATTTCTTAATCTTTTTTTTTTTTTTTTTTGGGGGGAAAGTTTTCTATATTACGGAACTCGATCGCGTCCTGATTTGTGTGTTGAGAGCGAATTATGAATAGAGCTAAAATTTCTATATACAAGAATAGTCAATAAAAAACTAGGAAAAATTCGAAAGGGGCTTTTAATCAGCTTCGAAGAATAGTCAACAGCCAATCTGCATTAAAGTCTATATATGATGGAAAGCGAGCAATGCAATATTCTCTCACACATTTAACATAAGAATTAAGGGAGAAGTTTTCAGCCAAAAAAAAAAAAAAAAAAAAGAATTAAGGGAGAAGAGAAAGATCCAAATATGTCCGGTTCTGAAACTCCTATCGGTAACAGTATCCCTCTTCTTACACCATACAAATTGGGAAACTTTAATCTTTCTCATAGGTACTACTGCTTCCAATTCTCTCCACCTATTCAATCTGTTTCTTACTTTTCTTTTTCTTTGTTTCTTTTTCATGTTGCTATATTGTGTCTTATTCTCTACCTACCGTGTCTATGGATTTGGTAAAGCTGGAAAGTGGTATTTTCTGTCGATACCAAAAAGAATATCTTCATCAACATAAAGAAACTGTTTTTCTTTATTGCAAATTATTACATATTTTTTCTTGCATTAAGAAATTGATTAAACTTACCACATCTTTGGCTTGTTCTATTATTATTATTATTATTCCATAGTTTTAAGAATCTGAGCTTTTTTCCTATATAAACTTTTACTTGAAATTTATTGCAAAAGCATATATATACATATATTTCTGGTTTTTCTACCATATATATCCTCGTAAGCCTATAAATCATGAATTCAATCACGCTTGAATACTGATTAAAATTTTCTGTCCTATATTTAGCTTAAAGCTTGTGTTATCTAATTAAGATGGTTTTTTTCTGATTTGATTTCAGAATTGTTTTGGCACCGTTGACCCGGCAAAGGTCATACAACAGCATCCCTCAGCCACATGCCATCTTATATTACTCTCAGAGAACCACCAATGGGGGTCTTCTCATTGCTGAGGCATCTGAAATTTCTGATACTGCTAAAGGGTAACTTATTCAGATTAATTTCATTTCTTTTGGTAAATTCTCTCCCTTATTTATTATTATTATTTTTTTTCTCTGTGCACTGAAGTAAATATATAACAAGCACAGAGTTCGTCCCCTCAAGGGACATGCTGAGATTGAAAGTTATGTAACATATTGCGTGCTTTTGCTATGTAATAGGTATCAAGATATGCCTGGTATTTATACAAAAGAGCAAGTTGAAGCTTGGAAACCCATTGTAGATGCTGTTCATGCCAAAGGGGGTATTTTCTTCTGTCAGATTTGGCACGGAGGAAGAGTCTCGAATAGCGGTTTGTTTGTTTGTTGTCTTTTTTTTTTTTTTTTTTTTTTTTTTAAACTGTTACCTTTGCATTTTGCGGTGTTGTTGACTTTGAAAATGGTTTGCCGTTTTGTGGATTTAAATTATAACTAAGTTATAACTTAGAATTAGAGACCTTTTCTAGTAGTTTGGAGTGTTTGATAGAAAGATTAGAATTGAGAAACGGCTCACATGCTCTTAATGTTAATAAAATATATAATTACAAGTTGAGCAATTTGTACTCGGCGACAGTCGTGTTTATTGACAATAATTGCGTATGTCTGTGTGTGTGTGTTTTGTTTTTTCCCTTAAATCTTTACTATTGCCGAGTATTATTTGGTTTTACTTGGAGGTTTTTGTTGTAAAATTTTTCCAAGCAGAGCAACTTGTACTCTCCAATAGTAACAATAAATTCTTTAGACCTTTACTCTCATGAGCTTTATAAACTTCTACTTGCTTAAGAGGCTGAAACTCATGTGACTTAAAATTTTATTTCAGTTTTCCAACCAAATGGCCAAGCTCCAATCTCTTGTACAGACAAGCCATTGACCCCCCAAATATTAACTAACGGTGTTGATGTTGCACAGTACACACCTCCAAGGAGGCTTAGAACAGATGAAATTCCTGGAATTGTTAACGATTTTAGACTCGCTGCAAGGAATGCAATTGAAGCAGGTAGTATCCATTTCCAAACTATGTGTTAAGAATTTTTTAGTGGTCATTTTCTGGTTTAATGAAATCCTATTATTCAAATCAACAAGAGAACGAAGAAAAGAACTTTAAAAAACAATGTAACAAGAATTTCAAGGGAAAAAAAAAAAAAAAATTTTGTTTAAGAAATTAGTTCCCTTCATACTTTTATATTAGTGTTTCATGTCTTGAATTTACTTGCTGATCTGCCTTATCAAATTAAGTGGCTTGTAGAACTTAAAATGAGAATTTTTAATGCTGCTAATAATTTGGTTTGAATCCTCTATTGTTGTCTGAAACATGCAGGTTTTGATGGAGTTGAGATCCATGGGGCTAATGGCTACATTATTGACCAATTTTTGAAAGATCAAGTTAATGACCGAACTGACCAATATGGTGGATCCCTAGAGAACCGTTGTCGATTTGCTTTAGAAATCGTCGAAGCAGTTGTTAATGAAATTGGTGCAGATAAAGTTGGAATAAGATTATCTCCATTTGCTGACTACATGGAATCAGGGGACTCCAATCCTAATGCATTAGGCCTCTACTTGGTTCAATCCTTGAACAAATATGGGATCCTATACTGCCATGTGATTGAGCCAAGAATGAAGTTGCAGGATGAAATTGCTGAATGCTCTGACAGCCTTGCACCCATGAGAAAGGCTTTTAAAGGTACCTTCATTGCCGCTGGGGGTTATACCAGGGAGGATGGGAACAAGGCGATTGCTGAAAATCGTGCTGATCTTATTGCATATGGTCGATTGTTCTTGGCTAATCCAGATTTGCCAAGGAGATTTGAGCTTAAAGCTCCTCTAAATAAGTACAACAGAGAGACATTCTACATATCTGATCCTGTTCTTGGTTACACTGATTACTCATTTCTCGAAACTGCTTAGTAATTACTGGAAGAGGTGAATGAACTTTACAGATTAACTATGATTGTCGTACCTGTATCTTGTTAATATATCTAATAGAAACTATATTTATAATTATGATAAAAATCACTAGGCAGGGGTTCAAGTTGATAGTGTATTGAAATGTTGATTGATTGTTTCTGGCTTACCCAGCCAGCCGTTTGAATTTGGTATTTGTAGATGCTGTAAAGCAAACAGAATCTATTCAAATGGGAACTGTATGCCACTGTACCATTATGTTATTATTCTAATTCATTAGTTATTATAATAAAGACTAATCAACTCTACTAATACGAACTATTTTAAATTTTGGAATTTGGTGACGAGAATGGATGGCTGCAATGATCCTGAAGTATGGCAATCTTATTTCCACAAACATTTTAGATGGGCTTCCAACAATTTTCAAGGTAAATAATCAAATCAGTCAAATTTCTATGGAGGATCTGGAGCTTCAGCTCTGAGTAAAGATGGAGTCACTGGATCTGAAGCATGTTCTTGAAGGGATGGTGTAGTACTGCACAAATGCTCGAACAAGGTTGCTATATCAGTCATGTAAGGAGAGGGCGCGAAATAAAATCTTTTGAGCCATAATTGCTGCTGGAGTTGCTATTAAAATTCGTTGTCGAGAGATGGTGCTAGAAAATTTAATGATTTAAAAAAAAAAATTTTGAAGAATAAGACAGCTGAATAATATATTAATTATATTTTACAGAAACTTGAAACTAAAAATTAATGAAATATACAGATAACTTGGAATAGTCTGACATAACTGATGAATTACTTAATATGAGGCCTATGATTATGCAGCTTTCTTAAAACAGATTCATTTTCATTGGTGCAAGTGATCTTGAAGCGTCTCTTCCCATAATACAATGCCAACGCGCTAAAACTATGCCAAAACTCCTACAAAGCTCCTCTTGCAAACTAAAACTATGCCAAAACTTGACTACACTAGAAAGCTGGAAACATCTAAGAGGGCTATATAGAGAATGAAAGGAGGTTAAGAATAAATCTCTGGGTCTTCTATTGTGTCTCTTTGCTGATCGATATGAGGTATATAAAGCTTCACACAAGCGGGTTTTCAAAACACGACTTTAATCTAAATGTCACAAAAATTAAAGTCAAACCATTACAATATTTAAAATCTGGCTTTAAATCCAACATTAACAGCTATAACAAAATTAAAATTAATAATAAAGCCTTGTAGCACCCATATTATAAAGCTATTTAACAAAACTTTCAATATCAATCAATATGGTATTAAAGCCATATTTTTCCAACAATTCCTTGCACGAATGAAATCAACAGATAGAGGCGAATGTACACAAAATTTGACTTTGGTAATAAAGTGCAATGGTTGAAACCTATATAGGATAGGTAAATAACTACTTTGATCTTTCCTTAATAAGAATATATTTAATTTATTAACCAAAAAAGCTGATGCGATTTCCTTGAACTTTTCTGTTGTTAAGTAAATGATGATACTCCTCACATAAGACTTCTCTCTGGCACATTTTAGCTTTCATTTTGATCATAAATATCTCCCTATCTCTGTGAGAGTTTCTAAAACATTATGCCTTGTACAATTTTCTTTTAAAGCGACCCATATTCTCTCCCACATAGGTGATTTTTTATATAAGAGTAATCCACATTAGTCCACTCGGATTTCTCAATGCATAAGAATCATTAAAAGCATAGCTTAAGCTCATCTCTATTGAGTATTATTCTTTCATCATAGGAATGGACAGGAGGTTGTATCCCAATAGTGATCTAAACGAGTTTGTACAATTAGGTTGTTCCTTTAAACCTAGATCTTGGGATTTCTAATCAACTAGGTTAGATTTCAAATGTATAGACTCTCTATTTTATGGGTTTTAGTTTCATTCTCCTCGATGACTTCTAAACTAGATCTTTATTTAACGCTTTAGTTAGCATATATCCGTCAACTTTACATATTAAACAAAAATAATTGAGATTAGTTATCTAATAATATTGCATTTATGACATATATGTCTAGACTTACCATTGTACGTTATACTTTACATCCTGCCCATTACAGATTTACTATCAAAATAATTCGCAAGCACAAGCTTTAATCACCTCGAAATGTCCTCTAAGAAATGGTGCAGCTATTATGCATCTTCTTCGTATTTATCCAGAGCAATGTTGCAACAATTACTCCATCTCTCGCACTTACAGAGTCTGTTTCGCAATATGGTGTTTACATGAAATTATGAATGAAATGGTAAACATGATATTTCTTGAGGACTTCCATGATATGGCTACACCTATTAGCCTGAACACTTATCCACTAGTAAACTTCGAGTTCTTTAATATTAGATATCTAGTTTGTATCATTGTATCCTTCTAGAATAACTAAATATCTAGTATAATACAGTCTATGATCACAAGTATACTGCAAGTATCTCAATATTTTTACGATTTCTTTCCAGTGATGATCACTTAAATTACTTGTCTATCTACTTAATTTGCTAATTGTATATGTTTTATCTTGTTTTGTACAAATTATTAAGTACATCATACATTTGCATCTAAATGTGTTTTGGCCACTTTATAATCATCTTTACTAAATTTCTTCAGTAAGTTGTCCATGCAATATGAGTAACTAAGAACGAGTTCATCCAGGGTTCTTAAAATTGTAATCCTTTAAATAATATCAGCTAGTCCTATGTCTTTTATGACAAACCTCAAGTTTAACAGTGCTTTACTAGATTTGACCAATTTATCTTTACTACTATTGATGGCCAATTTTAAGAAAGATAAATCTTTTTGGACTAATAGACCCAAGTGCAATTTTTAATATAAATTCATCAATTTGTTTTTACAAGCAGCAAGTAGTCCTAAGCCCCACTACATATGACCAAAGAAGAGTTTAAGTTAATTCATCTTCAATGATGGGTGAACCATTTATGGGGTTTCTAACCCAAATTTATGACATAAATTAACTTTAACCTAAGTTTATCTTGGTTAACTTAATTTATCTTATAACTGAACCCAAATTTTTAACAAAGACCATGAAGAATAACTTTAAATCTCTTTTATTACATGTTTTTTGACTTAAGAAACCAAGATACAAGTACCTTCTTTTCTTCGAATTAGAAAGCCCAATTCTTTTTGTCTTTCCAAAATGCTTTTGCAGAAAATCATTTTCTTCCCTTTTTTAATTATTTTCCATGTGGCTATTTAATTATTTTTTGCAAGCGTTCTTGAACAAGAAAAGCCATCTTGTCAAAAGAAGCCCATATGACTTTGTACTTTCCTTGCTCTTTTCTAAGCTTTTACTTTTCTCAAGAATAGATCTAAGACCTTTTGGTTTTATCTTTTCTTCATGGACAACAAGCAAAACTTATTATGGGTTCTCTCTTTTTAGTAAAAACACACTTTTGTAACTTTCAAGAAAGGGAAATATCCATGACAGTTTTCCAAGATGAATTTTGCCTTTATACTTCATCTTTTTAACCTCCATCATTACAAGCCTTCCCTTTTATTTCTTTCGACAAAACTCCTTTCCTTGGATAATAGGGAGTGTCATTTGTTAGAAATTACGGATCTAAAATATACATAATAAATTCAATTAAGCATAAAATACTAACCTTCAAACACAGCCATTGATAAATTAAATCTTTAATCCTGCAAAATAGAAAACATTGTAATAATAGTGTCTATGGACACACTACTCTCCAACCACTCTCAATAATTTCTGAAAACCCTAATCGTAAAAATACAGCATGTCTTTGTTTACTTGCCTTAGACCTTATATAGTCTGTGCAAATCAGACTAATCCATTAATTTTAATGTACACAAAATGATAATAATTTGATAATATAACAATAATAAAAATATGGATGAGTCAATGGGCTTATTAATAGAGTTGGTCCTACAGTTCAATGGGCCAACTGGAGTATTACAGAGAGTGTGTGATCAAGGACTCTATTACAAAATAATTAAAATAAGCTAGTTCTATTAATGGCATAAATAGATCCTATAAGTGAGTAATTGATTATGCTAAGTCCACAAATATTTATATGTATTTAACATTCTTTTACTTGGACTGCATAATCATCCTATATATATAATCCAAACTCACTTACTACAGAATCTCCCGAAACTAAATACAATTTCATCCAAATATATAGCATGCCAACAGGGCACAACAATATACTAAACTAGGTAGTAGCAATTCTCTTAGTAAATTTTCCAAAACATGATACCATTTTAATTGAGCACTTTGCATGCTATAAACTAAGTCTAGGTAGTAAAGATTTACCTAACCACAAGCAATCCCCCAACACACAAAACCATTTCATCCGAGCATATTATGTATCGACAGGATACAACAATATACCAAAACTAGGTAGTAGGGACTCACTATGGCGCCTATGGATCAACATAAAGAGCAATGATATGTGTAACAAACATCACATTATAATGATCCACATACATACATGTATTACTCACTAGGTAATAATCAATCATATATTACGTACAATATGGATATTATTGCAGGTTACAAAACTCCAACTAAGTACAACATGGACATTATTACAGATTACAAAACTTCTACTGAGTTATAGAAGTCTCAACTACTACGTACTCATGTAGAGACATATGCTCCTCAAACAAGTCTATAGGCTAGCCTTTATTAGTGGGTTTGCCACCATGTTGTAACAGGCGTGTACGCAAAAAAAATGAGACTAGTATCAAAATGATATAGCTGCGAAATTACCACAAAACAACATTATAGGTCTTATAATAAAAGTGTACCCAAAAGCATGTATCATAACCTCAAAACACGCCATATACCTTGTCTCAACAATCAATGAAGCTATAAGTATTTGTCCAGCACTAATTCATAAAATAGCTTCTACTGCCATGATCAATAACATTCCCGATATTAAACATTTAAACATATATGTATATATATATAGCCATTATAATGAGCTCACAATACCCCACTGCATCAAAATAGTGGTGTGCTTATCTCAAAAACCAAAAATGGCTGTTTCAAGTACACATGACCGAGACTACTTAAGCATTTACCAAAAAATAAAAAATAAAACACATCCACAGCATAAATAATATCCAATGATGTGTAATCTTGAGTGTACAAGAAACTGATAAATACAAAAGAATATTGGACTATTATAATTTGTCCCTTTTATCACTCTCTCATTCTTGGGACATAGATCCTTAGAGAATTTATCACCTTTACCATCGATACCATATTAGGAGAATATTGTGTATACTAAAACTCAACTCAATCCTATTAACATAAGCTCTAACTGAGACAATTATAATACACAATTAGCCTTATCTTAAAGAATCTTTATTTCTAATACCAATGAAATCACCTTAAGATCCTTTCATATTAAAAAATGGCTACACAACAACAAATTTGTCTTAATCAATAGGTTAGTATCACTGAAAACTAACAGCATATCTTCAACCTACAATATTATAAATATTAAATTGCTCCCATTGACCCAAAATATATGCATAAATTAATCACATTCTCCCTAAAACCATTTCAGGTGACAGCTTCATCAAAATTAAAATATCACTGCCATGAAATTTACTTAAGATCATAAATAGATTCCTTAAGTTTACAAAGTAAATTTTCGTTCCCCACTATTTGGAAGCCAACTGCATGGACCATATATATAGATACACATTTGAATACAAAATTCTATTTAAGAAAGCAGTTCCAACATCCATATAATACAACTTCAAAACATAATTGGCCATAATTACCTTAATGATTCTAAAAGAATCCTTTGTGGATACATGAAAACCATCTATTTATAGTTAATTTCCTCATTTTCTAACTAAAACCATCGGTAACAAGTCCAACTCATACTTGTTCACTTAACCATTAAAGTCTCTCTTGGTTTTATAGACTCATTTGTATTCAACAAGTTTGCTGTCTTCAGACAACTAAATCAAAAGAGACACAGAACTACTTATTGGCTTCCTCACAAGTGACTAGATCTAATTTATCATTTATATTAAATTCATGTTCCTGCAAATAAATCACATAGTTATCAAGTATAATAAATTCTCGAACCCTCTGTGACTTTCTCAAAAAGTACACATTAGTAACAACTGTAACCAAAATATCTCATTCTATCTCAATGGGTTCAATCCTGACTGACTACTAGTTTAATAATTATTGGATCAACAATATCTCTGACATGGACATCAACAATGAGAATCAATACACTTTCCTCTTTGAAAGGCAAATAAATATCTTTGGACCCTTACTTTCATTAGAACTTAAACTTCGTCAAAATAAATAACCATATTTGGCTTAACAATCCTGTAATGAAAGATGAATAATAAAATCCAGAAACCCTAGATCCTTTACAAGAACCAACAAAATAACCATTAAACATTTTAGGGTCTAACATCTTAATATCAAAATATACATTATAACATCAACTTGAGAATCCCATACACTACAAAAAAGTGTAAACTAGTTATAACTTGTCATCCACAAGAAAAATGGCAAATTAAAAGTTATCAAGACACACCACATTATATCCATCAAAGGTGTAGTCCCTTCTCTTTCTTATTCCATTTGCCAAAGAGTGCAAAGTATTGTAAACTATACATCAATTCCACATTTAAATGAATAAAATTACGAAAGACATTGGGTTCCATCCAAACTCATCATGTCTACCATAATATTCATCACCCTATTAAACCTTACAGCTTTCAACATCTTATTATTCTAAGGCTTCATTTCATCTTGAATTCCTTAAATACAACTAAGATATCTAATTTCTCACAAATAATCTCAATATATCCATAATAGAAGAAAGTTATCAATATAGGTAATGAAATATCTATAGTCTCTCAAAACAAGTGATGTACATAAAATATAGACTTAATACTGTAACATAAAGAATCACTACAAAATTATAGCACATACAAATGCAACTATAGGAGAAACAACAACAAAACAAGGAAATTAATACAAGCATCAACTTATAAACCAAATTACCATAAAATACCACATCAAGTCTTAAGCAACCTATCATTTCTTATCATCTCCTATCAAGCCATCAATTTCCAGCGGATACTTCTTACCAAAATTCTTATCATGGTCCATAAGATCAATTGTAATAACAGGAAAGTTTGAAGATAAATTCATTCACACCACTTACTCCATCATACACAATAGAATTCAATAAATCCAAATAATAGTGTTTCTTAATTTATTAAATAGATAATTTTTTTTAACTAATCTCAAAGAGCTTATGAACAATATTTATAGAACATAATACATAAAATATATAATCATGCAAGTGATTTTGTATGACCATCACTTAACATTTATACAAGTACTTAAGGTTCTTATAGAACATTTAACCTCAACAGTATTATAATATATGGCATCTTCGGCGGTCCAATTTCTCAAGTCAAATATTATCATAATCTTTTACTACTTTTGATAATTAGTCTATTCAATTTTATCATGGCAGTCATAGGCAGTGTCTTAGGGGTGCTCCCAGCTATGAAATAGCAAATAACAACAATGCACCACATCACAAGGACTATGCAAATGCTATCTTCCCAACTCCCTTCAATCATATCAAAATACATAATATCGCTAGGGTCCTCATAGCACAAAGGATACACATACACGTGCTTGGGATAGTGAACCAAATCACTACAATCAAATGTATTGAACTAAGTCATCAACAGGGTAACTCAAAACCTGCGATTCATGGTATTTAATCAACTTCCACTACCATTTTAAGCATCCTACCAAGTAATTAAAATACCAACAAAGTAGCCTAACGATCCGTATGGACCTTGGTTCATAAGTGGGACAGAAAATGAGTTACAGTGGCAATTTCAAGATATAGACAAATTAAGCCTCACGATATGTGCGTACTTAAAATTCCACACCACTATGCCAACTAGGCACAAAACCTCATGACAATTCATGGTTTGGACATACCAAATCTCACGATAGGCAAGCACTTAGCAAATCCTTACCACTATGTCAAAAATTTAATTTAATTAAACAAGTTGGAAATTAAGATAATTTACATAAATAACAATAAATAACATAACATAACATGAAGCTTCAGAATGAATTAAATAAATAAATAACTTTTGTTTAATTTGAATTTGAAATGGAGATAAATTTCCACAAAATAGAAACAAACAAATAAGTGTTTTTTTTTTGGCTGCTGACGTCAGCATGCTAACGTCAGCAAAATGACACATCGTGCTGACATCAGTAATAGCACCAAACAACATGTAGAACATGTCTTCTTCCTTAGCCATCCGGGTCACAGGTTGACCCGGTTTCTCTAATAATGGGTTGTGCAACTTGGTTATTTATCCATCCATATTTCACTGTTTCGATCTCTGTTTTCGATGATACGAGCGGCTTTGTGTTCATCTCTTTATAGGCAATCGTTTCCCTAAATCAATGTTAATGTTTATGAACCCAAAATCAATGCCCAACCAAAGGTTTATTCGGCCATGGATTCACAATATTTTGCCAGATTTTCACATGTTTTCAAACAAAAAGAACTCCAAAACGAACTCCATTCAACCCAAAAAACAATTTCTAAGATAACCCAGGTCATGAACTCGTGCAAAACAAATTTTCCCAAATTTTATTTATTTAGTTATTTTTATGCAAAATATGCATTTGGCCATGGGTTTCTTTCATGTTATTTATTTATTATTATTATATATATATATTACCAGATTTCAAAGGCTTTCATACCGAGTTTGGAAGTATTAAACAATTCCATTTAAAACAAAAATAAATTGTTCATGATGCCCAAATCTCAATTTATGTAGAAAAAATTTACCAATTTTTTTTAATTATATATATACATATATATATAGAGCATGATCTAAATGAACGGCCAAGGGCATCATACCATTCAAAAATCAATTCAAAAAATAGAAAAACAAGTTTCTCATAATTTTTTTTTAATTTTTTTTTTATTATTTTTAATATGCAAATAACAATCGGGTCATATCTGTGTATATATATATACACAACAGCACATGCAATCATGCAAATCCATAAGAATGAAAAAAATAAAATAATCAACATAAACAAACCTATAAACAAATCAATAATCAATGATCAATCGCCCGTGTGTACAGTGATAACCCGATTCATAAACATATTTGCATAGTCAACATAATAACAAATTAATATACAAATCATTAGTGGCCAAAGACATATATATATATATATATATACACGATAATAGATCATGATGGAATTTATTATCTATGTAGTCTCTGATACTAATTGTTAGAAATTATGGATCTAAAATATATATATAATAAATTTAATTAAGCATAAAATACTAACCTTCAAATTCAGCCATTGATAATTAAATCTTTAATCCTGCAAAATAGAAAGCATCGTAATAGTAATGCCTATGGACATACTACTCTCAAACCACTCTCAATAATTTCTAAAAACCGTAATCTAAAAAATATGGCATGTCTTTGTTTACTTGCCCTAGACCTTATATAGTCTGTACAAGTCAGATTTATCCATTAATTTTAATACACAGAAAATAATAACAATTTAATAATAATATAATAATAAAATTTGGATAAGTCAATGGGCTTATAAAGGGAGTTGGTCCTCCAGTTTAATGGGCCAACCAGAGTATTACAGAGAATATGTGACCAAGGGTCCTACTACAAAATAATCAAAATAAGTCAATCCCATTAATAACATAAATAGCCTTGTAAGTGAATAATTGATTATGCTAAGTCCACAAATATTTATATGTATTTAACACCATTTTCCCTTATTTAAACCCAACATTTTCCCCCTAAAAGGATCTTCTTCTTCTTTCTAACATTCCTGCCGCCTTTAGCATCTCATTTTCCAACAAATTTAACAGTCTTATACTTTTAGGATTCCCAACCCATTATATTCTATTTTCCTAAGTTAAAAATATATTTAACCGTATGTCATATAAATACTTGCCTATGGGACAAATATACTTGCCCGTATGATAGGCATACTCGTCTGTAGGACAAATTTTAGGTGTAGTCCCTAAACATCATCTTTCAGACACTTTTCCCATGCTTCACTAAAATGTTTTACTCATTGTATGTTACGTATTTACGATATTATTCTTGATTGGTTTAATTATTTTCTTTAACATAAATTTGTTGGGAAAATTAATATATGAACCACTTTCTCTAAATATTTTCATCACTATACTTTATTATTGCTCTCCCGTATCTTTAATTCTATTTTGGTTTCCATTACTACATAAGTCTTGTATAAATGGACATACTAGTAGCATTTTACAATTTTGCATTGTTCTACCAACGTTTGCTCTTTTCTTGGAGTTTCTTGGTTTATTGTTGATTTTATGACTAAGGTAGTTTGCAAGCTTACTTAACCATCCTCCTTAACTTGGCTGGCCCTTCACAAAAACCTCAGGAAAGAGAAAGAGAAATTTCTATCAATTATAATGCAAGAGGCCTAAACCAAATGGTTCATAGAATTTCCATCTGCTATGATAGAGGCAAACCCATATTTCCCAATTCTTTCCCCAACATAAAAAGCAGAGGAGGACTTATTGTCTGCTGTGGTGTAAAGCACACAACCATGCAACCTAAAAAATATCCATTTGCTACAACAGAAAAGGCCTATATAATCTACAACAAAGAGGTAGGCGTACCTTTCTTGTAAACCTTCCCCAACAACTACCAATAATGAGCATGTTCGTCAACATACAGACACAAAATAATATAGTCATTGTATGTGTCTTTGATATATATATATATATACATGTATTACACTCATTGGTTTTAAGCTCATTGGTTATCGTAATATTATCAAACTTTTGATGTAACTATTTTAGTGCTAGTTTTAAATCATACAAGGATTTTGCCAAGTTGCATGCTTTCTATTTTTGCTTTGCCTTAGGCTTTTTCATGTAGAACTTTTTATCTATATCTCCATATAAAAAGACAATATTTCCATCCATTTAATGGACCTCAAGATTTTGCAATATGGAAATTGCAAGTACCATCCTTATGGAAGTTGTTTTGATCACATGATAGTATATATCAAAGCAGTCAAAGCTTTCTTATTGTTTGTAACTAAGTCGCAAACTTATCAATTATTCCATTTGTTTTCATTTTCCCTTTGAAAATCTAGTTATATCATTGTTAAGCATCCACTAATTCCCATGTATGTTTTTGTAATATGGAATCAACTTCATATTTAATGGCCTCTTTCCACAAAATATTTTCAAAATAATTCACAACTTCCTTAAAGATTTTAGGTTCACCTCCTATAAAATAGATAAGAAAATCTAGACCAAACGATTTTTCTGTCTTTATTCTCTTGCTGCTTCAACCTCTTGTCTTTGTTTTGGTCTTGACTATTATCATTCAACGTCTCATATGTTTGTTTAGATAAACTCGAATCCTTGCTCAGATTGACATGGTAAACCATGTTCAAAGAACAATGCAAAGCTTGATTGCATTGTCACATTTTATTTTTTTATTTTTTTTATGTGTATCAAGGATTTCAAACTTAAAAAACAAGAAACTAGTAAGCACTACTGTTATATGCATAGGACTACAAAGATGCGATCAATGATTTTAAAACCTATTCTCACCTTCTAAGTGTACGTACGGCCATATTAGCCAGACAATACACATTTGTAGGTGTTTATAGGAAGACTGTCTTCCTATCCTCGTCTCATATGGTGTCTTTTGTTCTCTTTTATGGGGCATCTTATTTTAAAGGTGATTTAGCAGCACAATGATTTCCCCAACATATAACTTAGAACTTATCAGTATTGCATTCATTGTTTCCTTCATGGTACAATTTTTTTCATTCAATCGCATTATTTGACATAGATGAATAACAATATTCATCAATCGGTGTTACATACTTGCCTCCTTGATTATTTATTATCATTTTAAAACCTTTGTTGATTTGATTCTCAACTTTCATTTTATAAAGAAAATATTTCTCTATTGTTTTGTCTTTGCTCTTAAGTAAATTGCAATACTTTGTACTACAACATTAACAATGTACTCATTATCACCCGTTATTTTTGTAAACATTAAATTGTATAAATCACAATGGTCCAAATTCAGAGGTTTTGTATTCCTTTCAACCATTTTGAATAATAATCTAAATAGTTTATCTCCACACATAAGTTCGGAATTCATTTGTGGGAATATGAATTAAGTTAATTAATCTCCTTAGAGAATCATAATTAACATATCCTAGTCAACCAAGCCACAATTTGGAAGACTTAAAAAATAAGTAATCATAAAAATACTAGCTTTTATTCATATTTTTAAGCTTTTACATTTATTACATTAATGTTAACAACCATTTCAATTACAATTACTAAACCTTTACCGACAAACATTCTTGCCATGAGGTGAAACTCTCTTATTAGAACTCTTGTTATCTTTTTCAGTTTGAATTCAAACAATTAATTCATCAAGACTCATCATTTTTTGCATGTGCTCTGAGTAGCTGTTGAAATCCCCAAGCAGGAGGTAGTTTGATACGAACCTAGGTCGACTTGCTCCTAAACTCGTATTATATTAACTCGGATCGAAAATTAGGTTTAGATTTTAATGGTCACTTTAACCCCTAATCAACTTGTGATTATAAACCTTGGTATATGATGAAGACGTCACAATAGGTGCTGGATATCCTAGGGATAAGTCAAACTAAAACACTTGATTTCTGTTAAGTGTTGTAGGTGTTCGAAGAGAACAAAAAGAATTCTTTCTCACAAATACTGTGTGAATAATGTAGTGTATTTTATTGAGAAAATAAGCCTTTAAATAGGCTAAGGTTTACAAAACAAAACCCTAAAACACTAGGTTAAAACCGGACATATAGATTAAGAAATAATAGTATTGGCTGAATTTAACCTACTTTCCCAAACTAATTTGGATTAATTAATGCATTTATTTTAAATTAGGAATTAATTAATTTACAATTGAAATAATAAAATATCAAATTTCCTAAGTTAATTTGTCTAGAAAAGAAACAAATAAAAACCAAAATAAAAGATAGTTTCCTAAAACAAAAAGTCAAACTTAAATTAGGAAACTAGTTGACTAGTTGACAACTAAGCTATCTTTATCCAATATCCATCTAGTTTAGGCTCAAAATTAGCTTCCATATGCCATGTAGGATGCCAAATAGGATTAATAATGATTCCCATATATTGCTGCTTGATTGGAATAAGTCAAATTTGCTCGAACAACAAAAAAAGTCAAAGCCAAAATCCAATTGAGCAATTTCAGTTGCGCACAAGTGGAATTTAAATGCTTTTGCTTATGACTTAACATGATTCCATGGCCTCTTAATGATATCAATTGAGTTCATAAAGTGTTGAATCCATCTCTTGCTACTTGAGGTCCAAAAAATGTACCAAAACAGCTTGCCGAGTCCATTTTCACCTTCGTAACTTGGATGCACAAGAAGGGCTTTGTATATTCGAATAATGTCATGCCCTCTTGAGATTGAATCACTCCTTGGATGAAGCTAACCAGATTGTCTTTTAATTTCCTAGCTTGTGCTCTAGTGATTGATCCTGATTTCATTTATAAAAGGTCAGCACCCTAGCAAGTAATTGGTTGTATGGGTACAAATGGATTCTCATAATTGCCCTTCTCTTGAAAAAGATTTGCCCTCAAATTAAAGTCATCACCTATAGCGAATGGAGATAAATCAGCAACATTAAATGTAGCACTCACATTATACTCACCTGGTTGAAAGGTTAGGGAAAGATTCAACTAAAGAGAACAAGGTTTATAAGTTGATGGAAATTGATTTTGCTTGATGTTGTTCTCAGCTTCTTTTGATTAAGTTGTTGGAAATTTTTTAGCAAAGCCGATTTGGTTTTTCTCTTGGTTTAAATAGAAACTGAGGTATTTTTCTTCCAAAAATCAACCACACTTTCATTGAGGTATTGTACATATTTAAAGCATACAAAATTGGTGTGAAAGCACACCATGGCCGGTCATATAAACCAATGTTTTACAAGTACTTCATGGTGAAGCAACACACATGTGTAAAGTCATTTTATCGCATGTTCCTTAGTTTGTTGACAAGTGTTGCTACCTCGAATGCTTCATATTGAAGTAGCCCTCATGCATGATGACACATGTCCTCAAGTGCATTGGTTTAGAGAGAGGCCGAATGGTTGAGCTCCATGTCACCAAGTAGCTTCCATGTCATCATCCTTGTCACCAAGGTGCTTTCTATGTCATCAAGATGCTTAATTTTTCTAAACTTCCTAAAACCCTAATTTGGCTAATGCACTTTAATTAATAAATTTTGGTGTCTTTGTGCACCAACTTAACAAGCCTAAATTACACCAAATGGCTTTAACAAAGCACAAACCAAAATAAAAAACAAAGCATGAAAGCGACCCTCAGCCAAGGCACCTTGCTTGATCTCAGGTTTGTCTTCTTCATGGCTAACAATGCCATGATTTTCTAACACTCCTCCTTGGCAATGTTAGGCATGATATGTAGAAGACTCCTAAGCATTTGAAGTCTTTCTTTGGCAATGATTTTGTGAGAATATCGGCCAGTTGGTCTTGAGTGGAACAATGCACCAAATTGGTTTCTTTGTTTCTTTCAGCCTCTGAGATGCTATGGTACTTCACAGGGATGTGCTTGGTTCTTCTATGTTATACTGGATTTTTGGTGATGGCAACGGCTGAAGTGCTATCACAGTAAATGATGGTTGCATTTGTTTGCTTTTAACCTAAATCATTAAGCAATTTCCTTCACCAAGTTGCTTGGTTTGATGCTGCTACCGTTGAGGTGCATTCAACTTCGATTGTTAATTGTGCCGTGGTTCCTTACTTATGTGAACTCCATGAAAATAGACACCTAAATAAAACTTAAACAAGTTTCTAGGGGTACTCTTCATGTCTTCCAAGCTACCTGCCCAATCACTATCATAATAGCCAACTAACTCACACATGTTGCTGAGCTTATATAATATTCCAAAGTTGGCCGAGCCTTTCACATATCTCAGGACTTTTTTTGCAGCTTGGTAATGGTTTTAAGATGGTGCACTCATGAAACCTTGATAGAACACTTACACCATACATAATATCAGGTCTTGAAGCACACAAATAAAAAAAACTTCCAATTAAACTTCTATTAACCGAAGCATTCACTTTTTCACTGCCATCATTTAATTCAAACTTGGCATTTTGCATCATAAGTGTTTCAACAACTTTGGCATTTTCTAGTTGAAACTTATCAAGCAAATTGAAAGCATATCTTTCTTGTGATAGAAATATACCTTTATTTGTTTGCTTGATCTTCAAACTTAAGAGGTAATTCATTAAACCAAGGTCAGACATTTCAAACATTTCTTCTAGGTCGTCTTTGAACTTTTGAATGCTTTCAGTGCTGCAACCTATTATAAGAAAATCATCAACATAAAAAGAGATTACCATTTGATCTTCATGTGAGTTGGCTTTGATATAGAGAGTAGGCTCATTATCACTTCTTGAAAAGCCTTCATGAGTGAGGTAGTCATCAATTATTGTAAACCAAGCACTTGGAGCTTGTTTGAGCCCGTATAAAGTTTTATAAAGCTTGTATACTTTCTGCTCCTCTCCTTCTTTTACAAAGCCTTCAGGTTGCTCTAGATAAACTTTTTCTTTTAATATAGCATTTAGAAAAGCTGATTTCACATCCAAATGATATATTTTCCATGAATTGTTGGCTGTATATGCTAGTAAAAGCCTAATAGTTTCACGTCTTGCCACCCACTTTCCTCACTTTCGAATTCTAGTTCACCATTACCTTTCAGCACCATGATTCTTCTATTCTGGCATTGATTGAAAATTTCCTCATCCCTGGCACTTAAAACAAATAATTTCTCTATATCTTGAAGGTTTAGGATCAGATTTACCTTTTGATGAGAATTTGCCTGAGCTAGCACAACCGACAACCCGTTAGGGTGCTGACCTGATACGAATGAAGACCGGGTCGATCACTAGAGCTCAATCTAAAAGGTTTAAGGAAAAACCAAGAGCATTTATACAGGTAGAAGTTAATTCTCAAAAAATCTTGTGCATACCCAAAGATACATAGCATGTTCTAAGCATCCGAGTGGTGGAAGCCGATATGGACCAGGGTAGCTATTTTCGTGAAAATTTGGGCTTCAAGAAGCAAGTAATCCTCACATCCCTTGTTACCACAAGTTTCTTGGTTTCCAAGTTGAAAACCCTAAAACCTTTGGTAACCTCACTAAAGCCGACCACGATGCCCACATTTGCCCTTTTGTCAAGATTGTCTCTCATGTGTGGATGAACATGAAGAAAACAAACACTTCCAAAGATTTTTATGTTGTCCAAAGATGGTTTTTCTCCATATCATATCTCATAGAGTGTCTTGGACTCATTGGCTTTGGTGTATGCTCGGTTTTGGATGTAGCTAGCCGTGTATATGGCTTCGGCCCAAAACTTTTTTGGCATGTTCTTCTCACGTATCATGCACCTTGCCATCTCCATCATGGTCCTATTTTTCCTCTCACAAACACCATTTTGTTGTGGTGTGTATGGTGTTCTGAATTGATGCACCATTCCACTTTCTTTGTAAAAATCCTCCATAGCCAAGCTTGTATATTCTCCACCATTGTCGGTTCTCAAGCACTTCATCTTTGCATTGCTTTGGGTTTCCACCACCTTCTTGAATTTCATGAACTTCTCAAGCACTTGTGACTTGGTTGTTAGAAAATATACCCAACACATCCTTGAGTAGTCATCAATGAAGGTTAGGAAGTACTTACATCCTCCAATTGATGACAAACTCATCGGTCCACACACATCCAAATGGACTAGCTCAAGCTTCTCCTTAGCTCTCCATGAACCGACTTTAGGGAATGGAAGCCGTGTGGATTTCCCTAGTTGGCATACATCATATAGGCTTTTCATCTCCTCAATCTTTGGCATGTCCTTCACAATGGCATTGGTGTTTTTCATGGCATCATAGCTAGAATGCCCAAGCCTTTTATGCCAAAGTTGGGAAATGGACTCCACTTTGGTTTTTAAGGCTTGTTCATTCTTAACTAGGTCCAATCTATAGCTTTTGTCCTTCAATGGTACCTTAAATAGCTCATTACCACAAGCATCATATATGATACATCCATCTTTTGCAAAATTTAAAGCAAAGCCTCTTTCTACCAATTGTGCTACACTAAGCAAGTTTTCACACAAACTAGGAACATATAGCACATCTTTTATAATTTTGGTACCTTCCTTGGTGTTCAAGCACACATCTCCTTTGCCTTCTACTTTCATGAACCGGCCATCACCAATCTTCACTTTGGTTTTGTAGTTTCGGTCAAGCTCCATAAAGCCATCCTTTTGGAAACTCATGTGGTGTGAGCAACCACTATCCACAAGCCAACCGAGACCACTACTTGTGGCTTTAAGGCATGTGGCCACAAATAGGTTCTCAGCTTCTTCATTAACCACATTGGCTTGTTGTCTCCTTTGCTTGCATACTTTGGCAATGTGGCCTTTTCCTCCACATCTTTCACAAGATGCATCCGGCCTCCGAAAACACTTGGATGGTGGATGTCCAAGCTTCTTGCAATGAGGGCAAGGTGGATGCCCTCCTCGGTTTTGATGGCTTTGTTGTTGTTCTTGTTGATTCCATCCACTTTTGTTGTTGTTTGTGTTGTTGTTGGTTATAAAACCGGTTTGGTTGGTGTTGTTGCTCTTCCTTCCTTTATTCTTCTTTTTGTTGCCGTGGCCACCATAGAATGCACTCTCTATGGTCTCTTCCTTTCTAATGGCTCTCCTTTGTTCGGTTGCTTGAAAAGCATTGATGAGCTCACTCGTTATTTCACTAAGATTTCTAAATTCTTCAAGGGAGGAAATCTTAGCTTCAAACCTTTCGGGTAAGCTCACCAATACTTTCTCTACTACCCTTTGATCGGTCAATTGCTCACCAAGGACCCGAATTTGATTTACCACTTTGAGCATCCTTTTCGTGAAATCCTTGACAAGCTCATTCTCCTTCATCTTCAAGGTCTCAAACTCTCTTCTTAGGTTTAAAACTTGCATTTACCGAGTTCTAGTATTTCCATGGAACTCCTCTTGAAGCTTTATCCAAACCTCTCTAGCACTTGTGCATGACATTATCCTTGTAAAAATGGAATCACTCACGGAGGAGTGCAAGGTAATGAGGGCCTTGAACCCCTTGGCAACTTCGGCCTCATGTGCATTTCTTTGTGCTTGGGTTGCATTAGCTCTCAACTCTTCCACTACATAACCTTCTTTTATGACTTCCCATAAACCAAAGGCTTGAAGGTAGGCTTTCATTTTTATACTCCAAATGGAATAGTTTTGGCCTTCAAACTTAGGTGGTGTTGGGGTTGCAAAGGATTGTGAGGCCATTTAAAAAAATGGTTTTTGAAAAGTTTTGAAAAATGGACACAAGAACAAGCTCTCGGGTGGTGGTGTTTTGGTGAGTTTCAACTAGTCTTTTTGGGAGGTTTTTGTTTCGGTTGGAAGGCTTTAGGTGGGGGATCCTCTCACAAATAAAATGGTCTAGGTTGAAAGCTCACAAGGTCCTAAGAAATTACACTATGCCCTGATACCATGATGGAATTTGGTGTAGGTTTATGTTGCTGTACCCTAGAGCACAATCATTCAAGGTGTTAGTCAAGAATGATTGTTGTTGGTTCTTGATTCTTGATTTTGTTTTTTTTTTGGGTTTGTTAAGATTTTGTTTCTGGTTTTAATGGAGGTTTAGGGTTCTTGAGAAGGTTGTTAGCTTTTGGGAAGAAGAAGAAACTAAAATGTAGTAGTTGAGAGAAAGACAGCCAAAAATGTTGTTTTTCAAAATCTGTTTTTTTTTTTAATATTTTTTTTTCTCAACGTTTTTCATTACAATTTTCATACTTTTAAATACATCAAAAAGCCAATAAGGCATGCTTCCATATTGAGCAATAAATACAAAAGCTTTAAAAGTAACCAACCAAGCCAAACTACATCAATCAACTCTAATCAATGTGCTGGGCATGCAAGAAACCTTATTTAATAGGCAGTTCAGCTTGTCTAAGGCATTTGAATTTGAAAACCAGCTCCATTTGACTTGAAATTTGGAGGGAAGCCTTTTTGAATATTAGAATATTTGCTAGCCAAAAATCAGATAAAACAAAGTCCATTTACCCATTCAAAAGTAATCAAACCCAAGGCAGTTTTGCCTAGTTTTCTGGGCAACAAAACTGCACAAGGGTCAGATTGTTTTGGGCTTAACTCAGCCTTCCAAGCTCCAAATTGGGCCATTCATTTTGCTTCTGCTTCCTCTGCATATCTAGTTTATCATATCCAAAATTTAGGTCCAAATCCCAAACCTACTTCAAACGGCATCCAAGGAAGTGGACTTATATTGCTGGAAATACAATTCCAGCAACTAGACAAAAAAGGCCTTAAGCTAAATAATGAGCTTACAAAAAGGATATTGTTCTTAAACATTACAAGATAAAATAAAATGCATAAACATAAATAATGTTTTTTCTTTGATGTTGCAAAACAAAGAGTGCAAGTGTAACCGAACTACCTTGCACATTGTGGCAAGATCACCACATTTCAACATTCCACACTCGTTGTGAAATACAAGGTAAAATTTGTAGCATGATTGTAGATAGTGGGAGTTGTACTAATATAAGAAGTAACCTTGTAGTTGATAAATTGGGCTTAAAAACAATAAAACATCCTGAACCATATAGATTACAATGGCTTAATGATAATGGTGAGATGAAAGTAAACAAACAAGCCAAAGTAAAATTTAATATAGGTAGATATGAAGATGTAGTTTTATGTGATATTGTACCCATGATTGCTGGACATATACTATTAGGTAGACCATGGCAATTTGATAAAGATGCTACTCATTTTGGTCAAGAAAATAGTATTTTTTTCAAGATTAAAGGGAAGAAGGTCAAGCTGGAAACATTATCTCCTAAAGAGGTTTACAAAGACCAATTACAAATGCAACAAAGGAGAGAAGCCGAAAAGCTCAAGGAAAAAGCAAGTATGGCACCAACAGCTTCACCATCCTTTCAAGACGGTAAGAATGAGGTTGCTGATCAAGGTAAGGTTTCTAAGACTCATATTGAGTGGAAAGATCAAGGAAAAACCAAAAGAGAGGGGAAAGAAAGTGGCAAACCTGAGAGCTTGGAGAAGGAAGGGAAATTCGATGGTTTGCGCCAATCCAAGGGGGAAAAAGAAAAAGAAAGTAAAGAAAGGTTAAGTAGCAACTTTTATTTGAGTTTAGGAGATATCAATAAGGTTATTGAGTGTAAGAAACCTTTGCTGGTCATGATTTATAAAAAAACAAATTATTTTAATGATCAAACTAACTTTGAAGAACTTGAATTGCCAAGTTCAATGATTTCTCTTTTGAAGGAATTTGGAGATGTCTTCCCAAATGAAATTCCAAGTGGACTACCCTCAAATCAAGAGGGAAAAGGTGAGCTTGCTGTCCAAGGTAAGTCTTCTAATACTCAGGTTGTGTGGAAAAATTTTAATAAAACCAAGAGTGAGAAATTTGATGCAAAAGCCGAGAGTGAGGAAGGTGAGATGGCCGTGAGTGAGAAAGGAAAAGGAAGGCAAGACAGGAAAAATATAAATTTTTATCTTAGCTTTGGTGATGTCAATAAAGTAATTATGAATAAGAAATCATTGCTGACCATGAATTTTAAAGATACTTATTTAAAGATGTCTTTATTACATAGAAATTTATCTGCATTGTTGAGAGCTTTACTTAGTGGCAATTTGAAAATTTGGGAAATATTGTTTGTTAACTTTAAAAAGTGTAATATTTACCATAATGAGCATGTATTTCTAGATTTTGTTGTAATAGTGTTTGACCAATGAGAATTGGTTTGGTTGCACTTACGAAAGGAAAGGTTTCCTAAACAAAGAAAGTCAAAGCTCATGCCGCCTATGGATGGACTTTTTCAAGTTTTAGAGCGGATTAACGAGAATACCTACAAACTTAATTTGATAGGTGAGTATAGTGTTAGTGCTGCATTTAATATTGCTGATTTAACTCCTTTTACTGCAGGTGATGATCTTGATTTGAAGACAAATCCTTTTCAAGAGGAGGGGAATGATGGGATTCTGCCCGTGCCCACACATCCATCCATGTCTCGGAGGACATCCATACCTCGGAGGGCAACCATACCTCGGATACCTCGGAGGGCATCCATACGTCGGAGGATATCCACACCTCGGGGAGCATTTTACCTCGGACAACATCAGTCCATCCACATCTCAGACAACACTAGTGTCATCCATGTCTCGGACAACACCAGTTCCTTTGGACATCAACAACACATTCATGCCTCGGACAACATTCCACCTCGGCTATCAACTATATCGGACATCTGACTCTTGTTCAACTATTTTGGACATCTTACTTTTGTCCAACTATCTCGGACATTTGACTCTTGGACAACATCAACTATCTCGGCCAGTTGACACTATATAGTTTGGACACAAGCTAACTCAGGTGAAAAGCATGTTCGGACACAAGCTAACTTGGATGGAAGACAAGCTCGGTCATGAGTTAGCTCGGTTGAAGACATAATTCAGCCTAGATGTCAAAGTCAACTCGTTACCTAATTTGCGATTGACTTTCTTTTTTTTTTTTTTGGTTTTTATTTATTTATTTGCTGGACAAATAAGTTTAGGAAAGTTTTTATTTTATTTGTAAATTAATTAATTCCTAATTGAAAATAAAGGAATTAATTAATTAGATTAGGAAAAGGAAAGATTCAGTCAAGCTAGAACTTTTCATTGTGTGGCCGGTTTTTCCTAGGATTTTTTAGGGTTTATTTTGTTTCTTTCAAAGCCTATTTAAAGGCTTATTTTTCAATAAGAATACAACTTTGATTTGATTAAGAAAATACTTGTGAGATTAGAGAATTGGTTGTTTTAGCTTGACTTATCAATAGGTTTTCCATCCCCTATTGTGGCGTCTACATTATACCAAGGTTTCTAGTCATAGGTTGGTTAGGGGTTGAGGTCCATTCCATTAGAACTTGAACTTAATTGAGATTCAGGCTAATATAATCCGGTTTAGGAGCAGGTCGTCCTAGGTTCGTATCACTTATTTTCAATGAGAAATCAAGCTTGAATTTTATACAAAAAATTATTTGTGAGATTGAATTCTCTTTGTTCTTTCACCTAAAACACCATTACTGAATGAGTGTTTTAGTTTGACTTGTCAATATGCCTTCCATCACCTATTGTGGCGTCTTTATTATATACCAAAGTTTCCAATCACAGGTTAGTTAGGGGTCAAGGTGACCATTAGAACTTGAACATAATTAGATCAGGGCTAATATAATATGGTTTTAAATGCAGGACGTCCTAGTTTCGTATCATTTCTTATCAGAGCCAAATTTTGTTCAGGTTTGATCTATCTTTATTTGATTTATTTGTTTTTGTGTTATTCTGCAATTTTAGCATTAGTTAAGGTTGCTTCTATCATCATATATGTTCCACATATTGAAAAAAAAAATGTTCACTCCTAGTTAAATTAGGATTTCCTAGTCTTACCGTATTTTTGCTTCCTAGTTTGTTGGTTGTTTTTCATCATTGTTCTTGTTAATTTTGGTTTTGGTTGATTTTTGCTGACTATTTTAGTCTTAAATATTTGCATTCATATATTAAAAAAAAAAACTTAACAGATATTAAAAAATTAAAAAAAAAAACTGCACAATTTGTATTTTGTCTAGGAGGTCACGAGTTTCGTGATTATTTGGCATTGTAATTGTAACTTTGGTGTTGATTCATGCTACTGCAGTTGTCTTATGTGAGTTAAAATAAAATGAAGAAAAAGCCGAATATAAAAAAAATAAAAAAATTTTGGTTTGTTGAATTTGGTGTTGAAATTTGTTGTTGGAAATTTCTTGGAGCTACTAATTTGTTGATTATTTATTCAATATTTGGAGCTTCTGGAGAATTATTTTTGTTGCTGGATATTTGAATTTCAGGTGCTTAAATAATTTAATTAAAATTAATCAAAGGAATTGATACAAAACTAGAATTACAATAACAACAACCAACACTACTCTTTAAATTTGTTCGAATTGATTCTTGATCGTGTTTGACTTTCTTTTTCTAAATTTTTATTCTTGAATCTTTAATTTCTTATCATCTAGTCTAGTTCTTATTGATTCCAATGTTTTCTTGTTAATTTGCCTTGTTTTTCCTAGAGAAGATGAAAACTAGATTTCGCCAATTCATTCAGTATTGCTTGCTTTTGCTACTGTTTTATTGATAAGTTAAATTAAAACATACCAAATTAAATTTGGTTTCTAGGAGAGTGCTGACTGTATATAAGGATGAGGATCAAGTTCAAAGGGAAAACATCTTCCACACCCGATGTGAAATCCAATGTAAGATTTGTAGCATGATAATTGATAGTGGAAGTTGTACAAATGTAATTAGTAATTTGGTGGTTGATAAATTAGGGTTAGCAACCATTAAACATCTAGAACCATATAGATTACAATGGCTTAATGATAGTGGTGAGATGAGAGTAAATTAACAAGTCAAAGTAAAATTCAGCATTGATAAATAAATATGTGGATGTTGTATTGTATGATGTTGTTCCTATGCATGCGGATCATATTTTGTTGGGTAGACCATGGCAATTTGATAAGGATGCCATACATTATGGGAGAGAGAAATTTTTTTTTTTTTAATTTTAAGGGCAAGAAGGTTAAACTGGAACCATTGACCCCGAATGAGGTTTTTAGAGACCAATTACAAATGCAACAAAGGAGGGAAGCTAAGAGGCTTAAACAGAAGGCTAGAATGGCACCAATAGTTTCACCATCCATTCAAGAGGGAAAAAGTGAGCTTGCTGTCCAAGATAAGTCCTCTAAAACCCAGGTTGAGTGGAAAAATTATAATAAACCTAAGAGTGAGAAATTTGGTGCAAAAGCTAAGAGTGATGTAAAACCCATTGAATCCGTGAATGGGAAGGAAAGAGAGAAAAAGAAAAGAAGAAAAAGAATTTTTTATCTATGCTTAGGTGAGGTTAAAAAAGCATTTTTTACTGATAAATCTTTGTTGGTTATGATTTATAAAGATGCTTGTTTAGAGATACTTTTATTGTATAGAACTTTTTCTACAGTGTTGAGAGCTTTACTTATTGGAAATTTGAAAATTTGGAAGAGATTAGTTGCTAACTTTAAAAGTGTAATTTTTACCATAATGAGTATGTATTTCTAGATTTTATTGTGATAGTGTTTGACTCAGGAGATTTAGCATGGTTACACTTACGAAAGGAGAGGTTTCCAAAACAAAGAAAGTCAAAGCTTATGCCGTGTGTGGATGGACCTTTTCAAGTTTTGGAGTGAATTAATGAGAATGCCTACAAACTTGATTTAACAAGTGAGTAGAATGTTAGTGCCACATTTAATGTTGCTAATTTATCTCCTTTTACTGCAGGTGATGATCTTTATTTGAGGACAAATCCTTTTCAAGAGGAGGGGAATGATGAGAATCCACCCGAGCTCGCACAACCGACAACCCGCTGTGCTGACCTGATACGGATGAAGACTAAGCCGATCACTAGAACTCAAGCCAAAAGGTTTATGGAAAACCTAGAAGCATTTATATAGGGAGCAGTTAATTCTTAAAAGTGCTTGTCCATACCCAAAGATACAAAACATGGTTGAGCTCCATGTCACCAAGTAGCTTCCATGTCATCATCCTTGTCACCAAGGTGCTTTCTATGTCATCAAGATGCTTAATTTTTCTAAACTTCCTAAAACCCTAATTTGGCTAATGCACTTTAATTAATAAATTTTGGTGTCTTTGTGCACCAACTTAACAAGCCTAAATTACACCAAATGGCTTTAACAAAGCACAAACCAAAATAAAAAACAAAGCATGAAAGCGACCCTCAGCCAAGGCACCTTGCTTGATCTCAGGTTTGTCTTCTTCATGGCTAACAATGCCATGATTTTCTAACACTCCTCCTTGGCAATGTTAGGCATGATATGTAGAAGACTCCTAAGCATTTGAAGTCTTTCTTTGGCAATGATTTTGTGAGAATATCGGCCAGTTGGTCTTGAGTGGAACAATGCACCAAATTGGTTTCTTTGTTTCTTTCAGCCTCTGAGATGCTATGGTACTTCACAGGGATGTGCTTGGTTCTTCTATGTTATACTGGATTTTTGGTGATGGCAACGGCTGAAGTGCTATCACAGTAAATGATGGTTGCATTTGTTTGCTTTTAACCTAAATCATTAAGCAATTTCCTTCACCAAGTTGCTTGGTTTGATGCTGCTACCGTTGAGGTGCATTCAACTTCGATTGTTAATTGTGCCGTGGTTCCTTACTTATGTGAACTCCATGAAAATAGACACCTAAATAAAACTTAAACAAGTTTCTAGGGGTACTCTTCATGTCTTCCAAGCTACCTGCCCAATCACTATCATAATAGCCAACTAACTCACACATGTTGCTGAGCTTATATAATATTCCAAAGTTGGCCGAGCCTTTCACATATCTCAGGACTTTTTTTGCAGCTTGGTAATGGTTTTAAGATGGTGCACTCATGAAACCTTGATAGAACACTTACACCATACATAATATCAGGTCTTGAAGCACACAAATAAAAAAAACTTCCAATTAAACTTCTATTAACCGAAGCATTCACTTTTTCACTGCCATCATTTAATTCAAACTTGGCATTTTGCATCATAAGTGTTTCAACAACTTTGGCATTTTCTAGTTGAAACTTATCAAGCAAATTGAAAGCATATCTTTCTTGTGATAGAAATATACCTTTATTTGTTTGCTTGATCTTCAAACTTAAGAGGTAATTCATTAAACCAAGGTCAGACATTTCAAACATTTCTTCTAGGTCGTCTTTGAACTTTTGAATGCTTTCAGTGCTGCAACCTATTATAAGAAAATCATCAACATAAAAAGAGATTACCATTTGATCTTCATGTGAGTTGGCTTTGATATAGAGAGTAGGCTCATTATCACTTCTTGAAAAGCCTTCATGAGTGAGGTAGTCATCAATTATTGTAAACCAAGCACTTGGAGCTTGTTTGAGCCCGTATAAAGTTTTATAAAGCTTGTATACTTTCTGCTCCTCTCCTTCTTTTACAAAGCCTTCAGGTTGCTCTAGATAAACTTTTTCTTTTAATATAGCATTTAGAAAAGCTGATTTCACATCCAAATGATATATTTTCCATGAATTGTTGGCTGTATATGCTAGTAAAAGCCTAATAGTTTCACGTCTTGCCACCCACTTTCCTCACTTTCGAATTCTAGTTCACCATTACCTTTCAGCACCATGATTCTTCTATTCTGGCATTGATTGAAAATTTCCTCATCCCTGGCACTTAAAACAAATAATTTCTCTATATCTTGAAGGTTTAGGATCAGATTTACCTTTTGATGAGAATTTGCCTGAGCTAGCACAACCGACAACCCGTTAGGGTGCTGACCTGATACGAATGAAGACCGGGTCGATCACTAGAGCTCAATCTAAAAGGTTTAAGGAAAAACCAAGAGCATTTATACAGGTAGAAGTTAATTCTCAAAAAATCTTGTGCATACCCAAAGATACATAGCATGTTCTAAGCATCCGAGTGGTGGAAGCCGATATGGACCAGGGTAGCTATTTTCGTGAAAATTTGGGCTTCAAGAAGCAAGTAATCCTCACATCCCTTGTTACCACAAGTTTCTTGGTTTCCAAGTTGAAAACCCTAAAACCTTTGGTAACCTCACTAAAGCCGACCACGATGCCCACATTTGCCCTTTTGTCAAGATTGTCTCTCATGTGTGGATGAACATGAAGAAAACAAACACTTCCAAAGATTTTTATGTTGTCCAAAGATGGTTTTTCTCCATATCATATCTCATAGGGTGTCTTGGACTCATTGGCTTTGGTGTATGCTCGGTTTTGGATGTAGCTAGCCGTGTATATGGCTTCGGCCCAAAACTTTTTTGGCATGTTCTTCTCACGTATCATGCACCTTGCCATCTCCATCATGGTCCTATTTTTCCTCTCACAAACACCATTTTGTTGTGGTGTGTATGGTGTTCTGAATTGATGCACCATTCCACTTTCTTTGTAAAAATCCTCCATAGCCAAGCTTGTATATTCTCCACCATTGTCGGTTCTCAAGCACTTCATCTTTGCATTGCTTTGGGTTTCCACCACCTTCTTGAATTTCATGAACTTCTCAAGCACTTGTGACTTGGTTGTTAGAAAATATACCCAACACATCCTTGAGTAGTCATCAATGAAGGTTAGGAAGTACTTACATCCTCCAATTGATGACAAACTCATCGGTCCACACACATCCAAATGGACTAGCTCAAGCTTCTCCTTAGCTCTCCATGAACCGACTTTAGGGAATGGAAGCCGTGTGGATTTCCCTAGTTGGCATACATCATATAGGCTTTTCATCTCCTCAATCTTTGGCATGTCCTTCACAATGGCATTGGTGTTTTTCATGGCATCATAGCTAGAATGCCCAAGCCTTTTATGCCAAAGTTGGGAAATGGACTCCACTTTGGTTTTTAAGGCTTGTTCATTCTTAACTAGGTCCAATCTATAGCTTTTGTCCTTCAATGGTACCTTAAATAGCTCATTACCACAAGCATCATATATGATACATCCATCTTTTGCAAAATTTAAAGCAAAGCCTCTTTCTACCAATTGTGCTACACTAAGCAAGTTTTCACACAAACTAGGAACATATAGCACATCTTTTATAATTTTGGTACCTTCCTTGGTGTTCAAGCACACATCTCCTTTGCCTTCTACTTTCATGAACCGGCCATCACCAATCTTCACTTTGGTTTTGTAGTTTCGGTCAAGCTCCATAAAGCCATCCTTTTGGAAACTCATGTGGTGTGAGCAACCACTATCCACAAGCCAACCGAGACCACTACTTGTGGCTTTAAGGCATGTGGCCACAAATAGGTTCTCAGCTTCTTCATTAACCACATTGGCTTGTTGTCTCCTTTGCTTGCATACTTTGGCAATGTGGCCTTTTCCTCCACATCTTTCACAAGATGCATCCGGCCTCCGAAAACACTTGGATGGTGGATGTCCAAGCTTCTTGCAATGAGGGCAAGGTGGATGCCCTCCTCGGTTTTGATGGCTTTGTTGTTGTTCTTGTTGATTCCATCCACTTTTGTTGTTGTTTGTGTTGTTGTTGGTTATAAAACCGGTTTGGTTGGTGTTGTTGCTCTTCCTTCCTTTATTCTTCTTTTTGTTGCCGTGGCCACCATAGAATGCACTCTCTATGGTCTCTTCCTTTCTAATGGCTCTCCTTTGTTCGGTTGCTTGAAAAGCATTGATGAGCTCACTCGTTATTTCACTAAGATTTCTAAATTCTTCAAGGGAGGAAATCTTAGCTTCAAACCTTTCGGGTAAGCTCACCAATACTTTCTCTACTACCCTTTGATCGGTCAATTGCTCACCAAGGACCCGAATTTGATTTACCACTTTGAGCATCCTTTTCGTGAAATCCTTGACAAGCTCATTCTCCTTCATCTTCAAGGTCTCAAACTCTCTTCTTAGGTTTAAAACTTGCATTTACCGAGTTCTAGTATTTCCATGGAACTCCTCTTGAAGCTTTATCCAAACCTCTCTAGCACTTGTGCATGACATTATCCTTGTAAAAATGGAATCACTCACGGAGGAGTGCAAGGTAATGAGGGCCTTGAACCCCTTGGCAACTTCGGCCTCATGTGCATTTCTTTGTGCTTGGGTTGCATTAGCTCTCAACTCTTCCACTACATAACCTTCTTTTATGACTTCCCATAAACCAAAGGCTTGAAGGTAGGCTTTCATTTTTATACTCCAAATGGAATAGTTTTGGCCTTCAAACTTAGGTGGTGTTGGGGTTGCAAAGGATTGTGAGGCCATTTAAAAAAATGGTTTTTGAAAAGTTTTGAAAAATGGACACAAGAACAAGCTCTCGGGTGGTGGTGTTTTGGTGAGTTTCAACTAGTCTTTTTGGGAGGTTTTTGTTTCGGTTGGAAGGCTTTAGGTGGGGGATCCTCTCACAAATAAAATGGTCTAGGTTGAAAGCTCACAAGGTCCTAAGAAATTACACTATGCCCTGATACCATGATGGAATTTGGTGTAGGTTTATGTTGCTGTACCCTAGAGCACAATCATTCAAGGTGTTAGTCAAGAATGATTGTTGTTGGTTCTTGATTCTTGATTTTGTTTTTTTTTTGGGTTTGTTAAGATTTTGTTTCTGGTTTTAATGGAGGTTTAGGGTTCTTGAGAAGGTTGTTAGCTTTTGGGAAGAAGAAGAAACTAAAATGTAGTAGTTGAGAGAAAGACAGCCAAAAATGTTGTTTTTCAAAATCTGTTTTTTTTTTTAATATTTTTTTTTCTCAACGTTTTTCATTACAATTTTCATACTTTTAAATACATCAAAAAGCCAATAAGGCATGCTTCCATATTGAGCAATAAATACAAAAGCTTTAAAAGTAACCAACCAAGCCAAACTACATCAATCAACTCTAATCAATGTGCTGGGCATGCAAGAAACCTTATTTAATAGGCAGTTCAGCTTGTCTAAGGCATTTGAATTTGAAAACCAGCTCCATTTGACTTGAAATTTGGAGGGAAGCCTTTTTGAATATTAGAATATTTGCTAGCCAAAAATCAGATAAAACAAAGTCCATTTACCCATTCAAAAGTAATCAAACCCAAGGCAGTTTTGCCTAGTTTTCTGGGCAACAAAACTGCACAAGGGTCAGATTGTTTTGGGCTTAACTCAGCCTTCCAAGCTCCAAATTGGGCCATTCATTTTGCTTCTGCTTCCTCTGCATATCTAGTTTATCATATCCAAAATTTAGGTCCAAATCCCAAACCTACTTCAAACGGCATCCAAGGAAGTGGACTTATATTGCTGGAAATACAATTCCAGCAACTAGACAAAAAAGGCCTTAAGCTAAATAATGAGCTTACAAAAAGGATATTGTTCTTAAACATTACAAGATAAAATAAAATGCATAAACATAAATAATGTTTTTTCTTTGATGTTGCAAAACAAAGAGTGCAAGTGTAACCGAACTACCTTGCACATTGTGGCAAGATCACCACATTTCAACATTCCACACTCGTTGTGAAATACAAGGTAAAATTTGTAGCATGATTGTAGATAGTGGGAGTTGTACTAATATAAGAAGTAACCTTGTAGTTGATAAATTGGGCTTAAAAACAATAAAACATCCTGAACCATATAGATTACAATGGCTTAATGATAATGGTGAGATGAAAGTAAACAAACAAGCCAAAGTAAAATTTAATATAGGTAGATATGAAGATGTAGTTTTATGTGATATTGTACCCATGATTGCTGGACATATACTATTAGGTAGACCATGGCAATTTGATAAAGATGCTACTCATTTTGGTCAAGAAAATAGTATTTTTTTCAAGATTAAAGGGAAGAAGGTCAAGCTGGAAACATTATCTCCTAAAGAGGTTTACAAAGACCAATTACAAATGCAACAAAGGAGAGAAGCCGAAAAGCTCAAGGAAAAAGCAAGTATGGCACCAACAGCTTCACCATCCTTTCAAGACGGTAAGAATGAGGTTGCTGATCAAGGTAAGGTTTCTAAGACTCATATTGAGTGGAAAGATCAAGGAAAAACCAAAAGAGAGGGGAAAGAAAGTGGCAAACCTGAGAGCTTGGAGAAGGAAGGGAAATTCGATGGTTTGCGCCAATCCAAGGGGGAAAAAGAAAAAGAAAGTAAAGAAAGGTTAAGTAGCAACTTTTATTTGAGTTTAGGAGATATCAATAAGGTTATTGAGTGTAAGAAACCTTTGCTGGTCATGATTTATAAAAAAACAAATTATTTTAATGATCAAACTAACTTTGAAGAACTTGAATTGCCAAGTTCAATGATTTCTCTTTTGAAGGAATTTGGAGATGTCTTCCCAAATGAAATTCCAAGTGGACTACCCTCAAATCAAGAGGGAAAAGGTGAGCTTGCTGTCCAAGGTAAGTCTTCTAATACTCAGGTTGTGTGGAAAAATTTTAATAAAACCAAGAGTGAGAAATTTGATGCAAAAGCCGAGAGTGAGGAAGGTGAGATGGCCGTGAGTGAGAAAGGAAAAGGAAGGCAAGACAGGAAAAATATAAATTTTTATCTTAGCTTTGGTGATGTCAATAAAGTAATTATGAATAAGAAATCATTGCTGACCATGAATTTTAAAGATACTTATTTAAAGATGTCTTTATTACATAGAAATTTATCTGCATTGTTGAGAGCTTTACTTAGTGGCAATTTGAAAATTTGGGAAATATTGTTTGTTAACTTTAAAAAGTGTAATATTTACCATAATGAGCATGTATTTCTAGATTTTGTTGTAATAGTGTTTGACCAATGAGAATTGGTTTGGTTGCACTTACGAAAGGAAAGGTTTCCTAAACAAAGAAAGTCAAAGCTCATGCCGCCTATGGATGGACTTTTTCAAGTTTTAGAGCGGATTAACGAGAATACCTACAAACTTAATTTGATAGGTGAGTATAGTGTTAGTGCTGCATTTAATATTGCTGATTTAACTCCTTTTACTGCAGGTGATGATCTTGATTTGAAGACAAATCCTTTTCAAGAGGAGGGGAATGATGGGATTCTGCCCGTGCCCACACATCCATCCATGTCTCGGAGGACATCCATACCTCGGAGGGCAACCATACCTCGGATACCTCGGAGGGCATCCATACGTCGGAGGATATCCACACCTCGGGGAGCATTTTACCTCGGACAACATCAGTCCATCCACATCTCAGACAACACTAGTGTCATCCATGTCTCGGACAACACCAGTTCCTTTGGACATCAACAACACATTCATGCCTCGGACAACATTCCACCTCGGCTATCAACTATATCGGACATCTGACTCTTGTTCAACTATTTTGGACATCTTACTTTTGTCCAACTATCTCGGACATTTGACTCTTGGACAACATCAACTATCTCGGCCAGTTGACACTATATAGTTTGGACACAAGCTAACTCAGGTGAAAAGCATGTTCGGACACAAGCTAACTTGGATGGAAGACAAGCTCGGTCATGAGTTAGCTCGGTTGAAGACATAATTCAGCCTAGATGTCAAAGTCAACTCGTTACCTAATTTGCGATTGACTTTCTTTTTTTTTTTTTTGGTTTTTATTTATTTATTTGCTGGACAAATAAGTTTAGGAAAGTTTTTATTTTATTTGTAAATTAATTAATTCCTAATTGAAAATAAAGGAATTAATTAATTAGATTAGGAAAAGGAAAGATTCAGTCAAGCTAGAACTTTTCATTGTGTGGCCGGTTTTTCCTAGGATTTTTTAGGGTTTATTTTGTTTCTTTCAAAGCCTATTTAAAGGCTTATTTTTCAATAAGAATACAACTTTGATTTGATTAAGAAAATACTTGTGAGATTAGAGAATTGGTTGTTTTAGCTTGACTTATCAATAGGTTTTCCATCCCCTATTGTGGCGTCTACATTATACCAAGGTTTCTAGTCATAGGTTGGTTAGGGGTTGAGGTCCATTCCATTAGAACTTGAACTTAATTGAGATTCAGGCTAATATAATCCGGTTTAGGAGCAGGTCGTCCTAGGTTCGTATCACTTATTTTCAATGAGAAATCAAGCTTGAATTTTATACAAAAAATTATTTGTGAGATTGAATTCTCTTTGTTCTTTCACCTAAAACACCATTACTGAATGAGTGTTTTAGTTTGACTTGTCAATATGCCTTCCATCACCTATTGTGGCGTCTTTATTATATACCAAAGTTTCCAATCACAGGTTAGTTAGGGGTCAAGGTGACCATTAGAACTTGAACATAATTAGATCAGGGCTAATATAATATGGTTTTAAATGCAGGACGTCCTAGTTTCGTATCATTTCTTATCAGAGCCAAATTTTGTTCAGGTTTGATCTATCTTTATTTGATTTATTTGTTTTTGTGTTATTCTGCAATTTTAGCATTAGTTAAGGTTGCTTCTATCATCATATATGTTCCACATATTGAAAAAAAAAATGTTCACTCCTAGTTAAATTAGGATTTCCTAGTCTTACCGTATTTTTGCTTCCTAGTTTGTTGGTTGTTTTTCATCATTGTTCTTGTTAATTTTGGTTTTGGTTGATTTTTGCTGACTATTTTAGTCTTAAATATTTGCATTCATATATTAAAAAAAAAAACTTAACAGATATTAAAAAATTAAAAAAAAAAACTGCACAATTTGTATTTTGTCTAGGAGGTCACGAGTTTCGTGATTATTTGGCATTGTAATTGTAACTTTGGTGTTGATTCATGCTACTGCAGTTGTCTTATGTGAGTTAAAATAAAATGAAGAAAAAGCCGAATATAAAAAAAATAAAAAAATTTTGGTTTGTTGAATTTGGTGTTGAAATTTGTTGTTGGAAATTTCTTGGAGCTACTAATTTGTTGATTATTTATTCAATATTTGGAGCTTCTGGAGAATTATTTTTGTTGCTGGATATTTGAATTTCAGGTGCTTAAATAATTTAATTAAAATTAATCAAAGGAATTGATACAAAACTAGAATTACAATAACAACAACCAACACTACTCTTTAATTTTGTTCGAATTGATTCTTGATCGTGTTTGACTTTCTTTTTCTAAATTTTTATTCTTGAATCTTTAATTTCTTATCATCTAGTCTAGTTCTTATTGATTCCAATGTTTTCTTGTTAATTTGCCTTGTTTTTCCTAGAGAAGATGAAAACTAGATTTCGCCAATTCATTCAGTATTGCTTGCTTTTGCTACTGTTTTATTGATAAGTTAAATTAAAACATACCAAATTAAATTTGGTTTCTAGGAGAGTGCTGACTGTATATAAGGATGAGGATCAAGTTCAAAGGGAAAACATCTTCCACACCCGATGTGAAATCCAATGTAAGATTTGTAGCATGATAATTGATAGTGGAAGTTGTACAAATGTAATTAGTAATTTGGTGGTTGATAAATTAGGGTTAGCAACCATTAAACATCTAGAACCATATAGATTACAATGGCTTAATGATAGTGGTGAGATGAGAGTAAATTAACAAGTCAAAGTAAAATTCAGCATTGATAAATAAATATGTGGATGTTGTATTGTATGATGTTGTTCCTATGCATGCGGATCATATTTTGTTGGGTAGACCATGGCAATTTGATAAGGATGCCATACATTATGGGAGAGAGAAATTTTTTTTTTTTTAATTTTAAGGGCAAGAAGGTTAAACTGGAACCATTGACCCCGAATGAGGTTTTTAGAGACCAATTACAAATGCAACAAAGGAGGGAAGCTAAGAGGCTTAAACAGAAGGCTAGAATGGCACCAATAGTTTCACCATCCATTCAAGAGGGAAAAAGTGAGCTTGCTGTCCAAGATAAGTCCTCTAAAACCCAGGTTGAGTGGAAAAATTATAATAAACCTAAGAGTGAGAAATTTGGTGCAAAAGCTAAGAGTGATGTAAAACCCATTGAATCCGTGAATGGGAAGGAAAGAGAGAAAAAGAAAAGAAGAAAAAGAATTTTTTATCTATGCTTAGGTGAGGTTAAAAAAGCATTTTTTACTGATAAATCTTTGTTGGTTATGATTTATAAAGATGCTTGTTTAGAGATACTTTTATTGTATAGAACTTTTTCTACAGTGTTGAGAGCTTTACTTATTGGAAATTTGAAAATTTGGAAGAGATTAGTTGCTAACTTTAAAAGTGTAATTTTTACCATAATGAGTATGTATTTCTAGATTTTATTGTGATAGTGTTTGACTCAGGAGATTTAGCATGGTTACACTTACGAAAGGAGAGGTTTCCAAAACAAAGAAAGTCAAAGCTTATGCCGTGTGTGGATGGACCTTTTCAAGTTTTGGAGTGAATTAATGAGAATGCCTACAAACTTGATTTAACAAGTGAGTAGAATGTTAGTGCCACATTTAATGTTGCTAATTTATCTCCTTTTACTGCAGGTGATGATCTTTATTTGAGGACAAATCCTTTTCAAGAGGAGGGGAATGATGAGAATCCACCCGAGCTCGCACAACCGACAACCCGCTGTGCTGACCTGATACGGATGAAGACTAAGCCGATCACTAGAACTCAAGCCAAAAGGTTTATGGAAAACCTAGAAGCATTTATATAGGGAGCAGTTAATTCTTAAAAGTGCTTGTCCATACCCAAAGATACAAAACATGGTTGAGCTCCATGTCACCAAGTAGCTTCCATGTCATCATCCTTGTCACCAAGGTGCTTTCTATGTCATCAAGATGCTTAATTTTTCTAAACTTCCTAAAACCCTAATTTGGCTAATGCACTTTAATTAATAAATTTTGGTGTCTTTGTGCACCAACTTAACAAGCCTAAATTACACCAAATGGCTTTAACAAAGCACAAACCAAAATAAAAAACAAAGCATGAAAGCGACCCTCAGCCAAGGCACCTTGCTTGATCTCAGGTTTGTCTTCTTCATGGCTAACAATGCCATGATTTTCTAACACTCCTCCTTGGCAATGTTAGGCATGATATGTAGAAGACTCCTAAGCATTTGAAGTCTTTCTTTGGCAATGATTTTGTGAGAATATCGGCCAGTTGGTCTTGAGTGGAACAATGCACCAAATTGGTTTCTTTGTTTCTTTCAGCCTCTGAGATGCTATGGTACTTCACAGGGATGTGCTTGGTTCTTCTATGTTATACTGGATTTTTGGTGATGGCAACGGCTGAAGTGCTATCACAGTAAATGATGGTTGCATTTGTTTGCTTTTAACCTAAATCATTAAGCAATTTCCTTCACCAAGTTGCTTGGTTTGATGCTGCTACCGTTGAGGTGCATTCAACTTCGATTGTTAATTGTGCCGTGGTTCCTTACTTATGTGAACTCCATGAAAATAGACACCTAAATAAAACTTAAACAAGTTTCTAGGGGTACTCTTCATGTCTTCCAAGCTACCTGCCCAATCACTATCATAATAGCCAACTAACTCACACATGTTGCTGAGCTTATATAATATTCCAAAGTTGGCCGAGCCTTTCACATATCTCAGGACTTTTTTTGCAGCTTGGTAATGGTTTTAAGATGGTGCACTCATGAAACCTTGATAGAACACTTACACCATACATAATATCAGGTCTTGAAGCACACAAATAAAAAAAACTTCCAATTAAACTTCTATTAACCGAAGCATTCACTTTTTCACTGCCATCATTTAATTCAAACTTGGCATTTTGCATCATAAGTGTTTCAACAACTTTGGCATTTTCTAGTTGAAACTTATCAAGCAAATTGAAAGCATATCTTTCTTGTGATAGAAATATACCTTTATTTGTTTGCTTGATCTTCAAACTTAAGAGGTAATTCATTAAACCAAGGTCAGACATTTCAAACATTTCTTCTAGGTCGTCTTTGAACTTTTGAATGCTTTCAGTGCTGCAACCTATTATAAGAAAATCATCAACATAAAAAGAGATTACCATTTGATCTTCATGTGAGTTGGCTTTGATATAGAGAGTAGGCTCATTATCACTTCTTGAAAAGCCTTCATGAGTGAGGTAGTCATCAATTATTGTAAACCAAGCACTTGGAGCTTGTTTGAGCCCGTATAAAGTTTTATAAAGCTTGTATACTTTCTGCTCCTCTCCTTCTTTTACAAAGCCTTCAGGTTGCTCTAGATAAACTTTTTCTTTTAATATAGCATTTAGAAAAGCTGATTTCACATCCAAATGATATATTTTCCATGAATTGTTGGCTGTATATGCTAGTAAAAGCCTAATAGTTTCACGTCTTGCCACCCACTTTCCTCACTTTCGAATTCTAGTTCACCATTACCTTTCAGCACCATGATTCTTCTATTCTGGCATTGATTGAAAATTTCCTCATCCCTGGCACTTAAAACAAATAATTTCTCTATATCTTGAAGGTTTAGGATCAGATTTACCTTTTGATGAGAATTTGCCTGAGCTAGCACAACCGACAACCCGTTAGGGTGCTGACCTGATACGAATGAAGACCGGGTCGATCACTAGAGCTCAATCTAAAAGGTTTAAGGAAAAACCAAGAGCATTTATACAGGTAGAAGTTAATTCTCAAAAAATCTTGTGCATACCCAAAGATACATAGCATGTTCTAAGCATCCGAGTGGTGGAAGCCGATATGGACCAGGGTAGCTATTTTCGTGAAAATTTGGGCTTCAAGAAGCAAGTAATCCTCACATCCCTTGTTACCACAAGTTTCTTGGTTTCCAAGTTGAAAACCCTAAAACCTTTGGTAACCTCACTAAAGCCGACCACGATGCCCACATTTGCCCTTTTGTCAAGATTGTCTCTCATGTGTGGATGAACATGAAGAAAACAAACACTTCCAAAGATTTTTATGTTGTCCAAAGATGGTTTTTCTCCATATCATATCTCATAGGGTGTCTTGGACTCATTGGCTTTGGTGTATGCTCGGTTTTGGATGTAGCTAGCCGTGTATATGGCTTCGGCCCAAAACTTTTTTGGCATGTTCTTCTCACGTATCATGCACCTTGCCATCTCCATCATGGTCCTATTTTTCCTCTCACAAACACCATTTTGTTGTGGTGTGTATGGTGTTCTGAATTGATGCACCATTCCACTTTCTTTGTAAAAATCCTCCATAGCCAAGCTTGTATATTCTCCACCATTGTCGGTTCTCAAGCACTTCATCTTTGCATTGCTTTGGGTTTCCACCACCTTCTTGAATTTCATGAACTTCTCAAGCACTTGTGACTTGGTTGTTAGAAAATATACCCAACACATCCTTGAGTAGTCATCAATGAAGGTTAGGAAGTACTTACATCCTCCAATTGATGACAAACTCATCGGTCCACACACATCCAAATGGACTAGCTCAAGCTTCTCCTTAGCTCTCCATGAACCGACTTTAGGGAATGGAAGCCGTGTGGATTTCCCTAGTTGGCATACATCATATAGGCTTTTCATCTCCTCAATCTTTGGCATGTCCTTCACAATGGCATTGGTGTTTTTCATGGCATCATAGCTAGAATGCCCAAGCCTTTTATGCCAAAGTTGGGAAATGGACTCCACTTTGGTTTTTAAGGCTTGTTCATTCTTAACTAGGTCCAATCTATAGCTTTTGTCCTTCAATGGTACCTTAAATAGCTCATTACCACAAGCATCATATATGATACATCCATCTTTTGCAAAATTTAAAGCAAAGCCTCTTTCTACCAATTGTGCTACACTAAGCAAGTTTTCACACAAACTAGGAACATATAGCACATCTTTTATAATTTTGGTACCTTCCTTGGTGTTCAAGCACACATCTCCTTTGCCTTCTACTTTCATGAACCGGCCATCACCAATCTTCACTTTGGTTTTGTAGTTTCGGTCAAGCTCCATAAAGCCATCCTTTTGGAAACTCATGTGGTGTGAGCAACCACTATCCACAAGCCAACCGAGACCACTACTTGTGGCTTTAAGGCATGTGGCCACAAATAGGTTCTCAGCTTCTTCATTAACCACATTGGCTTGTTGTCTCCTTTGCTTGCATACTTTGGCAATGTGGCCTTTTCCTCCACATCTTTCACAAGATGCATCCGGCCTCCGAAAACACTTGGATGGTGGATGTCCAAGCTTCTTGCAATGAGGGCAAGGTGGATGCCCTCCTCGGTTTTGATGGCTTTGTTGTTGTTCTTGTTGATTCCATCCACTTTTGTTGTTGTTTGTGTTGTTGTTGGTTATAAAACCGGTTTGGTTGGTGTTGTTGCTCTTCCTTCCTTTATTCTTCTTTTTGTTGCCGTGGCCACCATAGAATGCACTCTCTATGGTCTCTTCCTTTCTAATGGCTCTCCTTTGTTCGGTTGCTTGAAGAGCATTGATGAGCTCACTCGTTATTTCACTAAGATTTCTAAATTCTTCAAGGGAGGAAATCTTAGCTTCAAACCTTTCGGGTAAGCTCACCAATACTTTCTCTACTACCCTTTGATCGGTCAATTGCTCACCAAGGACCCGAATTTGATTTACCACTTTGAGCATCCTTTTCGTGAAATCCTTGACAAGCTCATTCTCCTTCATCTTCAAGGTCTCAAACTCTCTTCTTAGGTTTAAAACTTGCATTTACCGAGTTCTAGTATTTCCATGGAACTCCTCTTGAAGCTTTATCCAAACCTCTCTAGCACTTGTGCATGACATTATCCTTGTAAAAATGGAATCACTCACGGAGGAGTGCAAGGTAATGAGGGCCTTGAACCCCTTGGCAACTTCGGCCTCATGTGCATTTCTTTGTGCTTGGGTTGCATTAGCTCTCAACTCTTCCACTACATAACCTTCTTTTATGACTTCCCATAAACCAAAGGCTTGAAGGTAGGCTTTCATTTTTATACTCCAAATGGAATAGTTTTGGCCTTCAAACTTAGGTGGTGTTGGGGTTGCAAAGGATTGTGAGGCCATTTAAAAAAATGGTTTTTGAAAAGTTTTGAAAAATGGACACAAGAACAAGCTCTCGGGTGGTGGTGTTTTGGTGAGTTTCAACTAGTCTTTTTGGGAGGTTTTTGTTTCGGTTGGAAGGCTTTAGGTGGGGGATCCTCTCACAAATAAAATGGTCTAGGTTGAAAGCTCACAAGGTCCTAAGAAATTACACTATGCCCTGATACCATGATGGAATTTGGTGTAGGTTTATGTTGCTGTACCCTAGAGCACAATCATTCAAGGTGTTAGTCAAGAATGATTGTTGTTGGTTCTTGATTCTTGATTTTGTTTTTTTTTTGGGTTTGTTAAGATTTTGTTTCTGGTTTTAATGGAGGTTTAGGGTTCTTGAGAAGGTTGTTAGCTTTTGGGAAGAAGAGGAAACTAAAATGTAGTAGTTGAGAGAAAGACAGCCAAAAATGTTGTTTTTCAAAATCTGTTTTTTTTTTTAATATTTTTTTTTCTCAACGTTTTTCATTACAATTTTCATACTTTTAAATACATCAAAAAGCCAATAAGGCATGCTTCCATATTGAGCAATAAATACAAAAGCTTTAAAAGTAACCAACCAAGCCAAACTACATCAATCAACTCTAATCAATGTGCTGGGCATGCAAGAAACCTTCTTTAATAGGCAGTTCAGCTTGTCTAAGGCATTTGAATTTGAAAACCAGCTCCATTTGACTTGAAATTTGGAGGGAAGCCTTTTTGAATATTAGAATATTTGCTAGCCAAAAATCAGATAAAACAAAGTCCATTTACCCATTCAAAAGTAATCAAACCCAAGGCAGTTTTGCCTAGTTTTCTGGGCAACAAAACTGCACAAGGGTCAGATTGTTTTGGGCTTAACTCAGCCTTCCAAGCTCCAAATTGGGCCATTCATTTTGCTTCTGCTTCCTCTGCATATCTAGTTTATCATATCCAAAATTTAGGTCCAAATCCCAAACCTACTTCAAACGGCATCCAAGGAAGTGGACTTATATTGCTGGAAATACAATTCCAGCAACTAGACAAAAAAGGCCTTAAGCTAAATAATGAGCTTACAAAAAGGATATTGTTCTTAAACATTACAAGATAAAATAAAATGCATAAACATAAATAATGTTTTTTCTTTGATGTTGCAAAACAAAGAGTGCAAGTGTAACCGAACTACCTTGCACATTGTGGCAAGATCACCACATTTCAACATTCCACACTCGTTGTGAAATACAAGGTAAAATTTGTAGCATGATTGTAGATAGTGGGAGTTGTACTAATATAAGAAGTAACCTTGTAGTTGATAAATTGGGCTTAAAAACAATAAAACATCCTGAACCATATAGATTACAATGGCTTAATGATAATGGTGAGATGAAAGTAAACAAACAAGCCAAAGTAAAATTTAATATAGGTAGATATGAAGATGTAGTTTTATGTGATATTGTACCCATGATTGCTGGACATATACTATTAGGTAGACCATGGCAATTTGATAAAGATGCTACTCATTTTGGTCAAGAAAATAGTATTTTTTTCAAGATTAAAGGGAAGAAGGTCAAGCTGGAAACATTATCTCCTAAAGAGGTTTACAAAGACCAATTACAAATGCAACAAAGGAGAGAAGCCGAAAAGCTCAAGGAAAAAGCAAGTATGGCACCAACAGCTTCACCATCCTTTCAAGACGGTAAGAATGAGGTTGCTGATCAAGGTAAGGTTTCTAAGACTCATATTGAGTGGAAAGATCAAGGAAAAACCAAAAGAGAGGGGAAAGAAAGTGGCAAACCTGAGAGCTTGGAGAAGGAAGGGAAATTCGATGGTTTGCGCCAATCCAAGGGGGAAAAAGAAAAAGAAAGTAAAGAAAGGTTAAGTAGCAACTTTTATTTGAGTTTAGGAGATATCAATAAGGTTATTGAGTGTAAGAAACCTTTGCTGGTCATGATTTATAAAAAAACAAATTATTTTAATGATCAAACTAACTTTGAAGAACTTGAATTGCCAAGTTCAATGATTTCTCTTTTGAAGGAATTTGGAGATGTCTTCCCAAATGAAATTCCAAGTGGACTACCCTCAAATCAAGAGGGAAAAGGTGAGCTTGCTGTCCAAGGTAAGTCTTCTAATACTCAGGTTGTGTGGAAAAATTTTAATAAAACCAAGAGTGAGAAATTTGATGCAAAAGCCGAGAGTGAGGAAGGTGAGATGGCCGTGAGTGAGAAAGGAAAAGGAAGGCAAGACAGGAAAAATATAAATTTTTATCTTAGCTTTGGTGATGTCAATAAAGTAATTATGAATAAGAAATCATTGCTGACCATGAATTTTAAAGATACTTATTTAAAGATGTCTTTATTACATAGAAATTTATCTGCATTGTTGAGAGCTTTACTTAGTGGCAATTTGAAAATTTGGGAAATATTGTTTGTTAACTTTAAAAAGTGTAATATTTACCATAATGAGCATGTATTTCTAGATTTTGTTGTAATAGTGTTTGACCAATGAGAATTGGTTTGGTTGCACTTACGAAAGGAAAGGTTTCCTAAACAAAGAAAGTCAAAGCTCATGCCGCCTATGGATGGACTTTTTCAAGTTTTAGAGCGGATTAACGAGAATACCTACAAACTTAATTTGATAGGTGAGTATAGTGTTAGTGCTGCATTTAATATTGCTGATTTAACTCCTTTTACTGCAGGTGATGATCTTGATTTGAAGACAAATCCTTTTCAAGAGGAGGGGAATGATGGGATTCTGCCCGTGCCCACACATCCATCCATGTCTCGGAGGACATCCATACCTCGGAGGGCAACCATACCTCGGATACCTCGGAGGGCATCCATACGTCGGAGGATATCCACACCTCGGGGAGCATTTTACCTCGGACAACATCAGTCCATCCACATCTCAGACAACACTAGTGTCATCCATGTCTCGGACAACACCAGTTCCTTTGGACATCAACAACACATTCATGCCTCGGACAACATTCCACCTCGGCTATCAACTATATCGGACATCTGACTCTTGTTCAACTATTTTGGACATCTTACTTTTGTCCAACTATCTCGGACATTTGACTCTTGGACAACATCAACTATCTCGGCCAGTTGACACTATATAGTTTGGACACAAGCTAACTCAGGTGAAAAGCATGTTCGGACACAAGCTAACTTGGATGGAAGACAAGCTCGGTCATGAGTTAGCTCGGTTGAAGACATAATTCAGCCTAGATGTCAAAGTCAACTCGTTACCTAATTTGCGATTGACTTTCTTTTTTTTTTTTTTGGTTTTTATTTATTTATTTGCTGGACAAATAAGTTTAGGAAAGTTTTTATTTTATTTGTAAATTAATTAATTCCTAATTGAAAATAAAGGAATTAATTAATTAGATTAGGAAAAGGAAAGATTCAGTCAAGCTAGAACTTTTCATTGTGTGGCCGGTTTTTCCTAGGATTTTTTAGGGTTTATTTTGTTTCTTTCAAAGCCTATTTAAAGGCTTATTTTTCAATAAGAATACAACTTTGATTTGATTAAGAAAATACTTGTGAGATTAGAGAATTGGTTGTTTTAGCTTGACTTATCAATAGGTTTTCCATCCCCTATTGTGGCGTCTACATTATACCAAGGTTTCTAGTCATAGGTTGGTTAGGGGTTGAGGTCCATTCCATTAGAACTTGAACTTAATTGAGATTCAGGCTAATATAATCCGGTTTAGGAGCAGGTCGTCCTAGGTTCGTATCACTTATTTTCAATGAGAAATCAAGCTTGAATTTTATACAAAAAATTATTTGTGAGATTGAATTCTCTTTGTTCTTTCACCTAAAACACCATTACTGAATGAGTGTTTTAGTTTGACTTGTCAATATGCCTTCCATCACCTATTGTGGCGTCTTTATTATATACCAAAGTTTCCAATCACAGGTTAGTTAGGGGTCAAGGTGACCATTAGAACTTGAACATAATTAGATCAGGGCTAATATAATATGGTTTTAAATGCAGGACGTCCTAGTTTCGTATCATTTCTTATCAGAGCCAAATTTTGTTCAGGTTTGATCTATCTTTATTTGATTTATTTGTTTTTGTGTTATTCTGCAATTTTAGCATTAGTTAAGGTTGCTTCTATCATCATATATGTTCCACATATTGAAAAAAAAAATGTTCACTCCTAGTTAAATTAGGATTTCCTAGTCTTACCGTATTTTTGCTTCCTAGTTTGTTGGTTGTTTTTCATCATTGTTCTTGTTAATTTTGGTTTTGGTTGATTTTTGCTGACTATTTTAGTCTTAAATATTTGCATTCATATATTAAAAAAAAAAACTTAACAGATATTAAAAAATTAAAAAAAAAAACTGCACAATTTGTATTTTGTCTAGGAGGTCACGAGTTTCGTGATTATTTGGCATTGCAATTGTAACTTTGGTGTTGATTCATGCTACTGCAGTTGTCTTATGTGAGTTAAAATAAAATGAAGAAAAAGCCGAATATAAAAAAAATAAAAAAATTTTGGTTTGTTGAATTTGGTGTTGAAATTTGTTGTTGGAAATTTCTTGGAGCTACTAATTTGTTGATTATTTATTCAATATTTGGAGCTTCTGGAGAATTATTTTTGTTGCTGGATATTTGAATTTCAGGTGCTTAAATAATTTAATTAAAATTAATCAAAGGAATTGATACAAAACTAGAATTACAATAACAACAACCAACACTACTCTTTAATTTTGTTCGAATTGATTCTTGATCGTGTTTGACTTTCTTTTTCTAAATTTTTATTCTTGAATCTTTAATTTCTTATCATCTAGTCTAGTTCTTATTGATTCCAATGTTTTCTTGTTAATTTGCCTTGTTTTTCCTAGAGAAGATGAAAACTAGATTTCGCCAATTCATTCAGTATTGCTTGCTTTTGCTACTGTTTTATTGATAAGTTAAATTAAAACATACCAAATTAAATTTGGTTTCTAGGAGAGTGCTGACTGTATATAAGGATGAGGATCAAGTTCAAAGGGAAAACATCTTCCACACCCGATGTGAAATCCAATGTAAGATTTGTAGCATGATAATTGATAGTGGAAGTTGTACAAATGTAATTAGTAATTTGGTGGTTGATAAATTAGGGTTAGCAACCATTAAACATCTAGAACCATATAGATTACAATGGCTTAATGATAGTGGTGAGATGAGAGTAAATTAACAAGTCAAAGTAAAATTCAGCATTGATAAATAAATATGTGGATGTTGTATTGTATGATGTTGTTCCTATGCATGCGGATCATATTTTGTTGGGTAGACCATGGCAATTTGATAAGGATGCCATACATTATGGGAGAGAGAAATTTTTTTTTTTTTAATTTTAAGGGCAAGAAGGTTAAACTGGAACCATTGACCCCGAATGAGGTTTTTAGAGACCAATTACAAATGCAACAAAGGAGGGAAGCTAAGAGGCTTAAACAGAAGGCTAGAATGGCACCAATAGTTTCACCATCCATTCAAGAGGGAAAAAGTGAGCTTGCTGTCCAAGATAAGTCCTCTAAAACCCAGGTTGAGTGGAAAAATTATAATAAACCTAAGAGTGAGAAATTTGGTGCAAAAGCTAAGAGTGATGTAAAACCCATTGAATCCGTGAATGGGAAGGAAAGAGAGAAAAAGAAAAGAAGAAAAAGAATTTTTTATCTATGCTTAGGTGAGGTTAAAAAAGCATTTTTTACTGATAAATCTTTGTTGGTTATGATTTATAAAGATGCTTGTTTAGAGATACTTTTATTGTATAGAACTTTTTCTACAGTGTTGAGAGCTTTACTTATTGGAAATTTGAAAATTTGGAAGAGATTAGTTGCTAACTTTAAAAGTGTAATTTTTACCATAATGAGTATGTATTTCTAGATTTTATTGTGATAGTGTTTGACTCAGGAGATTTAGCATGGTTACACTTACGAAAGGAGAGGTTTCCAAAACAAAGAAAGTCAAAGCTTATGCCGTGTGTGGATGGACCTTTTCAAGTTTTGGAGTGAATTAATGAGAATGCCTACAAACTTGATTTAACAAGTGAGTAGAATGTTAGTGCCACATTTAATGTTGCTAATTTATCTCCTTTTACTGCAGGTGATGATCTTTATTTGAGGACAAATCCTTTTCAAGAGGAGGGGAATGATGAGAATCCACCCGAGCTCGCACAACCGACAACCCGCTGTGCTGACCTGATACGGATGAAGACTAAGCCGATCACTAGAACTCAAGCCAAAAGGTTTATGGAAAACCTAGAAGCATTTATATAGGGAGCAGTTAATTCTTAAAAGTGCTTGTCCATACCCAAAGATACAAAACATGTTCTAAGCATCCGAGTGCTGGAAGCCGATACAGACCCAGGTAACTATTTTTGTGCAAATTTGGACTTCGAGCAGCAAGGAATGGTTCCAAAACTTCATGCACTCAATGAATATCATTAAGAGGACATGCAATCCAGCTAAGATAGAATCAAAAGCATCTAAAAAGGACTTGTATGGATAGCATCTCAATTTGGCCAAAAATGCTGTTTAGCCACTAACTTTGACTTTTCTTCTTGTTTGACTTATTCCACTCAAAAGGCATTGTGTGAGAGTCGTTATTAATCATATTTGGCATTCTACATAGCATATGGAAGCTGATTTGGAGCCAAACAGGCTGGAGATTGGTCAAAGATACCTTAATAGTCAAACTAGTCAACTAGTTTCCTAATTTGGTTTTGACTTTTTGTTTTAGGAAATTAGTCTTTTATTTGGTTTCTATTTATTTATTTGCTGGACAAATCAACTTAGGAAATTTATTATTTTATTATTTTCATTGTAAATTAATTGATTTATAATTCAAAATAAAGAAATTAATTAATCCAAATTAGATTAAGAAAGGAGGTAAATTCCGTCCAAGCTAGGTTTCCTATTCTTTGGTGGCTGGTTTTACCTAGATAATTAGGGTTTTATTTTGTAACTTTTTAGCCTATTTAAGGGCTTGTTTTATCAATAATATTCAGTACCTTATTCATACAAAAAATTATTTATGAGATTGAATTCTCTTTGTTCTCTTTGAACACCTAAAACACCATTAGTGAATGAGTGTTTTATTTTGACTTATTAATAGGAAATCCATCCCCTATTGTGGCGTCTTCATTATACCAAGATTTCTAATCATAAATTGGTTAAGGGTCAAGGTGATCATTAGAACTTGAACAATAGATCTGGGCCAATATAATACGGGTTTAGGCACAGGTCGTCCTAGGTTCATATCACTTTCAATTTTGTGTACTTGGAAAAATTCGATTCTAGCCTTTCTCTTTAGCCGATTTGAACTTTCTTCAACAACTTTCGATTTTGACTTGTTTTCATAGGTAGGATTGTTTCTCTAGCCACTTGGATTTGACCTCTCACTGTTGGAAACACCCCCAAACCATGTAGTTGTGCCCCTCCTCTTGAATTAACTCTCAAGTTTGATAGCCACATGCAACATCTCTTCCAATTCCACATATTGTTGGAATTCCAATTGGTTAGCTATCTCACGATTCAATCCACCTAGAAACCATGCCATGGTTGCTTCTCTTTCTTCATTCATGCTCAATCTCATCATGAGCATCTCCGTCTCCTTCTAATAATCCGCCACGGACCTATTTCCTTGTGTCAAAGATTGGAGTCTTTGATGCAGCAACCTATGGTAATGTGCTGGTACGAATCGCTTTCTCATAGCACCTTTCATTTGTCGCCAAGTAGTAATCAATTCATCTCGTATTCTCCTTCGGTTATTTTTTTTTCATTTGTCCACCATTGAAGTGCATAATGTTTAAATTCCATTGCTGCCATTTTTACCTTCTTAGTCTCCAAATAGTTGTGAAAATCGAAGATCATCTCCATACGCTCCTCCCACTCTAAGTAGGCTTCTGGATCATTTTTTCTTATGAAATGTGAAATGTTTACCATAATATTCCCAAGATATTTGTCAGGACCCGTCCAAAATTTCTCACCAAAACCTAGACAAGCCCTGATCCTAGGGAAACCATACCGAGCCTTCCAAGGAAAGTTCGACAGCATCTCTCCTACGGGTCGGACTTACCACAAAATTCTCTGCACAGAAAGCACACTTCTAAATACATTATCTTATTCCTCCCATCTTACTACAATTTACTACCATAAGCTTCCAGCACTTTAATAAATAATAGGGAATCAGTGCATAATTATAAATATCCAATGAAGTATACAGAGCCTTACAAAATTTTAAGTGTAAGAATAAATACAATAAGAAGATAAAAGAAATAATACCAGATAGAGAGGAAAGGAAAGAAAGGCTTCTTGGACTTTCAACAATGAACAAAGACGCCGAGCTCACCTTCAAACGATCAACCTCTAGTAACCTGGGTCTAGGGGAACGGATTTAAAAAAACATATGAAATGCTAATCAGCTCAGTGAGTGACCCTATCTACTAAATAATAATGATAATAATAATAATAATAATAAATATTAGAAAATAACATTTGCTTTTAAAATTCTCACAATTCACTTCGTTGGAAAAATTTCCCCTTTAAAACATTTCACAAAACCCAACATTTATGTTCCCCGAAACTTAAGAAAAATATTAAATAATAAAATCCCAATTTTGAAATGAATAATAGAAGCATGATAAATAATAGAATTTACATTAGAAAGATTTAGCACCAACCAAATTAACTAAACAACAATTGAATCAATGAAATAATCAAGAAATACTATTTAATAAATAAAATGCAATTGGTATCAATAAATAAAATAATGAGAGACTCCAATTAATTAAATAATAAAATCACGATTAGATACCTTTAGTTTCAAATAAAATTTGAAAACATTAATTATTATACATAGATAAAACACAATTAAATCCATTGAATCTTTAAATATGATTTTAAAACAGATTTTGTTCAAAAATTTCATATCGAAATATCCAGACCCACCATACTATACACGAATGATGTCCGACGGTTCCCAGCCTCCCAAAGCACCGTCTGACTAGGAGGTTAAGCGAGAACCCGCATCCGGTCACCGTGGCATCCCACCGGACCCGACCGATGCTATCAACGGTCACTTGGCCATGGAAGGGGCGGATGATGCTCACTGTTCATTATACCCTGTCAGCCCTCAGGTCCATTGGCCTAATCATGCGCTCTAATCATATCCATGTAAATACAGTAGAAAACACTAGTACATTAGTACTGTATAAGTACGTCTAAAAATCATAAAATCAATATATTTTTAAATATCGAAATCTCATAAATTCCACTTTCAAATCCGTTGGTTCACATCACCTTTAAAGTCATAATATTTTCACAATTCTTTTAAATCATCCTCATAAATCCATCGAGTTCAAATCCATCAATTTGAGTACACGAATTTTTCAATGGCATAAGGTCAAGCCTTTAATATTTTATTGCATAAATATTTTTGGAACGTAATAATTTAAATTAATATTTTTCTCAAATTCTAAAAAATTATTTTAATCAAAGATATTATTAAAATCACATAAAATTCATGCATAGTTAAATCCCACAATTCATCAATGCATCATAAATTTAAAAGAGATAATTTCTTTCAAATCCAAAGAACCAATCCATACCACATAAATCCATATATAATTAAATTCATACAATTATGCACAATAAATTTAATAATAAACATAACAATAATTAAAAGAATTTAAAACCACAATTCCTTTAAATTCCCAAATATTTTTGGCACCAAACCATATATTAGAAATTATCATAATTTGGCATTAAAATTTTAGATAGAAATTCTCTTAAATATCCAACAAACAAATTCAATAATTATTAAATCAAATCCCAAATTCCTAAAATCAAAATATTCCTTAATGCACAAGTAATTTTAATTTACTCAATTTTTGTCATCAAAATTCCAATTATAAATTTACTAAATATTCAATTAATACAAAATATTCATCATTTAACTCCTGAAAATAATTTGAAGGTGGGTCACTCACCTCGAGCATGCAATTAAATCAAGATCCCCACCGGATCGATTCCATGACTCACACGTGCTTCTAACATATCAATATTACACAAAACCGATTAAATACAGGTACCCAAAGGATTTAACACAAACATTAACTAAAATTCGCAAATGAGATACCTATAGAAAGCTAATGAGACAAGGAATACATTAACAACCTCCATTGAGCTTAAAGCCACTGGGATTGGCCGAAAAATGAACGGGAAGTTTAGTCCAAGCACTCCCCTCTATGTATCTCACAAACGGCCTGGAATTTGGGCAAATGGAGGTCATTTTTTAATTAGGAGGTCAAAATCTAGGGGGGAGGACTAACCACATGACCGGTGATAGCCAAAAAACTGGCCAACCAGCATCATGACGGCTGCGAGATTTGGGCGCCGATCTTGACCCGTCTGTTGACCAACCGGCCGGAGATTGGGCCACCGACGTCACCTGGCTATGAGCTCTCAAGCCCACTAGTGTGTGCCACCGTCCGGCCACTAAAACACGGCCAAATGATAAATCAAAGGAGAGTCAAAGGAGAGAGAGACAGGGGTTTGTATGTCTCTATTTTTCACTCTCTGTCGGGCTTGGGGAAGAAGGAGAAGGAGACAAAAAGAAAAAGAAAAAGAAAAAGTGTTTCCTCATGTGTGGGGGGGGGGGGGGACAAAAGAAAAGAAACTAAATAAATAAAATAATATTAAAATAATAATATAATAATAACAAAATAATATAATATTTAGTAATGGTAGACATGTGGCACTTTTATAATGTTACATGTGGTGCATCCCATTTGGTGACACATGGCATAAACTTTCACACTTTTAAAAATAATAATAAAATAATACGAAATTCAGAAAAATTTGCAGGTCCATAACTTTTCAACAAATTGTCCAAATTAAGTGTACCACTAGTCTATGAACTCATATCAATGAGTACTTAACAACCATGAATGAGTCAAAGTTCAATTTCACAAGAATAAAAAGTCAACTTGGGCACCCTTGGACAGTTCAAACCTCCATTTGTTTTGATCATAACTTGCAAACGATAGCTCCGATTTCAATGTGCTACTAATCTACGAACTCTTGTCGATGCGTGCTTTGTAGCGGTGCCTCAGTCAACCTAGAATTCCATTTGAGTCAAAAAGTCAACATTTGACCATTCTCGATCAACGACAGTTAAACCCGGTCAACTTCGATCCATTTGAGAAATTTCCAATGTACTTCGGGATGAGGTGTTATATATTCATCCTCATTCCTTGCTGATCTCCCATGGATTGGCCTTCCTTGAGGTTCATAAATTTCATCAAACCCCTCATCCAAGTCATCTCCAAAATTACCTTCCTTGAATTCCTCTCTACGTCGGTCATGGCCCTTCGACCTCTACCTCGGCCACCATTTGCATCTAACCTTGGATTCAGCCCCCCTTGGATGTTTCTAACCTGTCCATCCTTTGATCTATATGATCAAATTGAGCATTCATCAGCTGTAATTGCTCCAAGATGGCCCTCATGTCCGTGTGCTCATCACTACTCCCCGAAGCTCGGGAATCTCCTTTGAATCCTACGAACTCTTCTTCATTAATTCTTAATGGTGGATCTCCTTTTCTCACCCTTGAATCTGCCATGATAGTATGAATAACACAAAAATAAAATAAGACCTCACCAAATTCACTCCTTTACGTGTTTCATTCATGTTTGCACACTAGTTTTGGCTTTTGACCCTCTTTTGAGCTCACACACTCTTTCCTTTTTCCGCTTAAAGAATTAACTCAAAGTTCTAATTAAACACACTTAAACAGAAACTAGATCATAAGTGTTCCAAATTTAAACTTATCAATAAAACAGCAACTAAAATAATCAAATACCGAGTGAATTTTTAACACCTAATTCTTGGCTTTTCTAAGCAAAAATAAGGCAATTTAACAAAGAAAATTTCAGAATCAATAAGAACTAGACCAGATGGTAAGAAATTAAGAATTCAAGAATAAAATTTAGAAAAGGAAATTCAAACATGAACAAGAATCAAATCGAACAAAAATATAGGATAGTTGTTGGCTGTTGTTCTTTGTAATTCAAGTTTTTGTATCAAATCCTTTAACTAATTTTAATCCAATAGTTTTAGCATCCAAAATTCGAATATCAAGCAGCAAAATTAAAGTTCCAAAAACTCCAATAATGAGTAAATAAGCACAATTCAGCATCTCCAACAAATTTCAAACTCCAAATTTCATTAAACTAATTTGTTTCTTTTATTCGGCTTTACTTTTTTTTGTTTTTTGTTTTTTTCTTTTGTTTTTAACTTACAGAACTTAAGATACAACTCCAGTAGCAAAAATCAACAACAAAATTGCAATTCCAACACCAAAATTTTAACAAACCCGTGACCTCCAAAATACAAATTTACAAATTTTGTGAATTTGTATATGTTGCTGCAAAACCCTTTTTTTTTTTTGAATATATGAATGTAAATAATTAATATCAAAAAGAGCAAAGAAAAATCAACAATAAACTAAATTACTAGGAACAAAGGTGAAAAACAACCAACAAACTAGGAAGTGAAAATACGGTAACACAAGGAAAATAATTTGGAGTATGAATGAATTTTTTTTTTTTTAAGATGCAGAACATGTAGGAGCATGAACCAACCTTAACCTAATGTTAAAATTGCAGAATAATACAAAAACAAATAAAGCAAATAAAGATAGATCAAACTTGAACAAAATTCGGCTCTGATACCAAATGATACGAACTTAGGTTGACTCACACCTAAACCCATATTATATTAGCCCAGATCTCAATTAAGTTCAAATTCTTATGGAAAAACCTTAATGATATGAATCTAGGATGACCTGCTCCTGAACCCGTATTATATTAGCCCAGATCTAATTATGTTCAAGTTCTAATGGTCACCTTAACCCCTAACCAACCTGTGATTAGAAACCTTGGTATATAATGAAGACGCCATAATAGGTGATGGATGTCCTATTGATAAGTCAAAACTAAAATACTCATTCACTAATGATGTTTTAGGTGTTCAAAAGAACAAAGAGAATTCAATCTCACAAATAATTTTCTATATAAAATTCAAGCTTAATTCTTATTGAAAAATAAGCCTTTAAATAGGCTACAAAGTGACGAAATAAACCCTAAAAAACAAAGGGAAAACCAACCATACAAAGTGGTTTCCTATGGTGGCCGAAATTCTCACTCCTTTCCTAATCTAATTTGGATTAATTAAATTCTTTTATTTTGAATTAGGAATTAATTAATTTACAATGAAAATAATAAAATAATAACTTTCCTAAACTTATTTCTCCAGAAAATAAATAAATAAAAACAAAAAATTAATGGTAATTTCCTAAAACAAAATGTAGAATCAAATTAGGAAACTAAAATACTAGCTTTTTGACTAAGTTGACTTTAACCAATCTTTAACCTCTTTGAGCTCCAAATCAGCTCTATATGCTTTTTAGGATGCCAAATAAGCTTATTATGGAGTCCCACACATTACCCTTGCTAGGAGAAAGAGAAAAAGCCAACTTACCAAAATATAGTAAAGACAGCACAAAATACAGTAAAAATAGGCCAAATTTGAAGCTGCCCATACAACCCTTTTTTGAATGCCTTTGAAGCTAGCTTAACTTGATTCCATATCCTCTTATACATAGGTATTGAACCCATAAAAATTTGGAGCCACTTCATGCTGCACAGTGTTCATATTTGCACCAAAATCGCTACCCGGATCTGTATCGGCTTCCACTACTTGCATGCTTAGAATAGGCTTTGTACCTTCTAGTATGGACAAGCTCTGTTGAGAATTGATTATCCCCTATATAAATGCTTGCAGGTTATCCTTAAATCTCTTAATCTGAGCTCTTGTTATTGGTTCGGTCTTTATCTGTGTCGAGTCAGCACCCCAGCAAGTTATCGGTTAAGCAGGCTCGGGCGTAATCATATCACTTAACCCCTAAACAACCTATGATTAGAAACCTTAGTATAATGAGGATGTCATAATAGGTTATGAATGCTCTATTGATAAGTCAAATCTAAAACACACACTCTCTAATTGTGTTTTAGGTGTTCAAAGAGAACAAAGGGAATTCTAAGTCATAAAATAAATTCTGAATATTATTAAAGGTGTGATCTTCCTAAAAAAAAAACAGCCTTTAAATAAGCTAGGAAAGAGCAAAATAAAGGTTGAATTTTGGCCAACATTAGGAAACATCAAGTGTGGCCAAAATTTCACTTACTTTCCTAAATCTATTTTGATTAATTAATTCTTTATTTTGACTTGGAAACTAACTAATTTACATTGGAAATAATAAAATAATAATTTTGTAAACTTATTTGTCCAGAAAATAAATAAATAAAAACCAACCAAAGGACTCATTTTCTAAAACAAAAAGTCAAAATCAAATTAGGAAACTAAATAACTATCTTTTTTACTAAGCTGTCTTTGACCAATCTTTGACCAATTTAAGCTCCAAATCAGCTTCCATATGCCTTTTAGGATGCCAAATAGGATTATCATTGAGTCTCACACATTTTCCTTGCTTGGATCAAAGAGAAAATGCCAACTCAGTAAAATACAGTAAAGCCAGCAACAAAATACAGTAAAACCTGCCAAACTTCCTCCTATGCATACACCACCTGTTTAATTGCCTTTGAAGCTACATTGACTTGATTTCATGACCTCGTAGAGATATTTATTGAATCCATTAAGTGTTGGAACCATGTCTTGCTGCCCAGAGTCCATATTCACACGAAAACAGCTACTCAAGTCCGTATCGGTCTCCACCACTTGGATGCTTAAAACGGGTTTTGTATCTTCGGGTATGGACAAGCCATTTTGAGAACTAATTACTCCCTGTATAAAGACATCCAGTTTTTCCTTAAATTGCTTAGCTTAAGCCCTAGTGATTGGTCCGATCTTTATCTGTATCGAGTCAGCATCCCAGCCGGTTGTCGATTGTACAAGCACGAGCGGATTCCCAACACATGCAATAAAATGTGCCATCTTAGAAAACCTATCCACAACAAAAAAAAATTGAATCCTTACTTGTTCTATATCTAGGTAAACTAAGAACAAAATCCATAGACAAATTTACCCAAGGAAAGGATGGGATCGTCAAAGGCATGTAAAGTCCATGCGGTTTCAACTTGGACTTGGACTTTTGGCATTTAAGGCACCTCTCACAAATTCTCTCCACATCTTCCCTTGTGTTAGGCCAATAAAAATATTCTTGCAGTAAGGATAAAATTCTAAAGACACCAAAATGACCCATTAAACCTCCACCATGACCTTCCCAAACTAGTAACTTCCTAATGCTAAAATAAGGCATAGAAAGTTATTTTTCCCTAACAAGTATCCCTCAAAGATATAAAATTTGTTATAACCATGCTTATAAAATTTTAAATATTTCTCCAAAGTCACTATCATGCTCATAAAGTTCTTTCAATTGTTCAAATCCAAGCAATCTAGCATCTAAGGTAGAAAACAATACATACTTTCAGGATAATGCATCGACAACCACATTTTCCATACCTTTCTTGTAGCTAATGACATAAGGAAAAGTCTCAATGAACTCAATCCACTTAGCATGCTGTTGGTTAAGCTTCCATTGGCCTTTGATGTGCTTCAATGATTCAGAATCCATGTGAATCATAAATTCTTTTAGCATCAAGTAATGTTGCCATGTCTCCAAAGCCCTTACCAACGTATATATCTCTTTATTATAGGTCGGATACTTCAATGCCACTCCATTCAATTTCTCATTAAAGTATGATATGGGTCTTCCTTGTTACATTAAAACAGCTCCAATACCTACATCCAAAGCATCACATTCAATTTCAAAAGTTTTAGAAAAATTAGGCAAAACTAGTAAAGGAGCATTAGTTAATTTTTCTTTAAACAAATTAAAAGATTACTCTCGTGCTTCTCCCCATTTGAATCCAACATTCTTCTTCATAATTCGATCAAAAGTGCTATGATAGTACTAAAATCCTTGACAAATCTTTGGTAGAAGCTAGCCAAACCATGAAAGCTCCTTACTTGGTAATAGGTGTAGGCTTCGGCCACTCTTGAATTGCTTGGACTTTAGATTGGTCAACTTTAATTCCTGCAGCACTTACAACAAATCCTAGGAAAACAAGTTCATCTTTACAAAAGTCATACTTTTTCATGTTAGCAAATAACCTTTCCTTCCTAAGAATATTTAAAACTTGCCTAAGATGTCCTACATGCTCATCTAAATTTCTACTATATACAAGAATATCATCAAAGTAAACAACCATAAATTTTCCAATGAATGGATGCATGACATGATTCATTACAATCATAAAAGTGCTAGGTACATTAGTTCAACCAAAAGACATTAATAACCATTGGTATAATTCATATTTAGCTTTAAATATGGTTTTCCATTCATCCCCCTCTTTCATTCTAATTTGATGATACCCACTCTTAAGATCAATCTTTGAAAACATGCATGCACCATATAATTCATTAAGCATATCATCAAATTTAGGAATAGGATGCCTATGTTAAGTGGTTATATTATTTATGGCTATACAATTTACATAAATGTGCCATGAACCATCTTTCTTAAGTATTAATAAAATAGGGACAGCACATAAACCCATGCTCTTACGAATATAACTCTTGCCTAAAAACTCACTTACCTGCCTTTGTAACTCCTTTGTCTCCTCAGGATTACTCCTATATGTAGGCCTATTAGGAATTTTATCTCCCGAAACAAAATCAATTTGATGTTCAATTTGTCAAATAGGTGGTAAACCATTAAGAATTTCCTCCGGAAAGACATCATTAAATTCCTGTAAAAGAAAAGAAATAGAACTTGGCAATTCAAGCTCTTCAAGGTTAGCTTGATCATTTAAATAAACATCTTTATAAATCATGACCAGTAATGGTTTATTATTCAAAATTGCCTTTTTAATCTCACCTAAACTAAGATGAAAAAATTTCTTTTTCTTTTCTTTCCTCTCTTTTTCTTGGTGACTCATGGGTTTCTCTTTATTTCCCTCACTGCTCTCGGCTTTTCCTTTAATTTCCTTCCTCTATACTTTTTCATTCTTTTTCCCCTCACCATTGAGTTTAGAAGACTTACCTGGATGTGGATGTTTGGCCTTGCCCTCTTGGATAGGTGATGAAGCCGTGGATGCCACACTAGCCTTTTCTTTAAGCTTTTCGGCCTCTCTCCTTGGTTGCATTTGAAGTTGGTCTCTAAACAACTCCTTTGGAGTTAATGGCGCCAGCTTGATCTTCTTTCCCTTCAATTTAAAAACAATAGCATTCTCTCTTCCATAGTATATTATGTCTTTATCAAATTGCCGTGGAATCCCCAATAATATATGGCCAGCATGCATGGGAAAAACATCATATAAAACAACATCCACATACTTATCAATGCTAAATTTTACCTTGGCTTGTTTGTTCACTTTCATCTCACCACTATCATTAAGCCATTGTAATATATATGCTTCAGGACATTTAATGGTTGTTAATCCTAATTTCTCAACTACTACATTACTAATTACATTAGCATAACTTCCACTATCAATTATCGTACTACAAATTTTACCTTGGATTTCACATTGGTTATGGAAGATGTTCTCTCTTTGGACTTGGTCTTTATATTTTAATATAAGGTTCGAACCCTCCTTGCAACCAGGCTCAATTTGGCTTTTGAGGCTATAAATGTCTCGGCTTCTTCATGTTTTTCAACATCAACTTCTTCCTCATCAAGTTTGGCTTCTCCTTCACTCTCTTCACTTTCAGATTCTAAGTCCCCATTACCTTTCCGCACCATAATTCTTCTATTTGGACATTGGTCCTAGTCCCTGGCATTTAAAGTAAACAATATATCTAGCTCTAGAAGATTTACCTTTAAACCTTGGTGCTTGTGCAGATTCGGCCTTAACCTCCCTTCTTGGCCGATTGGTGCTCTCATCTCCTTGCTTTGGTTTTGTCCTTGCTTTATAGGTGGGATTACTTCTCCAGACACTTGAATTAGTCCTCCCACTATTAGAAACACCTCCAAACCATGAGCTTGCACCCCTCCTCTTGAATTGATTTTCAATCTTGATGGCCACATGTAGCATCTCTTCTAATTCTTCATTGTTGTATCTCCACTTGGTTGGCTATCTCACGATTTAATCCTCCTATAAACCAAGCCATGGTTGCCTCACGATCCTCATTCATGCTCAATCTCATCATGAGCATCTCCATCTCCTTGTAGTAGTCTTCCGCAGTCCTCCTTCCTTGAGTTAATGATTGGAGTCTTTGATGCAGCAACCTATGATTGTGAGTCAACACAAATATCTTTCTCATTTCTCCTTTCATTTGTCACAAAGTAGTGATCAACTCATCACTAATTCCCCTTCAGGTACTTTGCTCATTAGTCCACCAGTGGAGTGCGTAATGATCAAATTCCAAAGTGGGCAATGATACGAACCTAGGACGACCTGCTCCTAAACCTGTATTATATTAGCCAATATCTTAATTAAGTTCAAGTTCTAATGGAATGGACCTCAACCCCTAACCAACCTGTGGTTAGAAACCTTGGTATAATGTAGACGCCACAATAGGGGATGGAAAACCTATTGATAAGTCAAACTAAAACAACCAATTCTCTAATGGTATTTTAGGTGTTCTCAAAGAACAAAGAGATAATTAATCTCACAAGTATTTTTTTAGTCAAATCAAAGTTGTTTTATTATTGAAAAATAAGCCTTTAAATAGGCTTGAAAGAAACAAAATAAACCCTAAAAAATAATTCAAAACCGGACTCCTATAGGAATTAGGAAACTTGACCGAATTCTAATATGTCCTAAACTAAGTTTCCTAAACTAAATTTGATTAACTAATTCCTTTATTCTGAATTAGGAATTAATTAATTTACAATGAAAATAATAAAATAATAACTTTCCTAAAGTTATTTGTCCAGAAAATAAATAAATAAAAACTAAAAAGTAATGGTAGTTTCCTAAAACAAAAAGTAGAATAAAATTAGGAAACTATAATACTAGTTTTTTTGACTAATTTGACTTTGACCAATCTTTGACTTCTTTGAGCTCCAAATCATCTTCTAGATGCTTTTTAGGATGCCAAATAAGCTGAATATGAAGTCCCACACGTTGCCCATGCTTGGAAAAATAAGAAAAGGCTAATATAGTAAAATACAGTAAAGCCAGCAAGCAATACAGCAAATTCGGCCAAATTGTTGATGCTGTCCGTACAAGCCCTTTTTGATTGTATTTGAGGCTGATTTAACTTGATTCCATGACCTCTTAGGCATATGTATTGAACCCATAAATCATTGGAACCATTTCATGCTTCCCGGACTCCAAAAATGTACCAAAACCGTCACACGGGTCCGTATCGGCTTCCACCACTTGGATGCTTAGAATAGGCTTTGTATCTTCAAGTATGGAAAAGCTCTATTGAGATTGATTACCCCCTGTATAAATACTTCCAGGTTGTCCTTAAATCTCTTAATTTGAGCTCTTGTGATTGGCCTAGTCTTCATCCGTGTCGAGTCAGCACCCCAGCGGGTTATCGATTGAGCGGGCTCGGGCGGAATCACATCATTCCCCTCCTCTTGAAAAGGATTTGTCCTCAAATCAAGATCATCACCTGTAGCAAAAAGAGTTAAATCAGCAACATTAAATGCAGCACTCATGTTATACTCACCCGGTAAATCAAGCTTGTAGGCATTCTTGTTATTCTGCTCCAAAACTTGAAAAAGTCCATCCATAGGCGGCATGAGCTTTGACTTTCTTTGTTTAGGAAACCTTTCCTTTCGTAAGTGCAACCAAACCAATTCTCCTGGGTCAAACACTATTACAACAAAATCTAGAAATACATGCTCATTATGGTAAAAATTACACTTTTTAAAGTTAGCAAACAATATTTCCCAAATTTTCAACTTACCACTAAGTAAAGCTCTCAACAATGCAGATAAAGTTCTATGCAATAAAGACATCTTTAAATAAGTATCTTTAAATTTCATGGTCAGCAATGATTTCTTATTCATAATTACTTATTAACATCACCAAAGCTAAGATAAAAATATATATTTTTCCATTCTTGTCTTCCTTTTCCTTTCCCACTCACGACCATCTCACCTTCCTCACTCTCGGCTTTTGCACCAAATTTCTCACTCTTGGTTTTAATAAAATTTTTCCACACAACCTGAGTATTAGAAGACTTACCTCGGACAGCAAGCTCACCTTTTCCCCCTTGATTGGATGGTAGTCCAATTGGAATTTCATTTGGGAAGACATCTCCAAATTCCTTCAAAAGAGAAATCATTGAACTTGGCAATTCAAGTTCTTCAAAGTTAGTTTGATCATTAAAATAATTTTCTTTATAAATGATGACCAGTAAAGGTTTCTTACACTCAATAACCTTATTGATATCCCCTAAACTCAAATAAAAGTTGCTACTTAACCTTTCTTTTCTTTCTTTTTCTTTTTTCCCCTTGGATTGGCGCAAACCTTCAGATTTCTCTTCCTTCTCCAAGCTCTCGGGTTTGCCACTTTCTTTCCTCTCTCTTTCAGCTTTTCCTTGATCTTTCCACTCAATATGAGTCTTAGAAACCTTACCTTGATCAGCAACCTCATTCTTACCTTCTTGAAAGGATGGTGAAGCCGTTGGTGCCATACTTGCTTTTTCCTTAAGCTTTTCGGCTTCTCTCCTTTGTTGCATTTGTAATTGGTCTTTGTAAACCTCTTTAGGAGATAATGGTTCCAGCTTGACCTTCTTCCCTTTAAACCTGAAAACAATACTATTTTCTCGACCAAAATGAGTAGCATCTTTATCAAATTGCCATGGCCTACCTAATAGTATATGTCCAGCAATCATGGGTACAATATCACATAAAACTACATCCTCATATCTACCTATATTAAATTTTACTTTGGCTTGTTTATTCACTTTTATTTCACCACCATCATTAAACCATTGTAATCTATAAGGTTTTGGATGTTTAATAGTTATTAAGCCTAATTTATCAACTACAATGTTACTAATTACATTTGTACAACTTTCACTATCAATAATCATACTACAAATCTTACCTTGAATTTCACATCGGGTGTGGAAGATGTTCTCTCTTTGAATTCATCCTCATCTTTGTATGCAGCAAGTACTCTCCTAGAAAGCAAGTTTAATTCAGCATTGGATGCTTGCAAGGTTTCGGGTTCATCCTCCAAGTCCTCCTCCTCTTGCTTGGCTTCATCCTCACTTTCTTCACTTTCCGATTCTAGCTCGTCGTTGCCCTTTAACACCATGATTCTTCTATTCGGGCATTGGCTAGCAATGTGTCCTCCTCCCTGGCACTTAAAACACACAACATCATGAGTTCTAGAAGGTTTAGGATCTAATTTTACCTCATTCTTTGGTGCTTGGACAGATTTGGTTCTAGTCTCCTTCCTTGGCCAGTTTGAACTTTCTTCTTTGACTTTCGGCTTTAGCTTGCTTTCATAGATGGGATTGTTCCTCCAGCCACTAGAATTGGACCTTCCACTGTTGGAAACACCTCCAAACCATGATCTTACACCCCTCCTCTTGAATTGATGCTCTAATTTAATAGCCACATGCAACATCTCCTCCAATTCCACATGTTGTTGCAATTGTAGTCGATTGGCTATTTCACGATTCAAACCACCAAGAAACCTTGCCATGGTTGCTTCCCTATCTTCATTCAAGTTCAATCTCTTCATAAGCATCTCCATCTCCTTGTAATAATCCTCCACGGATCCATGTCCTTGAGATAAAGATTGAAGTCTTTGATTCAGCAACCTATGATAGTGTGATGGTACGAATCGCTTCCGCATGGCTCCTTTCATTTGTCGCCATGTAGTAATCAAGTCATCACCAACTCTCCTTCGGGTGTTTTGCTCATTTGTCCACCATTGGAGTGCATAATGGCCAAACTCCATTGCTGCCAATTTCACCTTCTTAGCCTCCGAATAATTATGGCGGTCAAATATCATCTCCATCTTTTCTTCCCACTCCAAATATGCTTCGGGGTCACTTTTTCCCATGAATGGTGGGATGTTGATCTTGATATTGCTAAGATTGTTATCTGTTCCTTTCCTCCTATACCTTCCATGGCCAGCTCTCTCTTGGACAGCAAAGGTTTCGTCCATGCCTTTCCTAAAGTCTCCACCGAAATTCTCCTCCTCAAATTCCTCTCTCGGTCTCTCACGACCTCCTCGTCCTCGATCTCGTCCTCCATGGAATTCTTGCCTATTTCTTGTGTTCGGCATTTCTTGTGAGGCTTCTAGCCTTCCCATTCTTTGATTCACATGCTCAACTTGACCACTAACCCTCTGTATTGACTCCAAAACAGCTCTCATGTCCACTTGGCATCCACTCCAGGTAGCTCGAGCATCGCCATGGTGTTGGGGTGAGAAGGTTATGACCAAGAGTAAGCTAGCTTGAAGTGTTAGCAACAAGCAAGCTTTTGGTGATGCTCTTGGGAATGGTTGTGTGTGAGTTGTGTTTTTAGGTTTTGGTTATGGTGTTTTCTGGTTTTTAGGGTTCCTAGAGTGTTCTAAGGTGTTGAAGAAGAGATAAGAAGAAGGGGACCACGTTGCTTTTGAAAAATGAGGCTTGGATGGGTAGCCATTTCATTCATTTTACAACATAAGCTTGAAATTACAACTAGTTCACACATGCCAAGCATGTGAGCTTACAAAATGATTAAAGTATTTGAAATTTAAAAAGTAAAATGGTCAACACCTAACTTTTCATACACAAAAGAGTCAAAAACCAGCTGCAACATGTCTATTCCAAATATAGTAAAAAGTGGCACATGGTTTGAACTAAGTTCCTATTGTTTAACTAGTTTGGGTAAACAACCAAACTAGCTTCACCTACTTAGTTCCCCTTTGTATCTACTTATGAAACTTGGTTTGAAGCATCCTTGGTCATCAATAAATATTTTTCCAAGAGCTAGGAAAGTTCTGGAACCGGATCATGGGCCAAACAGCTCCAAAGCTGATCCATACTCTGCATACTGGGCCCATCAGATACAGCAATCTGTTTGGAATAGAAAATGGACTTTCCCATGTCATTTGGACCTGAACGTTGAACCATAGTCTTCTATATATGTCTGTAGACATCCCTCCAAATTTCAGCCCAAAACTCCATTTGCAACCTGAGATATAAGATAAATAGTGGAACTATGTTGCTGGAAATTATGAATCCAGCACCATAGGCATTTCAAGCATAACATTCCTACTCTTTTGTGCATAATTTTGCCTATACTTTTGCATACATAACTTAGGCACAAAACATTATCAAAATATACCTTGCATAAATTAAAAACATACAAAAAAATATAAACTCATAAAAGGAAAGGATTTGATACCAAGGTGTGCATGCTAGCCGGTGACATGCACCATCAAGTGGCAAAATTGCCACACTTCAACACTCCTCCTTGGCAATTTTGTATGAGACATTGAGAAGTCCTCTCAATATCTCAAATCTCTTCTTTCCCAATGGCTTGGTGAAGATATCCGCCAAGTTCTCCTCGGAAGTCACATACTCCAACTTCACTTCACCACTTGCTTCAAATTCCCTTAAGGAATGATACTTGACCGGTATGTGCTTGGTCCTCCCATGTTGGACTGGATTTTGTGCAATTGCTATTTCTGAAGTATTGTCACACAATATTACCGTGGCTTCCTCTTGCTTCAAGCTCAAGTCCTCCAATAATTTCCTAAGCCAAACACCTTGATTAGCACAACTTGAGCAAGCAATATACTCGGCTTCCGCGGTGCTTTGTGCAACGGTTTGTTGTTTCTTGGAATTCCATGAGAAAGGACCATTTCCAAGAGTGTAAATGTAGCCCAATGTGCTCTTGCTATCATCCAAAGAACCAGCCCAATCACTATCACTATAACCAAGCAAAGCTTCATTCATGCCATCCTTGTACCATATACCAAAATCATTAGTACCTTTCAAATACCTTAGGATTCTTTTTGCACAACTAAGATGATTTTGTGATGGACTATGCATAAATCTTGACAAAACAGCCACACTAAACATGATATCCGGTCTAGTAGAGCATACATATAAAAGGCTACCAATTAAACTTCTATAGATGGAAGGATTTACCTTTGGAGAATCATCATCCTTCACCAACTTGGTGCCTTCATTCATAGGTGTGGCAACGCTATTACAATCTTCCATGTCAAACTTCTTGAGCAGCTCCTTCACATAGCTTTCTTGAGATATGAAGATGCCCTTGGATGATTGGACAACTTCAATTCCAAGAAAATATTTCATCTCTCCAAGGCTAGACATCTCAAGGTTCAATTCTAGCTCACTTTTCAAATTGCTCACTTCTTTCTCATTACCACCGGTCACTAAGAGGTCATCAACATAAAGAGACACCAACACCATGCAACCATGAGTCCTAATATACAATGTAGGCTCATTAGGACTCCTCCTAAATCCATGCTTTGTCAAAAAACCATCTATCTTGGCATACGATGCCCTAGGAGCTTGTTTAAGGCCATACAAGGCCTTGTGTAGCTTGTATACCTTCTCTTCACTTCCTTTCTTCACAAAACCCTCGGGTTGCACAACATAGACCTCCTCCTTCAATATTCCATTCAAGAAGGCTGACTTCACATCAAGGTGATATACTTTCCAAGACTTTTGTGCCGAAATTGCAAGGAGAAGTCTTATGGTTTCCATCCTTGCAACCGGTGCAAAAGTCTCTCCATAATCCACACCGGCTTGTTGTGCATATCCTTTGACAACAAGCCTTGCCTTGTGCTTATTTATGGACCCATCCGGATTGTACTTGGTCCTAAAGATCCACTTCACCCCAATAGCATTCTTTCCCTTCGGTTTTGTTACCAAGCTCCAAGTGTCATTCTTGTTTATCACATCAATTTCATCTTGCATGGCTTGTCTCCACTCTTTTCTTGCCATAGCCTCATCGACATTGATTGGATCACTCAATGCCACATTACACCTTTCATAAATCTCATTAAGAGGTCTTGTGCCTCTCACACCATCACCAATCTCCAAAGCAGCCCCTATGGAGATTTCTAGCTCATTCTCATTATATTCATCATCATGGGCAGCACCTTCATCATTTCCTTGTTCCTCATCGTTATCATGAGCTTCAAGCTGATTGTCTTCATCCATACTAGCCAACTCCTCCTTATTACAAACCCATTTAGCTTCCTCATCAACTTTCACATCTCTACTTATCACAAGTTTCTTGGTTTCCAAGTTATACACTCTATATCCCTTGGTCACATCACTATAGCCAACCAAAACACCAACTTGTGACCTTTCATCAAGTTTTCCTCTCTTCTCTTGTGGTACTAGGATGTAACAAATGCTTCCAAATACCCTTAGATGATCAAGAGAAGGCTTATATCCAAACCAAAGCTCAAATGGGGTTTTACTCCTCAAAGACTTTGAGTAAAGCCTATTTTGGATGTAGATGGATGTATTAACTCCTTCGGCCCAAAACTTCTTTGGCAAGCCACTTTCAAACAACAAACATCTAGCCATCTCCATGATGGTACGGTTTTTCCTTTCACATACACCATTTTGTTGTGGTGTGTATGGTGTAGTGAATTGATGAACTATACCATGATCCTTACAAAGTTGTTTGAAAGCCTCACTTTTGTATTCCCCACCATTGTCCGTCCTTAACACCTTTATAGTGCAACCGGATTGATTTTGCACTAACTTCATAAATTCTACAAACTTCTCCAAAGCTTGTGATTTTCTTTCAAGGAAATACACCCAACACATTCTTGAGTAATCATCAATGAAAGTTATGAAATACTTGCTGCCATTTAAGGATGGAACACTCATAGGACCACAAATATCCGAATGTATAAGTCCTAGCTTCTCCTTTGATCTCCAAGAACAAGATTGAAATGCTAGCCTAGTATGCTTTCCTTTTTGACACACTTCACACGCATGTTCTTGCTTCTCCACCAATGGCATGTCTCTAACAAGTTCATGTGTGCCTACCAATGACTTAAAGCTAGCATGGCCTAGTCTTTTATGCCAAAGTTGAGAGGTGTTCTCAACTTTGGTGTTCAATGCAACCGATGCACCATTTTCATCCAAATTCAACCTAAAATTCTTGTTCTTCATTCCAACACACATTAATTCATTTCCATGTGGATCAACTATAGTGCATGTCATGTTTGAGAAGTGTAATGCATATTTGTTCTCAAGCATTTGACCTACACTAAGTAAGTTCTCACATAAAGAAGGTACATAGAGAACATCATGGATAGTTTTGATACCTTTGGTGGTGTGTATCACCACATCTCATTTACCTTTCACTTCCATCAAGGCTCCATTTCCAATTTTGACTTTGTTGTGGCTGCTCCTATCCAAGTTTGTGAACCACTCATACTTGTGAGACATATGGTGTGTTGCTCCACTATCAATGATCCATCCTTCATCATTCTTGATGCTACTAAAACAAGTAGCAACAAACAACTCTTCGGATTCACTATCACTTGCATTATCTTTAGCAACATTTGCTTGTTGCTTATCTTTCTTGTTTGCCTTGCATACTCTCTCCACATGACCTTTTTGTTGGCATTTATGGCAAAATGCATCCGGCCTCCACCAACACCTTCTTGGATGATGACCTTTCTTCTTGCAATGGTGACAAGGTTCATAGGACTTCCTCTCGGGTTTGCTAGTTTCACCTTTCTCCTTTATGACCTTAAGCTTGTTCTTCTTTTGATTTTGTGTCTTTTGATGTTGTTTAGACACAAATGTAGCCTCCATTGATTCTTCATGTCTAATCCTCCTCCTTTGCTCCGTAGCTTGCAAGGCATTCACCAATTCGGTCAAGGAAATTTCATTTAGGTTTCTTGACTCCTCCAATGAAGATATCTTAGCTTCAAACCTCTCGGGCAAGGAGACCAACACCTTCTCCACAATCCTTTGGTCACTTAATCTTTCACCGAGCACCCTAATTTGATTCACCACATTAAGAAGCCTTGTGGTGAACTCCTTAACCGTTTCTTTGTCTTTCATCTTGATAGTCTCAAACTCCCTCCTTAGGTTAAGGATTTGCATTTGCCTTGTCCTTGCACTCCCTTGGAACTCATCTTGAAGTTTGTCCCAAGCTTCTTTGGCACTCTCACATGCCATTATCCTTGTGAAAATGGTATCACTAATACAAGAATGAATGGCGGTGAGAGCCTTGAAACCTTTAGCCAATTCCTCCTCATGGTGCTTGATTTGGTTGACCGTTGCCCCTTGTCTCAAAGGCTCGGGTTCTTGGGGATTTATGGTGACCTCCCAAAGACCATAAGCCTTCAAGTAGGCTTGCATCTTGATACTCCAAATGTTGTAGTTCTCCCCATTGAAAATAGGAGGAGAAGGAGTTGAAAAACATGAAGAAGCCATGTGAATGTTGCTTTCTAGTATGAAAGAAAATGAAAATATATTTGTGCTTTCAAGTATCTCTTCACTCTCAAGGAACGAACCAGCCCAAAAACCTCACAAATCTCACAAAAATATGCCTTGCTCTGATACCACTTTGTTGGGGTGAGAAGGTTATGACCAAGAGCAAGCTAGCTTGAAGTGTTAGCAACAAGCAAGCTTTTGGTGATGCTCTTGGGAATGGTTGTGTGTGAGTTGTGTTTTTAGGTTTTGGTTATGGTGTTTTCTGGTTTTTAGGGTTCCTAGAGTGTTCTAAGGTGTTGAAGAAGAGATAAGAAGAAGGGGACCACGTTGCTTTTGAAAAATGAGGCTTGGATGTGTAGCCATTTCATTCATTTTACAACATAAGCTTGAAATTACAACTAGTTCACACATGCCAAGCATGTGAGCTTACAAAATGATTAAAGTATTTGAAATTTAAAAAGTAAAATGGTCAACACCTAAATTTTCATACACAAAAGAGTCAAAAACCAGCTGCAACATGTCTATTCCAAATATAGTAAAAAGTGGCACATGGTTTGAACTAAGTTCCTATTGTTTAACTAGTTTGGGTAAACAACCAAACTAGCTTCACCTACTTAGTTCCCCTTTGTATCTACTTATGAAACTTGGTTTGAAGCATCCTTGGTCATCAATAAATATTGTTCCAAGAGCTAGGAAAGTTCTGGAACCGGATCATGGGCCAAACAGCTCCAAAGCTGATCCATACTCTGCATACTGGGCCCATCAGATACAGCAATCGGTTTGGAATAGAAAATGGACTTTCCCATGTCATTTGGACCTGAAAGTTGAACCATAGTCTTATATATATGTCTGTAGATATCCCTCCAAATTTCAGCCCAAACCTCCATTTGCAACCTGAGATATAAGATAAATAGTGGAACTATGTTGCTGGAAATTATGAATCCAGCACCATAGGCATTTCAAGCATAACATTCCTACTCTTTTGTGCATAATTTTGCCTATACTTTTGCATACATAACTTAGGCACAAAACATTATCAAAATATACCTTGCATAAATTAAAAACATACAAAAAAATATAAACTCATAAAAGGAAAGGATTTGATACCAAGGTGTGCATGCTAGCCGGTGACATGCACCATCAAGTGGCAAAATTGCCACACTTCAACACATGGAATGTTACGGACTCCTCGTCATTGATCCTCAAGGGTGGCTCCCCTCTCCTCATTCTTGATTCTGTCATGTTAGTATAATAATGCAAAAATAAAATAAATCCTCACAATATTCACTCCCTCACGTGTTTCACTCAAACAAGGTCTCGACACTCGTGTTTGCACACTAGTTTAGGCTTTTACCCTCTTTTAAGCTCACACACTCTTGCCTTTTTCCACTCAATGAATTATCTCAAAGTTCTAATTAAAACACCCACAAAACAGAAATTAGATCACTAATTTGTTTTAATTAAACTTATCAACAAAACAGTAGCAAAAAGTAGGCAATACCGAAAGAATCCAACAAATCCTAATTTTTCGGCTTTCTAGACAAGAAAACACAAAATAATGGGAAAACGTTGGAATTTTTGAAAACTGCACCAGTTGGTAGTAGATTATGAGTTCAAGAATAAAATTCCAGAAAAAGAAATTCAAATACGAACAAGAATCAAAGAGAACAAAATTATAGAAAAGTGTTGGTTGTTGTTCTTGTAATTCAAGTTTTGTATCAATTCCTTTATCTAATTTTAATCCAAATAATTTAAACACCCAAAATCCAAATATCCAGCAGCAAAAATAATTCTCCAGCAACTCAAATATTGAATAAATAATAAAAAACCAGCAGCTCCAACAAATTTCCAGCAAACAAATCAAACTCCAACAAACCGAAATATTTTTTTTTCTTCTTTTTTTTTGTTTTTTTTTTTATTCGTCTTTACCTTCTTTTTTTTTTTCACTCACAGAACATAAACAACTGCAGTAGCAAGAATAATTACCAAAATTGCAATTCCAACTCCAAAACAAACACCAAACCCGTGGCCTCCAAATAAACAAAATGTACAGTTTTTTTTTTTTTTTTTTAAATGTTGCCGCAAACTTCTTTTTTTTTTTTTTTTTTTTTGTTGAATATATGAATGCAAATATTTAAGACTAAAACAGCAAAGGAAAATCAACAAAAAACCAAAATTATCAAGAACAATGATAAAAGACAACCAACAAATTAGGAAACAAAAATACGATAAAACTAGGAAATCCTAATTCAACTAGGAATGAATTTTTTTTTTTTTAAGATGCTGAACGTGTATAGGATGGATGCAACCTTAACCTAATGCTAAAATTGCAGAATAACACAAAAACAAATAAAGCAAATAAAGATAGATCAAACCTGAACAATATTTAGCTCTGATACTAAATGATACGAACCGAGGACGACCTGCTCCTAAACCCGTATTATATTAGCCAGGATCTTAATTAAGTTCAAGTTCTAATGGAATGGACCTCAACCCCTAACCAACCTGTGGTTAAAAACCTTGGTATAATATAGACGCCACAATAGGGGATGGAAAACCTATTGATAAGTCAAACTAAAACAACCAATTCCCTAATGGTGTTTTAGGTGTTCTCAAAGAACAAAGAGATAATTAATCTCACAAGTATTTTTTTAGTCAAATCAAAGTTGTTTTATTATTGAAAAATAAGCCTTTAAATAGGCTTGAAAGAAACAAAATAGAAAACTAGTTGATTAGTTGACAACTAAGCTGTTTTTATCCAATCTCCAGCTAGTTTAGACTCCAAATCAGCTCCCATATGCCACGTATGATGCCAAATAGGATTAATAATGATTCCCATACCTCTTCCCTTGATTGGAATAAGTCAAACTTGCTTTAATAACAAAAGAAGTCAAAGTCAGCACCAAAATGAGCAATTTCGGCCAACATGAGGAGTCATGTGCACAAGTGCAATTTAAATGCTTTTGCTTCTACCTTGACATGATTCTATGGCCTCTTGGTGATATCAATTAAGTTTATAAAGCATTGAATCTATTCATTGCTGCTCGGGGTCCAAAAATATACCAAAACATCTTGTTGGGTCCATTTTTTCCTTCGTAACTTAGATACAAGAGACGAGCTTTGTATCTTTGGATAATATCATGCCTTTTTGACATTGAATCACTCCTTCGATGAAGCTAACTAGATGGTCATTGAATTTTCTAGCTTGTGCCCTAGTGATTAGTCCCGACTTCATTAATAAAGGATCAGCACCTAAACGGGTAGACGGTTGTATGAGTACGAGCAGATTCTCATCATAGCTTCCTTATGATAACAGCTACTTTGAACTCTTCGCTTATGGCCATCCCTTTGGCATAAATTTCATGCAAGATCACCTGGATCTCTTGAACTTAATTAATGATGGTCTTTGTGTCTACTATTATATAATTTAGGAATCTCTTTATTATAAAGCATGTTATTCACTAATATAGTGTATCTAAGCTCAGTTATTTTTTTGATTTCTAAAGTTTTTGTATAACAACTCATCCCAAAAAAATACTTGAACTATAAAATTTTGGTCGGTTTGACTAAGGTTATTTTAAGTGGGACCAAGTTAGACTTTTCTTTAGAGATGGAGTTTGGTTTTCACTTTTATACCATTGAAGAGAGCTCGTCAATATGAGTTCGTAGATTAGTGATAAGCCTAATTTGGATATTAGTACTTTATCTGTGTCTAAATAAGTGTAGACTTTTATTTGTTAGTGATCCAAAAGGCTATTTATATCTTGAAGAGCATGCCAGGGGATTAAACAAATTCTAAAATATCAAAAAAATCCTTAAACCACCCATTCCCAACCTGATTTTGTACAATCACCAACACTGATTAGAGAATCATCAAATTGGTGAATTTTCTGATGAAATTAATCCACACGCACCAACCTAATAGATTGCCAATGGAATTTTCATCAAACCCATAAAATCTCACTATTGGAGGTTTGAAGACGCATTAGAATTGAAGACATTTCTAATGGCCATTAGAAATTACACATTCATTGTGCAGCTGAATGTTTGACATTAGATTCCACCTGATTCTAGCAAATAAACCCTCACCGTCACCACTACTAGATTACCCATTACCTCACCAACTTCCCATAAAAAAATGTTCCATTTTTAGGTTAATTAGTTTAATACTGAAAAAAGTTGGACCATGTTTGGACATAATAGGATAAATTGGATACAATTAAAGTTAAATTAGTATATTAGATGTTAATAGGACTCATGGGGAGGTTTAATTTCATAAAATTGGTCTTCGAGTCAAAAATCTCAATTTTGGGTATCGGGTCCTAAGGGTTCACTGTATAATTGAACCCTTTAATGTTCAATTTATGTAATTTTAGAGTTGTATAAAATACTTGAAAGCATTTGGTACGCATCAACGTTTTGGGATTTACTTTTAGAGAATAAAAAATATTTTATTATATTATGGGCATCCATACTAAGATAAAAGGTGGCCATATGGAGGAATAGGAATAGATATCAGCGGTGTCAATGATTGATTTTTATTTTTAAATTATTTTGGACATAGTAATACAATATATATGGTTTGAATATTTTATATATTTGATTCGATTTAAATGCTTATTGTATACATAAATGGATATATGCTTTTATATATATGTGTTATCATTTTTTGTGATCTTTTACTTTTATACATATGTGTTATCATTTTGTGAGATTTTTGAGAAGCTTTTAAATTCTAATGAGTTCATGATTAACTTCACGATCTTGGTATTTATATTGATGTTTAAATATTTTATGGTGTTATAAATATCATTGACAGTATTTATGTTTTGGTATAAAATGATGATTTGGAATATTTAAATAAAATGCTCGGGTCTAAATATTAAATTATGGATTATGATATTGCATTTGTTGAGAAAAAATGCAAAGTATAATTTTGAAAGTATTGTTATGAATGCTATACTATTATTTGTAAAGGTGTACAATATTGTACCAATGGTTCTGTTATATGTTATTAGCCGTTCACACGCTTAGTTATTCTACATGTAATCACAATATGAGAGAATGATGATGATTTGTATGCTAGTCTCTTGAAGTGAGGATGTGTAGTATGCCACTCCCCCACGACTGTAGAATGACAGATTGTCATGGCATGAGAGAATGATGATTAGGTCTTACGCCATTCTCTTAGTGTGATGATGAGTTCTATGTTACTTCTTCATAACGATGGGTTCTGTGTATCTCTTTTCTATCTTGTGGTGTTATAGGATGCATCTACTGATGCTAGATAGTATGGTACATTGAATGCCTTTCTCTCTGGTGTACATATATTGGTGGCTTTAATACATTTTCATTATTGATTCTATTATTATTATTATATTGTTTATTGATGAGCAACAAATTTACATGTCAGCCAGTTAGTAACATTTTAGATTCTTTAATCACAAAATGCTCATGTTATGGTATTGATTTAGGGTACAAATTGGATTTTGTGAAATGATTAAAAATGGAAAACTTTTCAAACGAGTGAAAGTATGGTCTTTAGAGAAAAGTTTTGAAGATTAATGACTATTTCATATTATTACTTCATTATGCTCACTGAGTTTTTCTCATATTTTTTATTTTAAATTGTTCCCCTAGGCCTCAGCTGAGAGGTTACGTCTATCACTTCCAGGCATTTTCATTGTTGTATGGTTTTCTGCTACTAATACATTGTTCTTTCCTTTTGACTCTAATTATAGTAAGTAGTATATTTTTTCACTAAATTCTTTTATATATATTGAGCACTTTTGATATTTTTGCATTTGTTCTTTTGTACTTTTTAAAATACTTTGGTTAATTAACCTAATGTTTACAACTCATATATTTATCATTGATTGATGATTTTGTGAGAATTCTATAAAAAAATGTTTATTTTATTTTTATATGTGCTGATGGTTCACACCTTAATTACAGGGAGCTTTTATGGATTTTCGATAGGAAATCTAGTAGAGCTTCCTTAGACTAGACCGCTTCGGTTGTCAGACCCTAGGAGAATAGCAGTCCTATCATTTTGGTTGTTTTTTATATGTTTTATTCTCTTTTTGAAAGAAAAACTTCAATTGAGGTTTTTAAACAATATTTGCTCAAATTTATTTAGAGTTAAACATGACATATAAAGATTAGACCCTAGGAAATGAGCTTTGGCATGTACACTTCCTTCTACAAGGTGTAATGACATCTTAGGGCTTCTAAAAGTTTAAATTTAGTAGCTTGGGTGTGCACACTTCATCTTATCAAGTCTACAAGCCAAGCCATGCAAGGAAAGAAGAGGAAGTGGCATGCCCATGCACCCCTTTCTCACATGTGGACCATTTTATGAGCTCAACTATGGCTGAATGTTGATTTTTGAAACTCAAGGCTAGGTCATTTATTAAGAATGTGACATGTATGTGCCTATCTTTGGATTATAACCTTGTGATGGAGATCAAAGGGTGAAGATTAAGTTATCTAGGGTAAAGATTAAAAGGAAATCTTGAGATTGGCTATATAGTTTCCTGAAAGGCAAAGGAAGAAAAAAGGACTCATAATTACGTTAGAGGGACACCAAGATTTAGAGAGAGATATGTATTCTTATAAAGAGAAGCTCTAGGATTTAGAGTTCTTGAAGAGCTTAAGGTTTTGAGTTTGCTTGGAGATGTCACCGCCTATTGAGAATCTCTTCATCTCTACTTTCTATTTTAAATATCTTACATGTTTTGTAATAGAAATTTTTTATTTTATTAAGACAATATTTAAATTTATGAGATTCTATTTTGTTTATGTTTTTTTTGTTTGTTTCTATGAGAGGCAAGATCATTTGACCTAGGTCATTAATGAATCTTGGATTATGTGTATGATGGATTGATTTGGTTTATTAATGATATAATTTCTATTCAATTACTTGTATTTTTCTTGGATTAATTGAAGAACATACCTAATTAGATTGAGAAATTGAGTTTGTTATAAAAGGAAGAAAGCTTGGGTATCTTCTTTCTTACACCATTAACAACATTATACATAGTAGATGTTCTTGTTGATCTCATCTTGGAACTTCTTAACAGCATCCACCTTTGGAATACTTGAATATATAAAATCATACATACAATTCTACATAACCATGATATAATATTTATTCGAGTACTTCCAATTTACATACAACTTTCTAGCCTTGATAGTGCTACATTATGAAGAATTGGTAGTGGATCCACTTCCGAAGCAAGATCAAGCTTCATAAAAGTCAAATTCATCATCAATGTAATTTTCAACCTCTGATAATTAGTCCCATTCAAAGTTATCATGACATTTACTAGTATAGTATTTATTTTAAGAGTGATGTTAGCTGTAAAAATAGCAAACATCATAAATGCATAATATCAATACAATTATGCAAATAGTATTTGGCCAACTTCTTATCTATATTATTTCAAATAAAATCCCCAAGGTCCTTGAAGCACAAAGGATACCCATATAGAAGCCAGGGATAATTAGTCAAATCAATATAACCAAATATAATGAACTAAGTTATCAATAAGGCAATTTCGAATCTATGATCCATGGCATTCAATGATGCCTGCTACTAATCTAAGTATCCTACAAAGCAATTAAACTACCTATAGGTGGCCTAATCACCTTTATGAACTATACAAATTAAGTGAGAGGAAATAGTTTCATTGACAATTTCATAACATAGGCAAATCTAAGAGTTATGACAAGCAAGTACTAAAATATCCTACTTTGTAATGCCCTGCTCTCTTTCCACCAATATTATCCCCTATTTACCCATAATGCTCCAAAAGGTATGGTGATTTTTTGTTCAGACTTCTTAAGGGGTCACCTATCCTTGAATTGCTCTCATTAATAAACCTTAAAGTCAAACGCTCTACAAAGGCCTCAGTTGTTAAGAGAGTGTATACTTTACATTTGAACTATCTTCTTTCCACACCAAGATGATGTGAGATTGGATACTAAGTGACCTTCACAAGTAAGGTAGGCTACTAGTGCCTCGCATCCATCCACACTTACTCTAGTGGTATTACACCGGTTCATCCCTCGTTGTCATAATTTGCCTCAATGTGTTATTCATTGATCTTAGTTTTTCTGGTCTCGCATCCTTCAAGGCTCACAGGTCTTACATATTTACTATACCAACTTAGATTATGATTATTATATTGACAATTTCATATTATGAGGAAGTTAAGTTTCATGAAGGTGAGCATTTGATATCTTATACCACTATGTTAACAATGGCATAAAGCTTGAAAGAAAAGAAAATATCATAAAATATTTCAATTTTGGCCATCGACTAGCATGGTTTATGATCAAATTCTTGTGGTTTTGTACAAAATTCAAACATGGAAAACTTTCCATTCCAATAAAAAATAACCATTTAACAAAACAACTTAAAATAACAATTTGAAAATTGAAATTTTGTTTTTCACGATGGAAAACCATTAGAACCAGTACACCCAACACTAATATTGTCTATGAACTTGACATATTTGCTTTGATAGCAATTAAAAGAATTATGCCATGATCTGCATCCTATTACCAACTAGTATTTGTAGTTGAACTTTGCTCTTAACAACCAATTTATTCAAGTAGTTCATTAATTCTTAAACAAGAAAAAGCATGTTCTTCAATCCCTCAAAACTAAAGGACCTTTATATAGTTTTTTAGGACACACTTATATGTGGCATATGTCCACATATTTGTCACAATACTTACACATTTGGCAAATGTCACACATATGTCATAATGTGCATACATATTAGACACATGTCAAACACTTGTTGCAAATCTCACATACATTTTCCATATGTGCAACACTTGTCATAATTCAATAATAATTATGATCAAATAATGTATAATAATAATAATTTTAAACAAAAAAAAGAACCCAAAAAGACTTCACTGTAAATACCAATTAATCAGAATGCCCATTATTGAAACATAGAAGTCAATTAAATGAGTTAAAGAATTATGGGTAGTCCACATATAAAAATTCTGACATACACAACAAAGAACAACATTACGAGTAAGAACAACCAAATAAACATCAATAGAGAGAACATAAAACGTGATAGAAGCAAATTAAAAAACAAAAACACAATATTTTGGATCAAAGTTAGAAATCCACGCAATGAGACATAAGCCCAATTTTAGAGCAATTATATAATTGAATATTTGTATGGCAAAGAAATAATAGCATAGTTAAAATTATCTCAACAAACTATTGGTTCATGCTCATCTAGGATCTAAAGTACAAAAGAGATGGTTGCGTAAAACTAACAAAAAATAATGGATTGAAAATAAAAAAAAAAGGGTCAATTATAATGGTCTGACTCTTGCAAAGATGATTCGATTTAAATTTCAAAAGAAAACTCTAAAAATATGTTTATAACAATAATAAATTATTATTAAAAAAAAGTGTGTTGGAAAAAAAATATGAGAGAGGGTTTCAAAAGAAGCCGATAGCTAAACACAATGTTTAGCAACTAATTGGACAAAATAGCAAGACTAACATTAAAGAAAACAACATATTATTATTTAGACCCCATTTGGCAGGGCTTTTAGAAAGTTAAAAGCAATTTTTGAGCCTCAAAGGCTACTTTTGAGAGTGTTTGGATAATTTTTTAGAACTGCTTCTCATCTCCTAAAGCAATTCTAGCTAAAGCAGTAAAGAGTGATTTTTTCAAAATACATTTTTAAAGAATTTGAAGAAAAAGAAAAAGCAAAGTAAAAGTTTTGTTAAATAGGACCTCAATACAAAATCTTGCATTTGGATTATGGTAATTCATTTGACTATCCTTGGCCCATGTATGAATATCCTTTGTGCTATGAGGACCCTATCAATATTATATATTTTGATATCTAGTTGAGAAGGCTGTGAAGATAGCATTTGCATAGTTGCTATTGTGTAGTGCATTCATTTTTATTTTTTTTCGTTGTTTTCACATCTAGGAGTACCCCTATACTTTACCTATAAATGTTATGGTATAGTTAGATTGAAAACTAATTATTAGAAGCATACAAAAATTTTGATAATGATCTTGACTCTCATAAAGCTAGATTTAGCTTAAGAAATTGGTACATTAGAGACACCAAATGATTAATAGTACTACCGAAGCTAAATGTTCTATATGAACTTGAAGCTGTATAAGTGCTATATGATAATCATGGAGAATCACATGAATGAATTTGAATTTTTCAAGTATCTTAAATATGGATACTATGAATAAACTCATAAGTTACTTAGAAATTATCAATTTTGATAAATTGAGAAACACTATCATTTGGATTTATTGAACTTTATTATGTATGATGAAATTAGTAGTGAGAATAAGCTTATTTTTGAAACTTTCCTTCTTAGTATAATAAGCTCATGGACCTTGATATGGATATTAATGAGGTGTATCTGACTTACATTATAATAAAGAGTCTTCCATCTCTTTTGACAATGTTGGGTCAAGCATCAACACACTACAAAGTTTGCATGAGGTTTGGAGAAGTTAAGTTTTATTATTCATTTTAAGGAGAAGGATGACATCAAGCTGAACATATCTAAATTTTTGGCTACATGACAAATTAAAGAGACAGATTCAAAAAGAATTTTGCCAAAAAAAAACAACAAAAACTAAAATCCAATAAGAAAAAGGATTTTATGATGCTAAGTCATTGACAAAAAAGGTGGTCTATCATCAGTATGTGGAAAGACAAAATTATTTCCTATATGTGCAATTTTGGCTATAGTTTGGTGAACTATTTGAAGTTGATGGCTTAGCAAAATACAATATGGAATGTAAAGCCAATTGAGACTAACCATTGCAAGATTTTATGTGGTATTCTGTGATAACTTGGCTTATAAGCTAGTTTCTGTATTAAAAATTCCCTTGTTTTGTTGTTGTTACTCCTATAGTTACAACTATATGTGTTAGAATTAGTAATAATTCTTTATGGTATGCCACTGATGTCTGCATTTTAGTTACACCATTTGTCTCGAGAAACTATAAGTATTTTATTACCTAAAATAATGACTCCTTCTATGATGGATATGGTGTGATTGTCTGCAAGAAGTTTGATGCTTTGGTTACCATAGGAATTCAAGGTGAAAATAGTTTCAGATAAGTAAAAAATTGAAGCTTGTGAGGTCTATGAAGGGTGGTGAATTTTATGACAAATATGATGAGGTTGGACAGAATCCATGGCCATTTAAAATTTTATTCGTGTGAGTATAGTATTGATCCAAATTATGCAATGCTTGACATTTCTCAACAATTGACATTGTTGAAAGGAAGAATCGTATATTGTGTATATAGTGCGGTGTGTTTTGGTAAATTTAATTTGCCAGTTTTCTTGTGTATAAGGTTGTGAAGCCAGGGTTGTGCTTTATAATTCTAAAGTTAAGATTTTGAATCCTATAACCTTTAATGGTTATTTTGTTGGATATTGTTAAGGATCTAATCTCATACCACCAAGATTATTAAGTTAGACAAAATAGCCTATTTTGAGGACATTTTAGTATCGGTAAAAGTAAGGGTCCAAGAGGAGCTTGAATTTAGAGAATGAAGTGCTTTCATTCCCACTATTGATATTTCTAATGAAGATATTGTTGATTCGATAGTTGTGGAGGCAGTAGTCAGATAGGATTGAACATATTGAGATAGAATAATACGTTCTTGTTGCAGCTTTTGTGAGTTTTGTTGTACCTAATGACTATGAGGTTTATCTGTAGGAATACGAGTTTGACATAAGTGATGAGTCAAATTTAGTCATTTCTAAGGAATCCTTGAATAGCTCATTGTCTAACTTTTGGTTAGATATAATAAAAGATAAAATTCATCAATCTATTGATGTATGAGTTTTGGTTGAGTTACCTAAAGATAGCAAGTCTTTGGGGGTGCAAATAGGTCTTTAAGTCCAAAAGAAACTCCAATGGTTAAGTGAAAAGATATAAAGCTGGACTAATTGCCAAAACGTTTAGCCAAAAAGAGAGAATAGACTATAAATAGACTTACTACCTTATATCCATAAAAGATTCTCTTAGAACCATTATGGTGATTATGGCTCCTTTGGACTTGAAGTTGCATTAGATGGAGATTTATATAAGGACGTGTATGTGGTACAACATGTTGGCTTTCAAACAATGGGAAGTGATAATTGTTTTGCAAGCTTGAAAAGTCCATTTATAGTATTAAGTAAGCCTTGTCACAGTGATATCTCAGTTTTGATGAGATTATCACTAGGCATTATTTTAAGGAGAATTTGTTGATTAATGCATATGTATGAAAGTCAATGGAAGTATTCTACATTATATGGTATTGTATATTGTTACATACTATTGGCTTTCATTGATTCTAACCTATTGATTGGGATAAGAAAAAAAAAAATGATGTGTAGCCATTTTTCGATATGGAGGATTTTAAAGAGGTTTCATTTGTATTGGGAACAAAGATTTTTCAAGAAATGCCTAATTATGTATTGCACTTCTCTTAGTCAAAGCTTATGTTGAAAAGCTTATGAAAAGTTATAATATGCATAATAATTCTCATAGTGTGGTATCTATAGTTATAGGTGACAAACTGTCTAGGGATCTATGTTCCAAGAATGAGAGTGAAAGGGACAATGAAAGTAATCCTATACTCTTTTGCATTTAGTAGTTTGAGGTTCACTCAAGATTGCACACTATCGGATATTGTTTATGTTGTGGATGTGTTTTAGTAAATTCTTAAGTAGTCTTGGTGTTTGCTATGAAACAACTATGTTTGTTTTGAGATCAGTGTACAATATTTTGTATAGTGGGTTTTATGAATTGATTATAGTGGCAATGTGGCCATGTTTTTTTTTTTTTAAATCGGTGCATAATTACTTTCTTGTAATAAGGTTTTCTAAGCTCATTATAGTGGTTATACAAATGATTAAAATCCACCACTGAGAATGTTATCTATCATGGTAGTAAGAATCTATTTTTTTAATAGTGCTTGACATACTCATTAATTATGGAGGCAGAGCATGTGAAGTATTTTGAAAGTATGATACAAGCTTTAGGCTAGCATGTGACCATATGACCAATAATGTTGTTTTACGATAATTTTGTAGCTGCATCATTTTGGTTCAAGATTTTCATTTTGTTGTACACACTTGTTACAACATGGTAGTAGACATACTAGCAAAGGCTAGCCTATATATTTGTTTAAGGAGCATGTGTCCCGTATAGGATTGTAAAGTAGTTGAGACTGTTATGGCTTAGTGATAGTTCTGTAATCTAAGATAATGTACATATTAAATGTTTTAATATGATTGAGTATTGTCTTGTGAGCAATACATATATCTATATATATATATATATGTGGATCATTATAATAAGATGTTTATTGCACATATTGTACTCTTCATGCTAGCAGAACTGTTTGAGACTTTTAGTCTTTGTGTGTATGTATAAATTGATCCATATGTACCATGGTGAGTCCCTACTACCTAGCTTGACTATATTGTTGAATCTTGTCAATGTGCAAATGACCTTTAATGAAATGGTATCATGTGTTAGGGAATTGCACATGGTAATATAAATCTCTACTATCTAGACTGAACTTATAGCATGCAAAGTACTCAGTTGTAATGGTATATAAGAGAATCTCTACTACCTAGTCTGAGATATTGGTGTGCCCTATCGACATGTGATATGCTAAGATGAAATGGAATTTTATTTTTGGGGATTCTGTAGTAAATGAGTTTGTTGTTCTATATGTGATAATTATGCAGTCAAAGTGGAAGATTGTTAGATATTTTATGTGGATTATCCGTAGTCATGTGACTCACATAAAAGACTTGTTTGTGGCAATAATAGCTCTAGCTTATTTAATGACTTTTGCAGTAGGGTCCTTAGGCATATACTCTTTGCAACACTTTAGTTAGTTCATTAGACCGAAAGATTTATTCTCTCTTAAACCTTAATTGGCTTATTCTATATTTTTATTATTATTATTATTATTTAATTATTTTGCATATAAATATAGATTGAGGAATAAGTCATCGGTTAATGTACACATGAGACGTACGATAAAGAGATTACGGCTTAAGGCATCTATGGCACTTATTTGGTGAAAACATAAAGGAGAAAACATAGGCATTGCTCCTATTTAAGAGTTTAACCGATTTGATGAATCAATAGTTGCATTTCAGAGGTTACTAAATTTAACATATCTCTAATTGAAATATAGTACTTTGATTTTGTATATGTCCAGGGAATATAATATTATAGTACTGATGTTTATGATCCATTATGTTATAATGCATAATTAATTTGCTATGTAATAACACTAAAAAATTTTCCTTAAAGGTGCACACTAAGATTGAAAATTATTTAACATGTTGAGTGCTTTTAATCTGTAATAAGTATGCAAATATGCCTAGTATTTATATGAAAGAGCAAGTTGAAGCTTATAAACCCATTGTAGATGTTGTTCATTTGAAAAAGGGTATTTTCTTCTGTCAGATTTGGCATGGAGGAAGAGTCTTAAATTCTGGTTTGCTTTTTTTGTTTATGCATTTTGCCATGTTTTATACTTTAAAGTGGAGCACACATGCTCATATAGTAGTTTAAGTGTGACAATTGTATGAAAAAGGAATATATAACTCGAAGTTCAGCTATTTGTACTCGATAACAGTCCTATCAATTGGCTCTTTTTTTTTTTTTTTTTTTTGATCATCCTGAATCTTGTTGAGTATTATATTGTTTTACTTGGAGTTTTTGTTATAAATTTTTTCCAAGCAAAGCAACTTGTACTATCCAATAGTAACTATAAATTCTTTAGACCTTTATTTGAAGAGCTCTATCAATTTCTACTTGCTTAAGAGTACTTTTAGTGAATTTCATGTGATTTAAAATTTTATTTCAGATTTCCAACCAAATGGGCAAGCTCCAATCTTTTGTACAGATAAGCCATTGGCCCCATAAAATTAAGTAGTGGTGTTGATATTGCATTGTACAAACCTTCAAGGAGGCTTAGAACAAACGACATTCCTACAATTGGTAACTATTTTAGACTCACTGCAAGGAATGCAATTGAAGCAGGTAGTATCCATATCCAAATTGCGTTAAAAACTTTTTAGAGGTCAATTACTGGTTTAGAAGAATGATGCTTGTAGATGCAAAAATTTAGCATGTCCCTCTCGTCATCACCTGGATTAAAATTCCATCACAAGCAGTCATGTACTTATCAATAAAACAGAGTTAGACCTTTTGGGACATTTGTGTGGTACTTGCCAAAGGCACTCTTATGCTCAATTAATAACTATGTTTAAAGAATGTTTTTCACCATATCAATTCTATTGTGTTGAAGCGTATTTATGTTTAAAGTCTAAACTAATTTGGATTAATTAATTTCTTTATTTTAAATTAGAAATTAATTAATTTACGATGGAAATAATAAAATAATAACTTTCCTAAGTTGTTTTGTCCGCCAAATAAGTAAATAAAAACCAAATAAAAGACTAATTTCATAAAACAAAAAGTCAAACTCAAATTAGAAAACTAATTGACTAGTTTGACTACTAAGCTAATTTTGACCAATTTATAGCTTGTAAAGACTCCAAATCAGATCCAATGTGCCATGTAAGATGCCAAATAAAATTATTTATGATTCCTATACGTTGCCTTTGATTGGAACAAGAGAAAATGCTTAATCAGCAAAAAACAGTAAAACTAGCAGCAAAAGCAACAATTTCAACCAAAGAATTGAGCTCAAGCCCCTCTAAATAAGTACAACAGAGATGCATTCTATATATCTGATCCTGTTCTTGGTAACACTGATTAGCCATTTCTCGAAAGAGCTTAGTAATCACATGAAGAGGTGAATGAACCTTGTGGATTAAATATGATTGTCATACCTGTATCGTATTACTATATGTATAAGAAACTGTATTTAGGATTATGATAAAGATCATCAGGCAGGGGTTTAAGTTAATAATGTCTGACGGATTGCGTTTCTGGCTCGGTCAGCCAGTGGTTTGACCTTGATATTTATAGATGCTAAAAAGCAAACAGAATCTATTCAAGTGAGAACTGTAAGCCATTGTACCATTATGTTATTATTCTAATTCATCCGTCATTATAATAAACAGAGTAACCAACTCTACAAGTACGAACTATTTGAATTTTTTGAATTTGGTTACGAGAATGGACGGCTACAATGATCCTGAAGTATGACAATCTTATTTCCAAAAACATTTTAGATGGGCTTCCAACGATGATCAAGATTAATAATCAAATCAATCAAGTATCTATGGCGGATCAGGAGCTTCAACTCTGACTAAAGATGGAGCCATTGGATCTGAAGCATGTGCTTGAAGGGATGGTGCCGTACCGCACAAATGCTGGAACAAGGAGTTCGCACGTTGCTCTGCAAAGTATAATTTCTTGCTGCACATGCAATTAAGGTTCGTTGCCGAGAGATGGTTCGCCATAGCTTGTCAGAGCCTGCATTTATGCTTCTTATGTCTGTTGTATTGTGGGTTGCAGAAGAGCCTGAGAAATAACCCAGGAGCTCAACTACGGGCGATGGAACCTGTTCTGCTGGTTTCGACACTAGCAATCTCATTTATGCTCTCTCCTAGTACTCCTAAACCTACTCAGCGACATTGTCAAAGGGCCATAGGCCCCTGTAGAGTATAGGGATTAATATCCTAGTTTGAATCATTATGACTCGAAATTATATTTTCCAGCAGCAAAATAGAGAAACTGAGATGGTGACAATCAAGACAGACACAAGACAGATGGCGATTCCTCGAAACAGAGTAATAGATGCATGAGCCTAGAAGGCCAAAATGATTAATGAGGTGCCAGCCACAACACAGGATAACCTCCCACGTAAAAGCATTAATGTAAATCAATGGAATAAAAGGACAATGGCTTGTAAAAGACAAAATCAAAACCCAGATTAAGAACAAATTGAACAAAAATTTAGCAAACAGAGAAAGATAGAAATACATAAAATCAAGGCCCAGAAAAGAACATCATACATGACTACACGAGAAAGAAAAGCACTATGAGTAAGAGCGATAAAATGGACATCAAACACAGAACATAAAAGGTAATAGAAGCAGAATGAAAAAGAAAACCACAATATTTTGGATTGAAGTTAGAAATCCATGCAATGAAACATAAGTCCGGTTTCAGAGCAAGTATACACTTGAACATTCGGTTGGGAGAGAACTGAAAGCGGAGTTAAAGTTATCTCAACAAACTATTAGTTTGTGCTCATCCAAGCTCCACAGTACAAGAGAGATGGCTGCATAAAACTCAAAAAATCAAGGATTACAGAAGAAAAATTTCCAGAAAGAACAATTACAGTGGTTCGACTCTTGCAAAGATGATTTCAATTTGAATTCCACAAGAAAACTCTAACAATATGTTACATAAAAAAAAAATAAAAAATAAAAATAAAAAAAATTAAATAATGTGTAGCAAAACAAATACAAAAAAGGTTTTAGAGAAAACCTATAGCTAAACTCAATGTTTAGCAACTAGAAACCTATAGCTAAACTCAATGTTTAGCAACTAACTGGACAAAACAGCAAAACTAACTTTTAAACAAAATTACACAGTATTATTTAAGTACAAAATCATGCATTTGGATATGCATCTGAATGCTTCCAATATATAGAGCAGAAACCACGAACAATGTTAATGTTTTCAAATAAACAGGGAAGGTACTGGAACCCAAACGAAAATAAATAAGAGTGAAAATAAGCAAATAAAATATTTTGCTTTATTTGATTTTATTTTATTTTTTCCAAATATTCGAGTTTTATAGTGGTCAAAACAATTGAATCAGAAAACAGCCTATGTTTGGTTACAGAAAGTTTAGCAAGGAAATATTTTGACATTAGAAAACCTTAAATTCATCGACTAATATTTCATATGATTTGACTGTCAGAAAGGTAGCTATTATTAAAAAAACTAAAGTAAAAGTGTATAATTACTAGAAATAGATAGCATGTATGCAAAATATGCACAACTGCTATTTCAACTTCTGTCATGCTTAAACCAATTATCTAGGCATAGAAGAATTTGGTGGCAACATGTTAAAAAGCAATAATGAAATTCAATTCATTATTTCCCAAAGAACGAGATTGACTTAGTAATGTGCAAGATTTTGTGAGAGCGAAAGAAAGTAAATTTATAAGAATAGTCACATGGAATTCATTTATAAATTCTATTGTTGGTTCATTTGAATGAATAATTACACTGTAAAGGAATAATTTATTTCAACAAGAGAAAGTAAACATAGTGGGTGTAGGATCAGAAAGAAGGTTCATCATTAGTATCCCCAGGAACCAGCACGTCAAAATCACTTACAGTCCATTCCGCAGTCTCTCCCCTTTCGCTTACATATATTTCTGTTCCCACATTTAGCGAAGACCATACTCGCCTTGCTGGATCTGTTCCAGGATCCTGTATGATTACATTATAGTCGTAAGCATCTAGTCAATTTTATGGAGAAAAAACAGTAACAGTTCACTGCCCTCAAATAGGCAAGCAATAGCCTTGAAACTTATTGTATCCTTTCTAGTTACTGGAGATTGAGAAACTATCTCTTTAATCCCTTTTAAGGGAAAACGAGTAATCAACTTTGTCTTTTTCTTTTCTAGAAAATTGATGGCTGTTAATGTTAAGAAAACACAAAAGTAAACCTGGTAGAAATACAAACGACTAGAGAGAGCCCCCACATCAAGCTCCCATGTCCTGGAATCTCCAATCCACCCATCTCCTTTCTTTTCAGGATAGCCGTGCACAGCCCATTCAGGATGTGGAAGAATTTGCACCAATTCCTGTGCTTGTGGATTGCTGTATGGGTCACATATATCATACGGTTTCTCCAAATATTCAGCATTTCCCGGGCAGCAGTAGAGATGATAAGCAGAATATGGAAACCGAGATGTATCATTTCTATATATTAGCTCACCAGTACGAGTAACGTGGTAGGGTGGGCAGGAGACAAGGTTATCCGGCCTGCACCAACTTGTGATTGCTGGATTTATTATCATTTCACTGTATCTAGTCACGTCTGTCAGAACATCACCATCACATGGTTTTCCATTGTTCTTCCAACAACTTCCTATATCAAGGAGATAAAATTGACTGTTTGACCCTCCTCCATGTTTAACATCAAGTGTCAATCTTACTTTAAAATTTGGAGATTCTGGCAACTGAAAAGACACAAAACGTCCTTAGTTGGAAATATTTCAGGGTATTTAATATTAACTTGAAACAAAAAACTCAAAGAGGAAAAATATATATGGAAGTTGTAAAAAACAATAAATTCCATTGAACCATTAAACTAACATTTCTATATTTTGGATGTGTTTCTTTTAACAATTCTCATACAGCTAAAATATAGTGTTAAGGGCATATTTAGCCAGTGCACCCACTTATCCCATTATAATAGAATATATAGACTATGGTAGATTGGGATCTCTAAATCTATCAAATGATGAGCTTATATTAACCCTCATCTAAAAAATAAAAAAGAAGCAAAACAGGGTGGTAGTGTGTCATCACTTATAACTACAGCAGAATGTCATAACAACTCACAACAGAACACAATCCTGTCATCAAGGTTATTTTTCAATGTACCGAGTTTAAGAAATTACCTAACAGAAGGAACCATTGGACATTATGTAGTTATGATAAAAATGCTTAAAAACATAAAATAAAATAAAATAAAATAGGGGAACAAAAGATAAGGTGCAGAGCTGATCTTGTATTATTCCAAATTTAGATAAACAGCCTATAAAGAATTCATATCTAACACTAACTACTTTTATCCAATTTATAAGGAATTCTTATCTACCATTAACTACTTTTATCCAATTTATAAAGAATTCTTATCTAAGACTAACTACTTTTATCCAATTCAATTCAAATTAAAAAATCCTACTAAATTTGATTCTATTAATTTAATTTAGTGCCCCAAATGTGGCATAATAGTATACTATAAATAGTTAATTAAAATTTTCTATAATACAGAGTTAAAACCTCAAGACATGCTACTAAGCATGAGAGGGTGAAAATAACTGGTAAGGGATAAGTAAAACAAAGGAACAAACCTTTCTCATGATGCCACGTCCATCATAATGATAACCACCATTGAATCCTTTAGTTGCATCTGAACGTAAATACAACATAAGCCATGGATACTTTGAAGAGGTTGTTAATTTGTGCGAGAATATCCAACTCCCTGTGCTCAAATTTTTTTGCCAAGAGACAGAGAAATAGGAAATGCTGTCAACTGCTTTACTCAAGTTAGCATCAAGTTCATAAGTTCCATAAAATCCTCCAGTCAAGGACACCACTTGGTCCCCAAAAGAAACCAATCTTGAGTAATTATGGTAAACAAGTGGTTGATTCATACAACCTTTACCGAAACATGGAAAATTTCTGTCAGTTACAATTTTACTGACATTCTTTCCATTTTCAGGACATAATGTTGTATTCTTGTCAAAGTTTCCATTCTTTACCATAATCATCCAAAACTGCCATGGTTCTTGTGAATCAAGAACCTTGCACAGAGAACCAAGATACAATTCCTTTTCCACAGCATACAAGTCTGGATCTGTGTATGGGTTAAAATCCATAGAAGGAAACATATCACCAGCTCCTAAGTCATTGTCTGTTTCATTTACTCTTTGCTGCACTTCACAATTGCTACCACCATACAGAAGGGTGTTGTGCAAAGAATCTGATAATTGAGACATAAAACACAAAAGCATCAATAAGAAAGTAAAGACTCTACATAGAAGGCTATTCCTGTCATAACGTACTTCAATCATGTTAAAGTGGGTCATACTAAGCACAGAAACTCAAGTAACTGTCTCATAATGTATACCTGGAATTATACATTTACAGTAGCATGCTTGTTCCAGAAAGAAAATTATGTAAATCACATTAAAAAATATATATAATAAAATAAAAAAATATATTCTGACATTAACTTAGAAAATGCCATAAACTATTTATTAATTCGATGATCCAAGCGCGGTTATATGCCTAAAATTGTAGCAAGCGATTAACCAGTCCAAACAACCAGTGCAAGACATACAAAAATTGAGAACAGTCTGTTCTTCTATTAAAAGAAACACCAATTTGAGAGTATCAAAACGTTATCAGGCATCATGAACACAATTGACAAGAAGAAAGTGCCGAAACCAAGAATTGTACAAAAAACTTTTGGCAATAACTAGCAGGATGACAAAGATACCCAAGACAATGAATAAATGCTTTAATCAGAGTACTTTATTTATGCTAAGGAAATATTTGCTAAGATTAGAAATACCAGTTACCATTAATGCAAACTTTCAACGAATAGCTATGATCCTGTTGCTTTTATAAATGTTTCAAGAATTTTGCAGCAACAATGCAAGCAAGCGAACCATGAACCCATAAATCTGCTAATTTATTAAATTACTAAAATTATTCATTAAAATAGAATATGATCAAAAGAGATTACTAAGGAAACAAGTGCATGTACATGCATATTCTAAGTGTAAACAAGGCAGCATTGTATTTGGTAGCTCTGCATATATTGAACGACATTTCTACGTTATGAGTCTTCATCCATTTGTTTACAAAGTTCATCTTTCCCAGGGAAAATAGCATACCAGAGAGCAAAGGCCGGCAATTTAAATCAGCACAATCAGCCAGCCTTGGGCTACCCATGTTGGGTGCTTCACTTCCAACTTCATTGCAAAAATTCCAAGCTTCAAATGCAACTCTGACATTAGAATTCTTCATCCCTGGGTCTCCTATCGCCGATACATACTTTTCTGTTGCATGGATTATACAAGCACCAAAATTCACAGCAAACATTTCAAAAACAACAACTAGAACAAATAACCGAGTTGAGAAAAGAGAATCCATTTTTCTGCAAGAATGGGAAGTTGAAGAAAATGCCAAGAACGCTTTTAAGGGATCGTTGAATAGGGAAAGAAACAGAGATCCACAAGCGTCGTGGTGGTACAAACACGCTCAAGGAAGGCGATTGAAGGTGGATGGTGTGGTAAGTGGGTTTTGCTTGATTTGGTGAAGAAAGCCATGGCCATGGTGGGGTTGAAGATTGGAAGTGAATGAGGTAAAAGATGAAAGAGGTTTTGGTTGCTTAGAAGCAAAGTCCGAAGCTTGAAGACACTCACCATGACAGATGGAGCTATGAGATCATGGACAGGCGGCGGGACAACCAACGAGGAAGTTTCCTTCGGGCCCCAAAATAATGGGCTTTTATATCAGTCCAAAACAATGTTACAGTCCATTTGGGCCCATATTGAAAAAATCATCACTTAGAAGTTGATTTTGGGCAAATTGATTAATGAAAAACTCTATTTTACACTTTAATTTCAAAAATCAAAATGGATATCACTATTTTATCTTATGATATTTTTATATAATAGTACATATGAAAATTTATAATTTATTTATTATTTTTAATTATATTACAGTAAATGATATTTTTTAATATACACTATTATAAAGTAAATGATAGAATAAAAATGTAATATTTATTTTCACATAGAAAGATAAAATGAACTTTTAAAAATCATCTCCTATGGATGGTAAACGATGATTATACAAATCTGGAAAGGGTAAATGGTGATCTTTCAAACTTTAAAAGTGTTAATGAAATTTCTATCAAATTTCAAAAGCGTAGATGAAAATATTCTAATTATAAACATAAAATGTACAGATTGCCCCATCAATACTGATAGGTCCAACATTCAAACTTGGGGATCTATCAACTTCAACCCTCCCAACCTTTTCCATTCACCAAAAAAAAAAAAAAAAAAAAAAAGGAAAAAGAAAAAATAAAAAACACTTTTATGAAACTTAAGTAATAAGTAGTAGAGCCTTAGGGAGGTTTTTTCTTTTTCCTATTTCAATTGAACTGTATTCAATATCTATTTATACTAAAAGATAACCCTAGCATTGATTACTGATTTTCCTTGTCTTGAAAAAAAAAGGAAAAAAGAAAAAAAGAAAAAAAGAAAAGAAGATTCCTAATGGATTTCTTTATTTCTTTTCTAAAATATCCTTACTTCAAGATCTATTGGCTAATGTATGGTTGACTAGAGATTGAGTTGCGTCGTACATATTCCTCATGCCTTTGGTAGACCTATTTGGACTTTAAGGAATTATTTATTACACATTGATCGAGGATGAAGCCAAACATGTTTTGGTTTACATTATAAGTAGAATTTTTGGGAATTTTAATCCAAATTCCATAGTTTTTTTTTTTCTTTTTCTTGGTTAGAAAAAGTATTAGTATCTGTTATTAACTGTAATAATTGTCAGTGAAATTCATGATGATTTAGTAAATATTAATTGGTTACATTTAATATTTTCTTATTTTTTAAAACTAAAAATTTAATTTGGAAATGTAAGCTTAAATGGTAGCCTATATATTAAATTATCCTATCAACAAGAAAAGTCCACTTGTTAGAAATATCAATTTCGTTTGGAAATGAAGATTGTTAAGTTATAAGCTGAAATTTGCTGACTAAGCACTAGCTCAATGATACACCTAAGCTCAGCTTATTTCTCAGTAAAGATGACAAGTAGTTTGAGTGTGTTTATATACTAAAAATTAATGGTAACTATATTTTCTTTTAAATATTTTGCCTCGTCTCCAACTATAAAAACCCTCATCTCATTAGGTTAGTTTAATTAGTATGCCATTTACACTATATATGTGAAGTTACGTGAAGTTTGAGTGTGTTTATATACTAAAAATTAATAATGGATGTTTAATTTTCACAAAGTGAAAGGTAGAGTTACACCGATGATGAATGATAAAAGTTTGTATTTGCTATTTAAACAAGAAGAAATCTAAAGGAGCCTTTTTCAAATGCATAGTACAAAAGCTCCAAGCAGTGATGGGCTGCCAACTTTATTTTTTTCAGCAATATTGGAATATGGTAGGTGATGTAGTTATTGATGCTTGTTTGGATTTTCTGAATTATAATGGTGAGCTAGGATTTTTGAATTACATACTTTTAAATCTTATACCGAAGGTGAAAGCCAATTGAGTGGTTGATTTCATGCCTACCTATTTATGCAATGTCTTATATAAAATAATAGCAAAATAGTTGTAAATAGATTGTACGGTGTTCTTGGATAGCTAACCTTAAATGAAGAAAATTCTTTTAGTTCTGTCTAGATAGATTATGGAAAATGCAGTGGTTTCTTTTGAAACAACTTATACTATCAATAATAAAACAACTGGAAATGATAATTTGGTCTGTCTAAGACTTGACATGAGCAAGGCAAATGATTAGTTGGAATAGGAGTTTCTTAGAGTTACCAAAGGAAATTGAGTTTAAAAAAGGCTGGATTAATCTAATTATCAGATGTATCACATATAAAACATATTTTATTATAATGAATATTAAATCTTATTACATGGTGAAACCAAAATGCAAGTTTAGACAATACGACTCTTTATCCCCATATTTGTTCACTATTTGTGCTAAGGGGTTTGCTTGTATGATTAGATGGCAGAAAAGGACGGGAGTGTTTAAAGAACTCATGTGTCAAGAAATTGCATATTCTAGTGTCACATTTGTTTTTTTACTGGTGATGACATCAATTTTGCATGGGCTACACAAGCAAAATGTCAATCCATATATAATATCTTGAAATGCTGTGAGGGTGCATTGAGAATAAAAGTTAGTTTACTGAATCTATCGCTTCTTTTAGTCCTAATATGGCACAGAAAATTCAACAAGGGTGAAGATTTGACATAATAAGTGATGTCAAGCATGATATGGTGGGTAAAATCCAAACCGTTCCGCTCAACTAGCCAACCAAAACGATTCTAAAAGGTTTTGATTGGATTTTTGTATAGTTTGAGTTCGATTTATTGAAAAAAATTTGCTCTGGATTGGTAAATAGGGTTGAGGTGTAAAAAACTTAATCAACTCAATCCAACCCAAAAAAATCAAATATGATATGAATAAACTTTTTTGTTTTTAATAATGAAAAGTTCTTTCATAATTCTAAAAGAACTCTGTACAATATCATTCTTTACACACTACCATTTAAATGTATGAAAAATATAAAATAACTTCGTATAATATTGCTAATAATTAAAATATTCACAATTCGTAAAGTCTTAACTACGCCAAAAAACACCTTCTTTTTTTTTTTTTTTTTTTTTGTTTTCGTTGAATCGCTTACAAACCAAGAATCACTCCATAAAAACTCTTCACAATGTTTTTGGATGAAATTGATAGTCATGGAAACTTCACAAAATTTTTTTTCCGGTTAGAATACTTTTCGACAATGAAGAGATGTATTCGTTGGAGTGTTCAATTTCAAAATTATGAACGTCTCTAAAGATGTTTAGTCATATACTTCTGAATACATTTGAGATATTCAGTCACAGACTTCTGAGCATATTTGAGATGTTTGTACATGAAGACGTTAGTTGCATATTTCTATTTTGATGACCAGTGTAGGTAAATGCGGGGCACTAGCAGGCTATCTGGTGTCCAATCTTATATCATTTGGGTATAGATCAAGGAATGATTCAAATATAATAATAATCATTTTCACAATGCTGAGGCCTTTTCAGAGCGGTTGACTTCGGCATTCAAAGCAACTCTGAAGTTAAGCATGCTTAAGTGGGAGCAATCTTAGGATGAGTGACCTCCTAGAAAGATTTTAACAAAAAATCTCATACCAAATGTGGTGACTAAATATGGGGTAATATTGGCAGAAAGTGATAGGTTTCTCCAATGGAGGTGGGGTGTTACAAATGGTATCAAAGCTCAATCGAAAATGTGCCAGAAAGGATGTTGGGCCCCAAGAGGGGTGGATTGTGATGATAAATGATAGGACTCGTCCCAGGAATCCTCCCAGGATCTCCAGATGGTTCCGCCTAGTGAAGTCCCACTGGACAATCCCTAAAGGATATCTAATGGAACTCCACTTAAAACGTGGACAACGAACACAAGCGATATCAATAATACCTCAATATATAAATATAAAATAAATCCACAACAGCACAAGTCCACAACCGGCCTATAGTACCATAGGCCATAATTACACACATAAGTAATATGGTGTCTACTGATTCCAAAACATATATCAGAGCATTCTCAGAGTATTAACAAAGTTTAGAAGTACAAATAAGTAATGAACGAGTTCGGAAAGATAAAGGTAAGATAAGAAAAGATAAATAATGCTGTTGTCGCGGAAGAATGAAGTGACAACTGAGAGCAAGGTAGACTGCTACTAACTGCCTGGACCTAGGGGAACAAATTTAAAACAAACAAAACATGAGATAAAGAATCTCAGTGAGTGGTATAATATAATAAAAAAATAATAATTTATTTTCGTAAAAATATTTCTCTCAAGATCTTTCGATCCACTCGTTTAAAAAGTTCCCCGGTTAAAAACCATTTCACAAAACCTGAACTTGTACCCCAATTTAATATCATAAAATCGATGCTAAAAAATATAAAGTGAACGATCATTGTAATATTATAAAATATCTTAATCAAGACATAAATATTGACTATAAAATATTATAAATAGAGTTTCACAAAATAAATATGAAAGCGCATTAATAACCACAATATTTGAAAATCAGCAATATACTCAAACGTATACAATGTACGATACGATATACCAATCTGTAAACTGTGGGAGACACCGACCTCATGACCTTTAGTATTCAAAACGTGTCGTGAAAATAATAAATCGTCAGGACGTACCCAACCTTACGATCCATGGCAATAATAAACCGTTGGGTGAAACCAGCCTCACGGCACTGTAGCAATAATAAACCGTCGGATAAACCCGACCTCACGGTCCGTGGCAATAATAAACCATTCGATGAAACCAACCTCACACCACCGTGGTAATAATAAATCAGCAAATAACCCCAACCTCATGGTCCGTGGTAATAATAAAGCATTGGATGAAACCAACCTAACAACACCGCGGTAATAATAAACCATCGGATAACCCGACCTAACGATCCATGGCAATAATAAACCGTTGGATGAAACCAACCTCACGGCACCGTGGCAATACCAAACCGTCAGTTAAACCCGACCTCACAGTCCGTGGTAATAATAAACTGTTGGGTGAAACCAATCTCACGGTACCATGGCAAACCCAGCACACTGTAATATAATACTGAATCGAAATTTTGGTACTATATGGTACATCAAATAAAAATAACTGATACAGTATCCTTAAAATAATCTTGGAAGATCATATATACTTTTCCAACAATATTGTATCATAATAATACTTTAATATTCAAATTTCACCACTTATTTAAATATTTCAAAAATTTCAAAACATCAATTCATGCTAAAACCAGAAATACCACTGTGAAATATATTTACCATAAACTAATTTTAAGCACGTAAAATCTAAAATTCTTGAACATGCTTAAAATCATATGACCTTCAATCCGATTTCTCAAATCAAATAATTTCCAAAATGATTTAAAGCGTGAATTTAAATGCCAAACTGTTTAAATACTACAAGTTCATTTATGAACTCATTAGAATTGGAAGCCATTCAAAATATTGTCAAAAGTTATATAAAATGATAATACATCTATGTGAAAGCGGATATCTATATATGCGATAAAAACAAACATTTCAATCAAATGGTATATACGTAAAATATTCAAACCACACATATATTATATTATATATCCAAAACATTTTAAAATGGTCTAACCACTCACTATACTCCAGATGCTTAATCCTGCTCTTATGCAGGATCGCCTCCAGTCTCAACTCGAGTGCCTATAATATAATAAAATATTTCTTAGGATTTAAATAATTAAACCAAAGACACTTGTATGACCCAAATATCTTAAAATAATTTATGGTACTATAAAATTACATAAATTGGATACCGAACAGTCCAATTATACCGTGTGCCATTAGAACCCGATACCCAAAATTGCAAATTTTCACCCAAAGCCTAATATTTCAAAATTGAACCTCCAAATAGGTCCTAATAATATCCAATTTCACTAATTCAACTCCAATTTTAACCAATTTAACCAATTTTGTCCAAACACAGTCCAAATTTATCCGATAATTAACTAATTGACTTAAAAAATAGAAACATTATCAAATGACCTCTAAAATTTACAAAATTTATATTGACGAAAAGCCCAAGAGACAAGGAACTTACCAGTTTGCTCACCTTGGTCCAAACATTTCTCTGATGGCCAGAAAACTTGGTTGAAGCTTCGGCCAAAGTCCAAGCTGATGTATCTCTCAAGCAGTGAGGAATCTTGGCAAATGGACTGCGGAAATGAGTTCAGAGGGCCCAAAAATGGTGGGGAAGGTCTATGGGTTGGCTTGAAAAGGCCCAAAAATGCAAAAATCCGACAACCCACCTCGCCGGCCGTCGTCGTCTTCTCTGGCCAGATCCAAGCACGTCCAGCCTCCATTTATCGTGAAATTTCACGGTCAAGCTCATCTCGACGTGTTATTTCTCCTTGGCTGGAGCGTGTACAAAGTTGGTGGCTGAAATGAGCAAAAACGGTGGTGACCTAGTTCCCCGTTAAACGAGTCGAAACGATCCAGTTCGGACCCACGAGTCTATGGGAGAATTTCTCAGGTTTTGGGAATGAAATGGATATTTTGAAAAATGGATTTCCTGTTTGGCATGCTTATCGAGGCTTATATAGAGCCTAATGTCACGGGCCTAGCTTTTCCAACACTCCCGTGCGGCACTTAGCACCTCCCTTGCTAAGTAAGCCTTGCTCACAAGCTCTGAAAATGCGGAAGCTAAGAGTGAGAGAGTAGGAAGTAGGAGAGTTTGAGAGAATGTGGAGAATACTTGTATTGCTAGAATACTTGGATTCTTGGATGTGTTACAAATGAGAGACCAACCCCTTTATATAGAGGGCTTGGCATGTAGGAAAGTTCTAGATATGTACACATGTCACCTATCTAGTTTGGGTTCTAGATTATTCTAGGGTTATGTACAAGATATTTACATGGAGCATTCTAGAGAGATTCCAATCTATATTAGTCTAGGTTTCTCTTGAATCTTCTAGAATATTCCGGGCTTCTCTTGATTCTTCATGGAGAGTGTAGAGTCTTCCGGTTAAACCTCAAGGGTTTTACTCCTTTTGCGCGGGACGTGACACTCTCCCCCACCTAAACTCGCGACGCCCTCGTCGCGCCTTCTTCCTTGTCCGCCGAATGTGATCTTTGAGTTGCCGTTGTGTATCTTCGTGCTCCCCACTTACTTCACCATCCGGCAGGTCCTTCTCCTTCACCAAGTTAGGCACGCCTTTATGTTGAACGACTCGATCCGCAGGTGTGGCTTCCACATCTTTGTCGGGTGAAGTCGTTATTACCATGGGTGCCCTTCTTGACTTACCTTCATTTGGGGCGTCCTTGCCCCCTTTCCCTACAATGGGAGGTGACCTCTCATAGGGTCCTATCACCCCCTCATGCATCTCGTGTGGTTGGGGTATTGGTTTGACTAAGGTCCCTCCCTTAGCCTCCACATGCCTTCTCTCGTTGTCTCCACAACTTGAGGCCAATGCACGCAAGCTCCCTTGGTGCAACTCCTTTGGCACATCTTGTACCTTAGGAGGTGTCTTGGCATGGCTTGGGACATCCTCCCTAGGCTTTTGAGCAGCAACCAAGTTGATTTGCTCCTCCCTCTCAACTTGCAATGCCGACAAAACCTTGGTCTCCCGCTTGCTAGCTTGTTCCGTAGGCACCATGCACGTCGTTCCCCCATCCATGATGCATAACTTGTTAGCAAATGGGAGTGGGAAAGCCTTTACTTGGTTGAAGAAGTCCATACCAAGGACAACCTTGTAGTCATCCATGGACACCACTGTTAGGTTCAATTGGCCCTCCCAATCGCCAATGGTGGTTTTTACACCCCGAGCAACTCCTTGGAGTGGCTTCGCATCGGAATTCACCGCCTTTACGGAGCCCCTTTCTTTGGTTGCCTCGATCCCAAGCCTTTGTGCCTCCTCCACCGATAGGAAGTTATGTGAGGCACCCGTGTCCACCAACGCCTTGGTGGGCACTCCATGGAGTTTTGCCTCCACGAACATTAGGCCACTCTTCTTTGTCTCCTTAGGAGCAGCCTTGATAGCATTTAACAATTGTAAGGAACCTATACGAGCTCCTTCCTCTTGCTTCTCCTCGTATTGGGTAGTCATGGCATTCAAAGCCTTCCTCTTCGGACAATCCCTAACCCAATGCGGTCCATCACATAAGAAACAAGAGTTTTTGGGTTTGGAAGCATCCTTACCTTCTCTAGGCGGCTTCCACCTTGAGCTTTTTGGCTTGTGTGCACTCTCCTCCCTTTCATCCTCTTTGGACCTACTAGGTTCTCCCCCACCTTTTCCATGGTTGTCCTTCCATTCCTTTGGCCTTGGAGAGTCTCTTTGGTTGGAGTAGTCGATGAAGCCTTCGGCATACGCAATGGCACTAGCCAAATCTTGTACTCCACGCCTCTTCAACTCCGTCTTGGTCCAAGGTTGTAGTCCATCCATGAAGTAGAAAAGGGAGTCTTTATCCGATAGGTCCGGGATCTCCAACACCAAGTTGGTGAACTCCTTGATGTATTCCCGGATATGGCCTACTTGCTTGAGTCGTCGAAGGCGACTTCTTGCCTCATCTTCGGCATTCTCCGGATAGAATTGCCTTTTGATATCCTTTTTAAAGTCATCAAAAGTATGAAAAGTGCACGTACCTCGCTCGATGTCGCTATGCCTCCATCTCCACCATAACATTGCTGTGTCGCTAAGGTAGAGAGTGGCAGTCCTAATCTTTGAAGCATCGTCCACAATGCCCATTGCTTCAAAGTATTGCTCCAAGCCCCAAAGGAAATTCTCGAGCTCCCTCGCATTCCTTGCCCCGGAGTAGGACTTGGGCTTTGGCACATCAATACGTGGCCCCTCGCGTGTGGTGGTCGTCCCCGACGCCACCGCCCTCTTGCAAAGAGCCCAATCACCCCGCATATCCTCCATTTGGGTGCGGATGGCATCCAATTCTCTCTCCAACATTGCACGAAGGTCCGCTACCTCCCCCATGCATTGGTCGCGTGTCGCACGGAGCTCCCTCCTCAAGGCATCGTCTAGCCCATTGAGTAACCCCCTCACGGCTTGATTGATGGCAATGTCCTCCGACTCTAGCCCATCTAGGCGACCCTCCAGCGCCTCAAACCGTTCTTGTACTCGGGATGCATGCTCCTCCAAGCGCAACTCTACGCCCATCATCACATCCTTGGACTTGGACTTATGCCTCTGCTTCCCCGCATTGGGGTTGCGTTGCTCTTCACGACCTCGCACTTCGGTAGCTCCCTCCACATTGATGGTAACATCCGAGCTAGCCATCTTGCCTACTTCCACGTTACACCAACGATATGCTTGAGCAGCAATTGGCTCTGATACCAACTGTCACGGGCCTAGCTTTTCCAACACTCCCGTGCGGCACTTAGCACCTCCCTTGCTAAGTAAGCCTTGCTCACAAGCTCTGAAAATGCGGAAGCTAAGAGTGAGAGAGTAGGAAGTAGGAGAGTTTGAGAGAATGTGGAGAATACTTGTATTGCTAGAATACTTGGATTCTTGGATGTGTTACAAATGAGAGACCAACCCCTTTATATAGAGGGCTTGGCATGTAGGAAAGTTCTAGATATGTACACATGTCACCTATCTAGTTTGGGTTCTAGATTATTCTAGGGTTATGTACAAGATATTTACATGGAGCATTCTAGAGAGATTCCAATCTATATTAGTCTAGGTTTCTCTTGAATCTTCTAGAATATTCCGGGCTTCTCTTGATTCTTCATGGAGAGTGTAGAGTCTTCCGGTTAAACCTCAAGGGTTTTACTCCTTTTGCGCGGGACGTGACACTAAGGTCACTAAGAGATAAAAACTGGGGACTGGTTTGGACACTGATATAAAACTTATGCTTAAAACTTTTCAGACCCATAACTTTGTATCCATCACTCAGAATTTGGCATACTGCTAGTCTATGAACTCATATTGATGAGATCCACACAATGGTATCTCAGTCAATCCAAAAATATTGATCATTGAAAAGGTCAACTTGGACATGTTTGGTCAAACTTAGTCAAACTTGGTCAAACTTGTTAAAACATGTGTATTTTTGGTACGGGATGTTACAACAAAGGTGGGCAGGTGTAAGGTACTAGTAGAGCTACTTGGTGTCCAATCCCACATTATCTGAGTATAGATCAAGGGATGATTCAAAGATAATAATAGTCACTCTCATAATACTAAGGCCTTTTCAAAGCGGTTGACTTTAGGATTCAAAATAACTCCGAAGTTTAGCATGCTCAGGTGAGACCAATCCTAGGATGGATGATCTCCTAAGAAACTCTGAACAAACAGCCCCATACCAACTGTGATAGCTAAATTGGGAATAAAACCGGAAAAAATGATAGGTCCGCTAGTGGAGGAGGGGTGTTACATTCTAAATGCATTTGAGATATTCAATCATATACTTTTAAATACATATGAGATATTCATATCTAAAAACGTTGGATCGTACATTTTTAAATATATTTAAGATGTTCAATCATATATTTCTGAACATATTTGAAAAGTCCAATCTTATATTTCTGAACATCAACATATTTAATTAGTAAATATCCTTAATATTAATTTTAAATGGGGAAAAAATATAAATTTATAATGGGACTGTATAGAGTTCATTTAGTAATGCAACTAGAGCTTCTCTTTAATAATACATTATTTTATATATAACGATGAATTATTAATATTTTTGACATATTCTCAAAATGAAGCCATAAACTCTATATGTTCCTATCGAGTCTTATGCTACTGCCACCACTACCCCCCATTTCCAAAGTTTAGACCACCATCCCTAACACTAGCACAGGCCACCATCACTCCAGCCCTTTTTTTTTTTAATTCTTAAAACCATTTACAAAGTTAGGAATATCGTCTTCTCCGACTCCAACCATCATCCTCTCCATTCATAGCTTCTTCTCTAACACTCATCGCCGTCTCATCTTTGTCTAATCTCATCACAATGTCACGACTCCACAACCTCTCTTTCCATGACACAACTCAAACTCCACGAAGTTTGCCTAGGTAAATTTTTTTTTTTTTAATTTCCTTGATCCTTGTGCATTTCTTTATTTTACTTCCAAGCTCTTTTTCTATTTTTCATCTCTCTATTTGTTTCATCTCTCCAAAATATTTTCAAAACCCTATTGTCCCAATCACCACACAAAGACTGAAATTCACCAGCACCATAACTCGTTCCCTGATATGGTTTAGAAATATAAATAAATTAAATACATCTACATAATGATTTTGTGCATTTCCTTTTGATATGGTTAGAAATATAAATTAATTAATTAATTAATTAATTGACGATGGGATTTTTAAGTGTAAGAAAAGGGAAATTTTAGATGATTGAATAAATTGGAAAAATGGATTAGAGAGAGACCAAAAGCTTTCAAGCATTGTAGACGTATATTACCATTTAACTATAAAAGTATAACTGTAAAAGATAATGAACAAAAATTAGAACACTTATTTCCTAGTTTGGTTCTTTAAATCTTTAAATTTGTTTTCTTAATATTGCATTTGATTTAGCTTCAATATTGTAGAGGTACTTGAAAGATGAGCCATGGTTGAAGCATCTATGATACCTTTTTAGGTGTAACCTAAAGATCAATTTCTAATTTAGTAAATCTAACCTTATTGGAAAATTTAAACATTTTCAATTAAATTAGCTTTATTTTTGTATGCTTATTTCTTTATATTATCAACATAACTTTTTCAATTACTGAATGTTTAGGCATTAAATTTACTAGAGATAATAAGGAAAGTACTAGATAAGGAAAATGTTACTGCAAAAGCCAAAAAGGAATCTAGGCTTTTACTGTTACTTACACGTACTAACTCTTTGATGGAAACGTCCCATCGTTTAAACTTAAATAATATTGTAATGGATTACCAAAGTGGCAACATAGCTTATTATTTATATTTTCTACTTGAGTTTTTTATTTGGTATTTACTCATGAGCAACTATTAGTAAATTTTATGAGCTATTTTGTATTTTATTTTAAATATTGAATATATTTATTTAAATTGTAATATGTGGGAAGTTTTGTGTTTCTATTTTTTGAGTTTATGCAAAAATTTTCTTTGGAAATATTACATGTATATGTAATTTACATATGTGAGACCTAATATTTGTTTTGTGAAATTTGGTGCTAAAAATATATTCATTCTTTATTGCATTTTGTTTTGTCTGGTAAATATGGATAGTGGTAACGATATGAAAACTCGTAGTGGTACCCCATCAAAATACCACCAAATCAACACACTTCCACCATCTACTTTAAGGAAAATAAAATTATCTAGGAAACCATCAATCGTGTGGGATCACTATGGAAAAATAGAAAATTCAAATCTTGATAAACCTAGATGAAAATGCGAATATTGTTGCATAGACTATGCTTATAACACTAAGAGGTGTGGAGTAAGTACTGTACGAAGTACCCTTATAGAGTGGAGAGTAAGAAGCAAGAAATCTTAACTTTTAAGGACCAAAGTGAGAATGGTGGGTACAATCTTCTTGCTATTAGTTTTTGTAAGGAAACATATAGACGTGCATGTGCTAAAATAATAAGATTGGATAAGTTGCTACTTAGTTTGTTGAAGGTCATGTGCTTAAATTTTTTTGTAATGTAGCATGTCTTAAATTTGATCCTCCATGCCAAAGAACATTTTTTAAAGATATTTATACATTGTACTTTGATGAGAAATTGTAACTGGAAAAAAAACATTTTCTTTAAATTGTCTTTAGAGAATTAGAAACCTTTAGTAGTTATCAAGGAAGCCATTAAGAAGCTAATCACTGGAACTACAATGACCTACATTTGTAAGTTTGACAAGCATAGTTCATAAGAGTGTGTTGCAAAATAAGAAATTCCTCCAAAGAAAGCTAAGAAGAGTAAGTGCCTTGCTGTTTTGGGAGTGCCTTTTTATTTGAATAAAAGTGTCTTGTTTTTGCTTGAGGATAAGCAATTGATCAAGTTTAGGGGAGTTTGATAAGTGAGATTTTGAATCACTTATTTAACCTTTAATGATTGATTAATAGCTTGAAAACTCAAGCTTATTTTATTTTAATGCTTTTTGTTGGAAATTTTGGAGTTAATGGCATGTTATTAAGGAAAAGACCAAGTGTGGAGCAAATTTTGGCAAACATCAAAATGCTCCACGCCAAAAATGGAGTCCACACCATGCTTCATGCTAGGATAGAGTGAACCCCAATCCACGCCATGCCCCACGATAAACGATCTCATTCCACACCAAGCCAAGCTCAAGGCCATAGTCCACACCACCCTCCAAGCCACACTCCACGCTACCTTCCACGCCAAGCTACATGCCATGGTACACGCCAAGCCAAGCTCCATGCCTTGCTACATGCTCAAGTCCATGGTACAAGCTTTAATCCACACCAATATGGGCATGTTTAGCTCCTTCACACCTCAATTCATGCCATCAGCTATAAACATGTGAAAAGAAATAGCTTCCTCATAGAGAGAGTGGCATTGAGTCATGCCAAAATAGCATGTACCTCTTGAGCTCCACGCATCAAGATCTTTCAGTATTTTTTTATTTTATGAGCATAAAAAGAATGGGTGATGAGGTGTCAAAGGGGGAAGGGCTTTTGATAAAAAAGAAGGGTGGATCTACATTCTTGGTTAGGGTTTAACAAAGGAAAGGAGGCTAGATTTAAAAAAAGAAAAAAGGATGGCACAAATACAATCTAAGATTTTAGAGAGAGAAAAAGAAGAACTAGAGCCATCTAAATTTCAGAGAGAGAATAAGACGAATTAAAGAGGGAAAGCTTGGATTGAAGAGGATTGAAGCCTTTCAAGACATTGAAGCATCAAAATTCTTCAACTAAATTAGTTTTTTTTTTCCCTTTCTATTCCATCTCTTATTCTCTAATTTGTATTGGGTTTATTGACTTATTTCTTGGATATTATGTCTTCCTTTATGGATTTTTCTTTTAATTTTGATATGGTATTTACTATGAACTTGTGTAGCTGAATTTCTATCTAGAATTTTGATGAACCTCTACTTAGATAATAATTAATTAATAGGTAGACTTTTATTTTGCTTTTTATCCAATTTTCTTGTGTGAATCTTATATCTATTGTTCAAAATACTCTTGGATTTGGGAATTTGCTTTGGTATTAGATAGATTTACTAATTTTTTAAATTTGGAAAGGTTTAATTTGGTGAATCGGTCACTATATTGACACAACCAAGGTCCTAATTAATATTAAAAAATCTAATGGGGGACTAGGTAGCCTCAAAAGAGGGGGTTTAAGGCATGATGACTTAGGCTTCTTTTGTTATGCAGAATAACTATTCCTTTAAAAATAAGAATAGCTATTCATAGGAATAGAAAATGGGGAAAGGATTGATAATTCCTATTTATATGTTTGGTAAGAATATTGACTTAAAATAAAGATTTAACCGTTTATAAATATACTTTTTTTAAATGTTAAACTTTGGTAAAAATTAACTAAGAATTATATTTTATATGTATTTATATATTTTTAATATGTGATAATCAATTTAAATCTAAATATGATAAGGATATTTCAAAGTTTATTAAGATTAAAATATAGGAATAGAAAGTTTGAAATTTTAAACGAAAAATGTTATTTCTTCAAATTGAAGCATATCTATTCCTATGGAATAGCAATGGTGAAATTCAAAAACTCATCAAACATAAGAAAAACAAGACCTATCAAATATGAATTTTATTCCAATGTTTCTTTAATAAAACAAACATGCTCTTAGGAATTTTAGGAAGGAATTTTTAATTTTCATTAAGGCCTCATAGATTCTAATTTCACTTTGGAAAAAGGGAGTAGATTGAAATGGGATTTCTCTAGGTTGGAAATTAGATAAAATTTGGAATTTTGGCAACCTAACTAATCAAATATAGGCAGGGTAGAGGGCACATCAAAATCCTAGCTTCTAAGTTCATTTTAATTCAATTTTAAGTTGTTGAGTTGTATGTTTGTGACTGAATTTCTTTTCTCTTATCATTATTTAGCTTTAGTTTACATTTTGATTGTTTAATTTATTGTCCTTTTTTTTTTTAATGTCAATTGCCTCAATTTAGTTGTGTGCCTAGATAAAAACAATTAGTCAAAAATTTGTTAATTAGTTAAATATTAAAACCAATGCTTGTGGGAGTGATACTCTCTCATCACTCTATTACTTGATACAACCTGTATACTTGTGAAATTCGTCCATTAAGTTTGTGGCATCATTGCTGGGGATTGAATTTTTTGATTTTTTTCTAATATTAAAATTGCATTACTTGTTCTTAATTTAGACTTTTTATTAGTTTTGCTTAATTTTATTTTTTGTAATGTATGCGAAGTGCTTGAGGTGATGAGCTTTTACCTCTTAATATGGAGATTGAATAGGCTTGTCATGTGAATTGAAAGCTGAGAAGGAAACAAAGGAGTGCTATGGTGAACAACAATGAAAATCCACATCAACAAAGGACCATTCAGGATTATTTTCAACTAATTCCTTAAGAGCATTATTTGAGGATAAGCCGTCAACCAATCAATGTAGATAATTTTGAGTTGAAGCCAGCCTTAATCAACATGATCCAACAAAACTAGTTAGGTGGTGAGGCAAGTGAATACCCCAATATTCACTTGATAATGTTCTTACAAGTGGCGAATACCATCAAGTTCAATGGAGTTTATGAGGATGCTATTTGGTTTCACTTGTTTCCTCTTTCACTCGAAGGAAAGGCTTTAACTTGGTTTCATGCTTTGTAACTTGGGAGCATCTCTACTTGGGAAGAGCTTGTGGATAGATTCTTGACCAAATTTTTCCCTCCTTCAAAGTCCTCGAAATTAAGAAGTGAAATTGGTCAATTGGAATTTGAGCTGATAAATGAAGCATGGGAAATGCTTAAAGAGCTTATAAGGAAGTGTCCTCAACATGGCTATGATGAGTGGATCCTTATCGACATGTTTTACACGATCTTAATGGTCACACCAAGACCGTTGTCTATAGCAATGCTTATGGATCATTAATGGCAAAGACAGTGGATGAAGCATATGCATTGCTTAAGGAGATGGTACTTAGTTCTTTTAGTTGGCATATTGAGAGGCAAATGGGAAGAAGACCCACTGGTGTACTCACCAATTTGATTGTAAAGGTTGATGCTATTTCACATCAGTTGGCTTCACTTGGTTCAAATGTTTCCTCATCTAGTTCAAGTTTGGAGGCAACATCTAGCATGCTTTTTCGATGGGTGAGCAATCTCAAGAACAATACTCATTTATGGAGTAAAATCGGAGTTACAATTATAGGTGTAACAACAATCTTTCCAATTATTACCATCCAGGGTTGAGAAATCATCAAAATTTCTCATATGCAAATCCAAAAAATGCATTAAAGCCACCGGGTTTTCAATAGCCTAAGGAAGATAAACCATCTTTTGAGGATTTGATCACTTCGATGAATTCATTTGTTTTGGAGACTAGAGGAATGCTTAACAAGGATGAAGCTAGGCTCGATTCTATTGAGACTCATTGTGCTAACAAGGGAGCTACTATGAAATCACTTAAACATCAAATTGGGTAACTGACCAATGAAATAAAAGCAAAGTCCATTGCTAAATTTCCTAAGTGATACAGAAGCAAATCTAAGAGAATGCAAGGGCACTACACTTAGATGTGGGAAGGAATACCAAGGACCTACATCTTCTAGTGGTGTCTTTCAAGAGAAGGTGGTTGAAAACGAGTCATCTAAAGTTGAGGAAGTTAAGAATGATTAAGCAAAGGAAGTTGATGAGGGGTTATCTTTCCATGGTGATTTGAAAAAGAAAGAGTCTACAAAGGTATGTCTGAATTTTATAACTTTCACGGATAACCCTCCTTTTTGGCCAACACCATTATCTTGTCTTCAACATTTTCAAAATAAGAACTTAGACGCTCAATTTGCTAAATTCCTTGAAATTTTCAAGAAGATACATGTTAATAGGCCTTTTGCTGGTGCACTTGAGCAAATGGCCAATTATGCAAAATTTATGAAGGAAATGATGTCCAAGAAAAGGAAGTGGGAGGATAATGAGACCGTCAAGCTAACTGAAGGGTGTAGTGCTATCATTCAAAGGAAATTCCACAAAAGGTATAGGATCCTAGCTCTTTCACTATTCCTTGTGATTTTGGTGGCATCACATTTAATAAGGCATTGTACGATTTGGGAGCTAGTATCAATCTCTTGCGTCTGTTGATTTTCAAAAAAACTGGTCTTGGAGAGGTCAAGTATATGAAAATTAAACTCCAAATGGCACACCTATCCTTATGGATCATTAAATCTATACTTTTCAAGGTTGACAAATTTATATTCCTATCGACTTTGTTATTTTGGATATGGAGGAGGATCGTGATATTCTTATCATTCTTGGTCGCCCTTTCCTAGCCTTCACTTTGGGAGTGAATGGTGAAAAGATAAGTTACAATATTCTTTCTACTATGAAACTTTTGAATGTTGTAAAGAGTTATTATCGTATTAATGTTGATAATGCTTGCATTAAATCATTTTTTCATGAGCAATATCCAATTGACGCTCTTGAGAATATATTAATGCATTTTAGTGATAGAAAGAAGGGTATTTGTCTTGTTGATAGTGAAATTGATGATATAGATGCAATTGATGCTTGGATAAAGGATGTGCATGTTGAGAAGCCTTTAGAGCATGATGAATATGTTGATGCAATGGATTCATTTGATAATAAGGTTGATGATTGCTTTAATATCTCACATATTGGTGATGCAATTTATAACAATATTGCTTCTATAAATGTTTCTTTGAAAGTGAAAGAAGAGGTGCCGGTTTCCAAGGAACCTGAGTTGAAGCCTTTTCTCGACCATTTGAAATATGATTATTTTTGCCTAAATTCCTCATTCCTAATGATGATCTTTTCGTCTTTAAGTCAAGAAAAGGAAGATAAGCTCTTAGAAGTTTTGAGAAAGCACAAGTGAGCTATTGGTTGGTCAATTGAAGACATTAAGAGTATGTCCTTCGATTTGCATGCATAAGGTTCTTATGAAGGAGTGTTACAAAGCTTTTTGATACAAAGTGCTAATTATATTTTTTTTGCTTGGAAGGAACCATTTGAAGTGTTGTTTTATGAAATTGAATTTACGGTCAGTGCGGTATTAGGACAAAGAAGAGATAAGGTTTTACGGGCAATCTTTTATGCAAGTAAAACTCTTAATGAGGCTCAAATCAATTATACAACCACCGGCGATAGTCTTTGCGTATGATAAATTTTGGTCATACATTCTTGGGTCAAAATCATTATTTACATCGACCATGCTCCCATAGGGTATCATTTCAATAAAAATGATGCTAAACCTCATTTAATCTGATGGATCTTGCTTTTACAAGAATTTGATCTTGAAATTAAGGATATAAAGGGAAAAGAGAATGTAGTGGTGAATCATTTATTAAGGCTTGAAAATATGGTACTCATATTGATGAATTCTTTCTGGATGAAATAATCATGAAGGTGGATGTCAAATTCATTTGGTTTGCTGATTTGGTGAATTATCTTGCTTGCAAAGTTTTGCCACCAGATTTGACATATTAACAAGAGAAGCAGTTTCATCATGAAGCAAAGAATTATTGTTGGGATGGCCTTCTTTTGTTCAAGTAATATTCTGACCTAGTCATTAGAAGATGCATACTGGAGGATGAGGTTTCAAAAGTGTTGTTTCATTGCCATACTTCTCAATGTGGTGGACATTTTGGACCTACACGCACTACTTTAAAGGTACTTCAATCTGATTTCTATTAGCACACCCTATTCAAGGATTGTTATGCTTTTTTTAAGACTTTGTAATCATTGTTAAAGAATGGGAAACATCTCAAAAAGACATGAACTACCTTCACAAATATTTTGGAGTTGGATTGTGGAGGATTGACTTCACGGGTCCATTCCCATCAACTCATGGCAGCCAATACATTTTGCTTTTCATGGATTATGTATGATAATGGGTTAAAGCAATTCCTACCACAACAAATGATGCACAAGTTGTTTTAAAATTCTTTCAAAGGAAATTATTCTTAAGGTTTGAGACATCAGAGCGATTATTAGTGATGAAGGCTCTCATTTTTATAATAGGTTATTCAAAATCTCTTTTACAAAAGTATGGTGTTAAGCACAAGGTAGCTTTAGCCTACCATCCACAATACAATGGTCATGCCAAAGTGTTTAATCGAAAATTAAGCAAATTTTAGAGAAGACGGCTGGAACAAACTGCAAGGATTGGTCTTCAAAGCTTGATGATGCCTCGTGGGCATACCGTACAGCTTTCAAAACTCCAACAGGCATGAGTCTATATCACCTAGTCTATGGTAAAGCTTGTCATCTCCCAATGGAGTTGGAATACAGCTTGTTTGGGCTATTAAGAAGTTGAATTTTAATTTCCTAGCTGTGGGTGAGAAAAGGTTGCTACAACTTGATTAGTTGGAGGAATTTAGAAGACATGCTTATGAAACTAGGAGGATTTATAAGGAGAAGACTAAACTTTGGCATGACAAGAATATTTTGATAAGTTCTTCTATGCAATTCTTGTTTGAAGGTCCTTTTGGGTAAGTTGAGATCAAGATGGTTGGGACCTTTTCGTATTAATCAAGTGTTTCCATGTTGTGCAATTGAGCTATAAGGTTTAATGGTCAATAGGTCAAGCATTATTTGGAGGAGATGAGCATAGATGAATTCAAGAAGTGAATAAGCTTGTCCTTAATCTTAATGTATCTTATGAGATGAATTTGAAGCCTTCAAAGGACTATGCACTTGTGAATGAAGAATCATCTTTAAAGGATTCAACTCGAAAGAAAAAAGGTTCCAAGAAGAGGAAGAAGAAAATAAAAAAAAAGAACATTTGAGCAAGATTAAGCAAGAATTCTTCAAACACGGAGACATGGAAAGGAAGAATGATGATTTTGTCAAGCACTCCATTAGAGTTGAGGAACTTCAAGACCCAACATAATCAAAACTTGGCTAACCAAGCTAGAGACGTAAAACTAAGCGCTTCTTGGGAGGCAACACGAATTCTTTCTAACCCTTCACTTTTTCTTTCAAAATTTTTATCTTAAATTTTATTTAGTCATAATTATATTTAATATGCTTATTTTGATGTTTTAATGCTAGTTTTATAAATCTTTTTCTAGCATTTTGTAGGATTCCTGATGATTGAGGGTTAAATTTCCAAGTTTTGAAGGTGTTTTCATATTTTGGATTAGTTTGGAGCATTGGAGTTCAACGTGAAAGAATTGAGTGCTGAAGAAGAATTGTGCGGATGGGTCAACTTTGAAAAATTGTCTAAATCATAGAAAATGAATTAGAAGGTGTGCAACATATATGGAAAGCTGTGGATGTCTAGTTTTGTAGAATTTTACGGAACATTATTTGGAGATCTATAGAGAAAGATATTGCCATTTAAATGACTGATGCTTAGTGCAGAAAAATTCCAACGTGTCCCCCTCGTGTTCACCCCCACACCATGCCATTTTCTCTTCAATGCAGCAAGTCTATGCCACTCTAGCGTGAACGACTTTGCCAACATGCCAAGGATCACGCGAACAACTTCAATCATGCGTGAAAGGAGCATATTTCCCATTTCAATAATGTGAACCTCAACATGGAGCTCCATACTTCATGCTTCACTTATGCCACCTTCATCGATTAAATGGTGTTAAGTCATGCCAACTTGGCATATACCACCCCATTTCATGTCGTGCTTGAATAGCTACTCCATGCCATTTTGGCATGCACACACCTATGCCATGCTAGGAAGCTTCTCTCATCTTTCTCCTTTTGAGCTTTCCATGTGATCTTCATAATTTCTTAATAATCAAAAGTTTGCGACTTCATTGTCATGTGTCCATCATGTGTTTTCTTAAAATTCATTTGAAATTTACAATATTACCATTAATGAGCCATGTGCAACTCACATGCTCTTTTAACAAACACCAAATTTCATTTTCTATTCTCCCTTTACCAATTCTTACACACCAAATCCAATTTCATTTTCTTTTTCACTCTTCTTCCTCTTTTCATCGAAGAACACATCCTCCTCACCTATTATTCCTCTCTTCATTGAGTTTTTCATTATATTACATCAAATTTCATTAAAATTCCAAAAGGAGCTCAATAGCAATACCAATTTTTCCTTCACATTTCTCTTTTGACTACCCATTAATTTCCATCAATAAAATTTTCCTCTTTTCTCAACATTAATTCCAAAAGATACTTTCTCATGCAAATAGTATGGAAACTCAGATGGGTATCCTCCCAAGGTATTGAAATTGTCAATTAAAGAGCTAATTTCTACCAAGCAAGCTCATTCTTTTTAATCTTTAGCTCTTTAATTTCTTTGATATTTTGAGAAGTGTGTGGTGTTGATTTGTTTAGTAATTAAGCTGAAATTGTAGTTTGAGGGGTCATGGTTAATACGAAACTAGGACGACCTGTTCCTAAACCTGTATTATATTAGCCCGGAACTAATTATGTTCAAGTTATAATGGTCACCTTGATCCCTAACCAACCTGTGATTAGAAACATTGGTATATAATGAAGACACCACAATAGGTGATGGAAGGCCTATTGATAAGTCAAACTAAAACACTCATTCACTAATGGTGTTTTAGGTGTTCAAAAGAACAAAGAGAATTCAATCTCACAAATAATTTTTTGTATAAAATTCAAGCTTAATTTCTTATTAAAAATAAGCCTTTAAATAGGCTAAGATTACAAAGCAAAAACCCTAAAAAAAATAAATTCAAAACCGGACTCAAAGTGTGAAGAAAAAGAAAGTAGGGAAAAGGAAAGTAGATAAAAGGAAAGTGCCTAATTTTTCCTAGTTTCCTAAACTAATTTGGATTAATTAATTCATTTATTTTGAATTAGGAATAATTAATTTACAATTTAAATACTAAAATAATAACTTTCCTAAACTTATTTTTCCAGAAAATAAATAAATAAAAGTCAAAATAAAAGACTAATTTCCTAAAACAAAAAATCAAAATCAAATTAGGAAACTAAAATACTAGCTTTTTGACTATGTTGACTTTGACCAATCTTTGACCAATTTGAACTCCAAATCAGCTTCCATATGCTTCGTAGGATGCCAAATAAGCTGAATATGAAGTCCCACACGTTGCCAATGCTTGGAATAGGAAGAAAAAGCCAACTTAGCAAAATATAGTAAAGCCAGCATAAAATACAGTAAAAAATAGGCCAAATTTGAAGCTGTCCGTACAACCCCTTTTTGAATGCCTTTGAAGCTGCCTTGAACTGATTCCATATCCTATTAGACATATATATTGAATCCATAAAGAGTTGGAACCATTTCATGCTGCCCGTTGTCCATATTTGCACCAAAACTGCTACCCGGGTTCGTATCAGCTTCCACAACTTCGATGCTTAGAATAGGCTTTGTATCTTCAAGTATGGATAAAATATGTTGAGAATTGATTACCTCCTGTATGAATGCTCCCAGGTTGTCCTTAAATCTCTTAATTTGAGCTCCTGTGATTGGCCTGGTCTTCATCTGTGTCGGGTTAGCACCCGAGCGGGTTATCGGTTGAGCGGGCTTGGGCGGAATCACATCATTCCCCTCCTCTTGAAAAGGATTTGTCCTCAAATCAAGATCATCACCTGCACCAAAAGTAGTTAAATCAGCAACATTAAATGCAGCACTCATGTTATACTCACCCGGTAAATCAAGCTTGTAGGCATTCTTGTGATTCGGCTCCAAAACTTGAAGAGATCCGTCCACATGTGGCATAGGCTTGGACTTTTTTTGTTCGGGGAACCTCTTCTTTCTTGAGTGCAACCAAACCAAATCTCCTGGTTCAAACACTATCACAACAAATACTAGAAATATAAATTCATCACACTTTTTAATATTAGCAAATAATATCTCCTAAATTTTTAAATTTCCACTAAGTAAAACTTTTAATAATGTAGATAAAGTTTTATACAACAGAAGCATTTTTAATTTAGCATCTTTGTAATTCATAACCAGTAATGGTTTCTTACCCAAGATAGCCTTATTAACATCCCCAAAACTCAAATAAAAATTTTTACTTTTTCTTTCTTTCCTTTCTTTTCCTTTCTCTCTCTCGGTTTTCTCATCATTTCTCTCGGGTTTCTCCATTCTTCTCACCCCACTTTCGGCCTTCTCAAGGTTTTTCAACTCAATTTGGGTTTTAAAATGCTTACATTGGAAAGCAAGCTTGGACTTACCTTCTTGGATGGATGGTGAAACCGTTAATGCCATACTAGCCTTCTCCTTGAGTGTTTTGGCCTCTCTCCTTTGTTGGATTAGTAATTGGTCTCTATATACTTCCTTTGGAGTTAATGGCTCCAACTTGACCTTCTTGCCTTTGAATCTAAAAACAATACAATTCTCTCGACCAAAATGAGTAGCATCTTTATCAAATTGCCATGGTCTACCTAATAGAATATGTCTGACATGCATAGGCACAACATCACACAAAACAACATCCACATATTTATCTATGTTAAATTCTACCTTGGCTTGTTTATTCACTTTTATATCACCACTATCATTAAGCCAATGTAATCTATAAGGTTCTGGATGTTTAATAGTGGTTGAGCCTAATTTATCAACTACAAGATTACTAATTACATTTGTACAACTTCTACTATCAATAATCATACTACAAATTTTACCTTGAATTTCACATCGGGTGTGGAAGATGTTCTCTCTTTGAATTTCATCCTCATCTTTATATGCAGTAAGGACCCTCCTTGTAATTAAGCTCAAGTCAACCCTTGAAGGTTGGAGTGTTTCGGGTTCCTCATGGTCATCCCCTCCAAGTTCTTCATCATCCAATTCGACCTTTCCCCCACTTTCCTCACTTTCGGATTGTAGTTCACCATTACCTTTCAACACCATGATCCTCCTATTCAGGTATTGATTGGCAATGTGTCCTTGTCCCTGGCACTTAAAACACACAATTTCATGAGTTTTAGAAGGCTTAGGATCAGATTTACCTTCACTTTTGTGTGCATGGACAGAATCGGTTCTAGTCTTTCTTTTTGGCCGAATGGAGCTTTCTTCACCTAGTTTTGGTTTTTATCTTGCTTCAAAGGTGGGATTACTTCTCCAAGCACTTGGATTTGATCTTCCGCTGTTAGAAACTCCTCCAAACCATGAGCCTGCACCCCTCCTCTTGAATTGATGCTCTAATTTAATAGCCAAATGCAACATATCCTCCAATTCCACATATTGTTGCAATTCTAGTTGATTGGCCATTTCAGGATTCAAACCACCAAGAAACCTTGCCATGGTTGCTTCTCTATCCTTATTCATGTTTAACCTCATCATAAGCATCTCCATCTCCTTGTAATAATCCTCCACGGACCTACTTCCTTGAGTTAAAGATTGAAGCCTTTGATGCAGCAACCTATGATAGTGTGATGGTATAAATCGCTTCCTCATGGCTCCTTTTCATTTGTCTCCATGTAGTGATCAAGTCATCACCAAATCTTCTTCGGGTATTTTGCTCATTTGTCCACCATTAGAGTTCATAATGACCAAACTCCATTGCTGCCAGTTTCACCTTCTTGGCCTCCGAATAGTTGTGGCAATCAAAGATCATCTCTATTCTCTCTTTCCATTCCAAATATGCTTCCAGAGCACTTTTACCCATGAATGGTGGGATGTTTACCTTGATATTGTCAAGATTGTCATCTGTTTCTTCCCTCCTATACCTTCCACGACCAGCTCTCTCTTGGACAGCAAAGGTTTCGTCCATGCCTTCCTCAAAGTCTCCACCGAAATTCTCCTCCTCAAATTCCTCTCTCGGTCTCTCACGGCCTCCTCGTCCTCGACCTCGACCTTCATGGAATTCTTACCTATTTCTTATGTTCGGCACTCCTTGGGAAACTTCTAGCCTTCCCATCCTTTGATTCATGTGCTCAACTTGAGCACTCACCCGCTGTAATTGTTCCAAAACAGCTTTCAATTCCGTTTGCTCACCACTCCCGGTAGCTCGTGGATCACCATGAAATCCTACGGACTCTTCTTCATTAATTCTCAGTGGTGTGTCTCCTCTTCTTATTCTAGAATCTGCCATGTTAGTAAAATACTGCAAAAATAAAATAAATCCTCACAATATTCACTCCCTCACGTGTTTCACTTAAACAAGGTCTCGACACTCGTGTTTGCAAACTAGTTTCGGCTTTTACCCTCTTTTAAGCTCACACTCTCTTGTCTTTTTCCACTCAAAGAATTAACTCAAAGTTCTAATTAAAATACCCACAAAACAGAAATTAGATCACAAATATGTTTTAATTGAACTTATCAACAAAACAGTAGCAAAAAGTAGGCAATATTGAAAGAATTAAACAAAACCTAGTTTTCGGCTTTTCTAGGTGAAATAAAGCAAATTAATGAGAAAACTTTGGAATTTTGAAGAACTGGACCAGATGGTAATAGATTATGAGTTCAAGAATAAAATTCTAGAAAAAGAGATTCAAATATGAACAAGAATCAAATTGAACAAAAATATAGAATAGTTGTTGGTTGTTGTTCTTATAATTCGAGTTTTTGTATCAAATCCTTTAACTAATTTTAATCCAAATAATTTAAACACCCAAAATTCAAATATCCAGCAACAAAAATAATTCTTCTGCAGCTCCAATATTGAATAAATAATCACAAACCAGCAGCTCCAACAAATTTCCAGCAAACAAATCAAACTCCAACAAACCGATTTTTTTTTATTTATTTATTCGGCTTTACCTCTTTTTTTTTTTTTTTCCACTCACATAACATAAACAACTGCAGTAGCAAGAATAATTACGAAAATTGCAATTCCAACTCCAAAACTGCCGCAAACCCTTCTTCTTCTTCTTTTTTTTTAAATATATGAATGCAAATATTTAAGACTAAAACAGCAAAGAAAAATCAACAAAAACAAAAATTAACAAGAACAATGATGAAAAACAACCAACAAATTAGGAAACAAAAATATGATAAAACTAGGAAATCCTAATTCAACTAAGAATGATTTTTTTTTTTTTAATGATGCAGAATGTGTATGATGATAGAAGCAACCTTAACCTAATGCTAAAATTGCAGATTAACACAAAAATAAATAAAGCAAATAAAGATAGATCAAATCTGAACAAAATTTGGCTCTGATACCAAATGATACGAACCTAGGACGACTTGCTCCTAAACCTGTATTATATTAGCCCGGATCTAATTATGTTCAAGTTCTAATGGCCACCCTGACCCTTAACCAACCTGTAATTAGAAACCTTGGTATATAATGAAGACGCCACAATAGGTGATGGAAGATCTATTGATAAGTCAAACTAAAACACTCATTCACTAATGGTGTTTTAGGTGTTCAAAAGAATAAAGAGAATTCAATCTCACAAATAATGTTTTGTATAAAATTCAAGCATAATTTCTTATTGAAAATAAGCCATTAAATAGGCTAAGATTACAAAGCAAAAACCCTAAAAAAATTAATTCAAAACCAGACTCAAAGTGTAGAGAAAAAGAAAGTAGAGAAAAGGAAAGTAGAGAAAAGGAAAGTGCCTAATTTTTCCTAGTTTCCTAAGCTAATTTAGATTAATTAATTCCTTTATTTTGAATTAGGAATTAATTAATTTACAATTTAAATACTAAAATAATAACTTTCCTAAACTTATTTTTCCAGAAAATAAATAAATAAATATCAAAATAAAAGACTAATTTCCTAAAATAAAAAGTCAAAATCAAATTAGGAAACTAAAATACTAGCTTTTTGACTATGTTGACTTTGACCAATCATTGACCAATTTGAACTCCAAATCAGCTTCAATATGCTTCGTAGGATGCCAAATAAGCTGAATATGAAGTCCCACATGTTGCCCATGCTTGGAAGAGGAAGCAAAAGCCAACTTAGCAAAATACAGTAAAGCCAGTACAAAATACAATAAAAAATAGGCCAAATTTGAAGCTGTCTGTACAACCCCTTTTTGAATGCCTTGGAGCTGCCTTGACTTGATTCCATATCCTATTAGACATATGTATTGAATCCATAAAGAGTTGGAACCATTTCATGCTGCCCGTTGTCCATATTTGCACCAAAACTGCTACCCGGGTCCGTATCGGCTTCCACTACTTGGATGCTTAGAATAGGCTTTGTATCTTCAAGTATGGATAAGCTCTGTTGAGAATTGATTACCCCCTGTATAAATGCTCCTAGGTTGTTCTTAAATCTCTTAATTTGAGCTCTTGTGATTGGCCTGGTCTTCATCTTTGACGGGTTAGCACCCCAACGGGTTATCGGTTGAGGCAGCTCGGGCAGAATCACATCAATGGTAGATTTGTGAAGTGTTTTGTGTATGATTTTTGAATTTTATTTTAGGGTGTTAAATTTGGATTGATCAGTTTGTCCAAAGAATTAGTTGTAAAGAAGAGTGAAATTGTGCACGACAAGTGTTTAAGAAATGATTGAGTGAGTTTGGGAAGCAAGTTCAGGTTTGAAAATAAGAATATTGTTAAGTGTTAGAGAGGGCTTTAGTCCCAAATGTTTTAACTAAAATATGCAAGTGGGAATGAAAAGCTTTGGGAATGTTAACTTGATCAAGAAACTAGGATGTTGGACTTTCTTCAACAAAAAGTAATTGGATTAAGTTTGAGTCAATGCTTGATGGTCATTCACATGAGCTTGATTATTGGAGCTTAAAATGATCTAATGTCTTGGAGATCCTATTTTTCACCTAAAGAACCTAAAGCAACATCTCATCCCTTAATCAAGAAGCCCTCACAATCAAAAGGTCGAAAGAATCAAATTTTAGGGGTGAATTTCACTCACCCCTCAAGTATATTTTCTCTAACCCTTCTTTTTAACTTTAAACATTGGGGACAATATTTATTTTAAGTCTGGGGTAGGGAATTCAAAATTTTGAGACTATTTGAAAAAATATTTATGCTTAATTTTTGATCATCCTTTTGGAATTTTAAATTATGTTTTCAAGATGACAGACGCATTCTCTATACTACCATTGTAAAATGAAAATAAAAAAGTCTTTTTTCTTCCTATAAATTTAACTAACTAAAATAAAAAAATGAATTTCAATTCTATTTTAACCAAATATGTAAGCTATTGAGAAACATTTGAATCAAGTAATACGATGGGGCAAAATCTTATCTATTTTTTTTTCCAAGACTTATGTGAATCATAGCACGACTATCTATTTAGTAGAATATGGTATAATGTGTAGTTTCTTCTAAGCATAAGCTCGTATGAATGTGTAAACATGATATATGAGTAATTGAATTAGAGCAATTTTCAAACAGATCGATATCGAAATAAATTTTCATGATCGGGGCCTTTTATCATGACTTTTGTCCATTACTGCCTGAATAACATTTCCAACTGTGGTTTGAGCAGCAAATGGCATCCCTAGTCTTGTACCCTTATAGCCACAAGTATGGCAAAAGGTGCTAAGTTGGAGTCCCCTTCTAACCAAGGATTCTTGCAGAGGGTCTAGCTACAAGAGAACCAGGAACATAGAGCATTCCCACTTTTCCACCTGACTCTTTGGTTTTAAGGAAGCAGAAGATATTTTAGCCATTTGCATCAAGCTCAAACTTCCTTCTTGCATATGTGCTCCTTAAAAAGCACACACTATAATAGAAGCTAAAAATTTATTGGTAGCATGTTCAATAAAAAAAAAAAAACAATAAAATTGGAGATTGATATTATATATCCAAGTTTAATAAATTGAAATTGATCCCTCATTACTACTCATAAGTAATAGGTAGGGATGATAGGATTTGAACCTATGACATTTGGCACCCAAAAACAAATGCGTTACCAAGTTGCACTACATCCCTTTCAATTAGCCCATAGTGTCATTGTAGAGAATCTCACAGCCTTCTTGGTAGTAAGAACCCTTTTTTAGTATATTTATCCTTATCTTTTTCTTTCTATAAACCCCCACCTCATAACCTTTTCATTATAAGTTTTTAAAGTCCTTTTGATCCTAAGCTTGACAATGATGCTACATTAGTGAAGAGTTTGATAATGTGTCTTCCATATGAAGCTAAGCTAAATTTTGAAGGCCTTAGTTGTGTAAATTGATTCAATTTTTTGTTATTGAATGCCTAAATCTATTCACACACAAACCTTGAGAATAATGATATATAGTGAAAAATAAGGTTTAGATGACATTTGGCTTTAAAGTTCTCATATAGGGTTGCATTTAATTATTCTTGAGGCCATTAAATTATAATAACTACCTTAACTTGGATGTTATATTTATAAATTAATCTTTAGTTTTGTCTTTTATATATTTAGTTTTGGGAGTGCCTTTTTATTTGAATAAGTGTCTTATTTTTGCTTGAGGACAAATAATTGATATTGTTTGGGGGAGTTTGATAAGTGAGATTTTTACTCACTTATTAACCCTTAATTATTGATTAATGTCTTAAAAACTCGACATTAGAAACTCAATCTTATTTTATTTTTAATTCTTTTTGTTGGAAATTTTGAAGGGAAGCTTTAGACTAGAGTTGATGGAGCGTTATAGAGGAAAAGGCCAAGTGTGGAGCAAATTTTGGCAAACATGAGAATACTCCGAGACGAAAATGGAGTCCATACCATGCTCCATGCTAGGATGGAGTGATCCCCAGTCGACACCATGCTCCATGCTATGCTCCACGTTAAAAGACCTCATTCCATACCAATCCAAGCTCCATGCCATAGTCTATGCCAGCCTCCAAGCCGCACTCCACACCACCCTCCACACCAAGCTCCAAGCCATTTTACACGCCAAGCCAAGCTCCATGCCTTCTTACACACCGAAGTCCACGCTATAAGCTTTAATCCACGCCAATATCGGTGCGTTCAACTCCTTCATACCTCAGTTCACGCCATCAGCTATAAACATGCAAAGAGAATGTGCTTCTTCATAAAAGAGTGGCATTGAGTCACACCAAAATGGCATGTGCCGCTTGAGCTCCACGCATCAAGATCTTTCAGTATTTTTTATTTTGCAAGCATAAAAAGAATGGATGATGAGGTGTCAAAGGGGGAAGGGCTTTTGATAAAAAATAATGGTGTATCTTCACTCTTGGCTAGGTTTTAACAAAGGAAGGGAAGCTAGCTTTAAAAAAAGGAAACAGGGAGGCATAAATGCCAACTAAGATTTCAGAGAGAGAAAAAGAAGAATTAGAGGGAGAAAGCTTGGATTGAGATGATTGAAGCTTTTCAAGACATTGAAGCATCAAGATTCTTCAACTAAACTAGTTTTTTTCTTTTCCATCTGTTATTCCCTAATTTGTATCAGGTTTATTGAATTATTTCTTGAAAATTATGTCTTCCTTTATGAATTTTTCTTTGATTTTTTTTTACGTATTTACCATGAACATGTGTAGCTAAATTTCTATCTAGGATTTTGATCAACCTCTATTTGGATAATATTTAATTAATGAGTTGATTTTTATTTTGCTTTTTTATCCAATTTTTTCAATATACTATTGCATTTGGAAATTTGTTTCGGTGTTGGGTAGATGTACTATTTTTTATACTTGGAAAGGTTTTATTAGGTGAATTGGTCACGAGATTGACACAACATAGGCTCTAATTAATATTTGAAAATTTAATTGGGAATTAGGTAGCCACAAAAGAGGGGGTTTCAAGCATGAGGACCTAGGAATTTTAGGAAGGAATTTATAATTTTCATTGAGGCCTCAAAGATTCTAATTTCACTTTGGAAAAAAGGGATTAAACTGAATTGGAATTTCTCTAAGCTAGAAATTGGATGTCAGGACCCGTCCAGAATTCCTTCCCCGGAACCCTAGACAGCCCTGATCCCAGGGAAACCCTACCGAACCCTCCAACGGAAAATCCGGCAGAGCCTCCCCTAAGGGATTTACTTACCACAAATTACCTGCACTGAAAACACACTTCTAAAAACATCCCCTTATTCCTCCCACATTACTACAGATTGTTCCACAAATTTCAGCACTTCTCAAAAGCAATAACAGCAGCAACCCAGTGCAATAAAAACAACTACACGTCCAAAACAGTATACAGAGCATTATACAACAAATGTGGAATTTATAAAATGACAGATAAGAAGCAATACAAGACAGAGAGGAAAAAGGGAAGAAAAACTTCTTGAACCTTCGGCAAACGAACTGAGACGTTGGGCTTGCCCCGGATAATCAACGTCTCCAACCTGGACCTAGGGGAACGGAATTTAAGAGTGTGAGATGCTAATCATCTCAGTGAGTGACCCTAACTACTATACACCTTTAATAATAATAATATAAAAATAAAGGAATTTAATTAAGCAATACCGAACAATTAAATAAATAAATAAATAAATATTTGAAGTAATAATTTCTCTCAAAACCCTCACTATTCACTCTGTTTGAAATGTTCCCCTTTTAAAACATTTTCACAAAACCCTTGTACATACTTCCCAAAAACCAAGGAACCAAACGAATTAATAAACAACCAATAAACAAATAAATAAATACCCCAAATATAAATATTCTGTAATAAATTATAATAAATAATTTTTTGAACACCTTTGGGGTTTTAAACTTTAATTGCAATTTACACCGACGCACCACACCATATACCGGTGATGCCCTCCGATACCCAGCGTCCTGAGCACCGACTGGCGGGGGGTTAAAGAGAGAAACCTGCAGCGGTCACTTCGGCGTCCCGACAGTACCAACTGCTAAAAACCATCACCCGGCCAAGGAAGGGGGCGGCTGTGCACAACAATAACCTTGCCTGCCCACGGTCCAATGGCAACTCACGGGTGAAGTAATAACCGCACGCTAAACCATATAATAACCGCGTGGTACCACGTGTCCATACACCATACACCAGAACACCAATACTGTATGAGTGCGTCTAAAAATAAACAATAATAACCAACCGTACCGTTTTTCCAAAAACCACCGTGGGAAGTATACCATATTTTCACAAAACACCATCCCACATATTTTTATTTAAACAACCCGGTACGAAACAGCTATAACCAACAAACCACAATTTTCCTCGAAATACGAGATACAACCATAAAAATACCGCGGGCATAATTTATAAAATTTAACCAAATATTTTCAAAAAATATTTAACCCAATTATGCCCGAGAAATCACATTTGAAACCACGTAAAATTAATACCGAAACATACCTTGCTCATGCATAACAAATAAAGTAAATTAAACCGCATTAAAACCATAATTAAACCACACCACATGAGCATAATTTAAATACTAAATTAAATACCAATTAAATATAATTAATTGCCCAAAATAATTTTTGAAGGTGGGTCACTCACCTGGAGCACGCAATTAACCCACGATCCACTACGGGATCAATTCTACGACTCACCGGTGCTCCTAGAACAAAATTCACAGACAGTCAAATAAATTAATATTTTAATCGGGTAAATAATACCCGGTACCCGGGGGGTCAAACGCAAACTTTAACCAAAATGGTCGAATAATATACCGAATCGAAGCTTGTGGGACGAGGATCACCAATCCGGTCTCCGTCGACCCCAATTCCGCCGGAGGTGGCTGGAATTTGGTCGGGAAGTTTCGGCCGGTGTTCACTTCTCCATATCTCGCAAACCGCTTCGAATTTTTGGGATTGGAGGCCATTTTTGGATTCAGAGGACCCAAAATAGGGGGATAGGAGCCTCAATTGGGAGTGGGCTGGCCGAAAAACACAAGAAAAGAGGAGAGAGAAAATCCGGCGGCCGGCGGCTTCTTCGGCCCGATCGGCGCGCGTCCGGCGGCGGCTGGCCGTGAAACTTGGCGGCCGAGCTCGCCTCCTCCTTCCGCACGTCACTGGCCGACGCATGTACTGTGTAGGTGGCCGGAATTTGAAAAGATACGGGAGAGAGAGACGGCTGGTGGGAGAGAAAAATAAAGGTACTGTGCGTGTTTTGGTGTTTCGGGGAAGAAGAAGGAAAAAAGAAAAAAAAAGAAAAAGAAAATGAAAAGAAAGAATGGTGTTTTCCCACGTGGGGAAAAGAAAAGAAAAAGAAAAAGAAAAAGAAAAGAAAAAGGAAAAGAAAAAGAAATAAAGAAAGAAATAATTAAATAATATTAATAATAATAAAAATAATTTGATTTTTAAACATGGTTGACATGTGGCATTTCACCATGGTGACACATGGTCACCTTCATTGAGTCACACGTGGCACATCGTTATGCGTGTAAAAATAATATTAAAATAATACAGTATTTGAAAAACTTTACAGGTCCATAACTTTCAAACCACATGTCCAAATCGGACGTGCCGCTAGTCTACGGACTCGTATCAACGAGCACTTCACAACCATGCATGAGTCAATGCTCAACCTTACATGAATAAAAAGTCAACCCCAGCACCCCTTGGACAGTTTGGACCTCAACTTGTTTTACTCAAAACTTTCAAACCGTAGCTCCGTTTTCAACGTGCTACCAGTCTACGAACTCGTGCCAACGTGTACTTCGTAACGGTACCTCAGTCAACCTAGAATTTCCACCGGATCAAAAAGTCAACTTTTGACCCCTTCGGTCAACGGTCAACAGTCAACCTCGGTCAACGTGCAAAAATTTCCGACATGGTTCGGGACGGGGTGTTACATTGGATATATTTTGGTATTTTGTCAATCTAAATAATCAAATATAGGAAGGGTAGAGTGTACATCAAAAACCTATTGTCATTATTTAGGTTTAGTTTACAATTCCATTATTTAATTTGTTGTCTTTTTTTTTTTTCTTAATTTCAATTGCCTCATTTTAATTGTTTGCCTAGATAAAAATAACTAGTCAAAATTTTAAACATTAGTTAAATATTAAAACCAATCTTTGTGGGAACGATACTCTCTTATCACTCTATTACTTGATACGACCCATATACTTGTGGAATTCGTCCATCAAGTTTTTGATGATGGACTAATCCTGTAAGTATATGGGTTGTATCAAGTAATAGAGTGATGAGAGAGTATTATTCCCATGAGGATTGGTTTTAATGTTAGACAAATTACCAAAATTTTGATTAATTATTTTTATCTAGGCACACAATCAAAATGAGGCAATGGAAATTAAAAAAAAAAATAGGACAAGAAATTAAACAATTGAGTTGTAAACTAAGCCTAAATAAGGACAAGAGAAAATAAATTCAGTTACAAACACACAATTCAACAACTTAAAATGGAATTAATAAACTTAGAAGCTAAGATTTTAATGTACCCTCACCTTTCCTATATTTAACTAATTAGGTTGATGAGATACCAAATTTTTTCCAATTTCTAACCTAGAAATATTCCAATTCAATCTAATCCTTTTTTCCAAAGTGAAATTAGAATCTATAAGTCCTTAATGAAAATTAGAAATTCCTTCCAAAAATTCCTAAGTCCTCATGACTTAAACCCCCTCTTTGTGGCTACCCAATTCCCAATTAAATTTTGCAATATTAATTAAGGTCGAGGTTATGTCAATATAGTGACTAGTTGACCAAATTAAACTTTCAAAGTTTAAAATAAATCTACTCAATACGCAAGCAAATTCCTAAATACAAGAGTATTTTGAATAATAGATATACGATTCAGATAAGAAAATTGGAAAAAAAGCAAAATAAAAATCAACCCATTAATTAAATATTTTCCAATTTGAGGTTCATCAAAATCCTAGAAAGAAATTTAGCTACACATATTCTTAGTAAATACCATAATAAAATTCAAAGAAAAATCCATAAAGGAAGATATAATATTCAAGAAATAATTCTATAAACCCAATACAATTAGAGAATAAGAGATGGAAGAGAAAAAAAAAACTAATTTAGTTGAAGAATTTTGATGCTTCAATGCCCTGAAAGGTTGCCATCATCTTCAATCCAAGCTTTCCCTCTCTAATTCTTCTTCTTCTCTCTCTGAAATCTTTGTTGGTATTTGTGCCTCCCTTTTTCATTTTTCTAAAGCTAGCCTCCTTTCCTTTGTTAAACCCTAGCCAAGAATGAAAATCCACCCTTGTTCTTGATCAAAAGACCTTACCCCTTTGACACCTCATCATTTATTCTTTTTATGCTCACAAAATAAAAAATATTGAAAGATCTTGATGTGTGGAGCTCAAAAGGTACATGCCATTTTGGTGTGACTCAATGCCACTCTCTCTATAAGAAAGCTCTTTGTCTTCATGTGTTTATGTAGTTGATGGCATGAACTGAGGTGTGAAGGAGTTGAACACGCCCATCTTGGCATGGATTAAAGCTTGTAGTGTGGACTTGGGCATGTAGCAAGGCATGGAGCTTGGCTTGGTGTGTACCATGGCGTGGAAGGCAATGTGGAGTGTGGGATGGGGTGGTGTGTGGCATGGAGCATGTCTTGGTGCAGAATGAGGTCTTTTAGTGTGAAGCATAGTGTGGAGCATGGCATGGAATGGGGTTCACTCCATCCTACATGGCATGTTGGTGCTGATTTGGAGCTAAAATAGCTGGTGCATAGACAAAGATAGCTTGTTTGGCAATTTAGTCAACTAGTTTCCTAATCTGAAATTTTGACTTTTGTTTTAGGAAATAGTATTTTATTTTGATTTTTATTTTATTATTTGCTGGATAAATTAATTTAGGAAGGTTGGTTTTTTATTATTTTTATTTTAAATTAAGTAATTCCTATTTCAAAATTAAGGAATTAATTAATACAAAATTAGTTTAGGAAAGTAGGAAAAATTCGGTACTTTCGTAATCTTTTATCCATGTTGGCGAACTTTTCTAATGTCTTTAAGGTTTGATTTCATTTAAATTTAGCCTATTTACAGGCTTATTTTTCAATGGAATGCTAGCTTATATTATTATTCAAAAATTATTTGTGAGAAGAATTCTATTTGTCTCTTTGAATACCTAAAACATCAAATAGAGATCGAGTGTTTTAGTTTGACTTACCAATAGGATATCCATCACCTATTCTAGCGTCTTCATCATATACCAAACTTTCTAATCACAAGTTTATTAGGGGTCAAGGTGACCATTAGAATCTGAACTTAATTTCGATTTGAGCTAATTTAATACGGGTTTTGGAGCAAGTCGACCTAGATTCGTATTATTTGGTGTCAAAGCTAAATTTTGTTCAGGTTTGATCTATCTTATTTGCTTTGTTTTGTTTTGTGTTATTCTACAATTTTAACATTAGGTTAAAGTTGTTTCCAATTCATACACATTCTGCATAAAAAAAAAAAAGAAAAACAAGTTTTTTTCTTCATAGCCGAATTTGATTCCTTTTGTTAGCTGAATTTTTTGTTTCCTAGTTTGTTGATTGTTTTGCATAATAGTTCTTCATAATTTGGTCTATTGTTGATTTTTCTTTGCTGTTTAATCTTGATTAGTTGCATTCTTAAATTAAAAAAAAAAGGAGCAATTTGAGAACATATTGCATAAACCTAATATCTTTGCAATTTGTTTCTGTTTGGAAATTGGATTGGGTGTGATAATTTGTTGGCTTTGGAGCTGCATTTTTATGTTGATTGTTCTGTTGGAGATTGTGTGATATTATTTTGTTGGTGATTAAGAAAAAAAAAAGAAGAAGAAAAAGTGGAAGTTAAATATAAAAAAAAAAGTGTAAAAGGCCGGTTTTTAGAATTTGAAATTGATTTGGATTTGGAGATTCAATTGTGTCTTTTGAAGCTACTGTTAGTTTTTTCATTCCATATTAGTTACTGGATCTTAGAATATTGTGTGCTAAATTAATTGGATTAAAATTGGATAAACTATTTGAGACAAAGATCTAAATTACGAGAACTACAACAACAACTATTTCAAACTTTATTCGAATTTTGTTCTTTTTCATTGTTTGAATCCTTTTCTAAATTTGATCTTTGAATTTTGATCAATTAATATTCTGGTCTATTTCTTTGCTAAATTCGAAAAGTGCCTTGTTAATTTTCTTTGTTTTTGGTTAGTAAAGCTGAGACTAGGTTTTATCAATTCACTCGGAAATTGCTTGCTACTTGTTTTGTTTTATTGATAGGTTTAATTACAACATACTTGTGATCTAATTGCCGTTTTAAGTGTGCTTTAATAGAACTTCAAGATAATTATTTGAGTGGAAAAGGCAAAAGAGTGTGAGCTTGAAAGAGGGTCAAAAGCCAAAACTAGTGTCCAAACACGAATGCCGAGACCTTATTTGAGTGATACACGTGAGGGAGTGAATTTAGTGAGGTTTTTTTTTTTTTATTATTTTTACTAACATGACAGATTCAAGAATAAGAAGATGAGGTGACTATGATACGAACCTAGATCGACTTGCTCCTAAACTCGTATTATATTAGCTTGGATCTCAATTATGTTCGAGTCCTAATGGTCACTTTAACCCCTAATCAACTTGTGATTAGAAACCTTGGTATATGATGAAGATGCCACAATAGATGATGGATGTCCTATTGATAAATCAAACTAAAACACTTGATGTCTATTAAGAGTTTTACGTATCCAAAGAGAACAAAGAGAATTTTTCTCATAAAAAAATTTTGAATAATAATCTAAGCTCCCGTTCCATTGAAAAATAAGCCATTAGATAGGCTAAAGTTATAAAACAATAAACCCTAAAGCTATTAGGTAAATTTGGCCATCAAAGAAAGAAATTAGGAAAGTGGTCGAATTTTCTATCCTTTCCTAAACTAAATTGGATTAATTAATTCCTTACTTTTGAAATAGGAATTAATTAATTTACAATAAAAATAATAAAGTATCAATGATGTGAACCGGCCCGAGTTTGCACAACCGACGACTCACTGGGATACTGATCCGATACGGATGAAGACTGGACCGATCACTAGGGCTCAAGCTAAAAGGTTTAAGGACAACCTTGCTGCCTTTATCCAGAAAGTAATTCATTCTTAAAAGAGCTTGTCCATACCTGAAGATAAAAGATCTGTTTTAAGTATCCAAGTGGTGGAGGCGGATACATCGGATACCCATACATCGGACATTTTATATCGGACACCCTTGCCTCGGACATCTGATCTCGGACTTCGGACATCGGACGTAACTTAGCTCGGTCAGACATCAGTTAGCTCGGACAGACATAAGTTAGCTCGGACAGTTATCAGTTAGCTCGGACAGACATAAGTAAGCTCGGATTTGATAAAGAAAATACTTGTGAGATTAATTATCTCTTTGTTCTTTGAGAACACCTAAAACACCATTAGAGAATTGGTTGTTTTAGCTTGACTTATCAATAGGTTTTCCATTCCCTATTGTGGCGTCTACATTATACCAAGGTTTCTAACCACAGGTTGGTTAGGAGTTGAGGTCAATTCCATTAGAACTTGAACTTAATTAAGATCCGGGCTAATATAATACGGGTTTAGGAGCAGGTCGTCCTAGGTTCGTATCATTTGGTATCAGAGCTAAATTTTGTTCAGGTTTGATCTATCTTTATTTGCTTTATTTGTTTTGTGTTATTCTGCAATTTTAGCATTAGGTTAAGGTTGCATCCATCTCATACACGTTCTGCATCTTTAAAGAAAAAAAAAATTCATTCCTAGTTGAATTAGGATTTCCTAGTTTTACCGTATTTTTGTTTCCTAGTTTGTTGGTTGTTTTTCATCATTGTTCTTGTTGATTTTGGTTTTTGTTGATTTTTCTTTGCTGTTTTAGTCTTAAATATTTGCATTCATATATTCAAAAAAAAAAAAAAAAAAAGCTTGCGGCAACATTTAAAAAAAAAAAAAAAAAAACTGCACATTTGTGTTTATTTGGAGGTCATGGGTTTGGAGTTTGTTTTGGAGTTGGAATTGAAATTTTGGTAATTATTCTTGCTACTGCAGTTGTTTATGTTCTGTGAGTGAAAAAAAAAAAAAAAAAGCCAAATAAAAAAAAAAAGAAAAATATTTTGATTTGTTGGAGTTTGATTTGTTTGCTGGAAATTTGTTGGAGCTGCTGGTTTTTTGCTTATTTATTCAATACTTGAGTTTCTGGGGAATTATTTTTGCTGCTGGATATTTGGATTTTGGGTGCTTAAATTATTTGGATTAAAATTAGTTAGAAGAATTGATACAAAACTTGAATTACAAAGAACAACAACCAACAACTTTTCTATATTTTTGTTCTCTTTGATTCTTGTTCGTATTTGAATTTATTTTCCTAGAATTTTATTCTTGAACTCATAATATATTACCATCTGCTCCAGTTCTTCAAAATTCCAAAGTTTCTCATTAATTGGCTTTATTTTGTTTAGAAAAACCGAAAATAGGCATTTTCATTCCGTTCGGTATTTGTTTATTTTTGCTTACTGTTTTGTTGATAAGTTTAATTAAAACATACTAGTGATCTAATTGCTGTTTTGTGGGTGTTTTAATTATAACTTTGAGATAAATCATTGAGTGAAAAAAGGCAAGAGTGTGTAAGCTTAAAAGAGGGTAAAAGCCGAAACAATTGTGCAAACATGAGTGTCGAGTCCTTATTTGAGTGAAACACGTAAGGGAGTGAAATTGCAAGGTCCTATTTTATTTCTATTGCATTATTATACTAACATGACAGAATCAAGAATGAGGAGAGGAGATCCACCCTTGAGGATCAATGAGGAGGAGTCCGTAGCATTCCATGGCGATGCCCGAGCTACCTGGAGTGGAGACCAAGTGGACATGAGAGCTTTTGGAGTCAATATAGCGGGTTAGTGCTCAAGTTGAGCATGTGAATCAAAGAGTGGGAAGACTAGAAGCCTCACAAGGAATGCCGAATACAAGAAATAGGCATGAATTCCATGGAGGGCGAGGCCGAGGACGAGGAGGTCACGAGAGACAGAGAGAGGAATTTGATGAGGAGCCATTCGGTGGAGACTTTGAAGATGGTATGGATGAAACTTTTGCTGTCCAGGATAAAGCTGGCCGTGGAAGATATAGGAAGGAAGATACAGATGATGATTTAGGAAATATCAAGGTTAACATCCCACCTTTTATGGGTAAAAGTGATCCAGAAGCTTATTTGGAGTGGGAAGAAAAAATGGAGATGATTTTTTACTGCCACAACTATTCGGAAGGTAAGAAGGTGAAGTTGGCAGCAATGGAGTTGGGCAATTATGCACTCCAATGGTGGATAAATGAGCAAGGCACACGTAGGAGAGTTGGTGATGATTTGATCACAACATGGCGACAAATGAAAGGATCCATGAGAAAGCGGTTTGTGCCATCACATTACCATAGGTTGCTGCATCAAAGGCTTCAATCTTTGTCGCAAGAAAATAGGTCCGTGGAGGATTATTACAAAGAGATGGAGATGCTCATGATGAGGCTGAATATGAATGAGGATAGGGAGGCAACAATGGCAAGATTTCTTGGTGGTTTGAACCGTGACATTGCCAACCAGCTTGAATTGCAACAATACTTGGAGTTGGAGGAGATGTTGCATGTTGCCATCAAGCTTGAGCACCAATTCAAGAGGAGGGGTGTTAGTACACAGTTTGGAAGAGTTTCTAGCAGTGGAAGGACAAGTTCAAGTGGCTGGAAAAACAATTCCACTTATGAAAGCAAGTTGAAGCCGAAACTTGGTGAAGAAAGCTCCAATTGGCTAAAGAAGGAGCATAAAACTGAATCTGTCCAAGTCCATAAAAATGAGGTAAAATCTGATCCTAAACCTTCAAGATCAAGAGAAATAATTTGTTTCAAGTGCCAAGGAAGAGGACATATAGCCAGCCAATGCCCAAATAGAAGGATAATGGTAATTAAGGGTAATGGAGAGGTGGAATCCGAGAGTGAGGCTAGTGAGGCTGAAATTGAACAAGAAGATGAGGGACTTGATGATGAGGCCGAACCATTAAACACATCAAATGTTGAGCTAAATTTGGTCTCAAGGAGGGTACTTGCTGTTTACAAGGATGAAGAGCAAATTCAGCGTGAGAACATCTTCCACGCTCGTTGTGAAATACAAGGTAAAATTTGTAGCATGATTATAGATAGTGGGAGTTGTACTAATGTAATAAGTAACCTTGTAGTTGATAAATTGGGCTTAAAAACAATAAAGCATCTTGAACCATATAGATTACGATGGCTTAATGATAGTGGTGAGATGAAAGTAAACAAACAAGCCAAAGTAAAATTTAGTATAGGTAGATATGAGGATGTAGTTTTATGTGATATTGTACCCATGATTGCTGGACATATACTATTAGGTAGACCATAGAAATTTGATAAAGATGCTACTCATTTTGGTCGAGAAAATAGTATTGTTTACAGGTTTAAAGGGAAGAAGATCAAGCTGGAACCATTATATCCTAAAGAGGTTTACAAAGACCAATTACAAATGCAACAAAAGAGAGAAGCCGAAAAGCTCAAGGAAAAAGCAAGTATGGCACCAACGGGTTCACCATCCTTTCAAGAAGGTAAGAATGAGGTTGCTGATCAAGGTAAGGTTTCTAAGACTCATATTGAGTAGATCAAGGAAAAGCCAAAAGAGAGGGAAAGAAAGTGGCAAACCCGAGAGCTTGGAGAAGGAAGAAAAATCCGAAGGTTTACGCCAATCCAAGGGAAAAAAAGAAAAAGAAAGAAAAGAAAGGTTAAGTAACAACTTTTATTTGAGTTTAGGGGATACTAATAAGGTTATTGAGTGTAAGAAACCTTTGCTGGTCATGATTTATAAAGAAAATTATTTTAATGATCAAACTAACTTTGAAGAACTTGAATTGCCAAGTTCAATGATTTCTCTTCTGAAGGAATTTGGAGATGTCTTCCCAAATGAGATTCCAAGTGGATTACCACCTATTCGAGGGATAGAACATCAAATTGACTTTGTTCCGGGGGCTGCCATATGAAATAGACCAGCTTATAGGAGCAATCCCGAAGAAACAAAGGAGCTGCAAAAACAAGTAAGTGATTTACTTGACAAAGGTTATATTCGTGAGAGTTTAAGTCCATGTGCTGTACCTGTTTTGTTAGTGCCAAAAAAAGATGGTACATGGAGAATGTGTGTTGATTGTAGGGCTATAAATAATATTACCATCAAATATAGGCATCCCATTCCTAGATTAGATGATATGCTTGATGAGTTGCATGGTGCTTGCATGTTTACAAAAATTGATCTTAGGAGTGGTTATCACCAAATTAGGATGAAAGAAGGTGATGAATGGAAAACCGCATTTAAAACTAAATATGGGCTGTATGAATGGTTAGTTATGCCTTTTAGGTTATCCAATGCACCTAGTACTTTCATGAAGCTTATGAATCATGTAATGCGTCCATTTATTGGTAAATTTGTGGTTGTTTATTTTGATGACATTCTAATATATAGCCGAAATTTGGATGACCATGTGGATCAACTTAGGCAAGTTTTGCAAGTTCTTAGAAAGGAAAGATTGTTTGCTAACATTAAAAAATGTGAATTTTGCAAAGATGAGCTTGTGTTTCTAGGATTTGTAGTAAGTGTTACAGGAATCAAAGTTGACCAAGCTAAGGTGAAAGCAATTCAAGAGTGGCCGGTTCCTACTTCTATCACCCAAGTGAGGAGCTTTCATGGCTTGGCCAGCTTTTATAGAAGATATGTCAAGGATTTTAGTACCATAGCAGCACCATTTAATGAAGTTGTCAAGAAGAATGTCGGCTTTAAATGGGGGGAAGTACAAGAAAAATCTTTTAATTTGTTGAAAAACAATTGTGTAATGCACCTTTGTTAGTTTTGCCAAATTTTTCTAAGACTTTTGAAACTGAGTGTGATGCTTCGGGTGTAGGTATTGGAGCTGTCTTAATGCAAGAAGGAAGACCCATAGCCTACTTTAGTGAAAAATTAAATGGAGCTGCCCTAAACTACCCGACTTATGACAAGGAGATGTATGCTTTGGTGAGGGCTTTGGAGACGTGGCAGCATTATCTCATGCCAAAGGAGTTTGTGATTCATACGGATCATGAGTCTTTGAAGCATATCAAGGGTCAAGGAAAGCTCAACCGAAGGCATGCCAAGTGGATTGAATTTATTGAAACCTTTCCATATGTGATCCGCTACAAAAAAGGTAAGGAAAATGTGGTTGCCGATGCATTATCCCTAAGGTATGTACTCTTTTCTACCTTAGATGCTAGATTGCTTGGATTTGAACAATTGAAAGAACTTTATGAGCATGATAGTGACTTTGGAGAAATTTTTAGAACCTGTTTGAAACATGGATTTAATAAATTTTACATATTTGACGGTTATTTGTTTAAGGAAAACAAACTTTGTGTGCCTAATTGTAGTATTAAGGAGTTATTGGTTCGGGAAGTACATGGGGGTGGTTTAATGGGTCATTTTGTTGTTTTAAAAACTTTAACCTTGCTGCAAGAACATTTTTATTGGCCTAACATGAGGAGAGATGTTGAGAGAATTTGTGAAAGATGTTTGAAGTGCCGAAAAACAAAATCAACATTGAAACCGCATGGATTGTATAAGCCTTTGCCGATTCCTACCTATCCTTGGGTAGATTTGTCTATGGATTTTATTTTTGGGCTGCCTAGGTCAAGGACAGGTAAGGATTCAATATTTGTTGTAGTAGATAGGTTTTCTAAGATGGCACATTTTATTGCATGTAACAAAACTGATGATGCATCCAATATTGCTAATTTATTTTTCAAGGAAATTGTGAGATTGCATGGAATGCCAAGAACTATTATTTCGAATAGGGATGCTAAGTTCTTAAGCTATTTTTGGAAAACTTTGTGGGCTAAATTAGATACTAAGCTTTTAGTTTCAACTACTTGTCATCCATAAACTGATGGACAAACCGAAGTAGTAAATAGGACCTTGTCTGCATTGTTGAGAGCATTAATTAGTAGAAATTTAAGAACTTGGGAAGAATGTTTGCCACATGTTGAATTTGCATATAATAGGTCTTTACATTCAGCAACTAAATTTATTCCATTTGAAATTGTTTATGGTTTTAATCCTTTGACTCCATTAGATTTAACACCTTTACCTTTAAGTGAGCATGGTAATCTAGATGGAAAACAAAAAGCTGATTTTGTAAAGCAGATTCATGAGAAGACACGAGCAAATATTGAGAGGAGGACCAAGCAATATGCAAAGGTGGCTAATCAAGGCCGAAAATCAATGGTGTTTGAACCTGGAGATTGGGTGTGGCTGCATTCAAGGAAAGAAAGGTTTCCTGAACAAAGGAAATCCAAACTCATGCCGAGGGGCGATGGACCTTTTCAAGTTTTGGAGAGGATAAACGACAATGCCTACAAACTTGATTTACTGGGTGAGTATAGTGTTAGTGCCACATTTAATGTTGCTGATTTATCTCCTTTTGCTGCAGGTGATGACTTCGATTTGAGGACAAATCCTTTTCAAGAGGAGGGGAATGATGCGAACCGGCCCGAGCTCGCACAACCGACGACTCACTAGGGTACTGATCCGATATGGATGAAGACTGGACCGATCACTAGGGCTCAAGCTAAAAGGCTTAAGGACAACCTTGCTGCCTTTATCCAGAAAGTAATTCATTCTCAAAAGGGCTTGTCCATACCTGAAGATAAAAGACCTGGTTTAAGTATCCAAGTGGTGGAGGCGGATACATCTGATACCCATACATCGGACATTTTATATCGGACACCCTTGCCTCGGACATCTGATCTCGGACTCCGGACATCGGACGTAACTTAGCTCGGTCAGACATCAGTTAGCTCAGACAGACATAAGTTAGCTCGGACAGTTATCAGTTAGCTCGGATAGACATAAGTTTGCTCGGACATCAGGCAGACATAAGTTAGCTCGGTTGAAGACATAATTCAGCCTAGATGTCAAAGTCAACTCATTACCTATTTTGCGATTGACTTTTTTTTTTTGGGTTTTTATTTATTTATTTGCTGGACAAATAAGTTTAGGAAAGTTTTTATTTTATTATTTTGTTTGTAAATTAATTAATTCCTAATTGAAAATAAGGGAATTAATTAATTAGATTAGGAAAAGGAAAGATTCGGTCAAGCTACAACTCTTCATTGTGTGGCCGGTTTTTCCTAGGGTTTTTAGGGTTTATTTTGTTTCTTTAAAAGCCTATTTAAAGGCTTATTTTTCAATAAGACAACAACTTTGATTTGATAAAGAAAATACTTGTGAGATAAATTATCTCTTTGTTCTTTGAGAACACCTAAAACACCATTAGAGAATTGGTAGTTTTAGCTTGACTTATCAATAGGTTTTCCGTCCCCTATTGTGGCGTCTACATTATACCAAGGTTTCTAACCATAGGTTGGTTAGGGGTTGAGGTCAATTCCATTAGAACTTGAACTGAATTAAGATCCATGATGTGATTCCGCCCGAGCCCGCTCCACCGATAACCCGCTGGGGTGCTGACTCTACACGGATTAAGACTAGGCCAATTACAAGAGCTCAAATTAAGAGATTTAAAGATAACCTAAGAGTATTTATACAGGGGGTAATCAATCTCAATAGAGCTTGTCCATACTTGAAGATACAAAGCCTATTCTAAGCATCAAAGTGGTGGAAGCTGATACGGACCCGGGTGATGGTTTTGGTACATTTGTGGAGTCCGGGAAGCATGAAATGGTTCCAATTCTTTCTGGGTTCAATACATATGCCTAAGAGGTCATGGAATCAAGTTAAAGCAACCTCAAATGCAATCAAAAAGGGCTTGTACGGACAGCATCAACAATTTGGCAGAATTTGCTGTATTGCTTGCTGGCTTTACTGTATTTTACTGTATTAGCCTTTTCTTATTTTTCCAAGCATGGGCAACGTGTGGGACTTCATATTCAGCTTTTTTGGCATCCTAAAAAGCATCTAGAAGCTGATTTGAAGCTCAAAGAGGTTAAAGATTGATCAAAGTCAACTTGATCAAAAGGCTAGCATTTTTAGTTTCCTAATTTGTTTTTACTTTTTGTTTTAGGAAACTACCATTACTTTTTGGCTTTTATTTATTTATTTTCTGGACAAATAACTTTAGGAAGGTTTTTATTTTATTCTTTCCATTGTAAATTAATTAATTCCTAATTTAATATAAAGGAATTAATTAATCAAACTTAGATTAGGAAAGGAAGTATAGTTTCGGCCAACTAGGTTTCTTTATGTGTGGTGGCCGGTTTTCTTTATGTTCTAGGGTTTTATTTCGTGGCTTTGTAGCCTATTTAAAGGCTTATTTTTCAATATGAAAACAACTTTGATTTGATAAAGAAAATACTTGTGAGATTAATTATCTCTTTGTTCTTTGAGAACACCTAAAACACCATTAGAGAATTGGTTGTTTTAGCTTGACTTATCAATAGGTTTTCCATTCCCTATTGTGGCGTCTACATTATACCAAGGTTTCTAACCACAGGTTGGTTAGGAGTTGAGGTCAATTCCATTAGAACTTGAACTTAATTAAGATCCGGGCTAATATAATAAGGGTTTAGGAGCAGGTCGTCATAGGGTCGTATCATTTGGTATCAGAGCTAAATTTTGTTCAGGTTTGATCTATCTTTATTTGCTTTATTTGTTTTTGTGTTAGTCTGCAATTTTAGCATTAGGTTAAGGTTGCATCCATCCCATACACGTTCTGCATCTTAAAAGAAAAAAAAAATTCATTCCTAGTTGAATTAGGATTTCCTAGTTCTACCGTATTTTTTGTTTCCTAGTTTGTTGGTTGTCTTTCATCATTATTCTTTTAATTTGGTTATTGTTGATTTTTCTTTGCTATTTTAGTCTTAAATATTTGCATTCATGTATTTAAAAAAAAAAAAAGAGTTTGCAGCAACATATAAAAAAAAAAAAAAAACTGCACATTTGTGTTTATTTGGAGGTCACGGGTTTGGTTAATTTTTGGAGTTGGAATTGAAAATCTGTTGTTTATTCTTGCTACTGCAGTTGTGTCTAATATTCTGTGAGTGAAAAAAAAAAAAAGAAAAAAGAGAGAAGAGGTAAAGCCGAAACCAAAAATATATATATATTTCGGTTTGTTGGAGTTTGATTTGTTTGCTGGAAATTTGTTGGAGCTGCTGGATTTTTTTGATTATTTATTCAATATTTGAGTTGCTGGGGAAATATTTTTGCTGCTGGCTATTTGGATTTTGGGTGCTTAAATTATTTGGATTAAAATTAGTTAAAGGATTTGATACAAAACTTGAATTACAAAGAACAACAACCAACACTTTTCTATATTTTTGTTCTCTTTGATTCTTGTTCGTATTTGAATTTCTTTTTCTAGAAATTGTTTCTTGAACTCATAATATATTACCATCTGGTGCAGTTTTCAAAAATTCCAGCGTTTTCCCATTATTTTGTGTTTTCTTGTCTAGAAAGCCAAAAAATTAGGATTTGTTGGATTCTTTCGGTATTGCCTACTTTTTGCTACTGTTTTGTTGATAGGTTTAATTAAAACATACTTGTGATCTAATTGCTGTATTTAAGTGTGTTTAAGATACAAAGCCTATTCTAAGCATCAAAGTGGTGGAAGCCGATATGGACCTGGGTGACAATTTTGGTACATTTGTGGAGTCCGAGAAGCATGAAATGGTTCCAATGCTTTGTGGGTTCAATAAAAATTAAGAGATTCAAAGACAAGCTAAGAGTATTTATACAGGGGGTAATCAATCTCAACAGAGCTTGTCCATACTTGAAGATACAAAGCCTATTCTAAGCATCAAAGTGGTGGAAGCCGATATGGACCCGGGTGACAATTTTGGTACATTTGTGGAGTCCGAGAAGCATGAAATGGTTCCAATGCTTTGTGGGTTCAATAAATATGCCTAAGAGGTCATGGAATCAATTTAAAGCAGCCTCAAATGCAATCAAAAAGGGCTTGTACGGACAGCATCAACAATTTGGCAGAATTTGCTGTATTGCTTGCTGGCTTTACTGTATTTTACTGTATTAGCCTTTTCTTATTTTTCCAAGCATGGGCAACGTGTGGGACTTCATATTCAGCTTTTTTGGCATCCTAAAAAGCATCTAGAAGCTGATTTGAAGCTCAAAGAGGTTAAAGATTGATCAAAGTCAACTTGATCAAAAGGCTAGCATTTTTAGTTTCCTAATTTGTTTTTACTTTTTGTTTTAGGAAACTACCATTACTTTTTGGCTTTTATTTATTTATTTTCTGGAAAAATAACTTTAGGAAGGTTTTTATTTTATTCTTTCCATTGTAAATTAATTAATTCCTAATTTAATATAAAGGAATTAATTAATCAAACTTAGATTAGGAAAGGAAGTATAGTTTCGGCCAACTAGGTTTCTTTATGTGTGGTGGCCGGTTTTCTTTATGTTCTAGGGTTTTATTTCGTGGCTTTGTAGCCTATTTAAAGGCTTATTTTTCAATATGAAAACAACTTTGATTTGATAAAGAAAATATTTGTGAGATTAATTATCTCTTTGTTCTTTGAGAACACCTAAAACACCATTGGAGAATTGGTTGTTTTAGCTTGACTTATCAATAGGTTTTCCATTCCCTATTGTGGCGTCTACATTATACCAAGGTTTCTAACCACAGGTTAGTTAGGGGTTGAGGTCAATTCCATTAGAACTTGAACTTAATTAATATCCGAGCTAATATAATGCGGGTTTAGGAGCAGGTTGTCCTAGGTTCGTATCAATCCGGGCTACTATAATACGGGTTTAGGAGCAGGTCGTCCTAGGTTCGTATCAATCAAACTTCCTAAGTTAATTTTTCCAGCAAATAAATAAATAAAAACCAAAATAAAGACTATTTCCTAAAACAAAAGTCAAAGTTTCAAATTAGGAAACTAGTTGACTAGTTTTCAAACTACGCTGTCTTTGATCAATCACCTGCTAGTTTAGGCTCCAAATCAGCTCCAATATGACATGTAGAATGCCAATAGGATTAATATTGATTCCCGTACATCTCCTCTTAAGTCAAACTTACTTGATCAACAAAAGAAGTCAAAGACAGTGCCAAAACAAACATTTTTGGCCAACATGAAGCTTCATGTGGAAATGTACTATTTGAATGCTTTGGCTTCTGTCTTGGCATGATTTCATTTTCCCTTTGAGTGCTCAATCCCATTCATAAACCAAAAAATTCACTCTTTACTGCTTGGAGTCCATAGAAGCACCAAAACAGCTTGCTCGGTCCATTTCGGCCTTCATAACTTTGATGCATAAGATGGGTTTCAGATCTTCTGGTATTATCATACCCTTTTGAGATTGAATCACTCTTTGGATGAAGATAACCAACTTGTCCTTGAATTTCCTAGCTTGTGCCCTAGTGATTAGTCCCATTTTTATTTGTACAGGATCAGCACCTCAGCAGGTAGTCAGTTGTACAGGTACGGACGGATTTTCATCATTCCCCTCCTCTTGAAAAGGATTTATCTGCAAATCAAAATCATCACCTACAGAAAAAGGAGATAAATCAGTAACATTAAAGGTAGCACTCACATTATACTCACCTGGTAAGTCAAGTTTGTAAGCATTTTTATTGATCCACTCTAAGACATGAAAAGGTCCATCCCCTCGAGTCATAAGCATTGACTTTCCTTGCTTTGAGAACCTCTCCTTTCCTAGATGCAACCAAACCCAATCTCCTTGGTCAAACACTATTGCAACAAATACTAGAAATACAAGCTCATTTTCACAAAAATCACACTTTTTAACATTAGCAAAAAATCTTTCTTTCCTAAATATTTCTAAAGCTAACCTAAGATATCCTACATGATCACTTAGATTTTGGCTATATACAAAAATATCATCAAAATAAACAACCGTAAATTTTCCAATGAATGGATGCATAACATGATTCATTAACCTCATAAAAGTGCTAGGTATATTAGTTAAACCAAAAGGCATTACTAACCACTCATACAATCCATATTTAGTTTTAAATGTGGCTTTCCATTCATCCCCCTCTTTCATCTTAATTTGATGATACCCACTCCTAAGATCAATCGTTGAAAACATATAAGCACCATACAATTCATCAAACATATCATCTAATCTAGGAATTATATGCCTATACTTAATTGTTATATTATTAATGGTCCTACAATCTACACACATATGCCATGATTCATCTTTCTTAGGTACTAATATAACAGGGACAATACATGGACTCATGCTTTCACGAATATAACCCTTATCTAACATCTCAGTTACTTGCATTTGTAGTTCCTTTGTCTCCTCGGGATTACTTTTATATGTAGGCCTATTAGAAATTGCAGCTCCCAGAACAAAATCAATTTGATGTTCAATCCCTCAGTTAGATGGTAAACTACTAAGAATTTCCTCCGGAAAAAGATCGTTAAATTCCTCGGGTGTGTGGTTTGGTATTGCCCTCTTAGATAGGTGGTGAAGCTGTGGGTGCCATGCTTGACTTCTTTTTAAGCTGTTCGGCCTTCCTCCTTTGCTGCATTTGTAATTGGCCTTTAAATACCTCTTTTGGAGTCAATGGCTCCAGCTTAATCTCCTTTCCTTTAAATTTAAAAACAATAACATTTTCTCAACCATAATGTATAGTATCTTTATCAAATTGCCATGGTCTACCTAATAAAATATGCTCGATATGCATAGGCACAACATCACATAAAGCAACATCCTCATATTTATCAATGTTAAACTTTACCTTGGCTTGTTTGTTCACTTTCATTTCACCACTATCATTAAGCCATTGTAATCTATATGGTTTGGGATGTTTAATTGTTGTTAACACTAGTTTCTCAACCATAACATTACTAATGACATTATCACAACTTCCACTATCAATTATCATACTACAAATATTACCTTGAATTTCACATTGGGAATGGAAGATGTTTTCTCTTTGGACTTGAGCCTCATCTTTATACACGGTTAGAATCCTCTTTTCCACCAAACTCAATTCAGCCTTTCAAGCTTTGAGAGTTTTGACTTCTTCATGTTCTTCATCAACAAATTCGGCCTCTTCCTCTGATTTTTCACTTTCGGACTTCAACTCTCCATTGTGTTTCAACACCATTATTCTTCGATTCAAACATCGATTGGCAATATGTCCTTGACCCTGGCACTTAAAACAAAAAATTTCATAAGTTCTAGAAGGTTCAAAATCAAGCTTACCACTCGATTTTTGTGCTAGTGGGTGTTCGGCTAGATTGTCCTTCCTTGGCCGATTGAAGTTCTCTTCACCATGTTTCGATTTTGGCTTTGTGCTATATGTGGGATTGCTTCTCCAAACGCTTGAATTAGGCCTCTCGCTACTGGAAACTCCTCCAAACCATGAGCTTGTACCCCTCCTCTTGAATTGGTTCTCTATTTTAATTGCCACACGAAGCATCTCTTCCAATTCCACATATTGTTGCAATTCCACTTGGTTGGCTATCTCTTAGTTCAAACCTCACAAAAACCTTGCCATAGTTGCCTCACGGTCCTCATTCATACTTAACCTCATCATGAGCATCTCCATCTCTTTGTAGTAGTCCTCCACGGTCCTACTTCCTTATGATAATGATTAAAGCTTTTGATGTAGTAACCTATGGTAGTGAGTAGGCACAAATCTCTTTCTCATGGCTCCTTTTATTTGACAACTCGGTTGGATGTTTTCGAGACAACCCGGTTAGGACCCGAGGGTTTGGAAAGAAGTTTTTTCGGTTTGTAGGACAAAATGGGTATTTTGGGATTTGTTCCTTAGTAGGCACACTTTCAAACATTTATATAAATCCTTGGGTCAATAACAGATAAAAAAACTAGGAATGATTTACACACCGATATAAAACTAATATTTAAAATTTCTCAAAACCGTAACTTTTTATTCATAACTTGGAATTTGGCGTGCCACCAGTCTATAAACTTGTATTGACGAACTCTACACAATGGTCCCTCCAAAATCTTAACCAGAGAAAAAATCAACCTAGGACCTATATACATTCCACTGGTCAAACTTGATCAAACTCGTATAACAAGGGTATTTTAGTACGGGTTGTTATAGTTCGGCCATGGTGTGCTTTCACAGCACTTTTGTATGCTATATATAGGTACAACATTATAATGAATGAATGAATTTGGCTTTGGCAAAGCACTTTAATTTTCCCTTTGAAAATAAGAGAAACATCCATACCGGCCTTGCTCAAAATTCAGCACCTAATTCATAAGCTTTAAGGTCGAGCACTTCAAAACACATTCAAAATCAATTTTGAATAAACTTGAACCCTTGTTCACTTTAGATAAACTTTGTCCCAATCTTTCACAATGAAGCTTAAAAGATGTAGAGTAAAAATCAACGTTTAAATAGGATCAATAGATGTTGAAAAATCAAAAATAGTAAATTGTGAAACTTTGTTTTTCCTAGTTGGGTAAATTGAAGATACTTTTAGGCTTAGAATGTAACCTTGTGTCCTAAAGTGCACCAAATTTTTTTTCACGTTGACCGAAATTGGCTGAATTTTATTGTCATTAACAAAGCAAGGCTTGTTTTGACTTTTTGTTCCAGATGGAATTCTGCATTGACCGAGGCACAGTTGCGAAGTACGTGACATCTCGAGTTCATAGACTAGTAGCAAGTAAAAAACGGAGCTACCGTTTGGAAGTTATAAGCAAGACAAGTTGCGGTCCAAACTGTCTGAGGGTGCCAAGTTTGACTTTTTATTTTTGTAGAATTTTGCTTAGACTTTTGTATGGTTGTAAAGAACTCGTTGATACGAGTCCATGGAATAGTGGCACACCTAATTTGAACATTTGCTTGAAAAGTTATGGACCTGAAAGTTTTTTCTAGTACCGTATTATTTTATGTTATTATTGTGCATGTGCAAAACATGTGCACAGTATGCCATGTGTCATCTCCTCAACCAATCCCGTGAGTGCACAGTGGCACCCACGGCTGGCTTTTTATCTGGCCATTTTCAGCCAAAATGCACCGGACCACCACCATCCTACCTTCATTTCCAGCCAGCCACCTAAAACCCATGGCCAACCAACTACCGATGCTCCCAGATAGGGGCTTTTTCAGTCTGCTGTGCCATTTCATTCTTCCGCCGATTTCTCCTAAACCAACCACCCATTTTTGATACCGTGGGACTCATTGGCTTACCCATCCTCCAATCCACCTCCCCTCGAAATTTCATGGCCATTGGCCACCAGGCGCACCACCGATTATGAGTTTCTCTGGTGGGTAAGGCGGCTCGCCGTGAAATCTCATTCCAATGAATTCCTAATGAAAATATGCCTGTACCTGGGTGCTGATCTTATACAATTGAAGACGAGGCCAATCACAAGCGCACAAGATAAGAGATTAAAAGAAAACCTAGTTAGCTTCATATTAGGTGTTATTAAATCTTAAAAGGGCATGACAATATCCAAAGATCCAAAGCTCGTTCTCTGTATCCAAGTTATGAATGCCGAAATGGACCTGGAAAGCTGTTTTGGTACATTTATGGACCCAGAGCAGCAATGAATGAACTTGTTGACTTATGAACGTGTTTGAGCACTCTAAGGGGTCATAAATCATGCCAAGGTAGAAACAATACTGGAAAACCTATTGATAAGTCAAGCTAAAACAACCAATTCTCTAATGGTGTTTTAGGTGTTCTTAAAGAACAAAGAGATAATTAATCTCACTAGTATTTTCTCAATCAAATCCAAGTTTTCTTCATATTGAAAAATAAGCCTTTAAATAGGCTACAAATCCATGAAATAAAACCCTAGAACATAAAGAAAACCAGCCACCGCGCATAAAGAAACCTAGTTGGCTGAAACTATAATTCCTTTCCTAATCTAAGTTTGATTAATTAATTCCTTTATATTAAATTAGGAATTAATTAATTTACAATGGAAATAATAAAATAAAAACCTTCCTAAAGTTATTTTTCCAGAAAATAAATAAATAAAAGCCAAAAAGTAATGGTAGTTTCCTAAAACAAAAAGTAAAAACAAATTAGGAAACTAAAAATGCTAGCCTTTTTGATCAAGTTGACTTTGATCAATCTTTGACCTCTTTGAGCTTCAAATCAGCTTCTAGATGATTTTTAGGATGCCAAATAAGCTGAATATGAAGTCCCACACGTTGCCCATGCTTGGAAAAATAAGAAAAGGCTAATACAGTAAAATACAGTAAAGCCAGCAAGCAGTACAGCAAATTCGGCCAAATTGTTGAAGCTGTCCGTACAAGCCCTTTTTGATTGCATTTGAGGCTGCTTTAACTTGATTCCATGACCTCTTAGGCATATATATTGAACCCATAAAGCATTGGAACCATTTCATGCTTCTCGGACTCCAAAAATGTACCAAAACCGTCACCCGGGTCCGTATCGGCTTCCACCACTTGGATGCTTAGAATAGGCTTTGTATCTTCAAGTATGGACAAGCTCTGTTGAGATTGATTACCTCCTATATATACACTTCCAGGCTGTCCTTAAATCTCTTAATTTGAGCTCTTGTGATTGGCCTAGTCTTCTTCTGTGTCGAGTCAGCACCCCAGCGGGTTATCGGTTGAGCGGGCTCGGGCGGAATCACATCATAACTTAGATTATTATTCAAAAATTATTTGTGAGAAGAATTCTTTTTATTCTCTTTGAACATCTAAAACACTTAATATAGATCAAGTGTTTTAGTTTGACTTATCACTAGGATATTCATCACCTATTGTGGCATCTTCATCATACACCGAAGTTTCTAATCACAAATTGATTAGGGATTAAGGTAACCATTAGAATCTGAACTTAATTTTTCGATCCAGACTAATATAATACGGGTTTAGGAGTAAGTCGACCTAGGTTTGTATCACTTGGTATTAGAGTTGAATTTTTGTTCAAATTTGATCTATGTTATTAGATTTATTTATTTTTACATTAATCTCAAATTTTAACATTAGGTTAAGGTTGTTTGCTAGCTATTCACATTCTGCATAAAAAAAAAGAGAGAAGAAATTCTTCATAGCCGAATTTGATTCCTTTGTTAGCCGAATTTTATTTTCTAGTTTATTGGTTGTTTTACATATTAGTTCTTAGTAATTTGGTTTATTGTTCATTTTTCTTTGCTGATTTAATCTTAATTAGTTGAATTCATATATTCAAAAGAACCAAAAAATAAAAAAGAGAGTTTTGGGAACATATTGCGTAAACCTAATTTTTTTTGCAAATTGTTCTTACTTGGAAGTTTGGATCGGATTTGATAACTCTTTTGGCATTGAAGTTTGCATTTTTATGGGGAACTGAGGTACTAGAGATTGTTTGATATTAACGTGTTTGTGATAAAAGAAAAAAAGGAGGCCAAAGATATAAAAGAAAAAAAATTGTAAAGGCCGATTTGTGAGAGTTTGAAAAATTGAGTGTGTTTAATGTGAAATTTCAATTAAGGATTGTTGGAGTTGCTAATTATTAATTCTACATTGTTGCTAAATATTGAAATTTTGAGTGCTAAAATTGTTTGGATTAAAATTGGTTAAAGGAATTGAGACAAAAACTTAAATTACAAGAACTACAACCAACTACTATTCCATATTTTGTTTGAATTGTTTCTTGTTCCTTTTTTGAATCTATTTCCTAAATTTTATCCTTGAATTTTTGGTTTCTTAATAATTCTGGTCTATTCCTTTACTAATTTGATGCGAATCCGCTAGAACCCGCACAACCGACAAGCCGTTAGGATGCTGACCCAATACGGATGAAGACCGGACCGATCACTAAGGCTCAAGCTAAGAGGTTTAGGGAAAACCTTGCTGCCTCCATACCCGAAGATCCAAGACCTGCTTTGAGCATACAAGTGGTGGAAGCCGATAGGGACCCAAGTAGTGGTTTTGGTGCATTTATGGAGTTCAGGCAGCATGAAATGGTTCCAATGCTTCATGGATTTAATACATATGTCTAAGAGGCCATGGAATCAAGTCAAGGCAGCTTTAAAGGTGATACGAACCTAGGACGACCTGCTCCTAAACCCGTATTATATTAGCCCGGATCTTAATTAAGTTCAAGTTCTAATGGAATTGACCTCAACCCCTAACCAACCTGTGGTTAGAAACCTTGGTATAATGTAGACGCCACAATAGGGGATGGAAAACCTATTGATAAGTCAAGCTAAAACAACCAATTCTCTAATGGTGTTTTAGGTGTTCTCAAAGAACAAAGAGATAATTAATCTCACAATTATTTTCTTAATCAAATCAAAGTTCAAAGTTATCTTATTAATGAAAAATAAGCCTTTAAATAGGCTTTGAAAGAAACAAAATAAACCCTAAAAACCCTAGGAAAAACCGGCCACTCAATGAAGAATTCTACCTTGGCCGAAACTTTCCTTTTCCTAATCTAATTTGGATTAATTAATTCCTTTATTTTGAATTAGGAATTAATTAATTTACAAAGAAAATAATAAAATAATAACTTTCCTAATCTTATTTGTCCAGAAAATAAATAAATAGAAACTAAAAAATGATGGTAGTTTCCTAAAACAAAAAGTAGAATAAAATTAGGAAACTAAAATACTAGCTTTTTGACTACATTGACTTTGACCAATTCTTTGACCCAAGTGAGCTCCAAATCAGCTTCAATATGCTTTGTAGGATGCCAAATAAGCTTATTGTGAAGTTCCTCACGTTGCCCTTGCTTGGAAGTAAGAGAAAAGGCTAATACAGTAAAATACAGTAAAGCCCGCGAAGAATACAGCAAATCCGGCCTTTCCTTCTCCTTGTGCGCAAACCTCCTTGTTGGTCGGCTTTGAAGCTGCTTTGGCTGGTTTCTATGACTCATCCTCCATATAAATTAAACCCATAAAGATGGGGTTCCAATTCATACAACCCGGCCTCTTTATTGTTACCAAAAACGTCACCCGACCCCGTTTTGGCTTCTATTGCTTGTATGAGTAAAACAGGCCTTTGTTCTTTAGATATGGCCAACCCCTCTTGACTATGACTTATTCCTTGTATGAAGACAGCAAGATTGTCCTTGAACTTCTTGGCTTGGGCCCTAGTGATCGGCCCCACCTTCATTTGTATTGGGTCAGCACCCCAGCGGGTTGTTGGTCGAGCTGTCTCGGGTGGATTCGCATCATTCCCCTCCTCTTGAAAAGGATTTGTCCTCAAATCGAAATCATCACCTGTAGCAAAAGGAGATAAATCAGCAACATTAAAGGAAGCACTAACATTATACTCACCCGGTAGATCAAGCTTGTAAGCATTGTCGTTTATCCTCTCCAAAACTTGAAAAGGTCCATCACCCCTCGGCATGAGTTTTGATTTCCTTTGTTCGGGGAATCTTTCTTTCCTTAAATGCAGCCACACCCAATCTCCAGGTTCAAACACCATTGATTTTCGGCCTTGATTAGCCACCCTTGCATATTGCTCGGTCCTCCTCTCAATGTTTGCTCGGGTTTTCTCATGAATCTGCTTTACAAAATCAGCTTTTTGTTTTCCATCTAGATTAGCACGCTCACTTAAAGGCAAAGGTGTTAAATCTAATGGAGTCAAAGGATTAAAACCATAAACAATTTAAAATGGAGTAAATTTAGTTGCTGAATGTAAAGACCTATTATATGCAAATTCAACATGTGGCAAACATTCTTCCCAAGTCTTTAAATTTCTACTAATTAATGCTCTCAATAATGCAGACAAGGTTCTATTTACTACTTCGGTTTGTCCATCAGTTTGTGGATGACAAGTAGTTGAAAATAAAAGCTTAGTACCTAATTTAGCCCACAATGTTTTCCAAAAATAGCTTAAGAACTTAGCATCCCTATCCGACACAATAGTTTTTGGCATTCCATGCAATCTCACAATTTCCTTGAAAAATAAATTAGCAATGTTGGATGCATCATCAGTTTTATTACATGCAATAAAATGTGCCATCTTAGAAAACCTATCTACTACAACAAATATTGAATCCTTACCTGTCCTTGACCTAGGCAACCCAAGAATAAAATCCATAGACAAATCTATCCAAGGATAGGTAGGAATCGGCAAAGGCTTATACAATCCATGCGGTTTCAATGTTGATTTTGTTTTTCGGCACTTCACACATCTTTCACAAATTCTCTCAACATCTCTCCTCATGTTAGGCCAATAAAAATGTTCTTGCAGCAAGGATAAAGTCTTTAAAATACCAAAATGACCCATTAAACCACCCCCATGTCCTTCCCGAACCAATAATTCCCTTATACTACAATTAGGCACACAAAGTTTGTTTTCCTTAAACAAATATCCCTCAAATATGTAAAATTTATTAAATCCATGTTTCAAACAGGTTCTAAAAATTTCTCCAAAGTCACTATCATGCTCATAAAGTTCTTTCAATTGTTCAAATCCAAGCAATCTAGCATCTAAAGTAGAAAAGAGCACATACCTTCGGGATAATGCATCGGCAACCACATTTTCCTTACCTTTTTTGTAGCGGATCACATATGGAAATGTTTCAATAAACTCAATCCACTTAGCATGCCTTCGGTTGAGCTTTCCTTGTCCCTTGATATGCTTCAAAGACTCATGATCCGTATGAATCACAAACTCCTTTGGCATAAGATAATGCTGCCACGTCTCCAAAGCCCTCACCAAAGCATACATCTCCTTGTCATAAGTCGGGTAGTTTAGGGCAGCTCCATTCAATTTTTCACTAAAGTAGGCTATGGGCCTTCCTTCTTGCATTAAAACAGCTCCAATACCTACACCCGAAGCATCACACTCAATTTCAAAAGTCTTAGAAAAATTTGGCAAAACTAACAAAGGTGCATTACACAATTTTTCTTTCAACAAATTAAAAGATTTTTCTTGTACTTCCCCCCATTTGAAGCCAACATTCTTCTTGACAACTTCATTCAATGGTGCTGCTATGGTACTAAAATCCTTGACAAATCTTCGGTAAAAGCTTGCCAAGCCATGAAAGCTCCTCACTTGGGTAATGGAAGTAGGAACCGGCCACTCTTGGATTGCCTTCACCTTAGCTTGATCAACTTTGATTCCTGCAGCACTTACTACAAAACCTAGAAACACAAGCTCTTCTTTGCAAAAGTCACATTTTTTAATGTTAGCAAATAATCTTTCCTTTCTAAGAACTTGCAAAACTTGCCTAAGTTGATCCACATGGTCATCTAAATTTCGGCTATATATTAAAATGTCATCAAAATAAACAACCACAAATTTACCAATAAATGGACGCATTACATGATTCATAAGCCTCATGAAAGTACTAGGTGCATTGGATAATCCAAAAGGCATAACTAACCATTCATACAGTCCATATTTAGTTTTGAATGCGGTTTTCCATTCATCACCTTCTTTCATCCTAATTTGGTGATAACCACTCCTAAGATCAATTTTTGTAAACATGCAAGCACCATGCAATTCATCAAGCATATCATCTAATCTAGGAATGGGATGTCTATATTTGATGGTAATATTATTTATAGCTCTACAATCAACACACATTCTCCAAGAACCATCCTTTTTAGATACCAACAAAACAGGAACAGCACATGGACTTAAACTCTCACGAATATATCCTTTATCAAGCAAATCACTTACCTGTTTTTGCAGCTCCTTTGTTTCTTCGGGATTGCTCCTATAAGCTGGTCTATTTGGTATGGCAGCCCCTGGAACAAAGTCAATTTGATGTTCTATCCCTCGAATAGGTGGTAGTCCACTTTGAATTTCACTTGGGAAGACATCTCCAAATTCCTTCAAAAGAGAAATCATTGAACTTGGCAATTCAAGTTCTTCAAAATTAGTTTGATCATTAAAATAATTTTCTTTGTAAAGCATGACCAGCAAAGGTTTCTTACACTCAATAACCTTATTAATATCCCCTAAACTCAAATAAAAATTCTGGTTTTTCCTCTCTTTTCTTTCTTTTCTTTTTCCTTCCTCGGTTTGGCTCTCATTGGCGGAAATTTCCAGTTTTTTTATGCTCTCGGGTTTGCTCTCTTTTCTCACCTCTCTCTCGGCTTTTTCTTGATCTTTCCACTCAATATGAACCTTAGAACGCTTACCTTGGTCAGCAACCTCAATCTTACCTTCTTGAATGGATGGTGAAGCCGTTGGTGCCATGCTTGCTTTTTCCTTGAGCTTTTTGGCTTCTCTCCTTTGTTGCATTTGTAATTGGTCCTTGTAAACCTCTTTAGGAGATAATGGTTCCAGCTTGATCTTCTTCCCTTTAAACCTGAAAACAATACTATTTTCTCGACCAAAATGAGTAGCATCTTTATCAAATTGCCATGGTCTACCTAATAGTATATGTCCAGCAATCATAGGTACAATATCACATAAAACTACATCCTCATATCTACCTATATTAAATTTTACTTTGGCTTGTTTGTTTACTTTTATCTCACCACTATCATTAAGCCATTGTAATCTATAAGGTTCTGGATGTTTAATTGTTTTCAAACCTAATTTATCAACTACAAGATTACTTATCACATTAGTACAACTCCCACTATCTATAATCATGCTACAAATTTTACCTTGTATTTCGCAGCGAGTGTGGAAGATGTTTTCTCTTTGTATCTGCTCTTCATCTTTGTAGACAGCAAGTACTCTCCTTGAAACCAAGCTCAACTCAGCTTTAGATGTATCTACAGGTTCGGTTTCATCTTCATTACATTCCTCCTCTTGCTCGGTTTCAGCGCCACTTTCTTCACTTGTGGATTCCAGCTCACCATCACCCTTTAATACCATGATTCTTCTATTTGGGCATTGGCTGGATATGTGTCCTCTTCCTTGGCACTTAAAACAAATTATTTCTCTAGGTTTTTGAGGTTTAGGATCAGATTTTATCTCACCTCTAAGTGCTTGGACAGATTCGGTCTTGACCTCCCTTCTTGGCCGGTTGGTTGATTCTTCTCCTAATTTCGGCCTCAACTTGTTTTCATAAGTGGAATTGTTTTTCCAGCCACTTGAACTTGTCCTTCCAGTGCTAGAAACTCCTCCAAACCGTGTACTAACACCCCTCCTCTTGAATTGCTTCTCAAGTTTAATGGCTACATGCAACATCTCCTCCAATTCCAAGTATTGTTGTAATTCAAGTTGGTTGGCAATGTCACGGTTTAACCCTCCAAGAAATCTTGCCATTGTTGCCTCTCTATCCTCCCTCATGTTTAACCTCATCATTAACATCTCCATCTCTTAGTAATAATCCTCCACGGACCTACTTCCTTGAGACAAAGATTGAAGCCTTTGATGCAGCAACCTTTGGTAATGGGATGGCATAAACCGCTTCCTCATGACTCCTTTCATTTGTCGCCATGTTGTAATTAAGTCTTCACCAACCCTCCTTCGGGTGCTTTGCTCATTTATCCACCATTGGAGTGCATAATGGCCAAACTCCATTGCTGCCATCTTCACCTTCTTACCTTCCGAATAGTTGTGGCAGTCAAAAATCATCTCCATTTTCTCTTCCCACTCCAAATAAGCTTCAGGATCACTTTTACCCATAAAAGGTGGGATATTAACCTTGATATTTCCCAAATCTTCATCTGTATCCTCCCTCCTATATCTCCCATGGCCAGCTCTATCTTGGACAGCAAAGGTTTCGTCCATACCTTCCTCAAAGTCACCGTCCAATGGCTCCTCATCAAATTCCTCTCTTGGCCTCTCGCGACCTCCTCGTCCTCGGCCTCGTCCTCCATGGAATTCTTGCCTATTTCTTGTATTCGGCCTTCCTTGTGAGGCTTCTAATCTTCCCACTCTTTAGTTTACATGCTCAAATTGAGCACTCATCCGCTGTATTGATTCCAAAATAGTTCTCAAGTCCACTTGGTCTCCACTTCTGGTAGCTCGGTCATCGCCATGAAATGCTACGGACTCTTCCTCATTGATCCTCAAGGGTGGATCCCCTCTTCTTATTCTAGAATCTGCCATGTTAGTAAAATACTACAAAAAAAAATAAAATAAATCCTCACAATATTCACTCCCTCACGTGTTTCACTCAAACAAGGTCTCAACACTCGTGTTTGCACACTAGTTTCGGCTTTTACCCTCTTTTAAGCTCACACACTCTTGCCTTTTTACACTCAATGAATTATCTCAAAGTTCTAATTAAAACACCCAAAAAAAACAGCAATTATATCACTAGTATGTTTTAATTAAACTTATCAACAAGACAGTAGAAAAAAAATAGGCACTACCGAAAGAATCCAACAAATCCTAATTTTTCGGCTTTCTAGACAAGAAAACACAAAATAATGGGAAAACGTTGGAATTTTTGAAAACTGCACCAGATGGTAGTAGATTATGAATTCCAGAAAAAGAAATTCAAATACGAACAAGAATCAAAGAGAACAAAATTATAGAAAAGTGTTGGTTGTTGTTCTTGTAATTCAAGTTTTGTATCAATTCCTTTAACTAATTTTAATCCAAAAAATTTAACACTCAAACTCAAATATCCAGCAGCAAGAATAATTTCCGAGCAACTCAAATATTGAATAAATAATCAAAAACCAGCAGCTCCAACAAATTTCCAGCAAACAAATCAAACTCCAACAAACTGAATTTTTTTTTTTTTTTATTCGGCTTTACCTCTTCTTTCTCTTTTTTTTTTTTTCTTTTTTTTTCTTTTCACTCACAGAACACAAACAACTGCAGTAGCAAGAATAATTACCAAAATTGCAATTCCAACTCCAAAACAAACACCAAACCCGTGACCTCCAATTAAACAAAATGTGCAGTTTTTAGTTTTTTTTTAAATGTTGCCGCAAACTTCCCTTTTTTTTTTCTGTTTTCTTTTTTTTTTTTTTGAATATATGAATGCAAATATTTAAGACTTAAACAGCAAAGAAAAATCAACAAAAACCAAATTAACAAGAACAATGATAAAAGAGAACCAACAAACTAGGAAACAAAAATACGATAAAACTAGGAAATCCTAATTCAACTACGAATGAATTTTTTATTTTTTTTTTATTTTTTTAAGATGCAGAACGTGTATGGGATGGATGCAACTTTAACCTAATGCTAAAATTGCAGAATAACACAAAAACAAATAAAACAAATAAAGATAGATCAAACCTGAACAAAATTTAGCTCTGATACCAAATGATACGAACCTAGGACGACCTGCTCCTAAACCCGTATTATATTAGCCCGGATCTTAATTAAGTTCAAGTTCTAATGGAATTGACCTCAACCCCTAACCAACCTGTGGTTAGAAACCTTGGTATAATGTAGACGCCACAATAGGGGATGGAAAACCTATTGATAAGTCAAGCTAAAACAACCAATTCTCTAATGGTGTTTTAGGTGTTCTCAAAGAACAAAGAGATAATTAATCTCACAATTATTTTCTTAATCAAATCAAAGTTCAAAGTTATCTTATTAATGAAAAATAAGCCTTTAAATAGGCTTTGAAAGAAACAAAATAAACCCTAAAAACCCTAGGAAAAACCGGCCACTCAATGAAGAATTCTACCTTGGCCGAAACTTTCCTTTTCCTAATCTAATTTGGATTAATTAATTCCTTTATTTTGAATTAGGAATTAATTAATTTACAAAGAAAATAATAAAATAATAACTTTCCTAATCTTATTTGTCCAGAAAATAAATAAATAGAAACTAAAAAATAATGGTAGTTTCCTAAAACAAAAAGTAGAATAAAATTAGGAAACTAAAATACTAGCTTTTTGACTACATTGACTTTGACCAATTCTTTGACCCAAGTGAGCTCCAAATCAGCTTCAATATGCTTTGTAGGATGCCAAATAAGCTTATTGTGAAGTTCCTCACGTTGCCCTTTCTTGGAAGTAAGAGAAAAGGCTAATACAGTAAAATACAGTAAAGCCCGTGAAGAATACAGCAAATCCGGCCTTTCCTTCTCCTTGTGCGCAAACCTCCTTGTTGGTCGGCTTTGAAGCTTCTTTGGCTGGTTTCTATGACTCATCCTCCATATAAATTAAACCCATAAAGATGGGGTTCCAATTCATACAACCCGGCCTCTTTATTGTTACCAAAAATGTCACCCGACCCCGTTTTGGCTTCTATTGCTTGTATGAGTAAAACAGGCCTTTGTTCTTTAGATATGGCCAACCCCTCTTGACTATGACTTATTCCTTGTATGAAGACAGCAAGATTGTCCTTGAACTTCTTGGCTTGGGCCCTAGTGATCGGCCCCACCTTCATTTGTAATGGGTCAGCACCCCAGCGGGTTGTTGGTCGAGCTGTCTCGGGTGGATTCGCATCAAAAGGCATCCAAAAAGGGGCTGTCAAAATTTGGCCAGTTTTGCTGTTTTCTTTGCTCGCTTTACTGTATTTTGCTGAGTTGGCTTTTTCTCTTTCCTTCAAGAAATGGCAACGTGTGGAGCTTCATGATCAGCCTATTTGGCATCCTACAAGGCATATGGAAGCTGATTTGGAGCTTAAATTGGTCAAAGTCAACTTAGTCAAAAAGATAGTATTTTAGTTTCCTAATTTGATTTCTACTTTTTGTTTTAGAAAATTACCTTTACTTTTGGTTATTTATTTATTTATTTTCTGGAGAAATAAGTTTAGAAAATTTATTATTTTATTATTTTCATTGTAAATTAATTAATTTCTAATTCAAAATAAAGGAATTAATGAATCAAAATTAGATTAGGAAATGTGTGTCTTTTAAGAAGAACACACCATTAATAATATTGAGAATTTATTTTGTGAGATTGAATTTCTCTTTGTTCTTTTGAACACCTAAAACACTATTAGTGAGTGAGTGTTTTAGTTTCGATTTTTCAATAGGATATCCATAACCTATTGTGGTGTCTTCATTATACCAAGGTTTCTAATCATAGGTTAGTTACGGGTTAAGGTGACCATTAGAACTTGAACATAATTATATATGGGCTAATATAATATGAATTTAGGCCCAGGTTGTCCTAGATTCGTATCATAATTCCACAAAAAAACATTTACATTATTATTTTAGCTTGTTTTTTATTAGTAAGGTCGAGACTAGGTTTTATCAATTCACTCGGTATTTGCGTACTTTTTGTTTATGTTTTATTGATAACTTTAATTAGGGCATACTTATGACCTAATTGCTATTTTGAGTGTGTTTTAATAGAACTTTGAGATATTCTTGTGAGTGGAAAAAGGCAAGGGAGTTTGAGCTTAAAAGAGAGTTAAAAGGTGAAACTAGTGTGCAAACATGAGTGTCGACACCTTGTTTGAGTGATATATGTGAGGGAGTGAACTTGTGAGGATTTTTGCATAATTTTTATTAATATGATAGATCTAAAAATGAGAAGAGGATATGGTTCATTAAGAAACCTTGAAAAAGAATCCGTGGGATTCAAAGGTGAATCAAGAGCAACGGGACTTGGAGGTGAATTTATCGACATGTTGGTGATTTTGGAACAACTTCAAAGGATGAAAGCTCGCTTTGATCACCTAGATCAAAGAATGGACAGATTTGAAAGCTCACAAGGTGTGCCGAATCCAAGGCATGAACCACATGGAGGCCGAGTTCGAGGTCAAGGAGGCCATGGATGTTTTAGGGAGGAATTCAAATGAGGTCATTTTGGAGATAACCTCGAGGAGGAGTTCGAAGACACTTTTGCACTCCAAGGAAGGCAAACCTGAGGGAGGCAAAGTAGAGATGAAGATGATGACCTTGGTAATATTAAGGTCAATATCCCACCATTTTTAGGTAAAAGTGACCTGGAGACTTACCTAGAATGGGAAGAATGCATGAAGATGATATTTGATTGCCATAACTATTCCGAGGCAAAGAAGGTAAAATTGGTCGCTTTGACATTTGTAAATGTGCACTTCAATGGGGAAATAATGAGCAAGGTACCTGAAGGAGAGTTGGCGATAAATTAATTACCACTTGGAGACAAATAAATGGAGACATGAGGAAGAGATCTGTGCCGACCCATTACCATAGGGTGTTGCATCAACGACTTCAATCTTTATCACAAGGAAGTAGGACCGTGGAGGACTACTATAGGAGATGGAGATGCTCATTATGAGATTGAGCATGAATGAGGATCGTGAGGCAACCATGGCAAGGTTTTTAGGAGGTTTAAATCGAGAAATAGCCAACCAATAGGAATTGGAGGAGATGTTGCATGTGGCCATCAAAATTGAGAACCAATTAAGAGGAGAGGTACAAGCTCACAATTTGGAGGGGCTTCCAATAGCGGGAGGTCAAGTTCAAGTGTTTGGAGAAGAAGCCCACATTAGAATCAAGGTTGAAACCAAAACAAGGTGAGGAGAGCTTCAATCGGCCAAGGAAGGACAATTTGGCCATACACTCATTAGCACTGAAACCAAGTGGTAAGTTTGACTCTAAACCCTATAGAACATGTTGCCAACCAATGTCCAAACCGAATAATTATAGTGCTGAAAGGCAATGGAGAGTTGGACTCTAAAAGTGAAGAGTCCGAAGAAGAAGCCAAATTTGTTGATGAAGAAATTGAAGTTGAAGAACAATAAGAAGGCAAGACTCTCAAAGCTTCAAAGGCCGAGTTGAATTATAATGATGAGGATCAAGTCCAAAGAAAGAACATTTTCCATACCCGATGTGATATTCAAGGTAACATTTGTAGTATGATTATTGATAGTCAAAGTTGTGCTAATGTCATTAGTAATGTTGTGGTGGAGAAGTTAGGTCTAACAACAATTAAACATCCTAAATCATATAGACTTCAATGGCTTAATGATAATGGTGAGATGAAGGTAAATAAACAAGCCAAGGTAAAGTTTAGAATTAATAAATATGTGGATGTTGTTTTATGTGATGTTGTACCTATGCAAGCTAGACATTTTTATTTGGAAGACCATGACAATTTGATAAGGACACCATAAATTATGGTCTAGAGAATGCCATTGTATTCCGATTCAAAGGTAAAAAAATTAAACTTGAGCCGTTGACTTCAAAAAAGGTGTTTAGAGACCAACTACAAATGCAACAAAAGAGGGAGGCCAAACAGCATGGCTTCCCCCATTGTAAAAGAAGGTAAGGCTGATCCATTCATCCAAGGTAAGTCTTCTAAAACTAAATTTGAGGGAAAAAGATAGATGAACCCGTGAGAGAGAGAGAGAAAAATGGTGAGAAGGCCGAGAGTGAGGGACAAATAGAGATGGCCGAGAGAAGTAAAGAGAAAGTGAGGAAAGAGAAGAAAAATAAAAAAAATTATCTGAGTTTAGGTGATATTAATAAAGCATTTTTGAGTAAAAAAGCTTTGCTGGTTGTGATTTATAAAGATGCTTATTTAAATCATCAAGCTAACCTCGAAGAGCTTGAATTGCCAAGTTCTATTTCTTCTCTTTTATAGGAATTTGATGATGTTTTTCGGGAGAAAATTCTTAGTGGTTTACCACCTATTTGAAGGATTGAACATCAAATTGATTTTATTCCTGGAGCTCTAATTCCTAATAGGCCTGCATATAGATGTAATCCCAAAAAGCCAAAGGAACTACAAAGCTAGGTAAGTGAATTGCTTGAAAAAGGTTGAAGAGCATGAGTTCATGTGTTGTCCCTGTTCTATTAGTGCCTAAGAAAGATGGATTATGGCGTATGTGCATAGATTGTAGGGCCATCAATAATATAACCATTAAATATAGGCATCCTATTCCTAGATTAGATGATATGCTTGATGAGTTATATGGTGCATGTATATTTTCTAAAATTGATCTTAGAAGTGAGTATCATCAAATTAGGATGAAAGAGGGGGATGAATGGAAAACTGCATTTAAAACTAAGTATGGATTGTATGAGTGGTTAGTAATGCCTTTTGGTTTAACTAATGCATCTATCACTTTCATGAGGTTAATGAATAATGTCACGCGTCCATTCATTGGACAATTTATGGTTGTCTATTTTGATGATATTCTTATGTATAACCGAAAAATTGATGATCATGTACGACATTTTAGGCTAGTTTTACAAGTACTTAGGAAGGAAAGATTGTTTGCAAATTTTAAAAAGTGTGATTTTTGCCAAAATGAGCTTGTATTTCTAGTACTTGTTATGATAGTGTTTGACCTAGGAGATTGGGTTTGATTGCACCTAAGAAAGGAGAGGTTTCTGAAGCAACGAAAGTCAAAGCTTATGCCTCGAGGGGATGGACCTTTCCAAGTCTTGGAGAGGATCAATGAAAATGCTTACAAACTTGACTTACAAGGTGAGTATAATGTGAGTGTTACCTTTAATGTTGTTGATTTATCTCCATTTGCTGTAGGTGATGATTTTGATTTCAGGGCAAATCCTTTTCAATATGAGAGGAACGATGAGAATCCGCATGTACTCGTACAACCGACAACTCGCTAGGGTGTTAATCCTATACAATTTAAGACGGGATAAATCACAAGGGCACAAGATAATACAATAAAGGAAAACATGTCTAGCTTCATACAAGGTGTTATTAAATCTCAAGAGAGCATGATAATATTGTAACACCCCGTCCCGAACCATGTCGGAATTTTTGCACGTTGACCGAGGTTGACCGTTGACCGTTGACCAAAGGGGTCAAAAGTTGTCTTTTTGACCCGGTTGGAATTCTAGGTTGATTGAGGTACCGTTACAAAGTACACGTTGACACGAGTTCGTAGACTGGTAGTACGTCGAAAACGGAGCTACGGTTTGAAAGTTATGGGCAAAACAAGTTGAAGTTCAAACTGTCCAAAAGGTGCCGGGAGTTGACTTTTTCTTATTGTGTAATTTTGTGTTGACTCTTGTATGGTTGTAAAGTACTCGTCGATACGAGTTCATAGACTAGCGGCACGCTTAAATCGGACGCTTGGTTAAAAAGTTATGGACGTTTGAAATTTGCCGGATACCGTATTATTTTAATATATCTGGCTTAAGTGCACAGTGATGCCACGTGTCAGCTTCTGATTGGTCCATGTGGCATGAACAGTGCCACGCAGGGGTTTTTATTTGTTAAAACTCTCGGGGAAGAGAGAGAAAGAGAGAGAGGAGAGAGAAAGAGAGAGAGAGAGACCGCCGGCCACCGAAGATTTTCAAATTTTCCGACCGAGTACTGTACATGCACCGGCCAGCAAGGTTCCCCTCCTCATTTCCGGCAAAACCTCTAATTTTCACGGTGAACGGCCGCCGGACGCGCCCGGATCGGACGTCCGAAGTTCGGCGGTGAGTTTTTCTCCTCCACCGCCGGCCACCGCAAATTGACACACTTCCGGCCATTTTCCGGCCACACCTGCCTGACACCCTTCATCCTCTCCTCAAGTCCGGCCGACCCACCAAAAATCAAGGCCATCGGACCACCGACGCGCCGGGATCGGAGCGTTTTCCGACGAGGGGTTGGAAATCTTCAAACGGTGATTTCTCCGCCGTCCAGCCTCCGTTTTGCTCACCGTCGGTCCCGTTGAGTTGCTCTCCTCACGATCTACAAGTCTGCAAAGGTTCAAGAAGTTTTTCTTCCCCTTTTCCTCCCTATCTTGTATTGCTTCTTTATCTGTCATTTTATAAATTCCACATATCTTGTATAATGCTCTGTATACTATATTGGACGTGTAATTGTTCTTTATGCACTGGGTTGCTGCTGTTGTTTTATTTTGAAGTGTTGCAATTTGTGGACCAATTTGTAGTTTGTGGGAGGAATAAGGGGACGTTTATAGAAGTGTGTTTTCAGTGCAGGTAAATTTGTGGTAAGTAAATCCCTTAGGGGAGGCTCTGCCGGATTTTCCGTTGGAGGGTTCGGTAGGGTTTCCCTGGGATCAGGGCTGTCTAGGGTTCCGGGGAAGGAATTCTGGACGGGTCCTGACAGTTGGTATCAGAGCTCTAGGTTCTAGTATTCCTAAGGGACTGTGCATTGTTGTGCATTCCATCCGTGTCTATTCTCTCATTTTACCCGTCTTAAAGCGTTATTCCCTTTATCTCGAAGCAAATTCGTTGCCGCGTATGAATGTGTGTCGATCGATTTCAAGGCGTCAAAATATTTTTCCGATCGTTTATCAAAATTAAATACTTTTCAAAGTGGTATTTGAAATTTAAGGTGTTTTATTCAAGTATTTTTGGTTTGTGTTCGTACATGTATTTGTATGTATGTTGTTTGATATTATACTGCACCATATGGAGGCGGCGAGCCAATGTGGTCCATGTAGAGCTAGCCCCATGATCATGTTGCCTACGAGCCCGGGGAATTGGACGGCCAATATAGGCAACCACCCTGGTTTGTATTGGTAGCAGAGTGTCGGCGACAGTTGGAATCATGGATTACGTAGCATGTAGAAGGTGTCGTGCGTACCTCCATTACAAGCGTGCATATTTTATTTTATGCTATGGATTTTAAGATATGATTTTGTGCACTTATTCATGTTTTTATTATTGTTTCAATGTGGAGTTTTAACAATTGCCTATGCAAGTTAGGTATATATTGAAAATATATTTTATTATTTGTTTTATGTTATGGTTTTTCCAAGAGCGACTTAAGGGTTAAGTATCGCCAGTCGAGAATCCAAAGCAGGGTATCGTTGAGTTCAAAAAGGAGATCCTAAAGGAAGCACGCGATTCAAGGTATGCGATACACCCCAAGGGTACCAAGACGTATGGAATGCTCATTAGATGACATTGTGGTTTGGCATGATAAAGGAAGTTGCAAGATCCGAATAAAGGTACTTAGGTCACCGATAAGTAAAAGTAGGGAGATGTAAACATGGATTTCGTGCTTAAACTATCATTCACAAAGAGAAGGTACGACAGTGTTTAGAGAATCAAGCAAGATCCGGATAGCGACTAAAGTTCTACTTGGTGGTTGATGAGGTTAATGAGATGAGGATGATTCCTTAGGCATGGTTGGATGTTTAAGCATGGTTATTTTCATTCTAGAAGCTAAGATCTTGATATCTTATTTCTTTGGAGATTTAAGGTTCGTATTGGTGGTGCTTTATCGATTCAAGGTGGTTGATATTGTTGGTGATAATTTACAATGATAAGGAGTATGATTTTTGGGACGTAGTTAGAATTTGAGAAGTGTGGAATACTTTATTGGGTTAAGGATCTAGTGATTTGTTCATAGTATTGGTGGTGATGCTAGAATTAAGATTTAAATTCCTTATTGCTTGAGGTGTGGATTTATGGAATTTATTTGAAAGGAGGGAAACTTAGGGTTTTCAAGAATGGCATTTGGATGATGAGAAATTTTTTTCATGACCTTGATGAATTTAGTTAAAAGAAAGATTGATGTTTGTCGAGGTTAAGACTATTGGTTAATCAATGAGGAGCAAGGGTTTTATAATTGTAAGTACTAGGAGGGTAATCGAAGACAAGTGAATTAATCTCAACCTTAACTTGGTGATACCAGTATTTGAGGAAATTAGACTTAGGTTCTAATCTTACCTTTTAAAGTGCTGATCGAGTTGCGAGAGTTGGTTGTTGGTTTAAGGATGCATGCTTTAGAAGCACTTTATGGTTAGCGTTCGACTATGACCAAGACTTGTAGATTGTGTTCTCGTGGCCTAGTTTGGGTATCCTTAATTAGTGGGCATGAGGAGGAAAGTTGCACAAGAGGAAGGTTAAAGTCACTATTAGGCGTGATGGTAGTGTAGTGATGGTGGATGAGGTCTCTATTATACTTGCTAAGTTAAGCTGCTCAGGTTCGGGAGAAGAGCTATACAGTTGTGTGTATACAGATACACTTGGAGTGAGACTTATCTACTGCGTCGCCTTTCACCACAGGCCAAGTTCTTGTTACATTGGTTCTACAGCGTTATTGGAAGACTTGGTTTTGTGGCATGCAAGTTAGTACTTTCGGGAAAGTAGACATCGGTATGCAGCGTAACTCATGTGTTGTTGCTACGAAAGAACATCGAATACCTGTCAGTCAAGGAAGCGATGTGGAAACTCGAGGCACAAATCCGTGACTGATGTTCTTATGCATTTCAGCGACGTAAGAAATTTCGAGGATGAAATTTTTGTAAGGGGGGAAGGTTGTAACACCCCGTCCCGAACCATGTCGGAATTTTTGCACGTTGACCGAGGTTGACCGTTGACCGTTGACCAAAGGGGTCAAAAGTTGTCTTTTTGACCCGGTTGGAATTCTAGGTTGATTGAGGTACCGTTACAAAGTACACGTTGGCACGAGTTCGTAGACTGGTAGTACGTCGAAAACGGAGCTACGGTTTGAAAGTTATGGGCAAAACAAGTTGAAGTTCAAACTGTCCAAAAGGTGCCGGGAGTTGACTTTTTCTTATTGTGTAATTTTGTGTTGACTCTTGTATGGTTGTAAAGTACTCGTCGATACGAGTTCATAGACTAGCGGCACGCTTAAATCGGACGCTTGGTTAAAAAGTTATGGACGTTTGAAATTTGCCGGATACCGTATTATTTTAATATATCTGGCTTAAGTGCACAGTGATGCCACGTGTCAGTTTCTGATTGGTCCATGTGGCATGAACAGTGCCACGCAGGGGTTTTTATTTGTTAAAACTCTCGGGGAAGAGAGAGAAAGAGAGAGAGGAGAGAGAAAGAGAGAGAGAGAGACCACCGGCCACCGGAGATTTTCAAATTTTCCGGCCGAGTTACTGTACATGCACCGGCCAGCAAGGTTCCCCTCCTCATTTCCAGCAAAACCTCCAATTTTCACGGTGAACGGCCGCCGGAAAGTACTATTCCGACGAGTACCCAGTTTTCCGGCCGGCTCCAGTCCGCTGTGTTCGACCTCCTGAACCCGAATCCGGCATCCGTTTCTGCCAATTCGCGACGGTTTGGGAGAATTGTGGAGCCGAAATCCGAAAAGCTTCCCGGCGAAATTCAAACCCCGTCGGGTACGATCCTTGGAAATTGAGACCGAATCTGTGATCAGCATCACTCGAGCTTCGATTCGGTATATAACTTGTAAATTCTAGATATCGTTGTGTTTTGACCCCCCCGGGTACCGGGTATTATTTGCCCGAATAAAATATTAATTTATTTGACTGTCTGTGAATTTTGTTCTAGGAGCACCGGTGAGTCGTAGAATTGATCCCGTAGTGGATCGTGGTTTAATTGCGTGCTCCAGGTGAGTGACCCACCTTCAAATTAATTTTGGGAATTTAATTGGTGAATATATGATGTGTGATTTAAATATTTGGAATTTAATTTCTATGTGTCAAATATTTATTTGATTTATTGTGGAATTATTTGTGAAATTATTGGATTTAAGAAAATGTGCATTTTACAAAATTATGCCATGTGAAATTATTTTATGGTTTTGAGAATTTTGAAATTCTTGTGGTTTTAATATTAAATTGGGCATGATTTGATTTTCAAATATTTCAAAGAAAATATTTGGTTATGTTGGTGATTTCAATTTTTATAAAATATGCCCATGGAATATTATGCAATTTGATCATTGTATTTCGAGAATTATTTATGCTTGGGAAAATGTGAATATTTGAATTGGTGGATTTGAAAATCATGGAATTTATGGTATTGATTATAAAGAAATTACGGAGAATTTCCGGGTTCAAGCGGATGGACTATGCCCGCTATGTTTATGCAAAAATTGTGAGTTTTGATACATAATTTAAATTTGTGGATTTTATGATTTTTAGATGCACCGTGCACGTACTGGTGTTCTGATTTTATGTGATATGGTTAGTGTGCACACGGTTGTGATTAGCGCGCAGGTGATGTGATTAGCGCGCAGGTGGGTGTGAGTAGCGCGCGGTTGATATTATGAGGTTGTCCTGTGGTTGCCATCGGATGAGGGTAGGCCACCCCCCATGGCCGGGACACCAGGTTAGCAGCGGCGCAGTGGGACGCCACGCGACCGTATGCCGATTTCTTTCTATAACCTCCTGTCTGGCGGTACCTTGGGACGCTGGGTACTGTTGGCGCCACTGATATATAGTGGGTGCATCAAATGATTTTCAGAACTGTGTTTTAAAAATAAAATGTTTGGAAACTGTATTGGAATTAAAAATATGATTATTACTGTTCTGGTATTTAATTGATGTCTTGGTTTTCGGGAAATTCGAACAAAGGGTTTTGTGAAAAGGTTTTAAAAGGGGAACTTTTCCAACTGAGAGAATTGTAAGGGTTTTGAGAGAAATTATTATTTCCAATTAATTATTGTTTATCTACGTTATTACTGTGATATTATATTGTATAGTAGATAGGGTCACTCACTGAGATGATTAGTATCTCACACTCTTAAATTCCGTTCCCCTAGGTTCAGGTTGGAGACGTTGATTGTCCGGGGCGAGCCCAACGTCTCAGTTCGTTGCCGAAGGTTCAAGAAGTTTTTCTTCCCTTTTTCCTCCCTATCTTGTATTGCTTCTTTATCTGTCATTTTATAAATTCCACATTTGTTGTATAATGCTCTGTATACTGTATTGGACGTGTAATTGTTCTTTATGCACTGTGTTGCTGCTGTTGTTTTATTTTGAAGTGCTGCAATTTATGGACCAATTTGTAGTTTTTGGGAGGAATAAGGGGACGTTTATAGAAGTGTGTTTTCAGTGCAGGTAAATTTGTGGTAAGTAAATCCCTTAGGGGAGGCTCTGCCGGATTTTCCATTGGAGGGTTCGGTAGGGTTTCCCTGGGATCAGGGCTGTCTAGTGTTCCGATGAAGGAATTCTGGACGGGTCCTGACAAATATCCAAAGATCCAAAACCGTTCTATTCATCCAAGTTATGAAGGCCGAAATGGACCAGGAAAGCTATTTTGGTACATTTATGGACCCCAGGCAGTAAGGAATGAATTTGTTAACTTATGAACATGATTGAGAACTCTAAGTGGAAATCAAATCATGCCAAGGCAGAAGCAAGTCTGGTCATTCATCACATTTGCGCATAAGCTCCATTTTGGCCGAAAATCACTATTTTGGCACTAGCTTTTGTCTATCTTGTTGTTCAAGCAAGTTCTTTTTGTTCTAAACAAGGGCAACGTATGGGAACTAATATTAATCCTATTTAGCATCCTACATGACATATTGGAGCTGATTTGGAGTCTAAAATAGCTGGTGATTAGTCAAAGACAGCTTGTTTGACAAACTAGTCAACTAGTTTCCTAATTTGAAACTTTGACTTTTGTTTTAGGAAATAGTCTTTTATTTTGGATTTTATTTACTTATTTGCTGCAAAAATCAATTTCAGAAGGTTGATATTTTATTATTTTGATTGTAAATGAATTAATTCCTATTTTAAAATTAAGGAATTAATTAATCCTAATTAGTTTAGGAAACATAGAAAATTCGGCCTATCGTAATTCTATCCTATGTTGGATGAATTTTACCCTAATGTTTCTAGGGTTTTTGTTTTGTGACTTTAGCCTATTTAAAGGCTTATTTTTCAATAAAAAAGCAGCTTACATTATTATTCAAAAATTATTTGTAGGAAGAATTCCCTTTGTTCTCTTTGAGATAAAATATTTTAGTTTAACTTATCAATAGGATGCCCATTACCTGTTATGGCGTCTTCATCAAATACCAAGGTTGAAATCATAAGTTAACTAGGGGTTAAAGTGACCATTAGAATCTGAACTTAATTTTTCAATCTGGGCCATTGTAATATTAGTTTCCGGTGATCCCACCTACCATTTCCTACTAATTCGACCTCCCTGAATCCAAATCCAAGATCGGTTTTCTTCAATTTGTGAGGGTTTGTGAGATTCGAGGGCATTAAATCCGAGAGCTTTCTAGTGAGTTTCCGGCCACTATAGGTCCGATCTTCGAAAGGTGAGACTTAATTTTTAATCCTCGCGTTGTAAGCTTTGTTTTGGTATATTACTTGCGAATTTTGGATACCGTAAAATATTAATTTATTTGATCTTGTGTACTATTGATATTTTAGAAACACGTGTGAGTCGTGGAACCGATCCTGTTGAGGATCTTGATTGATGTTAATTAAATATTTAATTATGGTATTTTATGTGTTGGTTAATTTTCAAACTTTTATTTGAAAATTTTAATGTTTAATTTGGGGTGAAATAAATATATGTGCATGAAACCCATATTTTGATTTTTAAGGAATTGTGAATTTATCTTTATTAAATTATTGTTGAATTTAATTGCAGATTTTTGTGATCAATAAAAATGCATTTATATGAATTTATGCATTTAGGGATTTTTATGTGATTTTATTCATATTGAATTTCGAGGATTTAAGGAAATATTGTTTTAAAATTTTGATGCCTAAAGAATATAATTATGTATACAATTATTTGTGGAATTGACTTAGTTGTGATGAAATTGATGGATTTCCGTTCATGGATTTTAAGTGATGGGTTTAAGTATTTTATGGCCCTGTTCATGGAAATTGGAAATGGTATATATATATATATATGATTTTTAGTTTAAGATGCACTATGCAGTACTGGTGTTCTGTACTGTATTTGTGATATGTTGATAAGCGAGCAAGTTGTAAGCTCTCCCGTGAGTTGCTATGGACCCGAAGGTAGATAAGTTTGATATATTGGCCATAGCCACTCCCTTCCATGGCCGGATGGTAGCTATAAGCATTGGCACTGCTGGGACATCAAAGCAGCCGGATGTAAGTTTCTCTCTTTAACCTCTCCATCACACGGTGCTCGGAACGCTGGGTACCTTCGAACATCACTAGTATATAGTGTGGTGCGTCAAGTTGTATTCTGCATTCTGATTTTCATAAATTATTATATTTCAAGGATTATATTTGAAATTAAAATATTTATTTGGGATTTTAACATTCATTTAAAATTATGTCTTAAAATGTATTTTATTATGTTTTTAAGGTTTACTTAAATTTGAAATTAAAAAAAAAATAATTCTTTGGTATTTTATTTCCCTTTTAAATAAATATTTGAATTAATTAGTAGATTTTTCTTGTTGTGTATGGATTTATTTAATTAGATTTTATAATTTAATTTATGAGATTAATTTTAATTCGCATAAGGCTTTATTAATCATTTATTTATTTTATTGTATTTTATTTATTTATAATCTCATTGACTATGGGGTACAAATTATGGGGTTTTGTGAAATGTTTCAAAAGGGGAACATTTCCAACTGAGTGAATGTGAGGGTTTTGAGTGAAAACGTTATTTTCAAATACTTAATAATTATTTATTTATTTATTATTAATTGATTAAATTTATTTTATGGCTATACTATTATTATTAGTGTATAGTAGATTTGGTCACTCACTGAGATGATTAGCATGTCACGTTTTTAAATTCATTCCCCTAGGCTCAAGATAGTAGATGTTGATCGTCTGGGGGCAAGCTCGACATCTTTCCCGTTGCTGATAATTCGAGGAGTTCTTTCTTTCCTTTATTTTCTATCCTATAATATTTATTTCCATTCTCTGTTGAAACAACTTTTATATTAGTGTTGTAACTCTTAATGCTCTATATACTGTATTGGACATTATTAAATCTTGTATTGCTATAAATCCCTGTATTTTTATGCAAGCGCTAGAAACTATGGATCTAAATTGTAGAGGTGGAAGAAATAAGGGGATATTGTTAAAAATGTATTTTCTGTGCAGGAAATTTTATGGTAAGTCCAACCCTTAGGGAAGATGCTGCTGAATTTTCCATTGGAGGGTTCAGTAGGATTTCCTTGGGATTAGGACTTGATTAGGATTTCAGTGAGGGATCTTAGACAGGTCATGACAAAGAGTATGTCGAAAACAAACTAAAGCATTGAAAACATGTGGACATTATCTTTCCTCATCACCAAAAGTCTTTGGATTTCAATAATCCAAAAGTGAAATTTTGAAACTCTTTGGCGCGATTTCAATAACTATCTAACAAAATTATGGCTCAAAACAAAATTTCATCAATCAAGATTTCTAACACCACCATCTTCAAAGAAAACAAGGATCGTTGGTGGCTGGCTCATTATGGTAAAGTGGAGCCTTTGCAGAGAGTAAAAAAGTAGATAGTAAAGAAAGAAAAAGGGTTTGCATTTGGGAGAAGAAGATGAAATTTTGTGCCCTAAAATTACAAAAATACCTTGGTATTTATTTTTACCATACCTCCCGAACCATAGTTCCAATAGCATCTTTGGACTCATATACAAGTTTTATGCAACCATAGCAAAGTCAAAGTTAAAACTAAGCGTGTCAAAAAGTCAACTTTAACGAAACCCTCACATCTCCATGTTAAAAGAGATCGAGGACGAGTAGTTACAAATCTTGTTTATCTCCACAAGAGATAGCAATTATTTAGCTAATACCATTAAGTGAGATTGATAGAAAAAATAGATTTGCATGGTTAAACAAAGTAAGGGATTTACACAATTTAGTAGGGCTGTTGGTGGCGCAAGCAATAAGGGAAGGTGCAAAACCAATTGCCCAAGTGAAAAGCATGAATAAATTTGGTAGAAACACATATAGGAATTATTGGTCTCCATTAAAATAAAAGTCTTTGTATGTGTTGGAGTTTGGTGTGGTTTTTTGGGTTCATTTGACCAAGAGTGTTGTACACAAGGTATTTGTCTTATGCATAACCTTCAATCCGGTTTTTGGTTTGGTATTTAGGTGATTTTTGTGTTTTTTTTTTTTTTTTTTTTTGGTATGGTGATATTGAGGTTTGTTAGATTTTTTGTTTGGAAGGAAGAAAAAGAAGATGAAAAAGAAGAGAAGACACTAAGAGCAGGCCACACAAACTAGATAGCACAATTCATCATGTTTTTCATTTCGTTGTTGTATTATATTGGTACAAAACTTGTCTCACATAGGTGAAATGTGTGCGAGACCAAATAGAAGTCTTTCAAATTCAAAAAATACAAATTTCCCACCCAATAATCTAATACAAAATGTTCAAATACCAGCTCACATGTGAGTGCACAAATATGGCAAAGATTTGTGAGATTTTGAACTTCAATAAAATGTCTCCACCAAATCGGGTAATGCTACTTTGACATGATGGAAGGCCAGGATATCTTCATCCAAATTGCTTGAATTTTGACATGTGGCAGGTTGAAATATTAAGTATGAAATCTGGAGAAGACGAGGTCCAAAAAAATTAAGTAAGGCCTCCAATTCATCTCAAACCCATGGACCATAACTTTTGGAACTCTCAGCAGTTATGCCAACTTGCAACTTGCATATCTTGGGCTTCCCAAGTAATATGAACCTAGGATGACCTGCTCCTAAACCCATATTATATTAGCCCTGATTGAAAAATTAAGTTCAAGTTTTTTATGGAAACCTTAACCCCTAACCGACTTGTGGTTAGAAATCTTGGTATAATGAAGACACCATAAGTCAAATTAAAAGGATTATAAAATTTCGGTCAACATAGAATCAAATTAGGAAATTGCCTAATTTCACACCCTTTCCTAATCTAATTTGTATTAATTAATTCCTTAATTCTGAAAAATGAATTAATTAAGTTACAATCAAAATAATAAAATTCTAACTTTCCAAAAGTAATTTATCCAGCAAAATAATTAAATAAAACCCAAATAAAGCTAGTTTCCTAAAATAAAAAATCAATTTCAAATTAAAAAACTAGTTGACTAGTTTGACCACTAAGCTATCTTTAACCAATTTCCAGCTTGTAAAATCAGATCCAATTGCCATGTAGGATGCCAAATAGGAATAATTATGATTCCCATACATTTCCCTTTATTAAAACAAAGAGAAAATACCAAATCACCAAAATACAGCAAAGCCAGTAGCAAATACAGCAAAACCGCCCAAAAATACCTTCCATGCGCAAATGGAATTCTTGGATGCTTTTGCTTCTGCCTTGACTTGTTTTCATGACCTCTTAGTGATATCAATTGAGTTCAAGAAATGTTGAACCCATTCCTTGCTACGCAAAGTCCAAAAATGCACTAAAACAACTACCCGGGCCTATATCGGCCTCCACCACTTGGATGCTTAAAAAAGGCTTTGAATCTTCGAATATTGACAAGCCCCTTTGAGAATTGATAACTCCTTGTATAAAGGAAGCCAAGTTATCCTTAAATCTCTTAACTTGAGCTCTAGTGATTGGCTCGGTCTTCATCCTTATTGGATCAGCACCCCAGCTGGTAGTTAATTGTGCAGGCACAGGCGGATTCTAATCATTCCCCTCCTCTTAAAAAGGATTTGCCCAAATCAAAATCATCACCTGTAGCGAAAGGAAATAAATCAGCAACATTAAATGAAGCACTCACATTATACTTACCCCATAGGTCAAGTTTGTAGGCATTTTCATTGACCCTCTCCAAAACTTGAAAAGGTTCATCCTTATGAGGCATAAGCTTTGACTTTTGTTGTTGCAGAAATCTTTCCTTTCTTAGGTGCAACCAAACCCAATCTCCTGGGTCAAACACCATCATAACAAATCCTAGAAATACAATCTCATCTTAGTAAAAATCACACCTTTTAAAATTAACAAACAATATTTTCTTCCTAAGTACTCCTAAAACTAACCTAAGATGTCCTACACTATCAATTTTAGAAAACATGCATGCACTATATAATTCATCGAGCATATCATCTAACCTAGGAATCGGATGTCTATATTTAATGGTAATATTATTTATAGCTCAACAATCCACACACATATGCCATGAACCATCTTTTTTAGGTGCTAACAAAGCAGGAACAACACATGGACTCATACTCTCACGAATATAACCTTTGTCTAACAACTAACTTATTTGCCTTTGTAACTTCTTTTTCTCATCAGGATTACTTCTATATGTAGGTCTATTAGGAATCGCAGCTCCCAGCACAAAATCAATTTAATGTTTAATACCTCAGATAAGTAGTAAACCATTAGGAATTTCCTCCGGAAAGACATCATCAAATTCCTGCAAAAGAGAAGAAATAGAACTTGGCAATTGAAGTTCTTCGGGAGTAGCTTGATTATTTAAAAATACATCTCTATAAATCATGACCAGCAATGGTTTCTTACTCAAAATTACTTTGTTAACATCTCCAAAGCTAAGATAAAATATTTTTTATTTTTCTTTTCTTTCTTCTCTTTTTCTTTCTCCCTCATGGCCATTGCTTTCTTTCCTTCACTCTCAGGTTTCTCACTATTCCTCTCGGTTTTCTCAAGTTTCTTCTCTCTCTCGAGTTTGACTTGGTTTTCCTACTCAATTTGGGTTCTAAAAATCTTACCTGCTTGATCATGTTCAACCTTGCCCCATTGAATGGGTGTTGAAGCCGTAGGTGCCACACTTGTTCTTTTATTGAGCTTTTCTGCCTCCTTCTTCTGTTGTATTTGAAGTTGGTCTCAAAATACCCTCTTGGCAGTCAATGATTCCTGATACGAACCTAGCACGACCTGCTCCTAAACCCATATTATATTAGCCCGGATCTAATTATACTCAAGTTCTAATGGCCACCTTGACCCCTAACCAACCTGTGATTAGATACCTTGGTATATAACGAAGACGCCACAATAGGTGATGGAAGGCCTATTGATAAGTTAAACTAAAACACTCATTCACTAATGGTGTTTTAGGTGTTCAAAAGAACAAAGAGAATTCAATCTCATAAATAATTTTCTGTATAAAATTCAAGCTTGATTTCTCATTGAGAAGAAGCCTTTAAATAGTCTTTGAATGAACAAAATACAACTTTAAAAGGATTAGGAAATTTCGGCTAACATAGAATCCAATTAGGAAATTGCCTAATTTCACATCCTTTCCTAATCTAATTTGGATTAATTAATTCCCTTATTTTGAATTAGGAATTAATTAATTTACAATGAAAATAATAAAATAATAACTTTCCTAAACTTATTTGTCCAGAAAATAAATAAATAAAAACCAAAAGTAAAGGTAATTTCCTAAAACAAAAAGTAGAAATCAAATTAGAAAACTAGAATACTAGTTTTTTGACTAAGTTGACTTTGACCAATTTTTGACCAATTTGAGCTCTAAATCAACTTCTATATGCTTTGTAGGATTCCAAATAAGATTATTATGGAGTCCCACATGTTTTCCTTGCTTGGAGGAAAGAGAAAAAGCCTACTCAGTAAAATACAGTAAAGCCGGCGGAAAATATAGCAAAACTCAACCAATTTCTCTCTCATGCGCACACCTCTCAAATGACCAGCTTAGCTTCGGCCTTGACCAGTCCCATGACTTCTTAGTGATATCAAGTGAATTAAAGAAGATTTGAACCATTTCTCACCACCCGAAATCCATAAATGCACCAAAATTGCTACCTGGGTCCCTATTGGCTTTCACCAATTGTATGCTCAAAACAGGCATTGTATCTTCGGGTATGGACAAGCCCTTTTGAGAATGACTTACCCCATGCATAAAGGCAGAAAGTTTGTCCTTAAACCTCTTAGCTCGAGCCTTAGTGATCGGCCTAGTCTTCAACCGTATCGGGTCAGCACCCCAGCGGGTTGTCGGTTGTGCAGGTTTGGCCGGATTCGCATCATTCCCCTCCTCTTGAAAAGGATTTGTTCTCAAATAAAGAGCATCACCTGCAGCAAAAGGAGATAAATCAGTAACATTAAGTATGGGACTAACATTATACTCACCTATTAAATCAAGTTTATTGTATTCTCGTTAATCCGCTCCAAAACTTGAAAAGGTCCATCCACGCGCACGTAAGCTTTGACTTTCTTTATTTTGGAAACTGTTCCTTTCGTAAGTGCAATCAAATCAAATCTCCTGGATCAAATACTATCACAACAAAATCTAAAAATACATGCTCATTATGGCAAAAATTACACTTTTTAAAATTAGCAAATAATCTCTTCATAATTTTCAAATTGCCACAAAGTAAAGCTCTCAACAATGCTGATAAAGTTCTAAACAACAAAAGCATCTTTAAATAAGCATCTTTATAACTCATGACCAGCAATGGGTTCTTACTCAAGATAGCCTTATTAACTCCCCAAAACTCAAATAAAATTTTTTACTTTTCCTCTCTTTTCTTTATTTTCCTTTCTCTCTCTCGGCCACCTCAGATTCTTCCTCTCTCTTGGGTTTCTCACTAAGCCTCTCAGCTTTCTCTACTTTTTTCACTCTACTTTCAGCTTTATCATGATTTTTCCATTCAATTTGTGTTTTAGAATGCTTACATTGGATAGCAAGCTCGGACTTACCTTCTTGGATAGATGATGAAGCCATAGGTGCCATACTAGCTATCTCCTTGAGCTTATCGGCCTCCCTTATTTGTTGTATTTGCAATTGGTCTCTATATACTTCCTTGGGAGTCAATGGCTCCAGCATGATCTTCCTACCTTTAAATCTAAAAATAATACAATTCTCTTGACCATAATGAGTAGCATCTTTATCAAAATGCCATGGTCTACCAAATAGTATATGTTTGGCATGCATAGGCACAACATCGCACAAAACAACATCCTTATATTTATCTATGTTAAATTTTACTTTGGCTTGTTTATTCACTTTCATCTCACCACTATCATTAAGCCATTGTAATCTATATGGTTTGGGATGTTGAATAGTTGTTAAGCCTAATTTATCAACCACAATGTTACTAATTACATTTGTACAACTTTCACTATCAATAATCATACTACAAATCTTACCTTGGATTTCACATCGGGTGTGGAAGATGTTTTCTCTTTGAACTTGGTCCTCATCCTTGTATACAGCAAGTACTCTCCTAAAAACCAAGTTTAATTCGGCATTGGATGCATAGAGTGTCTCGGCTTCATCTTCAAGTTCTTCCTCTCCTTGTTCGTTCTCACACTCACATTTTTCACTTTCCGATTCTAGCTCACCATTACCATTTAACACCATGATTCTTCTATTCGGGCATTGGCTAGCAATGTGTCCTCGTCCCTGGCACTTAAAACAAATAATTTCTCTAGATCTTGAAAGTTTAGGATCAGATTTTACCTCATTCTTTGGTGCTTGGACATATTCGGCTTTGGACTCCCTTTTTGGCCGATTTGAATTTCCTTCTCCAACTTTCGGCTTTGGCTTGTTTTCAAAGATAGGATTGTTTCTCCAGCCACTTGGATTTGATCATCCACTGTTGGAAACACCTCCAAACCATGAGCCTACACCCCTTCTCTTGAATTGATGCTCTAATTTAATAGCCGCATGCAATATATCCTTCAATTCCACATATTGCTACAATTCTAGTTGATTGGCTATTTCACGATTCAAACCACCAAGAAACCTTGCCATGGTTGCTTCTCTATCTTCATTCATGCTTAATGTCATCATAAGAATCTCCATCTCCTTGTAATAATCCTCCACGGACCTAGTTCCTTGAGATAAAGATTGAAGTCTTTAATGCAGCAACCTATGATAGTGTGATGGTACGAACCGCTTCCTCATGGCTCCTTTCATTTGTCGCCATGTTGTGATGAAGTCATCACCAACTCTCCTTTGGGTGTTTTGCTCATTGGTCCACCATTGGAGTGCATAATGTCCAAACTCCATTACTACCAATTTCACCTTCTTAGCCTCCGAATAGTTGTGGCAATCTAAGATCATCTCCATATGCTTCTCCCATTCCAGGTAAGCCTCCAAGTCACTTTTCCCCATAAAAGGTGGTATGTGTATCTTGATGTTGCCAAGATCATCATCTACCTCCTCTCTCCTATGCCTCCCACAAACTAGCCTTTCTTGGAAAGCAAGTGTTTCATCCATTCCTTCCTCGAAATCATCTCCAAAATTTTCCTCTTCAAACTCCTCTCTAGGTCGTCCATGGCTTCCTCAACCTCGACCTCGAGCTCCATGGAACTCTTGCCTCAAATTTGGTCCTCCATGAGATGTTTCTATCCTGGCCATCCTTTGATTAATGTGGTCAAATTGAGCATTCATCCACTGCAATTGTTCCAAGACAGCCCTCATGTCCATTTGCTCATCACACCCTATAGCTCGGAAATCACCATGGAATCCTATGGATTCTTCTTCATTAATTCTTAGTGGTGGATCTCCTCTCCTCAACCTTGAATCTGCCATGTTAGTATAAATAATGCAAAATAAAATATATTATCACAAAAAAATCACTCCCTCATGTGTTTCACTCAATCAAGGTCTTGACACTCATGTTTTCACACTAGTTTTGGCTTTTTAACCTTTTTTAAGCTCACACGCTCTTGCCTTTTTTCCACTCAAAGAATTATCTCAAAGTTCTAATTAGACACACTTAAACAACAACTAGATCACAAGTGTTCCCAATTTAAACTTATCAATAAAAACTGTAGCAAAAAGCAAGAAATACCGAGTGAATTTTTAAACACCTAATCCTCGGCTTTTTATGAACAAAAATAAGACAATTTAGCAAAGCAGATTTCGAAAACAGTAAGAACTGGACCATATGGTAAGAAATTAAGAAGTCAAGAGTCAAATTCTGGAAAAAGAAATTCAACACGAACAAAAATCAATTTGGACAAAAATAGGGAATAGTTGTTGGTTGTTGTCCTTTGTAATTCAAGTTTTTGTATGAAATCCTTTAACTGATTTTTAATCCAATATTTTTAGCACCCAAAATTAAAATATCCAGTAGAAAAATAAATCTCCAAAAACTCCAAATATTGAATAAATAGTCAATAATTCAGCAGTTCAAAGAAATTGCCAGCAAACACCAAATTCAACAAACCGATTTTTTTTTTTTTATTCAGCTTTTCTTCTTCTTTTTTTTTTTAATTTTTTTTTTTTTACTCACAGAGCATAAGACAACTGCAGTAGCAAGAATCAACACCAAAATTGCAATTCCAACACCAAATAATCAGCAAACCCATGACCTCCAAAACAAAATACAATGTGCAGCTTTTTTCTTCTTTTTTTTTAATATGTTGCCGCCAACACACTTCTTTTTTTTTTTTTTGAATCTATGAATACAAATATTTAAGATCAAAACAGAAAGAAAAATCCACAATAAACTAGATTACTAAGAACAAAGATGAAAACAACCAACAAACTAGGAAACAAAAATACGGTAAAACAAGGAAATCCTAATTTAACTAGGAATGAATTTTTTTTTCTTTTTTATTTTTTTTTAAGATGCAGAACGCATATGATGATAGAAGCAAACTTAACCTAATGCTAAAATTGTAGATTAACACAAAAAAAATAAAGCAAAAAAAGATAGATCAAACCTGAACAAAATTTATCTTTGATACAAAATGATACGAACTTAGGACAACCTGCTCTTAAACCCGTATTATATTAGCCCGGATCTAATTATGTTCAAGTTCTAATGGTCACCTTGACTCCTAACCAACCTCTGATTAGAAACCTTGGTGTATAATGAAGACTCCACAATAGGTGATGGAAAGCCTATTGATTAGTCAAACTAAAACACTCATTCACTAATGGTGTTTTAGGTGTTCAAAAGAACAAAGAGAATTCAATCTCACAAATAATTTTCTGTATAAAATTCAAACTTGATTTCTCATTGAAAATAAGCCTTTAAATAGGCTTTTAATGAACAAAATAAAACCCTAAAAGGATTAGGAAATTTCGGCCAACATAGAATCCAATTCCGAAATTGCCCAATTTCACACCATTTCCTAATCTAATTTGGATTAATTAATTCCCTTTTTTTGAATTAGAAATTAACTAATTTACAATGAAAATAATAAAATAATAACTTTTCTAAACTTATTTTTCCAGCAAATAAATAAATAAAAACCCAAAGTAAAGGTAAATTCCTAAAACAAAAAGTAGAAATCAAATTAGGAAACTAGAATACTAGCTTTTTGACTAAGTTGACTTTGACCAATTTTTGACCAATTTGAGCTTCAAATCAGCTTCTATATGCTTTTTAGGATGCTAAATAATATTATTATGAAGTCCCACACGTTTCCTTTGCTTGGAGGAAAGAGAAAAGGCCAACTCAGCAAAATACAGTAAAGCCAATGGAAAATACAGCAAAACCCAGCCAATTTCTCTCTCACGCGCATACCACTCAAATGACCAGCTTATCTTCGACCTTGACCAGTTCCCATGACTTATTAGTGATATAAAGTGAATTCAAGAAGATTTGAACCATTTCCCACTGCCCAAAATCCATAAATGCATCAAAACCGCTACCCGGGTCCGTATCAGCTTTCACCAATTGTATACTCAAAACAAGCTTTGTATCATTGGGTATGGACAAACCCTTTTGAGAATGAATTACCCCCTGGATAAAGGGAGCAAGGTTTTCCTTAGACCTCTTAGCTTGAGCCCTACTGATCGATCCAATCTTGATCCGTATTAGGTCAGCACCCCAGCGGGATGTCGGTTGTGCGGGTTCGAATGGATTCTCATCAGTTGCAGCTTAACCTTTTTACCTTTAAATCTAAAAACAATAGCATTCTATCAACCATAATGTATATTATCTTTATCAAATTACCATGGTCTACCTATTAAATTGTCTGGCATGCATAGGCACAGCATCACACAAAATGGCATCCACATATTTATCAATGCTAAATTTTACTTCGGCTTGTTTATTTACTTTCATATCACCACTATCATTAAGCCATTGTAATCTATATGTTTTAGGATGTTAATTATTTCAAATCCTAATTTTTCAACCACAACATTACTAATTACATTTACACAACTTCCACTATCAATTATCATACTAAAAACCTTACCATGGATTTCACAACGAGTGTGGAAAATATTCTTTCTTTGTAATTGGTCCTCATCATTGTACACGGTCAAGACTCTCCTAGTCACCAAGCTTAATTCAGCATTTGAAGCATTTAGGGTCGCGGTTTCATCTTCAATTTGTTCCTCTTCTTGCTTGGTTTCACCCTCACTATCTTAACTTTTGGATCCTAACTCACCATTACCTTTCAGCACTATGATTCTCCTTTTTGAGCATTGATTGGCAATGTGTCCTCATCGTGGCACTTAAAACAAACAATTTATGAGTTCTAGGAGGTTTAGGATAAGATTTAGCTTCATTCCTTGATGCTTGGACAGATTCGGCCTTGGCTTCCCTTTTTTGGCCAATTGGTGCTCTCATCACCTATCTTCGGTTTTGGCTTGTTGTCATATGTCAGATTGCTTCTCCAAACACTTGGATTTGACTCACCACTGCTTGCAGCACCTCCAAACCATGAGCTTGTACCCTTCCTCTTAAATTGATTCTCAAGTTTGATAGCCACATGCAACATCTCCTCCAATTCCACGTATTGTTGTAATTCCAATTGATTGGCTATCTCTCAATTCAACCCACCTAGAAACCGTGCCATGGTTTCTTCTTATCTTCATTCATGCTCAATCTCATGATGAGCATCTCCATCTCCTTCTCCTTGTAATAATCCTCCATGGACCTACTACCTTGTGATAATGATTGAAGTCTTTGATGCAGCAACCTATGGTAATGACTTGGTATAAACCTCTTTCTCATGGCTCCTTTCATTTGTCACCAAGTAGTTATATACTTGTCTTCGGGTACTTTGCTCATTTTTCCACCATTGAAATGCATAATTGCCAACCCCAAAGCTGCCAATTTTACCTTCTTAGCCTCCAAATAGGTGTGACAATCGAATATCATCTTCATACTCTTCTCCCACTCTAAGTACGCCTCCGGATCATTTTTTCCCATGAATGGTGGTTTATTGACCTTAATACTCCCAAGACCATCATCCTCATCTCTTCCATGCCTCCAATGGGTTGTCCTTCCTTGGAGTGCAAAAATATCATCAACCTCCTCTTCAAGGTTATCTCCATAGTTACTTCCTTCAAACTCCTCCCTAAGGTGTCCATGACCACCTCCTCCTTGACTTCGACCTCCATGTGGTGCCCTCTTAGGATTCAGTCCAACTTGTGAGTTCTCAACTCTGTCCAATCTTTGATCTAGGTGATCAAAGGGAGCATTCATCCGTTGGAGTTGTTCCATGATCGCCATCATGTCGATATGTTTGCCTCCATTTTTTGTTGCTCTTAAGTTACCTTTGAACCCCACGGATTCTTCTTCATTAATTCTTAATGATCCATCTCCTCTCTTCATCCTTGAATCTGCCATGTTAGTAAAAATAACACAAAAATCCTCACCAAATTCACTGCCTCATGTGTTTCACTCAAATAGTTTCGGCTTTTTAACCCTTTTTTGATCTCACACTTTCTTGCCTTTTTCCACTCAAAGAATTAATTCAAATTTCTAATTAAAACACAATAAATTGTTGGGGTGAGAAGGTTATGACCAAGAGCAAGCTAGCTTGAAGTGTTAGCAACAAGCAAGCTTTTGGTGATGCTCTTGGGAATGGTTGTGTGTGAGTTGTGTTTTTAGGTTTTGGTTATGGTGTTTTTCTGGTTTTTAGGGTTCCTAGAGTGTTCTAAGGTGTTGAAGAAGAGATAAGAAGAAGGGGACCACGTTGCTTTTGAAAAATGAGGCTTGGATCTATAGCCATTTCATTCATTTTGCAATATAAGCTTGAAATTACAACTAGTTCACACATGCCAAGCATGTGAGCTTACAAAATGAGTAAAGTATTTGAAATTTAAAAAGTAAAATGGTCAACACCTAACTTTTCATACACAAAAGAGTCAAAAACCAGCTGCAACATGTCTATTCCAAATATAGAAAAAAGTGGCACATGGTTTGAACTATGTTCCTATTGTTTAACTAGTTTGGGTAAACAACCAAACTAGCTTCACCTACTTAGTTTCCCTTTGTATCTGCCTATGAAAATTGGTTTGAAGCATCCTTGGTCATCAATAAATATTGTTCCAAGAGCTAGGAAAGTTCTGGAACCGGATCATGAGCCAAACAGCTCCAAAACTGACCCATACTCTGCATACTGGGCCCATCAGATACAGCAATCTGTTTGGAATAGAAAATGGACTTTCCCATGTCATTTGGACCTGAAATTTGGAACATAGTCTTCTATATATGTCTTTAGACATCCCTCAAAATTGCAGCCCAAAACTCCATTTGCAACCTGAGATATAAGATAAATAGTGGAACTATGTTGCTGGGAATTATGAATCCAGCACCATAGGCATTTCAAGCATAACATTCCTACTCTTTTGTGCATAATCTTGCCTATAATTTTGCATACATAACTTAGGCACAAAACATTATCAAAATATACCTTGCATCAATTAAAAACATACAAAAAATATAAACTCATAAAAGGAAAGGATTTGATACCAAGGTGTGCATGCTAGCCGGTGACATGCACCATCAAGTGGCAAAATTGCCACACTTCAACATAAATAACAAATAGATCATAAGTTTGCCTTAATTAAACTTATCAACAAAACAGCAATAAAAATGAACAATTACAGAGTGATTTGTCAAAACCTAGTCTCGGCCTAACTAATCCAAAACAAGGTCAAATATCAATGAAAATTTGGAATCAATAAATACTGGTCCAAAATATAAATACACCAAAAATTTAGGATAAAAAATATAGAAAAGAGATTAAAACAATGACAAGAATCAATTTGAACAAAATATGGAATAGTTGTTGGTTGTTATTCTTGTAATTTAAGTTTTTGTGTCAAATTCTTTACCAATTTTAATCCAAATAATTTTAGCACTCAAAATTCAAATTTCCAGAGACAAAATATTGAATAAATAGATAATATCTCAGAAACTCCAACAATTTTCTAGCAAACAATTTCATGCAAATCCGTCCGTGCTCGCAGAACAGACAACCTGCTGGGGTGCTGACCCAATATGGATGAAGACCAGGATGATAACTGATGTGATTCCGCCCGAGGCCGCTCAACGGATAACCCGCTGGGGTGCTGACTCGACACGGATGAAGACTAGGCCAATCACAAGAGCTCAAATTAAGAGATTTAAGGACAAACTGGGAGTATTTATGCAGAGGGTAACCAATCTCAATAGAGCTTGTCCATACTTGAAGATACAAAGCCTATTCTAAGCATCCAAGTGGTGGAAGCCGATACGGACCCGGGTGACGGTTTTGGTACATTTTTGGAGTCCGGGAAGCATGAAATGGTTCCAATGCTTTATGGGTTCAATATATATGCCTAAGAGGTCATGGAATCAAGTTAAAGCAGCCTCAAATGAAATCAAAAAGGGCTTGTACGGACAGCATAAAAAATTTGGCCGAATTTGCTGTATTGCTTGCTGGCTTTACTGTATTTTACTGTATTAGCCTTTTCTTATTTTTCCAAGCATGGGCAACGTGTGGGACTTCATATTCAGTGTATTTGGCATCCTAAAAAGCATCTAGAAGCTGATTTGAAGCTCAAAGAGGTCAAAGATTGATCAAAGTCAACTTGATCAAAAGGCTAGCATTTTTAGTTTCCTAATTTGTTTTTACTTTTTGTTTTAATAAACTACCATTACTTTTTGGCTTTTATTTATTTATTTTTGGACAAATAACTTTAGGAAAGTTTTTATTTTATTCTTTCCATTGTAAATTAATTAATTCCTAATTTAATATAAAGGAATTAATTAATCAAACTTAGATTAGGAAAGGAAGTATAGTTTCGGCCAACTAGGTTTCTTTATGTGTGTGGCCGGTTTTTCCTTTGTTTTTAGGGTTTTATTTCGTGTCTTTGTAGCCTATTTAAAGGCTTATTTTTCAATAATAAAAAAACTTTGATTTGATTAAGAAAATACTTGTGAGATTAATTATCTCTTTGTTCTTTGAGAACACCTAAAACACCATTAGAGAATTGGTTGTTTTAGCTTGACTTATCAATAGGTTTTCCATCCCCTATTGTGGCGTCTACATTATACCAAGGTTTCTAACCACAGGTTGGTTAGGGGTTGAGGTCCATTCCATTAGAACTTGAACTTAATTGAGATCCGGGCTAATATAATACGGGTTTAGGAGCAGGTCATCCTAGGTTCGTATCATTTGGTATCAGAGCTAAATTTTGTTCAGGTTTGATCTATCTTTATTTGTTTTATTTGTTTTTGTTTTATTCTGCAATTTTAGCATTAGGTTAAGGTTGCATCCATCCCCTACACGTTCTGCATCTTAAAAATAAAAAAAAATAAAAAAAATTCATTCCTAGTTGAATTGGGATTTCCTAGTTTTATCGTATTTTTGTTTCCTAGTTTGTTGGTTGTTTTTCATCATTGTTCTTGTTATTTTTTGTTTTTGTTGATTTTCCTTTGCTGTGTTAGTCTTAAATATTTGCATTCATATATTCAAAAAAAAAAAAAGTTTGCGGCAACATTTAAAAAAAAAAAAAAACTGCACATTTTGTTTATTTGGAGGTCACGGGTTTGGTGTTTGTTTTGGAGTTGGAATTGCAATTTTGGTAATTATTCTTGCTACTGCAGTTGTTTATGTTCTGTGAGTGAAAAAAAAAAAGAAAAAAAAAAAGAGGTAAAGCCGAATATAAAAAAAAAAAAAAAAAAAAAAATATTTCGGTTTGTTGGAGTTTGATTTGTTTGCTGGAAATTTGTTGGAGCTGCTGTTTTTTTGTTTATTTATTCCATATTTGAGTTGCTGGAGAATTATTTTTGCTGCTGGATATTTGGATTTTGGGTGCTTAAATTATTTGGATTAAAATTAGTTAAAGGAATTGATACAAAACTCGAATTACAAAGAACAACAACCAACAACTTTTCTATATTTTTGTTCTCTTTGATTCTTGTTTGTATTTGAATTTCTTTTTCTGGAATTTTATTCTTGAACTCATAATCTACTACCATCTGGTGCAGTTTTCAAAAATTTCAACGTTTTCCCATTATTTTGTGTTTTCTTGTCTAGAAAGCCAAAAAATTAGGATTTGTTGGATTCTTTCGGTATTGCCTACTTTTTGCTTCTGTTTTGTTGATAAGTTTAATTAAAACATACTAGTGATCTAATTGCTGTTTTATGGGTGTTTCAATTAGAACTTTGAGATAAATCATTGAGTGGAAAAAAGGCAAGAGTGTGTGAGCTTAAAAGAGGGTAAAAGCCGAAACAAGTGTGCAAACACGAGTGTCGAGTCCTTATTTTAGTGAAACACGTAAGGGAGTGAAATTGGTAAGGTCCTATTTTATTTTTATTGCATTATTATACTAACATGACAGAATCAAGAATGAGGAGAGGAGATCCACCTTTGAGGATCAATGAGGAGGAGTCCGTAGCATTCCATGGCGAGTGGAGACCAAGTGGACATGAGAGCTGTTTTGGAGTCAATACCGCGGCTTAGTGCTAAAGTTGAGCATGTGAATTAAACGATGGGAAGGCTAGAAGTTTCCCAAGGAATTCCGAACGCAAGAAAGAGGCAAGAATTCCATGGAGGGCGAAGCCGAGGACGAGGAGGTCGCGAGAGACCGAGAGAGGAATTTGATGAGGAGCCATTTGGTGGAGACTTTGAGGAAGGTATGGATGAAACTTTTGCTGTCCAAGATAGAGCTAGCCTTGGAAGATATAGGAGGGAAGAAACAGATGACAATCTTAGAAATATCAAGATCAACATCCCACCATTCATGGGAAAAAGTGACCCCGAAGCATATTTGGAGTGGGAAGAAAAAATGGAGATGATATTTGACCGCCATAATTATTCGGAGGCTAAGAAGGTGAAATTGGCAGCAATGGAGTTTGGCCATTATGCACTCCAATGGTGGACCAATGAGCAAAACACCCGAAGGAGAGTTGGTGATGACTTGATTACTACATGGCGACAAATGAAAGGAGCCATGCGGAAGCGATTCGTACCATCACACTATCATAGGTTGTTGCATCAAAGACTTCAATCTTTATCTCAAGGACATAGATCCGTGGAGGATTATTACAAGGAGATGGAGATGCTTATGATGAGATTGAACTTGAATGAAGATAGGGAAGCAACCATGGCAAGATTTCTTGGTGGATTGAATTGTGAAATAGCCAATCAACTAGAATTGCAACAATATGTGGAATTGGAGGAGATGTTGCATGTGGCTATTAAATTAGAGCATCAATTCAAAAGGAAGGGTGTAAGATCATGGTTTAGAGGTGTTTCCAACAGTGGAAGGTCCAATTCAAGTGGCTGGAGGAACAATCCCATCTATGAAAGCAAGCTAAAGCCGAAAGTTAAAGAAGAAAGTTCAAACTGGCCAAGGAAGGAGACGAGAACCAAATCTGTCCAAGCACCAAAGAATGAGGTAAAATTAGATCCTAAACCTTCTAGAACTCATGATGTTGTGTGTTTTAAGTGCCAGGGAGGAGGACACATTGATAGCCAATGCCCGAATAGAAGAATCATGGTGTTAAAGGGCAATGACGAGCTAGAATCGGAAAGTGAAGAAAGTGAGGATGAAGCCAAGCAAGAGGAGGAGGACTTGGAGGATGAACCCGAAACCTTGCAAGCATCCAATACTGAATTAAACTTGCTTTCTAGGAGAGTACTTTCTGCATACAAAGATGAGGATGAAATTCAAAGAGAAAACATCTTCCACACCTGATGTGAAATTCAAGGTGAGATTTGTAGTATGATTATTGATAATAGAAGTTGTACTAATGTAATAAGTAACCTTGTAGTTGATAAATTGGGCTTAAAAACAATAAAACATCCTGGACCATATAGATTACAATGGCTTAATGATAGTGGTGAGATGAAAGTAAACAAACAAGCCAAAGTGAAATTTAGTATAGGCAGATATGAGGATGTAGTCTTATGTGATATTGTACCCATGATTGCTGGACATATACTATTAGGTAGGCCATGGCAATTTGATAAAGATGCTACTCATTTTGGTCGAGAAAATAGTATTGTTTTCAGGTTTAAAGGGAAGAAGGTCAAGCTGGAACCATTATCTCCTAAAGAGGTTTACAAAGACCAATTACAAATGCAACAAAGGAGAGAAGCCGAAAAGCTCAAGGAAAAAGCAAGTATGGCACCAACGGCTTCACCATCCTTTCAAGGAGGTAAGATTGAGGTTGCTGATCAAGGTAAGGTTTCTAAGACTCATATTGAGTGGAAAAATCAAGGAAAAATCGAAAGAGAGGGGAAAGAAAGTGGCAAACCTGAGAGCTTGGAGAAGGAAGGGAAATCCGAAGGTTTGCGCCAATCCAAGGGGGAAAAAGAAAAAGAAAGAAAAGAAAGGTCAAGTAGCAACTTGTATTTGAGTTTAGGGGATATTAATAAGGTTATTGAGTGTAAGAAACCTTTGCTGGTCATGATTTATAAAGATAATTATTTTAATGATCAAACTAACTTTGAAGAACTTGAATTGCCAAGTTCAATGATTTCTCTTTTGAAGGAATTTGGAGATGTCTTCCCAAATGAAATTCCAAGTGGACTACCATCCAATCAAGAGGGAAAATGTGAGCTTGCTATCCAAGGTAAGTCTTCTAATACTCAGGTTGTGTGGAAAAATTTTAATAAAACCAAGAGTGAGGAAGGTGAGATGGCATTGAGTGAGAAAGGAGAAGGAAGACAAGAAAGGAAAACTTTAAATTTTTATCTTAGCTTTGGTGATGTTAATAAAGTAATTATGAATAAGAAATCATTGCTGACCATGAATATTAAAGATACTTATTTAAAGATGTCTTTATTGCATAGAACTTTATCTGCATTGTTGAGAGTTTTACTTAGTGGCAATTTGAAAATTTGGGAAATATTGTTTGCTAACTTTAAAAAGTGTAATTTTTACCATAATGAGCATGTATTTCTAGATTTTGTTGTAATAGTATTTGACCCAGGAGAATTGGTTTGGTTGCACTTACGAAAGGAAAGGTTTCCTAAACAAAGAAAGTCAAAGCTCATGCCGCCTATGGATGGACTTTTTCAAGTATTGGAGCCGAATAACAAGAATGCCTACAAGCTTGATTTACCAGGTGAGTATAACATGAGTGCTGCATTTAATGTTACTGATTTAACTCCTTTTGCTGCAGGTGACGATCTTGATTTGAGGACAAATCCTTTTCAAGAGGAGGGGAATGATGTGATTCCGCCCGAGGCCGCTCAACGGATAACCCGCTGGGGTGCTGACTCGACACGGATGAAGACTAGGCCAATCACAAGAGCTCAAATTAAGAGATTTAAGGACAACCTGGGAGTAATTATGTAGAGAGTAATCAATCTCAATAGAGCTTGTCCATACTTGAAGATACAAAGCCTATTCTAAGCATCCAAGTGGTGGAAGCCGATACGGACCCGGGTGACGGTTTTGGTACATATGGAGTCCGGGAAGCATGAAATGGTTCCAATGCTTTATGGGTTCAATACATATGCCTAAGAGGTCATGGAATCAAGTTAAAGCAGCCTCAAATGCAATCAAAAAGGGCTTGTGAGAAGTATAGTTTCGGCCAACTAGGTTTCTTTATGTGTGTGGCTGGTTTTTCCTTTGTTTTTAGGGTTTTATTTCGTGGCTTTGTAGCCTATTTAAAGGCTTATTTTTCAATAATAAAAAAACTTTGATTTGATTAAGAAAATACTTGTGAGATTAATTATCTCTTTGTTCTTTGAGAACACCTAAAACACCATTAGAGAATTGGTTGTTTTAGCTTGACTTATCAATAGGTTTTCCATCCCCTATTGTGGCGTCTACATTATACCAAGGTTTCTAACCACAGGTTGGTTAGGGGTTGAGGTCCATTCCATTAGAACTTGAACTTAATTGAGATCCGGGCTAATATAATACGGGTTTAGGAGCAGGTCGTCTTAGGTTCGTATCAATAACTAGGGCTTAAGCTAAGAGGTTTAGGGAAAAACTTGTTGCTTTTATCCAGGGGGTAATTCATTCTCAATAGGGCTTGTCCATATCCGAAGATCCAAGACCCGTTTTGAGCATACAAGTGGTGAAAGCCGATATGGACCCGGGTAGCGATTTTGGTGCGTTTATGGATTTCGGGCAGCGGGAAATGAGCTCAAATATTCTTGAATTCACTTGATATCATTAAGAAGTTATGGGAACTGGTCAAGGCCAAAGCTAAGCTGGTCATTTAAGTGGTGTGCACATGAGAGATAAATTGGCCGGGTTTTGCTGTATTTTCCACTAGCTTTATTGTATTTTGCTGAGTTGGCTTTTTCTCTTTCCTCCAAGCAAGGGCAACATGTGGGACTTCATGATCAGCCTATTTGGAATCCTACAAGGCATATGGAAGCTGATTTGGAGCTTAAATTGGTCAAAGATTGGTCAAAGTCAACTTAGTCAAAAATATAGTATTTTAGTTTCCTAATTTGGTTTCTACTTTTTGTTTTAGGAAATTACCTTTACTTTTTTGTTTTTATTTATTTATGCACTGGAAAAATAAGTTTAGAAAAGTTATTATTTTATTATTTTCATTGTAAAGTAATTAATTCCTAATTCAAAATAAAAAAATCAATTAATCAAAATTAGATTAGGAAAGGAGTAGACTTTCAGCCATATTAGGAATCTTCATTGCATGGCCGGTTTTACATATTGTAATTAGGGTGTTTTTTTTTTTTTCTCTTACCCTATAAAAGGGCTTGTTTTTTAGGAAGAATACACCATTAATAATATTGAGAATTTATTTTATGAGATTGAATTTCTCTTTATTCTTTTGAACACCTTAAACACCATTAGTGAATGAGTGTTTTAGCTTGACTTATCAATAGGATATCCATCACCTATTATGGCATCTTTATTATATACCAAGGTTTCTAATCAAAGTTGGTTAGGGGTTAAGGTGACCATTAGAACTTGAACATAATTAGATCTGGGCTAATATAATACAGGTTTAGACGCAGATTGTCCTAGGTTCATATGACAATTCAAACTCCAAATTGTAACAACACCGGCCTTTTTGCATTTTTTTTTTTTTATAGACAGAATATAAAATCTCTCCAGTAGCAAAATCAACTACAAAAATTGCAATTCCAACACCAAACTTCCACCAAACCCGAGACCACGCTCCAAACAAAAACAAATTGCACAATTTTTAGGATTTATGCAATATGCTTCCAAACCTCTTCTTCTTCTTTTTTCCTTTCTTTTTTCTTTTTTTGAATATGTGAATGCAACTAATTAAGATTGAAACATCAAAGAAAAGTCAGCAAAAAACTAAATAAACAAGAACAATAATGAAAAACAACCAACAAACTAGGAAGCAAAAATACGATAAAACAAAACATGTAAAATAGATGCAACCTTAACCTAATGCTAAAATTGCAGATTAACACAAAACAAAATAAAGCAAATAAGATAGATCAAACCTGAACAAAATCTTGTCTATGATACCAAATACTACAAACCTAGGATGACCTGCTCCTAAACCTGTATTATATTAGGCCAGATGGAAAAATTAAGTTCAAGTTCTTATGGAAACCTTAACTCCTAACCAACCTGTGATCAGAAACCTTGGTATAATGAAGACGCCACAATAGGTGATGGATGTCCTATTGATAAGTCAAACTAAAACACTCACTCTCTAATGATGTTTTAGGTGTACAAAAAGAACTAAAAGAATTCTATCTCATAAATAAATTTCTTAATAATATGTAAGCTAATTTCTCATTGAAAATAAGCCTTTAAATAGGCTTTGAATGAAAAAAATAAAACCCTTAAAGGATTAGGAAATTTCGGCCAACATAGAATCAAATTAGGAAATTGCCTAATTTCACACACTTTCCTAATCTAATTTGTATTAATTAATTCCTTAATTTTAAAAAAGGCATTAATTAATTTACAGTCAAAATAATTAAATTTTAACTTTCCTAAGGTAATTTGTGCAGCAAAAATAACACAAATAAAAGTTAGTTTCCTAAAACAAAAAGTCAAATTGAAATTGGGAAACTAGTTAACTAGTTTGACCACTAAACTATCTTTAACTAATTTCCAGCTTGTAAAGGTCCCAAAATAAGATCCAATGTGCCATGTAGGATGCCAAATAGGATTAATTATGATTCCCATACATTGCCCTTGATTGAAACAAAGAGAAAATGCCAAATCACCATAATACAGTAAAGTCAGCGGGAAATACAGTAAAACTAGCCAAAAATTCCTTCCATGCACCAATGGACTTCTTGGATACTTTTGCTTCTGCATTGACTTGTTTCCATGACCTATTATTGATATAAATTGATTTCAAGAAGTATTGAGCCATTCCTTGCTGCCCGAAGTCCAAAAATGCCCTTAAATAGCTACCTAGGCCCGTATCGGCCTCCACCACTTGAATGCTTAAAACAGGCTTTGAATCTTCGGGTATTGACAAGTCCCTTTGAGAATTGATAACTCCTTATATAAAGGCAGACAATTATCCTTAAATCTCTTAGCTTGAGCTCTAGTGATTGGCTCAATCTTCATCCGTATTGGATCAGCACCCCAGCGGGTAGTCAGTTGTGCAGGCACGAGAAGATTCTCATCACTAAGTCCTTTTTAAGTCATTATTTTTGCTATACTGTCTTTTACATATGTATTACAAAATATCCAAAAACCATAACTTGGTTCTAAAAACTCAGAATATGCTAGCCCCAACAATGGACCTATGTTGTTGGAAACACAATTTTCAGCACAGTCATTTTACAAAACAAAATCAATACCCAACAAAGAGACAATTCCTAAGCTAAATACAAAAAAACTTAGGCATTAAAAAGACATTAAAAGGAACATAAAACATAGACATAAATATTGCTTTAACACATTCAACAAAATATTTCTTATAAAGAAAGAAAGAGTGTGCAAACCTTGGTGAACTTTGGCTTGCACAAGGTGGCAAGATTACCGCCTTTTCAACACTCCACCTTAGTAATCTTACTAGAGATATTAAGAAGAGTCCTCAATACCTTAAATATGGTCTTTCCAAGTGGCTTTGTGAACACATCTACAGGTTCTCCTTTGAATTCACATACTCCACACAAACATCTCCAAGATCTTCAAACTCCCTCAAGGAATGATATTTCACCGAAATATGTTTTGTTCTTCTATGTTGTACCGAGTTCTTGGCTATTGAAACTGCTGAATTGTTTCACATTTGATGATGGTTAGACCTTCTTGAGTATAACCAAGATCTCCCATCAACTTCCTTACCCATATACATTGGTTTGCACAAGTTAAGCAAGCAATGTATTCGGCTTCTGTGGTACTTTGAGCCATTGTGCTTTGCTTCTTTGCATTCCATGAGAAAGGACCACTCCTAAGTGAAAAAAAGTATCCCAAAGTACTCCTCATGCCATCAATGCAGCCCACCCAATCAGTATCCAAATAACCAACAAGCTTAAACTCATCCTTTACTTCATACCAAACTCCATAATCATCAGTGCTTTAAAGATATCTAAGAACTCTTGTGGCACCTCTAAGATGAGTTTGGGTGGGTGCTTTCATGTATCTTGAAAGCACACGCATGGCATACATAATATCTAGCCTAGATGAGCAGACATAAAGCAAAATACCAATCAAGGATCGATAAAAAGTAGAATTTACCTTCAATGTGTCATCCTCTTTTTGGTACTTCTCTTCTTGGATCATTGGAGTGCTCATTGGATTGCATTCTTCAAGATTAAACTTCTTGAATAGATCTTTGATGTACTTTTCTTGTGATATAAATATTCCTCTTAGACATTGCATTACTTCCACACCAAGGAAGTAATTCATGAGACCCAAGCTAGAAAACTCCTCCTCAAGTTTATGCATTAGCTTATCCACATTCCTTAGGTCCTCACTGGTGACCAACAAGTCATCCACACATAAAGAGACCACTACCATGCTTCCTTCAATCCTCACATACAAGGTGGGCTCATTTTGGCTCCTCCTAAAGCCATGTCCAAGTAAGTAGCCATCAATCCTTCCATAGCAAGCCCTAGGTTGCTTAAGACCACATAAGGCTTTATGAAGCTTATAAACCATATCTTAATGGCCATGAACCACATAGCCCTCGGGTTGCTTCACATACACTTCTTCTTGCAAACATCATTTAAGAATATCAATTTCATAGCCAAGTGAAACACACTCCGTTGCTTGGTGGCCAAAAGAGCAAGGATCAGTCTAATGGTTTTCATCCTTGTTACGGGTGCAAATGTCTCCCCATAGTCAACTTCAGCTTGTTGTGCATAACCCTTAACCACCAACCTTACCATGTTTTAGCAAATAGTTCCATCCATATTGTATTTGGCTCTAAAGATCCATTTACTTTCTTTTTTTTCAGTTTAGTGACCAAGGACCAAGTCCCATTCTTCTCAATCATCTTCATTTCCACATCCATTGCTTCCTTCCACTTTTTCTTCATCAAGGCCTCTTGAACACATGTTGGATCACCAAGTGCAATGTTACATTTTTCATAAATCTCTGACACAGATCTCTCCCCTCTAATTCCATCACCAACCTCCAAATCGGCTCCAATGGTTTCCTGGACTAGATCATCATCCTCCTCAGTGTCTTCATCATTGTTTTTTTCAACATTTCTTTCTTCATTTTCTTCTTCAAACCGTGGCTCATCCTCATTCACCAATAGCTCCTCATTACTCCAATCCCATTTTACATTCTCATCAATCTTTACATCTCTAGTTACCACAAGCTTTTTGGTCTCTAGGTTATAGACCCTAAAACTTTTGGTAACATCACTATATCCCACCAAGACACCAACATTTGCTTTCTTGTCCAGCTTATTTCTCATGTGTGAGTGAACATGGAGAAATTACACACTAACAAATACTATGACATTCTCCAAAGATGGTTTCCCTTCAAAATCACAACTCATAGGGTGTCTTGCCTTCAAAGGATTTGGGGAAGCATCGGTTTTGAATGTAGGAACTAGTATAGATAGCCTCAGCCCAAAATTTCTTTGGCATGTTCTTTTTATGTATCATAGACCTAGCCATCTCCATCAATGTCCTATCAATGTCCTATTCTTTCACTCACACACACCATTTTGTTGTGGTGTGTATGGTATGGTAAATTGACGAATTATACCACTTTCTTTGCAAAAATCTTCAAGAGCTAGGCTACTATATTCACCATTATTGTCAGTCCTCAAGCACTTCAAAGTGGACCTACTTAGATTTTCAACCAACTTCTTGAATTCCATAAATTTTCCTAGAACTTTAGACCAGTGTGTGAGAAAATAAACCCAACACATCTTAGAGTAGTCATCAATAAATGTGAGAAAGTATCTACAACCACTCAAGGAAGACACACTCATTGGACCACACACATCGGAATGAACAAGTCCTAACTTCTCCTTGGTCCTCTAAGTGCCATTTTTAGGAAATGGCAACCTAGTTGACTTTCCAAGTTGATACAAACCTAGGATGACCTGCTCCTAAACCCGTATTATATTAGCCCAGATCTAATTATGCTCAAGTTCTAATGGTCACCTTGACCCCTAACCATCCTATGATTAGAAACTTTGGTATATAATGAAGATGCCACAATAAGTGATGGAAGGCCTATTAACAAGTCAAACTAAAACACTCATTCACTAATGGTGTTTTAGGTGTTCAAAAGAACAAAGAGAATTTAATCTCACAAATAATTTTCTGTATAAAATTCAAACTTGATTTATTATTGAAAATAAGCCTTTAAATAGGCTTTTAATGAACAAAATAAAACCCTAAAAGAATTAGGAAATTTTGGCCAACATAGAATACAATTAGAAAATTGCCTAATTTCATAACCTTTCCTAATCTAATTTGTATTAATTAATTCCCTTGAATTAGGAATTAATTAATTTAAAATAAAATAATAACTTTCATAAACTTATTTTTCCATAAAATAAATAAATAAAACCCAAAAGTAAAGGTAATTTCCTAAAAATAAAAGTAGAAATCAAATTAGGAAATTAAAATACTAGCTTTTTGACTAAATTGAGTTTGACCAATCTTTGACCAATTTGAGCTTCAAAGCAGCTTATATATGCTTTGTAGGATGACAAATAGGATTATTATGGAGTCCCACACGTTTCCCTTGCTTGGAGAAAAGAGAAAAAGCCAACTCAGCAATTTTCGGCCAAATTTTAAGTTGTCCGTACAAGTCCGTACAAGTTGGTTTTACTTCTGACTTGACTTGTTTACATGACCTCTTAGTGATATTTATTGAATCCATAAAGATTTGGAACCATTTCTTGCTATCCGGACTCCATAAATGCACCAAAACCTCTACCCGGGTCTGTATCAGCTTCCACCATTTGTATCCAAAAAACAAGTCTTGGATATTCGGTTATGGACAAGTGCTCTTGAGAATGAATTACCCCCTAGATAAAGGCGACAAATTTTTTCCTAAACGTCTTAGCTTAAACCCTAATGATCGGCTCGGTCTTCATCCGTATCGAGTCAACAACCCAACGAGTTGTCGGTTGTGCGGGCACAAACGGATTCGCATCATTCCCCTCCTCTTGAAAAGGATTTGTCCTCAAATCAAGATCATCACCTGCAGTAAAAGGAGATAATTCAGCAATATTAAATGTGGCACTAACATTGTACTTACCTAGTAAGTAAAGTTTGTCAGCATTTTCATTGATTCGCTCCAAAAGTGAAAAAGTCCATCCCCTCGAGGCATAAGCTTTGACTTTTGTTGCTTCAGAAACCTTTCCTTTCTTAAGTGCAATCAAATCCAATATCCTAGGTCAAACACTAACACAACAAACTCTAAAAATACATGCTCATTATGGCAAAAATTACACTTTTTAAAGTTAGCAAATAATCTCTTCCAAATTTTTAAATTTCCATGAAGTAAAGATCTCAACAAGGCAGATAAAGTTCTATACAATAAAAACATTTTTAAATAAGCATCTTTATGATTCATAACCAGCAATGGTTTCTTACTCAATATAGCTTTATTAACATCCCCAAAACTCAAATAAATTTTTTTATTTATCCTTTCTTTTCTTTCTTTTCCTTTCTCACTCATGGATTCATTGAATTTTGCTTCACTCTCGGCTTTTGTACTAAATTCCTGATACGAACCTACGACGACCTGCTCCTAAACCCGTATTATATTAGCCCGGATCTCAATTAAGTTCATGTTCTAATGGAATGGACCTCAACCCCTAACCAACCTGTGGTTAGAAACCTCGGTATAATGTAGACGCCACAACAGGGGATGGAAAATCTATTGATAAGTCAAGCTAAAACAACTAATTCTCTAATGGTGTTTTAGGTGTTTTCAAAGAACAAAGAGATAATTAATCTCACAACTATTTTCTCCATCAAATCAAAGTTGTATTCTTATTAAAAAATAAGCCTTTAAATAGGCTTTGAAAGAAACAAAATAAACCCTAAAAACCCTAGGAAAAACCGGCCACACAAGGAAGAATTCTAGCTTGGCCGAACCTTTCCTTTTCCTAATCTAATTAATTAATTCCCTTATTTTCAATTTAGGAATTAATTAATTTACAAACCAAATAATAAAATAAAAACTTTCCTAAACTTATTTGTTCAATAATTAAATAAATACAAATCCAAAATTAAAAAGAGTTTCCTAAAACAAAAAGTAAAAACAAATTAGGAAACTAAATATGGTAATTTTCGGCTATGTTGGTAATGACCCTTATTTGGCCTAATTAGACTCCAAATCAGCTTCAGTAGTCTTTGTGGAATGCCAAATAAGCTTATTATGAAGTTCCTCACGTTTCCCTTGCTTGGAAGTATGAGAAAAGGCTAATACAGTAAAATACAGTAAAGCCAGCAAGGAATACAGCAAATTTGGCTTTTCTTCCCCTTGTGCGCAAACCACCATGTTGTTCGGCTTTGAAGCTGCTTTGGCTGGTTTCTATGACTCATCCACCATATGAATTGAACCCATAAGAATGGGGATCCAATTCATACAACCCGACCTCCATATTGGCACTAAAAACGTCACCCAGGCCCGTTTTGGCTTCTATTGCTTGTATGAGTAAAACAGGCCTTGGTTCTTTAGATATGGCCAACCCCTCTTGACTATGACTTATCCTTGTATAAAGACAGCAAAATTCCATCTTTCAACCATAATGAGTAGCATCTTTATTAAATTGCCATGGTCTTCTTAATAGTATATGTCCGGCATGCATAGATACAACATCACACAAAACAACATCATCATATTTATCTGTACTAAATTTTACTTTGGCTTGTTTATTTACTTTCATCTCACCACTATCATTAAGCCATTGTAACCTATAGGGTTCTGGATGTTGAATTGTCCTCAAGCCTAATTTATCTACCACAAGATTACTAATTACATTGGTACAACTTCCACTATTAATAATCATACTACAAATCTTGCCTTGGATTTCACATCGGGTGTGGAAGATATTCTCTCTTTGAATTTCATCCTCATCTTTATATGTAGCCAGCACTCTCCTAGAAACCAAGCGTAATTCAGCATTGGATGCATGCAAGGTTTTGGCTTCATCTTCAAAGTCCTCCTCCTCTTGCTCGGCTTTATCCTCACTTTCCTCACTTTCCGATTCTAGCTCACCATTACCTTGGCATTGGCTAGCGATGTGTCCTCGTCCCTGGCACTTAAAACAAATAATTTCTCTAGATCTTGAAGGTTTAGGATAAGATTTTACCTCATTCTTTGGTGCTTGGACAGATTCAGTTTTGGACTCCCTTTTTGGCCGATTGGAACTTTCTTCACCAAGTTTCGGTTTTGACTTTGAATTATAGATGGGATTGCTTCTCCAAGAACTTGGATTTAATCTTCCACTGTTGGAAACACCCCCAAACCATGAGCCTACACTCCTTCTCTTGAATTGATGCTCTAATTTAATAGCCACATGCAACATCTCTCCAATTCCACATATTGTTGCAATTCTAGTTGATTGGCTATCTCACGATTCAAACCACCAAGGAATCTTGCCATGGTTGCTTCTCTATCCTCATTCATGCTTAACCTCATCATAAGCATCTCCATCACCTTGTAATAATCCGCCATAGACCTATTTCCTTGAGATAAAGATTGAAGCCTTTGATGCAGCAACCTATGATAGTGTGATGGTATGAATGCTTCCTCATGCCTCCTTTCATTTGCCGCCATGTAGTAATCAAGTCATCACCAAATCTCCTTCGGGTGCTTTTCTCATTGGTTCACCATTGGAGTGCATAATGACTAAATTCCATTGCTACCAATTTCACCTTTTTAGCCTCCGAATAATTATGACAATAAAAAATCATCTCCATTCTCTCCTCCCATTCCAAATAAGCCTCCGGATCACTTTTTCCTATGAAAGGTGAAATGTTTACCTTGATATTCCCTAGATCATCATCTTCTTTCCTTGTTGCTCTCCCACAGATTGGCCTTTCTTAAGGTTCAAAAATTTCATCAAACCCCTCATCCAAGTCATCTCCAAAGTTACTTCACCGGAATTCCTCTCTTGGTCACCCTTGGCTTCCTCAACCTTGACCTCGATCTCCAGGAGCATCTAACCTTATATTTAGCCCTCCTTATGATGTTTTTATCCTGTCCATCCTTTGATCAAGGTTATCAAATCGGGCATTCATCCGCTGTAATTGCTCCAATATAGCCCTCATGTCTGTTTGCTCACCACTCCCTGTAGCTCGGGAACCAGCATGGAATCCTACGGACTCTTCTTCATTAATTCTTAAAGGTGGATCTCCTCTTCTCACCCTTGAATCTGCCATGCTAGTATAAATAATACAAAAATAAAATAGGACCTTACCAAATTCTCTCCCTCACATGTTTCACTCAAACAAGGACTCGACACTCATGTTTGTTGCTTCGGCTTTTACCCTCTTTGAAGCTCACACTCTCTTGCCTTTTTCCTCTCAATAAATTATCTCAAAGTTCTAATTAGAACACCCAAAAAATAGCAATTATATCACAAGTATGTTTTAATTAAACTTGTCAACAAAACAGTAGCAAAAAGAAAGCAATACTGAATGAATTAACAAAACCTAGTATTCAGCTTTTCTAGGCAAAATAAGGCAAATCAACAAGAAACTTTTGGAGTTAACAAGAACTGGACCAGATGGTAAGAAATTAAGAATTTAAGAACAAAAATTTAGAAAAATAAATTTAAACATGAACAAGAATCAATTCGAACAAAAATAAAGAATAATGTTGGTTATTGTTCTTGTAATTCAAGTTTTATATCAATTCCTTTAACTAATTTTATTCGAAATAATTTAAGCACCCAAAATTCAAATATCTAGCAACAAAAATAATTCTTCTTTTTTTCTTTTTTTTTTTTTTTTAACTCACAAATCATAAACAACTGTAGGAGCAAGGATCAACACCAAAAATTGTAATTCTAAAGCCACAAATTCCCCAAACTGTAGGAGTGGGTTGTCGATTGAACGGTCTCGGGCGGGTTTGCATCATTCCCCTCCTCTTGAAAAGGATTTGCCCTCAAATCAAAGTCATCACGTGTAGCAAAAGGAGACAAATCAGCAACATTGAAGGTAGTACTAACATTATACTCACCCGGTAGATCAAGTTTATAGGCATTGTCGTTTATCCTCTCCAAAACTTGAAAAGGTCCATCACCCCTCGGCATGAGTTTTGATTTCCTTTGTTTGGGAAATGTTTCTTTCCTCAAATGCAGCCACACCCAATCTCCAGGTTCAAAGACCATTGGTTTTCAGCCTTGATTAGCCACCCTTGCATGTTGCTCGGTTCTCCTCTCAATATTTGCCTTTGTCTTCTCATGAATCTGTTTTACAAAATCAGCTTTTTGTTTTCCATCTAGTTTAGCACGCTCACTCAAAGGTAAAGGTGTTAGATCCCATGGATTCAAAGGATTAAAACCATAAACAATTTCAAATGGTGTATATTTAGTAGCTGAATGTAAAGACCTATTATAAGCAAATTCAACATGTGGCAAACATTCTTCCAAAGTTCTCAAATTTCTACTAATTAAAGCAAGTAACAAAGCGGACAAGGTTCTATTTGCAACTTCGGTTTGCCCATCTGTTTGTGGGTGGCAAGTATTTGAAAATAAAAGCTTAGTACCTAACTTGGCCCACAAAGTTTTCCAAAAATAACTTAAAAACTTAGCATCCCTATCCGAAACAATCGTTCTTGGCATTCCATGCAATCTCACAATTTCCTTGAAAAATAAATTAGCAATATTGGATGCATCATCAGTTTTATTACATGCAATAAAATGTGTCATCTTAGAAAACCTATCTACTACAACAAATATTGAATCCTTACCTGTCCTTGACCTAGGCAAACCAAGAATAAAATCCATAGACAAATCTACTCAAGGATAGGTAGGAATCAGCAAAGGCTTGTACAATCCATGCGGCTTCAATGTTGATTTTGTTTTTGGGCACATCAAACAACTTTCACAAATTCTCTCAACATCTCTCCTCATGTTAGGCCAATAAAAATGTTCTTACAGCAAGGATAAAGTTTTTAAAACACCAAAATGACCCATTAAACCATCCCTATGTCCTTCCCAAACCAATAATTCCCTAATGCTACAATTAGGCACACAAAGTTTGTTTTCTTTAAACAAATACCCCTCAAATATGTAAAATTTATTAAATCCATATTTCAAATAGGTTCTAAAAATTTCTCCAAAGTCACTATCATGCTCATAAAGTTTTTTCAATTGTTCAAATCCAAGCACTCTAGCATCTAAGGTAGAAAAGAGTACATACCTTCTCGATAATGCATCGGCAACCACATTTCCCTTACCTTTGTTGTAGCGGATCACATATGGAAAGGTTTCAATAAATTCAATCCATTTGGCTTGCCTTCGGTTGAGCTTTCCTTGACCCTTAATATGCTTCAAAGACTCATGATCCGTATGAATCACGAACTCCTTTGGCATGAGATAATGCTGCCACGTCTCCAAAGCCCTCACAAAAGCATACATCTCCTTGTCATAAGTCGGGTAGTTTAGGGCAGCTCCATTTAATTTTTCACTAAAGTAGGCTATGGGTCTTCCTTCTTGCATTAAGACAGCTCCAATACCTACACCCGAAGCATCAGACTCAATTTCAAAAGTCTTAGAAAAATTTGGCAAAATTAATAAAAGTGCATTACACAATTTTTCTTTCAACAAATTAAAAGATTTTTCTTGTACTTCCCCCCATTTAAAGCCAACATTCTTCTTGACAATTTCATTCAAAGGTGTGGCTATGGTGCTAAAATCCTTGATAAATCTTCTATAAAAACTTGCCAAGCCATGGAAACTCCTCACTTGGGTGATTGTTGTAGGAACCGGCCACTCTTTGATTGCTTGCACCTTAGCTTGATCCACTTTGATTCCTGCAGCACTTACTACAAATCCTAGAAAAACAAGCTCATCTTTGCAAAAATCACACTCGTTCATGTTAGCAAACAATCTTTCCTTTCTAAGAACTTGCAAAACTTGCCTAAGTTGATCCATATGCTCATCCAAGTTTCAGCTATACACCAAAATATCATCAAAATAAACAACCACAAATTTACCTATAAATGGACGCATTACATGATTCATAAGCCTCATGAAAGTACTAGATGCATTAGATAATCCAAAAGGCATAACTAACCATTCATACAGCTCATATTTAGTTTTAAATGCGGTTTTCCATTCATCACCTTCTTTCATTCTAATTTGATGATAACCACTCCTAAGATCAATTTCAGTAAACATGCAAGCACCATGCAATTCATCAAGCATATCATCTAATCTAGGAATGGGATGTCTATATTTAATGGTGATGTTATTTATAGCCCTACAATCAACACACATTCTCCAAGAACCATCCTTTTTAGGTACCAACAAAACAAGAACAGCACATGGACTTAAACTCTCACGAATGTATCCTTTATCAAGCAAATCACTTACTTGTTTTTGCAGCTCCTTTGTTTCTTCGGGATTGCTTCTATATGCTGGTCTATTTGGTATGGCAGCCCCTGGGACAAAGTCAATTTGATGTTCTATCCCTCGAATAGGTGGTAGTCCACTTGGAATCTCATTCGGGAAAACATCTCCAAATTCCTTCAAAAAAGAAATCATTGAACTTGGCAATTCAAGTTCTTCAAAGTTAGTTTGATCATTAAAATAATTTTCTTTATATATCATGACCAGCAAGGGTTTTGTACATTCAATAGCCTTATTAATATCCCCAAGACTCAAATAAAAATTCTGGTTTTTCCTCTCTTTTCTTTCTTTTCTTTTTTTTCCCTCGGTTTGGCTCTCATTGGCGGAAATTTCCAGATTTTTGGTGCTCTCGGGTTTGCTCTCTTTTCTCACTCCTCTCTAAGCTTTCTCTTGGTTTTTCCACTCAATTTGGGTTTTAGAAAGCTTACCTTGATCAGCAACCTCAATCTCACCTTCTTGAAAGGATGGTGAAGCTGTTGGTGCCATACTTGTTTTCTCCTTGAGTTTTTCGTCCTCCCTCCTTTGTTGCATTTGTAGTTGATCTTTGTAGACCTCCTTGGGAGTCAATGGCTCCAACTTGATTTTCTTCCCTTTAAACCTGAAAACAATACTATTTTCTCGACCAAAATGAGTAGCATCTTTGTCAAATTGCCATGGTCTACCTAGTAAAATATGTCCGGCCTGCATTGGTACTATGTCACACAAGACAACATCCTCATACTTACCTATATTGAATTTAACTTTGGCTTGCTTGTTTACCCTCATCTCACCACTATCATTTAACCATTGTAACCTATAGGGTTTTGGATGTTTAATTGTTTTCAAGCCTAATTTATCAACTACAAGATTACTTATCACATTGGTACAACTCCCACTATCTATAATCATGCTACAAATTTTATCTTGTATTTCGCAGCGAGTGTGGAAGATGTTTTCTCTTTGTATCTGCTCTTTATCTTTGTAGACAGCAAGAACTCTCCTTGAAACCAAGCTCAACTCAGCATTAGATGTATCTACAGGTTCGGCTTCATCCTCATTGCAATCCTCATCTTGCTCGGTTTCAGCTTCATTTGCTTCACTTGCAGATTCCAGCTCACCATCACCCTTTAATACCATGATTCTTCTATTTGGGCATTGGCTGGCGATGTGTCCTCTTCCTTGGCATTTAAAACAAATTATTTCTCTGGATTTTGAAGGTTTGGGATCAGATTTTACCTCATTTTTATGGACTTGGACAGATTTGGTTTTATGCTCCTTCTTTGGCTGATTGGAGCTTTCTTCCCCCACCTTCGGCCTTGGTTTGATTTCACTAGTTGAGTTGTTTCTCCAGCCACATGAATTGAATCTCCCACTGTTGGAAACACATCCAAGCCATGATCCTACTCCCCTCCTCTTGAATTGGTGCTCAAGCTTAATGGCAACATGCAACATCTCCTCCAACTCCAAGTATTGTTGCAATTCAAGCTGGTTGGCAATGTCACGGTTCAAACCACCAAGAAATCTCGCCATTGTTGCCTCCCTATCCTCATTCATATTCAGCCTCATCATTAACATCTCCATCTCTTTGTAATAATCCTCCACGGACCTACTTCCTTAAGACAAAGATTGAAGCCGATGATGCAGCAACCTATGGTAATGTGATGGCACAAACCGCTTTATCATGGCTCTTTTCATTTGTCGCCATGCTGTGATCAAATCATCACCAACTCTCCTCCGTGTGCTTTGCTCATTTGTCCACCATTGGAGTGCATAATGGCCAAACTCCATTGCTGCCAACTTCACCTTCTTACCCTCTAAAAAATTATGGCAGTCGAATATCATCTCCATCTTTTCTTCCCACTCCAAATATGCCTCGGGATCACTTTTTCCCATGAATGGTAGGATGTTGATCTTGATATTGCTAAGATTGTCATCTATTTCTTCCCTCCTATACCTTCCTCTGCCAGCTCTCTCTTGAACAGCAAAGGTTTCGTCCATGCCTTCCTCAAAGTCTCCACCCAAATCTTCCTCCTATAATTCCCCCCTCGGTCTTTCACGGCCTCCTCATCCTCGACCTCGACCTTCATGGAATCCTTGCCTATTTCTTGTGTTCAGAATTCCTTGGGACACTTCTAGCCTTCCCACTCTTTGATTCATGTGCTCAACTTGAGCACTCACCTGCCGTATTTGTTCCAAAACAGCTTTCAAATCCGTTTGCTCACCACTTCCGGTAGCTCGTGGATCACCATGAAATCCTACGGACTTCTCTTCATTAATTCTCAGTGGTGTGTCTCCTCTTCTTATTCTAGAATCTGCCATGTTAGTAAAATACTGCAAAAATAAAATAAATCCTCACAATATTCACTCCCTCACGTGTTTCACTCAAACAAGGTCTCGACACTCGTGTTTGCACACTAGTTTCGGCTTTTACCCTCTTTTAAGCTCACACACTCTTGCCTTTTTCCACTCAATGAATTATCTCAAAGTTCTAATTAAAACACCCACAAAACAGCAATTAGATCACTAGTATGCTTTAATTAAACATATCAACAAAATAGTAAGTAAAAATGAACAAATACAGAACGGAATGAAAATAGCTATTTTTGGTTTTTCTAGACAAAATAAAGCAAATTAATGAGAAGACTTTGGAATTTTGAAGCACTCGACCAGATGGTAATATATTATGAGTTCAAGAATAAAATTCTAGAAAAAGAAATTCAAATACGAACAAGAATCAAAGAGAACAAAATCCTTTAACTAATTTTAATCCAAATAATTTAAACACCCAAAATCCAAATACCCAGCAACAAAATAACTCTCCGGAAACTCCAAATAATGAATAACTATGCAACAATTCAGCAGCTCCAATAATTTCCAGCAAACAAATTTCAACACCAATTTTCAACAAACCGATATATATTTATATTTTATATTCGGCTTTCTTCTTCTTTTTTTTTTTCACTCACAGAACACAAATCAACTGCAGTAGCAAAGATCAACACCAAAAATTGCAATTCCAACTCCAAAAATTCACCAAACCGGTGACCTCCAAATAAACACAAATGTGCAGTTTTTTTTTTTTTTTTTTAAATGTTGCCACAAACTCTCTTTTTTTTTTTTTTTTTTTTTTTGAATAGATGAATGCATATATTTAAGACTAAAACAGCAAAGAAAAATCAACAAAAACCAAAATTCACAAGAACAATGATGGAAAAAAACAACCAACAAACTAGGAAACAAAAATACGATAAAACTAGGAAATCCTAATTCAACTAGGAATGAATTTTTATTTTTTTACTTTTAAAGATGCAGAACGTGTATGGGATGGATGCAACCTTAACCTAATGCTAAAATTGCAGAATAACACAAAAATAAATAAAGCAAATAAAGATAGATCAAACCTGAACAAAATTTAGCTCTGATACCAAATGATACGAACCTAGGACGACCTGCTCCTATACCCGTATTATATTAGCCCGGATCTCAATTAAGTTCATGTTCTAATGGAATGGACCTCAACCCCTAACCAACCTCTGGTTAGAAACCTTGGTATAATGTAGACGCCACAATAGGGGATGGAAAACCTATTGATAAGTCAAGCTAAAACAACCAATTCTCTAATGGTGTTTTGGGTGTTCTCAAAGAATAAAGAGATAATTAATCTCACAACTATTTTCTCAATCAAATCAAAGTTGTATTCTTATTGAAAAATAAGTCTTTAAATAGGCTTTGAAAGAAACAAAATAAACCCTAAAAACCCTAGGAAAAAATGGCCACACAAGGAAGAATTCTAGCTTGGCCGAACCTTTCCTTTTCCTAATCTAATTAATTAATTCCCTTATTTTCAATTTAGGAATTAATTAATTTACAAACCAAATAATAAAATAAAAACTTTCCTAAACTTATTTGTTCAATAATTAAATAAATACAAATCCAAAATTAAAGAGAGTTTCCTAAAACAAAAAGTAAAAACAAATTAGGAAACTAAATATGGTAATTTTTGGCTATGTTGGTAATGACCCTTCTTTGACCTAATTGGACTCCAAATCAGCTTCAATAGTCTTTTTGGAATGCCAAATAAGCTTATTATGAAGTTCCTCACGTTTCCCTTGCTTGGAAGTATGAGAAAAGGCTAATACAGTAAAATACAGTAAAGTCAGCAAGGAATATAGCAAATTCGGCTTTTCTTCCCCTTGTGCGCAAACCACCATGTTGTTCGGCTTTGAAGCTGCTTTGGCTGGTTTCTATGACTCATCCACCATATGAATTTAACCCATAATAATGGGGATCCAATTCATACAACCCGACCTCCATATTGGCACTAAAAACGTCATCCGGGCCCGTTTTGGCTTCTATTACTTGTATGAGTAAAACAGGCCTTGGTTCTTTAGATATGGCCAACCCCTCTTGACTATGACTTATTCCTTGTATAAAGACAGCAATATTGCCCTTGAACTTCTTGGCTTGGGCTCTAGTGATCGGCCCCACCTTCAGCTGTATTGGGTCAGCACCCCAGTTGGTTGTCGGTTGAACGGTCTCGGGCGGGTTCGCATCAATTCCTCACTCTCAAATTTGTTTAAATTTTTCCACTCAACCTGGATTTAGAGGACTTACCTTGGACAGCAAACTCAGACTTACCTTCTTGAATGGATTGTGAAGCAGTAGGTGCCATACTAGCTTTCTCCTTGAGCTTCTCGGCCTCCCTCCTTTGTTGTATTTGCAATTGGTCTCTATATACTTCCTTGGGAGTCAATGGCTCCAGCTTGACCTTCTTACCTTTAAATCTAAAAATAATACAATTCTCTCAACCATAATGAGTAGCATCTTTATTAAATTGCCATGGTCTACTTAATAGTATATGTCCCGCATGCATAGATACAACATCACACAAAACAACATCTTCATATTTATCTATGCTAAATTTTACTTTGGCTTGTTTATTTACTTTCATCTCACCACTATCATTAAGCCATTGTAACCTATAGGGTTCTGGATGTTTAATTGTCATCAAGCCTAATTTATCTACCACAAGATTACTAATTACATTGGTACAACTTCCACTATTAATAATCATACTACAAATCTTGCCTTGGATTTCACATCGGGTGTGGAAGATATTCTCTCTTTGAATTTCATCCTCATCTTTGTATGTAGCCAGCACTCTCCTAGAAACCAAGCTTAATTCGGCATTGGATGCATGCAAGGCTTTGGTTTCATCTTCAAAGTCCTCCTCCTCTTGCTCGGCTTTATCCTCACTTTCCTCACTTTCCGATTCTAGCTCACCATTACCCTTGGCATTGGCTAGCGATGTGTCCTCGTCCCTAGCACTTAAAACAAATAATTTCTCTAGATCTTGAAGGTTTAGGATAATATTTTACCTCATTCTTTGGTGCTTGGATAGATTCAGTTTTGGACTCCCTTTTTGGCCGAGTGGAACTTTCCTCACCAAGTTTCGGTTTTGACTTTGAATTATAGATGGGATTGCTTCTCCAAGCACTTGGATTTGATCTTGCACTGTTGGAAACACCCCCAAACCATGAGCCTACACCCCTTCTCTTGAATTGATGCTCTAATTTAATAGCCACATGCAACATCTCCTCCAATTCCACATATTGTTGCAATTCTAGTTGATTGGCTATCTCACGATTCAAACCACCAAGGAATCTTGCCATGGTTGCTTCTCTATCCTCATTCATGCTTAACCTCATCATAAGCATCTCCATCACCTTGTAATAATCCTCCATAGACCTATTTCCTTGAGATAAAGATTGAAGCCTTTGATGCAGCAACCTATGATAGTGTGATGGTATGAATGCTTCCTCATGCCTCCTTTCATTTGCCGCCATGTAGTAATCAAGTCATCACCGAATCTCCTTCGGGTGCTTTGCTCATTGGTTCACCATTGGAGTGCATTATGACTATATTCCATTGCTACCAATTTCACCTTTTTAGTCTCCGAATAATTATGACAATAAAAAATCATCTCCATTCTCTCCTCCCATTCCAAATAAGCCTCCGGATCACTTTTTCCTATGAAAGGTTGAATGTTTACCTTGATATTCCCTAGATCATCATCTTCTTTCCTTGTTGCTCTCCCACAGATTGGCCTTTCTTAAGGTTCAAAAATTTCATCAAACCCCTCATCCAAGTCATCTCCAAATTTACTTCACCCGAATTCATCTCTTGGTCACCCTTGGCCTCCTCAACCTCGACCTCGATCTCCACGAGCATCTAACCTTATATTTAGCCCTCCTTATGATGTTTTTATCCTGTCCATCCTTTGATCAAGGTTATCAAATCGGGCATTCATCCGCTGTAATTGCTCCAAGATAGCCCTCATGTCTGTTTGCTCACCACTCCCCATAGCTCGGGAACCAGCATGGAATCCTACGGACTCTTCTTCATTAATTCTTAAAGGTGGATCTCCTCTTCTCACCCTTGAATCTGCCATGCTAGTATAAATAATACAAAAATAAAATAGGACCTTACCAAATTCTCTCCCTCACATGTTTCACTCAAACAAGGACTCGACACTCATGTTTGTTGCTTCGGCTTTTACCCTCTTTGAAGCTCACACTCTCTTGCCTTTTTCCTCTCAATAAATTATCTCAATGTTCTAATTAGAACACCCAAAAAACAGCAATTATATCACAAGTATGTTTTAATTGAACTTATCAACAAAACAGTAGCAAAAAGAAAGCAATACCAAATGAATTAATAAAGCCTAGTATTCAGCTTTTCTAGGCAAAATAAGGCAAATCAACAAGAAACTTTTGGAGTTAATAAGAACTGGATCAGATGGTAAGAAATTAAGAATTCAATAACAAAAATTTAGAAAAATAAATTTAAACATGAACAAGAATCAATTCGAATAAAAATAAAGAATAATGTTGGTTATTGTTCTTGTAATTCAAGTTTTGTATCAATTCCTTTAACTAATTTTATTCCAAATAATTTAAGCACCCAAAATTCAAATATCTCGAAACAAAAATAATTCTTCTTTTTTTTCTTTTTTTTTTAAACTCACAGATCATAAACAACTGTAGGAGCAAGGATTAACACCAAAAATTGTAATTCTAGAGCCACAAATTCCCCAAACTCAAGACCACTCTTCAAAAAAAGACAAATTGCACAATTTTAGGTTTTTTATGCAATATGCTTTCAAAACTCTCTCTTTTTTTTTTCTTTTTTTTTTTTGGGATATATGAATGCAAATAATTTAAGACTAAAACAGTAAATAAAAATCAACAAAAACCAAAATTAACAAGAACAATGATGTAAAACAACCAACAAACTAGGAAACAAAAATACGGTAAAACTAGGAAATCGTAATTCAACTAGGAATGAATTTTTTTTTTTTAAAGATGCAGATTGTGTATGATGATAGAAGAAACCTTAAACCTAATGCTAAAATTACAGAATAACACAAAAAAAAAAATAAAGCAAATAAAGATTTATCAAACCTGAAAAAAAATTCGGCTTTGATACCAAATGATACGAACCTAGGACGACCTGCTGCTAAGTCCGTATTTTATTAGCCCGAATCTAATTATGTTCAAGTTCTAATGGTCACCATGACCACTAACGAACCTATAATTAGAAACCTTGATATATAATGAAGACGCCACAATAGGTGATTGAAGGCCTATTGATAAGTGAAACTAAAACACTCATTCACTAATGGGGTTTTAGGTGTTCAAAAGAACAAAGAGAATTTAATCTCACAAATAATTTTCTGTAAAAATTTAAACTTGATTTATCATTGAAAATAAGCCTTTAAATAGGCTTTCAATGAACAAATTAAAACCCTAAAAGGATTAGGAAATTTTGGCCAGCATAGAATCCAATTTGGAAATTACCTAATTTCACACCCTTTCCTAATCTAATTTGGATTAATTAATTCCCTTATTTTGAATTGGGAATTAATTAATTTACAATAAAATAATAACTTTACTAAACTTATTTTTTCAGCAAATAAATAAATAAAAACCAAAAGTAAATGTAATTTCCTAAAACAAAAAGTAAAAATCAAATTAGAAAACTAAAATACTAGCTTTTTGACTAAGTTGACTTTGATCAAACTTTGACTAATTTGAGCTCCAAATCAGCTTCTATATGCTTTTTAGGATAAAAAATAGGATTATTATGGAGTCCCACACATTGCCCTTGCTTGGAGGAAAGAGAAAAAGCCAACTCAGAAAAATACTGTAAAGCCAACAAATAATACAGCAATTTTCGGCCAAATTTTGAAGTTGTCCGTACAAGTCCGTACAAGTTGGTTTTACTTCTGCCTTGAATTTTTTCCATGACCTCTTAGTTATATTTATTGAATCCATAAAGAGTTGGAACTAGACTCCATAAATACACCAAAACCTCTACTCGGGTCCGTATCGGTTTCCACCACTTGTATGCCCAAAACAGGTCTTGGATCTTCGGGTATGGACAAGTGCTCTTGAGGATGAATTACCCCCTAGATAAAGGCATTAAATTTGTCCCTAAAAATCTTAACTTGAACCCTAGTGATCGGCCCGGTCTTCATCCGTATCGGATCAGCAACCCAGCGGGTTGTCGGTTGTGCGGGCACGGATGGATTCTCATCACAAGTTGACAAACTTCACACACATTTTTAGCATCATCAATCAAAAGTATATCATTCACCAAAGCATTTGTATTCTTCATTACACCATAACTAGAATGACCAAGCCTTTTATGCCAAAGTTAAGAAATGGACTCAACTTTGCTTCTTAAAGCTTGTTCATTATCTAGTAAATTCAACCTATAGCTTTTATCTTTCAAGGAAACTTTAAACACCTCATTTCCATAAGCATTTAATATCAAACAACCATCATAACCAAAGTTCAAAACATATCCCTTTTCAACCAATTGTGCAACATTTAATAAGTTTTCACACAATGAAAGCACATATAGAATATTTTGGATAAGTTTGGTACCTTTATTGGTGTGCAATGAGATGTCTCCTTTTTCTTCTACATCCATGAAGATTCCATTCCCAATCTTTACCCTTGTCTTGTAGGATTGGCCAAGCTCCACAAAGTTCAATTCTTCAAAAGTTATATGGTGTGAGCAACCATTATCTACCAACCAACCAAGACCACTACTTATAGCTTTAAGGCATGTAGCCACAAATAAAGTCTCGGCCTCCTCATTTACCACATTTACATGTTGCCTTCCTTGCTTACATACTTTACCAACATGTCCTCTTTGTCCACACTTATCACAAGTTGCATTTGGTCTCTAAAAGCACTTGTTTGGTGCAAGTCCATACTTCTTACAATGGGGGCATAGTGGATAACCTCCATGGTTTTGTCGTTGTCCTCCTTGTTGTTGCCTTGCATTGTTGTTGTTGTTATTGTTGAAACCTCCATAACCAGTTCATCGTTTGCTCTTGTTCTTATTCTTTTTGTTTTTTTTTTTGCTTTGACTAGACATAAAGCCCTTTCCAAATACTCCTCCTTTCTTATGGCTCTTCTTTGTTCGGTTGCTTGGAGGGTATTGATAAGCTCACTCAAGGTAATCTCACTAAGATTCTTTGATTCCTCAAGGAAAGAAATTTTAGCTTCAAACTTTTTAGGTAAGCTCACCAATACCTTCTCTACAACCTTTCGGTAGGTTAATGGCTCTCCAAAGACTCTAATTTGGTTTCATAACCTTTAGTAGTCTATCGGTGAAGTCCTTAACCAACTCATTTTCTTTCATTCTAATTGTTTCAAACTCTCTTCTTAAGTTTAAAACTTGCATTTGTCTAGTCTTAGTGTTCCCTTGAAATTCTTTTTGCAACTTTAACCAAACTTCTCTAACACTTGTACAAGACATGATTATAGTGAAATTGGAGTCACTCACTGAAGAATGAAGGGCTTTCAAGGCCTTGAATACTTTGGCTATCTCGATCTTATAGGCAAGTCTTTATGCTTGTGTGGCATTTGCTCTCAACTCCTCAATTTCATAACCGTCTTCTATCACATGCTCCAAATGGAGTAGTTTTGGCCCTCAAATTGTGGTGGAGTGGGTGATGCAAAACTTTGAGTAGTTGGTACAAAACTTTGAGAAGCCATGACACAAACCCGGATTTTGAAGAAAATAACTCTTGGGTTTGGATATTTGGTAAATTCGCTAGCTAAATTTTTATACCACTTCAAACCAAAAGTGAAAAGAATGAAATTAGGGGTTCTCTCACAAGAAAATAGGCTAGAGAGAAAGCTCACAAGGTCCCTCAATGGTTCAAACAAAGCTTTGATACCATGTTGGAGTTTGGTGTAGTTTTTGGGTTCACTTGACCAAGAGTGTTGTACACAAGGATTTAGTCTTATGCACAACCTTTAATCCGGTTTTTGATTTGGTATTTAGGTGATTTTTATGATTTTTTTTTTTTTTTTTTGGTATGATGATATTGAGGTTTGTTAGAGTTTTTGTTTGGAAGGAAGAAGAAGAAGATGAAGAAGAAAAAAAGATGCTAAGATTAGGCCACACAAACTAGACAGCACAATTCATCATGTTTTATTGTTGTATTATATTGATACAAAACTTATCTTATATATGTGAAATGTGTGTGAGACCAAATAGAAGTCTTTAAAATTCAAAAAATACAAATTTTCCACCCAATAATCTGACACAAAACATTCAAATACAAGCTCACATGTGAGTGCACAAATATGGCAAAGGTTGGTGAGATTTTGAACTTCAAAAGATTGTCTCTACCAAATCGGGTAATGCTATTTTAACCTAATGGAAGGTTGAGATATCTTCATCCAAATTGCTTGAATTTTGACATGTGGCATGTGGAAATATTAAGTATGAAATCTGGAGAAGACCAGGTCCAAAAAAATTGGGTAAGATCTCCAACTCAACTCAAACTTGTGGACCATAACTACTGGAAATCTCAGCAGTTATGCAAACTTGAAACCTGCATATCTTAGGCTTCCCAAGTCCTTTTTTAGTCTTTTTTTTTCTTTTTTTTTTTTTTACATGTGTATTACAACATATCCAAAAACCATAACCTGGTTTTAAAAATCCAGAATATGCCAGCCCCAAAAATAGACCTATGTTGCTGGAAACACAATTTCCAACACATAACCATTTTACAAAACAAAATCAATACCCAACAAAAAGACAATTCTTAAGCTAAATACAACAAAACGTAGGCATTAAAAAGGTACTAAAGGAACACAAAACATAAATATAAATATTGCTTTAAAATATTTAACAAAATATTTTTTATAAAGAAAGAAAGAGTGCAAACTTTGGTGAACTTTGGCTTGCATAAGGTGGCAAGATTACCACCTAGGGGAGCATGTAGTAGAGTTTTGTCTATAAGGTTGTATATAGAGTTGAATTGGAGAACAACTTATGATTGGCTTGATTTAGAACTTGGCACCCATAAAAGATGAGTCAATCTTGAATAGTAAATAAAGCTCATATAATATATGAGTCAATCTTATATAACTCGTGATCGTTCATATTTATATTTTGTGAATATATATATATATATATTATCATTAATTTAAACAAATATAAAGCTTATAATGTAAAAATATTAGATTTTTTTAATATTTTATTTAAAAAAATAAAAGGGGCTAATATCATATACACCCCATAAATTTTGTAAATATTTGAACTAGGTTCCTGACATTTTAAAAATGTTCAAATAACTCCCTTCCATTAGTTTCCAACATTATTTTTAACAATTAAATGTAAATTAATGATCGGAGGTTAAAAGTCACATAAATTTAATTTTCTTTATTATTATTTTTCACGACTTTTCTTTCCTTCCCTTTTTCTTCTTTTGCCACAATATATATATATATATATATATATATATATATATATATATATATATATATATATTAACTGTTGTTCCATTTTTCTAACAACAATAAACACTATAGAAACCAAAGGAACACGAAAAATAAATGTTTAAATCGAACTGGAGGATTGACAAGTGACAAGATTAGAGGCTTTGTGTCAACATGCGGCTAAAAAGGTTTTCAAGAATTTTTTTAATATTTCAAAATTACCCTTATTATCATTATTGTATGAAAACAAAACAAAAAGTAAAATATAATGGGATGTGATTATAATTTTCTAATTTTTATCAAAGAATATATTCTTCTTAAAGTTATATTTAAAGACTAATACAATATGCGTCAATTTATATCTGGCAAGAATATTGTATGAATCCATTATTGAAGGAAAAAGAAAAATAGTTTAACGTGAAAGGTATAAAGGCATAAAAACTTCATAAATGCTATTTTACATGCACACACACACACACACATATATATATATATATAAGTGAGTATATTATGTAATAAAAATGGAATTAAAAAAAAAAATCTATACGGGATGTATATTAATTAATATTATCAATATTGGGAATCACTTGAAATGGTTTCTGCATTATTAATCTTTACAATTTTTTTTTAAAAGAATAAAAGTTGTTATTAAATATAATTTTGTTTTCGATTTTCAAAAGATATTAAGGTATAAACACTGATTTACTTTCAAATTTTGCCCAAAATTTTGATTTTTCCCCTAAAATTTTAATGATAGTAATTTTAGTTTTTAATCATGATAAAATGTTAAATTGGTTTCTCTATCAAAATATAATAATTAGACTTTAACGAAAATGATCACTTAACTAGCATTCAAATATATTATTTTATATAGGTAAAATATAAGAGTATCTTCAATGGAAGTATTGATTGTGAAAATAAATATACCATATAAAGATGGACAGTGTTTTATAGAAATTTCTCATCAATTGTAATATCTAGAATCAATGTCAAACTAATATGGCCTAAACATTGCCTATAAGAATGTTTATTTCTACAAGGCCTGTTAAATATAATAAAGTTTTTTAAAAAGTGAAATTCTTTAAAAAAATATATATATTTTTTTAAATTAATAAAATATATAATTAATTAGGAAATTTCTAATGTATACTAAGTCTTTTAATAATGTATCCATATATAGGATTTTGAAAGTGACACGTGGTAAAAATAATGAGTTCGTTAAAGTGCTAATCGGTTGATGGTAGTAAAGGCTGTTATAAAAATGTGACCACAAACTCTAGCAAGTGGTTGAAAATGTGATTACAAAGTAGTGAAAATTCTGAAAATGTGATTACAAAATAGTGCAAAATTCACTAAGGAAAATTAGTACATACAATCATCATTTATAGATATGATGCTACCAAAAACTATAATAGTAATCACAAAATTATATTTAAGCAAAATATGAAAAGATTTTATTATCATTAAGACATAGTAATTACAATATAATGGAAAACAATATTGGTTGGAAATTCAATATGTACAATCATCATTTATAAATGTGATAATAGAAAATATAATAGTTTTCACAAATTATATATAAACAATTATATAGTTTTTACAACCATTAAGGCATAGTAACTCCACTATAGTGGCAATTAACATATACACATGTATTGTATATATATGATACTAAAATATATAAATAGTGATCACAAAACCTTATACTAACCACAATATATTCTAAACCACATAGCGATAGTGAAATAAATATATGCTTTGTATTTTATGTGTACCCAAATAAAAAATTCATACAAAATAAAAACTTAATTTTTTTAATATGTTACTTACATTTCTAAAAGTCAATTACATAATATATGTGTCACTATCACAAATAATATATATTATTTGATATCATTTGAGTAGTATGTAAAATAAAATTTTGAAAACTTTAAAAATCGAAAGGGATTCATAAGAACATATAATATACTTATGTAGAAGACAATATTAAAATTTACTAATATAGATTAAAAAAATGTAAAGAATGAAAAATAAATAAAGAGTTATAAGTTAGGAAATTACAGTGGACTACAATAACATACATAGCTAAATACCATTTGAGAATTAAAATCAGTATAATGTATTTATATCACTTGAACTAGTGTTTTGAAAAAATCATAAAATATCCTATAATTTCATATGGTGATAATAATAATATTTGTAATACATACATTACAATTTCGTTACAATAACATTCCATCTTATTAAGCATGATAAATTTGAGAAAGAAAATAATAATTGAAAGAACTTTTGGGTTAGAAGTATTTTATATAAAAACAATCTTAAATGATAATAAAAGATAATTTTAAATGATTAAATTTAACAATATATAATAAAAAAGTAAAATGATACACATGTAACAGCATTAATTATAATATAATATAAATTAGTCATAAGTTAGTAAATATTGTTAGTATGTTATATTACTTATAGTGCGGTAGTTTTAGATTTTGGAAAAATATAAAGAAGTATCATACAATCTTTTATATGGTGAGCTCGGCAATTTCAATAATACATACATTCCAAATAACGCTTGTTCAGTAAAAAAGTACTTATAATTAAGAAAATTGACGATCATATGTTTATATTGCTGATAACAAAATATTTATATGACATTCACACTAAATATATGATTTGTTTGACAAAATTTTAAAAAAAATTAATAAATTGGAAAACTTTGAATCTCAAAGGAAAATTTCACAAATATTATACATGATACTTATGTAGAAGATGATGATTGAAATAAAAGAAAAACACACAATCATGAAAAACTATATTGATACACAAAATTACAAAGTAAATATAATATGATAAAAATATAATCATAAGTTAGGAAAAACTACTCGATTACAACAACATTCATAAGTATAGTGTATCAATTTATTTAATATACTGGTAGGATTAAAATTACTATGTTACATATTTTTTGACACTTGCATGAAACATCATTTATAAATGATTAAACTATAATGATACACAATAAAAAAAAAACTAATATAAAAAAAAAATACAACCCTAATATAATATAAGTTAAACTAATTTTAAATTAGGATGTAATGTTAAATTAAAAAAGAATACATTGTTTATAGCATAAAGTTATTTTTGTAGAAAAATATAGAGATGTGTTATGTGTAATCTAAATGACGATGATATATGGTTATCTCGGTAAACTTTATAATATATACATTCTAAATGACAATGATCACTAAATATGAATTTACAACCAAGATAATTGACGATCATATTTTATACTGTTAATAATAGAGTGTCTAATATAACAATCATGCTAAATACATGTAAAGATCACATTCTAAATATGATTCAACAATATCGATAAAAATGTGAATGTACATTCTAAATATCATATTTAGTATGCACATTCGAAACACGATTCAACAATAACATTTGTAATATTGCATTTAACAATGTCAATTAAATACTCTATTTGTAATGATCATAGTCTCTTTCTAACAATCACATAATAAATTAAATATATTTGTCAATTGTTGTGCATGCGTGACCGTTCTAATACATATATGACTATTCTTACACCTATATGACTATATTACCTTTATAAAACTGTTACTAACTCTATATGACAATTATTATAATTATATGACTGTTTTAATGCATATATGACCATTATTGGACATATGTGAACATATTTTTTCTTTGTGATATTAATTATGCTTAAGGGGTCATTATTACATATATGTGCCAAATTATTATATATTTGTGACCATTTATTATGCATACATGATCAATATTACATATCTATGACTATTGTTACGCATATATGATCGTTGTTATACACTTGTTTCCTTTTATATATATATATATATATATATATGTGAGCATTTGTTATGTATATGTGACAATTATAACACCTTTGTGCTTACTGTCATGCATATGCGACCACATATGTTGCGATATTACTTATATGTAACCATTGTTGTGCACAGGTGGCCAATATTACACATATATGCCTATTTGTTACATATATATAATTATGTTATACAAATGTAATCATTTGTTACATATATGTGATATTCATTTCGCATCTAGGACCGTTGTTATGTATATGTGACAATTATTGCAAATATATTGGCATATTATCTTTATATGACCATTGTTATGCGTATGTGGTCTTTGTTATGTGATCATGTTATAGAAGAATGATCATTATTATGTATATATGACTATTGTTATGCATTTGTAACCATGTTATATATATGTGACCATTTATTAAGCATATATGATCATTACTCATCTTTGACTGTTGTTATAAATATATGACTATTGTTATACATATATGGTCATATGTTACACTAAATGTGGTTATATATATGTGATCATTTATTAAGCATATATGACTGTTACTCATATTTGACTGTTGTTATAAATATATGACCATTGTTACACATATGTGGTCATATGTTACACCAAATTTGGTTATAATTATATGACCATTGCTCGTGATTGCTGTCACATATATGTGCCCATTTGTTGCACATATATAATCATTTTACACAAATATGACTATTTGTTGTATATTTGTGTAATTTGTTACATATATGTGATCATTATCACATGTACGTGGTCATCTCTATGTGATTGTTGCTATGCATATGTGGTCGTCGCTATATATATATATATGTCAATTTGTTACATACATGTGACCATTCATTACAAATACGTGACTGTTGTTATGCATTTGTGATCATTGTTATGCATATGTAACTATTGTTATACAAATGCAACCATATTACTTTTATGTGAGCCTTGTTGCAAACACGAGGCCATTGTTACACATAATTGTCAATTTGTTACACATATATATCTGTAACCATTGTTACATATATATGGTCATGCTACTTGTATATGACCATTGTCACACATATTAACCATGTTACATATGTGTGACCATTCATTACTCATATATGACCATTATCATGTTTATGTAACCATTATTATACATATATAGCCATGTCACCTTTATATGATCGCTGTTACATACATGTGGCTGTTATATACATATATATCATTTGTTATACATATATGATCATTTGTCACATATATTTGATTGCTATTACGCCTCTATGACTGTTGTTACACATTTATACCCATGTTATATAAATGTGACCATCTATTACACATATGTGACCATTGTTACACATCAATGATCATCGTTATGTGACAATTGTTATATATATATTGTCATGTTACCTCTATGTTACCATGTCATATGTATATGGTTTTCATTACATATATGTGACAATTGTTATGTATATATTGGCATGTTACCTCTATGTTACCATGTCATATCTATATGGTTTTCATTACACATATATAACCATTTGTTACACAAATTTGACCATTCCTTGTGCATATATGGCCATTGTTAAGCATTTGTGGTTGTTGTTACATATATTTGATTGGTTGTTATACATATGTGACCATTGTTATGCTTTTGGAGACTGTTGTTACACACATGTAACCATATTACTTCTCCATGACCGTCATTACACGTATATGGTCTTTATAAAATATATATAAATATATTATGTGTATGTGTTCATGTTAATAGTTTTGTGTGTTATCAGTATTTAAGATTGTGATCACTCTTTCATTTATTTAATATATAATAAATTTAATTTAATGAGATATTACATTTTATGATCACATTTTTTCTTTTACTATTATGGAGAGTATGTTGATTACAAATTACAAATTACTTTTCAAATCACTTTTTACATTTAAATTAGTTTATATTTTCTATACTTTTCTATGTTAATCATATATTATTGTGGTGATCGTTATAATAATTTTAAAATTTTCAAATATTAATCAATTCAACTGATAGCAAGTAAATTACTTTCAGCTGGTCCAAAACTTTTTATTCAACTTTTGATGCTTTGAATGATTGAGATGACTGCATATGGATACAGCTTGTGAATGATAGTAGCTCCCCATTAATTAATAGTCATAAATTACTTTTATACACATTAGTATTAAAGATCAATTTTGTAATTGATTGTATATTTATATCATCTAAATTTAAACAATATCAATTTATATATTTGATAAAGTGATAGGATCGCTCTTGGATTCCTTGTAGACACCAAAAATGGTTGCTCCTAGGGAAGGCCTATCGAATTTCCTATCAAAAATCCAGTAAAACCTTTGCATAATTGAATGTAATCCAGCAGTACAAATAAAATAACATAAATATTTTTTTATGGAATTGTTACAAAATCATCAACCAAAAATAGTATAGAAGTCACACATATTAGGTTAATTCTCCAGAGTAATTTAGAATACAATGAACCAATGCAAAATATAAAAAATACTCAATATAATAAATACATAAAAATTCAATGAAAGAAAGAATATTCACTATTATTAGAGTTACATGAAAAGAAATAATACATCTGTAGCAAAACACCATACAAACAGCGAAAATGTCTAGATGTGATAGACGTAGCTAGTCATCTAAAGCTTAAGAGAATAGTTTAAAAATAAAACTATAAGATGAGCTCAATGAGTAAGATAAAATAATAATACGAAAACAATCGTTTATCTTAAAGTAATTCTCTCAAAACCTCACTTTCTTTCTTTTCAAAGTTTTCCTGTTTTGGAAAGCATCTTTCACATAACCCATGAATTTTTCTCAAAAATAGCAAATTTAATATTTTATATAAAATCATAACCTCTTGTACTTAAATAAATAAATGAATAAATAAATTATATTTTTCAAAAATAATCATAAGCAAAAAGTAATAGTTTCATAATCTTAATACGCATAATACCATAACCTGTGTGCCATATCCAATGTCAAATCTATCATACGATCCTTAGCATCCGAATGCATTGCAAAGCCAATAGAAGAAGGGAAAATTGTCATACAACCCTAAATATTTCCAAGGCACCACAGAGGTGGTACCTCTTAACCAATCTTTACATCAAGTGACAATAGCAAGGGGTTGAGTCATATATATATAATCATAACTATTTCTACAACTGAATCCATTTTGTAATCTGGATATTACTTAGCATACAATATCACCATATCTCACATATATCCAACAACAAAATATCATTTATTTTCTTATATCCGTACCCAAAAACTCAATGTAACTATTTAACATAAATATGCAAATCATATATAAATAAACTAAATAAAATAATCAAATTATAAATATTTCTTTGATGTCAAAATATTACCACGCCAAGTTATATAACAACAATTAATTTAGCTACTAAAACTTTTCAAATACTAAGAACTACAATTTCACTATAAGCATATTAAAATTTGAAAAAAATTAAAAACTTATCAAAAATCTCATGAAATGATAATTTTTATATATACTCACATGTATAAACATATATAATTATGTAACCAAAGCTTATATAAAACTTCGAAAACCATGACCCATCAATTTAACATGCCCTAATTATATTTAGAAAATAAATACAGAAAGATACAGTTCATTCCTAATCTGCTATTGAATCACCTCCTATCCCCATTCTAATGCCTAAAATACAATAATAATACTTTTTAAACTTTCAAAAATTAAACAAAAGACATTAGTGTGTGCCAAATATCTTGAAATAATTTTTACAATACACTAATTACCAACTTTGATAATCAAAAAATCTAATTATACTGCAAACCCTTAATACTTGGTACTCAAAATTGAGATTTTTCATCCAAAGGATAATTTGATGAAATTGAACCTTCTCATGGGTTCTATTAACATCTAATTATACTAATCCAACTATAATTTTATCCAGTTTGTCCAATTATGTCCAAACATAGTCCATTTTTTTCGATATTAAACTAGATAATCCAAAAATGGAATAATTAGCAAACGATCTCCTAAATTTAAAAACTTTATATCAATAGAACTCCCAAGAGATAAATAACATAGTGATGAACTCACCTAGGTCAATTGTTGGTGGTGGTGGCCGGAATGGAAAAATATAACCAAATTTCAAATCAACATAACTCTTAAACGACTTGGAATTAGGCAAAATGGAGGGCATATTAAATGGAGGCATATTCAAACTCAGATGTGAGATCCCATATCAGTTGGAAAAGGGAACGAAGCATGCCTTATAAGAGGGTGTGGATACCTTTCCCTTGAGACACGTTTTGACAAAACCATGCGGGCAGACCCAAAACGGACAATATCTCATGCGAGTGGACTGGGCTGTTACACAGAAGTCAAAATTAAGTGGTCTAAGGTGGTCACATAGCTTAGAAGTGGTGGGAATCCAATGATCAGAGCATCGCCGACTACCAGATTTCTAGCGTTGATCTCTATGCATCTAGTGACTTACCAACCTGAAAATTTGTGTGTTAGTTAATTTTTCCATAGGTAATTGATTGGTAAGGGTGGTGAGAATCAAATTGGTCAAAAAATTGGCCATTTTAGTGGGAATCTAATAGAGAGAAAGCGGTGAGCCACCGTCGAGAAAAAGTTGTCAATCTTGGTGCATTGCCAACCTTTTTGACCTAAAATTTTGGTGGCTGGTCAATTTTTATGTGTGCAAGTTGCTGTAGGGCATGTGTACAATATTTTGGGTCGGAGTTTGGTCAATTTCAATGTTTTCTGAAAGGTGGATGGCAGTTATCAGTGATGGAATCGAGGGAGGAAAGGGTCTGCAAGTTTAGGAGTCTTTCAAGGTCAAAATGAGTATTTCAAATTTGTTTATTGAAGGAGAAGGTCCCCAATGTATATATAGGCCTTTGGATCACTAACAAATAAAATTTGGATTGGTTTGGGTACAAGTAAAATACTGACATTCAAAATTTTTCAAAACCATAACTTTTAAATCGTAACTCCAAATTAGGTATGCCGACTAGTCTACGAACTCATATCAATGAGCTTTATACAATAGTGAAAAAGTGAAATCCAAAAGTCATCTAAAAAAAAAATAATCAAACATGTCCACTTAAATGTTCAATTTGGTCAAACTTGATTAACTTTGGTTAAACCATTCAAAAATTTAAATTTTAAGTGTTTTCTTAGAATGGATCATTGCATAGAGAGCGGTCTATATATACCATGGAAGATGCCTTAATATATTTGCATCAAATAATAATTTACAACCAAACTAATGGAATCAATAAAACGAAAAAAGAAATGATAGTTGTGATTAGTGGTAATTAAGCATCAATTGGACTCATGCATCCAAGGTATATTTAAATACATCTAATTACCACATCGCAGCATAGATCCACTGGTGCTCATTACCAATGATGATAAATAGTATAATGCTAAAACAAAATTTTATGAGTAATGAAGCACCAATAATTAGTCTGCCAAAATATTTTCCAAGATAAAAATGTCAATGAGACATATTATTTATTTATTATGGAAAACAATATAATAGATTAAGAAAAACACGTAAGCAGCATCAAGTTGGATTTTATCATTGAGCCAACAAGAGGCCCTACTTCCAACAAGATAAGAGGAACATTACAAAGTAAACTATACTTAGCTAAGCCATGAGCCACCTGGTTATTTTACCTTGGTGTGAACATTACCTCCACCTTTTGAAAACTGTTTAATAGCATTTTGACATGCTCCAAAATATCACCTTTTACAGCTAAACATTCTTCCCCATCTTTAACCATATGTATTTCTCTTGGTGAGTCGCTTTCAATTTCACTCTGTTTGATAGTAAGCCCCAATCCAATAGATGATCCTTCAAGTAAATCATAGATCTCTATTGCCAGTGATGAAAGAGGCTGGTTTAGCCATATTACCTTCTGCGTGGAAGCCATCATTTTACCTTCTCCATTCTGAATGACAACCGCGACACCAGCTCCATAATCTGTTTCTCCATCTATATTATTAATTTCTATCAAAAACTGACATATTTTCATTTCATAGGTTGACATTTTAATAATATTTTAAATATAGATAAATATAATTAATTATAAGCCAATAATATAATGGCACTAATTATTTGATAAACATTTTTGTAGATTAGTTAATACCGCTAATATTATTTAAACTTTATTATCCTTATATTAATTTGTAGGCTTGATGTGACATTAATACACATTATTATTTAAACTTTATTATCCTTGCATTAATATGTAGGCTTAATCTTACATTAATACACATTTAGATCTAGGGTTTGATCAGGTTTAAGTGAAATCCTTCTTCTTAATTTAAAACATATTGTAATATTCTCTAAAAAAACAAAAATCTTTATTATCCTATTTTAGTCATTTTTAATCTACTTGCCAATTTGCTTGCCATTTGATTATTTAAGAGGAGAATTAGAATTGACACTGTGCAAACGTAAAGGAAAACTTTTATAAATCTAACCCGCAATAAAAATAAACTAAATAAAAACATAAAACAAAGGAGCACGCCTTGTGCTTTTGGGAAGAACATTAAGCAGAAGAATCATTAGTGAAGCTTCTTTTTGGGACACCGATCCCATGATTTTCTATTGGAGTGCTTAGCTTTGTGTTTATTTAATTGTTTACGCGGAGAATCTATCAGATTTTATTGGTTTTTGGCTCTAAATCTGATATTTTATATATTATTTTATTCATTTATTTACTTACTAATAGTTTCCTAGTATTATATTTGCTTAATGTGATGGAGTGGGAATCTGAATCATTTGAAAAACAATCCCGCTCCTGTCTAAATCGCTAACTGCAAATTAATATATATATATATATATATATATATATCTTATCTGCATTAAATTATATTCTTTTTCCTTTTTCTTCGATTTGACACGCTATAGAAAATGGAACCCATTGGTTTGGTAACATATATATATATATATATATAAACCTTATATTATAACAAATAACCATACAATTTTATATATATATATATATATATATATAGAGGATAATTTTATAGTAAAGATCATCCCTACCCAGATCAAGGAAAAAACAACAACGGCTTTTGAAAAAATAATCATTTTTTCCCTTGATCCCTGTATCAATATGAGTTTTATTTTAAAAGCCATTTGAAATGATTTTATATTTAATTATTTTCTATTTTTTTAAAGTATAAATTAACTATACACAACTAATATAAGTCTTTCAGGGAAAAAAAATTACAAAACAAAAAGCCAAAAAACATAAATGTTATAAAACGAGGACTTAGAGCTTACTTAATAATGTTTATTCTTATTTATCAAAAAAACAAAAAAGATCATGTTTATACTTTTGGTTTTCTTCTTTTTTTTTTTTGTCTTTTGTTTTTTTTTTTTGCTTGAGAGATTAAACAAATACATGAATGAAATGACTACTATGATAATACTCCATAATGAAAAGAAAAAAAAAACATTTATCAAAACGAGCCACATTTATTTTAATCTCATTTAATAATAATAATTTGTTCCCACTATGGTGTTTCAAATTTATTTCCAAATATAGATGTGAATAGTATACTAACTGACTCAATTTTTATTTTTTTTTCCTTTTAATTTTTTTATTTTTTGGTAGTTGTGTGTACAGGGTAACTATCATTTTAAGTATAAGTAAATTTAAATTATAGCCAACATAAGTAAAAGCTTAAGGGGGGGAAAAAAAAAAGAAAAGAAAAAGTAAAAAACAAGGGGGCATTTTTTATTTTTTGTTTTTTAGTTTTTTCTTAAATGTTTTACCTTATATAGAGGCTCCTATTAGAAATTAATATTAATATGATGGTTTTACAATCAACATATATATAGATATATGTATATATATATATTTTTCAGCTCTTATATTGTTCCAAATGTTGAGACTAAAACATTCATTTATGGTTCTTTGGGATTCTATAGAGTTTGTTTTAGTCAAATAAGATTTTCGCTTGTTATTAAATTCATATTTAGTCAATAATTAAATTTTAAATTTTAATTATTGATGTAATCCAATGGCTAAAAATAATATATTTACCAAATCAAAATCCTATATATATGAAGGTTTGATCTATTGGGAATAAAATTGCCACCTTATGTTGGACAACTAGTGATGTGGCATGTGCTAAGGATTGTTACTTTTCGGTTTTAATATTAATTCATTAATTTAAATAACACCTTCAACATTTGATATATTATTAGGCACCTACAATATGTTAACAACATGTTCCCATTGGAAAAACGCTATATATATATATATATTGTCAGACTCAAATAAAGTATTTAATATGAGGACTAGCATGATATTTTTTTTTTTCAGCTTTTAGATTACATCAAAGACTGGGATTTAAAATTACATTTATTAATCATCAGTTTCTGACATGATCAACTTTTTCTAAATAAGGTTTTAGCATATTACTAAACCTATATTCAATTACTTTTTAAATTTTAAATCTAAATATTTGATGTGATCCAGCGGTCATTAATGATAAACTTTAGTTTAATAAAAATAATATATAATATAAATATTATTTAAGACTAACTGTATATATAGTTATGTATATATAGTTAGGCTCTTATCTAGAAAATCCTAAATAAATTTTGTTGAAAACACTTATGATGATAATAGTTTTCTAAAAAAATTGTCATCTTATTATAAATATTTTGAAGATGATTTCTGTAATAACCATTGTTTATGCCAGTGATAAGAATAAAATTCATCGATGATTTCCTGGATCAGGGAAAAATTATGTATATATATATATATATATTTGTTTGATGGTTGGTCGAGTTCTAATATGCTAAAAGTGCCACAAACTGTCACCGAATATGTACACACAATATCCCTATCAAGAGAAAGTACTTTTTTCCAGTATTTATTTATTTTTATTTTTTTTCCTCTTCTTGGTAATAATGAAGGAGTAGTTAATGGAAGGAGCTAGCTGTCTTGTGAGAAGCATCATGGTTTACATCAGGGTAGCCATTTTGCCTAGTCTACGTTCAAGCAGCCGTATATTGGACTTTTTTATTTAGCACGGCTGCATATTTTATTTGTTATTACAATATGACAGATGTGACTGACTTGCTCTACATATAATAATACTTTTTCTCCATTGAGTTGTAATTCTACATATAAATTATGTTGTTCTTTTTTGGTTAATTAAATTCTTAAGTTCTTTAGTAGTTGATGTTTGATTTAAGAATCTTTAAAGAAACCATAATAAGATTAACAAATTTATTAAAAATATAATTGTAGAGATGGAAGCTTTCAACAAAATTTATTTTCAAAATGAGATGACTAATGACATGACATATTTAATTGAAATATTTAAAGATATTTTATCTATGTTTAGTTTGTATAAGTTTTTAACCAATAATATATATATATATATATATATATATATATATATAAATATAATTATATTACGTACCATACCATTTTGATAAACAATTTGATATTTTTAAATTTTAATATTACTAATTCATCAAATTGTAGATTAGTCAATAAATTTTTGATATGATATATAGACCTTGGATGAATGTAGGTGTCCTAATCAACTTGATCATTATTTATCATTAAACCTAATTTTAAAGAATTTTTTCACTTTGTTTTTCATGTTTTTCACTATATATGTAGAAAGTTCAACAACAGCGTGTACTTAGGCCCAAAAAAAAAAAGCACAGGTGATTTTGAAATAAAAATAAAAATCAAAACGGTATTATTTCTATAATTTTTGAAAGTATACAGCCATATCACTAGTTCACCATATCAATAATGCTATGATCACCACTTGACACTATTTCATTCTATAAGGGATAATTCACTTGTCATAGTTTCTCAACTAATAAAATAACATCATATGGTTTGCCTTACTGATTGATAAACAAATTTGGTGTATGTAATAAAATTTTCTAAATTACTTTGGTGCGTAGTAGAAAACAGCATGAAAAGACGGGATAGTTTTTTTGACAAGAAAGGGTAGGTTTTCGACAAGAAAACATTAGCATCAATGCCTAATGAGACTTCTAACGATGCATTCGAAAAGAGTGGCTGGTTTGGAAGGCCTTTAAGGCGGGATATTATTTAAATCAAAGCTAATTTAATTTATTATAGGAACCCTTTTTTGTCCTTCAACATTCTCATCTCATCTAGAGCCAATGATAGTTGGCTTTATATATATATATATATATATATATTACACTTTGTAGGCATGTAGGTTCATTGCCCTTATATGCGTGCTAGCTTTTGACAAAATAATATAAATTACAAGATAAACAGCAAAATCTTACATCTTGACTTCTTTTGAATTTATTTATATGGTCAAAATTTTGTTGGATGTAAAGGCTTAAATTTTGAGCATCAGTCTAATTAATTGATTTTTTAATTAATCTTGATGCAAATTAATCAGTTTAGTTTCTAATTCATGAAATACGCACAAGAGAAATCATAATCATTAAAGTTTACCAAGGGGTATGTATTTCTATGAAGATGAGAGGCACTTAGCGATTGAATGGAGTCGCACTCTTCTCATTCATTGATAATTAAGAATAAATACGCATTTATAATTACACTATCTATGGTAAAATATTTAATACATAGTAAAACATTACAACCTAATTACCTACATATATAGAACAACACAAAGAAGGTAAATACACATATTCAGCTATGATTTAGGAGAATGAAAGTCAACTAATGGAAGGATTGTCCTTGAGATTTCCCCATAAGATGGCGTTTCCATTGAAGACACAAATCTTGCATCCTAATAGAAGAAAGCAAGGATGTAAGAGTGGCTTGGTGAGCAAGTCAGCCAGCTGGCCTTTGGAAGATGCTTGAGATACACAAAGCTGACCACTAGCAATGTCTTCCCAAAGCAAATGAAAATCTAAAACAGGATTGGCACATGCTATAACACTTATGAGCTCTAAAAGATGCCAAATAAGAAAAGGCAAGATTAGTGAACAATACATTAAGGTAGATTGTGAAGACCAATGGTGGTTCGGTGTGAGTTTATCAGAATAAATATGGGCGGATGCATAGCACTGATAGGCTATCCACAAGGCTAACTAGTGTCCAATTCTACATTTGTTGAGTGTGAAACGATGATAGTTCAAATATAAAGTAGTCATTCTCTTAACAACCGAGGCTTTTTAAGAGTACTTGTGTTCAATATTTGAAAGAACTCTACAGTTAAACATGCTCTAGTTAGAGTAATCCTAGTATGATGACTTCCTTGGAAGTCTGACTAAATAGGGGACAATATTGGTGAAAGAAAGTGGAAGAAAGCTGAGTATTATAGAGAGTACTAGAGCCTATACTCAATCAAAAATATGCTAGTAAGGATTTTGGGACCCAAGGGAGGTATATTATAAAACCTGTGAATCCAATTCTGGAAGATATGATGCAAGATGGAGGAAAATTAGTGAACAATACATTAGGGTGGATTGTGATAACCAATGGCGGTTCAATTAGAGGCTGCTAGGATAAGTATGTACAGATGCAGGGCATTAGAAGACTACTTTACTGGCAAAGCTAACTAATATCTGATCCCACATCGCCTGGGTGTATAATGGTGATAATTCAACTATCAAGTAGCCAGCCTTTTAACAATCGAGATCTTTTTAGAGTGGCTGGTTTCACAGTTCGAAAGAACTCAACGTAAGCATGTTCTAGTGGGAGCAATCCTAGAATAGATGAGTTCTTGGAAAGCCTGAACAAACTCTCATACCATATGGAGTTCAGCGAGTAAATGGGGGACAATAGCGATCAAGATAGAGGAATGTTATACAAACATAGATAGCTCTAATGTTGTCATAGTAAACGATTGTAGTATGAGAGAGAAATACAAAGCTCAAAGAGAAGTGATTGAATCTAACCAAGCTTGTCAGCTGTTGATACAACAGCACGATACTCGATCTCAGTAGATAATTACCTAACCGTGCATTGCTTTTTGGAGCTCCAAAATATAAGATTGGAGCCTAGGAAGATAACATAGGTATTGGTAGAAGAACAATCATCTTAATTTCTATCTTTATCAACATTGGAGAAGGCATGCAAAAATAAGGCAGATTTTACTTAGGAGAAAACCATGGTAGAGAGTACTTTTAAGGTAACAAAGAAAATGCTTGACAGCAAACTAGAGAAAAGTAGTTAGATTATGCATTAATTGAGAAAGCATGTTAAAAACATAAGAAATATCTGGTTTGGTGATGGAAATATATTGTAAAGCATTAACAACTTGTTGAAGTTATGTAGCACTTGGCAAATTGGACTAGTCAATAATGGAGAGAGAGGAATTTGTGGGCATGGGCATTTGACAATCCTTGGCTCCAAGCACCTAGCATGTTTGTTTGAGTAAGATAATCATGCATATATTTTTTGACAAAGTACTATGCGAATCCATGCAGGAAGAACTTTCATACCTAAACAATAGTTAGTCACAAGATCTTTGATACAAAAACAGTAAGAGAATTGGTAAATGATCTCAAAGGCAAGAGCATGAGAATTTCCTATAGTAATTAGATCATCAACATAAATAAGGTAATAAACTACCATACCTCCACGAGAATAAATGAATGAAAAAGGATCAACCCATGAATTGAAGAAATCAACTGGCAAACCTAAGAAGGATGAATCTGCTCATTAAACCCAGGTGACTACATCATATACACATCTTCATAAAGATGGCCATGAAGAAATGCATTGTTAAAATCAAACTAATGACGTGGTGAGATGTGAGAAATAGTCAACCATTAGATTAATTAGATTGTTGTAGGTTTAATGATCAACTAAAAGGCTTAGTGTAATCCACTCCAAGCCATTGAAAAAAGCTATTTGGCAACAAATCGAGTCTTGTATTAAGCAATGGAGCTATTAGGATTGCAGTTGACACAATAAACCCATTTGCAGCCAATAAGATGTTGAATGAAATTAGTTGGTACAAGATCTTAGGTAGCATTACAGAGAAAAGTACCAAATTCTTCAAACATGGCTTGACACCATTCAAATGATTTAAGTGTCTAGGAGACACTGCATGGCTCAATAAACCTTTAAGGAGAATATTTAGTGACCAAAAAATTCTGTTTTGGCTTAGATATGTTATTCATTTATCTCATGATCATGGGATGAGTGTTTAATGCAAGCGTTGATGGAACCGGGTGGGTAAAGGACAACACTCAAGGACTTGCTTTTGTTGACTCAAAACAAAAAGAATTAATTAGAATGGGAGGCGACCCAATTAGTGGAAGAGAGACCGTAGATGGTAAGGAAACCTATGGGCTCACCACCATAATCTGAATAAAGTGAGATGAATGAATGTTGAAATTTTTTTCGACAACTAGTTTAAATTTGGAAAGCACATCATAGACATCAAATATAAATTTGATGGGATAAAGCCAAATATATATGGTAAAGTAATCCATTAAGATAACATAATATTGAAAACCTTCATGGGATGTATTGGGCAAGGATCCCTATATATCGGTGTAACATAACAAGGTGGTTTATAAAATTTATTATATTCGCAAGGATTACCATTAAAATCAAAATGTTTGGAATTGAAAACTAGTTATTTAAAACAAGAAATAACACGATTTATTATTTTAAGAGACGGATGACCAACATGGGAGTACTAAAGTTATTTAATAAAATGAGAAACAACATTGTTGGAGGAACAAAACTTAGGAATAGAAATAAGATTTTATTTCATATTTGGTATATAAAGAACATTATATATAGAAAAAAGCTTGAAGAGATAGGCAGTTCTAATGAAACCATTTGGGTGAATTTTAAATTTTTACCCTCACAAATCATCATAATATAATCAACGCCATAATAAAAGGAGTGGAGAGATAGGCTGTTAAGATATGATGTAATATGATGGGATGTGCCTTCATGATTATTCTCTTACAGTGAGTGTATTTGGAGACTGCCATGAGTGCTATTTGCTACTATAGTTCCGAATGCTACATATTACCACTTCATTATAAATGACTTTTTAATTTTTATAGCTTTGACATAGTTTTCGCTAATGTTTTTGTTTCTTTTTCTATTTTTTTAGAAGTGTTTTTGGAGAAATTCATAATTGATTTTGATTAGAAGCTTTTCTAAATCTCTGAGATACTTTTTAATTGTCCAAATATTTTTAGATATAGCTTTTAAACTTTAAAAATAATATTTCGCTTCTGAAAAGTAATGTCAAATAATGACTTGTATCAATTTGAAAGATACATACAGTGAAAGGATAAGAAAAATTGTTGAAGTATAAATCCTTGGCATAATTTCCATGTGAGCCGCACAACTTAATTAAACACAACTCATAAACTCAAAACAAAGGCGTTTCTTTGCTTAGATAGAACCGATGCATACAACCTTTACCTCGGATGTGTATTTTAATTAGCAAAAGAAGCACGGAATCTTAGCTTTTTGTCTCGAAAGAAAGAATCCACGTGGCAACTGTTGAAACGTCTTCATGCCGCCCTATGTTATTAAATTTATCATGTCAAAGAGAAATCTATTTATGGGTTTCTATTCAACATATGAGATTTGACAAGATTCTACTTGCCTTCAAACTTAAGATGAGGGGAAAAATCTATATAAAAAGGTATATTGAAAAAAAATATAAACATTGTTAATTAGAGCAATGGTTAGGCTCAAATCTGACCCTTTATTTGATGGTTGATTTGTTCTTTTGCTAAACAATGTGTTTGTGTGTTTGTGTGTGCACAGATAAATATGTAAAGCCAAAGTTAAAGCAAAGTGTTCTGTGTGCTTGGCAAAGCTTAAAACTAATATACATAGATTTTGTCTTGAAAACGAAAGGCATGCAGCGTGAATGCCAAGGAATATGGAAAAGTAGAATAAAAAGCTAATAGAAAAAAGTAGTACGAACAATGACAGCTAATTGGCTCCTGAAAGAGTTGGGTATTGGGTTGCACATGAAGAAAAGCTCGCAAATTGGATGCTGACAAGTTTTCCCAATTCAGGCCCCACATAATGACATAATTTAACCTTTTCCTCAACCTAAGAGTGCTATCCTCGGATGGTCTCTCTAAGATACTAAATCTGTGTGATCAATTGGATTCTATAAGTCTAGTTATCTTTTCTCAACGACTAAATACTTTTCCCTCAGCGATCAAATATTCCATTTGGATATGTTTTGATTAACGTTGATATCTTCAATAAACATTCCAGCAATAGATATTATTGTGAATTTAGTATGAATGTTTAAACATCTTAGTAGATCAATTTTTTGCATTATACAAGACCAACTTAATTCTTGAGTACATGCATGTACATTGTACTTTAAATTTTCCTCCAGCTGAAGAATTAATTACAATATGGAACGTAAAAGTGGCAAAGCTATCATTCTCTCAAGCAAAGGCTTATAAAGTAAATTGAAAAACCTACTCCAATATCAAGGTTATCAAATCAATCGACATATCACTATGCCACATTTGGTCGTAGTTTATAATCAATGTGGGACTTTTAACCTTGGATTACCACTTATATCATAGCTCTGCAATCCACCACTACGCTTCATTCATTTGTGTCCAACGAAACTCATACGATACTTTAATGGTCCTCCAATCTATGAGCCTGTCCGTCCTCTTTGATATAACTATTTCACCTAGAATTGACTTTGATATCACCTGTATTGGTCCAATAGACCTCTCATAAAAGTTCTAGCCACATTAGCTTTCAGGATCCTAAGTCCAGTCATATACCAAATTATATGACCAATTTAGAAATTTCAACCTTGAATTAACCTCCAACCAAGGCTCTATAGAAGTAGTTAATTACAATGAAAAACTTTTTGCTTGAGGCATGTGAATCTTTAATTGATTTTGAAATTAGATGGAGAAAAGTTTATAAAGCTCAATTGAAAATTTAAAAATAAAAAAAGATAAAAAAAAAAAACTGATAAAGGGGATTCGGAATAATCAACGGTTAAGCTTTTCAAAAAGATGAATTCCATTTCCAAAGTAGCTTATATAATTGTGTGTTAATTGATTTTTGCAACTTGTAAGCTCTATAATTAGAGTTCATTGTGTATGTAGTATATCACCAATCAAAAAAGCAACAAAAATATATGAAACAGCATATACAAAAAGTAAATAAATAAATTACGTAGTTGTATACACTATATATATCTATGGGTTGATTTTTCAAAGTTTATCATTCTAATTTCAATCTTTTTCTATAGTTATAAAAAGAAAAATGATTGTAGTAGCAAATTTAATGATGACTTCATACAAAAAAAAAATATATATATATATATATATAAATTATAATAATCATTTGGAAAGAATGATAATACATATAATAGTAAAATGGGTTATCCACAAGAATGTACATTTAAAACTTGACTTTTCAGTTATTTTTACGTCATATCAATTATTATTAATTGTTTAAAAGTTATAAATATTTTAGAAGAATTACTGTTTTTTTAAACAATAATTCGAATTTAAATCTTTTACTTTTGATATAAAAAAAAAATTGAAATTGATTGATGTAATGAAATAAAAAATGTGGTATAAAACTAATTAGATTAAATTAGATCCATTAAGCTTTTAGTAATTTCTACAACTAAATACAAACACATAATTTCCAAATAACAGACAAGTTAATGCAATCGACTGATTAACTAACTGAAAATGCATGCTACTTAAAGGAGTGAAAAGGAAAAAAATATTCATCTCGGCAAAAGCAGAATCACTTGACAAAGTTAATTTTTTGAAACGCGAAAGAGCCAAGTGAGAGACATGATATAAAGCTAATTTTTGCTAGGAGAGAGAGGGGGGAAAGATCTAGTAGTCTTAGGGTTGCATAAAAGCAACTTGTTAATTAACTAATGTTATAGTGGCCTGAACATTTATATATTAACCCACACATACATACACACATGCACACACAAATACATATAACATGTACAAATACATATATACGCATATACTTATTTTACATAATGGAAGAGATTCCATAGAGGTATATAAGGCATTACCCCTTCATAGAAGAAGCAACTTTGAGGGAAGTTTGAGAGGGAGACAGAGGGGGATGCAACAACCTCGAAGCTAGTTCAAACTAGTGGGAGGTTGTCTGCAGAAGCAAAGCAAATAAAAAGTATAAGACTCGATCGATTAGTAAATAGTACTGCCAAAAAAAAAAAGATAAAATAAAAGAAAAACAGAAAGGTGATTGAATCAATGGCTCGTGGAAAGATTCAGATGAAGAGGATTGAGAATCCAGTTCACCGGCAGGTCACCTTCTGCAAGCGCCGAGCAGGGCTCCTGAAGAAGGCAAAGGAGCTCTCTGTACTTTGTGATGCCGAAATTGGAGTTTTCATTTTCTCATCCCATGGAAAGCTCTATGAGCTAGCCACCAAAGGGTCTTTCTCTTCACTCCCTAATTTATTTTCTTTCTCTATGGATTAATATTATTGTTCTTTTTAGTGATTGTATTAGTTGTATATTGAATATGGTCCAGCTAGTTTGTTGATTTATCATTTTGTCTATTACATGAATAAATATGGAAGAACCATGCAAGGGCTTATTGAGAAGTACATGAAGTCCAACCGAGGGTCTCAGCTTACTTGCCAATCCATGGAAACACAATCTTTGGTAAGAAATTTTTGTCACCCTTTCCGTTGCTTGGTGATAATTTTAACTAGTTTATCCCTTGATGAATTATAATCTTTAGTTAAAGAAAAAAAAAAAAAAACAATTGCTGACTATAAATAAATAACCACATATTCTTACATAAATAATACATGTATATAGCAGAGAGTTCGATTTTATTCTAAATTATCTATCAAATTATAATAAAAGATACGGTCACTAGGAAGTGATAAAGATTGCAACTAAATGATATATAACACTTTAAAATTGTAAACACAGTAAGGAGCTTCTTTTGTACTTTTTTCAAAAAAGGAAAATAAAATTTCATTGCAAAGGATCGGAACAAATGGTAGGTAGGAGCCAACTTTTGTACTTCATATATATATATATATTTGTATTCACCAAAAAATATATATATATATATATATATATTTCGTAAAATAATTTAATTTGTTGAAAACAAAAGATTAAGAGTTTAATAGCTCATTTACTTTTAAATTACAATTAAAAAAAAAGGCAAGTTTTGCTTTTCAGGAAAAAAAAAACCCACATGATTTTCAGTTTTTGTTTGCTAAAAATAAATAAATAAATAGATACACACACACACACACACATATATATATATATATATATATAAAGATATAAAAACATATTTACCAAGCGATGCATACAAATGTAATAGTCCTACCAAAAATTAAAAATTAAGGAGAAAAAAAAAAAAAAAAACTGAGAAAAGCAAGATACAAAAGAGAGGACATCAAATCCCAATAAAAAAAGGCATCTTATCCCTATCAATAAAAAGCTTAAAAGAAACTGGCAGACCAGAAAATTCAAAAGAACCAATTGACCACTGCACCATAATACATAGAATCTTAATTTTTGATGATGAACCTAATTAAACAGTTAAAAGCAGCAAAGTAAATAGTAACTCTTTTTCAATATCTCTCACCAATACAGATGCGGACATGTCGCTAATTAAGTGTATCAAATACAAAAATAAAAATAAAAATAATATAAAATTACCATTACATAAAAAATAAAAAATAATAATAAAAGAAGAAGAAGAAGAAAAATCCTTTCAGCATCAGATGCTCGTTATATAAGAATAATTTTGATCGAAGAATAACTCAATTCTATATATATGTACATACATATATATTATTGCTCCCAGATCATAACTGTTTTGAAGGCCAAACTAATTGTAGTTCATATTTCTCTATTTTATTGGGAATCAATATATATAAGAGAATATATACTAAACACCATTCAATGTAAAAAGGAAACAGGTGTCAAGAAATCCAACTAATTACTCGTCTAAGATTGTTCAAAGTGGGGTATTAATTTGTATAAATATTTGTGCAAAAGCTTTGCACACCGACTAAGAGTAAACTTAAACTAGTTTTTTTGATTACTGAGACTCATAACAGAGACCATAGTTGAATTTATAGAAGTAGTACCCAAAGTATGAAAGTCCCAAAAAAAAAACTTCATTTTATACAAGTAGTATTGAATTGGTATTAATTCATAAAAAAAAAAAAAAATATTATCAAAATGGACCGCGATTCTCTCTTCATCTAAAATTGATTTAGTTAAACTGTAACAATCTTAACAGTCTTTTTAACATGTAGAGTAACGCACTAATATATTGTACCCTTTAAATTTATTCTTTCATTTTAAATACAAAATTCCAAATTTAATTAATTTATAATATAACGTCCATATTCACATATGAAATGCAAAGGAAAAAAAAAAAAAAAAAGAGTTTGAGCATATAGCGAGGTTATGTTATGTGCCATTTTAATTCCTTTTATTTGTTGGAAAGGTTTACTGTACTTTATTTATTTATGATCCATGTAGAAAAAATGTTTTTATGTAACAATTATTAGGTGATATGCTTTTTATATTTAGGTGTATTCAATATAAAATTTAATAGATTTTAAAGTATTTGATAGATTATTTTGGAATTGCATAAGTTACATATAAAATTTGTATTAATCCAATAAAGTTTTTAAAATTAAATTTAAATTTTACATTGATATTTTTTTTTCAATTTCATTTTTAAAATTTTTTAAATTTATTAAAATCTATCGTTATTTAAAATTTTTTAAAATTAATAATTAAAAATTTTAATTGAAAATATTCAGATTTTAATAAACTTTTATAAAATTTGTTAAAATTTAAATTGAAAATATCTTAATTTGTATGAACTTTTTTAAAATTTAAACAAAATTTTTCTAAACTTTTAAACTCTTTTAAAATTTTTAAACTCCAAATTTAATACACCCAATGACATATTCCATATTTTTAGTATCAAATAAGAGAATTTCCAATAGCAAATTCCATTTTGGCATTGTCATTGATATAAGATTTATAATAATTAAGTGAACGGCAATGTTAAATTTTAACATTACTACTCCAATGGCAAATGCTTAAAATTAACATTGCCAAAAAGTGCACCAAGGCTGAAAAGTATGTGGCCCACATTTAAATATTTTGCAACCCAATTAGAACAAATAAATTTAGTCTGATATATATATATATATATATATATATATGGGTCTACAAACTTTTTGATAGTGGGATCCATTCACAAATTTTACCAATACTATTTTTGGTGTCAAATTATTTCCATTGGAATAACAAAATAGAAAAGTCGTGCTGCTTTTAACAATGACATGCCACTAGAGATGCACTAAACTGCATGTGAAATACCAAATAAAATTTGACATGACCTAAATTATACTTGTTACGTAAGATACTACTTGTCTGATACCTATTTGATATATATTTGTTATAATAAACATAGTATTCATCTGAATAAAATTTTAGAAAGAAGATTAAGGAGTACCAAATTGAGATTACTTTGAAGCTTGTTAACATAATTTCGTAAATTTATCCCTGTTATGAATTGCAAGCTAACCGCGTTCTCTTTTTTGTAGGCTGCACAACAGGAGATAAGCATGCTGAAACAAGAAATAGAAATACTACAAAAAGGCCTCAGGTATTTATATCTTAAGCAACTTCTTTTCATTAAATTAATTAAAAAGACGAAACATACAACTAATGAAAGAAAAGATAGAAAGGTGAAGAATTTCTAAAAATCAAGAACTTTAAGAAAACTGAATTGACAGCAAATAAATAATTAGTTAACTAGCAGTTTATAATTAGTTAGATGCTGAGTGTGTATGCTGACTGTACTGCTGAACTCATATTCCTTCAGTTCCTCTCCCTAAAACATATTTTGATACACACATTTCGATAGAAGGGTGAGTTGTTTAACTCATAAATCCCACCAGTATGTTCCCTCTGTGGTTCTGACGTATCAAGATGATCTTATTTATTTAAAACACAAAAAAAAAAAGGAAAAAAAAAAAAGTCTGCTTTTAAGATAAAATAGTTGAAGAGCAAGGTTTACAAGTTTACAAACATCCATTTTGGTACTCTTTAAAAGATTTGTATTATACTTTGGTTGTGGGCCTCTTTGATATGAATAACCGGTCTGAGTTATTAGATTGGTGTACCATTTTATGTTTGATCCAATTAAACTGGACTATTTTGAAATTAGTAAAATTTGATTAAAGCGTATTTAAACTCGTTTAATCCCATTCAATCAAATCCAATACAGTCTCATATTCGAAAATGTCATTACATCACCAATGTGCTCAGTCCTTGTAAAAATAACAATGAGGCATCAACATAAATGTTGATTAAAATCTCTATTATTTTATTAATTTTCTTAAATTAATCTACATAATAGTTAATTAATATTTATTTAACATTTACTCTTTTTATTTGTGCTTCTTGTTATATTTTTTTTTTCTTATTTAGAGGTTTTTTTAATTAAAACTTACATTATTATTTAATAAGTAGTGCTACAAGCACCAACACGTATTATTATTTTATTAATTGGTATATTCATATAATCTAATATGAATACTAAAATTTTTAAATATATAGGTGAATTAAATAAATAAACTAATTAAATATCATCATATTATTTTTCAAAACATGTGGTAAATATTTTTATCATTATAAGACTATATTTAATGATTCACGTATTACTTTTTTCTTTAAGTACCTATTGTCTAATAAATTATAAAATAAACTTATATATTACAATAAATTTAATTTATTTATTCCACTTTACTTTTTATAATGTATTGAATTTACTTAAATAAATAAATAAATGATCAATTAGGCATATAATGTATTAGCACTTAGCATGTATATAAAATGTGTTAGCACAAGCAAGGCACCAGAAGTAAATGTGGTTCTCGCCATTTAGGTTTTCCCAAAAGTACCCATAGTTTTAAAACCCATCACATTGACCTCTCTAGTGCATGCATATTAAATCATTTATAAACTTAGTTATAGTTTTCGACCTCTAATGCAATTATCAAGTATAAGTTATGATGTTTACAAACTGAGTTGAATATGTTTATACTTTGCCGAGTTATATGGAGCATCTTGGACGTAATTCATTTTCGACTGATAATAATGAAGAATTTGGTGATAATTGGATTAATAAATATCAAATAAAAAGTGTGGTGGGTTTTAAAACCAAGAGCACCTAGAATGCAACATCCAAAAATTAAAAAGTATCTAAGTGCAATTAATCCTTTGTATAATTAGTTGATTTACATAAATGCTTATACAAACATAATATAATTACACTTCATTCCAATATTAAATAGTGTGAAGCGTATATTTTAAAATATGTTAGTAGACGTTAATGGTAATTAATAAACCAAAATTTGCAGAAATTATATAAAAAAAAAAATTATATATATATATATATATATATATATATATATATAATGTGACAATCTTTGCAGGTATACATTTGAAGGGGGAGCTGCAACAATGTCTTTGGATGAACTGCAAGTTCTTGAAAAGAATCTTGAAATTTGGATTTATCATATACGCTCAACAAAGGTTCTTATTATACCAACATTATAATTTTTTCAAAACTAACATTATTAATTTACAATGTGACATTTATATGCTAATGTTTTCCCCCTCCGTTTAACGAAACTAATTAGTTTAGCAAAATACAGATGGACATTATGTTTCAAGAGATCCAGCTATTGAGGAATAAGGTTAGTCTAATCTCCAAAGATTTTTTCTTTTCATGGTTTTATTTTTATTTAGTTATTTATTGACGAAATGTAATGATATATCTTTATGAAAAGTATCAAGGGAATTATTTAGGGTACTCAACTAAACTAATCAAAATATATGTTTGTAAAAGAATTTACTCTTAGAGCGCCTAAACTGGAAGCTACATATGCATAAAAATCAATTTACGGTTGGATAAACAAAACTAATGACAATGAACACCACCTTGACAATATACTAAGAAAATTATTCCAAGTTTTCTCTTCAATTAATATCAATCTAAAAACATACATGATGGTTAATAATAATTGTCTACTTTAGCTATGTTTTCTAGAGGCTAGAAATTGTCTCTTTTCTTTTCTTTTTAAACATTGCTATCAACTTTAACTTACATTCTCAATATCTACCAAATCTTCAATGCCTTTAGTTATATTTTCCAATCTTTCGTGCCTTGAATAAAACGCTAAGGACATAGATTTCACCTAAGAGAGTTTATTGAAGTCGATTTGCATAACATGTGATTATCACGTGTCACTTTTATCCTGTTGTTTTTGAGAAAGGTTTATGAGCAGAAGATTGTCACCAGCTATACATATGATTGTTTAATTCGTAGCTCTATTGATTATGTGTTTGTTTTAAGAGTATTATAGAAATTCAGTTGGTTGTTTTATTAGATTAGTCAAGTTTCAGCCATGTGGAGTTTGCTGATTTGTGGTTTTTTCTTGCAATGAAGTTAGTTGGTTTTCTTTATGACTTTTTGGAGTATAAAAGCCTTTCTCTTTAGCTTGTTTTCTTATAATCAAGCTTTCATTTTACAGAAATAATACAACTAAAAAATATTGTCTTCCCGATTCACTCTCAGCTCTTTATCCTATTCTTCAAGACCTAGGATTTTTGTTTTCTTAACTTCGTATCATAACTATCTCCATGGTGGATCTAAGCCTAGTTCTTACTATTTCTCCTTTTCCTAGCTTTGTTAATAAACTAGATGACTAAAATTTCTTTGCTTGGAAATCGAAAATTTAACCAGTAATCAAAGGCCATAAGTTCACAAAATTCCATAAAGTATCAGTCTTATGATAAATTTCTGAAGGGTTTGACATGTGATTTAGCATTTCAGTTCAAGATCATGATGATTGTGCATTCAAGACTATCTTAGAGGTACTATTATTAAAGAAATCATTGGATCTTGTATTAACAAGATACGACCTATAAGCTTGGGAATGCAATGGCAAATCGTTATGCGATACAATCTCATAGTTGTGTTCCTCATTATCGAAAATTGTTGTAAAATATGAAGAAAAATGCTCTTTTTGTTGATGATTATATCTTGAAGATGAAGAATTTGGCCAACAATTTGACAACTGCTGAGGATAATATTATCGAAACCAATTTGGTTATGTACATTCTTCAAGGATTAGGCTTTGATTTTGAACCAATCTCCACTATTTTTAAGGTACGTCCTTAGCATACTATTTTGTGGAAGTTCAAAACTAACTTTTGTCATATGAATCAAAGTTGGAAGGTTCTCATTAATAGTTCATCATGATGTTCCACATAAAGTTGCAACTTGGCTACCTGTGCTTCCCCTTCCCCTGTTTCTTCATCACAACTGTCTCCTCCTTATGAGACATCCTTTTCATTTTCTATGTCTTATCATGCTTTTGATCATGTTTATTTAGTTTTCCCTTATCTTATTAATCCTCCAGTTGGTCTGACTGAACCAAATAGTCAAGTTTTTTATGCCGTGCAACAAATGTATAGTCGTGGTTTTGGCTCTTTTCATGGTAGCAGAGGCCGTGGCTTTTATGGTTGATGTGGTGTTCATTCTAAATCCAAATTGAGTGGAACTTATGGGCATATACTGTAGCTTTCTGTTATCATCACTTGTTATGGGTAATAATTTTAGCTTTGGATCTTTTACACTCAATTATTTGGTAGGTTCTTTTGCTTATGGATCTTCTTCTCCTAATGCTAGGAATATGCCATTCTTTCATGCTTATTCTTTTGGAACACAACCACTTATGCTTGTTACTCAATTTGGCTCTCAGCTTGTTATCACATAGCCTTATGGTTTACTTCCTTCATCTTCAACCTCTTCAATTTCCACCACATGCGTCTCATTATCCACCATTGGAATGTCTTGCTCATGCTCAATCTTATCCACAATCTTAATTGCACTTTGTTTCCTGACCAATTTCATAGTTTGGCTTCTCTTTAGGTTCCAGCTCTGTCACTCCATTTTATCGAGCTCTAAATATTTTAATTCCATCTTAAGGAAATTTCGTGTGCATTACTAATTCAACTTCTAAACCTGCATCTTCTCTGGTTTTTTTTGTCTCGGAATAGTTTGCTGGCACATGTTAGACTACAACACCAATGACTTTACTTCGTATCTTGATAGTGGGGCTATAGATCACCTCACTGCAAATAGTGATGCTCTCTTGGATCATATTGAATACAAAGGTCAAAAGTTGCTAGTGGTCCACTAATATCACTATGTTGGTAATACTTTCATCCATACTTGCACAACTAACATTTGACTTTTTAATGTCTTAATTGTTCCGTCAATAACCAATAACTTATTTCTCAAAGCTTACTCGAGAGAATGATTTAGCTATTAAGTTTAAATGCTTCCTGTTGTGTTCTTAAAGACCAATAAGGAACTCCACTTCTAAAGTAAGTGCTTGTTAAAGGCTTGCAAAAGTTGCTCCTTCCAACTGTTGGTCATCCCTCGACCTTATTTTCTTCATTTTCATTACCTCCTTCAACTGCTTGTTCCTTTACACACACTAACCTCACATTCTTGTTTAAATTTTTCTAACTGTATTGTTGATTCTTAGACTAGTTTTAAGTCATGTTTTCCGATTCTTTCTTTTTGTAAATCTTTTTGTCCTAAGATTTCTTCTACTTTGCATGTTGTTGGTAACCAATCATTCAATACTTGTAATTCCTTTTCTTCAAGTGACTTTACTAAATCTTCTTTAAATATAGATAAAATTGTTCAGCCTATTTTAATTGCTTTTGCTTCTTCCATTTCAACATAATCCATGATAGCATCTAAAACAAAAACTAATCTAAATATTATGCAACAACAATTTGGACATCCTGCATCAAATGTTTTGTCCTAAATTCTTAGCATTTGTAATATTTATCATTCATCTTCATTTGTTGCTCCATTTTGTGTACATGTCAATTTGGCAAACAGCATTTAACATATTTTCCTTCATCTAATACTTGAGCCTCTAATCTTTTAAAACTCATCCATACTGATCTCTGGGGCCTTGCTCCCATGGCTTAGTTGAACGTTTCTCTATTATATCAAGTTTTTGGATGATCATACATGATTGTGTAGATCTATCCTCTCAAACTCAAATATGAGGCTTTGTCAATGTTTTATTCATTTCCAAACTGCAGGACCAAGAGCTTTTAAAAGAATACAAAAACTGTACAATTCAATTGTTAGGTGATTTTCATTCTATCTTGCCTTATCTTTCTAAGCTAGCCTTATTTACATGCTCAAAATGATTATGTTTAATGCAAACACAGGCACATTATTGAAGTTGCGTTTAGCTTACTTGCACAAGCTAAGATGTTGTTAGTTTATTGGTTTGATGCTTTTTAATGTGCAGTCTATATCATAAATAGGTTGCCAACTCAAGCTTTACAACAACAAATCCTTTTTCATTTGTTACTTCATCAAGTCTCTGATTTTATATTCTTTCATCGCACTTGCTATCCCTTCCTTTGACCTTTTAATACTCGCGAATTCCAATATCATATTGAAGAAGTATGTTTTTCTTGATTATAATTCAGATCATAAGGGGTACAAGTGTCTACATCATTCATGTTGCATTTATATTTCAAAGAGTGTTAACCTACATTTTAAGGGTTGTTTTCATCTTCTTTTAAATCCTCTTATTTACATTCATCTACTTTCTTTATTCTTAATCGTTCTCACTCCAATAATAATTCAATACCATCTTAGTCTAGCTTTTTTTAATGATTCCACTACACCTCTTATCATGTCACAGCCTCATTTAGTTCCCTCTTCTATGCCTTCTTTGCCACCTACGATTCAATTACATATTGCTTTACCTATTTCCTCATCTTCTCCTACAATTTACGTTTTCCTTGCTTAAAATTAGACACACTAATCATCCAATACTAACACATTCCAAAACAGGCTTTTTGAAATCAAAGTCCTTTATAACTATTCAGCGTCCTCTCCTTTATATTGATTTTTCTTCTATACTTGAACCAACATTTCTAATGCTTTGTTTGAACAACAATGGAAGGCTACAATGAACTTGGAATTTAATTTCCTTATGCGCAATAAAATTTTGGATTTGTATCCTTGTATTTCTAAAATTCCTTTCATTGGCAATACATGGATTTTTTAAAAAAAATACAAGGTTGATGGTGCTATTGAGAGGTTGAAAGCTAGATTTCTAGTAAATGGGCTTTATCAAATACCTTGAATTGATTATACTAACACCTTTATTCCAATCATAAGGCATTCTATCTTATTTTAGCTTTATCAAATGATTAGGAGGTTAGACAGTTTGATTTAAATAATGCCTTCCTCATGCACAATAAAACATGGGATTTATATTCATGGAATGTCTCTTAAGCGCAATAAGTGGGTTTATTAAAACAAAATATAAGGCTGAAGGTACTATTGATATATTGAGAGCTAGATTTGTAGCATAAAGGTTTTATCAAAGGCCTGGTATTGAATATATCGAGACCTGTAGTCCAATCATAAAGCCTGCTACAATTCAAATTGTCATTGGCTTTATCAAATAATTGAGAGGTTAGACAATTTAATTTTAATAATGTTTTCCTGAATAGTGATTTGCAAATGTCAATTTATATGATGCAGCCTCAAGGTATTGTTAAGTCAAATTTCCCTCATCATGCTTTCAAGTTGTCTATAAAGATTTGTATGGTTTTAAGCATGAAATTAGTGCTTGGTTTGATAAACTAAAAGACATTCTTTCAAGTTTTGGATTGAATAAGTTACAAGCTAGTACTTCATTGTTTATCCTCAAGTTTAATGTAGCTTATGTGTTACTTCTAGTGTATGTCAATGACATCGTAATCATTGGGAACAATCCTCAATTATTGTTCATCTAATACAATAATTCCTAATAATTTTTTGCTCAAGGATTCAAGTGTTACATAATATTTTCTCAGAATTGATGTTATTAGAACTAGTTCTACCATGTTTTTAAGTTGACCAAAATATATCTCTAATACATTAAAAAGGACAAAATTTGATGGAGCCAAATTGATATTTGAAGTGAACCAAGGATGGTTCTAAAGAGGAAGTAGAAATATGTTTGATGTTGGTAATTGTTTTGTATGAAGCTTTGATCTTGTGTTTGAATAGGAAACAAGCAACCGATAAGTTGCTTATACAAACCGATAGATTTTTTTGGCTTTTTCTCCTTCTATTTTCAAACACAATTGTACCAAAAAGCTTAATCCTTCATTACACAACTTAGCAACATATTAAAATACTAAAAACAATGTGAACACAATGTATCACTTGTAGGCTTCTCATAGCTTTCCCCAAGTTGAAGTGGCCTCTTCTTATTTGACACATGTCATGTGAATACTTGGTTGATTTCACAATCCAATCTAAGTATGCCAAGTCATAAGGTCCTTTAAGTAGGTCAAGTAGGTTAAGTAGGTCCAGCAGCTCACTTTAACTGATTCTAAACCTTGTTTCTAAATACAATTACATGCTCTTTGAGGTTCCTAATCACTAGTTAAAGATTCTGGAAAAAAAGTTTAAAAACTAACTTGTACAACAAAACCAAATGCACGAAAAACAAATTCAAAACATGAAAACAAAATCCCTTAGCATTCTCATTGCCTCGAGTTTACATGACTTTGGTTGCTAACAATTGCCATTATGTTCTAACACTCTTTAGCAATGTTAAGAACAACATTTATTAAAGTTTAGGAAAAACATTTATTAAAGTGCTAAGTTTTTCAAAAATTTCTCTTGGAAGTGGTTTGGTAAGAATATTTGCAAGTTGATCTTGAGTTGGAAAATGTACAAAACAAATTTCTTTGTTCTTCGTGACCTCCCTCATGTAATGGTACTTAATTGGAATATGCTTGGTCCTTCTATGTTGCACTTGATTTTTAGCTTTTGCAATGGCAAATGTCTTGTCACAAAAAATAATAGTTCGATTCTTTTACTTGCATCCCAATTCTTCTTGCAATTTCCTAGCCTAATTGATTTAATTTATACTGTAGAAGCTTAAATGTGTTTTGCCTCAGCTGTGGATCATGTAGTTGTTCCTTATTTGTCTGAGCTCCATGAAAATAAACCTAAATAAAAAATAAATAAGTATTTAGACGTGATATTCATGTCTTCTAAGCTTCCATTCCAAATGTTCTAGCAATTTCCTTAGCTAGATGTGTTGTCACAAAAAATAATAGTCAGATTTGCTTACTTGCATCCCAAGTTTTCTCTTGCTTTATTTGATGCTGCTGAAGTTGCAATGTGTATTGCTTAACTATGGATTGTGTTTTTGTTCCTTGTTTGTGTGAACTCCATGAAAATGGACTTGAATCAAATGTAAATAAGTATCTAGAGGTGCTCTTCATGTATTTTAAGCTTCATGCTTAATCATTATCACAATATCCGATAAACTTGCATCCATGTCCACATTTCAACCAAACACCATGGCTTACTGTGCCTTTGACATACCTTAATACTCTCTTTGCTGCTTGATAATGATTTTAAGATAGAGAACACATGAATCTTGAAAGCATACTTGTTTATGTTTCAAGCTTGAAAGTGCCTCCATTGTCTATAAACCGAGCCATTTACCTTAGGAAATCCATTGTCTAGTTCAAATTTAGTATTTTGAGCCATTGGTGTATGACCATGCTTACTATTCTCTAGCTAAAATTTTTTAAGCAAATCTAAAGCATATTTTTCTTAAGATAGAATAATACTTTTGCTTGTTTGCTTAATCTTCATGTTAAGAAAATAATGCATGAATCCAAAATTTGATATATCATACATATGTTTCATATTTGTTTAGAATCTTTTTATGACTTGAACATTACAAGCTATTATAACTAGATCATCGACATATAAACAGATTACCATCATGTCTTCAATTAAGCTTGCCTTAATGTAGGAGATTTGGTTCATTTTCGTTTTCAACAAAGCCTTCGTTTACCAAGAACTCATCAATTTGACTATACAATGCTCTTGGTACTTGTTAGAAACTGTATAAAGCTTTAAGAAGCTTGTAAAACTTCCCCTCCTCTCATTTTATGCCAAACCCTTCATATTGTTCTACATGGACCTTCGCTTTCAATATACCATTTAGAAATACAAATTTGACATCCAAATGGTAAATTATCCATGAGTTGTTTGCAGCAATGGTTAGTAGAAGTCTAATGGTTTAATGATTTGCTATGTGTACAAATGTTTCACTATAATTTATGTCATATTGTTGTAAATATCATTTAAACAAGTGATGCCTTATGTTTGTTTAAGGTTGCATTTGGATCTAGTTTGGTTCTATAAATCCATTTGATACTAATGAGATGTCCATCTCTCGGTCTTGGTACCAAACTTCAAGTATTGTTCTTTTCAAACCTTTAAATATCCTCTTTCATTGCATCTTGTCATTCATGGACTTGTGAAGCATTACTAAATGCTGTAGGATCATGTGCAGCTATGCCAACCCTTTTAAAAATCTCATCAAATGAACCCCCACCTCCTTTCCAAACATGGTACTCATTATATGGATCATCTTTATCATCAATCTCAAAAGCAATATCATTGTTTTGTTAAAAAGTTAAAATTTTTTATTAAATATAAATACTTTTTTTCACTTCTTTGTCAACCAATTCCAAAAAGCATTCTCATATACCATAATATCATAGAAAACAACAACTTGCTTCTTTTTTGCTTTCTTATCAAGCTTGGTTCTTCTTGCATCAAGTATATGCATATAAAACACAATCCTGAATACTTTCAAATGATCAATAGAAGGTTTGAAACCATATCATAGCATATTTGATTTTTTAGGCTCATTGCCTTGCTTAAAAGTCTATTTTGAAGGTACGCATTCATATTTGCAACCTTGATCCTAAACTGTTTGGTAAGAACTTCTCATGCAGTAAGCATCTTGCCAATACATAATGGTATGATTTTTCCTTTCACTTACACCATTTTGTTGTGGTGTGTATGACATTGTAAGTTTATGCACAATATTATCTTGCTTTTAAATATCTTAGAAAACATTTGAAGTGTCCTCACCTTCATTATCAGTTTTAATAGCTTTGATAGTTATTTGCGCTTAGTTCTTAATAAGTGTTTTAATTTCTTGAAATGTTGCTCCCATTTTTAATTTTTGCTTAAGAAAGTAAATCCAACACTTTCTTGAGTAAACATCTATAAAGATAACAAAGTACTTTCTTCTTTCATGTTTTGCTTCATTCATAGGTACACATCTAAATGCACAAGTTGTAACTTGTTTTTTGATCTGTCGAGCCTTGTCAATGGAAAGAAAATTCTTGTTAACTTGCCAAATTAACATGTTTGGCATGCAAATTTATCTTCTTAGATTATGGTAAATTGTTCCACAACGTTTTGAGCTTGCATTTTCTTTAAAGTTGCATAATTGAAATGGTTGAATCTTTTGTGCCACAATCTTGAAAACTCATCAAGATTGGCTATCAAAATCGATTGATTTTGAATTTCGAAATCAGCCACAAGGTTATTGTCTTTCATATGTATGAAAAGTATCATTTTGTCATCCTAGGAAATTTCACAATATCATTTAAAAACTCTAAAGTGTGTAACCTTTTTTCATAAGTTGTGGTACGCTTAATAAGTTCTTAGATAAGTCTGGAACATACAAAACATTTATGATAAGTGCAATACCTTAAGTTGTTTTGATGACTACATCACCTCTACCTTACTTGCATAATTTCTTCATTTATAGCTTTGATTTTTGTTGCAATTCTGTTGTCTACATTGACAAATAGATATTGGTTGTAGCTCATGTGATTAGTGTAGCCACTATCCAAAATCCAAGCCTCTTTGCTTGTACTTGCCAAGTTGCATGAAGTTGTGAATGTATGCTTGTGATCATGGTGGTTGTTGTTGTTATTGTTGACAAGTTCTTTTACATGTCTAGAATCTTGTCTTCAATTCCTTCTCTTACGTTCTTTTACATATCTAGAATCTTTCTTTCATTCCTTCTCTTATACTCTTTAAACATAATTGAATTGCTTGCATATCTTGCATTGAACATTTAGTCTTCACAACAAACTTTAGCTGTGTGACCTTGTTTCTTGCAATTAAAGCAATATCCAAAACTTTTATTCCCTCTTCCTTTGCTCATGATATTCTTGACTTTGTTTTGCCTTTCAAATGGTTGAGCACCGAAAACAACTTTACCTTTGTTCTTTGCCACAAGTGCTGCCTCAATAAGGTTAATTCACTCTGCTATCTATAGCTCCTTCTTTGTTCTGTGGCTTGTAAGGCATTAAACAATTCATACAATGCAATTCGACAAGATTCTCTTATTTCTTCTAATGATAAAATCTTGGACTCAAACCTTTCAAGAAGATAAGTTAAGATCTTTTCTATAATCATTTGATCTAGTAAAACTTCAACACACAATCTGATTTAGTTAGCAACTTTCATAACTTTGTTGGCAAAATCCTTTAATGGTTCACTTTCATCCATTTTGAAGTTTTCAAATTCATTTTAAACGTTGAGAATTTGTATATGCCACTTCCTTATGATCCCTTGAAACTCTTCTTGACTCTTTTCTTAAGCTTATTTTGGTGTAGAACACAACATGATTCTTGTGAAGATATCATCGAATATAACTACTTTTGTTGTCATGAGAGCTTTGAATGGTCTTGCATTCCTTTCATAATGGAGCTTGATTTGGTTTATGGAAGCTCTTGCCGTTGATGGTTTTGGTTCATAGTCCGTTTCTATTACCTCCATAAGATCAAAAGCTAGTAAATAAGCTTTCATCTTTATTAATTAAACAGGATAGTTCTCTCTGCTAAAAAATGAGAAGATGTCATTGAAACCACTTAGAGTTTGTGGTTTTTAACTCACAAAGGATTGAAATCTAATATCAATTTAAAGTGAGGCAAAGTTGGTTCTCAAGAGGAAATAGAAATATTTCTTTATGTTAGTAATTGTTTTGTATGAAGCTTTGGTCTTAAGTTTGAGTTGGAAATAAGCAACCGAAGAGCTACTTATACAAATCAAGAGTTGTTTTTTCTTTCTTTTATTTGCAAACACAAATTGAACCAAAAAGCTTAATCTTTAATTACATAACTTAGCAATATATTACAACACCAAAAACAGTGTGAACATAAGCCTTTGTAATTAACCATGAGAACAAATGAACAAAGAGAATTTCAAAGTGAAGCAAACCATCAAATATGACTACTATGTCACCATGGAGGTCTAATGGAGTCTTACCACTCACTGGTTTATCATAGCTTTCCTTAAGTTACCTTTCCTTGCTTGACACATGTTATCTGAACAATTGGTTGATTTTATGGTCCAATTAGAGCATGCCAACTCACAAACTCCTCTGAGTAGGTAAAGTTGGTAAAGTAGCTTAAGCGGCTCACTTAAACCAATTCTAAAGCATGTTCTTAAACACAATTACTAGCTCTTCAAGGTTCACAATCAAAAGACTCTAGAAAACAAGTTCAAAGACTAGCTTCTATAGAAAAACTAAATGTAAGAAAAAGAAATTTAAAACATGAAAACACAATTCCTCAGCATTGTCATTGCCTCAAGTTTACATGACTTTGGTTAGTACAATTACCATTACATTCTAGCGATATCTACATCTACGTGTTCAAGTAGAAAGTTATCCTAATTTGATGGGGATTTGTTTGCTAAACCTAGTGTTGATTTAAGCACAGTGGGTGTTTTTAATTATTTGTCCATCATCAAACAAGATATCTCCTATACAGTAAGTACTATTAGCCAATTTCTTCAACTGTGGTTCATTGGCAAGCTTACAAGAAAGTGCTTTGATATTTGAAAGGAACACTTTTATATGGTTTAAAAATTAATACCAAATAAGAAATTAATATTGACTTCAAAATCTGAGAGCTACGTGACGTGAGGTAGAATATGTAGCGCTTTCTCACATCACGTCTAAGATTTGTTGACTTCAAAATCTGTCTCATGAATTTCAACTTAATATTGCTTGCCTAATATTTTGAATTGACAACAAAAGAGATGCAGCATTAGCACCTAGTGATGTGTTACATGCAAAAGTCAAACATACTGAGATAGACTTGCATTTTGTAAGGGATAAAGTGACTAAAAGTTTTTAGAAATACTATATATACCTACAATAGAGCAGCTAACAAAAATTTTTGCTAACATAACTCATTTTCTCTTCCTTAGAAACAAGTTAAATATTGCATATGTCAAAAATGATCAACAATCAAGATAGTTTATGGTTAGAAGAAATTAAAAATGTTGTAGTTCTAAGGGGGCAACTATGGAGAAAAACATTTTTAGTCAGGATGAAAGTCATGACTAAAAGTGAAAATGTTCGTGACTAAAAGCTTTATTTTTTAATCCATAGCTAGGAACAACTTGTTTTAGTCATAGAGAATTTCCGATGAGTTTCGCACAATGAGGAAACTAGGGCACAGAGGAGAAAGACAGAGGCAAATGCTTATTTTTTAAAATAAATTGTATAAAAAAGTTATTAAATAAAATAGAAATAATTATAAATTAATCTAAAAGGGAAAATGCTTTTAAATTTAATCATAGACATTCTCTTTATGACCAAATAAACATTTGGTGATAACATATTTTATATGTTGTGACCGAAGGTATAGTTTTCTGTAGTGGGCATAATGGAGTGAATTCTTGACATGTAATTATATGACAAAAGTCACTTAACCTTTCGTGGCTCTTACAAAGGTTTATAAGCATGAGAATATCATCAACCATGCATATTATCATTTAATCCCTAGCTATATTGATTACGTGTTTGTCCTGATAGTATTACAAAAATTGTGTTAGTTGGTTTATTAGGCTAATCCAGCTATAGCCCTGTGGAGGTTACTGATTTGTGACTTTCTCATAATCAAATTAGTTGGTTTTGTTTAGGACTCTTTCAAATATAAAAGCCTTTGTCTAAGCTTAACTTGTTTTCTATGCTTCATGTTATGAAAATAATACAATTAGAAAAGGTTGTTTTCCTCATTATCTCTCTAGTATTTGTCCTGAATTTTCTGGATTGTACTAGACTATTTCAAACCCAATCCAAACCAGTCTAGTCTTATTTAACAAATGAATATTATAAATAAAATTCAACCTAGAAAATTAAATGGTAGCTTGATCATCGTCTATATTCTGCTTGGTTTGTTGAAAGGGGACGGGTGTTGGCATTTATAGGCATTTGCAACTTTTCAACATATTTTACTACCAACAAACTATCTTTTGTTGGACACTTGGTTGAAAAATAGTTCTCCATTAAGACCTGCCTACCCGAGTAGGTCATAACACTTGATTTATTTAAGCTGAATTCACATCATTGTCGGTCTTAATTGAGTCCAGAAGATGATTGGATTTGGATGAAATAGTATAATTGTAATAATGGTTTATCATAAAATAGTTTAAGCCCTTAATTCAATTTGGTATCAAAGTAAAAAATGTATGTACGTACGAAGTCTTGGGTGCAAAACTAGACCTAATACTATGATGACCATGACGAGGATAACAACAAAACATGGAAGGACTCAGTTGAGTCTAAAAGATGGTCTGACCAATAGCTTAAAAAGTTGCAACATTGTTACATCACTTACCTATCAACTACCATAATTCCTATGGACACCTTTCTAGCTTTAATATCCTAAAACACGTTTTTCCTCAATTTAAATCTATATTTCAAATCTTAAAATTCTTCAAGTATGGAGTATGTCTTTCTGCTCTAATTGTTTTTAAATCTATACATTCATCACCAAATTGACTTGAACTTCATATCTTGAGATCTTTATTCATTTTTTTGTTCTTCTTTGAAGTCTTTAATCAATATCTAAGACATAGAAAATTGTATGAATTTAATCGTGAAACTTGTTTTAAGCCTTTTTACATAAACATACTTTGCCCCTGTCCACCAAAACAAACATAATTTGCCCACTAACATTATAAATGCTTCATTTTAAAGCTTTCTCTTTCATTTCTTAATAGACCGTTCAATATATATCATCATGAATTTGAAAAATCATATTTAAATCATGAAAAACATACTGCAGGGGACAAAATATTTCATCGGTATATCACAGGAATAGGACTTTTGAACAATTTAATATTAATTTAACATGTTGCATAGCAAAGCAAACTGTTGCATTGACAAAATAAAAAGTATATCGAAAAGAAATAGATAAACATATAAGCATTATTAAAAACTAGCTCATGCATTTATGTACATGTACATACATGCAATATAAAAAACTAGACAATTTTAATTAAATTTTTTTTCCTTTTATATTTGTGTTAACTACTGAAGTTATTTTTCTTAATGATCAAATAACTAATTTCTAAAGAATCATCTTTTTATACTAATTCTAAAGAATCTCATTGGTTTTTGTGTTATATAAAGGAGGAAATACTGGAAGCTGCAAATAAGCATTTACAAGATAAGGTAAAAGAAAAAGAAAAATGATTTGAACTCTATACTAATACATTGTAGTTCTTAAAGCATTTTTTTACTTAATTATTAGAAATGGTTAATATTCTAATACTATTTAATGTCTGTGAACTTTGCAGATAGAGAATACTGATGGGACACTTAACTTTGTACCTATGATGACTAACCATCCATATCCGCTAACCTTACAGAATGAGATATTTGAGTTCTAGGTTTTTTCTCTATCACTGGCATACGTATAAATCTTATTATTATTGTTAAATTGTTGTTGGTTAAATTACGTTTGGATGTGTGATTATATTTAGAACCAAAAAAAAAAAAAAAAAAGCAAAACCCAAAAATTAAACAAACAAACTTTTGGATGTGTGGCACACTTAATTTCATACTATTTGTAAGTGGGTTTGTACCAATAAGTATCCAGATACTGTAAGTCACTTTGGAATATTTAATATTTTATTGTTACATATTTATAAATATTTAAGGGTCTTGAATTAATTAATTTCATATTTCACTTTGAATCCAAATTACAGAAATTATAATTTAATTCTTGTAGTAGATAGCTAGATTAGCTTGACAAGATCCTCCTCGGGAACCCTCCCAGGATCTCCCAGGTGGTTTCCCCTAATGAAGTCCTACTAGACAATCCCTAAATGATATTCAATACAACCTCACTTAAAACGTAGACAACCGAACACATACATTATTAATAATACCTTAATATATAGATAAAACCCACAACAGCATAACTATATACACGGTCAAAACTATATCCAAAAATTAGATCAGAACATTCTAAAAGTATTTGTAAAATGAAAAAGAACAACTGATACAAATAAGTAGCAAACGATAAAGATAAATAGAGAAAGACAAGTACTGCTGTTGCGGTGGATAGTACGCAATAACAAGTAATGCACGAGATAGACTATCAGCTAACTGCCTAGACCTGGGGGAACGAATTTAAAACAAATAAAATATGAGATAAAGAAATCTTAGTGAACGGTATAGTATAATAGAAAAATAATAATGTATTTCTGTAAAACTTTCTCTCAAGACCTCTCATTTCACTCTCTTGAAAGGTTCTCCTTTTTAAAATCATTTCACAATAGCTAAACTTATACCCCAATTGATTATCATAAAAGTGATGCTCAAAGATATAAAGTGAACGTTCATTATAACATTATAAAATGTCTTAATCAAGATATAAATATTGAGCATAAAATATTATAAACATAGTTCCGTAAAAAAATTATGAAAATGCAATAATAACCACAATATTTGAAAACCAACAATGTATTCAAAATCTATACGATGTACCATTCGATGTACCAAACTGTAAACCATGGGATATACTCACTTCACGATCCTTAATATACGAAATGATGCGAATCCACCCGAGACTGCTCGGCCGACAACCCGCTGGGGTGCTGACCCAATACAAATGAAGGTGGGACCGATCACTAGGGCCCAAGCCAAGAAGTTCAAGGACAATCTTGCTGTCTTCATACAAGGAATAAGACATAGTCAAGAGGGGTTGGCCACATCTAAAGAACCAAGGCCTGTTTTACTCATACAAGCATTAGAAGCCAAAACAGGGTCGGGTGACGTTTTTGGTGATAATAAGGAGGCCAGGTTGTATGAATTGGAACCTCATCCTTATGGGTTCAATTCATATGGAGGATGAGTCATAGAAACCAGCCAAAGCAGCTTCAAAACCGACCAACAAGGTGGTTTGCGCACAAGGAGAAGGAAAGGCCGGATTTGCTGTATTCCTTGCTGGCTTTACTGTATTTTACTATATTAGCCTTTTCTCATACTCCCAAGCAAGGGCAACGTGAGGGACTTCACAATAAGCTTATTTGGCATCGTACAAAGCATATTGAAGCTGATTTGGAGCTCAATTTGGTCAAAGAAGGGTCAAAGTCAATTTAGTCAAAAACTAGTATTATAGTTTCCTAATTTTATTCTACTTTTTGTTTTAGGAAACTACCATTACTTTTTAGTTTTTATTTATTTATTTTCTGGACAAATAAGTTTAGGAAAATTATTATTTTATTATTTTCATTGTAAATTAATTAATTCCTAAATTCAAGATAAAGGAATTAATTAATCAAATTTAGTTTAGGAAACTTAGTTTAGGACATATTAGAATTAGGCCAAGTTTCCTAATTCCTATAGGAGTCCGGTTTTGAATTAATTTTTTAGGGTTTATTTAATGATACGAACCTAGGACGACCTGCTCCTAAACCCGTATTATATTAGCCCGGATCTTAATTAAGTTCAAGTTCTAATGGAATGGACCTAAACCCCTAACCAACCTGTGGTTAGAAACCTTGGTATAATGTAGACGCCACAATAGGGGATGGAAAACCTATTGATAAGTCAAGCTAAAACAACCAATTCTCTAATGGTGTTTTAGGTGTTCTCAAAGAACAAAGAGATAATTAATCTTACAAGTATTTTCTTAATCAAATAAAAGTTGTATTCTTATTGAAAAATAAGCCTTTAAATAGGCTTTGAAAGAAACAAAATAAACCCTAAAAACCCTAGGAAAAGCCAGCCATACAAAGAAGAAATCTACCTTGGCCGAAACTTTCCTATTCCTAAACTAATTTGGATTAATTAATTCCTTTATCTTGAATTTAGGAATTAATTAATTTACAATGAAAATAATAAAATAATAATTTTCCTAAACTTATTTGTCCAGAAAATAAATAAATAAAAACTAAAAAGTAATGGTAGTTTCCTAAAACAAAAAGTAGAATAAAATTAGGAAACTATAATACTAGTTTTTGACTAAATTGACTTTGACCCTTCTTTGACCAAATTGAGCTCCAAATCAGCTTCAATATGCTTTGTACGATGCCAAATAAGCTTATTGTGAAGTCCCTCACGTTGCCCTTGCTTGGGAGTATGAGAAAAGGCTAATATAGTAAAATACAGTAAAGCCAGCAAGGAATACAGCAAATCCGGCCTTTCCTTCTCCTTGTGCGCAAACCACCTTGTTGGTCGGTTTTGAAGCTGCTTTGGCTGGTTTCTATGACTCATCCTCCATATGAATTGAACCCATAAGGATGGGGTTCCAATTCATACAACCCGGCCTCCTTATTATCACCAAAAACGTCACCCGACCCTGTTTTGGCTTCTAATGCTTGTATGAGTAAAACAGGCCTTGGTTCTTTAGATGTGGCCAACCCCTCTTGACTATGTATTATTCCTTGTATGAAGACAGCAAGATTGTCCTTGAACTTCTTGGCTTGGGCCCTAGTGATCGGTCCCACCTTCATTTGTATTGGGTCAGCACCACAGCGGGTTGTCGGCCGAGCAGTCTCGGGTGGATTCGCATCATTCCCCTCCTCTTGAAAAGGATTTGTCCTCAAATTGAAGTCATCACCTGCAGCGAAAGGAGTTAAATCAGCAACATTAAATGCAGCACTCATGTTATACTCACCCGGTAAATCAAACTTGTAGGCATTCTTGTTATTCGGCTTCAAAACTTGAAAAGGTCCATCCATAGGCGGCATGAGCTTTGACTTTCTTTGATTAGGAAACCTTTCCATTTGTAAGTGCAACCAAACCAATTTTCCTGGGTCAAACACTATTACAACAAAATCTAGAAATACATGCTCATTATGGTAAAAATTACGCATTTTAAAGTTAGCAAACAATATTTCCCAAATTTTCAAATTGCCACTAAGTAAAGCTCTTAACAATGCAAATAAAGTTCTATGCAATAAAGACATCTTTAAATAAGTATCCTTAAAATTCATGGTCAGCAATGATTTCTTATTCATAATTACTTTATTAACATCACCAAAGCTAAGATAAAAATTTATATTTTTCCTTGCTTGTCTTCCTTTTCCTTTCTCACTCACGGCCATCTCACCTTCCTCACTCTCGGCTTTTGCACCAAATTTCTCACTCTTGGTTTTATTAAAAATTTTCCACACAACCTGAGTATTAGAAGACTTACCTTGGACAGCAAGCTCACCTTTTCCCTCTTGATTGGATGGTAGTCCACTTGGAATTTCATTTGGGAAGACATCTCCAAATTCCTTCAAAAGAGAAATCATTGAACTTGGCAATTCAAGTTCTTCAAAGTTAGTTTGATCATTAAAATAATTTTCTTTATAAATCATGACCAGCAAAGGTTTCTTACACTCAATAACCTTATTAATATCCCTTAAACTCAAATAAAAATTGCTATTTAACCTTTCTTTTCTTTCTTTTTTATTTTCCCCCTTGGATTGGCGCAAACCTTCGGATTTCCCTTCCTTCTCCAAGCTCTCGGGTTTGCCACTTTCTTTCCCCTCTCTTTCGGCTTTCCCTTGATCATTCCACTAAATATGAGCCTTAAAAACCTTACCTTGATCAGCAACCTCATTCTTACCTTCTTGAAAGGATGGTGAAGCCGTTGGTGCCATACTTGCTTTTTCCTTGAGCTTTCCGGCTTCTCTCCTTTGTTGCATTTGTAATTGGTCTTTGTAAACCTCTTTAGGAGATAATGGTTCCAGCTTGACCTTCTTCCCTTTGAACCTGACAACAATACTATTTTCTCGACCAAAATGAGTAGCATCTTTATCAAATTGCCATGGTCTACCTAATAGTATATGTCCAGCAATCATGGGTATAATATCACATAAAACTACATCCTCATATCTACCTATATTAAATTTTACTTTGGCTTGTTTATTCACTTTTATCTCACCACTATCATTAAGCCACTGTAACGTATATGGTTCAGGATGTTTTATTGTTTTTAAGCCCAATTTATCAACTACAAGGTTACTTATTACATTAGTACAACTTCCACTATCAATAATCATACTACAAATCTTACCTTGAATTTCACATCGGGTGTGGAAGATGTTCTCTCTTTGAATTTCATCCTCATCTTTGTATGCAGCAAGTACTCTCCTAGAAAGCAAGTTTAATTCAGCATTGGATGCTTGCAAGGTTTCGGGTTCATCTTCCAAGTCCTCCTCCTCTTGCTTGGCTTCATCCTCACTTTCTTCACTTTTCGATTCTAGCTCGTCATTGCCCTTTAACACCATGATTCTTCTATTCGGGCATTGGCTAGCGATGTGTCCTCCTCCCTGGCACTTAAAACACACAACATCATGAGTTCTAGAAGGTTTAGGATCTAATTTTACCTCATTCTTTGGTGCTTGGACAGATTTGGTTCTAGTCTCCTTCCTTGGCCAGTTTGAACTTTCTTCTTTAACTTTTGGCTTTAGCTTGCTTTCATAGATGGGATTGTTCCTCCAGCCACTTGAATTGGACCTTCCACTGTTGGAAACACCTCCAAACCATGATCTTACACCCCTCCTCTTGAATTGATGCTCTAATTTAATAGCCACATGCAACAGCTCCTCCAATTCCACATATTGTTGCAATTCTAGTTGATTGGCTATTTCACGATTCAAACCACCAAGAAACCTTGCCATAGTTGCTTCCCTATCTTCATTCAAGTTCAATCTCATCACAAGCATCTCCATCTCCTTGTAATAATCCTCCACGGATCCATGTCCTTGAGATAAAGATTGAAGCCTTTGATGCAACAACCTATGATAGTGTGATGGTACGAATCGCTTCCGCATGGCTCCTTTCATTTGTCGCCATGTAGTAATCAAGTCATCACCAACTCTCCTTCGGGTGTTTTGCTCATTGGTCCACCATTGGAGTGCATAATGGCCAAACTCCATTGCTGCCAATTTCACCTTCTTAGCCTCTGAATAATTATGGCGGTCAAAAATCATCTCCATTTTTTCTTCCCACTCCAAATAAGCTTCGGGATCACTTTTACCCATAAAAGGTGGGATGTTAACCTTGATATTTCCCAAATCATCCTCTGTATCTTCCCTCCTATATCTCCCATGGCCAGCTCTATCTTGGACAGCAAAGGTTTCGTCCATACCTCCCTCAAAGTCACCATCGAATGGCTCCTCATCAAATTCCTCTCTCGGTCTCTCGCGACCTCCTCGTCCTCGGCCTCATCCTCCATGGAATTCTTGCCTATTTCTTGTGTTCGGAATTCCTTGGGAAACTTCTAGCCTTCCCATCCTTTGATTCACATGCTCAACTTGAGCACTAACCCGCTGTATTGACTCCAAAACAGCTCTCATGTCCACTTGGTCTCCGCTCCCGGTAGCTCGGGCATCGCCATGGAATGCTACGGACTCTTCCTCATTGATCCTCAAGGGTGGATCTCCTCTTCTTATTCTAGAATCTGCCATGTTAGTAAAATACTGCAAAAAATAAAATAAACCCTCACAATATTCACTCCCTCACGTGTTTCACTCAAACAAGGTCTCGACACTCGTGTTTGCACACTAGTTTCGGCTTTTACCCTCTTTTAAGCTCACACACTCTTGCCTTTTTCCACTCAATGAATTATCTCAAAGTTCTAATTAAAACACCTACAAAACAGCAATTAGATCACTAGTATATTTTAATTAAACTTATCAACAAAACAGTAGCAAAAAGTAGGCAATACCGAAAGAATCCAACAAATCCTAATTTTTCGGCTTTCTAGACAAGAAAACGCAAAATAATGGGAAAACATTGAAATTTTTGAAAACTGCACCAGATGGTAGTAGATTATGAGTTCAAGAATAAAATTCCAGAAAAAGAAATTCAAATACGAACAAGAATCAAAGAGAACAAAATTATAGAAAGGTGTTGGTTGTTGTTCTTGTAATTCAAGTTTTGTATCAAATCCTTTAACTGATTTTAATCCAAATAATTTAAGCACCCAAAATCCAAATATCCGGCAGCAAAACTAATTCTCCAGCAACTCAAATATTGAATAAATAATTAAAAAAACAGCAGCTCCAACAAATTTCCAGCAAACAAATCAAACTCCAACAAACCGAAATATTTTTTTTTCTTTTTTTCTTTTTTTTTATATTCAGCTTTACCTCTTCTTTTTTTTTTTTTTTCACTCACCAAACATAAACAACTGCAGTAGCAAGAGTAAGTACCAAAATTGCAATTCCAAATCCAAAACAAACACCAAACCCGTGACCTCCAAATAAACACAAATGTGCAGTTTTTTTTTTTTGTTTTTTTTTTATTTTTATATGTTGCTGCAAACCCTTCTTCTTTTTTTCTTTTTTTTTTTTTTGAATATATGAATGCAAATATTTAAGACTAAAACAGCAAAAGAAAATCAACAAAAAACCAAATTAACAAGAACAATGATAAAAGACAACCAACAAACTAGGAAACAAAAATACGATAAAACTAGGAAATCCTAATTCAACTAGGAATGAATTTTTTTTTTTTTTTTTTTTAAGATGCTGAACGTGTATAGGATGGATGCAACCTTAACCTAATGCTAAAATTGCAGAATAACACAAAAACAAATAAAGCAAATAAAGATAGATCAAACCTGAACAAAATTTAGCTCTGATACCAAATGATACGAACCTAGGACGACCTGCTCCTAAACCCGTATTATATTAGCCCGGATCTTAATTAAGTTCAAGTTCTAATGGAATGGACCTTAACCCCTAACCAACCTGTGGTTAGAAATCTTGGTATAATGTAGACGCCACAATAGGGGATGGAAAACCTATTGATAAGTCAAGCTAAAACAACCAATTCTCTAATGGTGTTTTAGGTGTTCTCAAAGAACAAAGAGATAATTAATCTTACAAGTATTTTCTTAATCAAATAAAAGTTGTATTCTTATTGAAAAATAAGCCTTTAAATAGGCTTTGAAAGAAACAAAATAAACCCTAAAAACCCTAGGAAAAACCGGCCATACAAAGAAGAAATCTACCTTGGCCGAAACTTTCCTATTCCTAAACTAATTTGGATTAATTAATTCCTTTATCTTGAATTTAGGAATTAATTAATTTACAATGAAAATAATAAAATAATAACTTTCCTAAACTTATTTGTCCAGAAAATAAATAAATAAAAACTAAAAAGTAATGGTAGTTTCCTAAAACAAAAAGTAGAATAAAATTAGGAAACTATAATACTAGTTTTTGACTAAATTGACTTTGACCCTTCTTTGACCAAATTGAGCTCCAAATCAGCTTCAATATGCTTTGTAGGATGCCAAATAAGCTTATTGTGAAGTCCCTCACGTTGCCTTTGCTTGGGAGTATGAGAAAAGGCTAATACAGTAAAATACAGTAAAGCCAGCAAGGAATACAGCAAATCCGGCCTTTCCTTCTCCTTGTGCGCAAACCACCTTGTTGGTCGGTTTTGAAGCTGCTTTGGCTGGTTTCTATGACTCATCCTCCATATGAATTGAACCCATAAGGATGGGGTTCCAATTCATACAACCCGGCCTCCTTATTATCACCAAAAACGTCACCCGACCCTGTTTTGGCTTCTAATGCTTGTATGAGTAAAACAGGCCTTGGTTCTTTAGATGTGGCCAACCCCTCTTGACTATGTCTTATTCCTTGTATGAAGACAGCAAGATTGTCCTTGAACTTCTTGGCTTGGGCCCTAGTGATCGGTCCCACCTTCATTTGTATTGGGTCAGCACCCCAGCGGGTTATCGGCCGAGCAGTCTCGGGTGGATTCGCATCACGAAACATATCGTGGAAATAGTAAACCATCAGGACGTACCCAACCTCACAGTCCATGGCAATAATAAACCTGTAGGATGAACCCAATCTCACGGCATGTGGCAATAGTAACCTGTGGGATGAACCCAACCTCACGGCACCATGGTAATAATAAATCATCGAGATAAATCCAACTTCATGGCTTGTGGTAATAACAAACTGTCGGGATGAACCCAACCTCATAGCACCGTGGCAAACCCACGCACTATAACATAATACTGAATTGAAACACTGGTACTATATGATACATCAATTAAAAATAACCAATACAATATCCTTAAAACAATATTGTAAGATCATATATATTTTCCAAACAATATTTTATCATAAATCATAATTTAATATTCAAATTCAACTGCTTATTTAAATATTTAAAAATTTTCAAATCATCATTTCATACTAAACTAGAAATACCACAGTGAAATATATTCACCATAAACCAATTTTAAGCATATAAAATTATAAATTATTGGAACATGCTTAAAATCATATAATTTCAATTTGCTTCCTCAAATAAATTATTTACCAAAATGATTTAAAATCTCAATTCAAATTTCAAGATATTTAAATACCACAAGTCTATTTATAAACTCATTAGAATTGAAAACCATTTAAAATATTATCAAACGTCATATAAAATGATAACACATATGTAAAATCAAATATTTATATATGCATAAGCCAAACATTTCAATCAAATAATATGTACGTAAAATATTCGAAGCACATATATATTATACTATATATCCAAAACATTTTAAAATGATATAACCACTCACAATACTACAGATGCTCACTCTTGCTCCCCTACAGGGCCATTTTCAAACTCACAACGAATGTCTGTAATATAATAAAATATTTCTCAGGCTCCAAAAACTAAACCAAAGACATTTTTAAACACCAAATGTCTTAAATTAATTTGTACAACTATAAAATTATGCAAATTGAACGTAGACCGATCTAATAATACTGCATACCCTTAGGACCCGGTACCCGAAATAGGGGTTTTTCACCCAAAGGCTAATATTTCAAAATTGAACCTTCTAATGGGTCCTAATAATATCTAATTTCACTAATCCAACTTCAATTTTGTCTAATTTGTCCAATTTTGTTCAAACACAGTCCTACTTTATCCGGTATTTAACTAATTGACCAGAAAATGGAAAAATTATCAAACAACCTCCAAAATTCACAAACTTTATACCAATGGAAAGCACACGAGATAAGGAATACAATGGTGTACTCAATTTGGTGCAAAAGCGTCACCGGTGGCCCAAAAACTTGTCGCAAAACTCGGCCAAACTCCATGTGGATGTATCTCTCAAACGGTGAGGAATCTTAGCAAATGGGCCACAGAAATGAGTTTAGAGGGTCCCAAAATGCTAGGAATGGTGTATGGGTTAGCCTGAAATAGCTGAAAAAGGGCCAAATGGTCGGAAAACATCAAACGGCTGTCACCAGCTTCAAATGGCCGATCTCGACCCATCGATCGATGGTTTGGCTTGAAATTTGGCCGGCGATGTCGTCTCAAGGTGGGTAACAAGTGTGGCTAGCATGTTCATCAAGGTGGTGGTCAAATTTGGACAAAACGATGATGACTTAGTTGGGCGTAAAATGGGTTCAAAACGATCCAGTTCAGATTTGTGGGTTTGAAGAGAAATTTATTGGGTTTTGGGGATAAAATGGATATTTTGGAACTTGTTTCCTACTAGGCATGCTTTCCAGCATTTACATAGAGCTTTGGATCACTAACAGATGAAAATCAGTCATTTACACAATGGTACATCAGTCAAATCAAAAATCTTAAACATAGAAAAAATCAACTTTAGACCCACATACTGTTCACTTGGTCAAACTTGGTCAAAACTGGTCAAACTTGTTCAACAGGAGTATTTTGGGTACGCGTTGTTACAACCTACCCCCTTTAAAGAAATTTCATCCATGAAATTAGTACCTTAGTTTTGGAAGAGGTAAGTATACTGACTCCACATTTGATCCTCTCGCTCCTAAGTCGCCTTCTTGACTAGGTTATTTCTCCAAAGAACCTTCACTAAGGATATGGTCTCATTGCAAAGCTTTTTCTCTTCCCTACTTAGAATTTGCACTGGCTGCTATTCATAAGATAAGTCACCCCTCAACTCAATCTTTGGGGTCTCCAACACATGTGATGGATTTGAAATATACTTACGGAGCATGGAGACGTGGAGTACATCATGTACTCAAGAAAAACTCCTCTGGCAAGTCTAACCTGTAAGCCACTGGACCTATCCTTTCAATTATCTCGTATGGTCCAATGTAGTGAAGACTTATCTTTCCTAGCTTTCCAAAGCGTACTACGCCTTTCTAATGAGAAAGTTTCAAAAATACTCGATCACCAACCTCGAACACAAGATCCTTCCTATGCACATCCACATAGCTCTTTTGCCTGTCTCTGTTGCTCTCAACCTGGCCCTATAATATTAACCTTATCCACTGTCACTTGAAAAAGCTTAGAGCCTAGAAGTTTTCTTTCACCTGTCTCATTCCAACATAAGGGAATTCGACATTGTTTCCCATACAATACCTCATAAGGTGACATCTGAATGCTCAAGTGATAACTTTTGCTACAGGTGAACTCTACCAAAGATAGATACTCATTTCAATTTCCCTTAAACTGGAGTACACATGATCTCATGCCCTCTAAATGAATCATGGATCTCTGTTAAATACAATCGATACTGGCACCCCATGAAAACTCACTACATAATTCATAAAGAGTTCCGCTAACTTCTGAGGAGAAAACCTCTCATGAATGGGTAGGAAATATGCAGAATTGGGTAAGTCAATCTACTATTACCCACTTTCATGTCTCTGAATTGTGGGAGGAAGCTTAAATATAAAATTCATTGTAATGCGCTCCCATTTCTATTCTGGGACGGGTAAAGACTGTAGAAGTCCATAAGGCTTTTGTCTCTCTGTCTTCACTTGTTGCAAAATGAAACATTTTGATACATATTCAGAAACTTCTCTTTTCATCCCTACCAACCAATAATACTTGATAAGAATCCGCCTATGCCTATACAACCGACAACTCACTAAGGTGCTGACCCGATACAGATGAAGGCTGGACCAATTGCTCAGGCTCAAGCTAACAGGTTCAAGGATAACCTGGCTAGACTCATGTAGAGGCAATTAATTCCTAAGAGGGTTTGTCCATAACTGAAGATACAAGACATGTTCTATGCATCCAAGTGATGGAAGCTAATATGGACCCTAGTAGTGGTTTTGGTGCATTTATGGATTCCAAGTAGCGTGTAACGGGTTAAAATTTTTTTAATTCACTTGATATCATTAAGAAGTCATGGGTACTGGTCAAGACCGAAGCTAAGCTGGTCATTTAGGGCTTGTGCACATATGACACATTTTGGCCGCAAATTACCTTGTTTTGGTGCTGGGATTGAAGCCATTTATTGTTTTAGCATTTTCTTTTTGTTTTGAGCAAGGGCAACGTGTGAGACTCATGTCTAATCCTATTTGGCATCCTACATGGCACATTGGATTTTATTTGGAGCCTTTACAAGTTGACAATTAGTCAAAGTTAGCTTAGTAGTCAAACTAGTCAAATGGTTTTCTAATTTGATTTTAACTTTTTGTTTTAGGAAATTAGTCTTTTATTTGGTTTTTACTTAGTTGCGGGACAAATCAACTTAGGAAAGTTATTATTTTATTATTTTCAATGCAAATAATTAATTCCTAATTCAAAATAAAGGAATTAATTCATCCAAATTAGAATTAGGAAATGAGTGAGAAGCGACCTATATTAGGTTTCCTATTCTTTGGTGGCCGGTTTTGTCCTATCTTTTTAGGGTTTTTGTTTATATCTTGAACCTATTTAAGGGTTATTTTTCTATGAGAATGTAGCTTGAATATTTTACAAAAAATTAATTGTGAGATTGAATTTCTCATTGTTCTCTTTGAACACCTAAAACACCATTAGAGAGTGAGTGTTTTAGTCTTGACTTATCAATAAGATATCCATCACCTATTATGGTATTTTCATTATACCAAGATTTCTAATTACAGAATGGTTAGGGGTTTAGGTCATTCCATTAAAATCTAAACTTAATTGAGATCCAGGCTAATATAATACGAGTTTAGGCTTGTGTCAACCTAGGTTCATATCATTTGGTATCTAAGCCAAGATTTTGTTCAGGTTTGATCTATCTTTATTGGCTTGATTTTGTTTTGTATTAATCTGCAAATTTAGCATTAGGTTAAGGTTACTTCTATCATCATACACGTTCTGCATCTTATAAAAAAAATAAATTTCATTCATAGCCGAAATTAGGTTCCTTGCTTTTACCGTATTTTTTTCTCCTAGTTTGTTGGTTGATTTTCATTATTATTCTTGTTAATTTGGTTCATTATTTATTTTTTTCTTTGCTGTTTTGATCTTAAATATTTTCATTCATATATTCAAAAAAGAAAAAAAAAAAAAAAAAAAAAGAGGAATCGCGATAGCATAAATAAATTTAAAAAAAAAAATTTGCAATTTTGTATTTTTGTTTTTGGTGGTCACAGGTTTGGTGGCATCTTGGTGTTGGATTTACAATTTTTTTTCTTACTTTTTGCTACTGAAATTGAGTGAATATTCTGTGAGTGAAAAAATAAAATAAAAGGGAGAAGAAAAAGCCGAATATTAAAAAAAAAAAATTGATTTGTTGAAATTTGGAGTTGAATTTGTTTGCTGGAAATTTGTTGGAGCTGCTAAGTTATTGCTTATTTATTCAATATTTGGAGTTGCTGGAAATTCAATTTTGCTGTTGGATATTTTTATTTTTGAGTGCAAAATTATTTGGATTAAAATTAGTTAAAAGATTTAATACAAAACTTAAATTACAAGGAACAACAACCAACAACTATCCTATATTTTTGTTCGATTTGATTCTTGTTCGTGTTTGAATGTCTTTCTCTTTATTTTATCATTGAATTATTATTTCATTCATATTCTGGATAGCTTTCATTTCATTCTATAAATTTGCTTGTTGATTTACCTTGTTTTTGCTTAGAAAAGCCGAGAACAAGGTTTTATTAATTCACTCGGTATTGCTTGTTTTTTGATACTGTTTTGTTGATAAGTTTAATTAAAACATACTTGTTATCTAATTCTTTTTAGTGGGTGTTTTAATTAGACTTTGAGATAATTCTTTAAGTGGGAAAAAGGCAAGAGCGTGTAAACTTAAAAGAGGGTAAGAGCCAAAACTAGTGTGCAAACATGAGTGTCAAGACCTTATTTGAGTAAAATACGTGAGGGAGTGAATTTGGTGAGGTTCTATTTTATTTTTGTGTTATTCATACTAACATGGTAGATTTAAGGGTGAGAAAAACAGATATGTAACACCCCGTCCCGAACCATGTCGGAAATTTTTGCACGTTGACCGAGGTTGACTGTTGACCGTTGACCGAAGGGGTCAAAAGTTAACTTTTTGACCCGGTTGGAATTCTAGGTTGACTAAGGTACCGTTATGAAGTACACGTTGGCATGAGTTCGTAGACTGGTAGCACGTCGAAAACGGAGCTACGGTTTGAAAGTTATGAGCAAAACAAGTTGAGGTCCAAACTGTCCAAGAGGTGCCGGAGTTGACTTTTTATTCATGCAAGGTTGAGCTTTGACTCATGCATGGTTGTGAAGTGCTCGTCGATACGAGTCCGTAGACTAGCGGCACGTCCGATTTGGACATGTGGTTTGAAAGTTATGGACCTGTAGAGTTTTTCAAACACCGTATTATTTTAATATTATTTTTATACGCGTAACGATGTGCCACGTGTGACTTAATGAAGGTGACCATGTGTCACCATGGTGAAATGCCACATGTCAACCATGTGTAAAAATCAAATTGTTTTATTATTATTTTAAATAATAATATTATTATTAATATTATTTAATCATTTTTATTTTATTTCTTTTTCCTTTTCTTTTTCTTTTTCTTTTTCTTTTTCTTTTCTTTTCCCCACGTGGGAAAACACCCTTTTCTTTTTTCTTTTTCTTTTTCTTTTTTCCTTTTCTTCCTTCTCTTCCCCGACCCATCAACAAAAAACGCAGAATTTCTTTTCTCCCTTTCTCTCTCCTTTGACTCTACCCCTCTCCCTGTTTGACCGGCATTTCACCGGATTGCAGTCACCGGAGTGCCACACGCGCCGGCCACCGGTGTAGCCTGCCACCTCGCGACCTCGGCCACCAAGTTTCCCGGCCAGCCTGCCACCTCGCGGCGGCGAGGTGAAATTTTTCCGGCGATTCTCGCCGTTTCCGACCAACCCAGCCCATCCCATACCTCTATCCCACTATTTTCGACCCCTCTGAGTCCATTTCCGGGGTTAGATTGCCCAAAACCCCCACCGTTTGAAAGATCTCTCAAGATCAAAACCGGCCGAAGCTTCCCGACCAAATTCCGGCCACCTGCGGCGGAATTGGGGTCGATGGAGACCGGATTTGTGATCCTCGTCGCTCAAGCTTCGATTCGGTATATTATTCGCCTATTTTGGTTAAAGTTTGTGTTTGACCCCCCGGGTACCGGGTATTATTTACCCGAATAAAATATTAATTTATTTGACTGTCTGTGAAATTTGTTCTAGGAGCACCGGTGAGTCGTGAAATTGATCCCGTGGTGGATCATGGTTTAATTGCGTGCTCCAGGTGAGTGACCCACCTTTAAAAATATTTTCGGGGTAATTAATTGTATTTATGTGGTATTAAATTGATATCTGTAATTGGTGCTCATGTGGCGTATTTTAAATATAATCGGGAAAAAATATTATTTTATATATATATTTATCCATTGGTTGTAAATGGAAATTTTGGGGTCATTAGAAATTTTCGATTATTATTTTATTGTGATTAAATGGTATTTATTACACATGAGCAAGTATTTTCAGTAATTGTTTGTGTCTGAATTTTACATCATTTTTGGGCAATTAATTATGTTTAATTGGTATTTAAATTATGCTCATGTGGTACAAATTGGTTATGGTTTTATTGTGGTTTAATTTATTATTATGTATGAGCAAAGTGGATTTCGGTATTAATTGTACGTGGTTTTAAGTAATATTTTTCGGGCATAATTGGGTTAAATATTTTATGAAAATATTTGTTTAAGTTGGTGGTTTAATTTTATAAATTATGTCCGCGGTATTTTTATGGTTGCATCTCGTACTTCGAGAAAGTTGTGGTTTGTTGTTATCGCTGTTTCGTACCGGTTTGGTTAAATAAAAATATGTGGGATGGTGAGTGTGATAATTTAATGTATTTCCCACGGTAATTTTGGAAAACGGTACGGTTGGTTATTATTGTTTATTTTTAGACGCACTCATACAGTATTGGTGTTCTGGTGTATGGTGTATGGACACGTGGTAGCACGCGGTTATTATGTGGTTTAGCGTGCGGTTATTACTTCACCCGTGAGTTGCCATTGGACCGTGGGCAGGCAAGGTTATTGTTGTGCACAGCCGCCCCCCTCCTTGGCCGGGTTGATGGTTTTAGCAGCGGTACTGTCGGGACGCCGAAGTGACCGTTGCAGGTTTCTCTCTTTAACCTCCCGCCAGTCGGTGCTCAGGACGCTAGGTATCGGAGGGCATCACCGGTATATGGTGTGGTGCATCGGTATAAATTGCAAATAGTGTTTTAAACCCCAAAGGTGTTCAAAATGATTTATTATAAATTATTACATTTTAATTTTTTATTTGGGGGTATGTATTTATTTAATTATTGTTTGCCAAATGGTTTAATCCCTTGGTTTTTGGGAGGTATGTACATTGGGTTTTGCGAAAAGGTTTTAAAAAGGGAACATTTCAAACGGAGCGATTGGTGAGAGTTTTGAGGGAAATTATTATTTTCCAACCGTTATTATTATTATTTATTTATTAATTGTTGGTATGTGTTCTATTCCTTAATTGCTATTACTATTATTTTTATTATCACAAAAGGTGTTCAGTAGTTCGGGTTACTCACGGAGATGATTAGCATCTCACACTCTTAAATTCCGTTCCTTTAGGTGCAAGTGGTGGTAGACGTTCTTCCGGAGCGAACCAAGTTTTCCGCTGCTGTTGTGTTTCGAGAAGTACTTCCGTACTCTTTCATTTTAGTGTATTATTTCTTTCAGCCTTGTTGTATTTTTGTTATTTAGCACTTCTTAAAGCTCTGTATACTTTTGGGATACTTCTGTTTTATTTATGCACTGGACTGTGTTGTTTTTTAGAAGTGCTGAAATTTGTGGAACAATTTGTAGTTTGTGGGAGGAATAAGGGGATGTTTTTAGAAGTGTGTTTTCAGTGCAGGTAGTTTGTGATAAGTAAATCCCTTAGGGGAGGCTCTGTCGGATTTTCTGTTGGAGGGTCCGATAGGGTTTCCCTGGGATCAGGGCTTGTCTAGGGTTCCGGGGAAGGAATTCTGGACAGGTCCTGACAAGATACACCATTAAGATTAATGAAGAAGAATCCGTAGGATTCAAGGATGATGCCCGAGCTTCGAGGAATGGGGGTGAGCGCATGGACATGATGGCAGTCATGGAGTAATTATAGCAGATGAATGCTCATTTTGATCATCTAGATCAAAGGATGGACAGGTTAGAGACTTTTCAAGGTGGACCGAAGTTGAGACAAGAATTTTATGGAGGCCGAGGACGAGGTCGAGGTGCCCATAGTAAACCTAGAGAGGAATTCAAATAAGGTAATTTTTTAGATAATTTAGAGAATGAATTTGATGAAATTTTTGCTTACCAAGGAAGGAAATACCGTGGGAGGCCAACAAGGGAAGAATATGATGATCTTGGAAATATCAAGGTCAACATACCACCTTTTGGGAAAAAGTGATCCGAAAGCCTACGTAGAGTGGAAGGAGTGTATGAAGATGATCTTCGATTGTCACAACTATTCGAAAACTAAGAAGGTAAAAGTGCAGCAATGGAACTTAGACATTATGTACTTCAATGGTGGACTAATGAGCAAAATACCCGAAGAAAAGTGGGTGATGAATTGATTACTACTTAGCTACAAATGAAAGGAGCCATGAGGAAGCGATTGTGTCAACTCATTATCATAGGTTGCTACATCAAAGGTTACAATCTTTATCACAAGGTACTAGGTCCGTGGAGAATTATCACAAGGAGATGGAGATACTCATGATGAGATTGAGCATGAATGAAGATAGATAAGCAACCATGGTACAGTTTCTAGGTGGGTTGAATCGAGAGATAGCCAATCAATTGGAATTACAACAATATGTTGAATTGGAGGAGATTATGCATGTTGCTATCAAATTGAGATGAATGAAGATAGAGAAGCAACCATGGCACGGTTTCTAGGTGGGTTGAATCGAGAGATAGCCAATCAATTAGAATTACAACAATATGTAGAATTGGAGGAGATGTTGCATGTGGCTATCAAACTTGAGAATCAATTAAAGAGGAGGGGTACAAGCTCATGGTTTGAAGGAGTTACAAATAGAGAGAGGTAAAATCCAAGTGCTTGGAGAGGTAATCTTGTCCATGATTCAAAGACAATACTGAAGCAAGGTGAGGATAGCTCCAATCGGCCAAAGAAGGAAGCCAAGACCGAATCTGTCCAAGCACACAAAAGTGAAGATAAATCTAATCCTAAACTTTCTAGAACTCATGAAATTTTGTGTTTTAAGTGCTAGAGATGAGGACACATTGTTAGCCAATGCCCAAATAAGAGGATCATGGTGCTGAAAGGTAATGGTGAGCTAGAATCCGAAAGTGAAGAAAGTGAAAAAGAGGCCGAATTGGATGATGAAGAACTTGGAGAGGATGAGCATGAAGAATCCAAAACCATTCAACCTTCAAGGGCTTACTTAAGCTTAGCTGCAAGGAGGGTCTTTACTGTATATAAAGATGAGGATCAAATCTGAAGAAAGAACATCTTCCACACCCAATACGAAATTCAAGGAAACATATGTAATATGATTATAAATAGTGGAAGTTGTGCAAATGTAATTAGTAGCATGGTAGTTGATAAATTAGGCTTAAAAACTATTAAACATCCAGAATCATATAGATCACAATGGCTTAATGATAGTGGTGAGATAAAAGTAAATAAACAAGCCAAAGTAAAATTCAGTATTGATAAATATATGGATGTTGTATTGTGTGATGTTGTTCCTATACATGCGGGTCATATTTTGTTGGGTAGACCATGGCAATTTGATAAGGATGCCATACATTATGGGAGAGAGAATTTCATTGTATTTAAATTCAAATGCAACAAAGGGGGAGGCCAAAAAGCTTAAAGAAAAGGCTAGTATGGCACCCACAGCTTCAACAACTATTCAAGGGAGCAAGACCATGCGAGAACAACCAGGTAAGTGTCCTAAACTGAATGGTGAGGGAAAAAGCAAAGATAAAGCCTAGAGTGAGAAAAAACTTTAAAAAGCCGAGAGTGAGAGAAAACAAATGGAACCTGTGAGTGTGAAAGAAAAAGCGAGGAAAGAAAAGAAAAAGAAAAATTTGTATCTTAGCTTAGGTGAAATTAAAAAGGCATTTGTTAGTAATAAACCTATACTAGTTATAATTTGTAAAAATGCTTATTTAAAGATGTTTTTATCATATAGAATTTTATCTGTATTGTTGAGAGCTTTACTTAATGAAAATTTGAAAATTTGGAAAGGATTATTTGTTAACTTTAAAAAGTGTGATTTCTATAAAGATAAATTGGTATTTCTAGAATTTTTTATGATAGTGTTTGACCCATGAGATTGGTTATGGTTGCATTTAAAAAAAGAGAGGTTTCCCGAACAAAGAAAGTCCAAGCTTATGCCACATAAGTATGGATCTTTTCAAGTCTTGGAGTGGATTAATGACAATGCTTACAAACTTGACTTACTGGGTGAGTATAATGTTAGTCCTACATTTAATGTTGTTGACTTATCTCCTTTTGTTGCAAGTGATGATTTTGATTTGAGGTCAAATCATTTTTAAGAGGAGGGGAATGATGAGAATTCACTCGTGCCTATACAACCGACAACCCGTTTGGGTGCTGACCCAATACAAATGAAGGCTGAACCAATGGCTCGGGCTTAAGGACAACCTGGCTAGATTCATATAGAGGGCAATTAATTCCCAAAATGGCTTATCCATACCCGAAGATACAAGACCTTTTCTATGCATTCGAGTGGTGGAAGCTGATATAGATCTGGATAGCAGTTTTGGTGCATTTATGGATTCAAAGCAGCATGGAATGGGTTCAAAACTTCTTGATATCATTAAGAAGTCATGGGAAATGGTCAAGACCGAAGCTAAGCTGGTCATTTAGGGCTTGTGAGCATAAGAAACATTTTGGCCACAAATTGCCTTGTTTTGGCGCTGAGATTGAAGCCATTTAGTATTTTAGCATTTTCTCTTTGTTTTGAGCAAGGCCAACATGTAAGACTCATGTCTAATCCTACTTGGCATCCTACATGGCATATTGGTTTTGATTTGGAGCTTTTACAAGTTGACAATTGGTCAAAATTAGCTTTGTAGTCAAACTAGTCAAATAGTATCCTAATTTGATTTTAACTCTTTGTTTTAGGAAATTAGTCTTTTATTTGGTTTTTATTTATTTATTTGATGGACAAATCAACTTAGAAAAGTTACTATTTTATTATTTTCAATGGAAATTAATTAATTCCTAATTCAAAATAAAGGAGTGAGAATCGACCTACATTAGAATTAGGAAAGGAATGAGAATTGGCCTACATTAGAATTAGGAAAGGAGTGAGAATCGGCCTTCATTATGTTTCCTATTCTTTGGTGGCCAGTTTCTTCCTATCTTTTTAAGGTTTTTGTTTCATGTCTTGAACCTATTTAAGGGTTATTTTTCAATGATAATGCAGCTTGAATATTTTACAGAAAATTAATTGTGAGATTGAATTTCTCATTATTCTCTTTGAACACCTAAAATACTATTTGAGAGTAAGTGTTTTTAGTCTTGGCTTATCAATAGAATATCCATCACCTATTGTGGCATCTTCATTATACCAAGGTTTCTAATCACAAGTTGGTTAGGGGTTGAAGTCATTCCATTAAAATCTGAACTTAATTGAGATCCAGGCTAATATAATACGGGTTTAGGCACATGTCAACCTGGGTTCGTATCAATACTCTTTCAGGGTATAATACATCTTGGTACTATCAAGATACATACCATAATCAGAATTATGGGCTTCTTCTAGTATTTGCCTTTTTAGCTCTTTATTAGCTGGAAAACAATGCCTAGAACCAATTACCAAGGCTACAGTGCCTCTAATAGCGAAATCTGGCTTCCCTTTTGTTTAACTTTACTTCTCATGCTTATCAAGTAAGTGTCTTCAAATTGAGCCTCAAGAACACAATCCGTAAGTATCAGTCATAGTCAGAAGCTAGTAAAAAGGTGCTCCTGAAGTATGCATCCACAAATTAACATCTAACTTTCATAACTCAATCATCGAAGGAAGCTGTATTGTCTCCACATAAGCCAGTGAGCCTGTAGACTTCCTATTTAATGCATCAGCCACCACATTTGGCTTGCTTGAATTATAATCAATTTGCAATCATAATCTTTGAGCTATTCTATTTATCTCCTTTGCCATAGGTTCAACTCTTTCTCAGCAAAGAAATACTTCAAGCTCTTATGATCAGTTAAAATCTGACAAGTAGCTCCATACAAGTAGTGCCTCCAAGTCTTCAATACAAAGATCATTGCAGCAAGCTCTAAATTTTGAGTCAGATAATTTAGCTCATGCTTCTTCAACTGTCTAGAAGCATAAGTAACAACTCATAATTTTCTAAAAAGAAAAATCCATCCATCAAATCAAAAAGAAAGATTAGAACTTAAATCTAATTTCCTCAAACCAATACTACTGTCACAAAGTTAAAACTGAGATTGTTCTTTTTACTTCCGATTACACTCCCGGTACTTGCAATTGTAAGATCCATGTTGCTCATTAATTATCCAAATTTTCTTAACCTAGAAAAACATCTTTCTTTTAACCAATTTCATCGAAGTCATAAAACAAAACATCTTGTATTTATTTCAATGGAGGGCCTTAGAATTATTATAAAGCCTAACAAAATCCTCAATATTGTCAATACCAAGGAATATGAAAACAAAAGATCAAGTCCGAGTCCTCTCGTCATCTTAAATATTATTTTTGAAGAAACTTCAAATTCTTCCAATTTCAAACAAACTCCAAGAATACATACCTCGAGCAATAAAAAAACTAAAATCTTAATTCTAATATCACAACCAAGTACTAAGAACTAGTTATTAGATCTTCAAACTATAAGGAAAAATTCATCACTTTTTTATATTATAGCTATGCCCCAAAAATCATATTCCTTAAGAGATTAAGCTATCATCAAGAATATCAACCACCTTATATTCATAAAACATCGTTCATAATAAAACACTCAATCTCTAAGGAAACAAAATATCAAAACCAATATATAAAACTATCACCCAAAAGAAGATGCCACAAAACCAACTTATAAAATTTACAGCTTAGTTCTTAACAAGCTGTCCAATATCAGATCACCAAAATGCAGCAGCCAAACTTTATTTGCACCAGATTCTAATATTAAAATCTTAATTTCCATGAAACGAAAACAACTACACTTGAACAACTAACTAGGTCAAATAAACTCTCTTGTGGAGGTTGAAATTTCCGAGTAACATCCCAAAGGAACTCAAGTCATCCTAATCTGTGCAACATATTCATGTAAAACAAAAGAGCGCATGGTCTTTGAGCCAATAAAATATATCCATCACTACCAAGCATAAATAATATACTTGTCACAACATCAGGGTGACATGTGCCTCCTATCTGATCATAGCATATATCTTGTCTTTGGTAAATGATCGCCCCTTTTAGCCTCCATCTCTGGCTGTGAATGCATACCGCTGTCTAGTGATGGTAGAACCTCCTGAAGTCTGGCCTGTCTATATATCATGTACTTTGTACCTACCAGCCTACTAAAATTGTGCACCCGATAATAAGTCTCTAGCCTAACCATGTCCTCGATAGAAGCAATCATTTTTAAAGTATTCCAATTGCTTATAATGAAATCATTATCCGTCCCACTAACATTGCTCATCATGAAACTTACCATATAAGCTATCTCAAATTGCAAATCTCTGAAAATGGTAGCTACTGTTATTCACTATCCATTGTCCTGAATCTTGAGTGGGTCATTTCTTTGGGATCTGCTATCCCTAGGCTATGTCTGCCTCATTTAAATTTTCACCATCCAATGATCTTGAACTAAAGCTGTTTCTTTCAGACGATCACTGGCTATGGGTCTCCAAAGACATGCCATCCAAAACATCGGTGCTTAGATTTGTGTACCAAGGTCTGTTCCTCTACCTCCAAGGCAACATTTCTCATAGATTGATTCATGGGGTGAATGGCATCTGATATGCTTAGCGCTATAGGCTCACTCAAACCATCTAGAAACCTCTTCTTCATCCTGTTCTCATCGGCAATCAAGTTGAGACATAACTCTAATAGCTCCCTGAATCTTCGCTCATACTCAGAAACTATCATGCTATTCGGAGTGAGTGTCCAACTTTAACCTCTTAATCTTAACAAAGTTTGGAGGTCAAAACTAGGTGTGAAATGCAATCTTGAACTATGTCCAAGTGTGATGTCTCCTAGTTCTTGCATATATCCACCACTTTCTTGCGTTTCCCTCTAGCATAAAGCTAGTAATCCTAACTTTATTCTCGTCCAGACATTGTATACCTTTATCCTACACACACACACACACACATATATATATATATATTTCCATATCAACTAGCCAAGATAAAGTTGCAATAGGGTCCATGGAGCCATCAAACCCACTACTCCAAGTTTTCAAGCCTGATTAACAGAATATCTAATAAACCCACTCCTCTAGAGTGATCGAGCTAGGTGCTCGACAAGATACTCCAAATAAAAGGACATATCTACACTTTCAACTAAGCTTGCTGGAAACTACGTCTACCCCTCGCAACATTATGAAAAAGCTCTATATGAAAGAATCAATTAAAATATAAGTAACACCTAACAAAAGGGTAGGTATGAAAGATAAAACACAGGATGAGTCATACAGCAATGCACAACCTCAAGGAAATTTAGAACCTAATGCTTTGATACCAAGCTAACAAGATCTGCCCCAAGAACCCTCCCAGGATCTCCCGGTCGTTCTGCCTAATGAAGTCCTACTGGACAATCCTTAGAGGATATCCAATGGAACCTCACTTAAAACGTGGACAACCAAGCACAAGCATTATCAATAATACCTCAATATATAGATAAAAACTACAACAGCATAACTATACATACGGTCAAAACTATGTTCAAAATTATATCAGAACATTGTAAAAGTATTTGTAAAATGTAAAAGAACAACTGATACAAATAAGTCACAAATGATAAAGATAAATAGAGAAAGACAAATACTGCTGCTGCAGTGGAGAGTATACAATAACAAGCAATGCGCAAGGTAGACTACCAGCTAACTGCCCAGGCCTAGGGGAACGAATTTAAAACAAATAGCATGTGAGATAAAGAAATATAGGTGAGCGGCATAGTATAATAGAATATTAATAATGTATTTCTATAAAACTTTCTCTCAAGACCTCTCGTTTCACTCTCTTGCAAGGTTTTCCTTTTTAAAATCATTTCACAAAACCTAAACTTATACCCCAATTCATTATCATAAAATCGATGCTCAAAGATATAATGTGAACGATCATTGTAACATTATAAAATGTCTTAATCAAGATATAAATATTGAGCATAAAATATTATAAACACAGTTTCACAAAATAATTATGAAAGTGCAGTAATAACCACAATATTTGAAAACCAACAATGTATTCAAAACCACAATGTACCATTCGATATACCAAACTGTAAACCGTGGGATATACCCACCTCACGATCCTTAATATACAAAAGGTATCGTGGAAATAGTAAATCGTCAGGACTTACCCAACCTCATGGTTCGTGGTAATAAATAATCTATGGAATGAACCCAATCTCACAGTACCATGGCAATAATAAACCTGTGGGATGAACCTAACCTCATAGCCCGTGGCAATAATAATCTGTGGGATGAACCTAACCATACGTACCCCATGGCAATAATAAATCGTCGAGATTAACCCAACCTCAAATCCCGTGGCAATAACAAACCGTCAGGATGAACCCAATCTTACGGTACTGTGGCAAACTCGCACACTGTAACATAATATTGTATCGAAACACTAATACTATATGGTACATCAATTAAAAATAACCAATATAGTATCATCTCCAAACAATACTGTATCATAAATCATAATTTAATATTCAAATCCAACCTCTTATTTAAATATTTCAAAATTTTCAAATCATCATTTCATGCTAAACCAGAAATACCATAGTGAAATATATTCACTATAAATCAATTTTAAGCACATAAAATTATAAATTATTTGATCCATGGTTAAAATCATATAATTTCAATCTACGTTCTCAAATCAGTTATTTTTCAAAATGATTTAAATTCTCAATTCAAATTCCAAGATATTTAAATACCATAAGTCCATTTATGAACTCATTAGAATTGAAAATCATTTAAAATATTGTCAAACATCACATAAAATGATAACACATATATGTAAAATCAAAGATTTATATATGCATAAGCCAAACATTTTAAGCAAATGATATGTACGTAAAATATTCGAAGCACATATATATTATACTATATACCCAAAATATTTTTAAATGATATAACCACTCACAGTACTGCAGATGCTCACTCCTGCTCCCCTACAAGGCCGCTTCCAGACTCAACATAAGTGTTTGTAGTATAATAAAATATTTTTTAGATTCCAAAAACTAAATCAAAGACATTTATGAACACTAAATGTCTTAAATTAATTAGTACAACTATAAAATTACATAAATTGATCACTGACCGGTCTAATTATACTATATACTCTTAGGATCTGGTACCCAAAATTAGAACTTTTCACCCAAAGGCTAATATTTCGAGATTGAACCTTCTACTTGATTCTGGTAATATCTAATTTCACTAATCTAACTTCAATTTTGTCCAATTTTGTCCAAACACAGTCCTAATTTATCCGTATTTAACTAATTGACACAAAAATGGAAAAATTATCAAATAACCTCCAAAATTCACAAACTTTATATCAATGGAAAGCCCACGAGATAAGAAATGCAATAGTGTACTCATCTTGGTCCAAAAGTGTCACCAATGGCCTAAAAACTTATCGCAAAACTAGACCAAACTCTATGTTGATGTATCTCTCAAACAGTGAGGAATCTTGAAAAATGGACCATGGAAATGAGTTCAGAGAGTCGAAAAATGGTGGAAAGGGTGTATGGGTTAACCCGAAACAGCTAAAAAAGGGCCAAACAGACTGAAAATGTCAAACGGCTACTACCGGATTCAAACGGTCAATCCCCGCACATCGGCTAGCAATTTGACCTGAACTTTGGCCAACGACATCGTCTCAAGGTGGGTAACAAGGGTGGCTTGCAAGTGCATCAAGGTGGTGGTCGGATTTAGACAAAACGGCAATGATTCAATTGGGCGTAAAATGGGTTCGAAATGACCCGGTTCAGATCCGTGAGTCTGAAGAGAAAGTTCTTAGGTTTAGGGGATAAAATGGATATTTTGGAACTTTTTTCCTATTGGGAATGCTTTCCAACATTTATATAGAGCCTTAGATCACTAACAGACGAAAATCTTGGACTGGTTTGGCCACTATTATAAAACTGATATTTGAAACTTTACAGAACCATAACTTTTTATCCGTAACTTAGAATTTAGTGTGCTGCTAGTCTATGAACTCATATCGACGAGCTCTACACAATGGTACATCGTTCAAACCAAAAATCTTAATCATAGAAAAAGTCAACTTTGAATCCATATACTGTTCACTTGGTCAAACCTGATCAAACTTGTTCAATAGGGGTATTTTGGATATGGGTTGTTATAAGCTGGTGATCATTTTATAATAACTAATTATATTGTTCCTCTCTCATATTAGAAACTCCAATAATATTTTTCTTCAGTCACACATAGATCATAATATTTTTGTTCTTATATAACCATAAATTAAGATAAACACCTAATTACACTTTAATTTAAAAGGTTTAAATTTAAACTTTTGAAATATAATTTGTTGCATTTTGCTTTAATTGGGCTTTTTGCTACATATATTCATTAATAAATTTATAGTTTTATATGTACAATCAAGTCTCTGCCCGAGACAATAATAGTATTTTAATATATGCTTTGCTTTACCAACTCATCTCTTACTACATGGATAATTTTATTAGGCATTTAAAAGTAAAATAATTCTACACCCATCAAATTTTTTAACCAAATTCTTTTATATCTAATAGTTTGGCATTACTTCATTGGACTTATGATACGAACCTAGGACAACCTGCTCCTAAACCCGTATTATATTAGTCTGAATCTTAATTAAGTTCAAGTTCTAATGGAATGGACCTCAACCCCTAACTAACCTATGATTAGAAATCTTGGTATAATATAGACGCTAGAATAGGGGATGGAAGACCTATTGATAAGTCAAGCTAAAACAACCAAATCTCTAATGGTGTTTTAGGTGTTCTCAAAGAACAAAGAGATAATTAATCTCACAAGTATTTTCTTAATCAAATCAAAGTTGTATTCTTATTGAAAAATAAGCCATTAAATAGGCTACAAAGCCACGAAATAAAATCCTAAAAAAAAGAAAAAACCGGCCATACAAAGTAGTTTCCTATGGTGGCCGAAATTCTCACTCCTTTCCTAATCTAATTTGGATTAATTAATTCCTTTATTTTGAATTAGGAATTAATTCATTTACAATGAAAATAATAATATAATAACTTTCCTAAACTTATTGTTCCAGAAAATAAATAAATAAAAACTAAAAAGTATTGGTAATTTCCTAAAACAAAAAGTAGAATCAAATTAGGAAACTATAATACTAACTTTTTGACTAAATTGACTTTGACCATTATTTGACCAAATTGAGCTCCAAATCAGCTTCAATATTCTTTTTAGGATGCCAAATAAGCTGAATATGAATTCCCACACGTTGCCCATGCTTGGAAGAAAGAGAAAAAGCCAACGCAGTAAAATACAGTAAAACCAGTAAGCAATACAACAAATTCGGCCAAATTGTTGATGCTGTCTGTACAAGCCCTTTTTGATTGCATTTGAGGCTACTTTAACTTGATTCCATGACCTCTTAGGCATATGTATTGAACCCATAAAGCATTGGAACCATTTCATACTTCCCGGACTCCAAAAATGTACCAAAACCGTCACCCGAATCCATACCAGTCTCCAGCACTTGTATCAGCACAATAGATCTTGGTTCTTTGGTCATGATCATTCCTTCTTGATTATGATTTATCCATTGAATAAACACAGCAAGTTTATCCTTGAACTTCTTGGCTTGTGCTCTAGTGATTGGTCCCACCTTCATCAGTAACGGATCGGCATCCCAGTGGGTTGTCGGTTGTACGGGTTCGGGTGGATTCGCATCAACCTCCCATGACCTTAAGACAATATGTAATGAGTAATTCTAGAGTTATCAAATTTGGTATTCAATGGGTTAATATTACTTCATTTTGTTGAATTATTTATTAATTTATCAACCGTCAATAAATTATCATATTATTATATTATTAATTTATCAAATATCAATAAATTATGACATCATTGGATACAAAAAAAATTGCTTAATAAATTGGGTACCTTGTACAAAAAAAAAAAAAAAATTATACCTATAGCATTGCCTTTATTAATTTATCAACTACTTAAAATGATAGTTCTATTCATAATATGAAATTTAGTATTCACACTACATTCTACATACACTCATTTTTATTTCACCAATTAAATTATACCTGATTTATTCTTAAACATAATTAAATACATAAACTTTATATCAATTCCCTTAACTCCTTTGAAATTAAATACACACACTATATCTACACTACATGCTTGATTCCCAAATTCTTATCTCTTTATTTTCAACAATCGCTCTTAGTCTATAGCAGTTCATCTACAAAGCAATAATGATGCAAGATGTGAGATAGCCATTTGTACCTATTTTGTTCTTCATCTTCAAATTTTCAACAATCCATCCTAACCCAGATTAGTTCATTCAGATGGATATGTCTGTTATATAGAATTCGGATGGGTTCAAATTGTTCGGGTTATTAATACTGACAACCACTTTGTATATAATTCATTTTTTATCCAGATTAATAATCTTGATGAAACAAGATACATTTAGTATACAAGGCCTAGATGGGTTCAAATTGTCCAAGTTATATGTATCGTACGATTACTTCATGTGTCTTTTACTTTTGATATATTTGATATACAGAATTTGAATAAGTTCAAATCATCTGAATTATAAATATACTGCTTCACATATTGTTCATTTTTGTTTGAATTACATAATTTAGATAAGACAATATACATCCCGTATATGAAACCCAAACGGTTCAAATTGTCCAAGTTATGTATAACAAAATATCACATTACATATTATTTGTTTTCATCCAAATTATTAATCCAAATGAAATAAGATACAACCGGTGTATAAAATCCAAATGAGTTTAAATTAACTGAGTTATTTATGTTGGAAGACTACACATATCAATGAAGTAATTATTTTCTCAGGTATATAGAACTCGTACCTATTCAAACTGTGTGATGAAGAATAGATATAACAAAAGGTAAAACAAAAAATAGCTAAAAAGAATAGAAAAAATAAATCATAAAAGAAAGCTAAATACTTATATTAAGGTTTATTATTTTCTAAAACTACATTGTAAAGTACATAGTAATTTATTTGTATTTTGTTTATCTGTGCTTAAGCATAATTATAACATTTTAACAAGGAATTTTTTTAGAATATTAAGAAATAATTAAAAATTTAGTGTGGTAATTAAATTTCATAGTGTGAATAGAATTACCGTATTAAAAAAACTGTCACATTATTGGTTATTATATTGGTTTCAATCTGTTTCGAATCTCTATCACCAGTACTATATGAACTTTTTCACTACATAACTAGGTTACACATGCACTTTCAAATCCAAAAAATCATTAATTAGAAAAAACACAACATTCATGCTGATATAAATGATGATGATGATAATAAAATAATTATGATAATATAATAAAATGGTATGATAAACTAATTAAACTCTAATGTTTAAGATTATTTTTAAAGAAAATAGTAGTTAAAAGTATGAATAAATCTATAAATATAAAACATTGGAACCATTTAAAATCCATGTAAAAATATATCAATTAATATTAAAAATCACCTGATGTACCATACGATATGCCAATGCCACCATAATGTCAACCACTTGTAGATATACTACTACTAGTATGGTTAGAGATTATTGTTTATAATGGCTATCCAACCCACCGATCTCGTAGGCAACAAAAATACGATAATAGACCACCACCCATAGCCATAGTCCAAATCCAATCACATTTCAACATAGCTAGGTTACTATCACGGTACTATATGATACATTTAATACATAATATATCAAAAATACACCTGATGCACCATATAATATGCCAATGCAACCAAATAATGCTTGGCAACGCAAACATTACTTGACAAAATAGGGAAGAAGAGAAGAGCACCTGTATGCGGCCCATTTAGTGTCCCAAATGTGCCGATATTGAATAACTTGTCATCCTACGGCTAAAAGGAGGTTGGGTAACACCATAACTATAAAATACCTACCTACCTTCACTCACCTTAGCTTCTATAAGAATGGCTAAACATGTCGTCTTTTGGTTGTGAGAGGAGTGGCCAACCTCATCACTGCAAAATATCTACCTACTTTACTCATCACAACTTACAAAGGAATGGCTAATATAACCTACACGTTGAGATCAATATTATATATTTATCGACAATATCGGTACTATATGGTACATATAAAAACTAAATAATCTCAAATAAATACAATAGTCTAAAAATACAGATTTTTTTTCCACCTTTTAATTTTAAAACCATAAATAAATATTATAAATGAATAAATATATAAATGAAAGAAAATCATTTAGAAAGCAGGGTAACTTTTATAAAGAATTGTTACCAGGAAATATTTTTTTCCATTTACTCATTCATATATGTATATATATGTGCATAAATTTATACTCGCATAAAATAGATAAGTTGATAAAATACTATAATATAATTAAATATAAATAATTAATTTTGCAAAATCATAATTGTATTTACGCTCATGTATACACACACATATATATAATCAAATTAAAACACTGAAACATTTAAAAAGAAATTGAATAAATTTTACTTTTTAATTCTAAAATCAACCCAAATAAATAATCTCAACCTTTTCTCACAATCAACTTACGATATCATAGATACACCGAGCAAGCATGCTAGTATCCCAATTTATTTTTAAATATAGAGCCCATTGTTCCCTGCTCTAATGCCTCTAATTTCCCTTTGCTGACTTTATTGCTAAGGAAGCAATGGGCCTTTCACCCACTTTCTAGTGACTCCAGGAGCTACATCACAGGCTTTTTTAAAAATATATTGATAAAATAGCTTGGTATCCAAGCAAACAATATCAATGATTGTGATCCTTATTGTGTACATGGAAATCTAAGATAATAATAATAACAATAATATATGTATGTATATATATATATATATGTACATATATGTATATATATTTGCACATGTAAATATAAGCATGGTTGGGAGAAGTCACATTAAAAATTCAAAGTCAAGTAATAATAATTAAATATTCAATTATACCCAAATTACTTTAGAAAAACAAAACCACTTTTAAACAACCCTTACAAATCACAATTCCGCATTTAAAATTTAATGAATAAAAAAAAACTAATTAAACAAAAACATATCCATTTGCAATTTACAAAGATTTATAAAATACATTTGCATAATTTTGCAACATAAATATTAATAATATAAATAACACATTAAATCTAAACTTCTTAAAATAATCACGATGAGACATAATAAATACACCTTCAAATAAAAATGCATTTACACATTCTAGTAATATAAACGCCACAATTAATCAAATATTTGTTATAAATATTTTATAACTCAAAAACACAAGTTAAAGAAAATACACCACTCATAATACTGATGTTGCTTATCCTTGCTCCACTACAGAGTCAAGCACAGGCCTTATTTGGATGCCTATAATACACCAAAAAGATTACTTTTGCTTCTACACAAATAATATAAATAATCATAACTATAAATATGTGTTTAATGTCCTAAAATTTGTCACCAGTTGCCTAACTATGCAGCAAAGCCCAATGGCCTGTAGCCTTAAAATTGGGGTTTTTCTACTTTTATTCAATTTCATGAAAAATTAAACATTCTTTTAGTTTCCCTTAATCGCTAATAACCTATATGCATTGAAAATTATCTTGGGAGCCTTCTAGATAAAGTCCAATCACATAGTATTACAAAATTTTGCTCAAAACTGGTGAAATTTTAAATACCCAACCATAATTGACAATTACAAAACAAATGAAAGCTTAAAAGATAAATATTAAAAATACTTAGCTCAAATTAGCTTATCTCGCAGGCAGTGGTTGGATTTTCGTCAGAAAACCACGACCAAAGTTCAAGTCTTTGTATCACTAAAATGACAAGGAACTGAGCTAAATGGAATTCAAAATTGAGTTGGCTAGAGTTGGACGAAATCTAGTAAGATCACCAAAGAACAGAAATTGTCGCTGTCAGCTTTGAAAGGAAAATCTTAGTGTGTCTCAATGGCGGCTTAGCTTGAATATTTGGAGTCCCAGAAACTTCATGGGTAACAAGGGGGTCGGGCGTGTGTAGGTGGTTTTGGCCCGAAAGAGAGAGAGAGAGAGAGAGAGAGAGAGAGAGAGAGGGAGGGGGGAGGGAGAGAGAGAGAGAGGCTCCGGCTGTTGGGGGAGGAGAAGAGAGAGAAAAAGAAAGAGAAAGGAAAGAAAAAGAAAAAGAAAAAGAGTTTGGACACATGGTACCTATGGATTAGTGACATATGGCACCCATAAGGGATATATTCAAACATCCATTCACATATTTTTTGATAAAAACTACTTGAAGACCAATATCAATAAAACTATTTTAAAATTTTACAAAGCTATAAGTTTCTAATCGTAGCTTTAAATTGAGCGCAATACTAGTTTACAGATTCATATTAATGGATACTACATAATGATATGCTGGTCCATATCGAACATTGATTGAGTAAAAAGTCAACCTTGATCTCATTTAGTCAATCCAAATCAAACATTATTCTAACCATAACTCCATTATCCTAGCTGAGAATTAGTTGTACCATTGGCTATGGACTTGCAGTGATGTATTATTTATAATGATTTGCTGGTCAAAAAGAAACTCTAGCTATGCCAAAAAGGCAATGTAAGACCCACTCGATTAATCCCCATCAATTTTGGTTAAATCTGATCAAAAAATTCAATTTGGGAGTATTTTCTTAGGTCAAGCTTGGATTAGATCCAATTTTAACCAAATCCAATTCAATTTCCAATGTTTTATTTTTGATAATTTGCGCAAAAACTTTATTATATTTAAACATCTGTTTTAATAAATGTGTAGATCATAAATAAATAAAGTACTAATTAAATAACATATCAATGATAACATGCATTAAAAAAAAAAAAAAAGTACATAACTTTTTGATTCAATGTATTAGAAACAAAAACATGTGCTACAACACCAAGGATTTTGTTTCATAAGACAAACTAATAATATGAAAAAGTGTTCAAATGGGATAATCATAGACAGCCAACTATTGCATCCAAACTTTACCATGATATGAATTCAAGCTAAAAAAAACTCATATACCTAATTAATTTTTATCATTTTATATACTTACTGGGTTGTATATGTTTTGATTTTATAACATTAAATTCAATAACCAACCTAGTCCATTATAATTGGATTAGTTCGATAAAATTGCATTGGATTAGATTGAATAGGTTATAATTTTGTAGATTTCTAATAGGCATTCACTTTAAAACAATTTTATGGGTCTTATTAGAATGAATGCTTTATTCAAAATAAAAAGATAATTATACTTTAATATCTTCTAAAATCACTGAATTTTATTTTGGATCTTTAAAATTAATTTTCTCACATTGATATCTTTTATTTTTAAATTGTTTACAAATTAGTTTGATTCGATTAAAAATTGACAGAAAGCATTAAATTGGAATCATGTGCAGTGCATATGATCTCCGACTCTTATTTTTTTAAATTTATTTTTTATATTTGACTATTTAAAAATGCAAAAATATACCAAATGTTCAAAAAAAATTTAAAGTTCAAAAAAGTGCCAGATGGTAAAAAACAATTTCCAAGGGCATGATAAAAAATACTAGATGTTCAGAAAAAATTTTGAAAGCCCATAAAAATATCATATGATTAAAGAAAATTCTAAGAGTCAAAAAAAATCCTAGATGGTCGAGGAAAAAAAAAATTTCTAAGAGCCCAAAACAAAAATACTAGATGTTCGAAAAAATGAGCTAAAAAATAATACCAAATGTTAAAAGAAATTATGAGCACCCAAAAAAATACCGAATGGTTAAAAATTTCTGAATGCCTAAAAAAAAATTATATGGTAAAAATATTCTGAGAGCTTAAAAAAATATAAAATATTCAAAAAATTCCGTGAGCTTGAAAAAATGCCTGATGGTCAAAAATATTTTGAATGCCCAAAAAAAAAAAAAAAAAATCGTTCTAAGTGCTTGGAACTTTTTTCTACTATATGTTATTTTGTTGGACACTTGAAATTTTTTCAACGATATACTGTTTTTTTCAAGCACTTGTAATATTTTTTACCATATGGTATTTTTATTATGCTCCCAAAAGTTGCTTTATCATCTAGTGTTCTTTTTTTTTTTTTTTTTTTTTTGAACCTTTAAGATTTTTTCTAATATCTGGTTTTTTATTTTTTTTAAGGCTCCAATTTTTTTTTAAATATTGGGTAATTTTTTTTGAGAACTCATAATTTCTTTTTAATTATTTAGTATTTTTTTAGACTCTCAAAATTGTTTGAATATTTGGTACTTTTATTAGACTATCAGAATTTTTTTAACGTTTGGTATTTTTTATCATGCTATTAAATTTTTTGTTTGCAATTTTGTATTTTCTGGGCTCTCAGATTTTTTTTTTTTTTGAACATATGATATTTTTTTTGTGGCTTTTGGAATTTTTTTTTTTTTTAGCATCTGATTTTTTTGGTCTTTTAGATTTTTTTTTTTTTAGCATCTGATATTTTTTTTTGGGACTATTGGGATTTTATTTTTGAATATCTGGTATTCTTTTAAGGCACTCAAATTATTTTTAATGATCTAGTTTTTTTTTGGGCTTTGGAAATTGTTTGAACATCTAATAATTTTATTAGGCTTTCAGAATTTTTTTGAATATCTGATTTTTTTTTTTTTTATCATGCTTTCGGAACTTTTTTTTGACCAGCTGGTTTTTTTGGGCTCACACATATTTTTTGAACAACTGGTATGTTTTTGCAGCTATAAAAACTTTTTTTTGTTATCTAGTATTTTTATCACGTTTTCAAAATTTTTTTTAGCATTTGTTTTTTTCCGAATCCTTAGATTTTGTTAAATATCTAGTATTTTTTAAGACTCTTAGAAACTTTTATGAATATTAGGAATTTTTTTCAAACACTCAGAATTTTGTTTAACAATCTAGAATTGTTTTTGGGCTTTGAAATTTTTTTTTTTTGAATATTTGGTATTTTTTATTGTGTTTTGGAATTTTTTTTACTGTCTAGTGTTTTTTTACACTGTTAGATTTTTTTTAGCATCTAACTGTCTTTTCAAAGCTCCCAAATTTCTTAAAAAAAAATTATGCTTGAAAATGTCAAAATTAAATTAAAAAAATTAGATTTGAATGTCACATGCTCCACAAATGATCCCAATTTAACAGTTTCTGTCAATTTTAATGAAATTAAATAAATTTTAAAAATAAAAGATATAAATATGAAAAAATTGATTTTAGAGATACAAAACAAAATTCAATAATTTTAATAAATATTAAAGTGTAATCCTTCCAACTAGAATAGTTGCTGCCAATCATCTCAACTGCACCTGAATCCCTTCAAGAGAAATTAATGGAATTTTAAGTCAGCCCCAAACTCCCAGAAAGATTCTATTTTCAAATACACTTCTGGTTTTGACAATCTACGATTCAACGCAGCCTTTCCTTGGGCGCATCAATTTTTGCCATCGGCGTTACATTAATCCAAGTTTTATTTATTTATTTCTTCAAAATTATTGTTTACGTGGATAAAATTGAAATCCTTCCAATTCAATATATATATATATATATATATTTTTTCTTTTGGGGAAATATAATTGTCAATTGTTCGATTTCCATATGATATAAATATTAATAAATTTTATTTAACTAAAAATCTATAGAGAAAAAATATTATCCATAACACTACATATCAATTAGATTATAAGATATCCAATCATTGGTAATGTTATAGCCCCATTTGATATAATTGATGAAACTAGAGTTTTAGTTTGTAAAATTTTGTATAATAGATCTTTAAAAAAAAAAAATTATTAAAAAATTAATAAATATTTAATTGTAAATAAAAAAATACATTAAATGCTTATTAAGTTGCATTAAATACTTATTAAGTTTTCATAAAAATTAAAAAAAAAACTTTTATAGAAAAGTATGAAAAAGCTAATTTTATTTTTCAACAAATGTTTGTTAACTATTACCAAATATTTTTATTTTTATTTTTTAACAAAATAAACTTTTAATTTTTAAGTAAAGCTTTTGATTAAAAAAAAAAATGCCAAATAGGCACTAGTTGATGATAAATGACATAAAGTACATAGATACATATATATGTATATTAGATTTTCTATGATATAGATATCCGTAAATTTTTATCATATGAATATTTTTAAATATGATGATTTTTAAAAAAACTATCATTAATATTATTATATAAAAACAATAATTTTTTAAAAATCATCACATGTAATAAAAAAACACAAATATCCACATGATAAAATAATACGAAATCCACATCATAAAATTTTTATATATATTATAGGATTTCTTTATCATGTTTTATTACTTATTACTTCTTCTTCTCGTACACATTTTTTTTTTAATTCTTAGTTTATTTTATTTTTATATATTTTCATATGTTCTATGTATCTCATACGCGAATCTGATATTAGCACAGCGTGAATAGAATGACATCATACAATGGCTCAACCATTTCTTTATAAGTTAGGCTGTTGACTACTTACAAAGGCAGACTACTCTCGCATGCTACAAGTTGACCTAGTCTACCATCTTAGAGCCTCTTTAATGACATACCGACAGCCTTGCCAAATTAGAGCACCAAGCTGTAAATTTTGCTAATGTTATTTTTTATGTAGAATTTGACACCAAATTTATTATTGATTAAATTTGATATTGTGCCCGGTTATGATAAAGTTTGTACAATTTATGTTATTTATTTGCGTGATTTTTCTTTTTCTTTTTATTTTTTTACTTTGTACAAATAAAATTAAAATGAGACCCATTAGCAATTTTTGGAGTTCTCTCCATCCCATATTAATTTCCATACAATTTTTCATACTATAGAGCACATCCCCCATATTACCAACTGTAGCACTCCCCTAGAACAGAGCACATTCCTACCCTCTGCCACAGCGCATTCAAAATTGGGATTATACTCTAGTCTTAGAAAGCCAATGGTAAAAGATTATGTCTCATATTGTATGCCTACTTTAAAAGCCAACGACAATGATAATAGGTTAATTATAAATTTTGAAAAACAACCGTAATAATATAAATAAATATTTTATAAATTTCAACTTCTATACAAATAGGATTTATCATGATTGATTAAATAAAATTTATAATTTGGTATGCTAATTTTTAGCATACACTATTAAAGAGAGAATACTAAAATTTGATATTAATTATTGCCATTTAGAAAGTTCATGCCAATACTAAATTTTTATTAAAAAAATCAAATGCTAAAATGACCTCGGTCATTGAAGATACTCCTATATATCAATTTCAAATGAAATTTATCCCCCTATTCATAACAAATTTATTTAGAATTTATCAAGGACTAAATTAATTTTACTCGCAAATAAATTGGTTATATCAATATCAAAGTGGTTTAATGGCATATATAATTTGACTGGAGATAAAAATTTGTTTGAGATTTTGTAAGAGAATTTTTGTTTAAATCACCATTATATTTGTATATATTTAACTTTTGCTCCAAAATTAAAAAAATTTATAATAATTATAGATTTTGAGATCATCACCTTCTTTATTAATTTGTTTTTAAATCATTTTAAGAAATAAAATTTAAAAATATAATTGTAGTTTGAATGGGTCATGTCACTTGGTTTTTAAAAAATTTACTATTTTACTATATTTATGTAGTAAACATATATATTTTTAAATCCTCAGTTATTAAAATAATACAAAAGCTAATAATAATATAGATCATGATAGTTTCAAAATAATATAAACACTAATAACAGTATAAGTTATGAATGTTTTTCACCACGATCTGATAGGAGAACGATTCCTATAATAATACTTAATTCTATAACTAATGTATAACAGTCCCTTTAAGCATAGCCAAGTGGCATTCATTTAAAAGAAAAAAAAATTACAATCAATGGCAAGGAAGACGCTATTTTCTATAATAAAAAGTCAGATTGTTCAAATCCCTCGTCTCAAATGTATACTAACAATAATAATAATAATAATAACAAATAAAAGTAAACTTTTGAAACTTATTTTTTATCCTATTTAATAATAAAGCTTCTATGCATGTTTAAATTTTAACTTTAATAAAGATAAAATCTCTATTTTCATATATCGGAAAAACTGTGGGATCCCCACGTTTCATTAAGAAATAAAGAAAAACTTGCATCAAATAAAATAAAAAATAAAAGATCCCCAAGGACATTTGAGCAACCCTAGGCAAAACTTAAGATTCAACTTCTAAATGGAAATAAGATTGCTTAAAAAAGCCATTAAACTAAAGAACTATATCCTCAAGCTTGAGATAACTACGAGAGATAACTACTACAAAGAAGACCCAGGCCAAGATAAATAAATAAATAAGTTCACATGGTTTGGAAGCAAGCACAAATTGTCCCCAAAGTAGAAGCAATTGATGCACAAGCACCACATATCAGGAGCATCATCTTCAAGCCAAAAAGACTAGCGCCCAACTCTTCCAATCATTCAACAACGATATAAACTTTTGTATCATGCTCAGAAGCATGGAAATGAGAACAGTCACCCAACCTTGCACTCCCCAACCTTGCACCCCATTCTTGAAGAGTGAACTCCCAAACAGATCATATGCTATCCCGAAGAGCAACACCCAACACGGGCTTGAAGTAAAAAAAAGCCCCATAAATCAAAGTTGGAGCACTATTAGAAACGACAAAAACCAATTATATTCTGGTGAGCTAAACTAGTCCAAAGGATCAATAATAGCCAAGTGTCAACCACTTAAAACGCAGCATCACACACGTCTGCCACACAAATAGAATTTCTCAGCCGCCGTAATCCGTTAAGCCACCCAAAACCACACTATACACACAGAAAATCCGTCCTAGGGACGTTATGTTCTTAAGATCTACGACTTACCTTCCAAAATAGAAGTACCATCGCAAAATCTGCAAGAGCAAAGAGAACAGCCGCAACCCACCTTCTTCTATGTAAGGGATGCCAAGACCGAACGACTCCATAAGCAAAACGTTTGCCGCCGACATTCGTTGCAACATGCATCACCGACTTGACGCCAAAAAACACCAGCAACAAGGCGAATCAGATTGATCAGCAAATCAACCAAAACACCATCCATGGAAAACAAAGGCCTTCTGTCCACCATTGATCATCAGTAGCGCTCTGTTCAAAACAGAGCCTGCAGCCAAATTCTTCACTGCAACACGCAGCGTCAAAAGCCGTTCAATGCCAACGTACACAATCAGATCTGCTAGTCAAATGAAAATCTGATCATCATCGCAGCGACCGAAAAAAAAAAAAAAAGAAAGGAAACAATAGAAAAAACAAAAGGTTTCGCTATTTATATAAGAAAAGATCAAATAATTTGTTTACATCGTCAAACAATGCACACGAACAATCAGATTGCCTCGCTCCACCACAGCAAATGTAATGGGATTGAAAATCCAACCCAGAACAAAATGCCATCGATCAATCCTGCCCAGAACCAATAAAAGATGCCTACTGGATCAATCCTGCCCAGAACCAAATACCAATTTTTTGAAATTCAACCTTCTATTTAATCCAAATTAACATCTAATTAAGCAAAATCAATTCCAAGTTGGTCCTGAATTGTTCAAACATAATCTAATTTTATTTAATATTAAATTAATTGATCCAAAAATGAAAATTTTATCAAATGACATCCAAAATTCATAAATTATATATCAATGGAAAGTTTGTAGAATGGATGACAAAATGGTAAGCTCACTTTGGTCCAAAAATATTGATTGGCAGTTGAAAAATACAAGAAAAGTTTTGGCCAAATATGATATTGATGGATTTCTTAAATCGTGAAAAATTTTGATAGATGAAGGTTGAATTCGAGTTTAGAGGGTTCAAAATAGAAGGTATAGGCTAGGAATGAAATGATCAAAAAATGGATAAATCGTTCGAAAACTATGAACCACCATTGCAAGCGTTGAAGGTACGATCTCAGTGCATCTAGCAACTGCTAACTATGGGATTTTGGTGGCTGCTTAGAAATTCCTTGGTTTTTCCAAGTCTTAGGTGCATATAGCAAAAATTGGCAAGAAAATTAAGGAAAAATGGCAAATCTGATCAGCTGGTGGTTAAGTCTGTTCAAAATGGGTCTGTTGAGTTTTAAAGGGTTTTTGGGATAGTTTGGATATTTTTTGACTTGTTTCATGATGGGCACATTTTTCCATGTCTATATGCGCCTTTGGGTCGCTAATGAACAAAAACTTAGATTGGTTTGGAAATATATAAAAATATTGATAATCAAAATTTTCTAGAGGTATAAATATTTAATCGTAATTCGGAATTTAGCATGTGCCAGCTTACAAACTCATTAAATAAGCTTTACGTTATGGTGTGCCGGTCAAACCAAAATCTTTGACCATATAAAAGGTCAAAGTTTAAGCGTTTCTTTGGGATGGATTGTTATAATCTACTACCTTTATAGAAATTTCATCTAAAAATTCATACATACCTATCATGATATCGAGCATGGCCTAAGACTCTTGCTGGGTCATAACAAATACTCCACTTTGCCTGTTAAATATCCCCTTTAATCTCAACCTCCAGCTGTAGCTATGGAATAGATCATCCTACAATCTGGCTTGCTTGTGCATTATATCCGCTGTAACCATCAACCAGCTGATGCTGAGCACCAGGTTTAAAGACTCTTGCCTCACTCTGTCCTAGACAAGGATAGTCAATGATGTGATTCCGCTCGAGCCCGCTCAACCGATAACCCGCTGGGGTGCTGACTCAACATGGATGAAGACTAGGCCAATCACAAGAGCTCAAATTAAGAGATTTAAGGACAACTTGGGAGTATTTATACAGGGGGTAATCAATCTCAACAGAGCTTGTCCATACTTGAAGATACAAAGCCTATTCTAAGCATCCAAGTGGTGGAAGCCGATACGGACCCGGGTGACAGTTTTAGTACATTTTTGGAGTCCGGGAAGCATGAAATGGTTCCAATGCTTTATGGGTTCAATAAATATGCCTAAGAGGTCATGGAATCAAGTTAAAGAAGCCTCAAATGCAATCAAAAAGGGCTTGTACGGACAGCATCAACAATTTGGCTGAATTTGCTGTATTGCTTGCTGGCTTTACTGTATTTTATTGTATTAGCCTTTTCTTATTTTTCCAAGCATGGGCAACGTGTGGGACTTCGTATTCAGCTTATTTGGCATCCTAAAAAGAATCTAGAAGCTGATTTGAAGCTCAAATAGGTCAAAGATTGATCAAAGTCAACTTGATCAAAAGGCTAGCATTTTTAGTTTCCTAATTTGTTTTTACTTTTTGTTTTAGGAAACTACCATTACTTTTTGGCTTTTATTTATTTATTTTCTGGAAAAATAACTTTAGGAAGGTTTTTATTTTATTCTTTCCATTGTAAATTAATTAATTCCTAATTTAATATAAATGAATTAATTAATCAAACTTAGATTAGGAAAGGAAGTATAGTTTCGGCCAACTAGGTTTCTTTATGTGTGGTGGCCGATTTTCTTTATGTTCTAGGGTTTTATTTCATGGCTTTATAGCCTATTTAAAGACTTATTTTTCAATAAGAATACAACTTTGATTTGATTGAGAAAATACTTGTGAGATTAATTATCTCTTTGTTCTTTGAGAACACCTAAAACACCATTAGAGAATTGGTTGTTTTAGCTTGACTTATCAATAGGTTTTCCATCCCCTATTGTGGCGTCTACATTATACCAAGGTTTCTAACCACAGGTTGGTTAGGGGTTGAGGTCCATTCCATTAGAACTTGAACTTAATTGAGATCCGGGCTAATATAATACGGATTTAGGAGCAGGTCGTCCTAGGTTCGTATCATTTAGTATCAGAGCTAAATTTTATTCAGGTTTGATCTATCTTTATTTGCTTTATTTGTTTTTGTGTTATTCTGCAATTTTAACATTAGGTTAAGGTTGCATCTATCCCATACACGTTCAGCATCTCTTTCAAAAAAAAAAAAAAAAAAAACAAAAACTCATTCCTAGTTGAATTAGGTTTCCTTGTTTTACCATATCTTTGTTTCCTTGTTTGTTGGTTGATTTTTCATATTTGTTCTTGGTAATTTTTGTTTTTGTGGATTTTTTCTTTGCTGTTTTAGTCTTAAATATTTGCATTCATACATTTAAACAAAAAAACAAAAAAAAAAAAACAGAAGGTGACTTGCGGCAACAACTTTAAAAAAAAAAAAAAAAAACTGCACTTTTGTTCTTGTCACGGGTTTGGTGATTATTAGGAGTTGGAATTGCAAGTTTGTTGTTTCTTCTTGCTACTGCAGTTGTGTTGATATTCAGTGAGTATTTTTTTTTTTTTTTAAAAAAGGAAAGAAGAAACCCGAATTAAAAAAAATAAATAAATAAAAATTCGGTTGGGTTAAATTTGGTGTTGGGAATTTCTTGTAGCTGCTGATTTGTTGGTCATCTTTTCAATATTTGGAGTTGTTGAAGATTATTATTGTTGCAGAGAAAAAAAATAAAAAATTGGATTAAAATTGCTAAAGGAATTGATACATAAAAGCTTGGATTACTAAGAACACAACCAACAATCATTCAATATTTTTGTTCTACTTGATTCTTGTTGAATTTGACTTTCCTTTGCCATAATTTTATTCTTGGACTCATAAACTACTACCATCTGGTGCAGTTTTCAAAAATTCCAACGTTTTCCCATTATTTTATGTTTTCTTGTCTAGAAAGCTGAAAAATTAGGATTTGTTGGATTCTTTCGGTATTGCCTACTTTTTGCTACTGTTTTGTTGATAGGTTTAATTAAAACATACTTGTGATCTAATTGCTATATTTAAGTGTGTTTAACTAGAACTTTGAGATAATTCTTGGAGTGGAAAAAGGCAAGAGAGTACGAGCTTAAAAGAGGGTAAAAGCCGAAACAAGTGTGCAAACACGAGTGTCGAGTCCTTATTTGAGTGAAACACGTAAGGGAGTGAAATTGGAAAGGTCCTATTTTATTTTTATTGCATTATTATACTAACATGATAGAATCAAGAATGAGGAGAGGACTTCCACCTTTGAGGATCAATGAGGAGGAGTCCGTGGCATTCCATGGCGATGCCCGAGCTACCGAGAGTGGAGACCAAGTGGACATGAGAGCTATTTTGGAGTCAATACAGCGGGTTAATGCTCAAGTTGAGTATGTGAATCAAAGAATGGGAAGACTAGAAGCCTCACAAGGAATGCTGAACACAAGAAATAGGTAAGAATTCCATGGAGGACGAGGAGGTCGCGAGAGACCGAGAGAGGAATTTGATGAGGAGCCATTCGGTGGTGACTTTGAGGAAGGTATGGACGAAACTTTTGCTGTCCAAGATAGAGCTGGCCGTGGAAGATATAGGAGGGAAGAAACAGATGATAATCTTAGCAATATCAAGATCAACATCCCACCATTCATGGGAAAAAGTGACCCCGAAGCATATTTGGAGTGGGAAGAAAAGATGGAGATGATATTTGACCGCTATAATTATTCGGAGGCTAAGAAGGTGAAATTGGCAGCAATAAAGTTTGGCCATTATGCACTCCAATGGTAGACCAATGAGCAAAACACCCGAAGGAGAGTTGGTGATGACTTGATTACTACATGGCGACAAATGAAAGGAGCCATAAGGAAGCGATTCGTACAATCACACTATCATAGGTTGCTGCATCAAAGACTTCAATCTTTATCTCAAGGACATGGATCCGTGGAGGATTATTACAAGGAGATGGAGATGCTTATGATGAGACTGAACTTGAATGAAGATAGGGAAGCAACCATGGCAAGGTTTCTTGGTGGTTTGAATCGTGAAATAGCCAATCAACTAGAATTGCAACAATATGTGGAATTGGAGGAGATGTTGCATGTGGCTATTAAATTAGAACATAAATTCAAGAGGAGGGGTGTAAGATCATGGTTTGGAGGTGTTTCCAACAGTGAAAGGTCCAATTTAAGTGGCTGGAGGAACAATCCCATCTATGAAAGCAAGCCAAAGCCGAAAGTCAAAGAAGAAAGTTCAAACTGGCCAAGGAAGGAGACTAGAATCAAATCTGTCCAAGCACCAAAGAATGAGGTAAAATTAGATCCTAAACCTTTTAGAACTCATGATGTTGTGTGTTTTAAGTGCCAGGGAGGAGGACACATTGCTATCCAATGCCCACATAGAAGAATCATGGTGTTAAAGGGCAATGACGAGCTAGAATCGGAAAGTGAAGAAAGTGAGGATGAAGCCAAGCAAGAGGAGGAGGACTTGGAGGATGAACCCGAAACCTTGCAAGCATCCAATGCTGAATTAAACTTGCTTTCTAGGAGAGTACTTGCTGCATACAAAGATGAGGATGAAATTCAAAGAGAGAACATCTTCCACACCCGATGTGAAATTCAAGGTAAGATTTGTAGTATGATTATTGATAGTAGAAGTTGTACTAATGTAATAAGTAACCTTGTAGTTGATAAATTGGGTTTAAAAACAATAAAACATCCTGAACCATATAGATTACAATGGCTTAATGATAGTGGTGAGATGAAAGTTAACAAACAAGCCAAAGTAAACTTTAATATAGGTAGATATGAGGATGTAGTTTTATGTGATATTGTACCCATGATTGCTGGACATATACTATTAGGTAGACCATGGCAATTTGATAAAGATGCTACTCATTTTGGTCGAGAAAATAGTATTGTTTTCAGGTTTAAAGGAAAGAAGGTCAAGCTGGAACCATTATCTCCTAAAGAGGTTTACAAAGACCAATTACAAATGCAACAAAGGAGAGAAGCCGAAAAGCTCAAGGAAAAAGCAAGTATGGCACCAACGGCTTCACCATCCTTTCAAGAAGGTAAGAATGAGGTTGCTGATCAAGGTAAGGTTTCTAAGACTCATATTGAGTGGAAAGATCAAGGAAAAACCGAAAGAGAGGGGAAAGAAAGTGGCAAACCCGAGAGCTTGGAGAAGGAAGGGAAATCCGAAGGTTTGCGTCAATCCGAGAGAGAAAAAGAAAAAGAAAGAAAAGAAAGGTCAAGTAGCAACTTTTATTTGAGTTTAGGGGATATTAATAAGGTTATTGAGTGTAAGAAACCTTTGCTGGTCATGATTTATAAAGAAAATTATTTTAATGATCAAACTAACTTTGAAGAACTTGAGTTGCCAAGTTCAATGATTTCTTTTTTGAAGGAATTTGGAGACGTCTTCCCAAATGAAATTCCAAGTGGACTACCATTCAATCAAGAGGGAAAAGGTGAGCTTGCTGTCCAAGGTAAGTCTTCTAATACTCAGGTTGCGTGGAAAAATTTTAATAAAACCAAAATTGAGAAATTTGGTGCAAAAGCCGAGAGTGAGGAAGGTGAGATGACCGTGAGTGAGAAAGGAAAAGGAAGACAAGAAAGGAAAAATATAAATTTTTATCTTAGCTTTGGTGATGTTAATAAAGTAATTATGAATAAGAAATCATTGCTGACCATGAATTTTAAAGATACTTATTTAAAGATTTCTTTATTGCATAGAACTTTATCTGCATTGTTGAGAGCTTTACGTAGTGGAAATTTGAAAATTTGGGAAATATTGTTTGCTAACTTTAAAAAGTGTAATTTTTACCATAATGAGCATGTATTTCTAGATTTTGTTGTAATAGTGTTTGACCCAGGAGAATTGGTTTGGTTGCATTTAAGGAAGGAAAGATTTCCCAAACAAAAGAAATCAAAACTCATGCCGAGAGGTGATGGACCTTTTCAAGTTTGGGAGAGGATAAACGACAATGCCTACAAACTTGATCTACCGGGTGAGTATAATGTTAGTGCCACCTTCAATGTTGCTGATTTATCTCCTTCTGCTGCAGGTGATGACTTCGATTTGAGGACAAATCCTTTTCAAGAGGAGGGGAATGATGTGATTCCGCCCGAGCCCGTTCAACCGATAACCCGCTGGGGTGCTGACTCGACATGGATGAAGACTAGGCCAATCACAAGAGCTCAAATTAAGAGATTTAAGGAAAACCTGGGGGTCTTTATACAGGGGGTAATCAATCTCAACAGAGCTTGTCCATACTTGAAGATACAAAGCCTATCCTAAGCATCCAAGTGGTGGAAGCCGATACGGACCCGGATGACGGTTTTGGTACATTTTTGGAGTTCGAGAAGCATGAAATGGTTCCAATACTTTATGGGTTCAATAAATATGCCTAAGAGGTCATGGAATCAAGTTAAATCAGCCTCAAATGCAATCAAAAAGGGCTTGTACGGACAACATCAACAATTTGGCCGAATTTGCTGTATTGCTTGCTGGCTTTACTGTATTTTACTGTATTAGCCTTTTCTTATTTTTCCAAGCATGGGCAACATGTGGGACTTCGTATTCAGCTTATTTGGCATCCTAAAAAGAATCTAGAAGCTGATTTGAAGCTCAAATAGGTCAAAGATTGATCAAAGTTAACTTGATCAAAAGGCTAGCATTTTTAGTTTCCTAATTTGTTTTTACTTTTTGTTTTAGGAAACTACCATTACTTTTTGGCTTTTATTTATTTATTTTCTGGACAAATAACTTTAGGAAGGTTTTTATTTTATTCTTTCCATTGTAAATTAATTAATTCCTAATTTAATATAAAGGAATTAATTAATCAAACTTAGATTAGAAAAGGAAGTATAGTTTCGGCCAACTAGGTTTCTTTATGTGTGGTGGCCGGTTTTCTTTATGTTCTAGGGTTTTATTTCGTGGCTTTGTAGCCTATTTAAAGGCTTATTTTTCAATAAGAATACAACTTTGATTTGATTGAGAAAATACTTGTGAGATTAATTATCTCTTTGTTCTTTGAGAACACCTAAAACACCATTAGAGAATTGGTTGTTTTAGCTTGACTTATCAATAAGTTTTCCATCCCCTATTGTGGCGTCTACATTATACCAAGGTTTCTAACCACAGGTTGGTTAGGGGTTGAGGTCCATTCCATTAGAACTTGAACTTAATTGAGATCCGGGCTAATATAATACGGGTTTAGGAGCAGGTCGTCCTAGGTTCGTATCAATAGTCTTTCCTTAAGTGTTTCGGCAGTGCCCAAAGGAATCACATTCCATCCCTTTAAATAGCCCAATATAATATCAATTACAGAGTCTACAATCAATAAGAAAACTATCTAGGCTTGAAGGTTTTTGGTAATGAATTTTACCATTGCCAACTGTCCACTGTTCAGAACTCTGAATGTGACAACCTCTCTAGTAATGACCATTGCTACTGCTCACTACCAACTATTCGAGGCCCTAAGTGTGACTATCTTTCTAAGACATATTGTCTCTAGGACTATTGTAACACCCCGTCCCAAATCGCACCGGAATCCGTGCACGTTGACCGAGGTTGACCGTTGACCGTTGACCGAAGGGGGTCAAAAGTTGACTTTTAGACTCGGTGGGAATTTCGAGATGACTAGGGCACCCTGGCGAAGTGCACGATGCCACGAGTTCGTAGACTGGTAGCACGTCGAAAACGGAGCTACGGTTTGAAAGTTATGGACGAAACAAGTTGCGGTCCAAACTGTCCAAGGGGTGCCGGAGTTGACTTTTTGTTTATGGGGAATTGAGCTTTGACTCATGCATGGTTGTGAAGTGCTCGTCGATACGAGTTCACAGACTAGCGGCACGCTCAAAAGGGACATCCGGTTAAAAAGTTATGGACGTTTGAAGTTTACCGGATACCGTATTATTTTAATATTTTTTTTTGGGTCGGTGAACAGTGAAACACCACGTGTCAGTTTCTGATTGGTCCACGTGGCATGAACAGTGTCATGCAGGGGTTTTATTTGTTAAAACACTCGGGGAAGAGAGAGAAAGAGAGAGAAGAGAGAGAAAGAGAGAGAGGAGAGAGAAAGAGAGAGAGAGAGAGCCACCGCCGGCCACCGGATTTTGCCACTGTTCCGGCCGAGTTACTGTACACGCGCCGGACAGAAAGCTTTCCCACCTCATTTCTGGCAAAACCTCCAAATTTCACGGCGAACGGCCGCCGGACGCGCCCGGATCGGACGTCCGAAGTTTGGCGGCGATTTTTCCCCTCCACCGCCGGCCACCGCGAATCGGCACTGTTCCGGCCATTTTCCGGCCACACGCGCCTGACAGCCTTGATCCTCTCCTCAAGTCCGGCCTACCCACCAAAAATCACGGCCATCGGACCACCGACGCGCCGGGATCGGAGCGTTTTCCGGCGAGGGGTCGAAAATCTTCAAACGGTGATTTCTCCGCCGTTCGACCTCCGTTTTGCTCACCGTCGGTCCCGTTGGATTGCTCTCCTCACGATCTACAAATCTGCAAAATTTCACAGCAAACGGCCACTGTCGGAAATTACTGTTCCGGCGACGGTTGCCGGTGACGTGGCGGCCCGCCGGAAATTACTGTTCCGGCGAGTACCCGAAAATTCCGGCCAGCTCCAGTCCGCAGTGTTCGACCTCCTGAACCCAAATCCGACTTCCGTTTCCACCAATTCGCGACGGTTTGGGAGAATTGCAGAGCCGAAACCCGAAAAGCTTCCCGATAAAATTCCGACCCCGTCGGGTACGATCATCGGAAATTAAGACCGGATCTGTGATTAGCATCACTCGAGCTTCGATTCGGTATATAATTCGTAAATTTTAGTTATCGTTTGTGTTTTGACCCCCCGGGTACCGGGTATTATTTACCCGAATAAAATATTAATTTATTTGACTGTCTGTGAATTTTGTTCTAGGAGCACCGGTGAGTCGTAGAATTGATCCCGTAGTGGATCATGGGTTAATTGCGTGCTCCAGGTGAGTGACCCACCTTCAAATTAATTTTGGGGAATTTAATTGATGAATATATTATGTGTGAATTAAATATTTGGAATTTAATTTCTATGTGCCAAATATTTATTGGATTTATTGTAGAATTATTTATGAATTTATTGGATTTAAGAAAATGCGAATTCTACAAATTTATGCCGTGTGGAATTATTTTATGGTTTTGAGGATTTTGAAATTGGTGTGGTTTTAATGGTAAATTGGGCACGATTTGATTTTTAAATATTTCAAGGAAAATATTTGGTTATGTTGGTGATTTCAATTTTTATGAAATATGCCCATAAAATATTATGGGATTTGATTATGATATTTCGAGAAATTATTTATGCTTGGAAAAAATGTGGATATTTGAATTGATGGATTTGAAAGTTGGTGGATTTGAAAATCATGGAATTTATGGCATTGATTACAAAGAAATTGTGGGAAAATTCCCGGTTCAAGCGGATGGATTATGCCCGCTATGCTTATGAAAAATGTGAAATTTGTTTTATGATTTAAATTTATGGATTTTATAATTTTTAGATGCACCGTGCACGTACTGGTGTTCTGATTATGTGATATGGTATATGTGATATGGTTAGTGTGCACACGGTTATGATTAGCGCGCAGGTGGGTGTGAGTAGCGCGCGGTTGATATTATGAGGGTGTCCTGTGGATGCCATCGGAGAGGGCGGCCACCCCCCTTTGGCCGGGACACCAGGTTAGCAGCGGCGCTGTGGGACGCCACGCGACCGTATGCCGGTTTCTTTCTATAACCTCCTGTCTGGCGGTACCTTGGGACGCTGGGTACTGTTGGCGCCACTGGTATATAGTGGGTGCATCAAATGATTTTCAGAACTGTGTTTTAAAAATAAAATGTTTGGAAACTGAATTGGAATTAAAAATATAATTGTTACCGCTTCTGGTATTTAATTGATGTCTTGGTTTTCGGGGAATATGGATAAAGGGTTTTGTGAAATTGTTTTAAAAGGGGAACCTTTCCAACTGAGAGAATTGTAAGGGTTTTGAGAGAAAATATTATTTCCAAATAATTATTATTTATACTTATTACTGTGATATTATATGGTATAGTAGTAGGGTCGCTCACTGAGATGATTAGCATCTCACACTTTTAAATTCCGTTCCTCTAGGTACCAGGTTGTCGGTGTTCATTCGGAGCGGACTTGATCTTCCTCGCTGTTTTAGTTCGGCAGTACCCGTTTATTCTTTTATTGCAGTTGTAATATTTCTTTCACTCTTGTTGTATTTATTATGCACTGGATTACTGTATTTATTTTTTTTAAGTGCTGCAAGTTGTGGAATCGATTTGTAGTACTGTGGGAGGAATAAGGGGATAATTTTAGAAGTGTGTTTTCAGTGCAGGGAATTTTGTGGTAAGTAAATCTCTTAGGGGAGGCTCTGCCGGATTTTCCGTTGGAAGATTCGGTAGGGTTTCCCTGGGATCAGGGCTGTCTAGGGTTCCGGGGAAGGAATTCTGGACGGGTCCTGACAACTATGGCTGCCTCCTTGGAATCCTTTACTGCTTGATGTCCTTTAGAAAAAAACTATCTCTCTTGTACGACCCCTAACTAGGTGTAACACCCCGTCCCGAATCGCACCGGAATCCGTGCACGTTGACCGAGGTTGACCGTTGACCGTTGACCGAAGGGGTCAAAGTTGACTTTTTGACTCGGTGGGAATTTCGAGATGACTAGGGCACCGTGGCGAAGTGCACGATGCCACGAGTTCGTAGACTGGTAGCACGTCGAAAACGGAGCTACGGTTTGAAAGTTATGGACGAAACAAGTTGCGGTCCAAACTGTCCAAGGGGTGCCGGAGTTGACTTTTTGTTTATGGGGAATTGAGCTTTGACTCATGCATGGTTGTGAAGTGCTCGTCGATACGAGTTCACAGACTAGCGGCACGCTCAAAACGGACATCCGGTTAAAAAGTTATGGACGTTTGAAGTTTACCGGATACCGTATTATTTTAATATTTTTTTTTGGGTCGGTGAACAGTGAAACACCACGTGTCAGTTTCTGATTGGTCCACGTGGCATGAACAGTGTCATGCAGGGGTTTTATTTGTTAAAACACTCGGGGAAGAGAGAGAAAGAGAGAGAAGAGAGAGAAAGAGAGAGAGGAGAGAGAAAGAGCCACCGCCGGCCACCGGATTTTGCCACTGTTCCGGCCGAGTTACTGTACACGCGCCGGACAGAAAGCTTTCCCACCTCATTTCCGGCAAAACCTCCAAATTTCACGGCGAACGGCCGCCGGACGCGCCCGGATCGGACGTCCGAAGTTTGGCGGCGATTTTTCCCCTCCACCGCCGGCCACCGCGAATCGGCACTATTCCGGCCGATAAACAGTACACGCGCCTGACAGCCTTGATCCTCTCCTCAAGTCCGGCCTACCCACCAAAAATCACGACCATCGGACCACCGACGCGCCGGGATCGGAGCGTTTTCCGGCGAGGGGTCAAAAATCTTCAAACGGTGATTTCTCCGCCGTCCGACCTCCGTTTTGCTCACCGTCGGTCCCGTTGGATTGCTCTCCTCACGATCTACAAATCTGCAAAATTTCACAGCAAACGGCCACCGTCGGAAATTACTGTTCCGGCGACGGTTGCCGGTGACGTGGCGGCCCGCCGGAAATCACTGTTCCGGCGAGTACCCCGAAAATTCCGGCCAGCTCCAGTCCGCAGTGTTCGACCTCCTGAACCCAAATCCGACTTCCGTTTCCACCAATTCGCGACGGTTTGGGAGAATTGCAAAGCCGAAACCCGAAAAGCTTCCCGATAAAATTCCGACCCCGTCGGGTACGATCATCGGAAATTAAGACCGGATCTGTGATTAGCATCACTCGAGCTTCGATTCGGTATATAATTCGTAAATTTTAGTTATCGTTTGGTGTTCGCTCCTCGGGTACCCATTTGGGGATTACCCGAATAAAATATTAATATTTGTGGTTTTGGTACTGTGGATGTTTTAGGTGCACGTGCAAGTAGCGGAGTCGATCCTGCGGAGGATCTTGATTGAGATACGTGCACAAGGTGAGTGACCCACCTTCAAATTAATTTTGGGGAATTTAATTGATGAATATATTATGTGTGAATTAAATATTTGGAATTTAATTTCTATGTGCCAAATATTTATTGGATTTATTGTAGAATTATTTATGAATTTATTGGATTTAAGAAAATGCGAATTCTACAAATTTATGCCGTGTGGAATTATTTTATGGTTTTGAGGATTTTGAAATTGGTGTGGTTTTAATGGTAAATTGGGCACGATTTGATTTTCAAATATTTCAAGGAAAATATTTGGTTATGTTGGTGATTTCAATTTTTATGAAATATACCCATAAAATATTATGGGATTTGATTATGATATTTCGAGAAATTATTTATGCTTGGAAAAAATGTGGATATTTGAATTGATGGATTTGGGAGTTGGTGGATTTGAAAATCATGGGATTTATGGTATTAATTATAAGGAAATTGTGGAGAATTTCCCGGTTCAAGCGGATGGATTATGCCCGCTATGTTTATGAAAAATGTGAAATTTGTTTTATAATTTAAATTGTGGATTTTATGATTTTTAGATGCACCGTGCACGTACTGGTGTTCTGATTATGTGATATGGTATATGTGATATGGATATTGTGCACACGGATATGATTAGCGCGCAGGTGGGTGTGAGTAGCGCGCAGGTGATATTATGAGGGTGTCCTGTGGATGCCATCGGAGAGGGTGGCCACCCCCCATTGGCCGGGACACCAGGTTAGCAGCGGCGCAGTGGGACGCCACGCGACCGTATGCCGGTTTCTTTCTATAACCTCCTGTCTGGCGGTACCTTGGGACGCTGGGTACTGTTGGCGCCACTGGTATATAGTGGGTGCATCAAATGATTTTCAGAACTGTGTTTTAAAAATAAAATGTTTGGAAACTGTATTGGAATTAAAAATATAATATTACTGTTCTGGTATTTAATTGATGTCTTGGTTTTCGGGAAATATGAATAAAGGGTTTTGTGAAAATGTTTTAAAAGGGGAACCTTTCCAACTGAGAGAATTGTAAGGGTTTTGAGAGACATTATTATTTCCAAATAATTATTATTTATATACTTATTACCGTGGTATGATAGTGTAGAGTAGTAGGGTCGCTCACTGAGATGATTAGCATCTCACACTCTTAAATTCCGTTCCTCTAGGTACCAGGTTGTCGGTGTTCACTCGGAGCGGACTCGATCTTCCTCGCTGTATTTGTTCGTGCAGTACCTTGTTCTTCTTTTACTGCAGTTGTAATATTTCGTTCACTTTTGCTGTATTCTGTATTTTGTAGTACTTCATAAAGCTCTGTATACTGTATGGGACACTTATGTATTTGTATTGCACTGGATTACTGTATTTTTATTTTGGAGTGCTGAAATTTGTGGAACCAGTTCGTCGTACTGTGGGAGGAATAAGGGAACAATTATAGAAGTGTGTTTTCAGTGCAGGAAATTTTGTGGTAAGTCCATCCCTTAGGGGAGGTTCTGCCGGATCTTCCACAGAAGGGTCCGGTAGGGTTTCCCTGGGATCAGGGCTTGTCTAGGGTTCCGGTGGGAAACTTTGGACGGGTCCTGACAGTTGGTATCAGAGCATAGGTTCTTGTAATCCTAAGGGACTGTGCATTGCTGTACAACCCATCCGTAAATTCCTTCCTTTTGTAATCGTGCTTAAGTGTCCCTGTTTCTAAACTCTTGTTTGTTTCTTCAGTTTAATCGACTACGATGAGTCGGCGGGACACACGTAGAACTCGGGAACGCTCGGCTGAGAGTTCCGGGAGTCGATCAAGCCTTAGAGATCTGGTCTCTCAGCTAACTAGAGCCTTAGGAGGTTCAAGCTCTAGTAACCGATCCGTGGATCAGGCTCGACGTTTAGGAGCCGTGGAGTTCGATGGAAGCCAAGGCCCAGCTGCAGCCTTGAAGTGGCTATCCAGCATGGAGAAAATCTTGGAAGAGGGGATGCAGTGCCCCGATGAGGATATGGTGAGGATTTCTGGGTTCATGTTAGAGGGAGACGCCCGGAAGTGGTGGCAAATGGAGAAGACCCGCAGAAGGCATACGTGGGACCAGTTCAAGATTGCCTTCTCTACTGAGTTCTGTCCTCCTGCCTACCGTGAGGCGAGAAGGAGAGAGTTCGAGGGACTGCGCCAGGGAAACATGACGGTGACAGAGTACGAGAGGAGGTTCCGGGAGCTGTCAGAGTTCTGCATGCACTTGATTCCCGACGATCACGCGAAGAAGGTGAGGTTCATAGACGGGTTGAACGAGAGCATCGGCTACACCCTTTCTGGGTCAGTACACCCCACCTATCAGTCCGCCAGGGATGCAGCGCTCGAGCTAGAGAGACAGGCGGAGATACACAGACCCTCGAGGCGCAGACCGTTCGAAGGTTCGTACAGCGGGGTACCTCGACAGGGGGCATCTAAGAAGAGTCATAGTTCAGGCTCAGACAGTGGTGGGTTCAGCCCTCGAGGCAGATTTCAGAGGAGAGGCGGCTATCGTATGCCCCAACCAGCGCGCCATTCCATCAGCGGCGGCACGAGCTCATATCAGCACTCTGGGTTTAGCCCCAAGCCATTCTGCAGACGTTGCAATAGAGCACACCATGGGATTTGCCAGTTTGAGGGTGTGTGCTTTCAGTGTGGACAGGCGGGACATATTAAGAGAAATTGCCCTTATGGAGAGGCGGGAGTGTTAGGGGTGAGCCCACCATCACATCAGGCCAGTGGATCGCGGGGTCAGAGTTCCCGAGGGAGTTATGCAGTAGGAGGTTCATCGGGATCAGTCCCACAGCCTGTTGGACCGAGCAGGGGTAGAGGACGGAGGCCCCAGCAGACAGGGCAGGGTCGAGTGTTTGCGATGACCCAGCAGGAGGCCCTAGCTACACCGGACGTCGTGGCAGGTACGTTGAATATATTTGGTAATGATGCATTAGTACTTATAGACCCGGGAGCAACACATTCATTTATCTCCAAGGAATTCGTCACTCGGGTCGGTATGACCCCTACTTCTTTAGAATGTCTAGTAGAGATAGCCACTCCTGCAGGAGAATCCTTGTGGCCTAGCCAGTTAATCAAGGAATGTTTCTTCTGCATCGAAGATCAAGTGATGGAGGCGGACTTGATCCTGTTGGATCTGTCCGGACTTGATGTAATTTTGGGCATGGATTGGTTGGCAAGGAACCATGCATCTGTAGACTGTTTCAGCAAGGAAGTTACATTCAGGAGGCCAGGGTTGCCAGAAGTAGTATTCCGTGGAGGAGTTGGAAGGCCCTTACCGAGGTTGATATCTACCCTTACCGCCAAGAAGCTACTGAATAAAGGTTGCCAGGGGTATTTGGCTCATGTGATAGATACCCGAGTAAGTGGGGTCAGGTTGGAAGACATGCCCGTTGTGAGGGATTTCCCGGACGTGTTTCCTGAGGAGTTACCAGGATTGCCTCCGGAAAGGGAAGTTGACTTTCCCATTGAATTGATTCCAGGCACCGTGCCTATTTCTCTACCACCGTATCGGATGGCTCCAGCGGAGTTAAGGGAGCTAAAGGTCCAGTTGCAAGATTTGGTAGATAAGGGGTTTATTAGACCAAGTATATCGCCGTGGGGAGCCCCAGTTTTGTTTGTAAAGAAAAAGGATGGTAGTCTAAGGCTGTGTATAGACTACCGACAACTTAATAAGGTCACCATTCCTAATCGCTATCCGTTGCCAAGGATAGATGATCTATTCGACCAACTCCAAGGTGCCAAGGTGTTCTCCAAGATCGACTTGAGGTCGGGATACCATCAGTTAAGGATCCGAGAGTCGGACATTCCTAAGACTGCCTTTAGGACGAGGTACGGACATTATGAATTCCTAGTGATGTCGTTCGGACTCACCAATGCCCCAGCAGCTTTCATGGACTTGATGAATAGGGTGTTTCGTCCGTACTTGGATCATTTTGTCATTGTATTTATCGATGACATTCTGATCTATTCAAGGAGCCAAGAAGAGCACGTGAGGCATTTGAAGAGAGTGCTCCAAACTCTAAGACAGCATCAGCTATATGCTAAATTCGACAAGTGTGAATTCTGGTTGAATCAAGTGGGTTTTCTCGGACATATCGTGTCGGCAGAAGGTATCTATGTGGACCCTGATAAGGTAAAGGCAGTGTTGAGTTGGGAGCGCCCTACCACTGTGAGGGAGGTACGAAGTTTTCTTGGATTAGCGGGTTACTACCGTCGTTTTATTGAAGGGTTTTCAAGGACTGCCGGGCCGCTTCATAGATTGACCCGAAAGAATGTTGAATTTAGTTGGACGGACAGGTGTGAACAGAGTTTTCAGGAGTTGAAGCAAAAGTTGACATCCGCACCTGTTTTAACGTTACCTGATGGGAATGAAGGTTTTGAAGTTTATTGTGATGCATCCCATCAAGGGTTGGGTTGCGTGCTAATGCAGAATCAAAGGGTGGTAGCGTATGCATCTCGGCAATTGAAGCAGCACGAACAGAATTACCCTACGCACGACTTAGAATTGGCGGCGGTAGTCTTTGCTCTAAAGAAGTGGAGGCACTACTTGTATGGGGCCACGTGCCAAATCTATACCGACCACAAGAGCCTCAAGTATATTTTCACTCAGAAGGAGTTAAATATGAGGCAAAGGCGATGGATGGAGTTGTTAAAGGATTATGACTGTGTGATTGACTATCACCCGGGTAAGGCGAATGTAGTGGCAGATGCTTTGAGTAGGAAGGCTACTGGATCCCTTGCTCACATCCAAGTCATCCAACTACCTCTCATGGTGGAGTTGAAGAAGATGGGGGTGTTAATGCATATGCATCCTTCAGGAGTTCTCATGGCTAGCTTCCAGGTACGACCGGTGTTGGTGGATCGTATAGTAGAGACCCAAATGGAAGATCCTAAGTTGAGGACAATTAAGGGCAAGGTACAAGAAGGTCTTGATCCGGAATTTTCCATAAGGAGGGATGGAGCCCTCGTGTATAAAGGACGACTTTGCGTTCCGGATATCCCAGGACTCAAGAAGGAGATTTTGGAGGAGGCGCATAGCTCGATGTATGCGATGCATCCTGGGAGTACCAAGATGTATCGGACGCTTGTTAAGTATTATTGGTGGATTGGTATGAAGAGAGAAGTGGCAGACTTTGTATCAAAGTGTTTGATTTGTCAACAAGTGAAAGCAGAAAGACAGAAGCCTTCGGGACTACTCCAACCTTTACCGATTCCCGTGTGGAAGTGGGAAGAACTCAACATGGACTTCGTATTCAAGCTTCCTTCCACACCTAGAAGGTACGACGGCATTTGGGTAATCATTGATCGTCTCACCAAGTCGGCACACTTCCTACCGGTACGAGAACGTTTTTCGCCCGAGAAGTTAGCCCAGTTGTTCGTGCAACGCATTGTAAGTCTTCATGGAGTACCGTTAGCCATCGTCTCCGATCGAGATCCGCGCTTTACTTCACGACTATGGCGAAAGTTGGCTGATGCACTAGGAGCAAGACTTAACTACAGCACCGCTTTTCACCCACAATCTGATGGACAAGCAGAGCGCACAATCCAGACATTAGAAGACATGCTAAGGTCTTGCATTATGCAATTTAGCGGTAGCTGGGATGAACAACTGCCACTGATAGAGTTTGTCTACAACAACAGTTATCAAGCGAGTACTGGAATGTCCCCGTATGAAGCTTTATATGGGAGGCAGTGTCGGACACCTTTGTGTTGGAGTGAGGTAGGAGAAGAGAGGTTCCTTGCAACAACTAATGCGGTCGGATCTGAGTATTTAAGGATGACCTTGGACAAGGTGAAGATCATTAGGGATCGATTGAAGGTTGCCCAAGATAGACAGAAGAGTTACGCCGATGTGCGTAGAAAGGATTTGGAATTCGAGGTAGGAGATTGGGTATTCCTAAAACTATCTCCATGGAAAGGAGTAGTACGTTTTGGACGACGAGGTAAGTTGGGTCCTCGTTATATTGGGCCTTACGAGGTTACGGAGAGGATTGGCCCGGTGGCGTATAGGTTGGTGTTACCGGAAGAGCTAGCTCGAGTACACAACGTGTTTCATGTGTCGATGCTACGGAAGTATATTGCAGACCCTTCGCACGTACTCGAGAGTCCGGATATAGAGATAAGGGAAGATCTTTCGTATGTGGAGCAGCCAGTACAGATTTTGGATCGCGAGGAACGCACGCTACGCAACAAGACTATTCCTCTAGTTAAGGTCTTATGGCGGAACCACTTGGTCGAGGAAGCAACGTGGGAACCCGAAGCACAGATGCGTGAGCAGTACCCGTATCTGTTCCAGTGACGTGCGGAAATTTCGAGGACGAAATTTTTGTAAGGGGGGAAGGCTGTAACACCCCGTCCCGAATCGCACCGGAATCCGTGCACGTTGACCGAGGTTGACCGTTGACCGTTGACCGAAGGGGTCAAAGTTGACTTTTTGACTCGGTGGGAATTTTGAGATGACTAGGGCACCGTGGCGAAGTGCACGATGCCACGAGTTCGTAGACTGGTAGCACGTCGAAAACGGAGCTACGGTTTGAAAGTTATGGACGAAACAAGTTGCGGTCCAAACTGTCCAAGGGGTGCCGGAGTTGACTTTTTGTTTATGGGGAATTGAGCTTTGACTCATGCATGGTTGTGAAGTGCTCGTCGATACGAGTTCACAGACTAGCGGCACGCTCAAAACGGACATCCGGTTAAAAAGTTATGGACGTTTGAAGTTTACCGGATACCGTATTATTTTAATATTTTTTTTGGGTCGGTGAACAGTGAAATGCCACGTGTCAGTTTCTGATTGGTCCACGTGGCATGAACAGTGTCATGCAGGGGTTTTATTTGTTAAAACACTCGGGGAAGAGAGAGAAAGAGAGAGAAGAGAGAGAAAGAGAGAGAGGAGAGAGAAAGAGCCACCGCCGGCCACCGGATTTTGCCACTGTTCCGGCCGAGTTACTGTACACGCGCCGGACAGAAAGCTTGCCCACCTCATTTCCGGCAAAACCTCCAAATTTCACGGCGAACGGCCGCCGGACGCGCCCGGATCGGACGTCCGAAGTTTGGCGGCGATTTTTCCCCTCCACCGCCGGCCACCGCGAATCGGCACTATTCCGGCCGATAAACAGTACACGCGCCTGACAGCCTTGATCCTCTCCTCAAGTCCGGCCTACCCACCAAAAATCACGACCATCGGACCACCGACGCGCCGGGATCGGAGCGTTTTCCGGCGAGGGGTCAAAAATCTTCAAACGGTGATTTCTCCGCCGTCCGACCTCCGTTTTGCTCACCGTCGGTCCCGTTGGATTGCTCTCCTCACGATCTACAAATCTGCAAAATTTCACAGCAAACGGCCACCGTCGGAAATTACTGTTCCGGCGACGGTTGCCGGTGACGTGGCGGCCCGCCGGAAATCACTGTTCCGGCGAGTACCCCGAAAATTTCGGCCAGCTCCAGTCCGCAGTGTTCGACCTCCTGAACCCAAATCCGACTTCCGTTTCCACCAATTCGCGACGGTTTGGGAGAATTGCAAAGCCGAAACCCGAAAAGCTTCCCGATAAAATTCCGACCCCGTCGGGTACGATCATCGGAAATTAAGACCGGATCTGTGATTAGCATCACTCGAGCTTCGATTCGGTATATAATTCGTAAATTTTAGTTATCGTTTGGTGTTCGCTCCTCGGGTACCCATTTGGGGATTACCCGAATAAAATATTAATATTTGTGGTTTTGGTACTGTGGATGTTTTAGGTGCACGTGCAAGTAGCGGAGTCGATCCTGCGGAGGATCTTGATTGAGATACGTGCACAAGGTGAGTGACCCACCTTCAAATTAATTTTGGGGAATTTAATTGATGAATATATTATGTGTGAATTAAATATTTGGAATTTAATTTCTATGTGCCAAATATTTATTGGATTTATTGTAGAATTATTTATGAATTTATTGGATTTAAGAAAATGCGAATTCTACAAATTTATGCCGTGTGGAATTATTTTATGGTTTTGAGGATTTTGAAATTGGTGTGGTTTTAATGGTAAATTGGGCACGATTTGATTTTCAAATATTTCAAGGAAAATATTTGGTTATGTTGGTGATTTCAATTTTTATGAAATATACCCATAAAATATTATGGGATTTGATTATGATATTTCGAGAAATTATTTATGCTTGGAAAAAATGTGGATATTTGAATTGATGGATTTGGGAGTTGGTGGATTTGAAAATCATGGGATTTATGGTATTAATTATAAGGAAATTGTGGAGAATTTCCCGGTTCAAGCGGATGGATTATGCCCGCTATGTTTATGAAAAATGTGAAATTTGTTTTATAATTTAAATTGTGGATTTTATGATTTTTAGATGCACCGTGCACGTACTGGTGTTCTGATTATGTGATATGGTATATGTGATATGGATATTGTGCACACGGATATGATTAGCGCGCAGGTGGGTGTGAGTAGCGCGCAGGTGATATTATGAGGGTGTCCTGTGGATGCCATCGGAGAGGGTGGCCACCCCCCATTGGCCGGGACACCAGGTTAGCAGCGGCGCAGTGGGACGCCACGCGACCGTATGCCGGTTTCTTTCTATAACCTCCTGTCTGGCGGTACCTTGGGACGCTGGGTACTGTTGGCGCCACTGGTATATAGTGGGTGCATCAAATGATTTTCAGAACTGTGTTTTAAAAATAAAATGTTTGGAAACTGTATTGGAATTAAAAATATAATATTACTGTTCTGGTATTTAATTGATGTCTTGGTTTTCGGGAAATATGAATAAAGGGTTTTGTGAAAATGTTTTAAAAGGGGAACCTTTCCAACTGAGAGAATTGTAAGGGTTTTGAGAGACATTATTATTTCCAAATAATTATTATTTATATACTTATTACCGTGGTATGATAGTGTAGAGTAGTAGGGTCGCTCACTGAGATGATTAGCATCTCACACTCTTAAATTCCGTTCCTCTAGGTACCAGGTTGTCGGTGTTCACTCGGAGCGGACTCGATCTTCCTCGCTGTATTTGTTCGTGCAGTACCTTGTTCTTCTTTTACTGCAGTTGTAATATTTCGTTCACTTTTGCTGTATTCTGTATTTTGTAGTACTTCATAAAGCTCTGTATACTGTATGGGACACTTATGTATTTGTATTGCACTGGATTACTGTATTTTTATTTTGGAGTGCTGAAATTTGTGGAACCAGTTCGTCGTACTGTGGGAGGAATAAGGGAACAATTATAGAAGTGTGTTTTCAGTGCAGGAAATTTTGTGGTAAGTCCATCCCTTAGGGGAGGTTCTGCCGGATCTTCCACAGAAGGGTCCGGTAGGGTTTCCCTGGGATCAGGGCTTGTCTAGGGTTCCGGTGGGAAACTTTGGACGGGTCCTGACACTAGGGGTGCCAAAAGTGTACATTCGACTTGATATGGGTCATCATCAATGTCTATGCATATCCATATGTGCCTCAAATTTTAAGGCTGTCTCTCATAGATCCTGATAGGTAGGATGATGAGATCCTAAAATACCTATTATGATATGCTCACTCAATCCATTCAAGAATATTTACTTCTTCGCTTTGTCATCCAAAATCATAAAATCACCAAACTGTGACAGCTCCTTAAACTTCTTCTCATATTCAATCATAGACATGGAACCCTGAGTCAACTTTTCAAAAACTCCAATATATTGGACTCCTTATATGTAACACCCCGTCCCGAATCGCACCGGAATCCGTGCACGTTGACCGAGGTTGACCGTTGACCGTTGACCGAAGGGGGTCAAAAGTTGACTTTTTGACTCGGTGAGAATTTCGAGATGACTAGGGCACCGTGGTGAAGTGCACGATGCCACGAGTTCGTAGACTGGTAGCACGTCGAAAACGGAGCTACGGTTTGAAAGTTATGGACGAAACAAGTTGCGGTCCAAACTGTCCAAGGGGTGCCGGAGTTGACTTTTTGTTTATGGGGAATTGAGCTTTGACTCATGCATGGTTGTGAAGTGCTCGTCGATACGAGTTCACAGACTAGCGGCACGCTCAAAACGGACATCCGGTTAAAAAGTTATGGACGTTTGAAGTTTACCGGATACCGTATTATTTTAATATTTTTTTTGGGTCGGTGAACAGTGAAACGCCACGTGTCAGCTTCTGAGTGGTCCACGTGGCATGAACAGTGTCACACAGGGTTTTAATTTTGAAAAACTCTCGGGGAAGAGAGAGAAAGAGAGAGAAGAGAGAGAAAGAGAGAGAGGAGAGAGAAAGAGAGAAAGAGGACCCGCCGGCCGCCGGCCATTTTCACGTTTTTCCGGCCTAGTTACTGTACACGCGCCGGCCAGCCAGATTGCCCACCTCATTTCCGGCAAAACCTCCAAATTTCACGGCGAACGGCCGCCGGACGCGCCCGGATCGGACGTCCGAAGTTTGGCGGCGATTTTTCCCCTCCACCGCCGGCCACCGCGAATCGGCACTATTCCGGCCGATAAACAGTACACGCGCCATACACCCAGCATCCTCTCCTCAAGTCCGGCCTACCCACCAAAAATCACGACCATCGGACCACCGACGCGCCGGGATCGGAGCGTTTTCCGGCGAGGGGTCGAAAATCTTCAAACGGTGATTTCTCCGCCGTCCGACCTCCGTTTTGCTCACCGTCGGTCCCGTTGGATTGCTCTCCTCACGATCTACAAATCTGCAAAATTTCACAGCAAACGGCCACCGTCGGAAATTACTGTTCCGGCGACGGTTGCCGGTGACGTGGCGGCCCGCCGGAAAGTACTGTTCCGGCGAGTACCCCGAAAATTCCGGCCAGCTCCAGTCCGCAGTGTTCGACCTCCTGAACCCAAATCCGACTTCCGTTTCCACCAATTCGCGACGGTTTGGGAGAATTGCAAAGCCGAAACCCGAAAAACTTCCCGATAAAATTCCGACCCCGTCGGGTACGATCATCGGAAATTAAGACCGGATCTGTGATTAGCATCACTCGAGCTTTGATTCGGTATATAATTCGTAAATTTTAGTTATCGTTTGGTGTTCGCTCCCCGGGTACCCATTTGGGGATTACCCGAATAAAATATTAATATTTGTGGTTTTGGTACTGTGGATGTTTTAGGTGCACGTGCAAGTAGCGGAGTCGATCCTGCGGAGGATCTTGATTGAGATACGTGCACAAGGTGAGTGACCCACCTTCAATTTAATTTTGGGAAATTTAATTGGTGAATATATTATGTGTGATTTAAATATTTGGAATTTAAATTCCTATGTGCCAAATATTTATTGGATTTATTTTGGAATTATTTATGAATTTATTGGATTTAAGAAAATGCGAATTCTACAAATTTATGCCATGTGAAATTAATTTATGGTTTTGAGGATTTTGAAATTGGTGTGGTTTTAATATTAAATTGGGCACGATTTGAATTTCAAATATTTCAAGGAAAATATTTGGTTATGTTGGTGATTTCAATTTTTATAAAATATGCCCATGGAATATTTTGAGATTTGATTATTATATTCGAGAATTATTTATGCTTGGAAAAAAAATGTGGATATTTGAATTGATGGATTTGGGAGTTGGTGGATTTGAAAATCATAGAATTTATGGTATGGATTATAAGGAAATTGTGGAGAATTTCCCGGTTCAAGCGGATGGATTATGCCCGCTATGCTTACGAAAAATATGAAATTTGTTTTATGATTTAAATTATGGATTTTATGATTTTTAGATGCACCGTGCACGTACTGGTGTTCTGATTATGTGATATGGTATATGTGAGATGGTTAGTGTGCACACGGTTGTGATTAGCGCGCAGGTGGGTGTGAGTAGCGCGCGGTTGATATTATGAGGGTGTCCTGTGGATGCCATCGGAGAGGGCGGCCACCCCCCATTGGCCGGGACACCAGGTTAGCAGCGGCGCAGTGGGACGCCACGCGACCGTATGCCGGTTTCTTTCTATAACCTCCTGTCTGGCGGTACCTTGGGACGCTGGGTACTGTTGGCGCCACTGGTATATAGTGGGTGCATCAAATGATTTTCAGAACTGTGTTTTAAAAATAAAATGTTTGGAAACTGAATTGGAATTAAAAATATGATTGTTACCGCTTCTGGTATTTAATTGATGTCTTGGTTTTCGGGGAATATGGATAAAGGGTTTTGTGAAATTGTTTTAAAAGGGGAACCTTTCCAACTGAGTGAATTGTAAGGGTTTTGAGAGAAAATATTATTTCCAAATAATTATTATTTATACTTATTACTGTGATAATATATGGTATAGTAGTAGGGTCGCTCACTGAGATGATTAGCATCTCACACTCTTAAATTCCGTTCCTCTAGGTACCAGGTTGTCGGTGTTCACTCGGAGCGGACTTGATCTTCCTCGCTGTTTTAGTTCGGCAGTACCCTGTTATTCTTTTATTGCAGTTGTAACATTTCTTTCACTCTTGTTGTATTTATTTTGTACTGGATTACTGTTTTTAATTTTTTTAAGTACTGCAATTTGTGGAACCAATTTGTAGTTTGTGGGAGGAATAAGGGGATATTTTTGAAGTGTGTTTTCAGTGCAGGTAAATTTGTGGTAAGTAAATCCCTTAGGGGAGGTGCTGCCGGATTTTCCGTTGGAAGGTTCGGTGGTATTTCCCTGGGATCAGGGCTGTCTAGGGTTCCGGGGAAGGAATTCTGGACGGGTCCTGACAGTTGGTATCAGAGCATAGGTTCTTGTAATCCTAAGGGACTGTGCATTGTTGTGTGTCCCATCCGTGTCTAATCTCTCGTTTTACCCGCGTGGAAGCGTTCTTTCTGTTTGTCTCGAAGTAAATTCGTTGCCCGAGTTTGAATAACTCTAATCTTCGAGGGTGTCAATTAGGATCATCTAGCCCAACGGGAAATTCCTATGGCCTAGTCGATGGTCGAGGATGCCTTTTCTTTTTGAAGGTCAAGCTTATCATCGTGAATGGTATCCGTTTCGTTCATGGAGAAGAATGATGATTGCCTAAGGATGTGTGTCGATCGATTTCAAGGCGTCAAAATATTTTCCCGATCGATTATCAAAATTTAAATGCTTTTCAAAGTGGTATTTGAAATTAAAGGTGTTTTATTCAAGTATTTTTGGTTTGTGCTCGTACATGTATCTGTATGTTATATTGTTGATATTATACTGCACCATATGGAGGCGGCGAACCAATGTGGTCCATGTAGAGCTAGCCCCATGATCATGTTGCCTACGAGCCCGGGGAATTGGACGGCCAATATAGGCAACCACCCTGGTTTGTATTGGTAGCAGAGTGTCGGCGACAGTTGGAATCATGGATTACGTAACATGTAGAAGGTGTCGTACGTACCTCCATTACAAGCGTGCATATTTTATTTTATGCTATGGATTTTAAGATATGAATTTCAATGTGGAGTTTTAACAATTGCCTATGCAAGTTAGGTATATTTGAAAAATATATTTTATTATTTGTGTTATGTTATGGTTTTTCCAAAAGCGACTTAAGGTTAAGTATCGCCAATTAAGAATCCAAAGCAGGGTATCGTTGAGTTCAAAAAGGAGATCCTAAAGGAAGCACGTGATTCAATGTATGCGATACACCCCAAGGGTACCAAGACGTATGGAATGCTCACTGGATGACATGGTGGTTTGGCACGATAAAGGAAGTTGCAAGATCCGAATAAAGGTACTTAGGTCATCGATAAGTAAAAGTAGGGAGATGTAAATATGGATTTCGTGCTTAAACTATCATTCACAAAGAGAAGGTACGACAGCGTTTAGAGAATCAAGCAAGATCCGGATAGCGACTAAAGTTCTACTTGGTGGTTGATGAGGTTAATGAGATGAGGATGATTCCTTAGGCATGGTTGGATGTTTAAGCATGGTTATTTTCATTCTAGAAGCTAAGATCTTGATATCTTATTTCCTTGGAGATTTAAGGTTCGTATTGGTGGTGCTTTATCGATTCAAGGTGGTTGATATTGTTGGTGATAATTTACAATGATAAGGAGTATGATTTTTGGGACGGAGTTAGAATTTAAGAAGTGTGGAATACTTTATTGGGTTAAGGATCTAGTGATTTGTTCATAGTATTGGTGGTGATGCTAGAATTAGGATTTAAATTTCTTATTGCTTGAGGTGTGGATTCATGGAATTTATTTGAAATAAGGGAAACTTAGGGTTTTCAAGAATGATATTTGGATGTTGAGAATTTTATTCATGACCTTGATGAATTTAGTTAAAAGAAAGATTGATGTTTGTCGAGGTTAAGACTATTGGTTAATCAATGAGGAGCAGGGGCTTTATAATTGTAAGTACTAGGAGGGTAATCGAAGATAAGTGAATTAATCTCAACCTTAACTTGGTGATACCAGTATTTGAGGAAATTAGACTTAAGTTCTAATCTAACCTTTTAAAGTGCTGATCGAGTCACGAGAGTTGGTTGTTGGTTTAAGGATGCATGCTTTAGAAGCACCTTATGGTTAGCGTTCGACTATGACCAAGACTTGTAGATCGTGTTCTCGTGGACCAATTTGACTATCCTTAATTAGTGGACATGAGAAGGAAAGTTGCACAAGAGGGAAGTTAAAGTCACTATTAGGCGAATGTAGTGGCAGATGCTTTGAGTAGGAAGGCTACTGGATCCCTTGCTCACATCCAAGTCATCCAACTACCTCTCATGGTGGAGTTGAAGAAGATGGGGGTGTTAATGCATATGCATCCTTCAGGAGTTCTCATGGCTAGCTTCCAGGTACGACCGGTGTTGGTGGATCGTATAGTAGAGACCCAAATGGAAGATCCTAAGTTGAGGACAATTAAGGGCAAGGTACAAGAAGGTCTTGATCCGGAATTTTCCATAAGGAGGGATGGAGCCCTCGTGTATAAAGGACGACTTTGTGTTCCGGATATTCCAGGACTCAAGAAGGAGATTTTAGAGGAGGCGCATAGCTCGATGTATGCGATGCATCCGGGAAGTACCAAGATGTACCGGACGCTTGTTAAGTATTATTGGTGGATTGGTATGAAGAGAGAAGTGGCAGACTTCGTATTAAAGTGTTTGATTTGTCAACAAGTGAAAGCAGAAAGATAGAAGCCTTCGGGACTACTCCAACCTTTACCGATTCCCGTGTGGAAGTGGGAAGAACTCAATATGGACTTCGTATTCAAGCTTCCTTCCACACCTAGAAGGTACAACGGCATTTGGGTAATCATTGATCGTCTCACCAAGTCGGCACACTTCCTACCGGTACGAGAACATTTTTCACCCGAGAAGTTAGCTTAGTTGTTCGTGCAACGCATTGTAAGTCTTCATGGAGTACCGTTAGCCATCGTCTCCGATCGAGATCCGCGCTTTACTTCACGACTATGGCGGAAATTGGCTGATGCACTAGGAGCAAGACTTAACTACAGCACCGCTTTTCACCCGCAATCTGATGGACAAGCAGAGTGCACAATTCAGACATTAGAAGACCTGCTAAGGTCTTGCATTATGCAGTTTCGTGGTAGCTGGGATGAACAACTGCCATTGATAGAGTTTTGTCCTCCTGCGTACCGTGAGGCGAGAAGGAGAGAGTTCGAGGAACTGCGACAGGGGAACATGACAGTGACCGAGTACGAGAGGAGATTCCGAGAACTATCAGGATTCTGCATGCACCTGATTCCCGACGATCACACGAAGAAGGTGAGGTTCATAGACGGATTGAAAGAGAGCATCGGTTACACCCTTTCTGGATCAGTACATCCCACCTATCAGTCCGCCAGGGATGCAGCGCTCGAGCTAGAGAGACAGGAGGAGATACACAGACCCTCGAGGCGCAGATCATTCGAAGGATCGTATAGCGGAGTACCTCGACAGGGGGCAGCTAAGAAGAGCCATAGCTCAGGCTCAGACAGTGATGGGTTAAGCCCACGAGGCAGATTCCAGAGGAGAGATAGTTATCGCATGCCCCAGCCAGCTCGCCATTCGATCATTGTGGATGCAAGCTCGTATCAGCAGTCACGCATTGGTTCTCCGCGGATTTGTCCACTTTGTAGGGGGAATCATTCTGGGCAGTGTCAGATGGATGGTTTATGCTTTCGGTGTGGGCAGCCAGGTCACATAAGGAGGGATTGCCCTTATGGTAGTGGCAGTGTGCTAGAAGCAGGTCGACGGACACAGCATACAAGGGTATTTCCAGGATAGAGTTCCCAGGGGAGTCAGCCAGTAGGAGTTTCTTCGGGATCAGTACAGCCGTCTGCAGGATCGAGTCGAGGTAGAGGAAGGAGACCCCAGCAGACAAGTCAAGGCCGGGTGTTTGCTATGACGCAGCAGGGAGCCAGGACTACGCCCGACGATTTCACAGATCAAGGGATGGAAACAGACCTGATCCTGTTGGATCTATCCGGACTTGAAGTAGTGTTGGGCATGGATTGGTTGGCAAGGAACCACTTGGTCGAGGAAGCAACGTGGGAACCCGAAGCACAGATGCGTGAGCAGTACCCGTATCTGTTCCAGTGACGTGCGGAAATTTCGAGGACGAAATTTTTGTAAGGGGGGAAGGCTGTAACACCCCGTCCCGAATCGCACCGGAATCCGTGCACGTTGACCGAGGTTGACCGTTGACCGTTGACCGAAGGGGGTCAAAAGTTGACTTTTTGACTCGGTGAGAATTTCGAGATGACTAGGGCACCGTGGTGAAGTGCACGATGCCACGAGTTCGTAGACTGGTAGCACGTCGAAAACGGAGCTACGGTTTGAAAGTTATGGACGAAACAAGTTGCGGTCCAAACTGTCCAAGGGGTGCCGGAGTTGACTTTTTGTTTATGGGGAATTGAGCTTTGACTCATGCATGGTTGTGAAGTGCTCGTCGATACGAGTTCACAGACTAGCGGCACGCTCAAAACGGACATCCGGTTAAAAAGTTATGGACGTTTGAAGTTTACCGGATACCGTATTATTTTAATATTTTTTTTGGGTCGGTGAACAGTGAAACGCCACGTGTCAGCTTCTGAGTGGTCCACGTGGCATGAACAGTGTCACACAGGGTTTTAATTTTGAAAAACTCTCGGGGAAGAGAGAGAAAGAGAGAGAAGAGAGAGAAAGAGAGAGAGGAGAGAGAAAGAGAGAAAGAGGACCCGCCGGCCGCCGGCCATTTTCACGTTTTTCCGGCCTAGTTACTGTACACGCGCCGGCCAGCCAGATTGCCCACCTCATTTCCGGCAAAACCTCCAAATTTCACGGCGAACGGCCGCCGGACGCGCCCGGATCGGACGTCCGAAGTTTGGCGGCGATTTTTCCCCTCCACCGCCGGCCACCGCGAATCGGCACTATTCCGGCCGATAAACAGTACACGCGCCATACACCCAGCATCCTCTCCTCAAGTCCGGCCTACCCACCAAAAATCACGACCATCGGACCACCGACGCGCCGGGATCGGAGCGTTTTCCGGCGAGGGGTCGAAAATCTTCAAACGGTGATTTCTCCGCCGTCCGACCTCCGTTTTGCTCACCGTCGGTCCCGTTGGATTGCTCTCCTCACGATCTACAAATCTGCAAAATTTCACAGCAAACGGCCACCGTCGGAAATTACTGTTCCGGCGACGGTTGCCGGTGACGTGGCGGCCCGCCGGAAAGTACTGTTCCGGCGAGTACCCCGAAAATTCCGGCCAGCTCCAGTCCGCAGTGTTCGACCTCCTGAACCCAAATCCGACTTCCGTTTCCACCAATTCGCGACGGTTTGGGAGAATTGCAAAGCCGAAACCCGAAAAACTTCCCGATAAAATTCCGACCCCGTCGGGTACGATCATCGGAAATTAAGACCGGATCTGTGATTAGCATCACTCGAGCTTTGATTCGGTATATAATTCGTAAATTTTAGTTATCGTTTGGTGTTCGCTCCCCGGGTACCCATTTGGGGATTACCCGAATAAAATATTAATATTTGTGGTTTTGGTACTGTGGATGTTTTAGGTGCACGTGCAAGTAGCGGAGTCGATCCTGCGGAGGATCTTGATTGAGATACGTGCACAAGGTGAGTGACCCACCTTCAATTTAATTTTGGGAAATTTAATTGGTGAATATATTATGTGTGATTTAAATATTTGGAATTTAAATTCCTATGTGCCAAATATTTATTGGATTTATTTTGGAATTATTTATGAATTTATTGGATTTAAGAAAATGCGAATTCTACAAATTTATGCCATGTGAAATTAATTTATGGTTTTGAGGATTTTGAAATTGGTGTGGTTTTAATATTAAATTGGGCACGATTTGAATTTCAAATATTTCAAGGAAAATATTTGGTTATGTTGGTGATTTCAATTTTTATAAAATATGCCCATGGAATATTTTGAGATTTGATTATTATATTCGAGAATTATTTATGCTTGGAAAAAAAATGTGGATATTTGAATTGATGGATTTGGGAGTTGGTGGATTTGAAAATCATAGAATTTATGGTATGGATTATAAGGAAATTGTGGAGAATTTCCCGGTTCAAGCGGATGGATTATGCCCGCTATGCTTACGAAAAATATGAAATTTGTTTTATGATTTAAATTATGGATTTTATGATTTTTAGATGCACCGTGCACGTACTGGTGTTCTGATTATGTGATATGGTATATGTGAGATGGTTAGTGTGCACACGGTTGTGATTAGCGCGCAGGTGGGTGTGAGTAGCGCGCGGTTGATATTATGAGGGTGTCCTGTGGATGCCATCGGAGAGGGCGGCCACCCCCCATTGGCCGGGACACCAGGTTAGCAGCGGCGCAGTGGGACGCCACGCGACCGTATGCCGGTTTCTTTCTATAACCTCCTGTCTGGCGGTACCTTGGGACGCTGGGTACTGTTGGCGCCACTGGTATATAGTGGGTGCATCAAATGATTTTCAGAACTGTGTTTTAAAAATAAAATGTTTGGAAACTGAATTGGAATTAAAAATATGATTGTTACCGCTTCTGGTATTTAATTGATGTCTTGGTTTTCGGGGAATATGGATAAAGGGTTTTGTGAAATTGTTTTAAAAGGGGAACCTTTCCAACTGAGTGAATTGTAAGGGTTTTGAGAGAAAATATTATTTCCAAATAATTATTATTTATACTTATTACTGTGATAATATATGGTATAGTAGTAGGGTCGCTCACTGAGATGATTAGCATCTCACACTCTTAAATTCCGTTCCTCTAGGTACCAGGTTGTCGGTGTTCACTCGGAGCGGACTTGATCTTCCTCGCTGTTTTAGTTCGGCAGTACCCTGTTATTCTTTTATTGCAGTTGTAACATTTCTTTCACTCTTGTTGTATTTATTTTGCACTGGATTACTGTTTTTAATTTTTTTAAGTACTGCAATTTGTGGAACCAATTTGTAGTTTGTGGGAGGAATAAGGGGATATTTTTGAAGTGTGTTTTCAGTGCAGGTAAATTTGTGGTAAGTAAATCCCTTAGGGGAGGTGCTGCCGGATTTTCCGTTGGAAGGTTCGGTGGTATTTCCCTGGGATCAGGGCTGTCTAGGGTTCCGGGGAAGGAATTCTGGACGGGTCCTGACATTATAGGTTAGAGTACAAAACTCTGCTTCAAAAGCCTTATTGAACTGATTCCAAGTGTGATCCTGTACTTCCCACATCCTATATTGCTTGGCTGTGGAGTAATAATGATTCAAATATAAAATAGAGATTCTCTTAACAATTGAGTTTTCAAAGCGATCGGCTCCAAAATTTGAAAGTATTTAGGAGTTAAGCATGTCTTAGTAAAAGCAATCCTAAAATGGTTTACCTCTTGGAAAGTTGGAACAAAACTCTATACTGTTTGGAATGCGGTGAATAAATTGAAGATAATATCGGAAGAGCAAGAAACAGTGGGATATTAGTGGATGAGGCATGACAATAGATATATTTATAACTAGACTCGTATCAAGTCGAATTGATGGTTTTACCATCAAGACTTTTTTTTTTTTTAATTATTGGATTGTTAAAGTGGTTGAAATTTAGAAATATATTTATGGTTCACTAGCTCCCAACAATATTTAGTTTTCTTAAATAGAGTGTTAAGCTGTGACCAATGCACATTTGACAACTAATTGAATTTTCAATTCTAACCTTTGATTTGATTCAAGTGCTAATAAAAGAAGACCCAACATTAATACCATAATGTTGACCTAATATTAGTTGACTCTATCTATCTATATATATAAATAAATACAAGAACAAGAAATGATATTTATCAACATTAGTGATAGAGTAACAATGGAATTTGTGTTATGTGGCAAATCAAACGGCTGGGCTCATTTCTTTTGTTAGGATTTTAATATTTATTATCGTAATACATAATTAAATGCATTAAATTAGTATTTATCATCTTAATATGGATCTTATCTATGGTAATAAATAGAGAAAATTTCTATATATATATATATATATATATCTACATAGATATAGTCATACTCATAGTATGATGATAGTTTTAACATTACATGTTCCTTTCTTAGCAATTGGATCACATTAAAAGGTTAAAATTAAATAAATGATTAAATGTGGACTGAATGATATAATACTAAAATTTTATTTAGGGAAAGTGAAATCAGTTGGATCTAATTATTAATAAATATGATTTTAAATTTCAACTTATAATGTAATGTAATGATTGAAAAAAAAAATCCTTAACATTATTCATAATATTTAGGACATGATTTGAGCTTGGTCATATATAAATATATATCGGTAAATATCTTGTTAAGGAATTTTTGTCCAGGATCATCATGGTGCATTTTTTATTATTATTATTAATTAAAAATTTAAAACAATTGTAAAAATTATGTGGTGGATGTTTTTACTATTGTTAAGTAAAAATTATCATATATGGTATATATTTACACCTAAAACAAAAAAGAAGCAAAAAATCAATATTAATAGAGTTATAATAATTTTCAGAAAATTAGCCAATAATTAACACTCAATTTAAAACGATTATTATTAATTTTTTTAAGTGAAAACAGTACATGAGTTATAAAATAACCAATCCTTTCAGGGATGAGACGTGTAGTTGATGATAGCTATCTGTGAATTATAAACTGGCTCTATTTGGATTAAAACTTCCACCAGCAGTACCAATATCTCTGAATTAAATATATATATATATATATATATATATATATTTCAACTTACAGCAGAAGAAGAAATGAATATAATATTTATTAATAATGTAAAAGCGAACGACAAGGAAGAAGATAGATGATAAAGGGGAAGGGCAAAAACAGGTGAAAGAAGTAAATTTCATTGGGAATAGCTGCAGGCATATTGGGGCTAAGTCAGTTGCCTATATTTACTGCTCAGTGGCGATAACAGATGAATTCATTTATTACATTCTCAACCACCATCTTTAATTTAACCCCCTATTCAATTCAGTTTAAATCCCATACCATGCACATCTCCTTCTACTTCTACACTCACATAGTTTACAAATTAATATTTATGCTCACCGTCTTTATTTATTTACACACACACACACCCACCGATCCACTCACTTCACTTTGCATACCAAGCAAAAGAAGCTAGCCAGCTCTTTTCTATCTCTCAGTTCACCACCATGGCCAAGCTGGGCTCGTCCGCTTTTTTTGTTCTACTGTCCATGGTGTTTTTGGAAATAGTTTCAGGGCAACAAGTTATAAACCCATTTCTTCCACCACAGCAAGGTGGTGGTAGTGGTGTAGCTGTTAGTAGGAAAGAAATGGTGCCTGCCATGTTCATATTTGGAGACTCTCTCATTGACAATGGCAATAACAACAATCTTGCTTCTTTTGCTAAAGCCAATTACTATCCCTATGGAATTGACTTCAATGGTGGTCCAACAGGACGCTTTTCCAATGGTTACACCATGGTTGATGAAATAGGTTTGCTCCTTTTCTCTGTCTTCTCTGCTTCTGAGATCAACAATGTCACCAATGTCTCTCTTTTTGCGTGTATTTCTATATTATATAAAATATAGAAACTAATTAGAAGTGTTTTTTGCATATCCTATTTTTTCCTCATTTTGCTGCATCTATTGGTTATTTAGATAATTTTATATGGGCAATTTTTGGTTTTGTCATAAATTTGCCGAGTGTAAGGTCCCTCGTTGAAAGGTCAGTTTTGACATTATAAAACTGAAGTACCCAAAAGCTAGGATGGTGGTGTTACCAAAAAAAGAAGCCAGGTTGTATAGTACTTAGTCCCACTGGTTCGCGGAAGGGTTTGATTCAATTCCTCAATTGGTCTACCTTATTGAATATTTAGCTTTAAAATGAAAAAGAGCTTCATTTATTTTTTATTTATTTTTATGTTTTATTTTTTAAAGTTTCTACTTTCTATTTTCAATTGGTCAATTGTCAAGTAACAATAAATATTCTTTGGAATATATAAAGCAAATTAGTAAAATTTACGTGAAACTCTTATAGCTGGTTGGCTATATATAAAAATTTTCTATTAATTACCTTGTAACTGGTCTTCATTTGTGAAAATTTATAGAATTAATCTGTAGTAAATTGATTTCTATTTTTATGGGCAGCTCAACTTCTGGGACTTCCCCTAATTCCCGCATACTCTGAAGCCTCTGGTGAACAATTGCTTCATGGAGTCAACTATGCGTCAGCCGCAGCCGGAATCCTAGACATTACCGGCAGAAATTTTGTATAAATTAATCACTTTATTATATACTTACATATCCCTGTTTTGTTTAATCATGCACATGCATTTTTTGCCCTTTTTGGAATGAATGAATTAAAATAAATAGATGGTCCTTTTGATGAATTTTAGAATGAATTTTCGTTATAACCTACAGGTGGGTCGTATACCATTCGATGAGCAAATAAACAATTTCCAGACTACATTGGATCAAATAACAGATAATCTTGGTGCAAATGATGTGGCTTCGGCTCTTTCAAAGTGCATATTTTTTGTGGGAATGGGTAGCAATGACTACCTAAACAATTATCTAATGCCAAACTATCCAACCAGAAATCAGTTCAATGGCCCCCAATATGCTGATCTCTTGGTTCAAAAATATACCCAGCAACTTACAGTAAGAACTCATCTCAACTCAAGATTAGTATATTTTTATTTGAATTTTTGCTATAATTATAAAACCTTTATTATCACATTGAACAATATTAATGTTCTCTGGTATGTATTTTGTCTTTTCTATTTTAAATTTATATTGGAGGCATAAATGTTGGAATCCAGAACCATTCTTAAAGAAATACTGGCTTTCTGTTTGGTACTGGAATTTCTTAAAATATAGAATGAGATTTAATTGAAAAGTGGTTTTTTCTTTAGCCTATAAATTGAATAGATAAGACCAGATAATCTTACTTTATCATAAAAAATCCAGCAACCATGGGTAAAAAAACCAAGGAAAAACAAACATGGGTAAAACAACATTAATTTATCTGTTCATTCACAAAGTTACAATTCTTGTAAGGTTTTGGCCTTATAAACTTATCCTTGAATTTCATAATGACCTAATCAAAGGTGGGAGATTTGGGTTTACCTGGATTTTCGGATAGATGGTTTTCAACTCTTAATTTGACTCTGTTTTGTAATTCAATTTGGGTGTTGTTTCAGAAACTTTACAATCTTGGAGCTCGGAAAGTGGTACTTGCAGGATTAGGGATAATGGGCTGCATTCCGAGCATCTTAGCCCAAAGCCCAACTGGAAGCTGCTCAGAGGAAGTGAATCAACTAGTTCAACCATTCAATGCAAATGTGAAGACAATGATCAACAACCTCAACACCAATCTACCCGGTGCGAGGTTCACTTATATTGACGTTGCTAGAATGTTCCAAGACATCCTCACTAACCACAGAGCTTACGGTAGAAGCATTTTTTTTTCTTTCTCTTTTTTGCTTTTTTGTTGTTGTTGTTTGGAGTTGTTCAATTTTAACTTTGGAATGTATGTTTTTCTTCTTTCCATGTAGGTTTTAGTGTAATAAACAGAGGTTGCTGCGGCATCGGCCGCAACCGGGGACAAGTTACTTGTCTTCCAATGCAAACGCCGTGCCCGAATCGCGATCAGTATGTGTTTTGGGATGCATTCCACCCCACAGAAGCTGTGAACATTTTAATGGGGAGGAAGGCTTTCAATGGTGACTCTACCCTTGTTTACCCCTTGAACATAGAGCAACTTGCCAATCTTGAGAACTAGTGGAGAAGTTTTATGATTTTTATATACCCTTTTGGGGTTTGTCCATTTGAAACTTTGAATAGTTTGTGTTTAGGAAATATAGAAGCTAGTTTGGCATGTACTGATTCAATTGCAAACTACTTTGGTTTGGGTGTGCCACTTATATATATATTTAGTGAAAGAATTCAATTGTCTCTCTCTTTCTCTAAATCAAAAGAATTGTGTTGCCCAAATAAGGACCCAAGTAGTCAGCTGGTACTTTATGCTTACTAGAAAGTTCATCACCCTGCCCATCTAAGCCGCATGGATGAATGATAATTGGTACCCCAAAAAACAAAAAAAAAAATAAAAATAAAAATAAAAATAAAAAAGTACCAAGCTAAGTCTAATCTGTTTATTAAGAAGATGCTAGTAATTCTTTTACACTAGTGATCATTTTTGGACTTACGGCTGGCTGCTATGCATTGGTTGAATTAAACTATTTGAAATTTCGCCCAACAAAAATTCAAAATGGTTCAAACCAATTCTGTGTAATTCAGCACTACAAATTGGGTCTTTAAAACCTATTTTAAAGTTTTAATTAGATTGGGCTAAAATTTAAGTCTAAACCTTATCTAATTAAGGTTTAGTCCAGGATTACATTCAGAAGCTAATTCTTTTTTCTGACAAAATAAAGTATAGTACATAATGTCTACTAGTAACCAAAATTATCATCTGAAAAAGTTTATATGCTCAAAGTTTTTTTTTTTTTTTTGGGGTACAAAATATATATGGATGATCAGACAAGATAATATTAATCATAAATTATTTTAACCACTTGAATTATCAAACTCTATGCCATTTCAGGCACGTACGAAAATGCCGGAAAGACAAATTAACAATATAAAAATTATTAGCAATCTGCACTCTGCAGCTGAAAAGCATGTCCATATATATATATATATGAATCACTTGTAGTCGTGAAATATATCCCTTATAGCATTGCCAGTTGTTTTATATTAATTGGATAGGTATATGATTGGGGAGTGGAATCATATGCTGCTTTGGCAAACAAAATGTTAGCAGCTTCAGTTGGATGAAAAGCATCCCAGAACAAGTACTTGTTCCGATCTTCACATGGTCTTTGAAGAGGAAGACAAGTTATCTGCCCATTGTTTCTTCCCACCCCACAACATCCCTTGTCTATCACTTCAAACCCTGCATTTCAATCATTCAATGTTTGGTAAGGAAGATTTTATTTAAGAAATATTTATAAAAAACTAGCTTTAATTAATCAAATGGTAAACTAAGTAAAAAAAAAAAAAAAAAAAAAAAAAAAGAAAAAGAAAAAGAAATGTAGCAATAATTACATTTCACCCTCCAAACAAGTGAGAATAACCCTCGCATTTGCCCTTCTGAACTATCGTTTTAATGTTGGTTAAATCCAATCATGTATTCAACATATGATTTTGATGAAAATAATCAGACAAAATTTATGCTATTCTTTTTAGAAACTGTTTTATTGTATTATTGAACTTGACAAATTTTGCTAAGTTTATTAAAGAAAATTGCTATGAGTGGATAAATTGATAAGAAAATTATAATTTAGCAAGCAATGTCGTTTTGCGTAAAATTCAGTTTTATTATTTTAACAAAAATAAAAATTTAGATGTATATATGCTAGTATATAATAAAGAATAAAGCCCTATACCATTGTTAATAGTTTAATGTTACTTTTGGCATAACTCCCAAATACGTTCATAGAATATAACAATACTAATAGAATATTGTACAATTTGTACTTCACGAGGAAGACCATATGTGCATGCAAAATAGTATATAATTAATTACCATTGGCGGTTCCATTCTGATACAGATCGGCGGTGCTCCGGTATGAATCAAGGTAAACAAACTTAACTCCAGGCAATTGTCCACCATTGAATTGGTCTACCATTTTCCGAAGCCCTGAATTGAAAAGAACGATTGCCTTGTTTATATTTTCATTACATCTGCTAGTGTTACCATGATAACGTGCTAGCTGATATGGTATGCAACCAATTTGGCCCACTGCTGTCACAATTACCTTCCGAGCGCCCAATTGATATAATTGCTGAAAATTGAACAAAAAAGTAAGAATTCCCAAAGTAAAAATAAGTGTTAATTTCACTTTAGTACTTTATAGTTTAGAATATAGTTGTATTTTTTATTTCTTAAATTTAAAATGTTGCAATTTAGTCCCGTAATTTTTAACTTGTAATATTTTGATCTAATAATATTTCTTAGCTTAATAATGGTTAACCATTTGAGGATACTAAAATGCAAATTTGGCCTAAATTATTAAAAAAATAAAAAAATAAAAAATAAAAAATATAAAAAAACAAAAAAAAAATAAAAGGCCTAAAAACTGGATGAAATTTAATTTGTACTATGATATTGATCATCATGCACATTTATTAGCCAAAAAATCCAAATGGACCAAACAGCAACAACAAATTAAAAGTTAAAGTCTTACATTGCAATATTTTAAATTTAAAAAACTAAAATACAACTGTCACAAACTAAAACGTACTAAAGTGCAATAGTTTATAAACCAAATACAAATATTATATAAAAATCATAAATTACAAATACACCCTTTGTATTTTACATTTTGGACAAATTTTTACCATTATTAAATTAAACTATCTAATAATTTACTCATCATATGTGAGATTATAATAATGTTAATTTCTAATTATTTTCATAAACACCTAGATAAGTGTCCAAAAAGTAGTGTAAAAAATAATAGCTATGGCCTATATGTTGAGAGAGAAGCAGAAACTTACAGTAAGCTGGCGTTTGTAGTCCTGGAGAAGCACAGCAGCATAAGCTTTGACAGTGAAATCGGAACTAGTAGTGTAGAAGTTGGGCATGAAATAGTTGTTAAGATAATCGTTACTTCCAAGCCCAGAATAGAAGATGCATTTACCTAAATAACTACTCACAGCATTTGCATCTCGTCTGAAAAACCGTGTCATATCTTGCACTGTCTCAGCAAAGTGTGATACTTGCTGGTTCATTGATGTATGATCTCCCTGCATGTGTACACGTACATACGTACAAATTAACAACAAATTTTATCATACTACAGTACCCTTTAAATAAAACCACATGTATATATATACATATATACAATATAACAAGTAGTCTCTTATAAGGTCGATAATAAGTGAGCACAAATTAATTAAACAAATCTTACTAGATTGCTTCCAGTCTCATCCCGGATGCCAGCTGCCCCAGATGCGTAGTTCACTCCCCTTAGTAGTGCAGGACCACGGGTTCTCACATAGGGTGGTATGTATGTTGGAAACTCAAGAAGCTGAGCTACGAATCTCAACAAAAACAAACAAAATTAATATTTGTATTAATTTGTAACATTAATTTGGTACTACATGTCATCATCAAAATTAAGCGTCAATTTTCTACCAACAAACAACAACAACAACAACAACAACAACAACAACAACAACAACAACAATAATAATAATAATAATCAGGTTCGAAGCCATTATACCTAGAACATCAACAAATGTTCGACCATTCGTGAAACGACCAGTCGTACCCTGTGGGAAGTCGATGCCATAGGGCCTGTAATTAGCCCTGGCAAGAGTAACTATCCTATTGTTGTTTCCATTGTCAACCAATGAGTCTCCAAAAATGAAGAAGCATGGCACTTGAGCCTGATCACCCGGTAGTCGTGGTTGCGAGCAAGCTTTGGCACACAATAAAAACCAAACAAAAATTATTGGTGACACCAAATCGATAAGCCTCATTTTTATTTTTTTCTATACTAAATATTAGTATTATTGCTTTAGCCTCTCTCAATATATAGTTGTGGCTGAGGGTTAGGGAGGGATTCAAATTTATAGTGATTCTTGGTTGGTTGGTCTATTGCAATGTAATAATAGGATTCATGTGGTACGGAAGTGGCCCCAAGGCTTTTAGGTGGGCGTCATGTACTTAAACGTGTTGAAGCTGATTGGCTACTTTTACACCGTAACAGCGGTGATGAAGGAGGGAGTATCACGTGACGTATAAAAGGTACAACATCCTCCATTATATATCCACACACACACATACATACATACTATGTTAAATTCTTATTAAGTGGATTCGATGGCAGTAAAAGTAAGACATTTTTTATTAACATTTGAGTGCTTTACTGGACTGATATAAAATATTCATATATATATGTTAGTAGGTTACTACATATATATATGGAATGTATATATAAAAGTGAAGCCTAAGAACCCCAATGGTTACCAGGCGAGGAAAAGGTGGGAGCACTTTAAGTTACAGTAGGAACGAAAGAAGGCAATAAAGGATGGCATTATTTTTCCACCCCTACCAGAGTTGGTTCTTACCTCTGCTTATGATACTATTGATAAAAATCTAGTTGGCAAATTATTTGTAATATTTGATACCAATCCAAGAAATAACGGAAATTTTATAATTTTATTTGTAAGGTTAAATATATTTTTATTTGCATATGAATGAAATAAATTTTTTTTTCTTATATCTACCTAAAAATATGATATGTTTTTAAATAATAATCTAAAAATTAATGCATTTACAACAACAATATTTATAGGAATATGTGTTGGAGTTTGGTGTGGTTTTGAGTTCACTTGGCCAAGAGTATTGTATTTAAGGTGTTAGTCTTATGCAAAACTTTTAATCCTATTTTTGGTTTGATGTTTAGGTGATTCTTGTTTTTATTTTTGATATGGTGATATTGAGGTTTATTAAGATTTTTGTTTGGAAGGAAGAAGAAGAAAAGAAGATGTTATGAGTAGGCCACACAAACTAGACAGTACACTAATATTTTTTTTTTTTTCATTTCTTTGTTGTATTATATTGGTATAACTTGGCTCACACATGTGTAATGTGTGTGAGACCAAATAAAATCGTTAAAATTCAAAAAAATACAAATTTCCCACCTAATAATCTGATACAAAACCTTTCAATCGCCACCTCATATGTGACTGTACAAATATGACAAAGGTTGATGAGATTTTGAACTTCAAAAAACGGTCTCAACCAAATCAGGTAATGCTATTTTGACCTGATAAAAGGCTGGGATATATTCATCTAAATTATTTGATTTTTGAAATGTGGCATCTTGAAATATTTAGAATGAAATTTGGAGAAGACCAGATCCAAAAGAATTGGGTAGGGCCTCCAATTCGTCTTAAACCCGTGGACCATAACTGTTGGACATCTCTGTAGTTATGCCAACTTGCAACCTGCATATCTTAGGCTTTCCAAGTCCTTTTTTAGTCATTTTTTTTGTTGCTATATTTTCTTTTACAAGTCTATTAAAACATATCAAAAATTCATAATTTGGTTCAAACATCACAAAATGCGCCAGCCCTCATAATGGACCAATGTGTTGGAAACACAATTTCCAACACATATCCATTTTACAAAACAAAATTAATAACCAACAAGAGACAGCTTCTAAGATAAATACAACAAAATTTAGGCATTCAAAAGATATTAAAAAGATCATAAAACATAGATATAAATATTGTTTGAGCATGGAAAGAATTTTGGCTTGTTTTGCTGTATTTGCCACTAGCTTTGTTGTATTTTGTTGGTTTGGCATTTTCTCTTTGTTCCAATCAAGGGCAACATATGGGAGTCATAATTAATCCTATTTGGCATCCTAAATGGCATATGGGAGCTGATTTGGAGACTTTACAAGTTGAAAAATGGTCAAAGATAGTTTTTGGTCAAACAAGTCAACTAATTTCCTAATTTGAATTTGACTTTTTGTTTTAGGAAACAATCTTTTATTTTGGTTTTTATTTGTTTATTTGCTGGAAAAATCAGCTTAGAGAAGTTAGAATTTTATTATTTTGATTGTAAATTCATTAATTTTTTTTTCAAAATTAAGGAATTAATTAACACAATTAAATTAGGAAAGGGTGCGAAATTAGGCAATTTCTTAATTTGATTCTATGTTGACCAAAATTTTCTAATATTTTTGGGGTTTTATTTTGTTCATTCAAAGCCTATTTAAAAGCTTATTTTCAATGAGAAATCAGCTAACATATTTTATAGAAAATTATTTGTGAGAAAGAATTCTCTTTGCTCTCTTTGAACACCTAAAATACCATTAGAGAGTGAGTGTTTTAATTTGACTTATCAATAGGACATCTATCACTTATTGTGGCATCTTCATCATATACCAAAGTTTCTAATCACAAGCTGATTAGGGGTTAAGGTGGCCATTAAAATTTGAACTTAATTGTGATTGAAGCTAATATAACACGGGTTTAGGAGCAAGTCGATCTATGTTCGTATCAGCCGAATTTTGTTCAGATTTGGTCTATCTTTATTTGCTTTATTTGTTTTTGTGTTATTCTAAAATTTTAACATTAGGTTATGGTTCTTTCATACTCCTACACGTTTTACATCTTTAAAAAAAAAAATTATTTCTAGTCAAATTTGGTTTCCTTGTTTTACCGTATTTTTGTTTCTTAGTCTGTTGATTGTTTTTCATCATTGCTCTTGTTAATTTGGTTATTTATTTATTTCTCTTTACTGTTTCAATCTTATTTAATTGCATTCATATATCCAAAAAAACCAAAAGGAAAAGAAGTGTATTTGTAGCAACAAATTACAAATTCACTAAATTTTGTAAATTTGTATTTTAGTGGTCAGGGGTTTGAATCTTGTTGGATTGAAGTTTGTGGCTTGAGTTGATTTTGCTACTGTTGGACATTGTGTTGCATCATCATATTTGTGATTAAAAAAAAAAGATAAAAAAAAAAAACCCAAATAGCTGAGTATTAAAAAAAAAAAAGAAATACACAAAAAGTCGACTTGTTGAATTTAGACTTCGAAATTTGTTTGCTGGAAAATTGTGATATTTGGTGTTGGTGAAATTTTTTATTGCTGCTCGAAATTGTATTTTTGAGTGTTAAAATTAATTGGATTAAAATTAGTTAAAGGATTTGATACAAAAACTTATTACAAAGAACAACAATCAATAACTATCCTATATTTTTAGTCAAGTTGATTCTTGTTCATGTTTGAATTTGTTGCTTTCTATATTTTATCCTTGAATTATTGGTTTAATAATATTCTGGTCAGCTTTTCTTCATTCCCAAAATTTGTTTGTTGATTTACCCTTTTTTTTTTTTTTTTTTTTTGTTGCTTAGAAAAGACCAGAACTAGGTTTTATTAATTCACTAGATATTGTTTGCTTTTTGCTACTGTTTTGTTGATAAGTTTAATTAGAACATACTTGTGATCTAGTCCTTGTTTCGTGTGAGTTTTAAATAGGACTTTGAGATAATTCTTTAAGTGGGAAAATGCAAGAGAGTGTGAGCTTAAAAGAGGATAAAAGCCGAAACCAGTGTGCAAACAAGAGTGTCGAGACCTTGTTTGAGTGAAACATGTGAGGAAGTGAATTTAGGTGAGGATTTATTTTATTTTGCAATATTTTTACTAACATGGAAGATTCAAGAATGAGGAGAGTAGATGGCTCTTTAAGAATTAATGAAGAAGAATCCGTAGGATTCAAGGGTGACTCCTAAGCTACGAGGAGTGATGGTGAGTACACGGACATGATGGCGATCTTAGAGCAATTACAGAGGATGAATGCTTATTTTGACCACATAGATCAAAGGATGAACATGTTAGAGACTTCACAAGGTGGGGAATTCACAAGGTAGGCCAAATTTGAGGCAAGAATTTCATGGAGGCCAAGGTCGAGGTTAAGAGGTCGCGAACGTCATAAAGAGGATTTTGAAGGAGGTAATTTTGAAGACATCTTTGCTCTACAAGGAAGGAAAAACTATGGGAGACGATGAAGGGATGAGGATGATGATCTTGAAAATATTAAGGTGAACATACCACCTTTCATGGGAAAAAGTGATCTGGAGACATACGTAGAGTGGGAGGAAGGTATGGAGATGATCTTTGATTGTCAAAACTATTCAGAGGCTAAGAAAGTTAAATTGGCAGCATTGGAATTTGATCATTATGCACTCTAATGGTGGATGAATGAGCAAAGTACCTGATGGAGAGTAGGTGATGAATTGATTACTACTTGGCGACAAATGAAAGAAGCCATAGGGAAGTGATTTGTACCGCTCATTACCATAGATTGCTGCATCAAAGGCTTCAATCTTTAACTCAAAGAAGTAGGACAATGAAGGATTACTACAAGGAGATGGAGATGCTTATGATGAGATTGAGCATGAATGAAGATAGAAAAGCAACCATGGCACGGTTTCTAAGTGGGTTGAATCAAGAAATAGCCAATCAATTTGAATTATAACAATATCTGGAATTGGAAGAAATGTTGCATGTGGCTATCAAATTTGAGAATCAATTCAAGAGGAGGGGTACAAGCTCATGGTTTGGAAGAGTTACAAATAGCGGGAGGTCAAATCCAAGTACTTGGAGAAGCAATCCGGTCTATGATTCAAAGCCAAAAGCAAAGCAAGGTGAGGAGAGCACCAATCGGCCATGGAGAGATGATAGGGCTTAACCTACTTAAGCACATAAATCTGAAGGTAAATCTAATCCTAAACTTTTAAGAACTAGAGATATTATTTGCTTTAAGTGCCAAGGCCGAGGACATACTACCAACCAATGCCCAAACCGAAGAATCATGGTGTTAGAGGTCAATGGCGAGTTGGAATTCGATAGTGATGAAGTTGCAATTAGGACCGAGCATGAAGATGAAGAAATTGAAGATGAAGCCGAAACCCTGAAGGCTTTAAATTCCAAATTGAGCTTGGTAGTAAGGAGAATGTTAACTATATACAAAGATGAGGATCAAGTTCAAAGGAAAAACATCTTCCATAATCGATGTGGAATCCAAGGTAACATTTCTAGCATGATAATTGATAGTGGAAGTTGTGCTAATATAATTAGTAATATTGTGGTTGAGAAATTAGGCTTAGCAACAATTAAGCATCTCGAATCATATAGATTATAATGGTTTAATGATAGTGGTGAGATGAAAGTAAATAAACAAGCCAAAGTAAAATTCAGCATGGATAAATATGTGGATGTTGTTTTATGTGATGTTGTGCCTATGCATGCCGAACATATTTTATTAGGTAGACCATGGCAATTTGAAAAAGATGCTATGCACTATGGTCAAGAGAATGCTATTATTTTTAAATTTAAAGGTAAAATGGTCAAGCTAGAACCATTGACTCCCAAACAGGTATTTAGAGACCAACTTCAAATACAACAAAGGAGGGAGACCCAAAAACTCAAGGAGAAAGCAAGCATGGCACCCACGACTCCACCACCTATCCAAAGGAGCAAGGCCGAACATGACCAACTAAGTAAGTGTCCTAAACTCAAAATTGAGGGGAAAGAAAGAGAGAAGTCTGAGAGAGAGAAAGAGAGAACAAAACCCAAGAGTGTGAGGGAAATTGAAAAAACCAAGAGTGAGAGTGGGAAAGTGGAACCCGTGAGTGGAAAAGAAATGGAAAGAAAAGAAAAGAAAAATAGGGATTTTTATCTTAGTTTTGGTGATTTTAATAAAGCAATTTTGAATAAGAAATCATTGCTGGTCATGACTTATAAAGATGCTTATTTAAAGATGCTTTTGTTGTATAAAATTTTATCTACATTGTTAAGAGTTTTACTTAATGGAAATTTGAAAATTTTGGAGAGATTATTTGCTAACTTTAAAAAGTGTGATTTCTATAAAGATAAATTCGTATTTCTAGGATTTCCTATGATAGTCTTTGAGCCAGGAGATTGGGTTTGGTTGCACTTAAGAAAAGAGAGGTTTCCCGAACAATGCAAGTCAAAGCTTATGCCTCGAGTAGATGGACATTTTCAAGTTTCGAAAAAGGTCAACGAAAATGCCTATAAACTTGACCTACCGGGTGAGTATAATGCTAGTGCTACATTTAATATTGCTAACTTATCTTCTTTTTCTGCAGGTGATGATTTTGATTTGAGGGTAAATCCTTTTCAAGAGGAGGGGAATGATGAGAATCCCCCGCACCCGTACAACCAACAATCCACTAGGATGTCGATCCTATACAGTTGAAGACCGGACCAATTACTAGGGCTTAAACCAAGAGATTTAAGGACAGCCTAGGTGGATTTATACAAGGATTTTTCAATTATCAAAAGGGCTTATCAATACCCAAAGATTCAAAGCCTATTTTATGCATCCAATTGGTGGAGGTCGATATGGACTCGAGTAGCTGTTTTAGTGCATTTATGGATTCCGGGAAGCAAGGAATAGATCCAACACTTCATGAATTCAATGAATATCACTAAGAGATAATGGAAACAAGTTAAGGCAAAAGACAAAGCATCCAAGAAGTCCATTTGCACATGGAAGGAATTTTTGGCCAGTTTTGCTGTATTTGCCACTAGCTTTGTTGTATTTTGTTGGTTTGGCATTTTCTCTTCATTCCAATCAAGGAAAATGTATGGGAATCATAATTAATCCTATTTGGCATCCTACATGACATATGGGAGCTGATTTGGAGCCTTTACAAGCTGAAAATTGATCAAAGATAGCTTAGTGGTCAAACTAGTAAACTAGTTTCCTAATTTGAATTTGACTTTTTGTTTTAGGAAACTGTCTTTTATTTTGGTTTTTATTTCCTTATTTGCTAGACAAATCAACTTCAGAAATTTGGAATTTTATTATTTTGATTGTAAATTAATTAATTCCTTTTTCAAAATTAAGAAATTAATTAATACAAATTAGATTAAGAAAGGGTGTGAAATTAAGCAATTTCCTAATCCTTTTAGGGTTTTATTTTGTTCATTTAAAGCCTATGTAAAGGCTTATTTTCAATGAGAAATCACCTAACATATTTTTTAGAAAATTATTTGTGAGAAAGAATTCTTTGTGTTCTTTTTGAACACCTAAAATACCATTAGAGAGTGAGTGTTTTAGTTCGACTTATCAATAGGACATCTATCATCTATTGTAGCTTCTTCATCATATACCAAACTTTTTAATCACAAGTTAATTAGGGGTTAAAGTGGCCATTAAAATTTGAACTTAATTATGATCGGGGCTAATATAATACGGGTTTAGGAGCAAGTCGACCTAGGTTCATATCATCAAGACTACGTTTGACACTAAGTTTTGTCCTCCAATCTTTGTTAAAATCAAGAAGTTAAAGTGGAGACACCCATTCAAGGTTCAAGACAGTGGACAGTGAATAACAATAGCAATCAATTTTAGAGATCTACAGTTCGAGATAGCTTATGTGGTAAGTTTCATGATGGACACTACCAGTAGGATGGATCATGCTTTCATTACATGCAGTCGGAACTCTTTAAAAAGGATTGGCCCTATGGAGGAAATGGTCAGGCTAGAGCTTTAAGATCAGATGCATAATTTCAGCAAACTGATAGGTACATAGTACATGATACATAGACAAGCCAAACTTCAGGAGGTTCTACCAACACTGGACAATGATCTTCATCCACAGCCAGAGGAGGAGGTCAGAGGGGACGACCACTTACTAGAGGCAAGGTACATGCTATGATTAGTTAGGAGGCACAAACCACCAGAACGTTGTGACAGATAAATTATCTATACTTGGTAGTGACAGGATATATTTTATTGGCTCAAGGACCACACACTTTTTGTTTTACGTGAATATATTGCACAAGTTAGGATAACTTCAATTCCTTTGGTGTGTTACCTGAAAAGTTCCACATCCACAAAAGGATCCTTTTGACCTTGTCAAATGTTTAAGAGTAGTTATCTTCGTTGCATGAAAATTAAGATCTTAATATTAGAATTTGGTACAGACAAAGTTTGGTTGATGCATTTCAGTGATCTAATGTGGGACGACTTATGGAGAACTAAGCTGTAAATTTCATAAGTTGGTTTTGTGGCATTTGTTTTTGGATGATGATTTTAGATCTTGGTTTTGATATTTTGTTTCCTTGAAAATTGAGGATTTTATGTCAATGATGTTTTATGAATCTAAGGTGGTTAATATTTTTTATGATAACTTAATCTCCTAAGGAATATGATTTTTGGGGCATAGCTTGAATATAAGAAAGTGATGAATGTTTCCTTATGGTTTGAGGATCTAGTACTAGTTCTTAGTACTTGGTTGTGATATTAGAATTAAGATTAAATTTTTTTTTTTATTGCTTGAGGTATAAATTCTTAGAATTTGTTTGAAATTGGAAGAATTTAAGGTTCCCTCAAGAATGATATTTGAGATTAGGAGATGACTTGGACTTGATCTTTTGGTTTCATATTCTTTAGTATTGACAATCCTAAGGATTTCTTTTAGACTTTATAAGCAATCTAAGGCTCTCCACTGGAATAAGCATGAGAATTTTTCATTTTATGACTTTGATGAATTTGGTTAAAAGAAAGATGTTCGTCGAGGATCATGGATCCTATAATTGCAAGTATTAGGAGTGTAACTAGAGGCGAAAAGAATAATCTCAATTTTAACTTTGTGATATTGGTATTTGGTTTGAGCAAATTGGATTTAAATTCTAAACTTTCCTTTTGATTTTTTCGATGGATTTATGGAAAAATTATGAGTTGTTATTTATACTTCTAGATAGTTAAAGAAGCACGACCTGAATTATCCGACTCATGAATTAGGACTTGCTGTGGTGATTTTTATATTTAAGGCTTGGAGGCACTACTTGTATGGAGTTTCTTGTTGAACCTTTACTGACCATAAGAACTTTAAGTATTTATTTACTCAGAACAAGTTGAATTTAAGGCAAAGGAGATTGATGGAATTGCTTAAGGATTACGATTGTACTACTGAATACCATCCGGACAAGGCAAATGTGGTGGTTGATGCATTAAATAAGAAGTCTACAGGCTCATTGGCTTATGTGCAGATAGTACTACTTCCATTGAGGTTGATTTATGAGAGTTGGATGTTAATTTGTGGATGCATACTTCAGGAGCACTTTTTACTAGCTTCTGATTACGACCGATACTTATGGATTGTGTTCTTGAGGCTCAATTTAAAAACTTTTACTTGATGAGCATGAGACGGAAAGTTAAACAAGACGAAAAGTCATATTTCGCTATTAGAGACAATGGAGCCTTGGTAATTGGTTCTAGGCATTGTTTTCCAGCAATGAAGAGCTAAAAAAGGGATGAAAAGAGACGTTGTTGAATATGTCTCCAAGTGCTTCATTTGCCAACAAATGAAGGTAGAGAGACAAAATTCTTGTGGACATCTACAGCTTTTACCCAAACCAGAATGAAAATCGGAGTGTATTATAATGGATTTTATATTCTAGCTTCCCCCAACAGTTCGGAGACATGATGGTATTTGGGTAATAGTGGATCAGCTCACCAAGTTTGCACATTTCGTACCCATTCCTGAGAGGTTTTCTTCTTAGAAGTTAGTAGATCTCTTTATAAATCATATTGTAAGTTTGCATGGGGTGCCAATATCGATTGTATCTAACAGAGATTCATAGTTCACATCGAGGTTTTGGCGAAGATTAATGAAGGAACTAGGTGTCAAGTTGAATTTGAGCACTGCTTTTCACCCTCAGAATGATGGACAATTTGAGAGGACTATTCAAATCTTGGAGGACATATTGAGATCATGTGTACTATAGTTTAAAGGAAATTGGAATGAGTATCTCCCTTTGGCAGAGTTCACCTATAACAATAGTTATCACTCACGCATTCAGATGTCACCTTATGAGGCATTATATGGGAAACAATGTCGGACACCATTATGTTGGAATGAGACGGGTGAAAGAAAACTTATCGGTCTTGAGATTATACAAGCAATAGTGAACAAGGTCAATATTATACATGCCAAGTTAAAAGCAGCACAAGATAAGCAAAAGAGCTACACAAACGTGCATAGGAAGGATCTAGAGTTCGAGATTGATGACCAGGTGTTCCTGAAACTCTCTCCTTGGAAGGGCATAGTACACTTTGGAAAGCGAAGGAAGCCAAGTTCTCACTACATTGGACCGTATGAGATAGTAGAGATGATAGATCTAGTGGCTTACAGGTTAGGCTTGCTAGAGGAGCTTTCTCGAGTCCATGATGTATTCCACATCTTCATGCTCTGCAAGTATATCTCAGACCCATCGCATGTGTTGGAGACACCAGAGTTTGAGTTTAGGGATAACCTATCCTATGAGAAGCAGCTAATGCAAATTCTAAGTTGGGAAGAGAAAAAAGCTCCGTAATGAGACCATACCCTTAGTGAAGGTTCTTTAGAGAAATAACCTCATCGAGAAGGCGACTTCGGAGCGAGAAGATCAAATGCGGAGTTAGTATCCTCACCTCCTTAAAAACTAAGGTGTGAATTTTATGGACAAAATTTCTTTTAAGGGGTTAGGTTGTAACAACCTGTACAAAAATACCCCTGTTAAACAAGTTTGACCAGGTTTGACCAAGTAGATTGTATGTGGGTCCTAAGTTGACTTTTTTCAATGGCCAATATTTTTTATTTGACTAAGGTACCATTGTGTAGAGCTCATCATTACGATTTCGTAGATTGGTGGCACACCAAATTCTAAGTTACGGATAAAAAGTTATGGTTCTGAGAAATTTTAAGCATTAGTTTTATATTAGTGTCCAAACCAGTCCTAAATTTTTGTCTGTTAGTGACCAAAGGCTCTATATAAGCCTTGGAAAGTGTGTCAAATAAGAGACAAACTCTATAATATATGTTTTGTCCCCCAAACCCCAAGTAATTCCTCCTCAGACCTGTGCATTCGAACTGGGTCGGTTTGAACCCATTTAGTATCCTATCGGGTCACTGCTATTTTTGCCCATTCCGGCCACCCAAAACCTACACGCGCCACACCAAGGGAAAGCCCACACAGTGAACGGTGGGTGGACGTGCCCAGATCGGGCCATGAAATTTCACGATGAGCACATCATTGTATTTCTTATCTCTTGGCTTTCTGTAGATATAAAGTTTGTGAATTTTGGACGTCGTTTGATAATTTTTCTATTTTTGAGCGAATTAGTTAAATATCGATAAATTGGAACTGTGTTTGGACAAAATTAGTTAAATTGGACCAAATTGGAGTTTGATTAGTGAAATTAAATATTATTAGGACCCATTAAAATGTTAGATTTCAAAAGATTAGCCTTTGCATGAAAAGTCCCAATTTTGGATACTGGATCCTAAGGGTACGTAGTATAATTGGACCGTTCGGTGTCCAATTTATGTAATTTTATAGTGGTATAAATTATTTTAATACATTTGATTCATACAAGTTTTTTTAGTTTAGTTATTGGAGCCTGAGAAATATTTTATTATATTACAGGCACCCGAGTTGAGCCTTGAGGCAATCCTTTAAAAGAGCAGGAGTGAGCATCTGCAATACTATGAGTTATTATAATTTTAAAATATTTTGGGCATGTAGTATAATATATATGTATTTTGAGTATGTTATATATACATATTGTTTGATTTAAAGGTTTATTTTATACATATATAAGGATCTGTTTTTACATATCTGTGTTATCATTTTATGTGATGGTTGACAATATTTTAAATGATTTCCAATTTTAATGAGTTTTTAAATGGACTTGTGGTACGGACAAGTTTCAGAGTTAAAGGTAATGGAGCTTTCAATAGCTCATAATGTTTTTCATGTCTCCATGTTTCAGAACTATTTATTAGATCCATCAAATGTATTGGAGAAATAATAAATTCAACTAAGACATGATGTGTCCTTTGAAGAGCAACCAGTGCAAATTTTGGATTGAAAAGAGAAAGTGCTCCACACCAAGACGATTCCATTAATAAATGTCTTGAAGAGAAATCACCAAGTGAAGAAGGTAACTTAAGAATTAAAGGAGCATATGAGTGCTTTGTGTCCTTACTATTTCAATACTAAGGTGCATATTTCGTGGACAAAAATACTTTAAGGTGGAAAATGAAACACATCCCATGAAAATGATAAGTTTTTTAATTTTGATTGGCTTAGATAGGGTTGGCTATATTGAGTGCTTGTACGCCTAAGAGTTGACTTGTATATGATCATATTTTTGCTTTGAGTATTGTAATTTTGTCTAAAATTGTTAATATGAGTTCATAGATTGACAAAATGCCTAATGCCAAGCTATAGTTAGAAAGATATGGTTAAAATTGTTTTAACGAAACTTGGATCATTTACTAGATTACTTGCACTTTGAAATTTGAATATTTTATTATTAAAATTACTTTAAAATTCACAATTTTATTATATTTAAAATTGATACCTTAACTTCTAAAAACCATCATGCGACACAGTGTTATTAATAAAAGATATTAAGGCCTAATTTTTTAAAACACAGCTTTGCGGTCTAGTCCACTAGAGTTAGGAGCCAGTTTCCTTGTTCTATAAGGAAACCATATTGATGAGAATTCACCCGTACCCGTACAACCGACAACTCGCTGGGGTGCAGATCCTATACAGTTGAAGATCTGGCTAATTACTAGGGCACAAGCCAAGAGATTTAAGAAAAACCTGGCTGGTTTCATACAAGGAGTTATCAATTTACAAAAGGGTTTGACAATACCCGAAGATTCAAAGCATGTTTTAAACATCCAAATGGTGGAGGCCAATATGGACCCGAATAGTTGTTTTATTACATTTATGGACTCTGGGTAGCAAAGAATGGGTTCAAAAATTTTTGAATTCAATTAATATCACTAAGAGATCATGGAATCAATACAAGGCAGAAGCAAAAGCAATCAAAATGGTCATTTGTGCATGGAAGTCTTTTCTAGCTGAAATTGCATGTTTTGCAGCTGACTTTTCTATATTTTGTTGATCAAGCATTATGGGTTCAAAAATTTTTGAATTCAATTAATATCACTAAGAGATCATGGAATCAATACAAGGCAGAAGCAAAAGCAATCAAAATGGTCATTTGTGCATGGAAGTCTTTTCTAGCTGAAATTGCATGTTTTGCAGCTGACTTTTCTATATTTTGTTGATCAACCATTTTCTCTTTGTTCCAATCAAGGGAAACATATGGGAATCAATATTAATCATATTTGGCATCCTACATGGCATATGAGAGCTTATTTGGGGCTTAAATTAGTCATTAATTGGTCAAAGACAGCTCAATTGACAAACTAGTCAACTAGTTTCCTAATTTGTGTTTGACTTTTGAAACTTTTTTTTTTTTACTTAATTATTTTGCTGGACAAGTTAACTTAGGAAAGTTATTATTTTTTTAATTTCAATTGTAAATTAATTAATTCCTAATTTAAAATAAGAAATTAATTAATCCAAATAGGTTTAGGAAAGCTTGTGAATTTCGGCCACACTTATTGTTTGCTTATTGTTGGCCGAATTCAACTTTTGTTTTTAGGGTTTATTGTTTTATGAATTTAGCCTATTTAAGAGCTTATTTTTCAATGAGAATACAGCTTACATATTATACAGAAAATTATTTATGAAAAATAATTCTCTTTGATCTCATTGAACACCTAAAACACCATTAGAGAGTGAGTGATTTAGTTTGACTTATCCATAGGACATCCATCACTTATTGTGGCGTCTTCATCATACCAAGGTTTCTAATTACAATTTGATTAAGGGCTAAGGTCGCCATTTAAATTTGAATTTAATTGTAATCCAGACTAATATAATACGAGTTTAGGAGCAAGTCGACCTAGGTTTTTATCACATACGCCAAAAGTTTATAATATCGCATTATACACTTCAATCTAGGTATGTCTAAACTACTAACCCTATGAACTCTTTGGCATCCAAAAGCACTATCTGACTTGAGTGTTGAATTGTTTTTAGGCCCAAAGATATTAACTCATTTTCATTGTTTGTAGGTTCCCCTTAATTACAAACAAAACACAGTGGTTTACTATAGTTCATAATTTTGTTGAAATGTTTTAGGGGATGATTTAAAAACATAGGATCTCTGATCCAAGCTACTTTTGGATACCAAATGTAGGCTAAAGACTAAAAATGTCCAATTTTGTTCTAATCTAGCCTGCCAAGCATGACTAATGACCGATTTGTGTTGTCTTGCATCCTTCAACGTTTACAAGTGTTACAATCAATCCCCTTAAAGTCCAGCATCCTCGCTATCACTTCTAATATGATATTTAGGCTTCTAATACCATTATGTCACAATCTTGGACTTATAACCCAACTCCACTAATATGATATTGCATGCTTTAGCCCAATCCACATGGTAATATTTTGGCCCAAACCCCATTGGCTTGCTTGATAAACCTTATATCAGTGAGAGAACGCCTATACCTATATGTCACTTCACCAACTTCTTTCGAGTAATGTGCGAGTGTTATGGTTTTGCCCTTTCTTACCTTACATCCTTCAGGGGTCATGTAATAGCCTAACCTAAAGAAATGCTTCAAATAATTTTTGACCAGGATTGACCAGAGTTTACTGGGTTAATCGAGCAAGCCCCACAGTTGACGTTTTAGTATAGTTAGAGTTTCATTTTGACCAGGGTATCATTGTGAAGAACACTTCATCATAAGCCCATAAACGAGTGGCACACTAGATTCTGAGCTAGGATTGAGGAGTTATAGTTAGAAAAAGATTTGATTCGGATTAACTAAGTGCGGCCCAAGGTTGACCTTTTATTCGATCAAGGTTTGGTGTTGACCAGTATACCATTGCATAATGCTCCTTAATACAAGTCTGTAAACTGGTAGCACGCTTAATTTGGAGTTACAGTTGGAAAGTTATAACTTCTATAGTTATAAATTCCTAAAGTCTTATAATCATTTTATTAATATCGGTCTCTAGGTACTTTTTATTGAAAAGTGTGTAAAGGGATGTTTGAAAATATTCCTGACAAGTGCCATGTGTCACCAATATACATGTGCCACATGTCCAACCTCCTTTTATTTTTCTCTTTCTTTTTCTTTTTCTTTTTTTTTTCTCTTTCTTTTTCTCTCTCTCCTTCGCCTTCGATATCTTCACTCTCTGTCTCTCTCCCCCTCCCTTCCCTGTCTCCCTAGGTTCTGAGCAAATTAATCCCTATTCCAGCTCCACCCATCTACACACACCTACTCCCTTTTTTACCCATGAAATTTCGAGCAAGATCCTAATTTTTAGGCCAAGCCATCACTGGTCACGTTGGGATCAACCTTTCAAAGTCAATGGCAGCAATTTTCCATTTGTTGGTGATTTTGCCAAATTTCAACGAACTCTGACCTACCCATACACCTATTCCACCATTTTTAGACCCTTGAGTGCGATTTTGACCTTTATTTAGCTCAATTATTTGTCCTTTTAAAGATACAAAGACTTGAACTTTGGTCATGGTTTTCCCATCAAAATCTGGCCACCACCAATAAGATAAGAAAACTTAAGCTAATTATTTCTAATTCTTATCTCTTAAGCTTTCATTTAGTATATAATTTGTTAATTATGGTTGAATGTTTAAAATTTTACTATTTTTTAGCTAAGCTATAAATACTGTGAAATTAGATTGTGTTTGGAGATATTTCTAATAGCAATTTTATTAAATTTAAGTTCCTATCAATTAGGTTGAGTTAGTAGAATGTTTAATTTAAGAAAAATTGAGCATAAACCTATGACTAACCTTGTGGTGAAGCAAGAATAAGCAACATCAGTACTATAAGTGATATATGTTATTTAAGTTCATTTTTGAAATATAAAATATTTATAACAAATATTTGATTAGTTATGGTGTTTATTACTAATAAGATGTGTAAATGCATCTTCATGGAATTTTTATTTTTATTTTTTGTAAATATATTATTGTGTTTAATGCTGATTATTTTATAAAGTTTAGATTTAGCATGTTTTTTATATCAGTAAATATGTTTTGTGAATCACTGTAAATTGAAAATGGATATGTTTATGTTTAATTAGTTTTATTTATTAGTTTGATTTTAAATTCTAAAATATGATTTTTAAGACTGGTTTAAAAGTGGTTCTGCTCTTTTCTAAAGTCAATTGTCTATAATTGAATATTTAATTATTATTATTTTCACTTTGAATTCTTAATGTGGCTTTTCCCAACTATATCTATATATACATATATATATATATATGTGTGTGTGTGTGTGTGTGTGTGTGTGAATATGTACAAGTTACTTATGGGTGATCGATATGTCATTAATATACATATATATATATATATATATATATATGTGTGTGTGTGTGTGTTATGTATAAGTTACTTATGGGTGATTGATATGTCATTGAGACTTACAAAGTACTTACTATTAAACCTGATTTTAATATGGCATTTGTGCATTGTTAGATTATATATATATATATATATATACATATATGTGTATGTGCATACGTGTAATTGTGAATTTGCAAAATTAATTGGTTGTATTTATTATTTGGGTTGGCTTTGGAGTTAAGTAGCATTATTATTTACACATGCATACATATATACATACATATAGATATATATATATATATATATGCATGTATAGAGGTCATCTATAATGTGGACGTCAGCATTTTAGTATGGTACAAACCTTTTCAAAGACGATGGTTTTTTCAAAATGATCATCAATACTATATACAAAGACGATGGTTTCTTAAAAAACCATCATCCACCATAATAAGATGCGGATGTCCACACCATAATAAGATGTAGACCATAACAAGATGTGGATATCTGCACCATGATAAGATGCGGACATTCGCACTATAGAATTTCATTATATGTATATATATGTATATATGTATACGTAAAAAGTTTAAGTGACTCGACTTGATTATTTCACTCTCTTTATATATATATATATATATACATACACATATACAAGTATGTTATTTAGGTGAGAGTGGTATATTTTAAAATTACAATTTCGAATTGTAGACTGTTTAATATAAATTTTAGATTTTTCACCGATGTATATAAGTATATGATGACTTATGAAATTTTTATCTGTTAAATTGTTTATGTTTCAAAATATTATTTAATTTATTTAATTGTTTTAATGCTATTTGAGACTTGATATTCTCATTTCTAAATTCTATTCATTAGTGAATTACTTATGATTCGGGGTATTATATTGCTGATAATTTTGGATATGGTTTGGAAATGGGTTTATAAGAATTGATACTTTGATGCTATTATGATTAACCATGGTATGTATATATATATATATATATCTATTCTTAGATTATGTACATATATTTGTGTATATATATGTATATATAATTAGGAATTTGCAAGATTATTTGATAATATTCAATCATATTTATTTTTAAATTTTATTTTATTATATTTATTTATTTGTTTGTTTTAAAATGGAATTGAAATTTTGTATTTTTATATCATTATATATATTTGTGATTATTTCATTTTTCAAATGCACTATATAGTACGGGTGAACTCAGTAGGCGTATGATATTGATATTATCACGCAGGTTATATCAGCCATTCCTTCGTGAGTTGTGATAAGTAATGATGGATAGGTATTCTACAGTGTTGGTATAAGTCATCCTCCTCATGGTCAAAGAGCAAAAGATTAAGTCATTCCTATAAGAGCTAAAAAGAATGAAGGTAGGCAGGTATTTTGCAGTGATAGTATTAGCCATCCTCCCCTTAATTATAGGTTGGCAGGATATTTAGCACCAGCAGCTTTGGGACACTAAAGGTGTCGAGTGCAATTTTCTTTTTCTTCCCCTTTCTGTCAAGTGGTCCTTGGGACACAAGCATTATTTGATAGTACTAGTACATCGTACAGTGCATCAGATATATTTTTATATATTTTGTATTAGGTTACAACAGTACCATGGCAATGACTCAATTATGTCAACAGACAATTAGATATGAACTTTGTCTACCGGTTGTCTATTATCATATTTCTGTCGCTTACAAAATCAACAGGTTAGATGGCTATTATAGACAACCATCTATGACTGTACTGGTAGTAATATACCTATGAATCATTGATATTATGGGACTGTGTACTAGTAAATTATATGGTACATTAGATGATTTTCAGTTTTAGTTGATATACTTTTACATGGATTATAAATGGTTTTAATGTTTTATACTTATAGATTTATTCATTCTCTTAATTAATGTTTCTTTTTAAATAGTCTTAAACATCAGAGTTTAGTTATTTTATTATAACATTACTATTATTATTATTATTGTTGTTGTTGTTGTTGCTGTTGTCATCATCATCATCACCATCATCATTAGTAATATTTGCATGAGTCTTCTGTTTATTCTAATTAATGATTTTTTGGATTTAAAAATGCATGTATAACCTAGTTAAGTAGTGAGAAAGTTCGAATAATAATGGTGATAGATATCTAGGTCAACCTATGGGAAGGTATTTTAGCCTTCAAGTAAGTATCATAACCTTTGGACAAGTATTTCAGCCTTCAAACAAAAATTGCAACCTTCAAGCAGGTATCTGAGTCTTCTGACAGATAAATCGGCTTAGAAATAAGCTAGTCAGGACCTTCGGAGAATTGTATACATATTTTTATATAAATAAAATATATGTATTTACATTGGTTTTGGACATTAAGATGTTACTAGAATTACTGTCACTATTGTTATCTTTATTATTATAGTTATAAATAAATCATCGCTACTAATATTATGGACCCTAGATTATGCATATAGTTTTTATATTTATGTTTATATGTTGGTAAATATTTATGAAGTGTTATAAATTTTTGAAATTATAGTAAGTGGAAGGTATGGATGACTATAAATTTATAAAAATATATTTCCTGTGCAGGGTTAAAATTTGGAAAAGTTATTTTAAAAAGAAAATGATACTGAATTTTCTATAAAAAATTTTATGGAGTTTTCCTCTAACCGGCCATCCTAAAATTTCCATAAAGAACTTCAGAAGGGATCCTGACAGCTCACTTGTCTTATATAATGTTTATTGACTAGCCAAGCCGATTAAAGCTTAGATTTAGGAGTTTTGTTAATTTTGAAAGACAGTGAACTCAAATTATCACTACATTCAATTAAAAAAAAAAAAATGAAACATATATTTGGCTCATCACGCTTGCCCCATGTGACATGTACATGGCCTCTTTTAACATTGAATACAGTTAGATCAAATATATATATATATATATATATAATATTTCTAAAATAATTCTATTATCCATATTATCTTTCAACTTTTATCAAACTTGTCCAATAAAAAACTTGACTTGGATTTATTTTATTTATATAAATAATCAATTTCGACAGCAGCCGATCCTTTAAACAAAAAAAAAAAAAAAACAAAAAAAAAAATTGCTACAACACTAGCCAATCTATTTTACCAAATTCTTAGAAAAAGAAAATGTTGAAAGGTGAAACTAATACTACGGTGAAATTCAAGGGGAAATTTATTAAAGAAAAAGGTTTTAAAATACAAATTGAAATTTAAATTAAGAGGTGTATTTTTGTAAGTTTATTCTAAATAAAAATAATATAATACCATCGTTTGGCTCAAATTTATAGGAGGAAGTGCACTTTCGTACATTTTAATGTCCTCTTTTCGCGGGTGAACCTCAACGCATAGGCCGTACCTTTTTTGGACATCATTTCGAATCTTAAATTTGAAACGCATACTATTTTCACTGAGTACCACCATATATTATTATATATACTAGTAATGATTGTCATTATTTTATATAATAATAGATTTAATTTTTTAATTTATATATATATATATATAGAATTTATTATCAGGTAGATTATTTTTAATGATATATATTTATGTGGATCCATTGTCATATAAAATAATAACAATTATCATTAATAACAAATATTATTTTTCATTTTTAGTATAATGTATAGGTATTGCTTATTTATTCATAATTAAATTCTACTGCTTTTCATCATATTAAAATTTAAAAAAAAAAAAAAAAAACACCATGTCATGGCTTATTAGACAAAACAAACGAAAAAAGAAAAATTCATATCTCAATCAATGTGACTTGATGGTGTACATCGCTTATGGGACATTTTTATATATCCATTCACAATCTGTATTAGGGCAGTCCATTTCGCACGTTGCGTCTTCCTTAGTCATTAATTACCAACCAAAAAAAAAAAAAAAAAAAAAGGAAAAGTCTTCCCTAGTCCTTTAAATTTTGAAACAAAATAACTTACATAAATTAGACCAAAAAATAAAAAATAAAAAATAGATTAAAAACTTATTTATTTTTATTTTTAATATAATCTTTTTTTGGTTTGGGCACAAAAAATAATTTTTAATTTTTGATCTAATAAAATTATTTTTATTAGATCCAAAATTCCAATTCTATTTTAAATTTTACTTTTTCATTAAATTTAAATATAAAAAAGGAATAGATACAATTTTTTTTCAATAAAACAACATAAATATAAAATAAAATAATAGATTTATATTTTTAATTTTTTAAATATTTTTATTTTTGAAAATTAAATTTTGATGTCATGCCAATATCATCATTATTAATTTTAATGGTACTATTATTTCATGATTTGAAACTATATTGAAACTTTAGAGCCAAATTACTAAAATTGAAACTTTAGGGCTGAAATCATGTAAAATTATAGACTTTAAGATATTAAGGTACAATTTTTCTTATATATTTATAGTTGGATTTAATATCAGTTCCTCTTCTATAGTAGTTATTAGATCACATTAAATATTATGATTTAAAATTTAAAAATAATTGTTTATATTTAGATTAAATGACATACTAAAATGGTATTTAAGAAAAATGAATCTTGTTGAGATTAGCTAATTAGTAATATAAATTTAAATATTAATTTTTGATAAGATCTATTGGTTAAAAAAATGAAATTATAATATTAAAAACTTGATTTAAACTTGATTATATATATATATATATATAATATCGTAATCATAGTTAATATTTGGTTCCAACCTTTGCATAATTTTAAAGTACAATAAGGAGCATCCTTTAACACAATCATATTAATTCCTACACTATATTGGCCAATTGTTTGATATTAATAGGATAAACTTCAGTTTTGAGAGGAGACAAGAAAGCCTTTGTTGCTATTTGGATATTTACAGCTTCACTTGGATGCAACCCATCGAAGTAGACATGGTTCCTCCTATTTTCACATGCTTGCCCTCCTCTTTTGCATAACACTCCATTTCCACCTTCACTCAATGAAGGTACTTCACAACAGGGCCTACTGGCTTCCTCAAAACCTACAAACCATCAACTTTTTTAGTCAGTATTTAAAAATCAGACCAATATATATATAAATATATAATTCTTTACCAATCAATAAATCAATGTCTCATGACTTTGATATTCAAGTTTTTTTGTTTTGCTGAGTAAATATTAAATATATATATATATTAATGTGTGTATATATATATAGCATATGCCTGGTTCAATGTATGACACCAAGCAATAGAATCAACTATATATATATGTAGCAAAGCACATAAGGTGAGTCGATTGCTATCTAAAATGTAATAAACAAATTTGATAATTATAATATTATTGTACAAAAATAATCCATTGAAAAAGTGTTGGTAGTTTAGAGAGCGATTCAACTTTAAACTGTATTTATATATTTGTGTATGAATTGTACTCCTAAATGATAAATAAAATTTAACATTTTTTCATCTTTTTATACATATAAAGTTCTAAAGGCAAGTATCCCTCAGATCCTGAAGGAGGAATAGTCAAGATAGTGAAATGGGCTAGACCAGAAACATGGATGAACAGGGCTTGCATTTGCAAGCATCCCTAACATTACGATGGTGGAAAAGTTTAGAACAATGAAATTGGCTATCCCAGATAGGGTCAAAAAGGCTTCCGTCCAAGGCCGAAAAGAGGTAATAGCGAAGGAAAACCCATGTGACAATATTTTTATATATTAGGAATCCTACTACTTTCTCAAATAATAGATTAATAGAGTACCAAGCCATTTGGCTGTAAGCCCCTTACCACTTGACCACAACCATTGATGATCGCTAATTTGTCACTTTTAAGTTCAATGTAAATATTGAAATCATTTGCATTACAAAAATGTTATTTTTCACTATTCATAATGAACATTATTGAAATATACGTGTCTATCAAATAATTTAACTGGCTACTCCCTTAAACTTATTTTTTCATATTAAATTTTTAATATAAAAAATAAAAAATACAGCTAATTAACAATTGTCATATCAACAAATGGATTTCAACATGATAAATAAAAAAAAAATATTATTTATCATCGTTGATAAATAATTAATTATAGAATCTACATGTTACATGTTAATTTAAATGATTGTTATTAAATGATTTATTTTTAAAATTTTAATATAAAAATATTAAAATTAAATATCTTAATTAAAATTTATGATATAAAATAGTAATTATTAAGTGACAAATAACAAAATTTTAAATGGGATAGTAAAAGACTTTGCGTTAATACACAAGTTTGTAACTTATAATGAAAAGTATATTGTTCCTATAGGTGTACCTAATTGATCTATATAAATGTGGACATAGATATATAGATATAGGATATATATATATATATATATATATTATAATATACAAGAGCAGTAGGTAGGTAAGTTAAGTAAATACCTTGAGAGGATGGATTTTGTAGGATATCATTGAGGATTTGGTAAGAGTTGACAAAAACAAGAGTGGAAAAGGGCATTTCTTGTTTGCTTGAATCCACAAATGACATCAATTGGCGGTTGAAGAGTTGTGCTGCTCGGTTCATTTCTTCTACGCAACCACTTTGCGTTGGTTTGTTTATTTTAATCATGGGACTACACCCAATTGGATTTATGGATATCACTATAAATGTTCTACCTCCCAAACTGTACAACCTCTTCATCACCAAAATAAAAAATCAAGAAAAAATTCTTTTAGAAATTAAAGTGACTAATAATGGAAATGTAAAATTACATATAGTCACAATTCTTTTGATGCCTTTCTTTATAAAGATACATAAAAGCTTGTTATGGGCAGTTCTGCTTTTCTGCACAGATCTTTCTAACTAGCTAGTGTGCTATCTTTTTAATTAATTATACAAATTCTAACCATATATAACAAGAAAAAAAAAAAAAAAAGAAAGATTATTGTAGGCAAACTCTAAAACAGTGTGATCAAGTATTTTTTTTGTTTTCACTTAATCTGAGTTGATAATATACATTATCTGATTTTTCTTCATTTATTATGGTAGGTAATATGGATTCGAATATTTATGTTTGTAATATCAATTTCATATTTCTAGCTCTTCCTTCTTTTGTATGTATGAAGAGGCGATGCATTTACCAAAATATATGTGAAGAGGTGATGCATGCCAAACTTTATACATATGAACTTTGCCAAGTTATTTATACATGCTTTATTAAATAATATATATGGGATCTTTAGAAGGGTTGCACCAAAAAAATGGGATCCTTATATGGCCTATTTAAAAAATTTTCTTCTTTTCCCGATGCAAAGATTCGTTAGGTCACCGATCAATATAAAAAAAGATATGGTAATGCATGAAATCTACATGGAGATTACCTAGCAACCATGGCCATAATTAATGCTACATATACATCATGCAGTCCTGGTTTCTGTAAACCCTGTAGTACTTATCACTATCAGTAGTCTGACTCCATTGTTTGGTTCCTGAGTCAAACTTTTCCTGATATATAGATCCCTCTAAATATTTTGAATTTTAATTTAGACTAACTATATTTTACTCTAAAAACGTTAAAAGATTTAAAAAAAAAAAAAATGGCCAGACACAATATAAATGCACACACCTTGATCTTTTGGGATAAAGTGAGTGTCAGATTGGCAGTGAAAGCTTCAAGACTTGTATTGCCGTTGGGGTTCAGAAAGTAGTTGAATGAGTAATCGTTACCTCCAGTTCCAACCACAAACAAATATTGTGGTAGTGATTGGGCACTTTTGCAACCCAACTGAGCTTCTAATTCTGGCAATGTTACTTCCTCAAAGTTTCTCATTTGTTCATTCAAAGTTATCACATTTCCCTGAAATTAATATTGAAAAGTAAGCATATTAATAACTTAGATAGCCCTTTTTAATATAAATATATATATATATATATATATATAGTGCTTTTTTGGTCCAGGAAACCTGAATAGATTTTTATCAAAGATTTATCCTATTGCTTTTCATTACCTTATTATAAATAATAGGGAGGTTTCTATATAAAAAAATTTGTCTAAAATTTTCTGAAATAAGAAAACTTTTGTACATATATTTTGGTTATATTTGTTTTACATATTCATGGCCAACCGCATCAGAATTATATGAAATTCAGAATGATGTGTCCTATAAATTACATGCAATCAAATATTATATATTAGTATTTGTTTAATCTAAGGTAAGATGGATGATCTAAGCTCATAAGTCACATAAAACAAACTACTACAAGGACTAATTATATTAGGAGCTTGGGTTTTCTCACCGCTATTAAACCGGTGCTGTCTAGTATACCGGAAGCAGCCGAAGCGAAATTGACACCATGGATGATTTTACTTCCTCTAGTTAAGGGATCAGCAAATCTTGGAATAAAAGGAAGCATTAGCCTTTCACATAAAAGGTCAATGACATTCTTTCCATTTGTAAATCTTCCGGTCGGTCCAAAAGGAAAATCAATACCATATGGAAAGTAGTTGGCTTTGGCCGAATTGTCTAGTATGAAATTGTTGTTGCCGTTGTCGACTAGAGAGCTTCCGAACACAAACATGCCTTTGATTTGATCTACTCCATTATTGTTGCTACAACAGCAATTGTAAGGGAAAAAGCATAGGAAGAGGGAGAGAAACAATAAAAATAGAGGTATAAAAGATGAATTTTCTCTAGCCATTGAGCTAGTGATAAGCTGATCAGCTGGTTGTATATATGAGTTTGAAGTACTCCACAATTTTGAATGGCTGATTCAGTCAGAAATACTATATAAGGATAGTTCATTTATAGGGGAAAATGTTTCAAAGTCTTACAAGTTTTCAAAAGGAGAAGCCTCCTTTAACAAAATAATTAATATTATTATCATTTGGACAAGATATATTTCAAACCCATGCAGTGGATCTATTTCTTAAACTACATCTTTGGCACGCATGATAAATGCACAATATAATAAGTACCAAGTGGCCACTCAAAGAAAAAGAATAAAAATTAAATAAAAAAGTATCAAGTGGAATTATTGTGATGTTAGTCACTAGGCATGCCCTCATGTAAGGCACGTGGCAATGTCATTCAATAATGGTGGTATGTCACTTTTCTTTTTTTCTTTTTTCCGAAAAACAAAAGAAATTCATTTAATGTTATTCAATAAGGTTGGTATCTCATTAAATTTATGACTATCCCTAACCATTAATATAGTATGATATATAATAAGAAAAAACTTCTTAACAAATTATATGATAAAAGTCAAGCTTACATTTGTATTTAACATTAATATCTCATTTATTAAATTTTGGATTGCTATAATGATTTATATTTAAAAAATAAGAGAATATTTCATTTAGATCCTTTAATATTTGCCCTAATTTCAATTTGATCTTTTGATTTCTGAATATTACAACTAGAACCCTTATGTATAGGGCTGTAAATAGTTTCAAGTAGTTCATAATAGACTCAAGCTAGCGCGATCAAACTCAAATAGTAAAAAAAGAAATCAATCTTGAATAAGAAACAAAGCTAGCAAATCAATCTTAAACAATAAATTAAACTCGTATAGAGTTTGTGAGTAGTTCAAATTTATTATTTATATATACTTGTATAAAAATTATATATATATATCATTTAAGCACATTTAATTATACCACGGCAACTTTCTAAATTCAATTATTAGAGTTATTCTATATCTTTTGCATTAACTTGAAACAATTTCATTAGTTTTTTTATTGGTAGTAATTTTCTTATATAATTTTGAATTAACAATAAACTAATAGAATATGATTACCCGAAATTGAATTGTGATTACTTTTAAAAAAATCCAAAAATATGATCAAAATAATATGTAATATACTTCCAAGTAATTATCTTTTAATAAAGTTTAGAATTAAATAATAAAATACATTGAAAGCTAAATTGGTTGTAAAATATTGCATAATTATGTATGTATTTGAATATTCGCATCCAATTATACATGAATTTGTGAGTACTACAAAATCTTGAGTTTTAAAGGAGATACATAGAGTTACTCTATCTTCATGTTAGAATAAGTTAACTCTATCTTCGCGTAAGAATAAGTTAATTACTTTCAGATTACTAAATTATTATTTAAGAAAATGGTATCTTTTTTTTAACTTTATTTTTTAATAAAAAATGGCATAGAATTTTTATTTTTTGGTTACGAAAAAAGGTATAGGATCTTAAGAGTGCATATATGGTAAGTTTAACATATTGTACTTAAAGTTCTCTATCAATTATTCAATTTTAATTGGCTATTAGTTATAGCCCTATGCGATGCACAATATATATAATCGTAATATACTATTTTGATAATAAGTTATGAGAAAAAAAATTGTAATCAAACGCCTAAAACACCTAAAATAAAAGTCAACCATTTGAATGCTTTGTGATGATGATGATGATGATGATGATGAACCCATCAAGTCTAAGAATAAATTTTAAAATAATTAATAAAAAATACTTATAAACCATCAAATATAAGAATAAAATTATAAAAAAAAATAGAAAAAATTTATTAAGCATGAAAAAAAGACCTAAAATTGTTCAATATAAAACAATTTTTTTTTGCTCAATTATTTTTCTTAGTTTGTTGCTTGAGAACTTGTTGCTTGACATTTGTGAATTTGGTGTGTCATCAATAATTTCTTTATAGGAACCATTATTTTCACAATCACTGGGTTAAAACTTTTTTCAAAAGTTTTATTTAGAGAATAGAAGTCAATTTCAGGCACAGAATCTCATACAGAAATCAAAGTATATTGAGCCGTGAATTGAATATAGTTATTAATAAATAAAATGTAGGAGATAATACTGAAAACTACATTCAGCTCAATAATATTAGTTTTTCAAGTTGAGAAAGCTCATCATAATCCTACCATATTATTTTTTGTGATTAGAACAATAAAAAAGATATAATAAACATTGAAGATGATATTATAAAAAATATATATATACATATTATATTAATTTACTTCACACTAATCCGATTTATTTCACAAAAAATGTAAAATATATTTTGTTATAAATTCATTGTTGTCAGTCAACGTCATGATTATATAGACTTCACTATGCTCAATAATATTTTGGATTTTATTCAAACTTTGAAGAATATTTTCCTTTACACCAAAATCACCCCACAAAGTACACAAAAGCTCGGTATTTCTATAAAACAAACACAAAAACTCATACAATAATACATGCAAATAAGATTATTATTTAACATCTAGCCAAGTTCTGGATAAAACATATTCTAGATATTGAAGTATAATATTAATGAGCTTATTTGTCTTTTCTTCAAATTCTAGGGTTTTAGCATTATCTTTGCCAACAATTTCTCCAATAATATCTTCAAGAAAATTATATATATATATATATATATATATATAATTTCAGAACATAAATCATTGCATAATAAACTGTATACTTATCAAATAATTCTTGTTCATCGAGTTTAATTGCATTCAAAATTTCAGCAAACAATTTGAATACAAAATTTTGCTTTGGAAAAATTTTATGCAAAGCATCTAAAATATTAGTCTTCATCATAAAATTCAATGTGTATTTGTGTCTTGTGGTCTTAAATTTGACATTGTTGAATCTAACTACAAAATTTCACATTAAATACAGTTTGTCTTCATGAATCAATGGCTTAAATTAAAAACCAATGAATGCTTTATTGTTCCATGAATTCTTCCATCCTTTAGATATTTGGACAAAATTTTTAAACTTTATATGAAAAACAAATCTATATATAATATTACATTACTATATTATATATAGTATTAAATAATAATACTTAATAATATTGTTAGTATATATTATATGCATGTTTACATACATTGCTTTAAATTATTTATATGCATTATTTATCATAAAAAATAATTTTAAACAATCAAAAGTAACAAATTAGAAATAAATAGTAATTCCATATACTGAAAAATATAATAATAATAATAATATTAATATTACTAGTATTAAATATATCATTAATATCTAATTTAAAAAAAAAAACATGTTTATTCATTAAAACCATTTTCGTGCTATTAATTTATCATTTATCATCCAAGCTTGGGACCTTCTAAAGTTTTAAAACTCAAACTTTAAATGTCCACTATATCCTTTTAATGTTGATATGGTTGATAAAATTAACATATCCAGCAATATTTGAAAACTTATTTTTAAAGCTTTATTGTTAATAAGTATATTTGAATCTAACTTTTTTTTTAATCTATATCGAAAAAGTTTATTAAGAAGTAAAACTTTGACATTTATATATAATAATATTCAATTATAGAACTTAATTCAGATGTGTTTGTCTATCTAACTTTCTCCACAAATAAAATAAAATTACATTATTTGTGGAATTTTTTTTTTTGGGGCAAAATTATGTATATCTATGGAATTTTTTTTTTTGTGGCAAAATTATATATATATAGAGACATTTAAAGTTTTTCAAAAACAAAAGATTAAAACAAAAAAAAGAAGAATAAACTATATATATAGTTATATTTATTATTATTGTCCTCCATATTTATATATATATATATAGAGAGAGAGACTTTCTATGATCAGGACCGACCTGACCGAACTGATGCGGATCAAAAACATGCTAAAAATTATAGCCGTTGGATTCAAAACCATAGACATAGACGGTTCAGATTTAAAATTCCCTTATGTGAGAAAAATTGCCAAAATTTCCTTCCCAATCGACGCCACAGCTCTTGCTTACTCCATCAATTAAAGAATTCCCAGCAAAAGAAAAGCATTAAAAAAAAAAAAAAAAAAACCTCCACAATTGTAACACCCCATCCCGAACAACATCGAAATTTTCTTCACATTGACCGAGGTTGATCGGGTTTGATCGCCATTGACCAAGAAGGGTCAAATTTTGACTTTTTGATCCGAATGGAATTTCTCTTTTGACTGGGTATCGTTGCAAAGTATGCATTGATTCAAGTCCATAGACTAGTAGCACGTCGAAAACGGAGCTAGATTTTGAAAGATATGAGCAAAACAAGTTTAGGTCCGAACTGTCCAAGGGGTGTCAGAGTTGACTTTTTGTTCATGCAAAGTTGAGACTTGACTCATGCACAGTTGTGAAGTACTCGTTGATATGAGTTTATAGACTAGTGGCACACCCGAAATGGATATGTGATTTAAAAGTTATGGATCTGTAAATTTTTCTAATACATTATTATTTTATTTTATATTATTTTATTAGTTTCTTTACCTTTTCTTTTTGTTCCTTTTTCTTTTTCCTTTATTTTTTTCTTTCTTTTTCTTTTCTTTGGGCACGTGAAGAAAAGGGGGAAAAGGGGAACACTATTCATCATCCCCTCCCCCCCTCTCTCTCTCTCTCTCTCTCTCTCTCTCTCTCTCATCACTATCTCTCTCTCTCGGTCTGCACCATTTTCGGCCACCGGACGGCTATACACACCAACCACCGGTGAAGTCCAGTCATCGATGAGCTCAGCTGCCAAGTTTGGCAGTCAGTCGACCGACGACGCGCCCAAATCGGCGGCTGAAGCGACGGTGGCCCATTTTGATTTTCTGACGATTCTGCTGTTTTTCGGCCAACCCAGTCCAATTTTATACCCTATTCCCCCTATTTTGGACCTCTTGAGCTCAATTTTGAGGTCCATTTAGCTCAATTCCTTGACGCTTGGGAGACACGACAACTTGAAGTTCGGCCGAAACCTTCCGTCCATTTTTCGACCACCTCCAGTCGAGTTGAGTCCAGCAGAGGTCGGTAATGTGATCCTTGTTTCATTAGCTTTCCATAGACACCTCATTTACAAATTTTGGATATCGATTGTGTTAAACCCCCCGGGTATCGAGTATTATTTATCAGAATAAAATATTAATTTATTTGATCCTATGTAATATTGTTATTCTAGGAGCACGCGTGAGTCATAGAATTGATCCTACGGAGGATCATGGTTGGATTGCATGCTCGAGGAGTGACCCACCTTCAAACTTAATTTTGGGTGTTTAATTATATGTATTTTGTGATAATCAATTATTTGAAAATGTGATATTTCATGTGTTAATTGTTTAGTAAAATTATATTTGAAATTTTGATGGCACAATTTGAATAAATTGGAATGTACATGTGCATTTAAGCATATTTTGATTTTGATAAATTATGGAAATTCATTTTATGAAAATTTGATATTTAAGGAAATTATGATTTTAACGTTTTTGATTTATTGTTGAAATTATTGTGAGTTTATTTCAAGCAATAAAAATGCATTTATATGGATTTACGAATTTTGAAATTTTTATGTAATTTAATTATAATTTGAATTTTGAGGAATTGAAAGAATATTTATTTTAAATTATTGTTAATTTCATTAATCGATTTGAAATTGATGGAATTTATTATGATGATGATTTATAAAGGAATTGCGAAAAATTTACAGGTTTAATTGGATGGAATAAATCCGATGGTACTTATGAAATTTTCACGATTATGAAAATGTATGAATTTTATGATTTTTAGATTTACCATACACGTACTGGTATTCTATATACATGGATATGATTAGCGCACAAGTGGATGTGGTTAGTGCGCAGGTGTGTGTGAGTAGCGCACAGGTGATTTATGGGGTTATCCTGTGGTTGCCATCGAACGAGAGTAGGCCGCCCCTCCATGGCCGGGACGCCTGTTTGAAGCGGCACGGTGGAACGTCACGCGACCGTATGCCAGTTTCTCTCTTTAACCTCCTGTATGACGGTGCTTGGGATGCGGGATACCGTTGGCGCCACTGGTATATAGTGGGTGCATCATATGGTTTTCACGACGTGATTTTAGTTATACAATATTTTAGAATTTTATTTAAATTAAAATGTTTTTAATAGTGTTTTATAAATTAAATTGTTTTGGTATTCTAAATTGAGTTCTATTGTTAATTATTTGGTTTTATTTTATTTATTTAAATATTTCTTGGATCATTTTTGTTAATGTAAATTTTATTGTGTTTTCGTATTAATTGGTTACAATACTTTATTCCTAATTTAATATTTATCATTAGTCTTATTTTTCTCACTATGATTTTTGGATTACTAATTTATTGTCTTTTATTTGCAAATTATTAGTTAAATATTTTCTGGATTTTTGGGGCATAAAATGTTGGGTTTTTGGAAAATGTTTTAAAAAGAGAACTTTTCCAACTGAGTGAATTGTGAGGGTTTTGAGGAAAAGTATTATTTTTAACTACCTATTATTTTTAATTGCCTATTATTTATTTACTTATTTCTTATTAATCAATTAACTAAGTTATTTACCCTTTTATTATGATTATTGTATAGTAGATTGGGTCACTCACTGATATGATTAACATCTCATGTTTTTAAATTCCGTTCCCTTAGGCCCAGGTTAGTCGACGTTGATCGTCCAAGGGCAAGCTCGATGTCTTGGTTCGTTCTTGAAAGTCCAAGATGCTTTTCCTTTCCTTTCTATCTTGTATTATTTCTTTTTGTCTTGTATTGTATTAAATTTCATATTCAATTGTAGTTAATACGCTCTGTATACTATTTGGATAACTATTTATTTAATTCTACACTGGTTCCCAGTCATTTATTTGAAATGCTGAAATTTGTGGTAATATTTTGTAGTAAGGTGGGAGGAATAAGGTGGTGTATATAGAAGTGTATTTTCAGTGCAGGGAATTTGTGGTAAGTCCAACCCTTAGGGGAGGTTCTAACGGATTTTCCATTGGAGGGTCTGGTAGGGTTTCCTTAGGATCAAGATTTGTCTGGGGTTCCGATGAGGGATCTTGGACGAGTCCTGACAGTTAGTGTTAGAGCTATAGGTTCTAATATTCCTAAGGGACGGTGCATTGTTGTACGTCCCATCTGCATCTAATCTCTCATTTTATCAATCTCGAAGCATTGTTTCCTTGTCTCAAAGTAAATTTGTTGCCCGTGTACAAATAACTCTAATCTTCGAAGGTGTTTCCCGACAAGATACCTTGGGTATAACCGTAGTAAAACAAATCCTAAGGGAAGCACAAAATTTGAGGTATGTGATATACTTTGGAGGTATGAAGATGTATCTCACGCTGATTAAGCATTAATGGTGGATTGTTATGAAGGAGGAAAGTTGAGAATTCGAATTAAAGGTGCTTAAATTGCCAACAAATGGAGGCAGAAAGACAGCAACTTTCTGCACAACTTCAACCCTTGCCTTTTCTTCATGTAGGGGGTGAAAATAACTCAAAAAGGAATTTCGTGTTTAAAACACCTCTCATAGCGAGAAGATATGATGGTGTTTGGATGATCGTCGTCACTCACCCACATGTCGATGGACAAGTGGAGCATAGAAAACTCATAGTTGGAAGATATGCTAAGAGTGCATCGTCCAATTCGGAGGAAACTAGAATGAACAATTTTCATTGATAGAAATTGCTCATAATAGCAGCCATCAAGCAAGCATTGGAACGTCTCTATGAGAAGTTTTATAGGTAGGGCAGTGTTGAACCCCACAGTGTTGGAGTGAAGTGGGTGAGGAAAAGCACCATACAGCAACATGATGGTTGACTCTGAAAACCTATGAATTATCATGGACAAGATAAGAGTCGTTCGAGGAAGGTTGTGAGTTGCCCAAGATCATCAAAAGAGCTTCGTCGATGTGCATAGAAAAGGTTCTTGAATTCGAAGTTAGAGGTTAGATTTTCTTGGATTTACCTCTGTGGAAGGGAGTCATACACTTTGGTCAATTAAGGAAGCTAAGGTCCTGACATCTTGGTCACTACGAGGTTATCGAGGGAATTGGTTGTGGCCTACAAGTTAGCAATTTGGAAAGAGGTAACATGGGTATGCAATGTATTTCACGTATCGTTGCTACAAAAGAACATTGGAGATCTATTGCACGTGTTCGAGATTCCCGACATCGAGATGAAGGAAGACCTATTATGCGTGAAGCAATTGGCACAGATCTTAGGTCCCAAGGAACGCGTATTGGCCAATAAGACTAATTCCCAAGTTACAGACTTGTGACGGAATCATCCAACCAAGAAAGTGAAGTGGCAGTTGAGGCACGAATCCGTGACTTGTAGTCTTATGCGTTTCGACGATGTACGAAATTTCAAGGATGAAATTTTTAGAAGGGGGGAAGATTGTAACAGCCCATCCCGAACAACATCGGAATTTTCTTCACGTTAACCAAGGTTGATCGGGTTTGACCGCCATTGACCGAGAAGGGTCAAAATTTGACCTTTTGATCTGGATGGAATTTCTCTTTGATTGGGGTATCGTTGCAAAGTATACATCAACTTGAATCCATAAACTAGTAGTACGTCAAAAATGGAGCTACAGTTTGAAATATGAGCAAAACAAGTTGAGGTCTGAACTGTCTAAGGGGTGCTAGAGTTGACTTTTTGTTTGTGCAAAGTTGAGATTTGATTCATGCATGGTTGTAAAGTACTCGTTGATATGAGTTTATAGACTAGTGGCACACCCGAAATGGATATGTGATTTAAAAGTTATGGATCTGCAAAGTTTTCTAATACATTATTATTTTATTTTACATTATTTTATTAGTTTCTTTTCCTTTTCTTTCTGTTCCTTTTTCTTTTTCCTTTATTTTTTTCTTTCTTTTTCTTTTCTTTGGGCACGTGAGGAAAAATGGGGAAAAGGGAAACACTATTCATCATCCCCTCCCTCTCCCTCTCCCTCTCTCCCCCCCCCCCCCCCATCACTATCTCTCTCTCGGTTTGCACTATTTCCAGCCACCGGATGGCCACACGCGCCGGCCACCTGTGAAGTGCAGTCGTCGGCGAGCTCAGCTGCCAAGTTTGGCAGTCGGTCGACCAACGACGTGCCCAACTCTGCGGTAGAAGCCGACGGTGGCCCATTTTGATTTTCCGACGATTTCGCTGTTTTCAACCAACCCAGTCCAATTTCATACCCTATTCACCCTATTTTAGACCTCTTGAGCTCGATTTTGAGGTCCATTGAGCTCAATTCCTTGCCGCTTGGGAGACACGACAACTTGAAGTTCGGTCAAAACCTTCCGTCCACTTTCCAGCCACGTCCGGTCAAGTTGAGTCTAACGGAGGTCGGTAATGCGATCCTCATTTCATTAGCTTTACATAGACACCTCATTTGTGAATTTTGGATATCGTTTGTGTTAAACCCCTCGGATATCGGGTATTATTTATCTAAATAAAATATTAATTTATTTGATCCTGTGTAATATTGTTATTCTAGGAGCACATGTGAGTCATCGAATTGATCCTACGGAGGATCTTGGTTGGATTGCGTGCTCAAGGAGTAACCCACCTTCAAACTTAATTTTGGGTATTTAATTATATATATTTTGGGATAATCGATTATTTGAAAATGTAATACTTCATGTGTTAATTGTTTAGTAAAATTATATTTGAAATTTTGATGGCACAATTTGAATAAATTGAAATGTAGATGTGCATTAAAGCATATTTTTATTTTGATAAATTATGGAAATTCATTTTATGAAAATTTGATATTTAAGGAAATTATGATTTTAACATTTTTGATTTATTGTTGAAATTATTGTGAGTTTATTTCAAGCAATAAAAATGCATTTATATGGATTTATGAATTTTGAAATTTTTATGTGATTTAATTATATTTTGAATTTTGAGGAATTGAAGGAATATTTATTTTAAATTATTGTTAATTTCGTTGATGGATTTGAAATTGATGGAATTATTATGACGATAATTTATTAAGGAATTGTGGAAAATTTACGGATTTAATAAGATGGAATAAACCCGGTGGTACTTATAAAATTTTTGAGATTTTGAAAATGTATGAATTTTCTGATTTTTAGATGCACCATACACGTACTGGTATTCTGTATACATGGATATGATTAGCTCGCAGATGGATGTGATTAGTGCGCAGGTGGATGTGAGTAGCGGACAGGTGATTTATGGGGTTGTCTTGTGGTTGCCATCGGACGCGGGTAGGCAGCCCTTCTATGGCCGGGACGCCTGTTTGCAGCAGCACGGTGGGACATCACGTGACCATATGCCGGTTTCTCTCTTTTACCTGCTGTCTGGCCGTGCTTGGGATGCTGGATACCGTTGGCGCCACTGGTATATAGTGGGTACATCATATGGTTTTCACGACGTGATTTTAGTTATACAATATTTTAGAATTTTATTTAAATTAAAATGGTTTTAATAGTGTTTTATAAATTAAATTGTTTTGGTATTCTAAATTGAGTTCTATTGTTAATTATTTGATTTGATTTTATTTATTTAAATATTTCTTGGATCATTTTTGTTAATGTAAATTTTATTGTGTTTTCATATTAATTGGCTACAATACTTTATTCCCAATTTAATATTTGTCATTAGTCTTATTTTTACAATTATTTCTCTCTAAGATTTTTGGATTATTAATTTATTGTCTTTTATTTGCAAATTTTATTTAAATATTTTTTTTAATTCTTGGGACATAAAATGTTGGGTTTTGTGAAAATGTTTTAAAAAGAAAACTTTTCCAACTGAGTGAATTGTGAGGGTTTTAAGGGAAAATATTATTTTTAACTATCTATTATTTATTTACTTATTTCTTATTAATCAATTAACTAAATTATTTATCCTTTTATTATTATTATAGTATAGTAGATTGGGTCACTCAGTGAGATGATTAGCATCTCATGTTTTTAAATTCCATTCCCTTAGTCCCAGGTTAATCGATGTTGATTGTCCGGGGGCAAACTCGACGTCTTGGTTCATTGCCAAAAGTCCAAGAGGCTTTTCCTTTCCTTTCTATCATGTATTATTTCTTTTTATCTTGTGTTGTATTAAATTTCATATTCAATTGTAGTTGATATGCTCTGTATACTATTTAGACAACTATTTATTTAATTCTACACTAGTTCCCTGTCATTTATTTGAAGTGCTAAAATTTGTGGTAATATTTTGTAATAAGGTGGGAGGAATAAAGTGGTGTATATAGAAATGTATTTTCAGTGCAGGGAATTTGTGGTAAGTCCAACCTTTAGGAGAGGTTCTATCGGATTTTCCATTGGAGGGTCCGGTAGGATTTTCCTGAGATCAGGATTTATCTGGGGTTCCAGTGAGGGATCTTGGACGGATCCTAACAACAATTCTAAGATGGAGACGAATTAGGTCTGCAAGAGACAACAAACCGTGGAAATCTGAGACGATTATGTGATTCAACCTAGAGGCAAGAGACAACAAGCTGATGACCATGCCATCAAGGAATTGGGTCACAACTTTGCATCATCTTCACCAACTGCAGGTTGGTCGTTGCCACTGGTGGAAGCACGCCGGTCTTCTCCGACGTGGGCTAGAACCTATTCTAAATCGCTGTGCAATGAATTGGTGGTGGCTTCGTTGGTGTGAGCCAAATCCCTCCAAATCTTATTCTCAACCCATAGACTTCTGACTCGCTCTTGGAGAACTCGGTTGAGCTTTTCCATGCTCTATATCTCATCGTCTTTCTCTTTGAGTTTTTTGGTGATCCCTTGTTGAATCGCCAACACCAGCATTCTCGATTGCCTTTTTCTTTGCTCTTCCAGTTTCAATTTTTGTTCCTCACAGAAAAAGAAAAATAAGAACCGAAAAACATTGATTTCAAAACCATTAAAATGGCAATTATTAAAGAAAATAAAAATTTACATGTTGGATGATGAAGCAGTAGATCTCGGATTGCTGAAGTTGGATCTGGGAGACAATGTCGTTGTCAAGCAACGGTAAAAAGCTGCTAGAGAGTTTGGTTTTCTAAGATGGTATGAAATCGGTGTTGAATTCGTGATGATGATGAGGATCACTCATCATCATCATCATCGAATCCCGTTGGCATTTCCGAGGAGCAGCAGAAGAAGGAGGAATGTTGTTGCTGGTGAGACCACTATCGAAATTGTTCCGCAATGAAGGTTTCGGATCCAAGCAAACACGGGAGGAGGATTGATAAAAAGGTAAGAGAGTTTCAGTCAAAGGTGGAGTAGTAGAAGAATCCATCTGGGTAACCAGTGTATTTCCATTTTCTCGATTGATTTTCATGGGAATATCAAGGATAAGATTCTGAGTTTTTTTTTTTTTTCTTTTTTTTAATATTGGAAACACCAAAGTCCACGCTATTAGGCTTTCTCCATCATTTTTTATTTTTTTTGGCCTTTTTCTTTGTAAGAAAAATAAAATTTCTTTTTTTGTGTTTTTTTTTAATAAATTTGAAAGCATCAAAGCCGACACTTTTATTGTTTGAAAGCTTTGGCTTTCCCTATCATTTTTTTTTTTTGTCTTTTTCTTTGTAAGGAAAATGAGTTTTTTTTTTTTTAATTTTTAAACTACATCAAAATTTTAAAAGTTTTATTTTTTTATTTTTTTATTTTTTCTACAAAGAAAAAAACTAAAAAAATGATGGAAAGAAGTCAACACTTTTATGCAATAAAAACGTCGATTTTGATGCTTTCAATATTAAAAAAAAAAAAATCAGAATCTTATCCTTATGTTTTATTTATTTATTTATTTTTTTGGGTTCCTACTGCCAAAATGCTTTATTTTTTTATTTTTTTTATTTATTTTATTTTTTTTGGGAAAATCGAAGAATTTAATTTGATGTTTCCATAAAATAAACTATGGCATTTTTTCGTGAATAATAATAAGCTATGAGCTATAAGAACACATAATAAGCCATGACATTTCCATCTCCACCCCACCCCCCATTTTTTTTTTTTCTTGTGGAGTTCCTTTTCAGTTTCTGTTGTGTCCTAGTCAATCTGGTATTCCTCGGCTATTTCTTTCATGATTTTCAATTTCACTTCGCCACTAGGGGATCTAATAGACAGCTTGTCAATAAGCTATAAGAACAAATAAACACCGAATAATTATTCAAAGAAACTGTAATATGACCAAGAAAATAATAAATTTCGATAAGTTCATGCAGTATATATATTGAGGAGTGATACAGAATGATCTCAAGGAAAGAAGGTCAACTGAATTTTTCAACTCTAGAGGGAAAACCTTCGACAATTACTGATATATCTTACCATACGGTTCACACAACAATTGGGTCTTAGATCAGCAGCTGCAGATACAAAATCTCTTCCGTATTTCTTCTCAAAGATGTCCCTAAGTGCTACTAGTTCTGGAATTTCTGAGCACCTTGGGGCTGCAAATATTAAACTAGAAATCCCTTCTTTTATATCAGTTGGGCATTCTCTGCAACAAATTGGGTAACAAATACACATCAGATTTGTAGCACAAGGTAATGTAATAAAAGCCAACACTTGCCTCTAGCTCCATCTCAGAATTGTGGAGCTTTTGTTTTTTTTTTTTTTTAAATGCTTTACTTTTGCTGGGAATTCTTTAATTGATGGAGTGAGCAGGAGCTGTGGCATGGAACAGGAAGGAAATTTTGATAATTTTTCTCACGTGAGGGAATTTTAAATCTAAACCGTCTGTGTTTATGGTTTTAAATTCAATAGCTGTAATTTTTAGCATATTTTTGGTCTGCATTAGTTTTGATCAGGTTGATCCTGATTATAGAAAAACTCTATATATATATATATATATATTATAAACACAAAAATAGTTTTTTAAAATTATGTATATCTTTATTATATTCCATATATATATATATATATATATTTAATATATATGTAGATATAAACGTCCATCCACTTTTTTTAAAAAGGAAAAAAAAAATAATTACAACAATATTATCCTTGAGCACTGCAATTTTAAATAATAAGGAAAAAAATAAAAGAGGAAAATTCAAAATAAGAAGGAAAATATGTAATTAATTTTTTGGTCAAAAATAAAAATAGTTCATTTCTTTGGAAATTCATATCTAATTTTATATATATATATATATATATATATATAAATTCAAATTCAACTTGTATATAAGTAATATGTATAATTTTTTAATTTTCAGTAATCTTTTTTTACATATATTACATCACATTTAATACTTATCAAATACAATTTACCTTTTTTCGGAAAATATTTTCAAATATTTCATCAAATATGTTTTTAAATTGTAAAATATAAAATTCATTTTACCATTTTTTACATAAATATCGTAACAAAAATGAAAAAATATATATAATAGATATTATTAGACAACATTTATAGTGGAATAAATCAGAAAAATTTGCACGTATTTAGAATTCAAGAGAGTTAATAGAGCATTAAATGCTTCAAAATAACAGCATATATATCATTGATTTTTTAATAAAAAATAGATAATTTTTTAGTAAAAAGCACAAAAATAGATCATTTTTCTGAAATTTCATATATCTATTATACATAAAAGAATTCAAATTAAGTATTATTTATGAAATTCAAATTCAAACATATTTATCTATCTAAAGATAATTAATTCCATATAGACACATTTGAATATGTAGAGATATATAAAAACTTTCAAAAAAAAACAACTTATGTAAAGTTTAAAAAAGAAAAAAATAACAATTGCAACAATAAATAAAGATATAGATAACAAAAAAAAAGGAAAAACCAAAATAAGAAGGGAAAATGTATATTTAAACAATTGGTCAAAATAAAAGTAGTCAATTTTTTTTTTTAATTTCATATTTATACTATACAAGAAAGAATTCAAATTCAATAAATTATCTATTCAAATTCAATAAATTATCTTTTATTTAATTAATATTATAATTTTTTGATTTTTAGTAATTTTTTTCATGGATGAAATTTCATTTAATACCTATCAAATACAAGGGAAAAAACAAATATATATATATATATATATATATATATTTAAATTTTTGGTCAAAAATAGAAATAGTTATTATTATTATTATTTTTGTTTTTTGGAATTTCATATCTATATTATACAAGAAAGAATTCAAATTCAATAATATATCTCTTATTTAACTAATATGTATATTTTTTTCAATCGTTAGTAATATTTTTTTCCCATATATGACATCACATTTAATACTTATCAAACCCAATTTTAATATTTTTTTCTGAATATTATCAAACATTTCGCCAAATATATTTTTAAATTCTAAAATATAAAATTTATTTTACTATTTTTCTTTTATATGAATGTAGTAGCAAATTTTTTTTTTTTTTAAAAAAAGGAGAATAAATAAGGAGAGGCAGAAACACATTTGTTTCATGGATGATTTGTGTTTTTTTTTTTTTTTTTGATGGCTTGGGAAAATGTTTTTTTTTAAAAAAAAAAAAATAGCCACCCTAGTAATCCATTTTTGGAAAATAGCAAATTTTTTTTTTTTAAATCTAGCCAACTGTGGACAGAAAAGCCCTTGGCTAAATTGAAAATTACGAAATAATTTTTTCCTTACTCTTTTCTTTTTCCTACCTTCTCAAACAACCCGTTCATCTAAAAAAGAAAAAAATATTCCCGCATCTCATCTGATCTCACTCTTTTTTTCTTGTATTTTCTCACTTTTGAAGCTGAACTCACGTAAAAAAAATTTATCTTTTTTCTTATTAGATAACACATTCTCACATTTCATCTCATCTCTTTTTTCTTATTAGATGACACATTCTCACATTTCATCTCATCTCTTTTTTCTTATTCTTGAATTTTTTCACTTTTGTATTTTTTAAAAGTTTTTTAATATGGGTATGTAATAAATTGGTTTATGAGCTGTTATATTTGAGTTTAAAGATACTTAGGTGGCATATGATGTGAAAATGGGAGAAAATTTGTGTAGAACTGAAAAATCACGAAAACCAATAAAATGGAGGAAAATTGGCGAAAAAGATGAACTTCCACCATTTTCCGGTCGTTCGTTAGTTCTCGCTAATTCTCCGTTAACTTTTCGCCAGTAGGAAAACATAATATTTGCCCCAAAAAAAAAAATAACAGAAACAGTTTTTGTTGGGACAGTTAATATGTTTTTTCAGTATTATTTATATTTTTATATATTTATTAATTTAGTTTAATGTTATTCATTTAATTTTGTAGTAAAATGGAAGATGATATTGTAATTACGGTTTTATACAATGGAGAAATATTTTTTGTGAGAATTTTTGATAATATACACAGTTGCTTGTTAGATATCGTGCACCAAGAACATAAGTAAGCGAGTAGCCGAGTTATCGGCAATGAATCAAATCTAAATATGAAGATATTGCACATGTTTACAAAACAAAATTGTTGGCAAAAATATAAAATTCATTGCCAAAACATTTGCCAACGAAAATAAATTCATCGTCAACTTCGTCACCTATGCCTCCTCTGTAATAGTTTTTACCGAGGAATTTTTAACTTTTCCCGCCTAAAACTTTTACCTACGAAAATATAATTTTCTCACCAAAAAGTATTTCCCACAAAGCTAAAATTGTTGGTAAAATATTTTGACGACAAAATCAAGCATCTGAAAATTTATTTTTATATTGGTGAAAATTAAATTAGCGCCAAAATAATTTTGTCGGCAATAGTAATTTGCCATCAAACTCAAAATTTGTCGGTAAAGGTTTCTTTTAGCGACGAACGCACTTTTTATCGGTGATGTTATTTTTGCCAAAAAAACTAAACTTTTGTCTCCAAAGATGTTTCCAAATTTTTTTTATTTTTCAAAAATATTGCAAATAATTTATTTTTGTAAATTTTATTTTAGTTTCCCTATAATTTTTTTCAATTGTTTTTACTAACACAAATATTATAAAAATATTCATATTGTATAAGAATAATTAACCAAAAGAGATAGTTTATAGCATTAATAGTAAATATGAACATACATACATGTTACTAAACTTTATAAATCTACTACAATAAAATAAAAATAAATATGTCAACAAGTAGCTGATGGAGGAGGTGGAGGGTGGTGGAGGAAAACAAAACCAACTAAAAGATGTACCATCACCAAAGCAAGAGTTATGTGCCATAAATTGTTGTATAAACATTCTCATTTGGCTTATACCTTCTTCATACTTTGACATCCATTCTTGACTTTGTTGCCTATACGAGTCATATACTTCTTTCAAACTTGACATCTGTTCTTCTGTTTGTTGCTTGTATGAGTCATACTCTTCTTTCAAACTCGACATTCACTCATGCAAAGCAATTGTATCTAGTGCGGTTGTCTTTTATGAGAAGATGAGATGAGAAGATGAGGAAAATAATAATAATACTTGTAAGAACATTAAGCAAGGAGGAAAAATTCTTTAGACTAAGAAGAGGAAAATAATAATCATAATAAAAATAATAACAATAATAATAATAAAGAAGTCAATTCCAGATGGCTTAGAAGAATCAAAGAATGATGTGCATCCAATTACCTAGGCCAACCTAGCTAAAAGATACGAAGCAAGTGTACACCTTTTGTTTGAATCATCCAATGCTAAAATCGACAAACCAACAACTGAACATGCTAAATTTCTGCTTCATCATCCCATTAAAAATGGTCATAAAAAAGGAATATGCTATATCATTTCTCAACAACTTGAAACCATAGAACAGTAGTAAAAAAGAAATGGAACTTCCAATTGGAAACCAAAAGGCAGTGGTAAATGATAATAAAAAACAGCAGCACGCACAAGTGCAAGGACATCAATATAGCATGACTTAATATTAAATGGTGTCTCTTTCTTTCTCAACTTTCTCAACAAGCATCTTAGCGCATGATAAGATCCAGCAAAACCATCAAAAAGTAAACCAATACACAAAATCCAGGAAAGTCCTCTATATACCACATGGTTAGAATAGCAGCATGATCATGCATCCCTCCAAAGACCCACTAAAATCTAAACTGAAGTAAAACAAAGTAATACTACTTTGCTAGCAGTAGAACATAGATACAACAAGTTGATTACATGCTTGTTTACCAAAAATGCAATACGATGTCTAATTTTACCTCTCCCAAAACTTCTTTATCCCCAAAATTTAAATAAGAAAAGAGATTCATTTTGATTGCCTTGATTTTCTATTTAAGATAAAATTCCTAAATCCACCCCAAAATCTTACAAATTTAAACTATTTTCATATTCTTACAAGAAAGTCACATTCCCCAACCCCCCACAGAAATTCATTTATTACTTAATCAACAGTACACTACGGTACAAGCAGCACAATCATACCACTAAATCCAGAATTGCCAATGTTCCAATAAAGAATTTTAAGCTCCAGTATAAGTAATTACATGAACTATAAATTTCTATCCTAAAAATTTATATGGAGCAGTCAACCATAGTACCCTCTTGCTGTCTCCCCCGTTTCTCTATGACAAGAGCATGTGATTGATCATTGGCAATGTCCTTTCTCCTAGCCTCATTAAATAAGGCATCCGTTACCATAATCATGGTAAGTTTTCCATTTAGAGCCGAATTGCTGAGAGAGATGACTAGTGTCTCCTAACTATCTGGAAGAGAGCTAAGAAGTAAAAGTACATGTTCCTAATCCACTAATTGTAACTCCACAGCAGACAATTGGTTTACCAAGTTTTGAAACATACTTGTGTGCTCGGCTATAGAAGTTCCATTCTTCAACTTCAAATTCGCCAAACGCATCATCAATAAGGCTTTATTTTGAGCAGTCTTGGCTTGGTACATCTCCTCTAACTTCTTACAAAGGGTGTATGCATCTGTCTCCTATACAACATGATGGAAGACACTATGGTCGATCCATTGTTGAATTTGACCGATTGTTTTCCTGTTCATTTTCTTCCATTCTGCTTTCTTGGTGAGATCAGGATTCCTTCATTCGGCATCTAAAAGGTCAAACAAGTCCTTGCAATTTAGAACATCTTCCATACGAGGTCTCTAAAGTGCATAGTTGGTGGCAGTAAGCTTCATCATAGCTCTTGAATATGACCCGTCCATTGATATCTAATCCTACAAAAATTAAAGCTAAATTCGAAAAAATAGAGTCCACCAATGCATCTGAAACTGTCAAAAAATTAGGTTTGACTCCTCTCAGGTCAAAATCTAAATCTCCAAAATTTGGGGTCAATGTGCAATTTCCACAAGTTTTGGGCCAAACAGCAAATATCAAACCTTCTAGGAAAACCTGCAAATACCAAAAGTGCGGGGGTATTTCTGCAATTTCAAAATAGTTTGGGACCGGTGCTGATGTGGCAGATGATGTGGTAGGATGATGTGTCATGGCTCAGCTCAATAGCTAGTCTCTCAGCTTGGCTTGCGACTGGCGGCTCGACTCTATGGCCCATGGGTTGGGCATAAAACCTGTAAAAAAAGACTTTGACCGATGAGTGAAAATCTGCAGAAATGTTTGACCGGTGTTTGTGGGCACATGCAGCGTCGGATGGTGGTCGAGTAGGGCTCGTTCTCTTTGTTTCGGCGAGATCTACCTCCTCGTATGCTCAAATCGTTTTTTTTGAGCTTTTGGACTACGAACCCTATATCTGGATTTTGGCTCTGATACCACTTGTTGTGATCTTTTGATCACAAAAAACACACAAAACCAACACAAAAACAAAGAGAGACAAAAAGCATGAAAATTGAAAGGAAAAAGATGTATTATTTACTATGAAATTTATACACAAGAAACTTCTCTAAAACTCTCTCTCAAAACCAGTGTTGTCTCTAAAATATGTTATAATACAAGACAGAAAATAAGCATCTATTTATAATGCTCTCTAGGGTTGAAAACCTTAATAGGCCAGGCTTTAGGAGAAAAGGCTAGAACCCTACAACTAGCAGGCCACCAGGTGTCCATTCCCACATCACTTGAGCATACATTAAGGGATGGTTTAAATGTAATGGCAGTCACTTTCATAACAATGAGGCTTTTTTAGAGCAATTGACTTCAGGGTTCAAAAAAACTACAAAGTTAAGCATACTCATATAAGAGCAATCTTAGGATAGATAAGCTCCTGAGAAACTTTGAACAAAAAACTCCATACTAACTACGATAGTTAAATTGGGGACAATATCGGCAGAAAGCGACCAATCTGCTCATACCGACTGTGGTGGCTAAATTGGAGACAATATCGGTTGAGAGTGACAAGTCCACCAGTGAAAGTGGCATGCTACAAATGGTATCAAAGCTTGTATCAGGTCAGAAGTGTGTGAGAGAGGACATTGGTCCCCAAAGGGGCAAATTGTGACAACTAGTGTGGGTGGGTGTGGCATACTAACAGGCTACTTGGTGTCTAATCCCACATTGTTTAGGTTTAGATCAGGGGATGGTGAAATGTAGTGATAGTTATTCTCATAATGCCGAAAACTTCTTAGAACTTTTAGCTTCAGGTTTAAAAGAACTTTTAACTTAAACGTGTTCAAGCAAGAACAATCATAGGATAGGTGACTTCTTGGAAAACTTTGAACAAAAAAATTCATACTGACCATGATGACTGAATTGAGGATAATATTAGTAGTGAATGATAGGTCCACTAACGAAGGCAGAGTGTGACATTATTGTTTGGAATAAATTAGTTGTCTTTCAATCAATAAAGGAGTAGGTGTGGATGAAATTGTAGCAAAGGAAGGAGAAATTGCATACCCTAGTCTAATAAAGTCTACTACCTAAGCAATTCCACTGTTTACTATGAGTTATAAAGGAGTGGTGTGGAGGTAATTGTAGGGATGGAGGGAGAAATTGCATTCATGAGTCTAATAAAGTCTGCTACCTAAACAATTTCATTGTTTCCTATGAGTTGTTTTAAATTACCCAAACGTTTAGGTTGATGAGCTGAATAGCATGGTGGCACAATTTTGGTAGGGCTCTTCTAGTGACAAAAGGTGTATTTCATGGATGATTTGGATGAAAATGTCTCAACCGAAATCTTTTATTGGCTTGGGTTTTAGATCTCTTGAAGATTTAATATGGCTTTACTTGTTAAACAATGTTGTAAAACACCCTAATAATTTGGCAAGTAAAGTTCTTAAATCTAAATACTATTATATTGTTCTTTTAGGATGCTAAATTTGGCCACAAACCTTCTTATCTTTGGAAGAGTTTGTATTAGGAAGAGGAGTTCTTAACAATTGAGGGATTTGGAAGAATGGTAATGGTCATCGAGTTCGAATTTATCGACATTCATGGCTCCCTTGCATGGGTCACTAAAAACTCTTTCCCCAAGTTTGTTTGGACATGATGATAGATTTCAAAATTTTTTACTGCATCGAAATGGTGGAATACGCCTTTAATTCATTCTGTTTTTACTCCAAAAGAAGCTGCCATTATTGAGCGCAAACTAGTAGGTGGAACAAGGGGTGAAGATCGATTTACATGGCATTTTAATGAGAGTAGAATTTATAATGTAAAATCTGGGCATTGGGTGGTATGTAAAAGCTTGAGGCTGGTGCTTGGATAAGAGGATCAAGTGATCAAAGTGAGTGTGGTTGGTGGCAGAACATTTGGAGATTGAATGTGACAAACAAGATCGAATTTTTTCTTTGGTGTGCTTGTCATTCTGCTTTGCCATGTGCTAGTGAGTTGATCAAAATGCATATTTACATGAATCAAAGCGTGTTCATTGTTCCATAGGTGAAGAAACTGTTTTACATACTCTTTGCGGATGTTGTAGAGCTGAGCTTTTATAGGGAAAAAAAAAAGGATTTTTATATGCTATTGAGAAGAGGATGTTATAATTCCTTTTATGCTTTCTCTTTTTCTTAATGACAGTCAAAAGGATCGTTTTGCAATTCTGGCCTGATTTATATGGAACAGAAGAAACTCAATTGTGCATGGTTCCCTTGTACTGGATGAAAAGTGGATTTTGGATTGTGCAATGAGGATGGATGTTGATTTTACAGAGGCTAATAATCAGACAGATCAAGTTCGAGTGGTGAGGGTTAGTGCTCATTATATTCCATCAACTGCTAATGCTATGAAAATCAATTTTAATGCTGTTGTGAGGAGATGTGGTGGAAAATGTGATAATCGCAGCACTTGCTCGTCCTGTATTATATCGGGGTAATTCATTTGCTGTTGAACTCTAGCAATTCAAGAGGTTATGATTTTTGCATCCATGTGGGTTTCTATAGTGGACAAATAATTTAAGAATCTTAGGTTGCAGTTAAGTTGCTGAATGGCTTTGTTTCTGTTTTACATGCTAACTATTATTTGGTGGAGGAAATTAAGGCGTCATTGTCCATGTATTCAGGTTTCTTTGTTCATTTGCTTGTAGAGAAGCAAATGAAGTTGCTCATCCAATAGTTCAACATATTGTTGATTTTGAAACATACAAAACTTGGATAGAGGAATGTCCTTGACTTATTCGTGCTATTCAGGATGATGTATCTTCTTCTTCTAAGTAATGCAAGTTTTCTGCTCTATTAAAAAAAAAATAAAAAAAATAAAAAAAAACACAAAAACCGAAACAAAACAAAAAACAAAAATCAAAAAATGATAAAATGTATCCACCCACGTGGGCCTTGGTCTATGTTTCAAGCCCAACCATTGTGGGCTCGTAATTTTTTTTAATCCAATTAGTTTTGAAAATTCTATACTCATTGCATTATAATTTTGTTTTTACACTATCAAATTGTTTGTTCGTTTAAGTATATCATCAAAAAAAAAAAAAAAATGTTCATTTGACTATGATCGGTAACTTATGACCAAATATTTTACATATGTTCAATCATAAAGTACATGCTTGGTAGTCTATAGCCAAACATATTTTAAGTTTATTCGATAATATAACTCTGAATAATTTAAAATTGATTGTTCGACCAACCAAAATGGAATAAAAATTTGGTTGTGTAAAGAGACATTTTAGTCATGCAAAGAGAACTACTCATTAGAATTCTTTATAGAAGTTTCTTTCACTCCTAAAAAGTTACAATGAAATACATCCAACAAGAGGAAGGTATGGGGCCCATCAACAGTCATATCACATTAGTTTGGCAATGGTTAAAGATTTATATGTGGACGCTAAATTTAATAAAAAGGTTTAGCGAGCAGAATTTCCTTTCATTTTAGTCCAGTACAGCCTTGGTCTACTTTGTCATCCATTTTTTTTATTTTTTATTTTTTATTTTTGTTGGTAGTATACGGTGTTTTCGATTTGATGCGTCAAGTAGCAACATGAGTTAAATGACATTAATTGTTTGTATTTCTTAACAAACCAATCATGTCTCCGTGTTTGTGGAATTTCTAGATCAGTCAGACTTGGATTTATTAATTAAGATTTTGACTTCCAAGTTTTAGCAGGTGGAATTACTTGGGCTTGATCAAGTACTAGTAGCTTTTTGATATATTTATGCATAACCAATATATATATATATATATATATAGAGAGAGAGAGAGAGAGAACATATACTGATAAATATTTTTATACCTAATGCATAAAATTCAAATAGGGGAGAGAAACCTATAACTATGAAATTTACATGGGACCAACCAATAATTATTATCAGTAGCAATTGAATAAACAATAATTTTCCCCCTATATAGCAACTAATAGCAACTTAAATGTTGATCTAGATTTCGATAAAATAACATATATCATATAAACAGTATGGATATTATTTTAAAAAATTATTTTTAAATAATAATGTAAAGAATGAATGTGAAACTAATGTTACATAAACATTATCAAAGTGAATATTTAGTTTTAAAAATTTTGTGAAGCATTTACGTTTTCCTTATAATTAATATTTTTTCTTTTTAAAATCAATTGTTTCAAAAAAATATAATTAATTAACGGCCTTTTTAGCTTTATTGCATGGTAACAATAGAGAATAAATTTTGAATTGGCTATCACTGCAGTACCATTCTTGTCATGTAGCTATCAAGATTGTTAATTTCTATACCACAGTACTGCAAATTTACACCTTGCATTGGAGACGCTCTCTTAAAGTCTTCACGAAGTTGTCACCGTACATTGATCCAAAAGTGTTATAGTTTTCTCTTTAAAATATAAAGTAGAAAGATTTTTTTTTTTTCTTTTTTTCTGTCAAACACAAAGTATTACAAGCCTCCTCATATATATGATGGTGCAAAATATTCAGGTAAACATAATTCTTGGATATTATCATTGTCAGAAACTCAAGAGATAGGATATATATATATATATATATATAATTCAATGCAGCATGTGACTCAAGTTTGAAATCCGAGTGCTCGATACTACTTTGTGCATGTGAATATATATGGACAGCAAAAAAGATGTTTTTGAAGGAGATTCAAAGGAACATATTGATTGTGGCATTAAATATTCGTCTCCTTGCATAATATGCCATGGAATTACCTTTTTATTGTGCCCAGGGAGGCAAACCCAAGCTGCTGACTGGTTCGCCTAATCATCCAGGATAAGGAAGCTATCCCCCAGCTTGGAAGTAATTAATGTACATGTTTCTTCCTTTAAAAAAAAAATAATAATAATAAAAATAAAAAATAAAAATAAAAAATATAAAAAATAAAAAATAAAAAATTCTCATTTTACTCTTTAAAATGAAGACAGCCCAATTCATTTTCAATTTCAATAACTATTTTTCTTTCATATAACAAAATACCACTTATTAAAAAAAAAAAAAAAACAAAATACCATTTCTGATGCAGTCCCACTAGTTTTTTTTTTTTTTTTTTTTGGATAAATTCCCACAAGTTAAATATACATTTATAATAAGAACAGATGAAGAACATTTTCCTTTTTTGATTTAAAATATTTTTACGAAAGGCTTTTGAATGCTTTCTAAAATACTAATTGGGTTTTAAGGCTCAATACCAATTTTTGAATATATTTTTAAATTTTTCTGAAAACGCCTCAGGCTTTATAAAGAGCTTCCAATTAAAGTTAAAAGAGGGTTTTTTTTTGTTTTTTTTTGTTTTTTTTTTGTTTTTTAAGTTCTCTTTTGAAGAAGCTGAAGTTTTAAAAAGCAAAAGCAAAGTTGTACCAAATAAGAGCTTAAACCATTAATCTTATTAAAGATTTTTGCATTCGAATCATGTACATTAGCATTTATGCAGCATATTGTCTAGGGTTTACTGAAAAAGAAATTAAGAACTAATTAAGGAAATGATTTCTGAACCTTTATTAGCCGTGATATAAAAAAAATAAAAAAAGACTTTATTAGCCGTTTGTAAGTCAACTAATGGCTAATTAATAATTAAGATATCTAGTAATGAATTCCGTAGAGACAGTCAATAGTCAACAAAAGAAAAGCCAAGAAAATTTTAGAAGCATATGCATGCATGGAATTGCTACTTGGGTGGATGGGAAGCGGGTTAGTGGGAAGAGGGTGGGTGGCTGTTATTACTGAGGAAAGAAATTGACTAAAAACAATGTCAACGAGGAAGCAACAAGAAAAATTATTTAATTATCACCAAATTTGATTATAAATTAGAACGTTTCTATTGAAATTAGGGAGAGGAAAGTTAAAATAAAAAATTATCTTAATTTTGATGTAATTCAATGATCATCAAGGGTAAACTTTACTTTATTAAGATATGTCCATATTGAAAATTTTCAAAAATATATATCCATGATATTTGTAAAAATTGGCAACAAGGAATGCTTGTTTTCTGCAATCTTTGCTATACTTATAATAAATTAAGGAAGGAAAAAGAATTAAAGAAAAGAAAAAAAAAATCTCAAAATTTCAAGGTAATAGAAAATTGATATCTAAAAGAGAGTTTGTAGGATTTAAAAACATATTTTTTATTTTATTTTTTAATCTGCCGGTATTTTTAATATTTATTTCACTTTAGAAATTTGTATGACAATTCTCATATAACTATCTATTATCTACATATTTTAAGATTTTCTTCTTAGATTATGACAAAGTTCAGTGAAAATTAAGAAAAACATTTCTCATCTCCAAATGTAATGGAACAACATAACTAAGACACAAACTAAGATAGCAAGATTTATAAATGAAATATATATATATATATATATATATATATAAATATATGTGTACTCTTTTATAATAGTTATATGTCTAATTTCATTAATTTAGTTGATAAAAGCCTCTCTATCTACTTTTATAAGGACATGGTTTTTGAGTGATCATTTTTTAATTATCTAACAAAGATAACAATTTTTAATTGGTTTAAAAGAATAAAAATTATTAAATCATACTTTCTTTCTTTTTTGGGATGAATGCTTTTCTAATCTAATCTTTTCATGACTAGGAAGGATTTCTATTATATATGACCCTTACGATTTGCTCAAGTGAGATAAGTTTTATCTTTTAAAAATTATCATAAAAAGCTTTCAATTTAAAAGTCTTAGGTCCTCCTCAATTGAGACTTGAGAGGCTTACAACTCACTACATCTAAGACAAATAACAAGAAAATCCGCGGCGATTTATGTCTACGTGTGTACTATATCTCCAAGATGGCGTTAACAGTTGCCCATCTATTGGAGTTACAGACACCGACTTCTAGTAGCTAGCTGTCATACTCTGCCATACTCTCACATGCATCCTAAAACGGTTATCATGCTCACGAAAATTATATTTTACTATACATCCACCCAAAACTGTATCACTCGGTTATTTGCTTTTATGTATGTATGCACAATTCTATACTTGCAATCGAGTTATAATCAAGTAGTTTTTTTTAATAAAAAAAAAACAAAAAACAAAAGCAAATATGTTTATACATATATATATATATATATATATATATATATATATTATATATTAGTATGGATGATGAATGTAAGAAGGATGAGAGATGATTAAAAGAAGGAAAAAAAAAAAAACAAAAAAAAAAGTGTACTGTACTTTTTTTTTTTTTTTTAAATGCATTGTACTCATATATATATATATGTATGTATGTATATATGGTAGAAATTGGCGTATTATTGTTTGATTTAATGGTTGACGGGGTATTATGCCTCCTACTTTATATAGTTCTTAGTTCAGTAGGTTGATTCCTTTATTGTTGAACCACTAGATCACGATTTTCGGTGGTCTAAACGAGTAAGATTTTTATCGCTGTCCTATCGTAATATTGTTGATAAGACTTTGTTGTCTTGAAAATTAAAAAAGTCAATGCGTCATTTTCCATGAATAAGTGCCTTGGGCCCATGGTCGTGAGAAACAGTAAAATAAAAAAATAAAAAATAAGAAAAAATAAAAGAAAGAAAGAAATAAAAAAAGAGAGGCATGTTCGTGAGAAATATATATACACACACATATCTATATAGTCCGCATATAGTATATATTTTCAGACGTTTTTATTATATGAACCTCCACAAAAATGATGATTTTTAAAAAATTATCGTTAATAATGTTATACTAAAAAAAGTTATCGTTAATAATGTTATATTAGTATAACATTATTAACGATAATTTTTTAAAAAATCATTATTTTTGTAGATATTCATATCATAGAATATTTATATATATTTATAGAGTGTTTTACGGTGAGGTCGTTTGTATTTTTTTATCGTGTAGACGTTCTCATATATGTATGCATATGAAAATTCTACGATTCGGACGGTTTTCATACGGACACACTAAAGCATACAGCAAAATCGATACTTTCATTTAAAAAATATCTGCTTTGAATGTGTCCATATACGGACCATCCACACCGTAAACATCCTCTATATGCATATATCCATACATGTTCGAACATTTTCAATACAGATGGATTATAAAAATAGATAATTTCATACAAGTAATATGAATAATATTTTTAAAAATTAATTCTTTTATAGCAGTTTTCAAAATAAATATTCAATTGATATTGTGTAGAGATGTTATCAATGTAAATGTTAAACTCTGTTAAATTTTGTGAAAATTTTATTTAAAAACAAAATTTTAATTAAGAAATTAATTTTTTTTAAAAGGGAAAAGTACTTAATAAAATATATATAATTAATTAATTATTATAAATAGTTTTCTATGCATTAGAATTAGACAATAATTTTAAAATTAATTATATATATATATATATATATTATTTAAATTTAGACAATATTAATTTACATACTATATAGAACGCAACCTACATTTACATTTGAAAATGTTCTAAGTAACCCATTATATTTATAATTCAATTAGGAACGAAAGAAATAGTGCAAATTCTTAGAACAAAAATAATAATAATAAATAAAAAGAAAAAGAAATAATGATTGATCAATCATCACAATCAAAAATCTTGATAAAATAATATAGAAATCCTTTACAACAAAGCAACCGGCCCGGCTCAACCTATGTAAGGTTCTAAGGCAATAATTGAGAAGGCCCAATTTTTTAAAATAAATTATATATTCAATTTATATATTTTTTTTCACATGAAAATTACCAGTTAAAATTTTAGAATACCTTTTTTTTTTTTTTTTTGAAAGAAAACTTTTTTATCATATGTAGAAAGAACGATTTATTGTAGGAGTGCCTATTGTATATTATTGAACATGAGAGAATAAAATCAAATTAATTAACTTGGCTATTTACCCAAAAAAACTAATTAGAAATATTTATAGATATAAATACTTTATTGATTCTAATATACAAATTTAGAAAATTAATAAGTCTAAAAAAAGGTTTCTACGTTTCCAAAAAACGAAAGTTACTATATTTTATAAAAATGAATAAAAGAAAAATGCAAACAATAGATAATTTTTGGGGAGGCCTTTCTCTCATCTTAAGTAATAGAGTATTTAAAAGTTTGAGACGAATCCCAAGGAGATTGGTGATTTTAAAAGTAGTTTTTCTATTTAACCAAATGCTATAGATTTTCACCAATTAATTTTATCTAATAAATTAACAACAAAACAATTCAAATTAATAATAAACTAAATTAACAACTAGAAATTATGCAAAATAAAACCAACACTACATAAATTGCAGTTGAATTCTATGAATAAAAAGCTTTAGGACCATGATTTTACTTGAACTAAACAAATGATTTCTTAATTTGGTTATTAATGATTAATTCCATGTCTAACTATCAACAAAGGGTTTCTAAATGTATTCTCTCTCTCTCTCTCTCTCTCTCTCTCTCTCTCTCTCTCTCTCTCTCTCTCTCTCTCTTATGGTAAGTAAAATATATACAAAATTTACTCAAATTGGAATTTTTCCTAATTCTACCAATTAACCATGCATTTAATGTCCCTTCCAATTATCCAAGCTAGTTAGTAAAAACTCAATTAAAGCTAAGATTAAGGTTTCCAAGATCAAAATAGGTTTTTTCAAGCTTAGAATAGCTCTTATATTGTATTTTCTCCTCTCAATCTAACAAACTAGGTTTATCCAACCACTAATTTTTCAATTTAAGCAACATCCGATCAATCTCTCCTTCTAATTAGGTATGATCTTGAATTAAGTCAAAGAAAATACAAAAAGTGGATAAAAATTAACTATTAATAAACGAAATATCCATTCATAATATAAGATCAGTTGGTAAAAAAAAAATTTGCATTGTTTATTTTAGTTTCTTTTTTCTTTTTCTTTTTTTCTTTTTTGGTGGATAAGAGATCTAAATTATTTCACCATTAGATATGCATTATTTTGGCTAGGGAGTATTTTACTCACTAATCTATCTATCTAAGCTTGATTATTTGTTTGACTTCTCAAGCTTTTGGTTGTTTTTTATAATTTTTGTTATGTTTTTTTAAGGAAAGTTTCAATTATGGTTTTTAAAGATTATTTGCAAATTATTAAAGTTTTTGAACTTATTTGAAGTGAATTCTTAATAGTTAAACTAGAGGCATGAAGACATAGCTCTAAAGAAGCTAGCTTGGCATACCCACTCAATTTGAGAAGGTGTACATACCAAAATTAAGCCTCTAAGATGGAAAATTCAACAAGCATGGTGTGCCCACTCATTCTAGTAGGTGTACACGCCATCTTTGTCAAGGAAAGGAGAAGGAAATGGTGTGTCCATTCATTTCATTTGGTGCACACGACAAGTATGGTTGAGGAATAGAAGAATGCATAGTGTGCCAGTCAGGACCCGTATAAAATTTCTCACCGGAACCCTAGACAAGCCCTGATCCCAAGAAAACCCTACCAGACCTTTCAATGGAAAATCCGGCAAAACCTCCCCTAAGGGTTGGACTTACCACAAATTTTCTGCACTGAAAACACACTCCTCTATACATCCCTTATTCCTCCCACATTACTACAATTTAATTCCACAAATTTACAGCACTCCAAAATAATAATAGGGAATTAATGCAGTATTTAATAAAATGTGTCCAATACAGTATACAGAGCATTATACAAATAAATATGGAATTAATTCAATGTCAGATAAAGAAGCAATACAAGATGAAGAGGAAAAAAAAGGAAGGAAATGCTTTTTGGACTTTCAGCAATAAACTGAGACGTCGAGTTCGCTCCCGGATAATTTACGTCGACTAACCTGGACCTAAGGAAACGGAATTTAAAAAAGATACTAATCATCTCGGTGAGTAACCCTATCTATATACACAATTATGGTAATAATAACAATTATAGTATACTTGATTAGTTAAGAATAATCAATGAATAAATAAATAATAATTAATTGAAAAATAATATTTTCCCTCAAAACTCTTACCATTCACTCTATTGGAAAAGTTTTCCTTTTAAAACATTTTTGCAAAATCCAATATTTTATGCCCTAAAAAATCAAGGAATAATTAATTCAATAAAAAATTATAATAATCCAGATTTATAATGAAATAAATTGAAATAAAATAACTTATAACAATTATTAAATAATTAATGCATGTCACAGCAATTAATACCGAAATATTAATAAAACTCACATTAAAACAATTCATAGAATAATTAAGTAATTAAAATAAATCAATTTATTGAACAATTAAGTAAAGGAAAAATTAAATCAAATTAAAACCTCCATTTGAAATAAATAATAAAAATAACATTAAATATATTCTTAATTTAAATATAATTTCAAAATATTTATTTTGAAATCCATGTTCTAAAAACCACTTGATGCACCCACTATATACCAATGGCGCCAACGGTACCCAACGTCCCAAGGTACCGCCAGACAGGAGGTTAAAGAGAGAAATCAGCATACGGTCGCGTGGTGTCCCACCGCGCCGCTGCTAACAGGCGTCCTCGCCATGGAGGGGCAGCCTACCCTCATCTGATTGCAACCACAGGACAACCTCATAATCACCTACGCGCTACTCACACCCACCTACGCACTAATCATATCCATGTGCCCACTAATCACATCCATATACACAGAACACCAGTACGTGTATGATGCATCTAAAAATCATAAAATCAATTTATTTATTTTCAATCTCAAAATCTCATAAATATCATAGGGTTTATTCCATCCAATTAAATCCGTAATTTTTCCACATTCTCTTTTAAATCATCATTATAAATCCATTAAGTTCAAATCCATCAATTGGAATATACAAATTTTTCAATGGCATAAGATCAAGCCATTAATATTTCAATGCATAAATATTTTTGAGACATAATAATTTAAATTCATATTTTTCTCAAAGTCTCAAAAATCAATTTAAATCAATAATATGAAAACCATATAAATTCCATATATAATTAATTCATATAATTGTGCACAATAATTGAATAATAACCATAGCAATAATTAAAATAAATCAAAACCACAATTTCTTTAAATTCCCAAATATATTCTTTTGGCACCAAAACATATATTAAAAACATTATAAATTGGCAATACAATTCTAGATAGAAATTCTCATAATATCGAACACATAAACATATTTTTGAAATATCCAATTATGAAATATTCCAACAAATTAATTTAATAATTAATAATTTCAATTTAAATTTCATAAAATTCTTTAAATCAAAATATTTATAATATTTTGATTCACTCAATTGGGCATCAAATTTCCACATATAAATCCACTAATATTTGACACATAAAAAATAAATTTCAAATATTCAATTCACACAAAATATTCACAAATTAAATTCCTGAAATTAATTTGAAGGTGGGTCACTCATCTCGAGCACGCAATTAACCCAAGATCTTCCATGGGATAAATTCCACGATGCACACGTGCTCCTAGAACAACAATATTGCACAACTCAAATAAATTAATATTTTATTCGGGTAAATAATACCCGGTACCCGGGGGGGTTTAACACAAACGTTAACCAAAATTTACGAGTAATATACCAAATCGAAGGTTCTGGAACGAGGATTACGAATCTGATCTCACTTCTAGGAGATTGAACCCGATGTGGTCGGAATCTAGCCTGAAAGCTCTTGGATTTTAGGCCTTCGATTCTCACAATACGTTAAGAATTAGGAAAATGGACACCGGATTTGGGTTCAGAGGGTCGGAATTAGTAGAAAAAGATGGGGGGTGCAGCTGAAAACTCGCCCAAAAGGCAATTTCCCAGCAAGCCGCCATGGTCACTGGAACCCGTCACCGCCGACGACGCGTCTGGTGGCCACTGGCCGTGATTTTTGGTGAGAAGGTAGATCGGGGGCTGGGTGACTCAACGGGACTGGTGGTAAGGCAAACAAAGGTCAAAATGGAGAGAAATTTGGGTTTGAAGTAATCGGCCCCGCCGCCGGAAAAAGTCTCGATCCGGGTGCATCGGCGGTCGGTTGGCCGTGATTTTTGGCTGGTCGGTCGGCCGGTTTTCAGATGGGCTTCAAGCTAGGGTGGTGCGTGTACTATTCTGGTGGCCGAAAATGGGTGAACGGTGGTTGGCCGGTTGGGTTTCTCTTTCTAGCTCTCTCTCTCTCTCTCTCCCTTCCCCTCTTTCTCTCTCTTCCCCCTCCGGCTCACATGTTTTTGCCAAAATAAAAGCCACCCGTGGGTGACACTGTTCACTCACGAGATTGGCTGAAAATATGACACGTGGCACACACTATTCACTCAAGTCAAAATATATTCAAATATTACGGTATTCGAAAAACTTTGCATGTCCATAACTTTTTAACCAGATGTCCAATTTAAGCGTGCCGCTAGTCTATAAATTCGTATCGACGAGTACTTCACAACCATACATAAGTCAAAACTCAACTTTGCATGAACAAAAAGTCAACTTTGGCACTCCTTGGACAGTTTGGACCTTAACTTGTAACGGTACCTCGGTCAATGTGAAATTCCATCAGGAGAAAAAAGTCAATATTTGACCCCTTCTCGGTCAATGACGGTCAAACCCGATCAACCTTGGTCAAATTTGAAAAATTTTCGATGTACTTTGGGACAGGATGTTACAGTGCCTACGCTAATTCAAGTTGTCTCTCACACAAGGAACCTTTGCAGATTCAATGTTGACTTTGGTCAAGGCTAGATCATTAAGCGATCTTATAACTAATTTTGGAGATAACCTTGTGATAAGAATCAAAGGGTGGATATTTAGCTATTTAAGATAAAAATTAAAGAAAGCTCTTGAGAATTGAATGTTAGTTTGCTTAAAAAGACGAGACTTGATATCTAGAGGAAGGAGGTAGGAAGGGAAAGATAGACACTACAATTTACAGGGAAAAAAATGTTTTTATAGATAGAAAAGCTTTAGGATTTGAAGTATTTGAAGAGCTCAAGGTTTTGGGTTTACTTGGAGAAGTCATCATCAATTAAGAATCTTTTAATCTTTTCTTTAATTTTCTTAATATTTTGTAATCAAATTTTTGTTTTGTGTTGAAACGATGTTTAAATCTATGAAGTTCTATTTTGTTTTTGTTTTTTATTGTAATAAGAAAATGTTCCTAATAGGTCAGCATATATATTTATATATAAAAGAGTACTGTCTTTTGAGAACATATTCTCTATATAAGATAAACCTTGTTGATGTGCCAAGTGCTAATGTTGTAATCCTAAATTGTACAAGTATGATATACGTAAGTATATATTTTTGAAAAAAATTTTCATATTTCGTATCAATTTCAAATATACAAAAAAAGCCACATTTTTTTTGAAGGAAAAAGTTTAGAACTTATATTTAAAGTATTGCCGTGTTATCAAGTGAAAAAAAAAAAATATATATATATATATATTAAAAAAATAGATAATTTTAATTATTTTTTTTCTTTTAAAAAATATAAAATGTGTATAGTTTTTTTTTTTTTAATTTTATTCTTTCATTATTTTAATTATTTACTATTTTTTAATTTTTTTTAGTAGATTAAACTATTGTAATGTTAGTAATAGTCATATTTTTACCACATATATAAAAAAACTATTTTTGATATATAATTAATATCCATATTTTTATCCTATATTTTTATATTTTTTCATTTATAGTGCATTATATGCATATATACTGAATTTAGAATTTATGTTTATATTTTTTGGCCTTTTTTTAATAAATTTTTAAATAAATAAAACGATGTTATATATGTATATATATTGCTTATATATTTTTGTTGTCTTGTATTTACTTAACTATAGTTGTCATCTTAGTTATTAATTTAAAATCCTATATTGGACCATATGGAAAACTCTTAGTGCCTGTTGAATAAGCATATCTCATCTCATATGATAAAATGAGGGATTTACTAAAGAATAAAATGAGGTGTATATATATAGTGCTACTACTATATAAGACTAGTGAATTCTAAAGGATGCGAGGTAAAAAGGGATAAAATCAATGAACAATACTAGATGGATTGTGACGATCAACGATGAGTTGGTGTGAGGCTGCCAAGATAAGTGTGGAGCAAATGTGAGCCACTGACACGTTACCTTATTAGCAAAGACTAATTGGTGTCCAATCCCATATCGTCTGAGTATAGAATGATAATTATTTAATTACTCTCTTAGCAACAAAAATCCTTTCTAAATTGAAAACAATCTCAGTAGACCAAGAGAGCAGTGGGGTGTTACATGGTTCATATAGCTTAAGTTATTAGAAAATAGATCATTATTTCTTTATATTTTTGTTAAGTTTTGAACTTTGAACCTAAAAGACCTTTAATTTTGATACCAAGTTGAACTTCTATTTTTCTAAAAAATGGTGGGAATTATATATAATTCATGGGGTGTGGATTTTTTTTTATAATTATCGATATTACCATCTTGCCGCAATTTCGAACTTGAGCAGGAGAAGATAAAGAAGCATGGTACTTGCCAATTCCGCTGTGACCTCGGCCGCTATGGGGTGTGGACTTGATCCACAAAAGAAGAAACACTTTGAATGTGACAATCGACAAAACTAATATGAAAAGAAAAAATATCCAAATCCATAATTACCTTTAAATGTTTTTGTTATTTTTGGTCAACATTAATTGTATAATGCTAGCTAGGACTTGATTGTTTTCTCACAGAGTATTGTTAGCTTTAGCATGAAAGCAGTAATATTACAATAAATGAATCTGCTAACTGCCTAGTAAGATAGGAGAAGAAAGTTGATGTTTCGGTTTAATACATCCAGCTTTTCTCAACCTGGTTTTTCTTAAAACCCATTTGCTTCTTTCCTGTGGGATAAATGTACGGGAACTACTATCTTTAATTGAGGTAATATAAATACCCTTTTTTTCTTTTCTTTTTTTTCTGTGGATCATAATAATTTTGTTTTCCATTTCTTTTTCTGGTGATCATAATATTTTTGTTTTCCATTTCAATTAATAAATGTCCATACATTTTGCGTGTATAACAGCTTAAATTGAAGAACAAATTAAACATTTTGTCCGTGTAGGTAATATATACCTCATTAATTATAATAATGAGTGAAAAAACATAATATCGTAACTGTTATGAGGTAGTTTAATATACATTATAAGACATGATCAACTAGGCTTATTCATCAAAATAAAAAATAAAAAGTTAACCAGGTTCGTTAATTAAAACACTCGATCAAGTTTACACGTTTATATCATTATTATTTTTATTATCAAATATAGAACAAAATAAGATATATTCGTATCTTAGAGAGAAGTAAAAACAAACAAACCACTTTGAACAAAAAGAGAAAAAAAAAAAATTCTTTTTCTGTGACAGATCATAATTTCTTTTATGATATAATATAGATTAATTGCAAATAGAAAAACACCATCACTTTTTTTTTGGTGGATCAGAAAAACGCACCAACATTGTGTGAATTGTTTGTTGAAACCAACTTTTTTCCAACAAAAACAAACTCCATGCCCAAGAAGGAAGGTTTCCTATCCTGATTTCATTAATACTCAAAAAGTAGTTCTACTTTCACATCATATCTGGCATACTAACAAGGACAAATTCTGAGCCCACAATATTTTTTTTTTCCGCTGCTTATCCAAAACCAGCTCCATTTTCATTTCATCACAGCCTTTACAATTTTGCATTGAAAGTCAGGATTTCGACATTCAAACTTTATACTGTACACATACAGAGGAAAAAATAAATAAATAAAAAAAGATTATGAGAACAGTGACCTTTTAGAAATCTGTGTTCAATACAGGTCATAATAATTCATAAGTTTTTGCTGTCCAGTTGGGCTACTCCTATTTGTGTTGTGTTACGTGTATATCACTTTTGTCAACTTGGGATGCAAAGATATCCAACATTAAAGACTTTATTATAGACAAAAATAAAATAAAATAAAATAGATACGATTGTTTATACAGAATACAGGTAACGTGATGCAACATACATTTATTATCGATCATATACGTTATTTCGGTATTATACATTATAAAAAATAACTGGATTACATACTGAATCATTTATTGATCATTATAGTGGTTTGGAACTTGGTAATTCCAAGTCTTGCAACTTGGTAAGCCTTAGTCTTTATCATGGTATTAAAAGCATAAATAAATATTAAATAAAAAATAGTAACTTTTGCTACTTTTGACAAAAGCCTCTCTCTCAACAACGCCTATATAAAGCCAACACTTTTCATATCATTTCTTAACAAGCTATTGGACTTCCTTAGCCCACAACTAGTCAAATATTCAATAGCCAACTTTGGTTTTTTTAACAAACTAAAAACGAAGCAAAAACATGGAAGCTTCAACATATATTATCCATTTGAAACACTCTTTTGCAATCCTCTTTTCCATTGTCCTCCTCCTCCATACTCTCTTAGCTGGCACCCTTTTCACCCATCTCCTCCGCCTCCTCACCATCAACCCCATCATCTCACTATCATGCGCCTGGTGCGCCCTTATTTCTTTCATTTACTACTACTCCTCTCGTCCCTATCCCATTTTACTCCTAAACTATTCCTGCTACAAACCAGACACTTCTCAGAAAGGAAATTACAAAGCCTCCATCGACTTCGTTCGCCGAACGAAGCGATTCACCCATGAAAGCGAACAATTCATGCACAGAATCTATCTCAACTCCGGTCTTGGAGACGAAACTTATGTTCCCAAATTCGTTTTCGAACCCAAATTCGAACCGAAGCTGGAATCCTCCATGGATGAAGCTCGACACGGCATGTTTTCTGCTGTCGAATCACTTCTTTCCAAAACCAAGATCGACCCGGATCGTATCGACTCGTTGATCATCACCTGCGGTAGCTTCTCCCCTGTTCCTTCCCTGTCATCCTTGGTTGTGAACCGGTTCAAGCTCAAACCCACCATTAAGGCCTATAACTTGAACGGAATGGGATGCAGTTCCGGCGTGCTCGCCATCGACATGGCTTCGAAGCTGCTCAAAAGCAGCAAACAGATTGGTTACGCTCTCGTCGTCATTATAGAGACTATCAGTTCCAGCTGGTACTTCGGGGAAAACCGCTCCATGCTTGTCACCAACTGTATATTCCGCATCGGCTGCGCCGCCGCATTGATCACCAACGACCCCAGCCGCCGGAGATTCGCCAAAATGGAGCTGGTCGACTCCCTCAGAACTCACCACGGTGCCGACGACAGGTCGTACCGAGCCGCATTCCAAGAAGAAGACGAGAAGGGCACCCTTGGGATTTCACTCAACAAAGATTTGGTCAGGGTTGCAGGAGCAAACCTACGTGAGCATATCAGAATTCTGGGGCCCAGAGTTCTTCCGCTGAGTCAACTCGTTTTGTACCTTTACTCGGAGGTGGTTTCTGTGTTGTCCCGGGGCGAGTCGAAGCCGAGAGTTCCGGATTTCACGACGGCTTTCGACCATTTCTGTGTTCATACCGGAGGGAAGGCGGTGATAGAGCAGGTTGGAAAGGTTTTGGGGCTCGGAGATGAGAAGACTGAACCGGCGAAAATGACATTGCACCGGTTTGGGAACACGTCGTCAAGTTTGGTATTCTATGAGTTGGCCTATTTGGAGGCTAAAAGGATGGTTAGAGAAGGGGATAGGATGTGGGTGGTTGCATTTGGAACTGGTTTTAAGATTGGGAGTTTGGTTTGGAAATCACTCACTGATTTGGATCAAGATTTTGATAATCCTTGGAATGATTGTATCCACAGGTACCCATTAAAAACTTGGTAATTGTTTTTACCTTAAAAAATAAAATTTATGGTAGATTAAAATGGCGATTTTGGAAAACTAAGAAAAGTTTATAAATAGATCTTACTTAGTCATAGTGCCATTTATTTGGTCTTGGAAGAGGGCTGGTTTACTTGAGTTTCCGAAATATGGTACTATTAAGTTAGTTATTAAATTTAGAATAATATTGTATCCAATATTCTATATGTGTACAATATTTTATAGAATAAGGCTCGAATAATTAGTAGTAATAACAAAAGTTGAGAATAATATTGTTAAGCGAAAGATTGCCCTAGGGGTTGAATAAGCACTACGCGAAAATTGATATCTAGCGACACTCACTTAACGACGCTACAAAACAAATGCGTCTAAAAAAATAAAACCGCAACTTTGAGTTTAATGCGTCAGTAAAAATTCAATAAATATACGATGCATCAAAAAACTGTCGACCTCAAAAGGTCGCTAAAAACAAAAAACATGCAACACATTTGTTAAGGGTCGCTGAATATGAAGCTAAACAGAGTCGTCATTAATACTACGTGTATATTTTATCTGAATTGTATTGTACGTTTAAATGCTACTCATGAAAAATGAATACTAACCACTAATCTATGTTTACATAATAATAAAATTTAATTATATAAGATTGTTGTTCAATTATATAATTTTTCTTGTATAGCTTATTCTTGCAAATCTCTTAAATAGTATTTTTTTATTTCAACTACAAATAACCAGTAAAAATATTAGAGCAATATAATTGAGCTGATTTTTTTTTTTTTTTGCTTTTTTGTTTTTTTTAATAGAGGTAACAAGCGACGCACTATTTAGATTGTGCGTCACCTGTTACCTTCCCTTTACTTTTTAATTTTTTTAAGTTTTTTTAAACAATCTAATTTTATTTTAACAATAAATAACCAATAAAAATATTAGAGTAACATAACTGGGTTTTTTTTTTTTAATATATACTTAACAGGCGACGCACTATTTAGATTGTGCGTCGCCTGTTCACTCCTATCTTTTTTTTTTTACTTGTTTTAATCAATCAAATTTTATTTTAACAACAAATAAGCAGTAAAAATATTATAGTAACATAACCGAGCTGTTTTTTTATTTATTTTTTATTATATATGTTACAGGAGACGCACTAATTAGATTGTACGTCGCCTGTTCTCTTCCTTTTACTTTCTAATTTTTTTAGTTTTTTTAAACAATCTAATTTTATTTCAACAAAAAATAACCAGTAAAAATATTAGACCGACAAAACGAGCTCTTTTATATATATATATATATAGTTAACAGGCGACGCACTATATAGATTGTGCGTTGCCTGTTCTCTCTTTCCCTTTTTTTATAGTTCTTTTAATTAATCTAATTTTAATTCAACAACAAACAACCCATAAAAATATTAGAGCAATATAACTAAGCTGTTTTTTTTTTTTTTTTTTTTGGTGGTTATGTGTAATAGGCGATGCACCAATAAGATTGTGTGTCGCCTGTTCTCTCTTCATTTTTTTTTTCTTTTAGATCTTTTAATCAATCTAATTTTATTTCAATAATAAATAACCAGTAAAAATATTAGTACACCATAATTGAGCTATTTTTTTTTTAATTTTTTATATATAGTTAACAGGCGATGCACCAATAAAATTGTGCATCATCTATTCTCTCTTCACTTTTTTTTTTTTTTTAGATCTTTTAATCAATCTAATTTTATTTCAATAATAAATAACCAGTAAAAATACTAGTGCACCAAAACTGAGCTGTTTTATATATATATATATATATAGTTAACAGGCGACGCACTATTTAGATTGTGCGTCGTCTGTTCTCTTCTTACTTTTTTTTTTAGTTCTTTTAATAAATCTAATTTTATTTCAACAATAAATAACTAGTAAAAATATTAAAGCACCAAAACTGAGCTTTTTTTTTTTTAATATAGTTAACAGGCACCGCACTATTTAGATTGTGCGTCGCCTGTTCTCTTTTTAAGTTTTTTTTTTAGTTCTTTTTTTTTATATATAGTTAACAGGCGACGTATTATTTAGAATTTGCATCACCTCTTCTCTCCTCACTTTTTTTTTAGTTCTTTTAATAAATCTGATTTTATTTCAACGACAAATAACCAGCAAAAATATTAGAGCACCAAAACTGAGCTTTTTTTTTTTTTATATATAGTTAACAGGCGACACACCATTCTTCAACAAATGCGTCGTCTTTTTTTTTTTTTTTCAATTTTTTTGTTTAAACATTGAGAAGCCCATAAAAAAAATAATATCAAAATAGGGTCATAACAAGAATTTAACCCAGGATCTCCTACACTCTCAAGAAATTACCACACCACCAAGCCAAATGACTTATATGTACTAATACAACAAAAACTAGTTAATATAGTGTTAGGCAACGCATTATTTAAAGAATGCATCGCCAAATAGATGAAAAGGCGATGCATTCTTTAACAAATGCATCACCTTTTCTTTTCTTTTTTTCAATTTTTTTGTTTAAACATTTAGAAACCCATAAATAAAAAAAAATCAAAATAGGACCATGACAAAAATCGAACCCAAGATCTCCTACACAATCAAGAAATCACCACACCACCAGGCCAAATGACTTGCATGTAATAATACAACAAAAACTATCTAATATAGTGTTAGGTGACGCATTATTTTTTTTTTTCAATTTTTTTGTTTAAACATTTAGAAACCCATAAAAAAAATAAAATCAAAATAGGGCTATGACAAGAATTGAACCCGGACATCTACACTGTCAAAAAATCATCATACCACCAGGCCAAATGACTCGTACGTACTAATACAAAAAAAACTAGCTAATATAGTATTAGTCGATACATTATTTAAAGAATGCGTAGCCAAATGGATGAAAAGGCGACACATTCTTCTACAAATGTGTCGCCTTTTCTTTTTCTTTTTTCAATTTTTTTATTTAAACATTTAGAAACCCATAAAAAAAAATAAAATCAAAATAGGGCAATAATAAGAATTGAACCCAAGACCTCCTACACTCTCAAGAAATCACCACACCATCAAGCTAAATTACTTGGATGTAATAATACAATAAGAACTAGCTAATATAGTTTTAGGCGACGCAGTCTTTTAAAAAAAAAAGTCGCTAAATAGACTAAAAGATGACGCATTTGTGTACAACTGCATCGTCTTTTCACCCAACCAATTTGTAACTTCTTTTTTTCAATTTGAAATTTGTTTTTAGTAATTTTTTAATTTTGCAAATATGCTTTTTTTAAAAAAAAAATTTAGATAAGAAATCAACAAAACTAATTAAAGATTAAAAAAAACATGGAATAGGCGATGCATTTTAACGGAATTAGGTCGCCTGTTCCTTCAATTATTTTTTATTTTTATTTTTTTTAAAAAAAAAAGCAATTTAATAGACTTTCAATTTTTAAAAACAAGTAAATTATCATTGACCACAAACACATGAAAGTTAAGCTCATTTAACATACTTATGTAGATAAATTGGTCAATAAATGCTTGTTGAATTAGAATTCTATATTCGATATCCTATTTCAAATTAGGTCTTGAGATATTTTGTGTCTCGTCTATACGCATATATGTGAACATCTGAGAAGAACATTGACAAAACTATTTTCTATTTTTAGATCAATGGAATTTATGTTCATTGGATTGCTACATGAATATATTTGTAGATGAACAATTAAAATTTTTTTTAAAGATTATAAAGAAAATATAAAAAATGAAACAGGCGACGCTTTTCGACCATAATGCGTCGCTTGATCCTAAAATTCAAGAACAGGCGACCCTTCTTGAAGAGAATGCGTCGCGTGTTCTGTCAATTAAAAAAAACAAAATTTTGAAAGACATGCAAATTTTATAAAGAATAAAAGGGTACTTAAAAAATAGAAAAATAAACAGCAATCTTCGATATTTTGTTCGTATTTTTAAGAAATATTTTCAGTTTTTATTTGTAGATGAAAAATAAAAAATTAATCAAAGAAAAAAAAATGCAATTGGGAGAAAAGGCGCATTTTTGCCATTTTTGAAAATTTTTGGCGCATTTTAAAATTTTTACGCGGTCCTTTGAAGCCTTTTTTTTTTTTTTTAAATTACATCAAGTACACTACCTAATAAATATTAGATTTGGAAGCAATCTAAGAGAGACTTGAAGAGTGAGATATTTCGGGTTTGATTTTTCATTTGCCTACGTTGTTGTCGACTGGGAAGCTGGATTTCTCTATGTCACCCTCGTGATTTTCTGAGTTTCTTCTTTCTTTGTCTCCATCATTTAGGTGATTTTTTTTTATTTGTGGTTGACAGACATGAGGTGGGTCGTCTTTTTTGTTTTTTTTTTTTTTTTTTTTTATATTGTAACTATAGGTTAAGTTCATTGGGTTTTATTAATCTTGCTTTTGTAGAAATTTTGTTTGTGATATTGCTTGACATTGTTTTGCTAAGTTCAACAAGTATTTTATGTTGAAAATTAACTTGATTCAAGATGGTCTATTGTTTTAACTTCATCACAACATCGTACTTTTGTTGAAGAAGATGTTCTTGGAGATACTACGATGGCTCACAATCCATTTATCATATAATTGACAAGTAACGATGGAAATGATAATGAGGATGAATGTGAGAGTGACTATATTTTTAATGACTGTGAGGGGAGAAATGTGCTTCGTCAAATCTTAAGAACAATGGTAATATTCTTTAAATTTTCATTTACTAAATTACAAATTTAATAATGATTAATATTTTATTCATTTTGCATAAGTGTTAATAACTTTTTTAATTTTTCCATATGTAGTATAAGGGTGTAATATCGTCAACTTCCATCTCAATGAGTATGCATTCATGGAAGTTTAATTAATATTAAATTTGTTATGAAAAATATAATAGCTTACAAATTATGTAAAAATATGTCAATGAGATGATATTTAATTTATTTGATAATTAATTTGTTATGACAAAATATTTATTTTAAATTTTTGTATTCTAATTATTTTGGATGAAGCTAGTTTTCATTTTTTTGTATTTTAATTATTTTTATATTTTTACTATTTTAATCACTTTTCACAAAATTTAAAAAAATTAAAAAAAAAAAGAGCAACACATCAACAAATAATGCATCGCTAAAAGTGTCGATGCGTCACTAAATAGGCGACTTTATTAATGCGTCGCTAAATAGGCGACTCTATTAATGCGTTGCTAAATAGGCGACTCATTAGCGACTAATATATTTAACGACGCTATATAAAATAGTCGCTAATATATTTTTAGCGACATTGTTGTGAAACTTCGCTAAATAATGCGTCGCTATAAGTGGATTGATAGAATGCGTCGCTAAAAACTAAAAGATAGACGACTCTCATACTGCGTCACTTGTTATCTTATGGATTTAGCGACAGGACATTAAGCGATACCGTGCGATATGTCATTGTTATTTTGTACGACGCATTTATAGCGTCATTTATCAATGTAATTCTAGTAATGAAGGTATATTCAAAACTTTTAGCTTTAATTTTCTAACCCTAAGGTGCCCCAAATTTTGTAAAGTCAGTATGTTTTCTTCTAAAAAGCGTGCTCCAATCATATATATTTTACTTGCTTCTTCTCATTTTTTTTTTTTTTTGGGAAGTTAGTATGTATTTTACTTGGTCTTTCCCTTATGTGATAAACGAATAAAAAATTATGATATGTCAAAATACTATTCCTAAAGAACAATATTAGAAACATTATCTAGTCTACCAATATAAGTACCAAGAATATACGTGTCATTATTTGATTGGTTTATATTGAGTAATACTTATCTTTTCAAGTGTTCACTTAATCATTTTTAAATTATATAATTATGTTAACAAATCAGATATTGACACTTGTATTTTTAATAAATATATTGGTAGACTAATTGATGGCTGTAGCATTTCTCACTCTTAAATTCTAAAGTATTTTTCTGAACAAAGAAAAAAAAATTCTTAAGTATTTTGCTAATTGCTATCTTGTAGGTTTTTCTTTATATGCTACATACCAATTTTCCGCAATTGTGATCATTAAGAGTGATGCTTTTTCTTTGCTTTTCTTTTCTTCTCTCTCTCTCTCTCTCTCTCTCTTGAATGGTTTAAAAGATTTATGTTTATTAATTATATTTCACACTTGTTAATGTAATAATCTAAACCACCACCACATGACAAAGGTGAGACCAAACTTAAGAACCTATAAAACAAAAAGAACATTAATATCTTAGGACACTAGTGTGGTACCGACCAAAGACACTCCAACGCTCAAATTAGATGGTATACTTTAAATGCCAAAGACATGATCAGCTTCTAAGAAAAATATTATGTGTACTTGGTCAACAAAGAGTAAAAGTATATTTATAAAATACTGGCATTGGGTTTCCTTATTCCTCAAGAAAACCTACTTATCAACCCTAATGGGTTGAACTATAAAGCCTAAAATTAAGAAAACAATGTGAGAGAATTATACCTTTAATAACTTGAATTTCACTCTCAAACGTCTACCTCAATCAGTTGAAGGCATAAGCTAAATTGTTATACTTCCAATCTTATCTCATCTCTACCTCCCATTCATCCTTGGATTCAATAAAATTTCCTCTCAGATAGTACTTTTTGTTAGTGTGTGACACCAGCAAAACCATCATATTTCTCGATCTTGCCAAGACGTACCACCTCTAATGTGTCTCATGAAACGCCGTCATTGATATTACTCGAGATGTAATTGAATTGGAGGAGTATTTATTGCTCAAAATAAATCCTACTTACACAGATAGTCCTCCATTCCTTCAGTAACTTAAAGGAGTAAAAGCAGTTTCAATAGAAAATCATACACTATTTTCGAGATAGGAATGAATAATATTTTGATAGGGACAAACCTATGACTTCTCGAATGGTCTTAGGCAAAACTTATCCTTAATCACTCAATGCATACTACAAACTTAAACCTAGACATTGCTCTTTGCATATCTGACACCCACTTAATAGCCATGTCGTTTTGCTATAATTTAGAAGACAAACATAAGGAATTATCAGATACTATCTCATATACTCATCGTCGAAACTTTTTGAGGTATCTTTTTCTTTTTAAAATAAAAATGCTCCTAGTCTGAGATGAAACTTGCACTTCTATCAAGCAAATTGAATCATTTTGATCATGCACATCATTAAAACATTAAATCTAACACATTTGACACATGGTATTTAAAGCATTCCACTCCTCGAGGACAGCCATTAAGTTTAATCTTTCACATCAAAAGTCTCTCACTCTTAACCGTTGATCTGGATTTTTAGATGTAAACCATAGCCAACCATTGCAAAGTACTTAAACCCCATTTTCCTTCTTCTTCACCATTTTCACTCTAGGTTTCAATTTCTTCATCTTTTCTAAAAGACTTAGAAAAACAAAGAAGTTTCTTGAAAATGCTACTTTCACATTCCTAGCAAGAACTTAGTACGAAACTTCTTTTTCATTGCATTCTTTTGTAGTTGATGACTACTGAATGCCTTCTAAAGCATCTGGATTCATCCCAAGAACCCAAAATCGATTCCCATTTATTTGAAACTCAAAAATGCTTGCTTCTAAGCTCCACTGTTGTTGGCATTCTTCATTGATTCCAGGTTAGTTCCCTACCCTTTTCTAGCTAAAATTTTGTTTAAATTCTAAGAGTATTTTTTTTTAAGTCTTTTCATTTCTCGCTTTAGAATTTCTCAAAGCCCTAGAATGAGAAACATTTGAATTTTTAGCTAAGCATTTCTCTTTGATGCAACTTATCCCAGACATAGCTAGTATTAGACTAGCATGTCTTCCATAAATTCACAAGATTTATCTAGGCAAATAGATTAGTACCAAAGGTCTAAAATCAGACATATATATAGGTGATTTTGAATCTGAGATTAATTTCTCAAATTCATTCGTGAATAATACCTTTCCTCCACCTACTCATAATACTAACAATAATGAAACTCAAAATGTTCATTCCAAGGAGGGTGCAACTCATTTCAATGACCAAAGAAATATAGATGTAGTTGAGGATGAAGAGGAAGTAGCCTCAACTTCTCTTGCTTGTTCAAGAAACCTTACTCACTGAAAGAAAGGTGAGCCAAAGCAAAACCTAGCTCGATATAGATCTAAGATATCCGATAAAGACTTGGAATTAATAGAACAAAAATAACAATTAGGTGATTACGACCTCGATCAAGCTTTGAAAGAAGAAAACACCATCTCTCCTCACAGCATATTCGCTTGCTTCTGTGAGGTTGCCTTCAAGTTTGAACTTCAATTACCACTGCAATCTTTCATCCAAGACTTCTTGTCTTACTTTAACTTGGCCCTTGGGCAACTTATGCCAAATTGTGGGTTATTCTAAGAATGGAAGTCTTTGCATGTACGTATTACCTAAAAATTGATCCATGGGTTCTCCTCAAGTACTACACCTTGAAGAAGAGCAATGATGAAAAACATAGATACCAGCTTCACACCAACAAAGGGATGAAGCTACTCCTTGGAACCATTTCATGCAACAAGTATTGGCAAAGCTAGTACTTTTTGGTCGATGGTGATCGAGGCCAGGAAGACCCAACATTGCTCTCCATATCTGTGAGGAGTACTTGGAAACTTAATTTTGGTGAGTGAGCTGAGAGAAAAAAATTGCATTACAATAAATAATTGTTTATTCATGAAGTCACTTATATGTTTTGCTTTCAGGTCGCCACTTAAATAAAGCTCCAGACAGTTTACTTGAAAACCAACATAAAGCAATCAAAAAGCTATGTGAACTTGGAAAGTTAAATCTCAAAGACATCCTTACCAAGGACAATTGATTGCTCGTGGACTTATTCAACAAAAGTCTTCAATTCTTGTAGGTATTCCTCATGGACATTCCCTTGCTTTTAAGGCCCCACCCTTATTTTAGCTAAGGCATTGTGTTTATGACATATTTGGCTCAGTTCCTCCTAATTTAACAAATTTGTGGGCTAATTTATCCCCAAAATTACAAAATATGACAAAAGGAAAAGATGTCATGGCTGCAAAACCAACAACGTCCAAAGCTAGATAAGATGTCAAGCAACTCAAGCTCGCTAAAGATAAAAAGGAAGAAATAAAAAGTAGAGCTAAGCAAATCTGCCCATGTTATCACTCCCACAACCAAGCCAATTGTAGTTTTATCCATCCAACCTTATCCGGACATTGCCCTACTCAAGGCTAAGAAGAAAAATTCCACCTAACCAATTGTCAAGCCTCTAACGAAGAAGAGTTTAGGGGAGGAAGTACCAGAAGGAAATTGAAAAAAGTCGCATTACTTTCCCAAAGGATACCTCCTTCAGGCACTCTCAAAACGACTATAAAAAGATGATCAAGCCTAATCACCGAAAAAAACAAAGAAAATATTAATAAGAAAACTGCAGTTGACCTTTTCCAAGACTTTGTTTCCATGGACTTAATGGTAACCCACTAATCCTCTATCAATGTTAAGTATCATCCTTTATAATTAAACTTGCTTCCTTTCATCATGCAGATTGCCTAAGAGGTTGCCTCAACTGTGGATAGAGAAAAGAACACAGCTGACAAGAAAAAAAAAATGAAGAGAGACTTTTTATCCGCTATTGACAAGTATAAACTATGCACTAGCTCTGTGGAAGAAAACAAAAGATGAAAGGAAGAGACTTCATGATAAAAATAAAAAAATCTTGGTAAAGAAAAAAATAGCTTTATCTTGCCCTTTTGTGATGCCAAAAAGAAGGAAAAATCTTTACCAATTTGATCTTGTTGCTGATCCAGGCAACAAACATGCATAAACCATTTCATGAAGTATGTAAAGTATCCAAAAAGGACCTACAGCAACTAACCAACATAGAGAGGCTCAAAAATCTACTCAAGGCTGCTAAGAAGAAAATATTAAAATCCAAAAAAGCCTCCAAGAAGGACTTCAATCTTGCAATCACAATTGGATACCGTGATGCGAAGAAGAGGCATGTGAAGTATCCAAAAGCCAAGTGGTCTAATGTAATTGAGTTTTAAGAAGAAGAAACCTTTTCTACATCAATTGTATTGTCTGAGGTTGTTGGTCCTGAGCGAACTCTGACGAAATCGAAGCTTGATGATCCTCCACCATACGGAATAGGCAAAGAACTCGCAATGCTACGTGAGAACAACAAAAAACAAAATAGAGTAACCGTCAAGGGCATCGTTATGACTTAGGTCACATGATTTACTTTACTTTATGCTTTTTTCTCAGAAAACGCTCTTTATGAGCATCTCTAGTTTCTTTATATTTTGCCATAGTTATGGGCTTTTAAAATTCATTAGGTTTGTAAATTTTATGCTTTTTTTGAATTTTAGTTTGAGCCGCAAGATCCAAAAATGATACTCAGAATTATCGTGCTTTGAAAACCAGGTTTGATCATCATATATTTTGAAATACTATAGTACTTTTTAGTTAGCTATTAAAACGAAGTGTGTGCTAATCCAAGGGAGAATACTTCGAATTACTTTCAAGAATCAGTTGCTAATTTGTCTACGAGTCTAAGGGGCTGTTTTGAAATTTACTAGCAGAGAGAAATTATGAGATTTTTTCCAAGAAAAGGACTCGATTTAAAGACGTGACAAAGATATTATATGTTTCCAAGAGTATTAATTTGCACATCCCCTCATTGATGAGATAGTTAACTGCAAAATATGTCAAATCTATAGCAATTCCAATGGGAAGCATTTCAAAATCCGATAATTCTATTCATTTTAAAGACATTTTCAAGTAATTCTAAGTAAATACATTTAGAATTTGATGAGATTAAGACGTTATTCATACGACACATAAGAGATTAAGGTGTTATGATTTGAATAGGTGTGGGCGTCAATTCAATTCAGTTCTTTTGTCCCCTGTTTTTTTTTTTTTTTTCTTTTTGGCAAAAGTGAACCATGGAGGAAAACCAAACCAAACCAAAGCAACCATTTTTGATTTGATTCGATTCGATTCGATTTAGTCAGATTGAATATTTTATTATTTTCTTATTTTTAATATATTTTAATATTTTAATAATTTTAAAAATATTATTATTTTTTAATGATTTGAATCCAACAATATTAATATATTTAATTAAATAATCTAAAAACATAAAAATATATTAAAAATATAACTAATTATAATAAACATTAAAAAATTATATAATATTAATGTTTGGTTCAGTTTGGGTTTTCTGAATCAATTATAGGCAAAATATCAAACCAAACAGAACTAGATTCGTGTCCACCCTATTTTTCCAAGCGAAAACATTTAATCATCCATACAGAGGCAGTTTACAAAAGACAATAGTGACTTTGAGAGAACTAATGATGATTGTAAGTCGAATTTAACTTAGTATTTCCTAAAGAAATACTTAGAAGATTTTTACAAAATAATTAAGAGTGAATAGAAAGGTAGAGTGATGGTGGCAAGCATCATATAAGAGTTGTATTTTAGAGGTGTGCAGTGTCCTTTATAAACTTTTGAATATTGAAGGAATTCCAAAGACGTATTTACCAAGGCTAATAAATAATGATTTCGAAAGATATACTTAGGTACTTTCGGTTTACGAGATTCCATATAGAGTTCAAATTCGTTACTGGCTGTTAGTTTTCTCTTTTTATCCACAATCTATTTGTTTTGGTTAAAGCTTATACAAGGTCGTTAGACCAATCAGTCATTGATGACCCTATAAACTACGTGTGGTTCATCACCATTACTAGCCCAATACTAGTTTGCAGCTTTCTCTAGTTGGAAAGGTTTATACCTATCCTCCTGCTCTTAGTTCTTCTAATCTATAACTGGCTTGTAGTTATTTCAATCCAAAAGCTTGTCATTTTACTATACTAAGATGGTTTGTAGCTATATTAGATTAAGCCAGACTAGACTGTGCCATGCTGAATCATTTTTGTTTGAAGGTTATGCATTAAGGTAAATAAGCACATACAAAATATGAAATATATGAATGAAAATAATGATATTTTATTAATTGAAAAATGTGATATAAAGGACTAGTGTCCCTTTATGAAACAACACAAACAACGAAAACAGCAACTTAATATTCATGTCTACGTAATGCTAAAACATTATTTTAAAAAAAATAAAAAAAGAATTGGCATTAGAGATTTAGAGGTTCTCATAGTTCCAACCGCAGGGTACTTCGGGTAACTCCTCTTCCCATTTTCCCTTTGACTACTCAAGGTTTTGCTTGGTCAAGTTCTAGACCTTCCATTTAAGTTGGCAACAATCTTGAGTCGTATGTCTAATATCATAATCAAAAGCACAAAAACAGGTGTTATCTCTCATCCTTAAGTCGGTACACATCTTTGGCGACCATCCCATATAATTCTTGTCTTTCAAATACCTTACCATATGTCCAAGAGTTATGCTAAGAAAACAGTACTTGAAACGATGAATGCTACTCTCTACCATTCGGCCGATTCTACCATAATTACTCAGATAGAGCTGTGGGCCTCCATTGTGCTTGTGGCTTAGAATTTTGTGTCTTAGACACTTCCACAGCTAAGGGAATCCTTATAGCTTCTCGTCCTTTCTCTCTTTGATCTTCCCTCTTATCCTTTTTCAGTTTGATGAACTCATTGTCACGTTTGTTTAATTTAAGGAATAGTGTTTCTTAAAGTTAGGGTGGATAAAAATCTAATGCTTTGGAATGGGAGAACTTTTTTCTTCAAATGGGTCTATGAAGGGTAGACATCATAACGGGGAAAAAAACCAAAAATGCCCATGCCTCTCCCAAAAAAAAAGAAAAATATCCACCTTACTCATGAATTACCACTTATATCCCTCTGAATTAAAAATTAATATCTTTTAATATTTGTTTTTAATTTCACCCCACCCTCCCCATTCTCATTGGTGCAAGAATTCTTTCATTGACTCTTCGAAACCCCTTGATTCCAAGTTGACCTGGTAGGCTTAATTAAAAATGTGATGAGTTTCCGGCTGCATATGTTATTCAAAGGTGTGTTGAAGAAAAGGAGTTCCAATTACATGGGAAACAAGCCACTGCCACCACCTCCTCAGCAAAAACCCTGCTGTTGCATCTAAAGTTGGTGGTCTTTGGGGATGAAGGTTGGTGGTGCGTTGGAGCTGTTAGATAAAAAGGAAATGCTGAGCATAAATAAATATAGTAATTAAAAATATGGCCACAAAAAATAATAAAAATTATTTAGTATTTAATGGTTTTGTTGAGAAAAGAGAGCCCCATAATATGATTTCAAAGCTTGTAACGAAAGGAATTAGTGCAGACAAAAAAAGGGAGGCTAAAGAAAAGAAGCCGAGAACTAAACTCTGTACCCAACAGTTGCTCTTTGATACCGGGTCATAGACTACTGGGCAGGGTACTCTTTTATTTTTTATTGGTACCCCGCTTTAACCCCACTTATATGGGGCAAGGGCTTGACTTTTGGATGGGATGAACACTCATTAATTAAGATACAATAGCATGGATAACTCCTATAATCAAACAATCATGCATATATACGAGTCAAGCATCTAATATTGGAAAATACTTAATATGTTTTGAAGCTTTTCTTTTTTTGAAAATTTTGTACAGCATTTTTACCTTTTATACTTTCTCTAATTCTATATAAATTCTATTATACTTTTTTAAATAAAATATGATATTAAATTGGTGTTTGGCAAAAGTCAACAAACATTTATTGACAAAAAAAAATAATTTTTTTAAATTATTTTAGAGAAGTCCAATTTTTATACTTCTCTAAAAAAATTTTTTTTTTTAATTTATATGAAAACTTAATAAGTATTTAATGTAGCTTTTTTAGTATATATATAGAAATTCATTGAGCATTAAATGCAGTTTTATGATTTACAACCAAACACTTATTAACTTTTTAATAAAAAAAAATTTTAAAAAAATCTATTATATAAATTTTTACATATTAAATCTCTACTTTCATCAGTTATACCAAACAGATCCTAGTCTATAATATATCAAGCTAAACAAGAAAGGTTAAAGGGAATCATCTCTAGCAGGGAGAACTCCTATATCAACCGATCATGCATACAAGTCAAGCACCCAATATTGGAAAATACTTGTAATGTGTTTTAAAGTTTTTTTTTTTTTAAATGAAAATTTCGTACAGCATTATTACCTTTTATACTTCCTCCAATTCTATATAAATTGTATCAAACTCGTTTGAATAAAATCTGGTATCAAGCCAAGATTATCAAATTTTCCATGATGACAAGCAAATCAAGCTAAACAATGAAGGTGCAAAAATACGAATAATATAATTCTTAATAAAACTCGTAGTTTTTTTACCTAATACTATTTTACATGTTATTCATTTATAATTTACTCTCATAGAGATAAATTTGCTTGAATCGATGTTTAACCATGAGATAGAATGACGATCACTTATTTTTTAGAATAAAACAAAAGTGTTTTGTTTATAGTAAACGTTAGAGTATCAATAAATAGAGTCAACGAGCAAGCTACCAGATCTGAAACGCTCACCTCCTTCCTCTCTGCAACAGCAAACCATCATCAATGGCCAACCTCAAAACCCTACCACCGCTCCACCTCTTGTATGATAGTAGGATTGCATATGAATTTCATAAAAAGACTTGCTTTTCACACAACTTAAAACTCTACCTAGAATGCAATTTAATTTAAAATTACCAAAATACCCTTCTACTTTTATATTTTTTCCATCTGAGTTTTTAAAAACAAAAAATTATTTTCGTTTCCATCATTCTCCAATGCCACTCACTTACATGCAACCATCCATGGGAAGACTACTAGACCTACGAATCCATATGGTGGTTTGACGTAGAAACATATTGGGCTTCCGTTTCATGCTATGTGGATAAACGTTTATTTCTTCAGTAGCATCCATGGCTGAAGGATACCACCGGCAACCATCAATGACTGTAGCTTTGATTTTTATTTTTTTTTTCTCTTTTTCTTTTATAGCTTGTGTCTCTCTCTGTCAATGAAGTAAATATTTTGTTGGTAAGTAATTTGACTTAAAGTCACCAGTGTACTCTTATTGTCGGTGGCCAACCGTGAAGGTTGCCCAAGGTCAATGAATCTTAGGGATGTAGTAGCTGTACGAGTATCATTGCTTAAAAAATCCAAAGGAAAAAAAGAAAATCCAAAGGGTTTTTGGTAATTTTATTTATTAATGTCGTGTAAGGAGCAATTTTAACCTAGTAAAAAGCAGCAGTCTCTCATAAAGGATGAATTTTTATGGTTGGAATTAACTCTTTTTAAGAAAGTGATTATGCAAGTTTAAGCCCAATCCATCTGACATAGTAAGCAGTGAAAATAAGGGAAAATGCTAGTTAAATTACTCTTGAAAGTATCGGAGAATCAAGTGGAGAAGCGAATTTCATTCATTCATCAAAGAAGCTTAAGCTTCAAGAAAGTTCTCTAATAACAAAACAATGAGGTCTGCCTTTCTCAGGGAAAGATGACAAGCCTTATACAAAAACAAAAGGACGCTACTATCTAAATAGCACTCAAAATAAATAAATGATAAAATAAAGGACTTGAATGAAACGGTGTGTTTAAGCTCATGGGTGATAGAACTAAACGACACAGCTAAAGAGCTAAACGACACCAAGCAAAGCTTTTTGTCTCCACCACCATCCTATGTTCTTTTCCATTTTTGAAATGAACAGACAACCCAATCCACGCTTTGCTAGGTCCATGAGGCCTTGAGGGCTTAAACCCCCCACGTACTTTGTCCCTCCGGCGAGCAAAACTCCGCGAAATAACGAAGACCAAACGGATAGAAGAACCTGGTAAAGCTCAATAAGCCACTCCAGCAGCCCAAACAAAAAAACCCAGTTCCTAACTTGCCAAAGAGTCTTTGTGATGCAGAGCAGCTGATGAGGTGCTCAACATAAAGAAGAAGAAGAAGAAGAAGATGACTATCCTTCTTCACCCCTGTAAGTCTTTCGGCTTTCCAAACTCATTACTTACGCTTAACAATTTCAATATCGTTCACAACAGACTTCAAAGTTCAACTTTTTCTAGCATCCCCAAACGCTCAGTTTCAAAACCCTCTCCTTTTAGTCCATTTTCCTCTTCTGGGTCGTCTTCAAGCTTCAATTTTGCTTCGAATTTGCCAACTTTGGGAAGTACTCTGTCTACCTTTTGCTCTAGGAACGAGGCTTTTGATGGTTTTTCGAGTGCCCATTTGTCTTATAAGTCTGAAGAGGATGGAATTGTAGAGAATGAAGAGCTTGGATTGCTAAATAAGCCATCTCCCTTACCTTTTGAAAACGGGTCTGTTTCAGAAGTAGATAGTGAAGAACTTGATAAAGACAAGGCTTTGGAGCCTTTTTTGAAGTTTTTTAAGCCTAGAGATTCTGTGGAGGATGTGGAAGAGGAAAAGGAGGAAAGTGAATTAGAAATTCCCGAGGGAAAAAGTGATATGGATGACAAGAACGAGGAAGCTAAGAAGGTTCATGTAGAGTATTATGAGCCGAAACCGGGTGATTTTGTGGTAGGTGTTGTTGTTTCTGGGAATGAGAATAAACTTGATGTGAATGTTGGGGCTGACTTATTGGGTACAATGTTAACTAAGGAGGTTCTACCTTTGTATGGCAAAGAATTGGAATTCATATTATGTGATATGAATAAGAATGCTGAGGAATTTCTGGTTCCGGGAAAAATGGGAATTGTGAAAAATGATGAAGCTCTAACTGGGGTACCATTGCCAGGGAGGCCTGTAGTGGAGACTGGAACCGTTTTATTTGCTGAGGTTCTTGGTAGGACACTTAGTGGCCGACCATTGCTTTCTACAAGACGGCTCTTCCGGAGGATTGCTTGGCATCGAGTGAGGCAGGTTCTTTTCTAGCTTCTATGTTATTTTTCTTTTCTGTGTTTTTTTGCCTTTCTTTTTGTTCCCTTCTAAGTGTAGAAGGTTACTTGATAGTGGTGTTGCCTTATATTAGTTGTGGACAGACTGTTGATTTAATCTGTTGAAGCTTTTCATCTTGGGCAGATAAAACAACTTAATGAACCAATTGAGGTTAGAATTACAGAGTGGAATACTGGGGGCCTTCTCACAAGAATTGAGGTTTGTGCATCTGATCTGAATGTATATACATTCACTTTGTGTGTGCTTACATAGTTTTAATTTGGATTTTCAGGGCTTGCGAGCTTTTCTTCCAAAAGCTGAATTATTGAATAGAGTGAACAACTTTACTGAGTTGAAGGAAAATGTAAGTTATAAGTATTCAGGTAGTTTTGTGTAATACTTTGTACCTTAATGTTTATAAAAGCAGAAGTCTTGTGTAGCTGGATAATAAGTAGAAAGTTCTATACATAACACACACATATATATATATATATATATATATATTGGAGGTATTTGTTCCAAAGTTCTAAACAATTGTGACAAATGCAAGAAATTCTGTTGATATACTGGCAATATAGAACTTGTCTCGATACATTAGAAGATATAATTGACAGAATGTTTGTGATATGGATGATACAACATTCCACATAAAGCCCAGTTTGGTATTGGCTTGGATTTATTTATTTATTATCACTTTTCAACTCATTTACATGTATCTGAGTTCCTAATTTGAAGTGAATTCAATCCATCAAGACAAACACCCTCAAGGCTGCCTTTTATCTTTTAAAACATTGACTGGGTGATGTTATATGGTAATGGCTGTGATTAATTTACCCATTTTAGGAAGTTTGATAGGATAACAGATGTTACACTGAGATGGATATAGAAAATTCCAGCAAAAAAAGAGATGGATATAGAAGAACTGGATTTGCATAATTTGAAAACGTAATTGCTGCCAACTTGCAATTTTGAGAGTTAAGTAGGGAATCCCATGCCAATGACAGGCACCCGACAATGTTTTCATGTCCACAGATCATCAAAATTGTCATCCTACTTATGCCTAGACCACATGACAATTTAGATCAAACTTCTGGCTAATTTCTTTGTGACTTTATATGTGTATGCTTATGTGGTACTGATTTGGGTGTTTCTGTTTTGATGAGACAGGTGGGGCGCAAGATGTATGTGCAGATTACACGAATAGATGAAACTAAGAATGATTTGATACTGAGTGAGAAGGAAGCTTGGGTCAGTTTTCAAATGCAATTATAAATCTCTTTCCGTCTTTTGCTTGCCATATTCTTTTATTGTTTTTCCTGTTTGAATATTCTGTTCCTATTTTTTATGAAAAGACCCCTGAGTTCTTATTTTAACGTTTTAGGAAATGTTACATCTTAGAGAAGGAACACTTTTAGATGGAACGGTTAAGAGAATTTTTCCATATGGAGCACAGATAAGGATAGCTGACACAAACAGAAGGTAAGGAAATTGTAAGATTATTTTCAAATCATATTGGCTACACCTAGATTTCTTACCAATATATTATGTTATTCAAGCCAGTAATTACATTGCTGATAACTTATGTTCCATGAGCTTACAAAGCATAAAGGAGTAGATTGTTTTTCCATACAGAATGTAACTAATGAAAAGTGTAGTAACTCTTATGATCGATGTGAAATCAATTTTGTCAGTAATGATTGTCATGGTTCAGCTTTCAAAGCGGAATTGTTAAATGTTTCCACGCCTTACCCCTTATGAGGGAGAGTGAAAGTGCCATGGGACAATTAGACATTCATAGCCTTTCAATCAGTTCTGCATGCGATTTTATTTGTTATGATTATTATTATTATTATTTTATATGTAACCTGATGGGTAGGCTGTTAGATTGAGTTGAAAGCCTATCACACGTTAAGGTTCCAGTCAGTATAATACTCCCTTGGTTGAGAATAAGACTCTGTAGAGTTAAACTCTCATGGTACAGTTGAAATCATCATCATGAAGCAATAGTAGAAACTTTATAAGAACACTTTCAGGTGTTTCCATTGATGCATGACAAAGAGTCATAAATAAAGCTAGAAGGAAACAAATTGTAAATTGTTCTGCAAAACTTGGAGTCCCCAATACTGCCATCAAACCTGGATTTCTCTGAAGTCAAAACTAATTCATCCTAGCTTCTTGCCATTGGTGAACCAAAATGACTTGCATCTTCTTCATCCAGTCAATAGATAGACTCCACTTCTAGGACATTTGCGCTCCAATTTATCAATCTTTCAACTAATTTCAGCACCAAACCACCTATGAACTCCTCCTTTGAAACTTTACTTTGTTTTTCCTATGCCAATTTTCTCAAAACACTTTAGCTGTAGGTGCAACTCGCTGTAGTTGTATCATGGCAACATGGAACTTGGTCTACATGGCTGAGTTCATTGCTGACTTGATACAGGAAGCATCCACAGAAACTTGCTTTACTCAAGAGTCCAAGTTCCGACTCCTCCTGTTTCGTATGTATATTTCGTCCTCTATCAAAGTTTTACTTCATCCTAGTTAAGTTCTTCTAGCATAGCAGAACAGTGAAGATCAGATGGAAGTATTCAATTAGGTTTTCTTATTCTAGTTTATGTTTTGATATGAGATGTCATATAAGATGCCTAGTAGCTGCACGCTTGTCAGCATCTAAAATATTGGTTGAGAGTATGATGCGGTGAAGTGACAAGCTTGTGCTCATCAAATTACCAAAGCTGTGTCTGGTCATTTAGGGAAGATATCGATTCCCTTCCAACTCCTTGATTTATTTTTAGCCGTTATTTTGGAGTGTAGACCTGGACTTGGATATTGTTAAATAATGTCAAATGGAGGATCAATCCAATTATCCACGTGTTAGATGTGACAGTTTCTCAGAGGCTTTCCATTTATTCTGGGTGCCAGGTGGCTTTGCTGTTACTTGTGTGATCTTTCCATAGACAGATATGGCAGGGATAAGTGAAGACTTCATGTCACGTAGCTTTAGATAACAATGGATCTGGCAATTAAAATATTTGATTCACCTGTATAATAGATAGAAAAGAATAAAGCAAAAATACAAATTCCATACATATAAAATGCATGTGTGCTTTTTCCTGGTTTCTCATCCTTAGTGCCATATTGTTGGTAAAAAGCATAAATATGCTGCAGCTTCTGTGCTCTGTTCTTTTGCTTCATTTTCCTCTGACGATTCCTTGATTGTACGAAATAAGCTATATGCTTGTTTATTGATATCTTCTTCTGTTTATCACTGATTGAGAATTGTCTAAACCATTTTCATATTTCTCAGTGGCCTGGTGCATATTTCAAACATCACACGAGCCCGAATTACTTCTGTCAGTGACATGCTTGCGGTTGATGAGAAGGTTAAGGTTCTAGTTGTGAAGTCAATGTTTCCGGACAAAATCTCTCTCAGGTATAAAGGACTGGACTCTATTTTTTCTGTTTCATGTGTTTTATTATGCATCAATCTCCTTGATAGGTTTGCTTAGCTATATCACACTGAATACTCGCTTTAGATGCTTAAGTATTGCTGTTTTGTGGCCTTGAATTGTATGTGTGTCTGTGTGTGTCTGTGTGTGCTGGACCCAACCTTCTTTCAGCCATCTCCAACTCATACCTGTCACCTCGGACTTGAGGTAAATGTTGGGATGCCTCCTTTGCAACAGTTCTTTGGCCATCAGCACTTGTGCTTGTATTATTTTGTCTTTAGGTTCATAGTTTTGTTTACATTTCTTTTGTAGTTGTCTTGGTCACCAAGGTTTATCTACAACCCCGCAATACATGAACATACATTTAAGTTTTAAAGATTTGATGTAGTTGCACTACCGGAAGGAAGTTTGATTCTTTCTGGTCTGATTCATTATGTATTTTTATTGAGCATTTTGTTGCCTGTGTAAACGAATCCTGTTATATGGAGAAATATCTAGCCTCTAATAATTCCATTTGCAAATTTTCTTTTGTTTGCAGTATTGCAGACCTGGAAAGTGAGCCTGGCCTCTTTATATCAGACAAGGAGGTCTTAATATTATATTTCTGTTATTCATAGTAGTAATAATCATATCTGATTTGTGAATACTTCCATTTTCAAGTTTCAGATTAATTTTAAAATTTCTTTCTCTTTTCAGAGAGTATTTTCTGAGGCTGAAATGATGGCAAAGAAATACAGGCAAAAGCTACCTGCTATTTTAGGCACTCGCAGGTCAGAACCCTCTCCAGGCAATGCTCTAAATTTTGATAATGAGGCAACCATGTATGCAAATTGGAGGTGGTTCAAATTTGAAAGAGAAAGTGAACCAAACTGATCTTGAGGCTGCTATATAGTAAATTTAGGAAAGGGGGGACATAAAGCCTTTGCATCCTCCCCATAGCCACATGCCTTGTGAAGAAAGAGGAAAGGTCATTTCTTTTCATATGTTGCATTTAGTTCATTGGGTCATTTTAAAATCCATAAAAACTGAGAGCATGAGAGAATATAAGATGATCATACACAGAAGAAAACTTGACACCCCTAGTTTTAATATTAAACCGAAATGCAAAACCATATTTTCTTCTTTTAGCAGATTTAACAGTCACATATTTATGATGGAAATGTCCTAATCCTTTAGTTTTGTTTTAGGCTTCTTTTCTCTTCTTGTAATGTTTTGTTTACACCGTTAGCTTGTTGCACATGGACGAAATGGTAGCTATATGACCACCATCTTGATTTTTATTTAAAAACTCAGAATGAATTATCATGATTGAAGTCTTCTTATCTGAGATTTAATTTAATTTCATAGAGAATACTTTTGATGTCATATTGATTTTGCTTTGGAATATATATATATATATATATTTGTTTTTTTTCCTTTTTGCTTTTCTGGGAATATGTTATTTAGCCAAAATGTTAGATAAAGAACCTCTGTGATTCAACTCTTTGCAAAACGGCTCAACCTCTTAAGTTATGGTTGAAATCTGCAAGGCCAGACCAGTTGCTGTGTCCTGAAGACAATATACTATTTTTCCATCAACATTGATAACATAATAGTAGTAATTAACACTATAATTGTATGAGTTGAGGATAGGATGATTTAGAGCATCTCCAATGGAATGCTAAAAGGATGCCAATGCTAAAATCTAGCATTGGCTTGCCTTTTGCATCTCTAGTGGAGGTGCCATTTAATGTACTATATTTGGCACTTTGAAAACAGTCAATTTTGAGGGGAAAAAAATTTCAGATACGCTCGGCTCTCAATTTTGAGATAGAATGAACTATGGTAGCAAAAAAATTGTAATAACAATAATAATAAGGTTTGAAATCTTGGCATTTGCTATTTTTGACATTTCTCATTAGGGTGTTATAATAATAATAATAATAAGTTGAAATAGAGTGATGTCTTGCTTTAAAAAATATTATTTTTTGCTTGGTATTTAAATATGCCATGGGAAAGAATAAAAGCATTTTTTTTCTTTTCTTTTTTTTTGGTTTTTTTGGTGGTGGGAAAATTTTAAGTGTGATTGGAAAAGGCCTCCATCTTGCTGGCCAAAGAAAGCAGCATTTCAGTAAGATTTTTCATGAATTTGAAGCTTTTTGTTTCAGTAGAAAGTCATCTTAATAACTGTAGCCCACATAATCAATTACTTTGCTATAATACTACTTGTGTGTATATATATATATATATGTAATTTATACTTGGATAATAATGAAGCTGTGGGTTATCTTTTGGGACATCTCTTTTTGTCCTCTTCATGTTCTCCACTATTGGATAGAAATGCTCTCTTTTTTTTTTTTTTTCTTTTTTGTTCCTTTATATTTTATAAACTTCTACATATAATATATATAGAAGTCCAATTTAAGTATGCTAGTTTGACAACCTAATTAAATAGGGTTTGGGGCTCCATGAATTAATATTTGATGACCACTAAAAGCCAAAATAGGTAGTACCCTAAAGTCAGCCTGACTGTGGCTAGGTTGTTCACTTCGAACATTAGGAGATACTAGTGTGATAATTTTATATGCTTTCATACATATATTTATTATGATAATAATATAAATTACATGGTCCCTAATCCTTTTTAACTGTTGAAATTTATTTTATTTTCTACTACAAAATTGTTATTATTCAACATACCATTCTAATCATCAGAGACTACTTGGTAGTTGTATATAACTTAGATATTTTTTTTTTTTGGGGAAAAGTATAACAATAAATTTCTACTTATGCAAATTTTCCATAAATGCTTTTGTATTTTTTTGAACTTACACAACTCTCTTACCACTCACTTTTGTGACTTTGTTCCAGTTCCATGTGTTTAGCGGGTAATTCTTTTCGAAATTTTCACATGTGACTCAATAAATCATTATTATTAGCACATGAACATTTAAATAACTTTATCTTTGTCACCAAAAAAACATAATAATGCTACAGTGTCAAGTATAAATATGTTCATCAACTTATTTACTAAATAATATAGTAGAATACCATATTATTGTTTTTTTAAACTAATATTAATATTGATTAGATAGGATAAATAAATTTTTTTAAAAGATAAATGAAATTCAGTACAATCCAATAAAATAGTTATATGTCATTTTACCATATTTATAGTAGATAATTTGATATTAATAATCTTATTGTAAAAATATAGATGTAAGCCATAAATGCTTATTGTCTACATGGATGTATTATTGTATTAAAAATGCAATACATAATAAATCATTCATAATCAAACACAATCAATTATCAAGTTGGAAAGCATTATATAATAATCACATTAAACTTTGAAATCCTACATATGTCAGTGGACTATTTTGACATAAATCAAGTATCCAAAATTCCTCAAAGTTAAGAGTAAGTGGAATCCACTATTAACAACTCAAAGATTTGTTTTAGAGTATGCAATTATATGAAAGATATAACGTAGACTTTAAGCCCCTTTTTATGCGTGTCTTGCTTCTTATTTAGGAGTTTGGACAGGGTAGCTACTTCTTCCTGCCTTCCCTCTCATCGATTTATTTATTTTTTTTAAACCTTAGCTTTTGCAAATATGCAATCAAAACAAGCCGAATTAAAATATATATATGCATGATGTTAATGAGAATTTCTTGCTTGACAATCAAACTTGTTGTCTTTTACATAGCTAAGAAAGTTATTTATTTCGACATTAATGCCATGTTATTGGTACGTCAAATTCAAGAAATGGATTTGCAAATCCATATGCATTTTGCAAAGCCACCCAATAATTTGTATGATTTCCAGATCTATATGATCAAAGTTTAAGTTTACATACATATATATTGTCGCAGAGAGAGAGGGATGCGGATGAATTTTCAATATCCATTAGACCCATAAGGTTTAGATTTGGTTGAAATTTTTTTTTTTTTTAACACCCTACGATAAAGTATTTGGTTGATGTTGAGTAAGAATGTGGGCCTTCAAGTCATTTTTTGAGTAAGCCCGAATGATTGTATAAGATAAAGGATAAAATACACTGTTTTTTTACTTTGTATCATAATCGTTACGCTGTAAATTATTATTTTAATCCTGGTTTGATACAATTGTTTACATCATCCAAAATTTGACTGAAAAAAGCCACATGTGCAAATCACATATCCTTTAATAAGAGACATTTACGAAAGCAAATAAAAATGGACGAGGTTTCCAAATTTTGGATGATGTTTACGATTGAACTAAAGTGGAAATAAAATGTTAGTTTATGGTGCATTATTAGAGTTTTTAAAGATTAAAATGGGTTACAAATTGAAAACTATTATATAATTTAAAGACACAAAGTGTATTTAATCCTAAAATAAAAATAATTAAAATAAGCCAAATAATAAAGGTTTATTCCATCACCCTTTTTTTACTTAATATTTCTAGTTACAATGATCTCGGGTGCATAGTGTCGTTAATCCAAAAAGAAAAACAATATTATTGTTTTAAAAAAATAGAAACTAAAAATAATTAGCATTTGATGAACGAGGTTTTTGAGTGGATTTGATGTATAAAAATGTCATTTATCATTATGAATTATTAATCTTTGAACATGTACGCTTATGTGTTTTGGATTGGCTTATCATTATTTAGATTTTTAGTTTTTAAATTTTCCTGTTCTAAAGAACATCTTAAAGAAATTTTATAAATAAAGAATTGAACTAATAAAATCCACTCAAACAATATGCTTTAAATTTGTTTTTATTTTGTATAGAAAAACACATATAAAAAAAAATTATAATAGTGCATAGAAAAATATAATATAATAAATGAAATTATTAAAATTTTAACTTTAGAAAGTAAAAACCTTTCTAACATATTCTCTAAATCTATCAGGTTATATATTTTAACTTGTTAATATAAAGAGTGAAATTTGATTTTACAATTATAGAGAGTCAAATTTATTCTTTATCTTAATATTATCTCAATTTAATTTAATGTATCACATATTTCAATATCACTATTATAATATTTAATATATAATTTGTAAGAAAAAAAAATTAAAAGTGAAACAATAAATATTTATAGAGAAAATAAAAATAACGAGTAAAGATATAGAGCACTATTCAAGTATATTTCAAAACTTTATTATCTATTTCAATGTTTTTCATTACAAAAAAATATACCTTTTATTTTAAAGGTTTATTTGGAGATATTTTGAGTTTGGCTGGAGTGTCAAACTAATTCTCTATTTTAATTTTTAAATACAAAAAGTTGTGGGAGATTTTAATTTAAATTAATTCTCTATTTTAGTAAAAATGAAATTAATTAAAAACCCATTAGAGATGCTATAAGTTTATCATTATTACTCACGATGAAAGTATTAATACTCTTTCAAATATGATATATCAAAAATTGGAGTTATTGGGTTTGTTTTTTGCTGAAGGAATTACAAAATTACTAATAATAATATTCGAAAATAAAAACTAAAGTTTCAAGAATTTCATAGCAGATGTTTTCGATGGGGTAACTTTTACGGTAGGAAAATTTTGTTTTACATATTTATCTTCTCAACTTCAATATCAATGGCAATATAAAAAATTAAAAAATTAAAAATCAGCTTGAACATTAACAGGTGAGGGATTTAAATTTTTATCTTTCACAAAAAACATAGTAAATTTATCGTTAAACTCTTCCTATAAGTGTTAAGATTATAGCTGAGGGTAATAAAAATTGCAATTAACACTTTATGTTACATATCAATTAAAGAAATAAAAAAAGAAAAACACAAAATTTAAATAGAAATTTCTGACATTAATTGTGTTGGAAAAATTAGTAGGGGTTGTAATGGGTGTTCGAGCTCAATTATTAAGCATTTTGACTTGAGAAACCCAAGCAATATGTACTGCAACTAGGATTTTGCGCACTCAATTAATACCATGGTTATTCACCCCAAAAAAAAAAATTTAATACCATTGTCAATTTCCATAATACATTAAGATTTTTTTTAAGAGCGCTTCATGAACTTAGAGGACAACCATAACTTTTTATGCTAATCGTAATCCAAACTTTTTTAAGGAAAAATTAATGATTATGTAATATATATGTATATATATATATATATAGTAGTTCTATAATGTAGATTGGTCTGTATGTATGTAGACCATATTAAAATTGATATTTTTTGGAAAAAAAAAAATCATTTTTTGTTGTGTATGTGTACATAGCATATACAACAAAACCAATGCTTTTTGATTATTTTTTTAAAAAGTATTGATTTTGGTGTGATGTGCATGTAGACTGTCCACATAATAAAATTTTCCTATATATATAGAGTGCACTTGAATGATGATTTTTCTTTTTAGTGAAACTAGAATGAGAATTTGATTTTGGCAAAAAAAGAAACTAGAATGAGGATTTGATTTCCATATATATATATATATATATATATATATATATATTTTTTGTTGGCTCTCATGTTAAAGTCTAAGATATTTAAATTCAAAATCATTATTTGAAAAACCAGTAATTTGCCACTAATCATTCTTGCAAAGATTAGAATTGAAGATATTGTGTGTATAAAAAAAAAAAAAAAGTAGTGTATGTTGTAACCAATGATTAAAAACAAAGTTCTATTTTGTATAAAAATATACATTGGATGTGACTTCTAATTTTTTGAAACTAGTATTATGGTGTAATTGTTGTATAAAAAGCTTTGAGAACATTTTAAAAGGTAAATATGAATTACTATTTAAATAGTATAAAAATTGACATTTTAAATCTAAGTGATATAAATATATAGTAAATTTTAAAATTGTTTTCCAATAATATACAATGTTATTTATGCTTATTAATTAATTATATCTATATATATATATATATTATACTTTTTTTCTTTTTTTAAAGTAATTAACTTTTTATGAAAAATTTTGCCTTTAAATAAAATTTTACAATGTAACAGTATTTTTTTCTATTAAAATATTTTTATTAATATCTATATTTATCTTTTCAATGCAGTAAAAAAAAAAAAAAGACAAAACTATTAAAATTGCTTTTAAATGTATATACTATTTTTTAAACTTAACAAAATTCAAACGAAAGATTTCATATTTGATCAAAATATGCATGGGCGCCCAAATTTTATTATTCAAACGTAATATTAAAGAGAGTTTACATATGGTGCGGCTAAATTGTTAGAATAAGGTCAAAAGCTAAAGCCCTAATAAAACCCTAAATCGTTAGGCGTGCCATAAATCCCTAATATATTCCAAGACCCCCTCTCTTTCATGTGACTCTCTCTCTACATATATATTTTGTTTAAGCCCCACTCCCAAAGCAAACCCACCACCTCTACCTCGGTAACCAAATCACTCTGCCTTCCCCTTCTAAATATTCACCTTTACCAAGCAGTAATTAAACAGTAAAACATACAATAATTTACTCACTTTTTAATTCCAATTTTATCCTCACAGCCAAGAAACTCCAATACAATATACAAGTTCCTCTATTCCCACGCCACCCTTTAAAACCCTAATAACTCTTTATTATTATTGGTTTTTGTTTTTTTTTTTAATGAAAAACTCTTTATTAATTATAACACATAGAGACCACGTTTTGGGGGTCCATAATTTATGTAAGTAAAAGACATTGAAATTGGTTTGCTTACTCCAACCTACCCCTTTTACCTTTCACAATCTCCCAAGCTTTTAAGCTTGCCTCACTTCCTATATTATCATCAAAGCCTTCCTTTTCCCAAGACAAACCCCTCTCTCTCTCTCTCTCTCTCGCCTTGCCCATGGACTCTGAAACTTTTGATTCTGTCCTGGTTCCATTAATCTATCGCATATAGTGAAATTACCTTAATACCCTCTCGTTGGATGTCGGCAGTTTAACTTTTGTTAAGTTGTTTTTGTCATTTTGAAGGCCAGTCTCTCATGGTGTGCTTTGGAGTTTAAGCCATGATAGATGATATTATATCAATCCACCTTCAAAGTAACCCTGGCCATTGGATTACATATCATGCTAAGCACACGAGTTTCACCATTCAGAATTTGACATTTCGGCATTTGGGTCCTACAATGAAGTGTATCTAATCTGACTAGGCAAATATAGCAGATTTTGCTTCTTTACTTTCTTTAATAGATTATTGGTAGATACTATCATTAAGGGCCAATTTGGGTTAATAAATTCAAGAAGTAGCCGCCCAAAAACCACTGTGCTAAAATGGCATTAATTTAAAATGCTAAAAAAAGAATCATTTTTAAACTTAAAATCTTTGCAAAAACATAACAAACAAAGCAAACCAAATAGCTCTTCTTCTTGCTGCCATTTGCACTTCAACCTCAAAAGCTTTCCACCACTCTTTCTACTTCAACCACATAGATACATCATGACCACCATTAATGGAGCTTAGCTACAGTTCAAATATTTAACTTAAACCTTGTTGTAGAATCTCACATCGCTCACTCACCGACTATCATCGGGCGGCTTGGTACCACCGGTTAGCCGACGGCCGATCATCATCTTATCACACGCACACAATGATGAAGCTGTAAGTTTGACTTGGTTTTCAAAACACTATTTTTACACTAAAAGAAGCATATCTGAAATCCATCTTTTTTGGTGTAGTGGTATCACATGCATGGTTTCAAAACATTGGTGTGAAATTTAAGTATCCTCCACCATTTCCACAGAAACCTCCTTCTTCACATGCATGTTGTCTCCTAGTTTTGGACTTTCACCACCACCACAACAACAAGAACCAGAGAAAGATTCTCCATTTTCAATCCTCATTTCTTAACAACAAACCAGTTTTCACCATCAGCAAAACTCGACATTGACTATTTTTCATTTTTGTTTCCCCATAAACACCAAACATGGAAAAACTCACCCATTTCCATACCACCACCGCTTCTTCTTATTCTTCTCTGTTTAATATCTTTTCCTTGTTCTTGTTCTGTTTAATAACTCTCTGTCTTTCTTCTTCTTCTTCTTCTTCTTCATCTCTGTCTTCTGATGGAGAAGCTCTTCTTTCCCTTCTTTCTTCTGTTGATCCTTCTGTTAAAGAAACCTCCTCTGTTCTTTCCTCATGGAACCCATCAAGCTCAACACCATGTTCATGGCAAGGGATTACTTGCTCTCCACAAAACAGAGTCATTTCCCTTTCTCTGCCAAACATTTTCCTCAACCTTTCCTCTCTTCCTTCTCAGCTCTCTTCCCTCTCATCTCTGCAACTTCTTAACCTCTCATCCACCAATGTCTCTGGTGCTATTCCACCATCTTTTGGCCAACTCACTAATCTTCGTGTTCTCGACCTCTCTTCCAATTCCCTTTTCGGTTCCATTCCTTCAGAGCTCGGGAATCTCGTCTCTCTTCAGTTCCTTTTCTTGGACTCCAACAGATTGTCTGGTAGGATACCTCCGCAGCTCTCAAACCTCACTTCATTGCAAGTTCTTTGTCTGCAAGACAATCTCATAAACGGTTCAATACCATCGCAATTAGGCTCTTTGCTTTCTCTCCAACAGTTTCGTGTCGGTGGCAATCCATATCTAACCGGAGAGATTCCATCACAGTTAGGATCGCTGACTAATCTTACTACATTTGGCGCTGCTGCAACTGGACTTTCCGGTGTGATTCCAGCAACATTTGGGAAGTTGATCAATCTCCAAACATTGGCTCTTTATGATACCGACGTTTTCGGTTCGATACCGCCTGAGCTTGGACTGTGTTTGGAGATGAGGAATTTGTATTTGCATATGAACAAGCTCACTGGTTCAATACCTTCTCAACTGGGTAAGTTGCAGAAATTAACCAGCTTGCTTCTTTGGGGGAATTCATTGTCTGGTAAAATACCTCCAGAGATTTCGAACATTTCTTCACTTGTTGTTCTCGATGTCTCTGCTAATGATCTTTCTGGTGAGATTCCTGGTGATTTGGGAAAGCTAGTTGTTCTTGAACAGCTTCATCTTTCAGACAATTTGCTTACAGGAAGTATTCCATGGCAGTTGAGTAACTGTACAAGCTTGACCGCTCTTCAGCTTGATAAGAATCAATTAACAGGTACAATTCCATGGCAGGTTGGTGAATTGAAGTACCTGCAGAATTTCTTTTTGTGGGGGAATTCTGTTTCTGGTACCATACCATCATCGTTTGGAAACTGCTCTGAGCTCTATGCGCTTGATCTTTCAAGGAACAAGCTTACCGGATCAATCCCGGAAGAGATTTTCGGTTTGAAGAAGCTGAGCAAGCTTCTTCTTCTTGGGAATTCATTATCCGGAGAATTACCAAAAAGTGTCTCAAATTGTCAATCACTAGTCAGGTTGAGGCTAGGAGAGAATCAACTTTCTGGTCAAATCCCAAAAGAGATTGGTCAACTAGAAAATCTTGTTTTCCTTGATTTGTACATGAATCGTTTCTCTGGTGGACTTCCTCCTGAGATTGCCAACATCACAGTTCTTGAGCTATTGGATGTTCATAACAACTATATAAGTGGAGAAATTCCTTCACAGCTTGGAGAGCTTGTGAATTTGGAGCAGCTTGATCTTAGCAGGAACAGCTTCAGTGGTAGCATTCCATGGAGCTTTGGAAATTTCAGTTACTTGAACAAGCTCATCCTCAACAATAACTTACTCACGGGTTCAATACCAAAATCTATTCGAAGCTTGCAGAAGCTTACTCTGCTTGATTTGAGCTTCAATAACCTTTCTGGTGAAATCCCACCTGAGATTGGTTATGTGACAAGCTTGACAATCAGTTTGGATTTGAGCTCAAATGGATTTACTGGTGAAATCCCCGAGACATTTTCTGATTTGAAGCAATTACAGTCCCTTGATCTTTCTCATAACATTTTATTTGGAAGAATCAAGGTTCTTGGTTCCTTAACTAGTCTCACTTCTCTTAATATCTCCTACAACAATTTCTCGGGTCCTATTCCGGTTACACCATTTTTCAGAACCATATCTTCCGATTCATATCTGCAGAACCCAAAACTTTGTCAATCTGTTGATGGTTCTACTTGTTCTTCAAGTCTAACGCAAAAGAATGGATTGAAATCTGCAAAAACCGTGGCAATAATATCTGTGATTCTGACTTCAGTTACCATAGCGGTTCTTGCTTCATGGATTCTTGTTGTGAGGAATCATAGGTATATGGTAGAGAAATCTTCAACAAACGCAGCTTCTTCACCAGGAGCTGAGGATTTCTCTTATCCTTGGACTTTCATACCATTTCAAAAGCTCAGTTTCTCCATTGATAACATCCTGGATTGCTTGAAAGACGAAAACGTGATTGGGAAAGGTTGTTCTGGAGTAGTCTACAAGGCAGAAATGCCTAATGGTGAATTGATTGCTGTTAAAAAGCTGTGGAAGACGAAACAAGATGAAGAACCCATCGATTCATTTACAGCAGAGATTCAAATTCTTGGTCACATCCGCCATAGGAACATTGTTAAGCTCATAGGGTATTGTTCAAATAAAAGCATCAAGCTTCTTCTCTACAACTACATTTCAAATGGTAACCTACAACAGCTATTGCAAGGGAATAGAAACTTGGATTGGGAAACAAGGTATAAAATTGCAGTTGGTTCAGCTCAAGGTCTAGCTTATCTTCATCATGATTGTGTCCCAGCTATTCTTCATAGAGATGTCAAATGCAATAACATACTTCTAGATTCCAAGTATGAAGCTTATCTTGCAGATTTTGGCCTTGCAAAGTTGATGAATTCTCCAAATTACCATCATGCAATGTCCAGAGTAGCTGGCTCCTACGGTTATATTGCCCCAGGTAAAATTCTTTTTTCACATACATATATATATATATATATTTATATAAACATGTATTTCTTTTATAGTTTACATTGGTTATGAAAATTTTATAAAGAAAATGATTGTCAATCATATTTTTTACTCAATGCAGAATATGGCTATATATATATATATATATTTATATAAACATGTATTTCTTTTATAGTTTACATTGTTTATGAAAATTTTATAAAGAAAATGATTGTCAATCATATTTTTTACTCAATGCAGAATATGGCTACACAATGAACATAACAGAGAAGAGTGATGTCTACAGTTATGGTGTGGTGTTGCTGGAGATACTAAGCGGTCGAAGCGCAGTTGAGTCTCAATTAGGAGATGGTCTGCATATTGTTGAATGGGTGAAGAAAAAGATGGGAAGTTTTGAACCAGCTGTATCGATACTCGATACGAAACTCCAAGGTTTGCCTGATCAAATGGTGCAAGAGATGCTTCAGACGCTTGGAATAGCTATGTTTTGTGTAAACTCTTCACCCACCGAACGGCCTACCATGAAGGAAGTTGTGGCATTGTTAATGGAGGTTAAGAGTCCACCTGAGGAATGGGGAAAAACTTCACAACCACTAATAAAACAGTCCTCAAATCAAGGTTGATTTTCTATCATTGAGATAATAAAGAAAAAAAAGAATAGAAAAGAAGACTTTAGTAGTGATTGATTTTCTATCTTTGATAAAAGGGGGAAAAAAATGGTATTATCATGGAAAATGTGGAGAAGTTTTAGTAATTTCTTGAGTTGGGATGATGATGGTGATGGTAGGTTTGTTTGTACAGTTCTAAGCATCAATGTAGTTCATCTTCTTCATGTTCATACTATGATTTTCCCCTTAAATATGAGCAAAACCTTAGCTTTTTAACAACAAGAATGCAATCTAAGAGATTATTAATTAGCCATGAATTAGAAAACCAAAAAATAATAATAATAATAATAATAATAATAATTAGAAAAACAACAAACTATTGAAACCCACAAAATGTACTTTTTAGAACCGGAAAAAAAGTTCATTAGTTTATGGCCAAGCAAGCTCTAAACTTTCATGGTTTTTGTGTTTGTTTCAATTTACTGTCTTTTTTACGCTTCCGCGTGATGCATCACTTTTGAAGACAAGAAAAGAAAGAAGAGAAAACAAATCCAAGCCAATGATAATATTAATGCGAAGCCATGTTGTAAGATAAAAAGCAGACACGCAGAAAGAAGGCCATGCCTTTCCCTCCCACTCCCCCACATGCATTGCCTGACTATAAAATTTGTCTCCCATTTCTCCAAAATCTTTCACATTCTTTTGTCCACACTTCATTTTTTATTTTTTATTTTTCATTTTTTTATATTTATATTTTCAGAAACGGTGCTTAAAGAGAATATCCTCTAGGATACCCCATAACCAACTTCATCATTGTAATTTCTTTACCTATTAAGAAATTGATTAAACAAAACCATAAAAGAAAAATGTGTCTGCATATTTTAGAAATTGCAATATATTGGAGCAATGATTAATTTAATATATGTGTCTGTCTCTGTGTGTGTGTGTGTGTGCGCGCGCGTGTGTGGAGGGGGGGTGGGTTGGTTTGTGGGTGTGCCTTTCTTTTAGTTTTCCCCAATGGTCTCTTGTTAATGTTAGACATCAAGGAAAGGGAATTTACAAGGAAATGCAAAAAAGTAGAAGACAGACCACTTTGCACCAAGAAAATCTGTCTTGTTTTCAGCAATAGTTCTTGTCCTTATTTTCTTGAAAACCCAGTTTGCTTTTTTCGCCGTCTAAAACAAATAAAATAAAATCAAACAGCTGGAGCGTCTTGTTTTAGCTGGCTAAGTTGGTGGGTTGCTCTATTAGGTGTATGGTGGAAACTTGAGTTTCAGAAATTGTACAATCCTAGGGTGTACTAATAGCATCTATTATCTGTTAAAACATCAATCAATCTTTAATGGTTTAGATTATGTTTGATAGGAAGGAAAGAAATTAGGATGAATCGATAAGGTATACGACGGACGGAGAGTGGAAAAGAAGGAAACAAAATATTTAAATCCACATTTTATTTGATATAATGGTAAGGAAAATATAAAGCACATTTCACTTTTGCTTGTTTGGTGAAGGGAATGGATAATATGAAGAAAGCAATGGAGGGAGGTAGATTGGAGAGTGAATTTCTTGTTTGGCAGGAGGACGTGACAATACAAGGTTTGTCCACCATCCAAATTTATTGAAATTAACCTTTCAAAAGGTTTAAAAATATTCACTAAACAAACTATACCTAATTATCAAATAAGCTTGATTCAGGTGGTAAGCATTTACATTTATAATTGTAAAATCACAAATTAAAAACATTTGACAAAAAGGAAAAATTTATTGTAAATAAAGGTGGAATAAAAATACTCATAGTTTCTTTCTTTTCTTTTTTTTAAAAAAAAAAAAAAAACCTTTATCTGTTAGATTAAATTTCATATGATAATTATTTATAAACATTAAGAAATGATAAAATATGATAATTTCTTCATGTGATAATTATTTGTAAGCATTATGAAATGATAAAATATGATAATTTATCAATTAAAAGAATATAATTTGTTATTATTGGTAAACGATCACCTATAAAATCTATATGTCAAATGGCAATTTAAATAGTTATTATTAAAAAAATTAGTTTCAAAAAATAATAAAATTAAACACTCTAATCAAAATTTTCGACATAATCTAATATTTTTTGGTGACAAAAAGCAAGATTCAAAACCCCAAAAAAAAAAAAAAAAATTACTTACTTCCATTTTTACTTTCTCTTTTCCTTTGCTTCATCACCACTGCATTACCCATACTACCCTCCTCTATACCTTTATCCTTCCTATGATATCTCACTCTCATAAGGTATTCTCATGGGCTTCCAATTCCTATTACAAGTAATCACTAAACAGTACCTTATATATATATATATATATATATTGGAAATTATCCCATTAAAAGGCCAAGAGAAACATCCTTGTGCATCTCATTAACCAACTTCCATAAGGATGACCAAGCAGATCACGAGGATGTTTTGTTTTCATGGCAGTTAAAAAACCAAAGCAGTGCATGAACCTTACTTTCCTCATTTAACATAGCATAAGCATAACTACCACCACTTCAGTACATCAGTCTTCAATAAACAGGAATTTATATATGACATCACGTAGAAATGGATCTATGAATTCATCAAAATTCTTATTAAAAAAAAAAAAAGGAAAAAGAAAAAGAAGTTACTTTCTCTAGATTTATAGAGTGATTCTACAAGGGAACTAAAAATTTTTACAAAGTAAAATAATTTTATTCTTGGATCCAAACTTAGCCTTATCATTCATTATTTCTGTATTTCTACCACCAATCAGAGAACTGAGAGAAGAAAAACCTATAAAATGAACATCAAAATAAAATTGAAGCATTCAACAATTTTATTTTTGTAATATTCTGATTCACAAATTCACTAGTGAAACCAGAAGCAGATATAGGATTTCCGATTAGTGGGCATAAATTAACTAAAATTTAAGAAATTAAAAAAAAAAATTGATTTAAACATACAATAATAAAAATTTGGTTTAAATTCAAATTAAATGTAGATAATTGTAATAAAATACCTTTAAACATTTATTTTGAGTGATGAAGCTTTTTTTTTCTCAATTTTTTTTTTTTTTAAAGAAGAAAATTTTATTACTAAGAAACATCACTTTGGATAGACTGGCCCTACCCCGTCCAACTTTCATAAGAAATTTTTTTGTTGCATTTTCTTCCCTTTTAATAAAAAAACAAACAATAAAGAGATTTTTTTTTACTATTTTAACATTAAACATAAAAGAAAAATAACAAAATAAGCGGCCTAGTCTTTTAATAACATCAATTATTTATAGTAAATATTATTATTATTTTTTTTACATTAAATATACGTTGTTCATTGTGAATATGAAATTTGGTTTAAAAACAAAAATTTAAAAAATTTAAAAAATTTAAAAAATTTAAAAAAAAAAAAAAAGAGAGAAATTAATGACTAGATTTTACTTTCCCTAAAAGGACTCATTAATGAAATGATTTAAATTCTTAAAGTTATTGACACTATTACCCCTTTTTTAAACTAGATTACCTTTGTAGTGGGTTTTTGACATAAATATAACTGCTTTTTCGTTGGATAATTAATGGTTATTAACATAAACAAGATTTAACATGGGACAATTGCCCCCACAATCCGCAACTTGAGTGAAACACTGCCTCTACCATCTTAATAAAGAAAAATAAAGAAATAAGTTTCTTTCCTGGATTCCTACTAAGCAACGGTAAGCAAGTACAAGGAATAGATAAGGATTCTCTCCATTTTTCTTGAAATGGATTTCCTATCCATAGCCAATCAATAAAAAAAGGGCACAAAACCAAAGGCTAACCACCTAAGCAACCAAATAACTCTGCCAAAAAAAGTCATGCCCTATAGCTAAGAGTATCATCAATTCAAATGAAGATATAAGGACGAAAGTAGAAAGCAGCCAAAAATCAGTTTTGAGATAATGTTCTATCAGTACAGACCTCTGAATCAACGGTTGGCATAAAAATTTGGAGCACTTCCATCATAATTTATAAGAATAAAGTTTAACCATTTGATTTATGAGCACCCTCTCCCTCAAACCTCAACCTCAATTTTTTCTTTCCCTATTTATACTTTACTTTTTCCTAATAAAACGCATAGCAATATAGTACAATCTTAAAAAAAGCAATGAAACACAATTTTTTTAATAGTACAGTCCTTTACAAAATTTAAGTCAGTCAACCTTTCTATACATAATGGTAGAATGCAATCCAAAAGGAAAAAGGTCTAGGCAGGGTAAATTCATCTTATTCTGGTGTGACCACCATGGGGAAGCCACAAAATGGTAGGTCCACTGAATCATATAAACGACCCATGACAACCATGTAACTAACCATGTCCTATTTACAAACCAACATTTAGACTTTATCCTACTTCTTTGGTCTACTCAAGTTTACACCAGCAGTCTCAATTTCTGAAAGCTAATAATTGCATATTAAAGAAAATTTACTACTTATCCATTATAATCAATTTATTCACTGTTTTTCTTGTGCCCTGGGGCCATTAATGAGGAAGGGGATAAGAAGAGCATAGAAGGGAAAAGAAAAAGGGGAATAGATAACAAGGAAGAGAGGAAGAAGAACAATAGGGAGGTCAGGCTTCTATCAGCATTATGCACGGTCAAGTCTGAAAAACTATTACAACTTAGCCCATGTAGATATATACAGTCCACAAATAATAAGCAGACTATTAACACTTGAATAAATAAGGACGAAGGTTGGATCCATAGATTTGGGACATTATAATAGATCTTTTCCTAAAAATGTACAGTAATCGTATACATAAAGTATCATTAGATGTCATAACAGGGCATCTGGCCATTTAGGGACAAAATTTGTGTAATGACTATTCTCTCTGTTTTGAAACTAAAAGAAAATAGCATTCTTAATTTGTGTCATGATAAGGTATTTAGTTTTCCATCTTTTTTATTTTCTCCTATGTAAGAGGTTAATCTATTCCACAGGTTGCCACAGTTGGTAAAATTAGTTTGACCGGTACTTTATTGCTTATCTGTAGATTACCATCTTCAGGTTTCACTTCACAGATATAAGACACTAAAATTTTTCCAACCATTCCATAAACAACTAGAAACCAGATCCAAGATGTATATCAGCAGTCATCATACTGGGTTTCATCTGCTATAGGAAAATAAGAAATTATAACAAAGTAGAGATCATATTCAGAAACTAAAAATTTGTAAACAATAACAATAATAACCAATTCTATTAGTTTTCAATTTGGGTTGCAATATAGTACCTCAGTTTACACAATAGGAGCATCTAAATTTCCTATTCCTCAAAAACAAACAACAACAATTATTCAAAAAGTCATCTTCGGTTAACTTACCTTCAACTAAAAATTTTTCCTTTAGATTAAATATATAAATACAGCATGAAACTGTAAAAGAACCGGTTCAAAATCAAATTTTGTGAACGACCCAAATCAACCAACCTCATTAATCGTTGAGCTGTTGAAGCTCTGCCTTCAACTGCTCAATCTTGAGCCCCATCGACCTCTGCAATGCCGCTTTATTGCTCTCTGGCAACTTAGCCAATAGCCCCTCAAACATATCCAGCACTTCCTTAACAGCAGCACGGGCACACTCAGCTTCTTCATCAAAGTAGACAGTCTCTTTCGACTCCATAGCCATCTCTATCTCCTCCCTTGCCTCTGCAAACTTGAGGTTGATCATATCCACCTCTTTGTTCTCGTCAAACTCAGCAACTGAATCACCACCCGGTTCGCTACTGTATTCTCTCGTATTAGGGAGAGATACGAACTGGGTCGGTGAAATTGAGATATTTGGGTGAAGAAAACGTTGGTTAATACAGGTTAGAATATCGGAAATCCCGGGTTTGGGCAATGGAGCCGAGTTTGCAAATCGCCGAGTTGAAGTGGTTGTGAGCGAGTTGAGGGTAGAAATGGAAGTGGGTTTTGGGAGTCGATTCAAAGGGTGTCTGAATAACAATTTACGGATCGAAATTTGTGAAAGTTGATGCATATTTTTGGTTGGTTGGCCAATCGAGCAAAGAACGCAGAGCATAGCAGAGCAGTCCTTGTGAAACCACGGCAAGTTTTTGCTATCTTAAGGGTTTTTTTTGGTTTCCACCAATGGCCATGTCCACGCAGACTGTTACTCTGTTTTACCAAATGACATTAAGGAAACCCACGCTTAACTTACCCGTTTTTAGTATTAATTTTTGGACCAAACCTATAATTATATTTTAGGCCAATATTTTTTAAGAATGTTATTTATTAAAACCTTTATATCTTAGATAATAATTTCAATAGTTATAATTAAAAAGTTCATTTTAAAGTTTAAATATAAAAAAATATAAAATGAAATATCTCAACAAAATTTGCCACATAAGCTTATATTCAATATCAAAAATAATAAATAGGAAAGGATCTTTTGCATTTTATAAGCTTGTAAATAGTGCCATTAGTTCAAAATAAAGATTTCTTTTCAATTGAAATAAATAAATATATATATATATATATATTTTTTTTTTGAACTGATGGTTCACTGCTTATAAATTTCATGGTATGTTTGATTTTAATTTGATATTACAAAAGTAAAGTCCAAAAATACTATAGCTAATATAAATAGGATATTAACACCAAATTATATATACTTTGACACTTCAAATCCTAAACCTTTTATTGGCATTATTCATCCTGATTTTTATTTTTACTTTTTTTGCTTCAGCACTTTATTTTTTATTAACTTTTAAAAATATTTATCACATGATTGGCATATGGACAAAAATAACTTTACTTTTTATTAACTTTTAAAATATTTATCACATGATTGGCATATGGACAAAAATAAATATATAAAAGTGCAATTTTATGACTTAAAAAAAAAGTGCATTTTTATGTAGTTTTATGATACAAAATGCAAAAATTTTTAAATGAAAAATTAATAAACTTTTTCATTAAAAAATTATTATTCTTCTAATAAATTAGTAAAATTTTATAGGAATATGAATATAATTTTTGAATAAATAAATAATAATAATAATATGTAAATATTATAGAGATTAAAAAAAGAAAGACTTATAATAAAAGGCAATCTAAATATTATAAAATCTAGAAGAAAACTTTGGAAGATTGCTTTTTTTAAAATATTTTATTTTATTTATTTCATGTATATTTTTATATTTATTTTTTTAAAAATACTTTTAATATGTATTTTTTATTAAATTTTTAGTTTTCCAAAAAAATATTATTATTCTTTATTGTTTTTTTTAGGAAATCTATTATATGTAAAAAGATTTGTATTTTTATTTTGGAAAAATCACATCTTGAATTTTTTTTTTAAAGTTTTTTTTTACAAATTTCTTTAAAATATAATAATATTATTTAATAATTTTTTGTATTTATTTAATTTTCTTATTTGAAAATTTTTACATTTTGCACCCTAAACTATACAGAATTGCACTTTACACTTTTATTTTTTCTTTTTCTCATATGCTACCAATGTAACAAGTCCGTTAAAACGTTGACAGAAAAAAAGTGTGCAAAGTGCACCAAAAAAAAAAAAAAAAAGTGAAGTTCAGGGTACACATAAAAAAAATAAATAAAATTAAACCCAAAGTGCCAATATTCCCAGATAAATATCACATCATTTCACAATAAAATTAATAAATAACTAACATTTTATTGGTTTATATAAATTTTTTTACTAGTCAAATAATATAATGTCATTTTGTCCCATAAGAAGTAAATAACTTGTTGGTAACAACATTACTCTTTGTTTTTATATTTTTAATATATAAGTTTTTAACAAAGAGAGGCTAGAATAGAGTTTTTTTTTTTCTTGTTTTATTTACGAAAGTAATAATTTATTATTATTATTATTCGTTAAATTTGAAATGGGCATGGAGATTTTTTTAGCTAGCTATTTAACCAGAACATGTGGGTCGCGCACTATACTCCAAAAATTGGTACCTTAACATTATTCATAAATTGGTACCTTAACATTATTCATTTATTTGAACAAGTTGTATTATGTCAGGAACAGTTAATGGCAAAGTTCAAACAGAAAATCTAAGTTCAAATTCCCCATCCCAAGGGAAATTGATTATTGAGAAACTAAGATCACCGAATCAAGGAAAAAGGCTAATTGTAATGGAACAGCTACAATGGAGGTCAAACATCACCAAAACCACAACTGTGAACCCATTAATTTTGTAATTTGAACAAATCCTCCAAATTCAACAACTCCATTGGCAAACTTAAGATCTATATAAACTTTGTCACCATATCAAAGCATATCCCAACCTTCATAGCCTAACCATATTCATGGCTCGTCAGCTTCTTCTTTTGGCACACGATCTAGACAGCACATTTCAAGTTGGTCTTGCTGCAATGACCCTCTTCTTGTGTGCTATTGCATTATTCATGTGTGCTTCTCATTCAAGAAAATGGCATAACTGGCGTGCTTGCTATGAACCCGACTATGTCTACGACAATACCACCATACAACACATACAACATGCCAACAATGAAGGAACATGCAGCGAGGAGCAAGAAGTCTCGGTCTGGCAGAAGAACATACTCATGGGAGGGAAATGTCAGCTTCCTGATTTTTCTGGCATCATAATTTACGACTCCGATGGGAACGTAGTCACACCGGCAAAAAAGTCTCGAGCTTTACAAACCTTTAAGTAGCGAGCAAATCCAATAATAATTGCAAGTTCCAAATGTTGCTTTTATTTTTGATGTTGTTTTAGAAGCTTTAGTGTCCTTAAAAAAAGAATTACTATTATTTTCGAAACATTCATACCTGTCACTGTATTATCTTGGAAGTATCCATCTCAGGGAAGTGAAAATGGTTCAAAAGTCCAAATAAATAAAAAGATAATTGGTGTACCTGTTGTACAAAAGATGAACTTAGTATCAAGAGATTGATATCCTGTAAAACTATTGAATAAATGTTTCCCCACTTTACATTCTGCAGCCAAAAACCCCAAAGAGAGTACCAAGCATTGGACTCAGTATTATTGACCCACCTCCAAATTGAATAAAATACTAGTAGGACTTAAACATCGCAAAACTGTAAATATTACAATATAATTTCGCATGCCAAACTTATATGAAAATGAACATTTAGGCATGGCTTTCAAACTTCAAACAACACAAAGTTATTACAATCATCTGGACATCATTTTCTCTTTCTTATCTGACCAAGAACTCCGTCCCCTAAACCCAACAACGTTTAATTTTGAATCAGTTGATTTATCTACACTGAACCTCTTGCCATCTAGTTTCTTCTTCCTGCTTAAAGAAGGTTTTCCTGAGCTGCGTGCACTGGATAGCTTTACTGGTTTTGATGCATGAATACCACCACCCTTGGTGGTTTTTGCTGAAACAGATGATTTTCTAGGCTTCACTCCCACGGCCTTGTGAACTCGAGATGATTTTACTGAATCACCTTTGGTCTTTTTATTATTCTTTGCAACTTTAATTAATTTTGCATCCCTCCCCTTCTGATCTGTTATTTTAGCACGGGCAATGTCTCTCCTGACACTATCCACAGTGAGCGATTCCAAACTCTCATTCTTCCTTATTGCTTCCTCAATTCGAGTGGCTAAAACATGGTCTTTCTTTGCAACCAAACTTGTCACTTTCCCTTAAAAAAAAAAAAAAAACAAAACAAAACAAAAAGAGGTCTTTTGTTTTAAAACTCCTCTGATAAAATGACAAAAGTTACAATTCACACTCGACAATGAAATTAGCCATGTAGGAAAAGAAAAGCAGAAAAAAAAAAGGAAAAAAAAAAAATGAAGCATGTCACCAGATTACAAGAATACTACATAAATGATAAAATCATCCTCACTTATCGTTTGTTCTGTCATGTTTCGCTTATCTTTTGTTCAAAAACAGATAATAAAAACAGTTGGCATACAAGTTATTTTTGTTTGTTCTTCAGAAAACCAAAATTAGTTTTCAGTTTCTAATTTCGATAAACCAAACTAAAAAAGTCACCGAATAAGCACTAAACTAGTAAACTGGCTTGAAACATCATGCAAGAAAACATCCAATTAATTTACAGAGCAATATCTGCAGTCATGTTATTTTCTTGTTTTCTATCTTTTTCTGCAGACAAGGTCAAACTTGACCTTTCTATGGTTACTATCAACACTTCCCACACCTTTTTTAACACATAATTAACATTAAAGAATGCCTTCTTGTCATAATGCCTTTCTTGTAAATTTCAATACACACACAAACACACAATGACAGAAAAGCAAAATAAAAAGAATTTAGTGCACACCTTTTGCACCCATTCGAGCAGTTCTTCCCGTGCGATGAAGGTAATCAATCTGATTAAAGATAAGTAATTTAAGCTTCCAAAGCAGAAATAAAAGAGGAAAACAAAAAGGAGAAAGGAAAAAAACACAACAGCAAAAGCATTAACACATAAAAATACACTAGAAAGCTGAGAATGGATCTGAGCTGATACTTACGGAGTTCAATGGGAAGTCAAACATGATAACGTGATCTACATGCAAGTCCAGTCCCCTTGCAGCCAAGTCTGTGCAAACCAATGTGGGGCAATCTCCATCCTCACTCTTAAACTTGTTGAGGTTCTCAACCCTGAAAGTCAAATAATAGTAGTTGAAGTTTCAATAAAAATACATGAAAAGTAGTTGGGCTTTCGATCAAAATATATAAGTAATAGTTGGGCTTTATGTCAAAATACATCAACAGCAGTTGGATTAAGTAGAAAAGCATTTACCTTGAAATTTTTCACATTTTCAATGACTCAGTTTTGCATGAAACAAGTATGAAATTTTCAGTTTAAATTCAAAACGGACCATTTCATCACGTTAAAAGTAAACCATGCATTGCTTCTCCAAGTGAGTTAGAAAAAGCTTATGCCAAAGAGAAATAGACACATCTTCCACCATCCAAAAACCATTAGAGAATCTATTTGGTCACTTGGGAAAAAATCAAGTGGCAATGCCCTCTTGGTTATATGGTCAGGTCATTGGTTCAACTGAGGACCAGTGCCTTTTTAAAAAAAAAAAATTCCAAAAAATGACTAAAAGATTTAAGGTTTATAGCTCAGACAACATAACATAAGGGACTGTTACAAATAGTCATTAAGAATAATAAGGCTTGGCTGCTTGTATGTCATCTCTTCATGGTAGATGACATTCATAATTATATAAATTACAAACCAAAAAAGACAAAACTGTCATCTCATCTAGCAGATAGGAGAACTAAACAGAATTGGACCGAAAGTGATGATACTGTCATCTAATCTAGCTGTATATTTTCTAATAATAATATCATTTAAAAACACATACAAGCAATCTTTATAAAAGGATGGCTCATAATTTCAAATTCAATAGCATCCCCCACAGAACTTTTAATACATGTTTTGGTGAATTATAGCCATTTTAGCAGCAGAATCAGAGACAAACTAAATTATGGACCACATAAATAGCAAATGTAAATGCATTTAGACTGGGTAGGAAAGCAAGGGGAACAGGGGAAGGGGAGAGAAAGAGTCACTTGCCTTTGTTCTGCTGGTACCTCACCATGATAATTGACTGTAGAGATCTGACTCTCATTGAGAAAGTGATCCACAGCACGGCTGGAATTTAGTGTGTTACAGAATACCATCACTCTGTTTCCCTTTGCCAAACTTGGTTCAAGAACCTGAAAACCACAACAACATGAGTTTCCTTCTTTCAACGTAGACACAATAAAAAGTTATTGTGTTCTTTATAAAGCATGGTTTTATAAAACCACAGAGAACTCATGTTGCCTAAAGCATGGTTTTATAAAGAACAATTTGATAAGCTTAACCAAAATAAGACCAAGCAAATGAAAGCTATTGGCTTCATCACCTACCAAAATTCATAGGAGGTACGTTAAGTCATGGGAATCAAAATATTAACTTGGATAAACTCATAGAAACTTCTATATATATATATATATATATTATTAAAAAAAAAAAAAAAAAAAAAAAAGGGGAAAGAAAGAAAGAAAAGATTCAATGAATCATCCAGAATTCTTTAAAATTTTCATCTCATGAGCATAACTGCACATTTTAATTTCCACTGCATTGTAAAAATCATATAATTGATCCTTCAATTGGAAATTTTCATATCTACCATAGAAAATTTTGTTCACAACTATCTATGCATCAATCTCATAACAAGCAAGGATCTATTTTCAATAAAATTTAACCATTAAATGAAGATGATCTTCATGAGTTTAAGTATAAATTAATTACAGTGACAACCATAAATCAGTAATTTTTAATTAAATGAACAAAAAATAAATCATAGAGCGTTAAACAAGTAGACCTGTAACAATGCTTCCAGCTTGTTTTCAGAACCTGAAAGCTTAATGAAATCATGGCGAGCAGATGCAATTTTTTTATGCAGTGTTGATGTTCGCAAATGTTCTATTCCTTGGAACTCCTCGTCAATTAGCTTTTGCACTGCCTGTAAACCTCCAAAGATCAACTACTCAACTTTGTTGACAAGCTAAAAATGTGCAGAAAACAGTTTATTAAATTATTATTGATATAGGTAGGTGCCATGATTTATATTGTTGTAACTAATGATACATCAGGAATTCCTTATTATTAACTGACCTTTCATTGTAGTATTTTCACATCAAGTGAATAATAATGTAATACCAGTAACCTTTTATATCTAACATTTCCAATCTCTGCTACAACACACTATTAAAGTTGAGATAAGCCTCTTTTGCAAGATTTATCCATGTATTCTAATCTAATTCTAAATGAAGAATAAAAAACCTTTTTATGATTTAAGTACACAGTTGTAAGAGAAATGCTTGAGTAACTTTATTCACTAACTAAGCATAGTACACCAAATAGATGAAAATACCGTCTTCTTTCCATTTAGACTTGCGGTTAATGAAAAAAGGACTATTCCAAAAGATATAAAAAAATTTATTTTTATTGAGAAAATATCATCAATATTTATACACCAATATAGCCACGACGGTTTTAAGTGTGAGGCAACAAGAAAAAAGCTATATGATCCAGGAAACCAGACAGGGCTCATTTTAAGATATCCAAGTTCCATATTTGACAATGGAATGAAAAAAATTTCCTTTATAGAACTAGCTTTTCACATATTTAGGAAGGTGAAGACACAAGTCAACGTACCTTTGTCATTGTTGCACTGACCAAAACAGTCTGGAATCCTTCACCATCAGGCTTTGACGCACGATGTTTTAGGGGGCCGAGAAACTTGCGGATCTCTGGTCCAAAGCCTCGATCAAACATGGTATCTGCCTCATCCAACACCTACGAAATGATTTGCCACAACAATGAAGTACACTTGAGTTGCTGCCCAATGAGTTGCTACAGTACACCACTTTTTGAAGGTTGTAAGGCACAAGAGAGAATATTAATAATTTAAAATAAATAAATAAATAAAGCCAAGAAAAAAATAATGGTATGATTTTATGTACTACCAAAATGTGTGCACAAATTAATATACTAGGAAACTTACCAAATACTTTATGTCACCATAAACCATGTTCCCGTCCTCAATATGCTGAAGAATCCTGCCCGGGGTCCCAACAACCATATCAATTGGGTTATTCAGTGAATCCTCCTGTGGTCTTGAACGACCACCACCACTTACCATAGTTGACCTGAATCGTGCATGATGGCTAATAGACTTGGCAACACGGAACACCTAAAAAGCCCATCTAATGTTAATGACAATCCAAGAGTCAACATATTCTATAATATGATCTCAAAATTATAACGTTATAAAGAAATACCTGCTCAGCTAGCTCCCTTGTGGGGGATAGCACAACAGCACGGGGACGCCTTGGCTTCATTTGCATGCCTAATAATGCCTCATCCCGTCTCAGCAACTAGACAACAAAAAATATCAACAGCATTTCTGTGATTATGAAGACAACCGACGGGTAATTGAGAATTATTTTTGGAGATTCCGATAATTAGAAAAACCATAAGCAAACAGAGAAAGGTCATCTTCAAAATCTACGTAGATAAAGCTGCCAAAATTTGAAGAAATCTATTCTGGTCAATACAAGCAAAGACACAACAGAATAATGGATTTTAAACAAACATAAATAGCAACTAAATGAAGAAACCAAAAAAAGTCTCAGCAATCATAAAGGCTACAAGTTTAAACGAAATTAGAGTCCGAATTATCAAGCAGACACCAATACCCAAAATTATACAAACCCACCTGACAAAAACTATTCTATATCCTCAGAAAGACAGTAATTCGGCAAGAAATTGAAGAAAAAAGAAGTACCTGAACCAGAGGCAGCAAGTAAGCCAGAGTCTTGCCAGACCCAGTATGGGAACCCAAAACCACACTCTTCCCTTCCAACACAGCTGGGATACCAATACATTGAATCTCAGTAGGGACCTCAATATCCATTTCCCTGACAGCCCCCATTACCTCCTCACTCAGACCCAATTCTTCAAACCTCTCAACCAACTTCTTCTTCTTCTTATGGAGCCCATTTTCACTCTCTCTCTCAGCAGAACTAACTGATTGACGTGGGGTGGTTTTGGTTTCAGGGGATTGTTGTGCTGACGAGTCTTTGAGGTGCCTGAGTCTCAGCCTCTCAAGAAGGATTGAATGCTTCAATGGTTGAAGTGGATGGTCTGTTTCAGTATCAGGGGTAGAAGTTGAGGTTGTTGTTGTGGTGGTGGTGCAGAGGGGCCTAAACCCTACAAAAACCCTGGGGGTTTTGGGGAGTTTGAGAAGAGGGAAGCGTGTGGAGGCAGAAAGACGAGAAAGAGAGGAAAGGTTGGAAGACAGAGAGACAGTAAGAAGGGTCTTTGCAGCCCCTGCTCCTCCCATGGCTCTCTACTTTCGCAGTGCAGCGAGAACTGAGAAAGAGTCTTTGCTGCTTCGCTTTTGTGTGTTATGTTTGGTTTTCTTGCAGGGTTTGAAAATGACATGTGGATAACAGGGATGATAAAATGGCTATTTCGTTATTTTGGGCTTTTCTTCAAGTTGTTGTTGTTTGGTTTTTTCTTTTTACAATTCAAAGATATGTCCATGAAGTTTTATAAATATTTAAATTATTAAAATGGCTATATTTGATTTTTTTTTTTTAATTTTCAATTTTCAAAATTGAATTATATTTAAATTTAAGTTTTTTTTATTTTTTAATTATTTTTTAATTTTTCTTAAATTTTCAAGATAGGAATTGACTGAACGCAGATTACACTGTAGAATATATTCAATACAACATCATCCATGCCGACGACATCAACAAGAAGCTCTTCCAGTTGATTGATGTGAGGCACCTCTTCCATCATCCATGCCATGATCCCAAATGCTCCAAAGCTCCGCCATATTTGTCCCGAAGAAGAAAATAATTAAGCCCTTCAAGATATTGTATTGCATTACAAATTTGACAGAGCATTTGTTTGTAACAGATTTATCATCAAAAGAAATTTCTATATTACATATGTTCTTATACAATTTTTTTTTCAATTTAAGTCCATAATAAATAAATATGTGTTTTTTATGTCCTTTCAAATGGCATTGAATCCAAGATATTAGAGTTGTATTCAGAAACTCAATTTAATAATGAATTTATTCCAAAAAGCCAAAACAAAAAAATGTAAATGAGAAACAGAAGTTGATCTTCTAGGGCTTGAATGCATGTATCTTACTGAGACATAAGTTATATTCCTTTACTCAAGTCCAAAGCTTTGAGAAATCAAATCCAAAGAAAATAAAATTACAAAATAAATTTTAAAATTTGACTTTTTAAAAGCAAAAATAAAAAAAAATAAAAATTGAATAGGAGTATTATGGAAATTTAGAATTTTGAAAATATATAAAATTTATTTGAAAGAACAACTAGTACTTTTTTTATTTATTTTTTTGACATTTTTTTTTAATTTTTTCTTTTTAGTGTTTGATGAAAATTTATAATCATATATAATTACAATAAAATAAAAAATCAACCAAATAAGTAATTGGGATTTTTAAGTTTTTTATTTTTCCCGAATACCTAAATTTTGTGACTTAGAATATCACAGTCAAATTTTCTTTTAGGAAAAAAGTAAATAGAGATCTAACGCATTAATATGTTTTTTTATTCTGAAATTGGAACTTGCAAGTGTTTCTTTTCTTTTTTTTTTTTTTTTTTTTTTTTTTTTTTTTTAACATGGAATTGAAAGATTTAAAGTCAGTACTCAGGTTCATTATTTTATACAACAATCTTTCAGTATGAACTGTCCCAAAAAAATACTAGAATTAGCAACGTCAATACATTTTTTTTTTTTTTTTTTTCGTTGGATGTGGATTGAAAATGGTTTATATAATGGGCAAAAGGTGCAAAACCAATGTGAGGTGGAGGAATTTACCTCTTTTTTTTTTTTTTTTTTTTTTTTTTTTTTTTTTTTCTATTTTGGGTGCGAATAATATTTTAACAAAAACAATCATACCAGACAAGAAGGAACCAAGTTATGCTTTGCTATTTGTATTTTTTTATAGCAATGCTTTGATATTGTGTGAGCCTTGCATATAAAAATAAATGCTTAAATTGACTTATTACACTCTACTATTAATTTTAAAGTTGGGCAATTTAAACCCTCTCATTCAAAATCCACCATATTAAACCTTTAATTTTGGATATAGAAGTACAATCAACTTTGAATTTTTAACATGTATTATAATTTCCTTCAAACTTACACTTAAGATGATTTTTTTTTTTTTTAACCCAATTCTTTTCGATCATAAAAATTCATTTCCTTTTCAAACTTAGCATGGACTCGACAATTACTCTAAGCCTATTATGATTTAACTTCCCAATACTACCTCACTTTGGCATTGGTTAAGAAACTTTTTCATTTTATTTATTATATTGAAGAAACAATTACTGACAAAAGGATACAAGACATGTGATATCGCCTACTGATAAATATTGGTTAACCATGTGGAGAAATTCAAACTGTTAATCCATTACATATATAATTTTTTTTCTTAAAAATAAAAAACAAAAAACAAAAAACAAAAGCAAACATGTATGTAACTATCCCCTCCTAGCTAAATTTTTTTCAAAGCTTTGTCATTTCTACTTTCCAGGTAGGTAAACTATGCAGCTGATCCAATATGAAGAAAGTATCTAGGATATCTTTCTTCTGTTGATGACGTAGAAAATAGGAGCTCTATCAACAAAGAATTTTCTACCATCTTTGGAATTAGACTCATACTTCCAGGAGGGTCCAAGAAGCCATGACATAGCAGCGCCACCAAGAAAGCCTCCCAACTGAAAAGTAGATGTCACAACAACGACAATGATGACAACAAATAACCGAGCAGATAATATCATTGACATGCAAATATAATCTTAATCTACTAAAAACTCTACAACGGTTCTTTTGTTTTGATTCCCTCTAATATATCAGAATAGCTATACCAAGGATTCTAATACAGTCCACAGCCATCAATATAAAAGAACTTTGGAACTGCAAATTTACAACGATATTTTGCATCCAACTTTACATTATGGCATATGTTCTATGTATATAACTTCAACATTAACTATGCAAAAGTAACAAACATCAAAGTTTTACCTTGGGACTTCAATTAATCTCAGAAAGTGAATAAAAGAAAAATGTTATGAAAAGTAATAGTAGAAAGAAGGGGAAAAGACGCATTCATTTAGTTCAACAATCTTTGGTTCACATTGTAAGTTATTGCACACTTGCAATTGGCTATTACTCTTCCCCTCCCTCACTCTCTCTTGAAATTTTTTTCGGTGTGATATTCCAGTCAATTTTGTACTTACATATGAACTATGATTGTCCCGTGATAAATGAAAATTTAGTATTGCTTTTATACTTACATGTCCCCAGTTATCAATCCCTCTGGATAATAGCCCAATAACCTGTAAAAGAATACTTATAGCCATTAATGTAGCTGATAGTAGAAATTAGAAAACATATGACCAGGGCATTTTAATTAAGCGCATATTTTAACTGAGCCATTCCTTGCCTTCTGACAATATACTACAAATCTTTAAGCAGCTCTTACACATAGGCGAGGACATACCATGTTTATGGCAACTATACGAACTATGTGCTGTAGCTCTTCTTTCCCACCTCCAACCAAGCCTCTATGCCTAATCACAAAGACAGCAAAAGATCCAACCTGACTCGAAGATTACATGTCAAAGATTGAAAAGCGAGAAAAAGATCAATATCAAAAGGCATCCTCAAAGAAATTTAACTTTCTATATACTAAAAAAATAAATGACAGTATATGGATAGATACAACTTAAGACTCGAACTTAAAATATGATATATTCTTACTTTCCTTAAGGAAGCATACATTGTTAAAGTAATATTTTTATTGTTGTGGTTTTGGCCCTTTGGGGTTCTTTAATGGAAATATATAAGTTCATAAATTTTGGCAAACTGGAAATATATTTAACTTCCCAAGTATCACATTGTGGTCATCCATTTTCTCTGCTTTTATCTCGTTTACAAAGTTTAACACATTCAGACTGGTCAAAATTTAGATTCTGATGAAAAGATAAGATTATGTGACTAGGCAAAAATATTGTAATTTCAAGAGATGATAAAAACCTTAATTTAATCCTTCCAGAAAGGGGAATAATAAAACAAAAAAAGACAAAGAAAATAGTGTTGTTGTGAAATTTGGTTCTAAGTTTCTCAAAGGATAGCAAATCTATAACTTCAAACATATACATATATCATCTCTTTAATGCATTTGTTTCTCTCCAAAACTGTAATTTAATACAAGCTTCTATGGCTAGTGACATTATGCACTAAAACATGCAGAGAAAAATTGTGGCTTATTTACAAAGTACGGGTGACTTACCAATCCAAAAATTGCTCCTGAAGCACCAACGGCAGGTGCCTTGCATAACCAATAACTCATTGCTGAACCTGATTTTCTTGAAATTATTGAATCAGAATACTAGATGGTAAGCAATTACATTTGCTATTGCAGAGAGATCATGAGCTGTTACTTGCAATTGCAGAGGAAATGTATATTCCAAGATATCTCCTAGGACCACTGATCTTTTCCACAGCAGGGCCAATTGAGTTCAAAGAATAACAATTAACCTGTGATTTCATATTTCATTTTCAGAGAAAAATGAAGCAAATCAATTATGATTTGAGAATCATGACATGAAAACTTTAAGCAGTATGATTCAAAAGCAAACCATGAGGTGTCCAATATTTGCATGCAAAAAGGCAGACGTGGCCAGCCTCCAGAGTTGCCCTTTATCCACCAGACTATTTATCTGTATTAAATTGTTTATCAATAGCCCGTTTACCCAAGGGAAATTTTGACAAAAACATTAATTTCATTAACAGCTCTTACCTTGGCTCCCCATAACAGTAGCTTTCCTTGTGTTGCAATCTGTGCCACATAAATTCTGCACATACAAATTACAATTTCAAGTAAACAAATTGATTAATCTGAGTTGCATTACCAAGAAAAGAGAGAGGTAGAAAACTCACACAACATTTAAAGCAAGAAGTATATTGGTCCACGGCCTCCCACTGAAAGGAGTTATAGTATTAGATTTGCTGGCGTAAGACATCCCAAGGTTTCCTGAGTCCTTTCTCTTTCTTCCTCCATCAAAGAAGTCAAACCAATGCCAACGCCATGTTTGTGATAAAGTATCCTTTAATTTATGCACATTATTGAGATCACCCAGTTTCTGTTCAATTTGCAAGACAAGCAACAATAAAGATCCTTAAATGCAGCATATTCACATAAAGTTAAGTTGCCAAAACTGCCTATTCAATCATCACCAGATAAACTTCAGCATCCTTTATCCAGAACATTTATAATTTAATTTTTATAACAAAAGTAAATACCTGAAAGTAGGAAACAACAAGAGGTTCAAGGCGGAAATGAAGCATATGGCCCAAGCGCAGAGAAGTGGCAGAGACGATCAAATTCATGGGACTGGGACCCAACTTCTGAGCCGAAAACCCAAGCCCAAATGGACCAGGTAGCCATGATTGTGACCCAGATACAACCATGCTCTCCCTCTTTACTCCTTTAGTATTACGGTTGTGGGTGAACTTATCCCAACATACCTTCCAAAGGTCAAGTTAGTTCAGCTGTTGGATGGTAATTAGCAGCTATGTGCTGGGTCACCTAATTAACAATACTTAACTTGGATGTAAGTTCATAGGATGATGCGTGCTGCCCTTGTTTTCTGGCTATTTGCCACCTGCTTGAGAAAAGTGACCAACTCCAATCAATCCCTCTCAATCACTTCACTACATCAAGAAGAAAACAGAACAAAATCACAACTTGATGCGCCTCAGATTCCAGTGAAGCAAACATGCACGAGACCATGACCATGCAAAATTAACTTGACAACTATGCTAAACTTAGGATTATTCCAAATAATTGGAATTTATATTAATGTGGAATTCTATTGGCAATAAATTTTATTAGTTGATTTTGTTTAATCATTTGATACTCAAAAGTATATTAAATAAAATAGGTAAATGTATTGTTACTAACTCCAAAACAACCTTATATAGCAATTTAAATATCCCCTTTATCATCAACAGTATACACTATCAAGAAGTCTTAAATGATTCCATAAAGCACTACGAAACTAATATCTAATTACTTATCGATTTATCAAGACCTCGTGGAGAACCACATCTGAAAAAATACCATGTTTCCCCCGATATTTAGTGGAAATACAAATACCAAAACAGCTCAAAAAAATTTAGACGAAGTTAAATCGACCACTTACACAATTCCCAAATCAATTATCAAATTTAAGCTCTACCCCAACATAGGCCCCAACCATAGTCCTAGCTCATAAAAAAAAGCAAAATTCTAACAAATTCAAAAACTCCTCCCCCTGATTTCGCTATTATATTAGGAACACAGCTACCAAACCAAATATGCATAAACTGCAAAACTCAGAAATGAAACCCATAAAATTGCAGTAATTCAAAAAAAAATTTTAAAAAATAGAGAAACTATTTTTTCATGAGAGAGAACTTATCTAAAACAGAAATTACTTGCAAATTGCTCACAGAAAGTTTTAGCGTGGAGTAAGAAATTGAAAGCAACGAGCAAAATGAAAGGAGAGGAAAACCACTCAACCAGCTTCGACCAAGTGTTTTTTTAAGCTTAAGCTTAAGCTTTAAGGGAATTGAAATTATAGCCTTGAGAGTAGATGAATTTTGTGGTGCGCAATAACTGAAACAAGGAATTATAAAAAGCGAAAGAGATTTTCTTTTTTTTACTTTTTTTTTTTTTTTTTCTTTATCCTTTTTATATTATTTAATTATTATAACCTTTTTTTTTTGTCTTTTTGTTTTTGAAATTTTGACTTTTCGGCAAAGCCCATTTTTAGGCCTGGCGCGTAAGAAGGCCCAAAAAGCCTCCAAAATTTTCAAAAGCTTTACCGCCGAAAAACCAAAACTCTGATAAAATTACCAAATCGCCCTCAACATTTTTTGTTTCCCTCCCCCAAATGTTCTTCGGACGAGATTTGAAAGTAAAAGACGAGAGATTAGACGGAGCGAAATGAAGTGAGAAAAAGCAAGCAAAGGAAGGGCAAAAAGAGAATGTCCGCCACCGTCTTCTTCGTTGCCGTCCAGTGCTGCCAATGCTCCACCATGCAGGTACTTTCTCTCCGATCTCAACTTTTTTTTTTTTTTTTTTGGTGGTTATTTTTCAATCTGACACTTTCAATCTCAATCTTCCAATGTTTATTTTTGGTTCAGGTGAAGCAGCGAAGTAAGAAGAGCATCAATAAATGGACATGCGTGGTGTGCAATCAGAAGCAGTCCGTACGGAAGGTGTTCGCTCAGGGTTCCATGGCCAAGCAGCTCCGTCTCTTCGTTCAGTCATTCAACATGTCCCGCCATCACTCTGAGCAAACCATCATCCACCACCACGTCATCGACGAAAACGATGAAAAAGAAGAAGAAAATCCCCTGTCCACGAAGAAGAAGAAACCACGGATCGATTGGAGCGACTACCTTGAAGAGCCGAAAGAAAATTTCCACGCCAAAGAAGGAAACGGCGATGGTGAATTATATATCAATTTCGTTTATGTTCAATCATTTTTTTTATTTTTTATTTTTTTTGAAAAATCGAAGTCGCAGAGAATTATAATCAATCTGATTTGTAAGTGATTCATGTAGTTGGCGGAGATTTGGAGCCGAAGATACTGACAGAGTTGCCAATGGAGTTGTTCGACAAACAACAGGCTCTCCCCAAATCCAAATGTATGATTTTTTCTTTTTTTTCTTTTTTTTGAAATTTTTCTCTGGTGTTAAGAAAATGTACATAAGCGAAATTAAATTGATTTACACTTTCTTTTTTGTTAAAAAAAAAAAATTATTTTTGTTCTCCGTATTATGGAAATGAAGACGAAGAGGAAAGGGGCTGTAAGCGGAGGATGAGTGAAGAAACTTCAAAACGGAGAGATTCAACAAAAGAAGAAGTTGATGTCGACAAGCCAAGAACAAAGAGCAGAGATTCTTCCAAATGGAACAATTACGTAACTGAAGAAGACGGAGATATTCATCAGTTTTCACGTTTTAGCAATGGAAGATTTGCATGTCTTCATAATCATGGAGCCACCACTGTAACCGATCATGATGATGATCAAACAGTAGAAGATGATATCCATCCTGATTTCATGTAAACCCCTCTTTTATCTAAAACCTTTTCTACCCTCTCTGGCCCTTTTTTTTTTTTTTTTTTAGGGGACAGAACGGAAAATATGTATCAAATTTTGGTGGAGTTGTCACTTTCTTGCTTCACGCTTTTGTTCATATTGAAAAATAAAATTTAATCATACGACCTCAATTCATGTTTTAAATCTAAAAACTAATATTTTTTACAATAATTTTCCTCTATTCTAATATCTCATATCTCAAATTCATAACCTCTTAAACATAGATATGTTTAAGCATAGATATGTATTTGCTAACTAATCCAACTTCATTTAATTTGTAATTCATTGTTTTAGTGTATGAATTAAAAAATATTTATAGAAAAGGACAAAAGGAAAGTTATAAACGTCTCCATTTCCTCTTAAGTCAAAATTTTCTGAAGGTAAAAGTAGTATTAGAGAAGATGGAGAAAAATCAGCTCTGGCGCCTAAACTGAATTTGTGTATCAAATAAAAGATTTTAAAGCAACTGTCTACTTATAATAACATGTCAATGAGGAATTCTTTGTCCCTCCGTTCCAAGTCAAAAGCCTAGATAAATAATATTACTCCCGCAGATAGAAAATCAAAAAATTCTCTATAATTCCTCGTTAAAGTTACATTAGAAAAGGGCCTGAAAATCCAAAATGGAAAAGTGTATGCATTACACTTGTGTGGTTAGCTTTCATTCACGGATGGCCAATGCACCTAGCTGATCAGCAACATCGGACTTCGAGGTAGCCTTGTGAAGGACTTCTATTGCCTCACCCACCTTATCCTTCAGATCATCTGGAGACTCGATGAGATGTAGAACCTCTGTTTGATCCATCTCCAGCAGCATCCCAGTGACCTTCGCTGCATGTTCCGGTTCAATGCGCTTGACAAGAGGATATAGCTGCTCTCCAAGCATCTGCAATTTTCAAATACAAGGATGTAACACACATTTCTTGTAGTGCATCTCAATGTCAACTATATACCAATTACTGGTAATACTGCAAGTCCGAGACTAAAGAGAGGGAATGAACAATGTACCAGTCTCTGATTCTCTGGAGTAGCAGAAGCTAATGCAGAAGCAAGTGTTGACATGGGCACAGGTCCTGATCGCTGGATATCAATTGTAGACATAGGCACCCCTGAACCATCAAATGCCAATGGCATCATTGGACCCACAAGACCTTGAGGAACCACAGCTGGATCCATGCTATTCCGTGTGCTAGCCACGTATCTAAGGCCTTGATTGGGGTTCCGATGCAGCAACTGAATTAAAACACACAGAATATTAGAGTTCAGCAACTATAACTTGACTTTTCTAAAATATAAAAATTGACACCTCAACCTAAGCTCAACAAGAGGTGTAAAAAAATTCAAAACCATTTATGTTGTTTAGGCAGGTTTTAGTGTCTTAGTAATATTATTAGTCTTTAAACATGGATAAATGAGCAAGTTGCTCCAAGAACATACGAATGCATTTCACATTCATATTTAACATATATATTTTTTGGGTCAGGCATATTAAATATATTGTTGCTCATTCAAATGATATAGACAACATAACTAGAAAAAAAAAATAAGGAAAAAAGATGAAATCAAATAACGTACCGGCTGTTGCTGCTGCACCTGTTGGAGGTTCCCACCACGACGCACACCCATCCGTTGTCCAGGTTGTCCTTGTCTCTGAAGGTGGTATGGCATAATGAAATTTGGGGCAACACCAGGGCGCATTCCAGGCAAGAGTTGCTGCTGGAAACCATAACCAGCAGGCTGGGGAGGCATTAGACCAGGAGTACCTTGACCAAAATACATCTGTTGAGGGGCAAGTCTAGGTGCCCCAGGACGAAACCCAGGTACCGCAGATGGTAAAGGTGCCATTCCACCTGGTGCTCTAATTTGAGCAAACTGTGCCTAATAAACAAATAAGAAATTGAGGATAAAGTTTCTAAAATTTAACAGATTACATACAACACAAGGCGGTTGACATCTCATGAAAAAGTGAAAGAAGTAAATGTTATCAGGTGAAAATGGTCATAAGCAAAATTAATTTTAGAACAAAATCCTTGCAGTATATCAAGAAAGTGTCGAAGCTTAAGGGAAAAACCTAGTCCGATCTACCATCAAATTTAACTAGAATCTCTTCATTAACAACTCTGCCAACAAATTTTAAGAAGAAAGATACATGCTCCAGCACAATCATATTTCTTTTAAAAGATGTAAACTGCCTAAATTCAGAAGTTCAATTATTCTTTAATAGAAGTCCACCAATGAACTTTCACTCACTGCTGGAAATTCTGAAACTCAAATGAAACATATTTAAAACAATATATTTCTAGGCTCAACAAGTGTCTGTGCTCACATACAGTTGCATACTTGAACATTGTCATTAAACAGTCATGACCAAAATGTCCATAAAGCCTTTCAAGCAAGCATAATATTTACTTACTACACATACATTGATGCACTTTTTTTTATAATAGATAATAGAAAACCCTATAAAATGACTATGTTTTGCAAATACAAATTAGTATTTGAACCAAATAGAGGTCAGAAATCCAAGTTTTGATCAGCACAATCTGGATTCTGCAATCATAGAAGCTCAGAGTGCAAAATAAATTGGTTCATAAAATAGTTGCAACTCTAGAGCATTTTTTTAAAATTACAATTTTTTTTTTTTCATCATTACCAGAATACAAAGATAATACATGTACTTCTATAGAATAAAGAATTTAAGGTCATAACCGATAAACAATGTTTGCTCAAAGGAAATAAAGAATAGTCACCTGCAAGCGAGCCTTCCGCTCTTCCTTGCGTTGAGCCACAGCCACATACAGAGGTTTCCGACCAATCAGCTTCCCATTTAAATCATTCAACTGAAGAGAAAAGAAACATAAAACATCTCAGGCATTCATTTAACAACAATGAGTGAGAAAAAGGAGTTGAACATCAAGATCACAAATTCAACTAACAAAAACAAGAAGACATAATTAGAACTTTACAGCTCTGGCAGCTTCCTCAGGGGTAGAAAAGGCAACAAAGCCAGATCCCTTGCTCAGCCCCTGTGAGTCAACCATGACCTTTACAAAAGGGAAACAAAAATAACTTAGTGGGACTTTTCTTTTAGCTAGTTGTAAGGAGGAAAGAAACAATAAAAACTACTATTTTACTTTAATCAAACTCTGTACCTTGCATGATGTTATTGATCCAAACTCAGCGAATATCTCCTTTAGTTTTTCATCATTTATGCTGTCATCAAGATTTTTCACATAGAGATTAGCACCCTGAAGTTTTTCAAATCTGCTAATTCTTTCCTGTTCAAATTTGGCTTTCAACTCTGCCTCCCTCTCTGCTTTCCTTTGAGCCCTCCCAACATACAATACTTTGTCATCAATGATGCTACCATTCAACTTCTCAACTGCAGCAGCAGCTGCATCTGAGCTCTGAAAGTTAATGAAACCAAAGCATCTGGACTTCCCATTTCCATCCCTGGCAACAACTGCACTTGTGATGGTACCAAAAGTGCCAAAAAGTTTCTTAAGGTCCTCATCCGTAGTTGCCTCTGAAAGATTTTTCACAAAAACATTAGTAAACTTTGGTGAGCCATTTGCTCGGCTCCTTTCATGGCGTCGAATAAAAAGTCCGACAAAAACTTGTTTGTCATTTATTAACATTCCATTCAGTTGTTTGATAGCATTCTGTGCAGATTCATCATTGTCATACTGTACAAACCCATAACCTTTTGATAGACCATTTTTATCAACAGCAACCTTGCAAGAAAGAATAGTTCCAAAGGCAGCAAAAGTGTCATGTAATGCCTTATTATCAAGTGAAGTGTCCAGGTTCTTGATAAAAATATTAGCATATCCACTCTTTCGAATGCTTGGATCCCGGTGAGAGAACATAATCCTGATAGGTTTTCCATTAATAGGTGTATAATTCAATATCTCCATGGAATTAGCAGCTGAAATTTAAAGATAAAAATTGAAGTGAGAACCAAAGAAGGGAAAGAACTATTAATTTAACAAATTTTCACTATTAATTTAACAAATTTGGTTTACTAATTCGGATAAAGTGGACAATGATACAAGTAACACAAACAAATTTGTTAAATGACTTTTTCTTTCGTTCACCCAGTTCATCCACTGTTGGAAGACAAACTGTAATAGACTTTACACCAGAATGGTTCACTCTTCTCGCTTCAATTCCTCCCAGTTATATCTCCCACAAAAATAGCCTTAATGATCAAGTAAACAGTTTCTTTCCTAAAATCTATCTCTCCTATCAAACATAGCTCTTAATAGCTTTCCTTCATGATCAATAAAAATCAATTAAATTCAAGTTTTAAAATTAATGAAAAATAAATAATAAAAAAAATCCTTTAATAAGAAAACTATGTCTTTGAATAATATTCTTCGGCAATGATCTAGAGTAAATTATGATAAATTAGTATACTAAATTAAATAATAAAACAAAAAATTAAAAAACACAAATCCAAACAGAATAGCACAGTAGGAAAAGTTGGGATTTTTAAATAGCAAAAAAGCACACAGCCTCACAAATAAACTAAAACGCAACAATAAACAATAATACATTCATAGAATCTTCCACCCGACAGTCGGGTCAGCGTAAACTCCAAAATCTCAAAGCCAAATATTTTAATTATTTTAATGTAAACAAATAATTAAGAATGGAAAAATCAATGTAGATGGGAAAACGAATTAACAAATAAGAAAACAAACAAGGAAAAGTATTTTTCTAATTTAAAAAACTAACAAAACAAATTGGAATCTAAATTGTCATCTAGTGTTGAATGAAACTATTATTTATCTATTAATAATTAAAAAATATTAATATATTCAAAACAATTACCAAACTTTATTTTTTAGAAGCATACATTGCCAATAATAATAATAATAATTTATTAAAACAAAAATGTCAGAAAAATATTTAAATCAGAAAATAAATAAATAAGAGGCAAAATGGTAATGGAACAGTACGGACCATCTTGAGGGTTGCCGTAATTGACATAGGCATAACCAAGAGATTGCCTCCGAGCCTGATCTCTGCAAACCCTAATGGAAACGACCTGGGCCACCTGATTGAACAGATCGAAAAGCTGTCCTTCATTCACATTCGGGTCCAGATCCCCTACGTACAATGAGGAGTTCCCGAACCCCGTCACCGGAGCCGCATTTGCCGGAACAGGAGCCGCCGCCGCCGCCAGAGGCTGTTGCGCTGCCACATTCGAAGTCTGTACTGCCGGAGAAGAAACAGCCGATGACGCCATTGCAGTGTCAATGAAAGGGAAAAAAAATTTTAAAAATATATAAAATTAATCCCAAAAAAAAAAGATTGGGGTTAGGGTTTGGGATAGATGAACAGAGAACTGAAAGCGAAGATGATTAGGGTTTTGTTGTCTTCTCCAAATATGATAGTTTTGAAAATATTTTCCTTTTTTATTTTTTTTATTTTTTTTTATTTTTATTTTTTTCTTTTTTCCTTTTCTCACTGAAGGCAGAGAAAGAGAACAGAGAGGGAAAGAGAATTGTGGAGGTGCTTATATAAAAGAGAGGAATCGATTGTGATGGGAAGCGGTCTGTTGGAAGTTCGTAGCGTTTGAGGATGCGCACGTGTGTCATTTTGATGACGTGGGATTCGTATGGTAAAGTTTTCCACGTTTTCGGGTTTTTATTTTTTCATTTAGAGGCCCCACTTTTTCAAGAAGGCGTTTAGTGGCGGCGGACTTACCACGTGATTCGTGTGTCTTCCCAACTAGAATAAATCACGTGAAAAAAAAAAAAAAAGTTTTGTGATAATCCATTAGAACTAACAATTTATCGTATAATGTGGTTTCATATTGTGTATCATATTGTATTCATTCTAAAATTGTTTCACCTAAATCTAATTTATAAGTTTTTATATGAAATATTTATTCAAAAAAAAAAAATTTTTATATGAAATATATAAAATCAAACTTGTTCAACTAAACGAATAATTTAAATAGTTGCGTATCTTATTTATATTTTTATAAAAATATAGTTCAAATCACACATCATGATGGATGATTTTAGATAGTTTGTAAATTAAGTGATTTGTAAAAAAAAAAAATTTAAATTTGTTTATTAAATTATTAAATAGTTTATTATATGATATTTTAACACATTAAATTTAATTATAAAATTATTTTTAAAAAAATTAAAAAATATATTTAACTAATAATTCATACTAAAAAAGTTATATTTACAAATTTAAATAAACAATAATAACTATAGTAAATCAGATGCATATATTTAATTATTTATAATTGTTAAAAAAAAAAAAGCACATATACAACAACAATACCTTTTAAAAACACACACATACTTAGTTTTGATATTTAAATCGTTTACAAACCAACCAAAAGTATAATAAAAAATAAAATAAAATAACATCTTTAATATTAACCCTAGTATCGTTCTCACGCAACATGTGGTATATGTAACTGTAATATATGATTTATATAATAATTAATTATATTCAAATTAAATTAAATTAGTTATATTATTTTTACAAATAGCAAAATAATTTACTAAACGTCAATAATATTTATGAATTTTTTTAAAAAAAATTAAAAAAATTCATAAATAGTTTCAAAATTTTCATATAAATTTCACAAATTTACATGAAAATTTTTGAAATTTCAATGAATATTATGGATTTTTTTAACCAAATTGTTAATGATATGATGTATATATTTTGATAGAAATTTCCATGAAAACTTTGACGAATTTTTGAAAATTTTGATAGATAGAATAGAAATTCTACCTATTTTCATTTGGAACCTAAATTTCCTTTCAAACCCTTAAAAAAAATAAAAATTTCGAAAATAATTTCGATATTTAAAACCATGTTTATGCCCTCATTCATTCAAGGAATTTTTATTTATTTATTTCCAGAATAAATAATCAACCTTATTCAAGCTTCATTTTGCTCCAAAAAATAATTATTATTTCAAAAGGGTATTATTTGTGACAAAACAACTCCCGGGGCCATTTCGAGCACCCAAGATGACTTCGCCTAGGAAAATTCCACTAAACTAGTACCAAGATATCAGTGGAACCTCCCCATAAACTAGATATGACTCAACAACATAAAAGAGAAAAATAAGCACTTCTAATAGAAATTTTGAAATCATAATCATATCCATCAAAGGTTCCAATTCAAAAGAAAGAAAAATAGAAAATAAGCATATGTATTAAGACAATCCACCAAAGTATACTAAAAAAATAAATGAGTTCAAAAATAAATAAAACAAAATATAATAGTCTCATAAGAAAGCAGGAAAGAGACAATACATTAGCAATGGAAAAGTATCGAATGTGAAGGTGCAATGATAGGACCCGCCTCGGAAACCCTCTTAGGACCTCTCGAGTGATCCCGCCTAGTAAAGTCCCATTGGACAATCTCTAGAAAATATCCAATGGAACCTCACCTTAAAATATAGATAATCAACACCAGCATTAACATTAATACCTCAAATATATAAATATATATATATATATAAATAAGTCCACAACCGGCCTACTGTACTACAAGCCATAACAACACACATGAGTACTATGGTTTCTACTCAGTTCCATATTTAAAATCAGAGCATTCTAAGAGTGTCAACAAGGTCTATGTGTACAAACAAGTAATAAATAAGTCCAGAAGATAACAATAGATAAAGAAAGGATAAATACGGCTGCTGTAGTGGAAGGAAACAAGCGGTAAGTTGGGCGCGAGGTAGACTGTTACTAGCTGCCTGGGCCTACGGGAACGAATTTAAAACAATAAAACGTGAGATAAAGAAATCTCAGTGAGTGGTATAGTATAATAGAAAAATAATGATTTATTTCTGAAAAATCTTTCTCTCAAGACCTCTCATTCCACTCGTTGAAAAGTTTCCCGTTTAAAAATTATTTCACAAAACCCAAACTTGTACCCCAATTAATATCATAAAAACTGATGCTCAAAAGTATGCATGAACGATCATTGTAATATTATGAAATGTCTCAAATCAAGATATAAACATTTGAGCATACACTATAATAAATACAGTTCTACCAAATAAATATGAAAATGCAGAAATTACCCCAATATTTGTAAATCAACAATATATACAAACATATACAATGTACCATACGATGTACCAATATGTAAACCATGGGATACACCCACCTCACGACCCTCAATATATGAATGGTATCGTGGAAATAATAAATAACCATTAAGATGTACCCAACCTCATGGTCCGTGGTGGTAAACCCAGCGCGCTGTAATATAATATAATATAATACTGATCCAAGGTATTGGCATTACATGGTACATTAATTTAAAAATAACCAATACAGTATACATGAAACAATCTTGTAAGATTATATATATATTTTTCCAAACGATACTGTATCATAAATCATAATTTAACATTTAAACTTCCACCGCTTAATTAAATACTTCAAAATCTCAAAACATCATTTCATATGAAAACCAGAAATACCACAGTGAAATATATTCACCATAAACCAATTTTAAGCACATAAAATTATAAAATATTTGATCGTGCTTAAAATTATATGATTTTCAATCTGGTTTCTCAAACCAAATAGTTTCCAAAATGATTTAAAATCTCAATTTAATTACCAAGATTTTTAAATACCACAAGTTCATTAATGGACCCATTAAAATTGAAAATCACTTAAAATATTATCAAAAGTCATATAAAATGATAACACATATATGTGAAAGCAAATATTTATATATGCATAAACCAACATTTCAATCAAATGATATATACGTAAAATATTTAAACCCCATATATACTATACTATATACCCAAATCATTTAAAAATGATACAACCACTCACAGTACTGTAGATGCTCATGCCTGCTCCTCTACAGGATTTGCCTCCAGGCTCAACTCGAATGCCTGTAATATAATAAAATATTCTTGAGGCTCCAAACAACTAAACCAGAGACACTTGTATAACCCAAATGTCTCAAAATTATTTACAGTACTACAAAATTGCATAAATTGGACACCGGGCAGTCCAATTATACCGAGTGTCCTTAGGACCCGGTACCCAAAATTGGGGACTTTCACCCGAAGCCTAATCTTTCGAAATTGAACCCCCAATTAGGTCGTAATATTATCCAATTGCACTAATCTAACTTCAATCCTAACCAATTTAACCAAAATCGTCCAAACACAGTCCCAATTTCTCCGAAAACTAACCAAATAATCCCAAAAATAGGAAAATTATCAAACGACCTCCAAAATTCACAAATTATATGTCAACGGAAAGCCCAAGAGACAAGAAGTTCACCAGTGGTCTTACCTTGGTCCGGTGACTCCTCCGGTGACTGAAAAATTAACGTAAAGGTTCGGCCGAACTTGAACTTGAGAGATCTCTCAAATGGTGGGGATTTTGGACAATCTAACTACGGAAATGGACTCAGAGGGGTCGAAAATGGTGGGATGGAGGTATGGGTCGAGCTGGGTTGGCCGAAAAACACAAGAAAAGAGGAGAGAGAAAATTTCCGGCCGTCGGGCTTCTCTGGCTTGATGTGGGTGCGTCCGGCTACCGGTGGCCGTAGAATTTTGAAGCCGAGCTCGACTTTGTCCCCCGTTCCTCTGTAGCCAGCACGTGTAGCAAGGTGGTGGCCGGCGATGGGTCAAACGGCGTAAACCTAGTTGGAGATAAAAAGGATCGGTTCGGACCCGTGGGTCTGGGTTGTTTTTCTCGGATTTTGGAGAGGAAATGGGTATTTTTGGGCTTTTCTTCCTGTTTGGCATACTTACCGAGGCTTATATAGAGCTTAAATCACTAACAGACAAAAACTGAGGACTGGCTTGGACACTGATTTAAAACTTATGCTTAAAACTTCTCAGAACCATAACTTTTTATCCGTAACTCAGAATTTGGCGTGCCACCAGTCTGTGAACTCGTATCAACGAGATCTATACAATGGTACCTTAGTCAAACCAAAAATATTGGCTATTAAAAAAGTCAACTTGAACCCATATATTATTCACTTGGTCAAACTTGGTCAAACTTAGTCAATTTGATCAAACTTGTTTAATCATGTATATTTTTTGGTACGGGGTGTTACAACCTACCCCCTTTAAAGAAATTTCGTCCACGAAATTCATACTTTAGTTTTGAAAGAGGTAAGGATACTGACTCCGCATTTGATCCTCTCGCTACCAAGTTGCCTCCTCGACAATTTGGTTTCTCCAAAGAACCTTCACCAAAGCTATAGTCTTGTTGCGAAGCCTTTTCTCTTCCCTTCCTAAAATCTGCACTGGCTGCTCCTCATAAGACAAGTCATCCCTCAATTCAATCTCCGGTGTCTTCAACACATGTGATGGGTCTGAGATATACTTGCGGAGCATGGAGATGTGAAAAACATCATGGACTCGAGAAAGCTCCTCCGGCAAGTCAATCCTGTAAGCCACTGGACCTATCCTCTCTACTATCTCATACGGTCCAATATAGCGAGGACTTATCTTCCCTCGTTTTCCAAAACGTACTACACCTTTCCAAGGAGAGAGCTTCAAGAATACTCGATCGCCAAACTCGAACTCGAGATCCTTCCTATGCACGTCCGCATAGCTCTTTTGTCTGTCTTGTGCTGCTTTCAACTTGGCCCGTATAATATTGACCTTGTCCACTGTCGCCTGTACAATCTCAGGGCCTAGAAGTTTCCTTTCACCCATCTCATTCCAACATAATGGAGTTCGACATTGTCTCTCATACAACGCCTCATAAGGTGACATCTTCAATGTTCGAGTGATAGCTATTGTTGTAGGTGAATTTTGCTAAAGGTAGATACTCATTCCAATTCCCCTAGAATTGTAGCACACATGACCTCAACACGTCCTCTAAGGTCTGAATAGTTCTCTTAGATTGTCCATCGGTCTGAGGGTGAAAAGCGGTATGCAAATCCAACTTGACACCAAGTTCATTCATTAATCTTCGCCAAAATCTCAAAGTGAACCGTGGATCTTTGTAAGATATAATCAATATTGGCACTCCATGCAAGCTCACTATATAATTCATAAAGAGTTCCGCTAACTTTTGAGGAGAAAACTTCTCACAAAAGGGTAGGAAATGTGCAGACTTAGTGAGTCGATCCACGATCACCCAAATGCCGTCATGCCTCTTAATTGTGGGGGGGGGGGGGGGGGGTGGGGAGGGGGAGGGGGGAAGCTTGAATACAGAATCCATCGTGATGTGCTCCCACTTCCATTCTAGGATGGGTAAGGGCTGTAGAAGTCCAAAAGGCTCTTATCTTTCTACTTTCACTTATTGGCAAATGAAACACTTGGATACATAATCAGCAACTTCTCTTTTCATCCCTGCCCACCAATAATGCTTTTTCAAGGTATGGTACATTTTGATGCTACCGGGGTGCATGGTATACGTAGAACTATGCTCTTCATCCAGTACTTTCCTTTTCAGCCCTTCATTTGCGGAAACACAAAGCCTAGAACCAATCACCAATGCTCTATTGCCTCTGATAGTGAAATATGACTTCCCTCTTGTTTAACTTTCCTTCTTATACTCATTAAGTAAGGGACTTCAAATTGAACCTCAAAAACACAATCCATAAGTATTGGTCATAGTCAAAAGCTAGTAAAAAGTCCTCATGAAATATGCATGTACAAATTAACACCCAACTGTGCAACTCGAACATCAAAGAAATAGTGCAATCATACTCTTTGAGCAATCTATCCATTTCCTTTGCCTTAAGTTCAACTCCTTATGAGTAAACAAATACTTAGTGCTCCTATGATCAGTAAGGGTCCGGCAAGCAACTCTATACAAGTAGTGCCTCCAAGCTTGCAATATATAAAAAAAAATCATTGCAGCAAGCTCTAACTCATGAGTCGGATAATTTAGCTCGTGCTTCCTCCACTGTCTAGAAGCATAAGTAACAACTCATAACTTTCAAAAAAAACTCCATCCATCAATTCAAAAAGAAGGTTTAGAACTTAAATCTAATTTCCTCAAACCAAACACTAGTGTCACAAAGTTAAAATGTAAATTATTCTCTTTGCCTCTGATTACACTCCTAGTACTTGCAATTATAAGATCCATGTTCCTCATTGATTATCCAATTTCCTTAACCTCGACAAACATCTTTCTTTTAACCAAATTCATCAAAGTCATAAAACAAAGTTCCTTATATTTATTCCAACGGAGAGCTTTAGATTGCTTATAAAGCCTAAAGAAATCCTCAAGATTGTCACCACCAAGAAATATGAAGCCAAAAGATCAAGTCCGAGTCCTCTCATCATCTCAAATACCATTCTTGAAGATACCTCAAATTCTTCCAATTTCAAACAACCTCCAAGAATACATACCTCGAGCAATAAGGAAATTCAAATCTTAATTCTAATATCACAACCAAATACTATAAACTAGTTACTAGATTCTCAAATCATAAGAAAACATTCATTACTTGCTTATATTCTAGTTATGCCCCAAAAATCATATTCCTTAGGAGATTAAGTTACCATCAAGAATATCAACCACCTTAGATCCATAAAACATCGTCGATATAAAACCCTCAATCTTCAAGAAAACAAAATATCAAAACCAAGATCTAAAATCATCATCCAAAAGCAGATGCTACAAAACCAACTTATGAAATTCACCACTTAATTCTCAGCAAATTGTCCTACACAAGATCATCAAAATGCATAAACAAATTTTACCTATACTAGATTCTAATATTAAGAACCTTAATTTCCATGCAACGAAGATAACTACTCTTAAACACCTGACGAGGTTACAAGAATCCTCCTATGGATGTGGAACATTTCAAGTAACACCCCTAACGAACTTGAGTCATCTCGACTAGTGTAACATATTCATGTAAAACAAAAGAGTGTGTGGTCCTTGAGCCAATAAAATATGTCCGTCACTACCAAGCATAGATAATGCATCTGTCACAACATCAGGGTGATCCTCCTAATTGATCATAGCATATACCTTACCTCTGGTAAGTTGTCATCCCTTCTGACCTCTGCCTTTGGTTGTGGACGAAGACCGTTGTCCAGTGTTGGTAGAATCTCTTGAAGTCTGGCTTGTTTATGTATCATATACTTTGTACCCATCAATCAGTTGAAATTGTACGCCCGTCGTAAAGCTCTAGCATGATCATATTCTCAATAAGGTTAATCATTTTTTAAGTGTTCCAACTGCTTGTAATGAAAGCATGGTCCATCCCATTGGCATTACCCATCATGAAACCTGCCATATAAGCTACCTCGGACTGTAGATCTCTAAAAACAAAAAAACCGTTATCATTGTTCACTGTCCATTGTCCTGAACCCTGAGTGGTATCTCAACTTTAACCTCTTAATCTTAATAAAGGTTGGAGAATAAAGCTCAATGTGAAATGTAGTCTTAAACTATGTTCAAGGGTGATGTCTCCTAGTCCTTTCATACATCCACCAATCCCTCGAGTTTCCTTCTAGCATAAAGCTAACTAATGTGACCTTATCATCATCCGGACATTGCATAGGATCTATGGAGCCATCACAACCAACTGCTCCAAGTCTACAAGCCTACTTAATAGAATACCTAATAAACCCACTCCTCTCGAGTGATCAAGCCAGGTGCTCGACAAGATGCTCCTCATAAATGGACACACCCGTACCTCCAGTTGTAGCATGTTGGCAATCATGTCTACCTCCTCATAACATCAAGGAAAAGTTATATATGATAGAATAAGCCAAAATATACTTAACAACCAACAAAGGTAAGTATGGAAGGTAAAATACAGGATGAGTTGTACAGCAATGTACAACCCCAAGGAAGTTAGAACCTAAATCTCTGATACCAAGCTGACAGGATCCGCCCCGGGGACCCTCTCAGGACCTCCCTGGTGATCCTGCCTAGTGAAGTCCCACTGGACAATCTCTAGAAAATATCCAATGGAACCTCACCTTAAAACGTAGATAATCAACACCAGCATTAACATTAATACCTCAAATATATAAATATATATATAAATAAGTCCACAACCGGCCTACTGTGCTACAGGCCATAACAACACACATGAGTACTATGGTTTCTACTGAGTTCCATATTTAAAATTAGAACATTCTAAGAGTGTCAACAAGGTCTATGAGTACAAATAAGTAATAAATAAGTCCAGAAGATAACAATAGGTAAAGAAAGGATAAATACGGCTTCTGTGGTGGAAGGAAACAAGCAGTAAGGTGACTTGTGTATTAAGTTATTTCATAACAGTTTTTCATGAGAAATGTTTAAATGCAGCTTTGAGTAGAAGGATATTTCACTAATATTATTACCAAAAAAATAATATATATTTCATTGATAGGTTTTGACTTCTGAATAGTAGTTTCTCATAAACGATTTTCAATTGTTGATGACCTTTATCGAGAATGTTATATAATAATAACAATAATAATAACAACAAACAAAATAAATAGTTTCCTTTTTCAATCGATTTTGAAAAAATGTAAAAAAAGAAATAAGTTATTTATTTCAAAGTCTTTGACCTTTACAGAATCTACATTTACATTAGATTCATTCAATACAGAAAAAAATACTAAAGATCATAACTTTTGGGAATCAATTGCCACATGACTTCCAAATTCTCCTCTTGCTTGGTCATATAAATCTAGTTGAAAATAAGTTTTTAACCATGTTTCATGACCCGTCATTCAATCCATGCATTCAAATAGTCCTTGCCTCACAAAATCAACATTAGCAAAATTTTTCTCCTTATGAAATTGTGGATTGAGATAGTAACCTGTAGCATGCAAAGGTCTGCAAAGTTATAGAGTGTATGTTGCATCTATTTTATTCCATACTGGTTTATAATTTTTGGCACTGCCTCAACAATTAAAAGCTATTTTTTCTTTGGCAGTATCCATTAATTTGTAAATATAAACCATAGTAGGTCTTTTTTCTGAAATCAACCTTTCTCAAAATACTTACTAATGGGATTGTAGTCTTAATACAAAATGCAATACATGCAATATGAGGACAAAAACTTGGATCAAACAGCACCATTCCTCTAGCCTTAATACCTTCAGTTTTTTTGGCCCAATTGCTTAAACACCATTTTTCTAATAAAAACATTGACACTAAAGCTTGCTTTTTCTTGTAGAATTTTGAAATGTCAAGAAGGTGGTAGCAAAGCATGTAATAATTGGCCAAAGAAGCCAAGTGTTCTTTGTAAATGTTCTAGTTAAAATAAAAACCCAAGAATGACCAACCATCTGACATGATTGAGCATCCATATTGTTCCCAAGCAACTTTATGTTCATCCATTGTGACATTAATATCATTTATCTTTTTGAAAATCTACTTCTTAACGCATGCGTACTAGGAGGTTTAAATCCAGATCCAAACTTTGCAATAGCATTCACCAGAGGAATCCAGTAAGGATCATTCATTGTATTAAAAGGAAGATACTTTAGAATACATAAATGATAGTTTTTCTACAAACTTCTTTTCTTTCTTCTTACTTTCATTTACTTTTTAGAGTAGCTTGCCTAGGTTTTGAATTGGTAAACCTATCCATTGCTCTTGTAGACTTTGGTTCTAGACTACTATTCCCACTCTTAATTCCACCTACAGGTTTTCCATTTCATCCACTATTTGTATTTGGATTTGGCCTCATACATATTTCTTTAAGCAACTGATTTCTTTTTGATTTTTTATCGTTAAAATCTAATAAAATCATTCTACATTCTAATCTTACATCTTCATTAACCTTAGAATAAGGCCTCATTCCATGATGAGTTCCAGCTAGATGATATTTAAGTTTATTTACTCCTCCACTTCATACTTGGTCACAAAATATGCATCTCATATACTTTTCTCCGTTAACTTTTTTAACATATTTCCAAACAAAATCTTTTTTCGACCCACTTGATTCATATTTATTACTCATTTAGGTGATTAGATATCAACTAAAAAATAAATATGAAGATGCAGAGGCATTGAGGATGCAATGGAGATGCTAAAGTGCAGTTGTTTCATGTAAAGGAGATGCTATTGATGGTTGCCGGCATGAAGATTTGAGGCTTCTAGTGTGCCAATGGTGGGTAAGGTGGCTAAGAAGAGTTCTTGCAAATTTTTTTGTTTCATGCGGCTTTTCGATTCATGGAGTAGAGGAAAAAGAGATCAAGAAGGAAAAAAAGAAGTTGTGTTTGTGCATGACTCTTTAGTTTCCTTGTGTAACAAATGTACACTTAAAAAATAAAGCGTGAAAAATGTATGCTTTTATCACTTGAGATACGCCTCAATCTTCCAAGCGTGTGCATCTCTAGTTCATGTCTTTTTTTATATGCTTCGACGTGCTTTTACATCACTTTACCCAAATGAGCACCTAGAGGCGAGCTCGAAGTGTGCATTTAAAAACATTGATATCAATATCCCAAGATAACTTTAATAACTTTAAAATTTTTAAAATTGGACATCAAATAATCCAATTACACCATGAGCCCTAAATACCCTATACTCAAAATTGGAATTTTTCCACCAAGGGACCAAATTATTAAAATTAAACCTTTTATTAGGTCCCACTAACACCAAATTTTACTAATTTAACTTCAAATTTGTCCAATTATGTCTAAACACAGTCTAAATTTATCCGATATTAAATTAACTAATCCAAAAATAGAAAAATTACCAAGTAACGTATAAAATTTATAAACTTTATATCATGGAAAGCTTGTAATGGATAATAAGAATTTATGCTCACCTTGGTCCAAAAATGTTGGCGGCAGCCGAGAAACTCAATTAAATTTGATGTTAATAGATCTCTCCAATTGTGAAGAATTTCGATAAATGGAGGACGGATTCGAGCTTAAAAGGTGGTCCAAATGTGGTGGATAAGAGGTATAAGTTGGCTTAAAACCATAGGAAAATGCCAAGATCTCTAATAACCCCTCGAACCACCACCGCTAGCTTCGTCGGCTTGATCCAGATGCATCCATTGGCAATTAGGCATGACATTTAAAGGTCGAGGTCACAAGTTGATGGTCAACACCCCTGGCCAGTGCACAGTGGTCAATGGTGGCCATAGAGAAGAAAACCCATGTGATCTGGTTGATCAATAAAATGGGTTGGGTTGACCCGATTTGGGTTCCATGGTTTTGAGAAGGATTTTGAAACTTTTTGGATATTTTTCAATTTGTTTAATGAGGGCACAGTTCCTAAAATATATATAGACTTGGATTCCACTAAAAGATAAAAACCAGACGGGTTTGGACACAGATAAATACTGATATTTAAAAATTTCACAACACTATAACTTTATAACTGTAACCTAGAATTAGGCATGTCTTCAGTCTGTAAACTGATATCGACAAGCCTTACTCAACTATGTACTAGTCAACCTAAAATTATTGACCAATAAAAAGTCAAAATTAGGAATCACTAACAATCCAACTAATCAATCTGAATCAAACCAAATAAAATTTTAAATTCTAATTTTTAATTTTTGGAACGGGATGTCAAATCCTACTTTCCTTAGAGAAATTTCTTTAACAAAATTCATATTTTGGTGATGGAAAAAGTGAGGATATTGACTCCGCATCTGGTCCTCTAACTCCCATATAGCCTCCTCTATTGTATGTTTCCTCCATAAGATTTTGACCAAAGGTATGGTCTAAGTATGAAGCTTTTGATATCTACGATCAAGGATTTGTATTGGCTGCTTCTCATAATATAAGTTCTCCCTCAACTGAATCTATTGGGTCTCTTACACATATGAGTGGTCCGGTCTATACTCGCGAAGTATAGACACATAAAAAACATCATGAATTTGAGAAAGCTCCATTGGTAAAATAAGTCGGTAGGCAACAGGGCCAATCCTCTCAGTGATCTCATATGGTCTAATGTACTTTGCACTCAATTTCTATCACGTCCTAAAACACAATACCCCTATCCAAGGTGACAACTTTAAAAACACTTTATCACCAATCTCGAACTTTAACATATTCTCCAAAGTCTGTATAGTCCTCTATGATTACCCATCTGTTTGTCTATGGAAAGTAGTACTAAAATGTAGTTTAGTACCCAAAGTTACCTGCAAACTCCTTTGAAACCTAGATGTGAACTGCATGTCCCTATCTAAGATAATAGATACAGAAACTCCATGTAAGCTCACAACCTCCTTCATATAAAGCTTGACCAAATCCTCTAATGTATAAGTCTCACGAATAGACAAGAAGTGTTTGAGGGACTCAAAAGGGAGATTCTTTATGAGGCTCATAACTCAGCGTATGTCATGCATCCTAGTGGCACCAAAATATATTGCACTATACGAGAGTATTATTGGTGGTCAAGGATAAAAAAGGAGGTTATTGATTATGTATCCAAATTTTTGGTATATCAGCAAGTGAAGGTGGAAAGGCAAAAGCCATTAGGATTTTTGTAACCTTTGCCTATTCTAGTAATAAAGTGGGAGCATATTACTATAGACTTCTTATTCAAGCTTCCTCGTACTCGGTCAGGCCATGATGGTATTTGGATGATCGTTAATCAACTTACAAAGTAAGGTTCCCATAACCAAATCTCCATCATCTCTTACTGTGAAAGCTGTAGTCGAATCCTCTGCAACAATGCCTCTCAACTTCATCAAAAAGGAATTATGAAGTTGGGCATAATGAATATGATCAATAAGTACGGGTCGAACTTAAAAACTAGCTAAAACAGTCCTATATGGGTCTATCCTCAACAAAACTCTTAACTTCCACAACTCTACCATCAAAGGAAACTACATTATCTTCACGTATGCCAAAGAACCTGTACCATTCCTACTCAATGCATAGACTACTATATTTGTCCTACCAGGATGGTAGTCATTGGTGCAACAATCATAATCTCTAAGTAGCTCCATCCATCTAATTTTCCTTAAATTCAACTCCTTCTATGTAAATAGATACTTAAGGCTCTTATGATCAGTGTAGATATGACAAGTAGCTCCATACGAATAATGTCTCCAAGTCTTTCAAGCAAAATCACAGCTGCAAGCTCCAAGTTATGAGTATGGTAGTTTAACTCATACTTTTTCAACTGCCTAAAAGCATAAACGACTACCATTTTATGTTGCATCAATACACATCTCGACTTTTGGTGAAAAGCATCACTACAAACTTCAAACCCTTTGGAAAAGTCAAAATAGGCGTTGAAGTCAACTTCTTTTTCAATTATTGGAAATTCTGCTCATATCTATCTATCCATTCAAACTTAAATCCTTTCTTAGTCAGATAGTTACGTGGTCCTACTATCTTAAAGAACCCCTCAATAAACCTACAGTAATACCCTGCTAAACCTAGGAAACTTTACACCTTAGTCATCGTAATAGGCTACTCCTAATTCAACATCACTGCATTCTTTTGAGGATCCACATAAACGCCATCAGCAAAAACAACATGCCTGAGGAAACCTCGTTATCACTTGTTAAACCTAGCATACATCTGATGCTCTCTCAAAGTTTGCAAAACCACCTCGGATGATCCTTATACTCCTCCTTACTCTGAGAAAACACCAAGATGTCATCAATAAAAAATATGATAAATTGATCCAAAAACTGGCAGAAAACATAGTTCATAAGATCCATAAAGGCTGCAAGAGCATTAGTCAAACCAAATGATATCACCAAGAATCATAACGTCCATATCGAGTCCTAAAATAATGTTCATATCTTGTTTTGAAAGCGGCCTTAGGAATATAAAATACCTTAATTCTCAACTAGTGATACTCTGACCTCAAGTCAATCTTGGTAAACACCTTAGCATCCTGTAACTGATCAAACAAATCATCAATACGAGGTGAGAGATACCGGTTCCTCATGATAATCTTATTTAGTTGCCTATAACTAATACATAACCACATAGCGCAATCCTTTTTCTTCACAAACAAAACTAATGCACCCCAAGGAGATACACTCGATCTCATAAATCCTTTATCCGCTAACTTCTGCAATTGAGTTTTCAACTTCTTTAGCTCCAATGGGGCCATCTAGTATGGCGATAGTGAGATAGGACCAGTATCAGGAATAAGATTAATAGAAAAATCTCTCTCTCTCTCTCTCTCTCTCTCTCTCTCTCTCTCCAGAGGCAACTTAAGCTCAGAAGACACATCTGAGAAGTTTTGCACTACTTGAATATTGTCAAGCCTCCCTCACTAGCTCGATTATTAATTATGTGTGCCAAAACTTTCTTACACCCTTTTCCGAGGCATGCGACATGCAACCATAATAAAAATCAATCTTGAATGAGGAATCCCATGCTGCCGACGAAATACAACATTAAGTAACTCCAGTTACCTAAAGGTGACCTCCTTAATGAAACAATCCACAGAAATATGATTGGTTGCAAGCTAATCCTACCCCAGAATAGTATCTAACCACTAAAACTTCAACAGAATCAAGTTTGCCTCCATCTCCTAGTCACCAATGGTGATCACAAACCCTTTCGACACCTAAACCAACTACAATGACTTTCCTGTGGGTGTGGAGACCTCTATGATCAATTATAAAAAAACGAGATCTCTACCCACTCGTGCTATACTCATTGTATAATCATCATATTAAAATATTCCTCCATATACCAAAATAAACATGTATGTATATATACTTGTATAACCATAAACTAAAATTTATTTCAGTCAAATGATTATTTTTTATATATTACAATATAATAAATTAAATAATTATTTCATAGCATATGATAAAGCATATAATTCAAATAATTCTAGAAATGATAATAATAAAGCAATTCATACATCACATATAATCAAACACATAATTTCCAAAATTATTTCAGAAAATAAAGTTCACTCACAGATCACAGCTTAAACTTATTTCACTGTCGAATCGCTTTCAACATCAATCCATATGCCTAAAATAATAATAAAATATTTCTTAGGCTTCGAAAATTAAACCTAAGATATTGGATGTTACCAATGTCCCAAAATAACTCTAATAACTCTAAAATTTTTAAAACTGGACATCGAATAGTCTAATTATACTATGAATCCTAAATGCCGATATCCAAAATTGGGGGCTTTACCCGGAGGCAAAATTATTGAAATTAAACCTTCTATTAGGTCCCATTAACACCTAATTTTAGTAATCCAACTTCAATTTTGTCCAATTTGTTCAATTATGTTAAAAAACATTCCAAATTTATTTAGTATTAAATTAATTGATCCAAAAATGGAAAAAATTATTAAACAATGTCCAAAATTTACAAATCTCATATCAATAGAAAGCTTGTGAAATGGGTAATAAGAATCTAAAGTCACCTTGGTCCAAAAACATCATCGGTGGTTTAAAAACATGTTGGAAAACTCAATCAAATTTGATATTGATGAATCTCTCAACCCATGAAGAATTTCGATAAACAAAGGTTAGATTTAAGCTTAAAGGGTCCAAAAATTGTGGATAAAGGATATGAGTTGGCTTAGAATGGTCAAAAAACACCAAAATCTCTAGCGATCCATCGAACTGCCACCATCAGCGTCCAATTTGGGCGCTTTTAACTGCAATCTCTAGCGATTTAGAGGCCCATGTCGCAGTCGATGGGCGACACTCCTGGTTGGTGTGTAGTGGTCAATGATGGTCAAAAAATAAGAAAACCGATGCAACCTTGTGAAGTCCCATATCGGTTGGAAAGGGGAACAAAGCATGCCTTATAAGGTGGTATTGATACCTTTCCCGTATGACGCGTTTTGACAAAACCTTGAGGACTGGGTTGTAAGAGGATTCCCCAGGCCCAAAGAGGACAATATTGGACGCAGGTGGTCTGGGCTGTTACAAATGGTATCAGAGCTAGTACCCGGATCGGTGTGCCAGCGAGGACGCTGGACCCCAAAAGGGAAGGATTGTGAAGTCCCACATTAGTTGGAAAGGGGAACGAAGCACACCTTATAAGGTGGTGTGGATACCTTTCCCGTACCACGTGTTTTGACAAAATCTTGAGGGCTGGGTTGTAAGAGGATTCCCTAGGCCCAAAGAGGACAATATCGGACGCGGATGGTCTGGGCTGTTACAACCTCGTTGAGCTTTGAAATGGGTGGGGTTGACTCGGTTTGGGTTCCATGAGTGTAAGGAAGGCTTTTGGAAATTGTTGCATATTTTTCAATTTGTTTAATAAGAGTATGGTTCCCAAGGTATATATAAAATTTGGGTCCGCTAAAAGATAAAAACTTGGATTGCTTTGGGACAAATAAATATTGATATTTAAAAACTTTACAGAACTATAACTTTTTGATTGTAAATCAAAATTAGGTTTATTGCTAATCTACAAAGTCGTATCGACAAACTTTACGTCATAGTGTACTAGTTAATCTAAAATTATTGGCTAATAAAAGTAAAACTTAATATCCACTAACATTCTAACTAATCAAACCAAATACAATCTAAATTCTTATTTTTAATTTTTGGGATGGGTTATCACAATTTGCCTTACTAAGATATATTTACTACCTCCTGAAAAATAAAATAACTTTATTCAGGCTTTTTTAATTCCATAATTAATTTTCAAATTTATTATTACTATTTGAAAATCATAATTTTGGTTTTTGGGAGGAAAAAAAAAATAATTTGGATGTTTTGGACTAACATACCTTAAATAATTGGCTACCTTTATGTTTATATTTTCCATATTTAAAAACCCAAATGAAATTAAATATAGCGTAATTATTAATTGTAATATTAACCTTACATAAATGGCATTTAACTAATATTTATGAAATAATTGGAATTTTTTAATTTATTAATTGGAGAATATTTGTCTATAATTTATTATCCTAATTTTTACTTGGTTTAAAAAAAAAAAGGATTTTTAAAACTCTAGGATTAATAATATTCATTTTGTGGGCAAAAATTTTTAAATTTTAAATTTTAACATCTCAATATCATAATTGATATTTCAACATAATCTTTGTTAATTGCCTATATTAATTACTTGTTATAATATTATGTACAATTTGAGTTGAATTAAATTATCCATTTTAAACTAATGGACTATTTATCATTAGCAAATATTATCCACAAAGAATTTATGTAAGTCAAATTTTTAAATTTTAGATTTAAAATTTAGAGTTTAAAGAGTCTTATATTAAAAATTTAATGTTTTAAATTAATATACATTCAATATAGACAATTAATTTCATAATTTATGGAAATAAAAAATTTATATAAGGTCGACACTTTCAATTTTAATTTTTTTAATTCTAAATTAATGATTAACTAACTTGTACATGTATAAAATAGTTTATTTAGTAAATTGTATGATGTAATTTTCCTTATCTATTAAAGGATAATATTTGTATAGTTTTTCATAATTTTTTAATATTTTATTTTCTTATATGAAAAGTGTTTTTCCATAATTTATTATCATATTTTTTTACTTAGTTAGAAGATACATTTTTAAAAAGAATGAGACATATAAAAATGTTAATTAATTAATTTTTAGAAAATAATTGTATAGAACATTAGACAAATAAACCTAAACAAATAAATTAATTTTTGATACAAATAACTCATATTTATTTATTTTTTATTTATATTTTATCATATTATTTATAACACTTACCCTAATTTTTAACAAAATTATGAAGATAACTCTTTTATTTTTTTAATATATTCATCATTATTACTTTTACTTAAGTTAAAATTTATTGTCAATATTAAATTCAAGTAAATTAACATATACATAGATTAAAATATCTAGTATTGGTTTTATTAAGAAAAATTATTTATATTAGATATCACTTTTTAAAATTTCAATTTAAATTCTTAAGTTTACAGCTATATGCTTTGAAATATATATATTTTTTTCATATATTACATTACATTTAATACTTAGCAAACACAATTTTACCGTTTTTGGGAATATTTTCAAAACATTTTGCCAAATATGTTTTTAAATTCTAAAATATAAGATTCATTTTACCATATTTATTTTACATAAATATTGTGACAATTTTTTTTTTAAAAAAAAGATAATATATGTTATTAAAAAACATTGGATTATTGGAAATATAAAAAAAGAATAAATAAAAAAACTATTATTTTTATTTCAATCTAAATAAAAATTAAAACATTATTCTTCAAACACAATATATTTTAACCCAAAAAAAAAAATGAAACAATCGTATGAAAAAAAAAATCTAGAATAAACGCTTAATCTACATTTATTGCTTCTTGTTAAATATAATTGTTGCAAATTCAAGGAATTCTAGTATCACATGACTGCCAAAATATCTCAATCCTTTTTACATATCTTCGACCTGAATAATTTCTTATGTTTTCTCATTTTCATATTTTTATCCTTTGTTATTTTAAAAAAATTCGATACATAAAGATGAATTAACAATCAATGAGGAAACTTCCTAAGAAATCTTTTATTTTTTAGGATCAGTTTTTGTAGCATATTTGATTCAGCATTGTAAATTTTGTTATGAGATTTGTCATCTTTGATAAAAATCTATAGCATAGTTCATGTACATACTCATGATTCAAATTATTATAGTTAGGATCCATCCGATAAAAAAAATTAAATTATAATTAAACAATAAAACTTTAATAATCAAAACTGAAATATAAAATAATAAAAAATACCCAAATAAAATAATATAAAATACTATTAGCCAAACTATTGAACTGCCAAAATTTTAAATAAACAAAAAATGACATTTACTAATTTATAACCAAATATAATTGATTTATTTGGTAAATAAAATAAAATCAAATAATATGTTTTGAATAGAAATCCTACTTTGCTTGTTTAATATTTATATTCTGAAAAAAACAAGATGTCTCAATTTTTTCATCAATAAAATAAAATAACGTTATTTATATAAATTTTTTATTGCAGCTTATTAAATTGTCAATATTATCATGCAAAATCCACTGTTGATAAATTATCAATACTAACAAATAGTATTTAAAGAAAAGAAGAAAGAATATTGTATTTGTTATTTGTTAGCTTTTGAACTATATTCATAATTGCACTTTGATTTCTAATTTTTCTTCTTTTTTTTTTTCATTTTGGTTTTTAAATTTTGAGTACATTTTTGGTTCTAAATTATTTTTTATCTACTTTTTAGCAATTTCGAAATATGTAATGTATTTGACGTAACATATAAAGGGCTTTTGGAAATGTCTAATTTTGTAACTTTTTAATTTCTTTGTTCCAACAAGTGCACTGCATGTCGTAAAAATGTTAAAAATTAGATTAAAAAACCATTTAAGGACCAAAATGTACTAAAAAATGAAGTTTAGGAACCAAAGTATTGGACATAATGTAGAAAATAACAGAGCGAATAATCTAAACTATAGGCCCATTTTGAAATTCATTGCTGAAATGACATATCGTAATTGTTTGCATCTAAATTGTTTATTTTATCTTTAAAACTAAAACAAAAATATTAGTTCACCAAAATTTTTAACTAAAATTTGTTTACAAAGTTCTATATCTATATATATATATATATATATATATATATAAATAGCTACAAGGTGATGTGGCATGATACTGTTAGATTCATGTATATTTGGTATTGTTGTATATTATAAAATTAAAAGAATCGCCAAAATTTTGTTGAAATAATAATCAATTTTTTTATCAATTTAGTAAGTATTTGATAAGCTATTATTTCAAACTTAAAAATAACTGCAAAATTAAAATTTGAGTGTTTTTGTAAAATAACCTAGTTGATTGTTGTAATTGTATACAAAATATAAATGAATGCTTATTATTGTTATCATATATATATATATATATATGTATATATATTTTGTTGTCATTAATATATTTGTCTTTTTAATAATAAATTAGTAATATATTTACATCTTTTTTAACCCAACTGCATTTAACATTAAAAGTGTATATATATATATATAATTTATTTAATTGATTAAATACAAAAATTCTATAAACTTATCCCATCAAATTAAATATATGGTCTTCATCAAAATATGTATAAATAAACTCTTGTAAAATAAGATAATCATAGAATATACATGTAAGTATAAGGTAATTTCATCATCAATTGAAGGTTGTCTTAAACGAGAAGAAAAATTTTAAAGCATCTTCAATGATATTGTAGAACCTATGTGGCATGAAGTTTAGAAGGAATTGATGTTTATGTAGAAAAATAGACAGTGTTACGGATGATGTGTATTATATTAAATGGTTTTTTAATTTTAGTTTTTTAATTTTTTTATTCTCAATTTTTAGGTTTTTCTTTATTAAAATACAACCATCATCACTGTTAATCATATATATTCCACCCACCATCGCCATCTAACTCTCTGCATTGCCTTGTACATGTATCATTACCAAAATCAACTATGCAAATTTATCGTCTTTCTCTGTAGCTAAACCCAACCAAACAAAAAAAAAAATTACCAACAAGATATTGCTCGCACATCTCAGAATGATTTCAAGTCAAAAGGTTCTTCATAACTAGGGATGTCAATTTGCCCCACCCATCCCGAAAACCGCGGTGCATCGCCCCTAACGGGGCGGTTTTTCCCCGCAAAAACGGGGTGATGGGGCGGGCTTGGGCTTACTCTCTTAGACCCGAAGCGGGGATGGGCCGGGACCGGGTATTAAAGACCCCGGCCCGAACCCGGCCCGTATATATTACCTTTTTTTTTTTAATATTTTTTTAATATTTTGAAAATTGAAATTAAACTTATTCGATTATTCCTTCCTTTCTCCTAGCCCGAGCCGGCCCTAAACACAAACACTAAAACACATTCCTCTCACTGTCTCACACAAACTCAGCTCGAGCATCCACCACCATCTCCCTCAGCTCTCTCATCTCTCTGCTTAGTTAGTCCAGCTCCAGTAGTTGTAGTGCTGCCGACAGTCCATCTCCGATCTCCCTTAGCAGTCAGCTCCAGCAGTGCCGCCACCACCATCTCCGGTCTCCCTCAGCTCTCTCAGCCGATTCTTCTTCACAGCCGCGACCACCACCAGCGAGCATCACCTCCTCCCTCAGGTTAGTCTTGATTTCCTTTTTTTTTTTTTTTTAATTAAATGATTGAGTCATCTGAATAAGTCTCTGGCAGGGATTACAATGAAAAACACTGGAAACACTAGAATATAGCAATTCGGCAATTCCTGGATAAGTTTAGAAAAAAAAAAAAAAAAAAAGGTCATAGGTTGACTCATACTTTTACTTCAAGGTTGAGCCGCGGCCACCACAGTTAACTCATACTTTTACTTCAAGTTTTTGGTTTTTGTTTTTGTGAATCTGTTTTTTTGTTTTGGTTTTTCTGATGTTGAGTTTGTTGTCTTAATATGATATTTGGTAGAAACTTGTTGTGAATTTGATTAGAGCATAGGTTTTGGTTGGTTTTTTAGGCGCTTATGCAATTGGAACGCCTTATTCAATTTCGCTGCAATTGGTAAAAAGGGCTTGACGAGTTTTTGTATCTGCATTCTATGAGTTTTTGAACTGTTGTTGTTGACTTGGTTGTGCATGTCATCCTTGTCTTGTCTGAATTGCTCTGTTCTTTTTGTTTTCTTGGTCTTGGAATTAAACTTCTCCAAATTATCTCTTGTTTTTTAATTGAAATTTGAGCTTGTTTTTTCTTAGCAACTCTATAATCTTTTATAGTACTTTGTTCGTTTTGTGTTATGATATGTATATATAATAGATTTTATGCACTATCTATATGTGGGTTTGCAGTTTTTTTAATCTGTCAGGTTTTTTATTGTGGTTGTTGAACTTGCTTTCTGGGTTATCGCCCTGGTCTTTTTGCATGTGAGAGTATTATATTTTCTGGTGAAATGCATGTGAGAGTACTATTACATTTGTCAGGATGGTATCAACACATTAATCTAATTGTCTTGTCTTTCAATTTTTGTTTTTTTATACTTTTTTTATTTTTTTTAAGGTAAATTATGGCTGAAGCTAGTGGTTCGACAATTGGAAGCACTCCACATGACAAGGATCAATCATCATCAACACCTTTTAGAGACAATTCGACTCTAATTAGCGACAATTATAAATTTGAACTTTGATATCTTTTATTGTATTTTTATTATATTTTTGGTCATTTTATTTATATTTTGCTTATAGAAGAAATTTTTTTAATATAAATTTATCAAAAAAAATTATATCAATTATATGAAAAAAACCAAATGGGGAAACCGTCCCCGCACCGCCACCGATTGGGGAATCCCCGTCCCCGCCCCGCTTCTAAAAAAAAGGGGAAAATTGCGGGGATGGGATGAAAAATCCCCTACGGGGATGGGGATGGGATTTTAAAAACCGATCCCGCCCGGCCCCGTTGACATCCCTATTCATAACCCTTGCTTTATCATATCAAGGACTTCTCAAATTTACTAAATCAAATTCAAATATCTTTAATTCTTCATGTGGGTCAATGAATCTTTGCAAGCAAAATCATGTCCCATATAAACTATAACCAATTTTATGATTAACTACAAGTATAGTTCTGAAAATACTTCCAGAATCTAATTTTACAGTAATAATAGAACAACTTCATTATAAATCATAAAATTGAAGGAACAGTACAACTCCTCCATTTCAACCATATTCTCACCTTTGGTTTGATCTTTAGAACCACTATCCCAATTGCTTAAATCTATCCAAATATTGCATCATGGGATTTATCTTTCATACTACCCTCTCCTAGATAGATGTGACAATTCCTGTGATACGAACAGAGGACCAACGACCGTGGAGGAATAGTGAGAAAGTTACAAGATCCAATATCATTGCTGCCATCAAACAAGAATCTAACCACCGTTGCTGAAGACCAATACTGCCAAAATCCAAAACCTTTTTCCAACCCCTTAACCCTGTCATCACCCCAGCCCCTTTGTCGTTCGTGGCGACGACGTAGGGCCCAATTACAACGACATGGACGTTGAGGAGGTTGACAACAAGACTACCTTTGCTTCAGCTTCCTGAGGAGACAGTGGCCAAGAGGAAATGCCAAACCTGCAATTGCTAAATAATGTATCTCATATTCCTTTTTAATGCCATATTAGTTTGATAAAACTTTTTTACAGATCCATTGAAGAAGAATTTTTTGTAAATATAGTCTATTTTAGCTGATATGATAAAAAATTTTTAACAACAGACAGAGCAATACACATGCTATTTTGGAGATACTCTAATAAGCTACCTATGATTACTTTCCACATTTTAGCTTGAAATAGGTAATTATTGGAGAATTTGAATTTTATAATTTATCAAACACTTCAATTTGTGGAAAATTTTTCCACAATCCAATTTAGGGTCTACAAGCAATCCTAAATGCACTCACTTTTCATAATTTTAGAATTTATCTTTTTGTCAAAGATTAATTGCCTGCCACAATCACATTAATTGGTAAGCATATTTCATGACCATAACAATATTGGCACTAAAAATTTGGATTTTTTTTTTTTTTTTTTGGTGGGTTGCAAAACTAAAAACTGGGAGTTAAGTTATGACAATGTTATAGACACTACCATGTGAGGTAGCAAAATAAAATATCGTTATTTTCTTACAAATAGTGCTATGGTCACTAAGTTGTCTACTAATGTGACAAAAAAAATGACAAAATGGTTATGCATTATTATTTTATTTGTTTATATTTAATTTTTATTTATTCTTTATACATTCATTTGTTTATATTTAAGTTGTATTTGTATTATCAACCAAAAAAATAAGACCATATTGCTCTTTTTTTTTTTTTTTAAGATATTAATAACATGTTACTTTAATTACAAAACTCGGCAATTTTGTTTTATTGGCTCATACCTAATTTCAATAAAAATGGAGATCAACTACCTTTACTATCGGGGTCTTTAAAATTAAATCTCATGTATCAAAAGCAGGTAGCTTTGAACAACTAGATAAAAATTGGTTACATTTCACCAAAATAAATAAATAAATAAAAATCCGTTAAACTTTCAAGAGCAGTAGCCCAAAAGCAAGCCCTAATCTACGATGGTATAGTCATCATATGTCTTAGGAATAAAAACCAGACCTACATGTAACAGCCTAGACCACCCGCATCAAGATATTGTCCGCTTTGGGCTCGGCCCGCACGGTTTTGCTCTTCCCGACCCCATTACAACGGTGGGTCATAGGAAAAGGCCTCTCGAAGGGAAAGGTATCCACACGCTTATAAGTCATGCTTCGTTCCCCTTTCCAACCGATGTGGGATGTTACAATCCACCCTCCTTAGGGCCCAGCGTCCTCGCTGGCACACCGATCCGGGTCTGGCTCTGATACCACTGTAACAGCCCAGACCACCCGCATCAAGATATTGTCCGCTTTGGGCCCGGCCCGCACGGTTTTGCTCTTCCCGACCCCATTACAACGGTGGGTCACAGGAAAAGGCCTCTCGAAGGGAAAGGTATCCACATGCTTATAAGCCATGCTTCGTTTCCCTTTCCAACCGATGTGAGATGTTACATACATAACAATCTTTTTAAAGATTTATTTATTTATATTTAAATTACATTAATTTTTTAATAAATAAAATAATTACATGTTTATGCTATTATATAATTTGGTAAATAAATTGGTGTTTATAGCACTACAAAAAATGTGAAGCTTTGAACTCTAAAAGATTGCCATAAAAATATAAAATGAGTTAGGGTGGGCATTAATTTGGTTCGGTCAATTTGTTTGCAAACCGTTATTATCCATTTGGTCTGTTGTGACTTAAAATCAGTCCAAAAACTATATTTTTATACTTTTCTTAATATACTATATATATTTGTAATAATTTGAATTTAATATCATTTATAATGTAAATATTAAATTCAAGTTACTTAAAAATACATAAAAAAAAATGAAAAATAATTATATAGGTTTATATGTTTAGTTTGATTTGGGTGAAAATTATAAAAAACTGAACCATTGATACAACTTAAACCCAATGGTTTGTCATTCATATTTTATGCCAACCTCTAAAACGGTTAGCTTTTCCAAATATTTTTATTTTTTATATTCTTAGCCATAAAATGTCCCTATATCCAATTAGATATGGATAAGTATTTCATTTCCAATAAAAATTACTTGAAAAATTTCCAAATTACACCTTGTTGCTCAAATGTTCTTAGCAAGAATGGCGTATTGTACAAGGAAAGGAGCCGTACAAAATAAAAATAAATAGAAAATAGATGAAAGAATGTTTAAATTTTGAAAGGTGCTAAAGCATTTATGCAACACACAGTTAGGAATGGGTATGGATTAGATTGGTTCGGTTTTGGACCGAAATATAATCCAATTTATATTTATTGATTTTTTGATTTAGTTTTGATTGGTTAATCGGTTTAAAACTTACTAATTTATAAATATATAATACAAATAAAAAATTTTTCAAATATAAAATATAAATAATAAATTATAATTATTCAAATATAAAATACAATTAAAATAATACAATATAGTCTACAATGGAAAATAAAGAAAAAAATGTAGTAAATGATATACATCATGCACTTGTCAAGTAGCAAATATTAATGTTATTATCTTACTCCTACAAAATCAAATTAAAATTGTTAGAACAAATAATGTAAAATAATACATTTATCAAAATTCATTCATTCAAGAATCGATTTTGGATTTGGAGATATAAAAATATATATATATATTAAAAATTAATATATAAAAATAAAAATAAAATTAAAATTAATATATAAAAATAAAAAAAATAAAAAAATATATAATTTTTTAATTATATAATATATTATTTAGATTGTATTAGATTGTGTTGGATTTATATTTTCAGTCCATAACCAATTCAATTCGTACAATTTATAATATTTTAAATCTAATTCAATCCAATTGATGTAAAAATTCTATCTAAATCATTAAAAATATATTAGATTGAACGAATTGAACGGATTGGATTGAATTTTATCTACTTTTACACAGAATACAGAAATTCATTGGGGAAAAGAAAAAAAAAGAAAAAAAAGAAAAAAGGCACACAAAATACTTAAGGTGGTGTTATTGTAATTTAAGCATTGATGGTCCTTTATGTAACGAATAAATGGATAATGGTGGCTGGGTTGGTTGGACTTTTCTTCTTCTTCCTCTTCGTTTCAGTTTTTTCCAAGTTAGGAATTTTCTCTGAGTTCGTGGTCAATGGCGAATTCACTGGTTGTAAGCTTGAAAATATGGTTCTCGGTATTGGGTTTTGTTATGGTGCTCACTCTAGTTTACACTCTGTCCGTCGATGGTCTTCCTTTCCGCAAAGAGCTTCTCACTCCGTTCTCTCTCTCTCCCTCTCTTTGTTGTTACTCAATTTGTAGGAATTAATAATTCTTGTATATGTTTATGGGTTTTTTGTTTTTTTGTTGATGGGTTTTCAGGTGGATGACAGCAACCTTGGTTGATTTCTATATCAACGTTGTATTTTTAGCGGTATGACAAGTTCTCAATTCTACTTCGTCTAAATTTATACTAATGAATAAATTGTGTCTTTGTGATTGCTTTTTTGTTTTTTTAATAGTTTTTTTTGATAATTTAGAATTTATCTTTTATAATAAATTTAGTGACTTGTCTAAGCCATGGAATATAGAATTATTTTAATTCGAATCCTTTTGTCTTTCAAGATGAGATCATAATTTAATTTTTAATTTATTTTTTAATTGTGTGTTTTTACTGTTTTGTTGATGGATTGCTTTTGCTTTAGTGGAATTATCATTTTAAGTTGGTGGAGTGGCTTTTTTTGGTTGTTATAAGGGTTTTGGATCATTTGAAGGTGATAAGTTCAGAAGTCAGATTTCTCAATTTGACAATTATTTTTAAGTATGTTATCCCATTTGATTTGTGAACTTTATAAACCCATAATATGTGAGTTCTAGAATGAGGTGCACCCCTCCCTTGGTCCTTTGATAGAATGAAACACCATTTTTTTGTGCATCTATTTGGCTTCAAAATTCTATGCCACCAAGTCAGTTTAATTTTTTTTTTTTTTTAAAGAAAGAAGAACTGTTTTTGGGATAGGAAACCAAGCTTTCATTGCTAAATGATCATCTAATATATGATCTTTAGAGATAGTAATCCTCAAGAAATAAAAAAGGCAGACAAAACAAAGCAAAATAAAGAAACTAGCATTGCTTCAGCTTAAGATCTCCTTGCAACAGAAATTGGGCATATAAGATAATCATTAAATTATTTAGAGAGGATGCCCCAAAAGAATTCAAGAACCTAATTCAATCCCAAAACTAATAAGTATCATGGAAATTTATCTTCAAACACTCTTCCATATTTATTTTTATTTTTTCATGAGAACTCATAAAGCAACTTCACAATCAATGAGAAATAACAATAAAATTAGGATACATCCAACAGACTCTAGCTTCACTGAACAATCCAAAACAAAGGGAAGTTGCCACTTTATAATGTACAAGTAAGTGATCAATTGATTTGATAATCTATTCTACAATTGATGCACCACGGGGTCATAAACACATATGTGGTACCTGAACCCTGCAGAGGACACAAGCTTTCCAAATGGTTCTATATGGTTCAAATACAGGGTAGGAATGATTACCAATTACAAAAGGAAGTGACTGCATGAAAAATTTCTGAAGAAATCAGAGGACAATTATCTCATATTGGTTGTTTCAAGAAACTATAAGCGAGATGGTTTCTATTTTGTTTATTAAACACTGAAATTCCATGCAAGAGAGTTGTTTTAAACATCAATAGAGTCTAAAAAACATATAGGAACTTGTTTGACCTTGATAAACGATACAGCCAAGGAAACATAGAAGAAAGAAATAAACTGAAATTCTAAGAATCTTCTCAAAATTTAAGCAGTAAGAATTATGTGTAACCTTACCTTTAAGTTGGTAGATAGTGTGTTGATCTATTTTTGAAATTTTAATTTTTTCCCTCTACTTTTCATTCCTCTGAGCTGTTTGCTCTTCATGCTAATATTGTGTAGGTGTCACTATTTTTTCTTCTTCCTCTTTGTGATATATATATATATATATATACAGGTATGTGGTAATTGTGCTGTACAGTTTTCATTCTATATGAACCATGTCGGATGGTGATGTGAATTGGATGTGCATGTTATAAATTCATACTTGATAATTGACAGGGAGACAGTGTTGCCAAAGAATGTATGTGCTTCTTAAAGAGAATTTCATGTGAATTTAGAAAGTTTTCTCCCATTCCAGGCTTGGGTTTTATACAAGGAATCAAATTGGATCAGTACAACAATCTGGATAATTCTGCTTGTATGTTTTGGCAGGTATGCTTTCTTTTGCTTGATTGAATCCCTGCATTGCTATCATTAGTTTCTTATCTATGGAATTGAGATTCATTTGAGTGGGCTATGTGCATGAAGGCTGTATTTCTGTCTGTTTCTCACAAAATGATTTTTCCTTAATATGTTTTCTTTCTTATATTCTATGAAGATTTCTTTTAATTTCAATTAAAATCGTACATTTATTTTTGACATAATGCACAGTTATCAGTTAAGGTTTATCTTTTTCCCCTTAAAAACATGAGAGTATTGCTTTTTATGTGTTCTTCTACTCTTGTTGCTTCCGCTATTATTTAAATTTTAAACTTCTCCTCCATGAATTGAAACATATTCTCTCTCTCTCTCTCTCTCTCTCTCTCTTGGTGTTTGTTTACTTTGTACTTGAATTTTGCACTTTAAAGACAGTTTTCTAGTTATTGATTAAAAAATTCAAATAAATTCCCCTTCCTCTAATTTTTCTCTTTTTCTCTCTTTCTTTCCTTCTCTCCCATCTTATTCTTCTCTTTCTCTTTCTCAGGTTCTACATCATTCTATCGATTCTTGGTTTATGAAAATTAGCTTATTTCTATTGCAAGCTTTGCTTTGTGATGTAAACTGTCTGATTTTTATGTTATGGATGTTATTCTAAATTCGTTTAATTTTTTTCAGTTCCCTTAAAGGTTTTACTTAAGGATGAAAAATTGATTCGGGCCTATAAATCTGTTTCTTATTTGAAGATTTTGAAACTGTTCTATGCTTGTCACTATTATTGGAAATGATGGCTAACTGAGGTTTTAAAAAAGTTGTGGCTCCATTACTGCAATGTCAAAGGTGAACATTAATTAGCTCATTGTTGATAAGTTTTTTATTTTTTATTTTTTTTCCAGCATTACTACATGTGCCTACATTGTTGTGCAATTGATGAAGCTACCCACTCAAGAATCAAGGCGAGATCCAATTAATTACATTCTGTTGCGGCATCCATATAAGTATGTAGAGAAAACTTCAGTTGTGCTATGACTTATAATGAAATAATTTCTAAAATAATTTATGATGGAACATCTAAAGAAGTCTGCAAAGAAATTGAGGCATTCTTATCTTGCATCACTTTAAAGTAAAGCTATGTTAGATTGATGGCAGATATGTAGGGAATAGCTCATTAATAGTTGCTGTTTTTATGTATTGAAAATTCTTTTTCTTTGAAGGCAACAAATGCTGCATTAAAATGTCAGTTTTGAAAGCGAATTTGCAATTTTGTTGGTAAATTGAATTACTTTGGATCACATGTGTATGATTCATGTGATCCTTTAACAAATTATAGGTCTTAATGTTCTACTGAAGCTCTGGTACTTTTTATCCATTGCAAGGAATATTTTAATCGCCATCTTTCACTAATTTGCTTCCCGTTCTCTTGATTGGATTGGGGAAGTAGGACTTGAGGAACTTTTACTAAAAGAAAATCTTATGCATATTAGAAAGTAGATATTTCTTGCATTTTCACGTGCAAGTCTTTTCTTGTAGGGATGATGTGGAACAAAAGAGGAAACACTCCCCTGTGGTGATCACAAGAGTCATTTTTATTGTTTTGGGTTGTTTGATGTCAGGAACTCTGGTTTATACTATATTAACTGATGGTTCTCCTTTTCGCAAAGAGCTTTTGACACCGTAAGTTTACCACCTTTGATTTTACCCCTTGTAAATTAAATTATGTGTTAGAGAATGTGTTCTAAAGCAAAGTATTTTTAAATTGAATGCACAATTGTACATGCATAGACAAGCACATGTATTCAATAGAGATCTAACATAGATCTGCTGTTGGGAGGTATATCTCATATATTTTTTGGCATACTCACACAAAAGAACTTGATCCTTTTAGCATGGATGGGTTTAGCCAGCTGGGAATTTTCAATTCATATTGTCCCATGCACATGCACACACACACACACACACACACACTCTGATGTGTGTATGATTTCTCTACAATTTTTTATATATGACTGCCAACAAATTCTTAATGAGGATAATAGGTGTATTAACTACTCATTAAAAAGAAGAAAGAAAAATAATAATAAAAGATCTCATGCTTTCTTTCTTCATGTATCCCACTGTTCCTCCCTCCAATGCACCAAATCAATTATATGGACCAGTTAGCTGGATCGCACTCATCCATTCCTCTCTATAAACTAAGCATGCAAACAAAATAATGGTAGCTCTGGATGTAGAACGAGTCTTTCTACTGCAATCCCACGGGTTTATACGAAGATGAGGACCTATTACATTCTTTCTTCAAATGAGGAAATGGGGAACCCTGGATAGACTGGTTAAAGCTGACATTGTGAAATAAATGCTTTGATAACCTCGACCATGATCTGCTCCTGGGCTTCCTCCAAGCGCACTAAGTACTCAAGAAACACTATGTGATAAAAACAAAAGACACCTCATATTCTCGTGCAACTAGACAGTACGGCAAAGTTCTTCAACTTAACCAAATAAATATATTACGTTTGATATATCTACTTTGTTTTTATATTGCTTCTCTCTTTCTCATAGTAACATATTGTTGTGTTTGATGCTTACTTTATCGATATGTCTAGGCTTGTCTATATTGCTTCTCTGTTGTAATTGTTTTTTGTGCTTGATCATTTGACTTTTGTGTAACGAGTTACTAAAACTTTTGCAGGTGGATGATAGCAACACTTATTGACTTCTATATCAATGTTATTGCTCTATCGGTATGTTTTTTGTGCTTATCTTTATGCCAGAACTAAATTCCTAGTCCTTCTTCCATTATCAATTTTTCCAACAAATATGGAAATTCATATCTAATTTGACATAAAACAGTTATGTACTCCCTTTCGTCCAGTTATCCTCCGTAGTATCTGTTTTCTGTACTTTTTATATATTTTTTAGATCAGTATAAGTTCAATTAAAAATCACATAAGTAGTCAAGATTAAAGTCTTATCCTCAAAGTGAGATTCCTTTTAGTAGTTCATAAGTATAGTTCTTCAAATCATTATATTACAGTAGAAAGTTGCATTTTGTTATCTTGTGCAAAGTAATTTTTCTGTTAATAAATATTTCAAATTTCATTTATTTTAATTAATTGAAACGTTGATGGTTCCTTATATAGGCAGTGAATAGTAAATAGGATTCACATAAGACCAGTTTCTTGGAAGCTTAGGTAATAAGGTATAATGAGTAAGGAATTTAGTTCTGAAATGGGAATTTTGTATCTTCATTCCTTAGATCTACTGAATTATACATATTTGTGAATTCATACATATAACATTTTCAGTTTCATTGATAGTAATATTCCCAAGTTGGATAAGCAATCATATTTTCTTTGTATGCGTAATCAGGTTTGGGTTGCCCATACAAGTTCAACTTTTGTTGCTGCAATCTTTTGGATAGTTTTGTTGATATGTTTTGGCAGGTAATATTTTCTCACTCTGTCTATGACAAGTAGTGCATTTGGTCTGTCCACATCTTTGTTATAATGAAGTTGACATATTTTATGCACATGCACATACATATGGGAGATAAGTTCTGACAATGAGGTTCGTTATGGACAGATGATATGCAATACAAGTGTTTAGTGCTTATACAGATTTGTTATATATTTCTAATACTGCACATTGTCTACAGTCAAAAGTTGTCCATGCAAATTTGCAAATAAATAAGGCATCGTTAGGAACTTTATTGGAATACCCAAGCGGTTGGAGAATGACAAGTAATGTGTTTTATCTTGCCACTGATTTGAAAAATTTTTATAATACATAACAAGTAATTAAAGAGTGTGACTCTTTCCGCATACGGCTCTCATTTGTTGCTTGTGAAATTGTTTACTTCTAGAAATGATAATTTGTGTTTGTTATATTATATTTTGCAAAATTGAATATCTGCGTGGTATCTTTACTCCTGTTGAATCTGTTAAAATTCAACATATAATGTAGCTGTTACAAGGCACCTACTCTGAATCTTATTTCTTTATGCTCTTTTATACAGCATTGCAACATGTATATACATTGTACAGCAACTGTTCCATTTGACAACCCAAGATCCAGTCTACCTTGTTTTATTAAAAAGCGAAGACAGGCAAGTCTAACACTATATTTGTCTTGCACATTTGAACTGTAGGGTAATTTTGTGTTAAATATTTTGAGAAGCAGAGTTGGTTGTTCACCTGTTTATGTGAAGAATTGAATGGAGAACCGACTTTACGTTCCGGTTCTATATATGATGTTTATGGGAAAGGAAAAGAGTAGAACTGTATAAATCATTTCAAATAACTCTTAATTTACTATATTACAACTGAATTTCTTGGTTCTACTAGAGAAACTAAGCTTGTGAAACGTATGTTTGTTCGCCCCATAGTTGAAAAAGCACTGAGCCAGCATTCCAAAAGACAATTTATATCCTCAGCAGAATTATTATGCTTTATAAGAGATTTAAATAATTTACAATTTTTTTCAGGATTTAGATTGGTTTGGGTTTTGATATGGTTTCTAAGTTGTATTAGTTTTGTTTTTTTTTTTTTTTTATTCAAGCTAGTTTATTGTTCATTGTAGGGCAGAAAGCAGGTATGAGGGAACATTGTTGTGAGACAATATGAACTCGGTTTGATGGCAGAGGAAGTTCAAGAGCAATTTGGTTTGTTTTCAAAAATGAAATCTCCATTCTAACCACCATTAAGACTGCATATTACTACATATGAAAGCTTTAAAGGGAAAGCAGAGTTGAAATTATCCTAGGAAATTGGGACCATGAAAATGTGTTTTTTTCTTGTCCACTCCTAAAATAATTTCACTTATATTGATGAAGTTCTAGTTCATTAACCTTGCTTGTTGGCAAATCCAGCACCAAACAACTACTTTAGCCAACTCTTTTACTGGTTCCCCCCCCACAAAAAAAAAAAAAAAAAAAAAGGGGAAAAAAGGGAATGTGTTAATCATTTTCTTTGCATGCCCATTTTTCTTGGTTTAGTGCAAATGAACACTAAGTTGAGTGTATGAAGAAAAGTCATCAAATAATGCTTTTAAAGCATCCCAGTTTTATTGGTAAATGCTTTTAATGCTTTGAAAGCATCCCAGTTTTGACGCAAGAAAACAGTAAGGTAAATGCTGTCACCTTCACTTGGGAATTGGGATGGACTGTGAGTCTGGGCTATTTTTCATATTAATAATTTGTTGGTATTTACAATTTTTTTTTTCTTGGTATAGTCGCTCTCAATGGCGGACTCAGAAAAATTTTTGAGAAAAATTTTTGAGAGGGCACCATGATATATAATAAGATTTTTATATTATATTTTAATTTATGACATGGAAAGAGTATAACTAAAGAAATCATTTCAAATAACTCATAATTTGCCATATTAGAATTGAATTTTTTGATTTTACTAGAGAAACTAAGCTTTTGAAACATATGTTTGTTCGCTCCACAATTGAAATAACTATTTCATATAAGAGAAATTATTCAAAAACAGATATAAGAGAAATGGATATAATATATATATATATATATATAGAGAGAGAGAGAGAGAGAGAGAGAGTAATAAAGACAGAAAAATCTGAGTGGGAGGCCCTGGCCCAACGTTCATGGTCACCCTCACCCCGCTTACTGCTTCCTATTTGTTTCGTTCGCACACATGTGAAAATGAAAGGCGTGCAAAAGAAAATGAATAATATCACATGTTCCATTTTTTTTGATACGAATGATATCACAGTCAGTCCATCCCTAGTCAACACAGCAGCATTTATGTTAATGTTTTCTTGCGTCAAATGCTTTAAAAGCATTTTTATATATTGATATAGCTACAGTTTGAAATGTTTCTATACAAATAAAGAGAGATTTGAAGCTTATCAACTTAAATAATTTTTCCATGTGTCGTTAATAGTAATCAATGTGTCTTTTATTAATTAGGTTTTGCTTTCTTTTTTTTCCCCCACTAAATTGAAAGTAATATGTTTGACTGTTTGTTAATGTTAATTAGTAGTAATTATATATCTTAATGATTTATAAATCTAGAGAATAGAAAAAAAATATATAAACATAAAATGAAACACAGTTTAAAATTATATTGGTTTTTTATTTTTAATTTTTGTTATTATTATTTTTTTTAATATTTGTAGTTGATTGATATGTATGATAAACTTTAAGATTGGTAATTAACATTAACAAACAATTGGAATAAGCACATTATATACAATTTAGTAAAAATAAAAAATAAATAAAACAAAAGAATTAAAAATTAAACACACAAACAAACAACGCTTAGTTGTTTAATTATTCTAGTTCCTAAATCTAGTATCCTGTATACACAAGGGTCTTCCTCCAATCGCTTTTGAGAGAATACGAACAAGAACAAAACAAAGGGATAAGGAAAGTGAGGGAAGGACTGATTGGGCCCATATCATTAAATACTGTATTCAAAGTTTGAATAATATTATTCACACTTACAATGCAATCAAAGTTCAAAAGGATTATAAGTAAAAATTAAAAAAGAAAATGAAAAAGGCATAAGAGAGCCTACTATATATAATGCTTCTAAGAAAATTGCTTTCAAGTCAAGTAGATAGTTATCAGAGAGCATGATGGTATCCTCCATTTCCAATATTTCCAATTCCATATCCAATGTTGCTGCAGTAGCAGTACAATTAATCTCCTATGCTTCCCTTGTTTTGGGCTCTGTTAAATATTCTCCTGAACAAGAAGCAAAGGCTTTGCTTGAATCTGGATGGTGGAGTCGCGAATATCTCAACTCCACTACCACAACTCCTTGCAAGTTGCCTGGTATTACTTGCAATCCTGTTGGAAGCATTACACATATTTCTCTACAAGGCTATCCTCCTCCATATGAAAGCGAACTTGGGAGATTTCTTAATGGCTCTTCGTTTCCGAATTTAGTCCACCTGGATCTTGCTGAAGCTGGACTCAATGGGAGCATCCCGCAAGAGATAGGCACTCTTTTGAAGCTCACCCACCTCAACCTCTCTCATAATTCTCTTTCAGGTGAGTTATCTCTTTCATTAAGAAACCCCTCCCTGTTAGAGTCGATGATCCGAATTCTTATTAATCTGATCCGAAAAGCTCGCTGTGCGACCTGTTTGATGAAATCTATTTTGAGAAAAAAAAAATGGGGCTCTATCCTTTCCAATTTTTTAGTTTATTCCGTCCGTACAATATATATATATTTTTCGGGGGGGTTTTTTTTTCTTTGGTCGTATTTTATTTTGAGGGTTTTAATCGCTCTATTTTGCTCACCTTTTGTACCAATCTTCATTAATAAAAATTTACTTCTCTTTGCCTGTGGTTTTTTTCCGTCAAGGGTTTTCCATGTAAATCTGTGTGTTCTATTTTATTCTTCTATTGCTATTGTTTTATTCTATTTTTCGTAACACTCCCAATTGGTGATACGTGACATTTCTTTTAATTATACTCAAGGTTCCATTCCACTAGGGTTAGGCAATCTAAACACGCTTGTTACATTAAACTTGGGCTTCAACAAGTTGTACGGACCAATCCCTTCATCACTTGGTCTTTTAACCAACCTCACTCATTTGGATATTTCTACCAATCAAATCTATGGCCGGTTGCCTTTTTCAATCGCAAGCCTCACTCATTTAATAGAGTTTGACGTTTCTTATAATGCAATTAATGGTTCCATTCCAATCCACATAGGGAATCTAAAAAGTCTGGAAACATTGGGACTCGATGAGAACCAACTAACTGGTGCAATACCTTCTGCTATATGTGATTTAACTAGCTTACAACACTTAAGCCTCAGTCGGAACCAACTAAGTGGTTCATTGCCTTCCCGAATAGGGAATTTAAAGAATCTGACAAGATTGGAACTCAATTCAAACCAACTCAGGGGTCCTATTACCCCATCTTTAGGTGGTCTTCGAAGTATACAAGATATTGACTTGTCATACAACCACTTCAACGAAAGCATACCAATTGAGATATGTTACCTTTCTAGACTCACTTCTTTGGACCTCAGTAGCAACTCGATTGTTGGACAAATACTGTTTCAACTTGCCCACCTCTCAAACTTAATCACCTTAAACCTTGCCGGTAACCATCTCAACTGTTGCATCCCCTGTTCTATTCAGTATCATATGATAACAAATGCAGATTCATATTTATATAATTACTCATGTTTTGAACCTTCGTTTCAACCGAGCCCACCAAGCATCATCAACAAAGTTAAACTGATTATTTTTTTCCATCTTTATTATGCTTGCATTGTCATTTCTTATGCTTATTATATGGGCAATGTTCTACAAATGCGGGTGCAAAACTAAAAAGGTTGAATCACTTGACGAGATAATTGCAACAAAGAATGGAGATATATTTTCAATATGAAATTATGATGGGAATTTAGCATACAAAGACATCATACAGGCAGCAGAGCATTTCGATATGAGGTATTGCATTGGCACGGGTGGTTATGGAAGTGTCTACAGAGCACAGATGCCTAATGGAAAAGTGGTTGCTTTGAAAATACTGTACACTTCAGAGGCCGAAGAGCTTGTTTTGATCAAGAGTCTCGAGAACGAGGTAAAAATGTTGACAGAATTGAAACACCGAAATATTGTGAGACTCTATGGATTTTGTTTCCATAAAAGGTGCATGTTTTTAATTTACCAATACATGGAAAAGGGGAGCTTGTTCTGTGTCCTGAACAATGATGTGGAGGCCATGGAATCAGATTGGAAGAAAAGGGTGGACATTATCAAAGGCATAGTGAATGCATTGTGTTATTTGCATAATGATTGCACTCCACCAATTGTACATCGTGATTTAACCACTAACAATGTCCTACTCAACTCAGAACTAGAAGCTGTCGTTGCTGATTTTGGCACTGCAAAACTCCTCGATCCTAATTCCACCACTCAATCTACCATATTGGCTGGTACTTATGGTTATATTGCTCCAGGTAAAGCTTTACGCTCTTCCTACACAGTTTTCTATCTGATGTTCAATCATTTAATTGTCAAATATTCAGGGCACACAAAAAAAGAAGGCTATTTGTATCACCAATATTATTAATAAATCTACATACATGATAAATGGAACACACTTCATGGTCAAACTAATTTAATTTTAAGGAGAGCTTCAAATTTTCTTTCAATATTATATTTTGAACTCTCTTTCACATTTTTTTTTTAACAAAACAATTAATAAATTAATATTTAAGTTGTTTTGTGTTCTTGTGAATTGTAGAACTTGCCTATACTATAGTTGTAACCTTAAAATACGATGTTTATAGCTTTGGAGTGGTGGCAATTGAAACGCTGATGGGATAACATCCAAAAGAAATTTTGTCATCGTTATCATCATCTTCAACACAAAATCTAAAACTAATTGAAGTATTAGACCAACGTTTAGCACCCCCGAGAAGTCGGTTGGCTGTACATAATGTTGCTCTTTTTGCTTCAATTGCATTTGCATGCTTAAATGCTGACCCGAAGCATCGACCAACAATGGATAATGTTTCCAAACAAATTGTTGATCGCAGTAGACAATTAGCAGAATTATTGTTTCCATGAAATTACAATAGGACACCTCATGAACCCACTTCTACTCGGCATAGATGGGTAAGATTTATTGAGGGGTTAGAAATCAGTTCAGTTCAGTTCATTTTTGTTACTTTGCATTTTGTGTTGTCCTCCCTGAAATATAATTTTTGTTTGTGTTATAATGCATGAATTTTGACCATCCTTTAGTTTTCAACGTTTTACTATTTAAGGGATTATGTTATATGAAATGGTAAACAATATTTATATTTATGATGTAATTGTCTTGGAATGGTGAAAGTCCCAACCAAAAGAGCTAACTTCTCGAATCCTACTAGTAATTGTATACTGTCACCCAGTATTTTTGTATTTTTTGGTCTAGGATTAAAGCCGCAAACGACCTATCCAAGCTATAGATAAAGTTCTCTCAATGTTGGAGACACGGGCTGCTACTCCTTTAGAAATTGGAAATCCCCAAGAATGATAGAAAATAGAATAAGAACCTAAAGTTGTTCTCAGATGAGACCAAGAACCAAAAGATGTCTTTTAGCGAGTGAGACTGACTATAGTACTGCAATCAACCGGTTAAACCGTAACATGTGACATGCAAACAGGGACGAAAATGCCTAGGTTTTGAAATAACAAGAAAACGAAAATGCCTAGGTTTTGAAATAACAAGATAATTAAATAGTGTAGGATTTTTAGAACAAAAAACATAGCAAAAACGAAAGAGAAAGAAAAAAAGCTTAAACTGGTGTGGTGAGCACACATTGTTCATTTTTGGACAGAATATATAAACACAAGTTTTCAGAAACATTAAACCACCTAATTTTCACCTACTACTGCAATAATCATATTGCCAAAAAGAAAAGCCATACTTTGGCTACCTAATATAACAGTGTTTTTACTGCAAAGCTGAAAGTACAGTAACTAATCATTACAAAGCAACTTATGACAGCAACAAAAGTGACATTACACTAACACTCCTCCTTGGCAGTTTTGCTAGAAACACTAAGATCATTTCTTAATGTTTCAAATCAGTTTCTTAGCAAAGCTTTTATCAAAATATCTGCAAGCTGGACCTCAGAACTACAATGAACCAGCTTCACTTCACTATTTCTTTCAGCTTCTCTCATAGCATGATATTTGACAGGAATATGCTTTGTTATTCGATGTTGACCTGGATTTTCAGCAATGGAAATTGCAGACTTGTTGTCACAATATATAATGGTAGCTTCTCCTTGCCTCTTATTTAAATCAACAAGCAGCTTCCTTAGCCATAAAGCTTGATTTGAAGCAACTGCAATAGCAATATATTCAGCTTCAGCTGTGAATTGAGCAACTGAACCTTGTTTTTGTGAGCTCCATGAAAATGGATCTGAACCAAGAGAAAATAAGTACCCTGAAGTACTTTTTGAATCCTCCATGCTGGAAGCCCAATCACTATCAACATAGCCCATCAACTTGCATTTTTCTTGCTTCAAAAACTAAACACCATAGTCTATGGTGCCTCTAATGTGCCTTAGCACTCTTTTAGCTGCAGAATAATGCATATGTGATGGAGCATGTATAAATCTAGAAAGCAAACTCATAGAAAATATAATGTTAGGTCTAGAAGCACATAAATACTGCAAACTTCTAATAAGACTTCTACAGGCTGAAACTTCAATCTTGGCAGCACCATCTTCGAGTTCAAATTTTTGATTGTAAATCATTGGAGTGTCAACTGGATTACACTTCTCCATGTCAAATTTTTGAGTAGTTCCACAGCATACTTCTTTTGGGATAAGAAAATACCATGACTAGATTGATATATCTCCATGCCAAGAAAGTAGTTCATCACTCCTAAATCTGTCATTTCAAACACCTTTTACATTTCAAATTTGAACTCTAACACACTTTGTGAATCTCCTCCTGTAACAAACAAGTCATCAACATATAGAGAAACAATCAATTTTTCATCATTTGAACTTGACTTCACGTACAAAGTAGGCTCATTCTCACTCTTTTTAAATCCTTTTCCAACAAGGTGTGAGTCAATTCTACTATACCAAGCTCTAGGAGCTTATTTCAAGCCATAAAGATCCTTATGCAGTTTATAAACTTTGTGTTCCTTTCCTTGAACAACAAAACCTTCAGGTTGTTCAAGATATACTTCTTCCTACAGGTAACCATTTAGAAATGAAGATTTCACATCTAAATGGTAAACTTTCCAGCCTTTTTGAGCAGCAAGTGCTGGTAGAAATCTGATTGTCTCATATCTTGCAACTGGTGCAAACGTATCTCCATAGTCAATACCAGGTTGCTGCACATAACCTTTAACTACCAATCTTGCTTTATGCTTGTTTATTGTACCATCTGCATTGAGCTTGGTCCTAAAGATTCATTTCACTCCAATGGCCTTTTTGCCTTGAGGTTTGTTCACCAATTCCCAAGTTTTGTTTTTGTTTATCATACTGATTTCAGTCTTCATGGCCTTTATCCATGTCTCGAGTTATTTGCCTCATAGAAAGTAATTGGATCACACAATGCTAGGTTGCATCTCTCATATACATCAGTCAAGAGTATTGTATCTCAAACATCAGACAGGAGTCTTGTATCTTGGATATCGGATACGGGTCTTGTATCTCAGACAACAGACATGAGTTTTGTATCTCGGACATCGGACATGGGTCTTGTATCTCGGACATGGGACAGGGGTCTTGTAGCTTGGACATCGAACAGGAAGGGTCTTGTATCTCGCATATCAGATAGGAATCTTGTAGCTCAGACACTTATCTCGGATGCATCAATGAAAGGTCTGGTACCTCGGATGCTTATCCCGGATGCATCAGTGAAGGGTTTTATACCACGGATGCTTCTCTCAGATGCATCAGTCAACGGTCTTGTACCTCAGATGCTTTTCTCATATACATCAGTTAAAGATCTTGTACCTCGGATTCCAACAACATCTTCATCATTTGAATCGGTCTCCTCCTGAATTTCATTATGTTCTTGGATAAAATTCTTTTCTGAGGCTCGAACTTCACTCTTTTTCCAATTCCAAATAACAGCTTCATCAACTTTAACATTCCTACTAACAATTAGCTTGTTAGTCTTCAAATGATATATTCTGTACCCTTTTGTGTTGCTGCTGTAACCAACAAAAATTCTCATGTAAGCTTTTTGATCCAACTTGTCTCTTTTAATTTCAGGAACATGTGTATAACAAATGCTTCAAAATATCTTTAAATGCTCCACAGTAGGTTGATTCCATACCACACCTCATATGGAGTTTTAAACTCCAATGCTTTAGTTGGCAATCTATTTAGCAAATACACCGAGGTATTCACTGCTTCAGCCCAAAACTTCTTTAGTAATTGCTTCTCAAACAACAAGCATCTACACATCTCTATAATAGTCCTGTTCTTCCTCTCACTAACCCCATTTTACTGAGAAGTATAGGGAGAGGTCAGCTGATGTTGAATTCTTACTTCTTTGCATTGCAACTTAAACTTTTGAGCTGTATATTCAGTCCCATTATCTGATCGTATCACCTTGATGCTACATTTTGCTTGATTTTCAACCATGGCTTTAAAGCTGGTGAATATCACAGCAACTTCATATTTGTGTTTAAGAAAATATACCCAACACATTCTAGAGAAATCGTCTATGAAAGTGAGAAAATATCTACTGCCATTGATAGAATGCTCACTTATAGGTCCACATACATCACTATGAATCAACTGAAGCTTTTCACAAGCTCTCCAAATGCCTTTCGAAGGGAATGGCAGCCTTTGTTGCTTATCAAGCTGACACACTTCACACACTTCCAGATCTTTGCTAACAGCAGGCATATTCTTCACCAATTTCTTTTCATGCATTAGATTCAAGGAGTCATAGTTAAAATGACCAAGTCTTTTATGCCACAACTTAGATTCATCATTAGTTTTGGTATAAAAAACATTATTTCCCTTATTGTTCCACTCTACCACAAAGCTTTTATCTTTCATTCTAACATTTAGAATTTCACTTCCATGTTGATCATATATTATGCAAGACTTATCTTGAAAATTCAAGGAATATCCATTTTCAAGCATTTGTCCTACACTTAATAAGTTTTGATTAATTTCGGGTACATATAACACATTTGAAAGGAGTTTAGTACCTGTTGAAGTTTCCACAGCCAAATCTCCTTTGCCTTGAACTTGAATAAAATCTCCATTTCCTATTTGGACTTTGGAAACAAAGCTTCTATCCAAGGTTTTGAAGAGATCAGCATCATGAGTCATATGTTGAGTGCAACCACTATCCACCAACCAAGCTTCTTTGCTGCCGTTTTCTGCATAACATGTAGCAACAAACAGCCTTTCCTCACTTTGTCGTGCTTCATCAGCAACTTGTACTTGGTGTGCTTGTTGCACTGGTCCTCCTTTGTTTTTGCAAACTTTTTCAATATGTCTAAGTTGTTTGCAAGCTCTATATTGAACATTAGTTGTCCTTTTTGCAATGAGAGCACTTCATAAACTTCTTTCTTTCACCCTCTTTGCTTTTACCAGCACCATGTTTTCCTTTAATGTTACTTCCACCACTTTGCTGCTTCCTTTGATTATTGTTGGCTGGAGCCTTACCTTTTTGTAATGCAAGAAAAGCACTTTCTGAGGTTTCTTCTTGTCTTATAGATCTTTTTTGTTCAGTTGCTTGTAAAGCATTAACAAGCTCTGACAAAGAAATTTGATTCAGGTCTCTTGACTCCTCCAAGGATGAGATCTTTGCTTCAAACTTTTTTGGCAAGCTGACCAGCACTTTCTCCACCACTCGTCTGTCACTCAGCTCCTCTCCAAGAATTCTAATCTGGTTTACTACCTTCATGAGTCTATCTATGAAGTCTTTTACCAACTCAGAATCCTTCATTCTTAAAGTTTCGAACTCCCTCCTTAAGTTCAATACCTGCATTTGTCTTGTTCTTGCACTTCCCTGGAACTCTTCTTTCAGCTTGACCCAAACCTCTTTAGCTGTAGTGCAAGCCATAATTCTGGTGAACATCACTTCTGAAACACCAGCATGTAAGGCAGATAAAGCCTTAAACTTTTTAGCAACCTCCTCACTATGTTGCTTTATTTGAGCGATAGTGGGATCTGTTGTCAAAGGGGGAGGATTTCTTTTGGTCTCTACTACTTCCCACAAGTCAAAAGCTTGAAGGTAAGCTTTCATTTTTATAGACCACATAGCATAATTTTCTCCAGAAAATATAGGAGGTGCTTGAGCAGAAAAATAAGTTAAAGCCATTTAAAAAAGGAAGGAAAGGTAGAAGGAAGGTTTCTGTATTTTTTGCTATTTCACTCACAGCTCCTCTAAGATCATAAGAGCTCTGATACCATTTGTAGGATTTTTATAACAAAAAACACAACAAAAATGAAAGAGAAAGAAAAAAAAGCTTGAACTGATGTGGTGAATACACATCGTTCATTTTTGGACAGAACATATGAACACAAGTTTTCAGAAACATTAAACCATCTAATTTTCACCTACTACTGCAGTAATCATATTGTCAAAAAGACAAGCCATACTTTGGCTACCTAATACAACAGTGTTTTTATTGAAAAGCTAAAAGTATAGTAACTAATCATCACAAAACAACTTATGACATCAACAAAAGTGACATTACACTAATAAATACATTAAACTTCTAAATAGCAAATTGATAGATGAAAAGAAATCTTAAAATAAGTGTGCATAAACAAGACTTCCCATTTTGATATTTCTCATCCTGATCCTCCCTTTTTATTTTATTCTTTCATACCACACGTACAAGAAAGGAAATGGTCTTTTCTTCGCCCACAAAACAATCTCATACAAACCCTTGTTGGAACTAAACAAAGAAAGATAGGAGATAGAGATACTTCACAAAATAGATTGGTACCAAAGCAAGTATTCTACCTTCTGGGAAAAAAAAAAAAAAAAAGCTCTTTTCCAACCTTCATGGCATTTGAAAACATTTGAAAATGTACCATAAGATCCCAAAAGAAGAATCCCCTCCCATTGAGATACTTAAAAAATCTCATATATATTGGTCATTACTCCACAACGCACCCCTTCCAAGAAGCTATGATTTGAAAATAATTAATAGAGCAGTTTCAAGTTTTAACTCTGGATGCTATACTTCTTGACATGTTAATTTTACTCCATAAGACATACTAAGAATATCCAGCAAACCAAATTTTTTTCTTCTCCCAAAAATGAAAGCAGTGTATCATCAACAAACTGTAAATAGGACACTTCTAATTTTATATTTTCCTATGATAAAACCTTCAATGGATTTCCAATGTGATTTGTTATGTTCCATCTACCTGATTTTCATCGATGGTTAAAAGAATATAAGTATCTTAAAAGACCATGTTTGAGGGCGAGTGGATATTGAAGTGTCTAGTGAACCCATTATTTTTTTAAAAATTTTTTTTTTCTATGTTTTCGAAGACTATAACTATTGTTACTCTATCTGAGATAGCAGTCTTCGCTATGCACAAGAATGCAGCATCCACACCGTTGTCCTTTTTTGCTGCCGTCTTAAAGTAAAGTAAGGTATGCTTCCCCTTTGAAGCACACCATTCCTTTGCCTATTTTTTTTTTTTAATTTTTTTTTTCCCTTCCTTCTCTAGAAACCTGTACACAGGTAATAGTTAGACTGATTTTTCCATAGGGACAACAAAAGAAAGATTACAACTCCATATCCTTTCCATTCTACTATTGCCACCATCAATGTCAATCTTTGTTTGCAAACAATATAAAGGAAAATGTACAGGGACCTAAAGGCTTACTTGGGAGATGATAAGAGTAGAACAATGTGAAAACTCAGAATAAAAAGATTAGCATTTTCAGTCAAATATGAATTACAACTTAACTGCAAGATTACATTAAACAAGAAGAAGAAGAAGAAGAAGAAGAAGAAGAAGAAGAAAAGAAGAAGGTTGCATGTAACTGTTACAAAGCTGTTAAAATTGTATACTGAACTAGTATATCAGCTTTATATCACTGATTACGATGCATGAAAAATTTACATTTCAAGAAAGGGGAAAAAGGAAGCAGATATAAAAAATGTCAAACACTACAATATAACAAGTTGATCATAAGAAATTCTGCACCACAAAGTGTCAATCGAATTCTTCAATAGAATACTACCTATTCCCTTCACATTATCAGAACTGGGAAAAAAATGGTAAAGATTCAGTCAACAAAAGACTTCCTCAACTCATTTATACCTTAGTTACTTTCATCAAGCTACCAAGATTTATTTATTAATGATAAATGAAGGAATACACTATGACATGCAAAAGAAAAGAAGAGGAAAAAATATAAAGAGGAATTTAGTATAAGCCAAAAGTCTTGAGTACTATTACGCCAGCTAATTCTAATAGCTACTAATAGGTGTCGATTGTTTGCTCAAAACTACTTTAGATAGGCAATTTCATTACTTGTGCAAAATTCTCTAATTAGGTATTTAACAAAGACATTCAAGAGTAAGTAGAAACAGCGACAACAACATTTGGTAACTGGAATGTTCTTTTAATGCATCATGACAGGCAAGTCTAATACTGTATTTGTCTTTTACATCTGAACTGTAAGGGTAATATTGTGTTAAATATTTCAAGAAACAGAATTGGTTGTTTCACTTGTTTTTATGAAGAATTGAATGGATATATAAGATGTTTATGGGAAAGTAGAAGAGTAGAACTACAGAAATTATGTTGAATAAACACATAATTTACCAGATTACAACTGAATTTATTGGTTCCGTTAGAGAAAAGAAGCTTGTGAAACGTACATTCATTCTCTTTATTAGTAAAAAACCACTGAGACAACATTCCAAAAGACAGAGTATACCCTAAGCAGAATTATTATGCTTGATAAGAGATTTGAATAATTTTGGAAATTTTTTTTTTCACGATTTAAAATGGTTTGGGCTTGACATAGTTTTTAAGTTGTGCTAGTTTTCTTATTTTTTAGGAATTTTTTTCAAGCTAGTTTATTGTTCATTGTATGGCAGAAAGCAGGCATAAGGGATCATTGTTGTGAGAGAATATGAACTCGTGTTGATGGCGGAGGAAGTTCAAGAGCAATTTGGTTTGTTTTCAAAAATGAAATGTGAATTCTAGTCATGAAGACTGCATATTACTACAAATGAAAACTTAAAAGGAAAAGCAGAGTTGATATTATCCTAAGAAATTGGCACCATCAAAATGTGTTTTTATTTTTCTCCCTTGAAAAAATTTCACTTATATTGGTGAAGTTCAAGTATATTAACCTTGCTTGTTGGCAAATGAAGCATCAAGGAACTGTTTTAGCCAACTCTTTTTCTTAGTCCAATATGTTTCTCATTTTATTTTGCATGCCGTTTTTTATTGGTTTAGTGCAAATGAAACGGCAAGCGAAGACCAAAGTCATCAAAAAATGCTTTTAATGCATCCCAGTTTTGATTTAAGAAAACAGTAAGGTAAACGCTGCCGACCTGACTTGGGAATTGGGATGGACTATGACTCTGGATATTATTCATATCAATAACTGCTTGGTATTTACATTTCTTTTATTTTTTATTTTTTTATTTTTTTTGGCCTTCATATAGTCACTTTAGTCTTCGCTTGCTGCTTCCTAGTTATTTCGTTCGCACCAAAGTAAAAAAGAAAGGCATGCAAAAGAAAATGAAATGCATATTCCATTTATTGATATGAATAATATATGACATACGCGCAGTCCATCCCAAGTCAACACGTCAGCATTTACATTATTTTTCTTGTGTCTAAACTGGGATGCCTTAAAAGCATTTTTTTGATATTGATAAAGCAATAGTTTGAAAGGTTTCTATGCAAATAAAGAGAAATTTGAAGCTTATCAACTTATTTAATTTCTCCACGTATAGTTATTTGCAATCAAGCTGCCTTTTGTTAACATATTTAGTGTCTTTTTTTTTTTTTCATTTTTTTCCCTAATTGAGTGTAGTTTATTTACCTAATTGTTTGTTAGTGTTAATTTATTGCAATTATATATCTCAATAATCTATAAAGGAAAAAAAAAAAAAAAAGATAAACATCAAATGAAACACAATTTAAAATTATATTCATTTTTAATTTTTGTTTTTAGTTTTTTTTTCTGTTTTATATTTGTAGTTAATTGATATATATTATAAATTCTTAACGGTTATTAATTAACATTAACGAACAATTGAAATAAGCCGACTATACACAATTTAGTAAAAAAATAAAAAATACAAAATAAAATTAAACACACAAACAAAAAGCACTTCATTGTTTAATTATTCTAGTTCCAACATCAAGTATCCTGTATACACAACGGTCTTCCTCCAATGGCTTTTGAGAGAATACAAACAAGAACAGAATAACGGGAGAAGGAAATTGAGGGAAGAAGTAATTGGGCCCATATTATTAAATAATTATTCAAAGTTTGAATAATATCATTCTCACTTCAATGCAATTAAAGTTCATAAGGATTATACGTAAAAATTAAAAAGAAACTGAAAAAGGCATAAGAGAGCCTATCATATTGCTTCTTAGAAAATTGCTTTCAAGTAGATGGTTATCATGAGCATGATGGTGTCCTCTATAAAAGTGATTATGCCAATTAGTAGCCGATTCACTTTGATAGAAAAGTTTAAATTAGAACACTTTATTAGTATTCATAAAAGGGAACTAATGAGATCCAAATAAAATTGCGGATGAGATTCATAAATTATTAAATTTCAATTCTTTAGTTACTCATCGATCAGGTCATTAATGATCTTCTAGTGAAGAAATGAGAATTACTCATTGTTGATGGCGTTCAAAAATTTGTACCTTTATTCCTTAGATCTATTAAATTATACATATTTATGAATTCATACATATAACATTTTCAGTTTCATTGATAGTAATATTCCCAAGTTGGATAAGCAATCATATTTTCTCTGTATGCATAATCAGGTTTGGGATGCCCATACAAGTTCAACTTTTGTTGCTGCAATCTTTTGGATAGTTCTGTTGATAGGTCTTGGTAGGTAATATATATTATCTCATACTATCTATGACAATTAGTGCATTTGGTCTGTACACATCTTTGCTATAACTAAGTTGACATATTTTACGCACATGCACATACATATGGGAGATAAGTTCTGACAATGAGGTTCCTTACGGAAAGATGATATGCAATACAAGTGTTTAATGGTTACACAGATTTGTTATTTATCCCTAATACTGCACATTGTATACAGTCAAAAGTTGTCTATGCAAATTTACAAATAAATAAGGCATCGTTAGGAACATTATTGGAATACTCGAGAGGTTGGAGAATGACAAGTAATGTGTTTTATCTTGCCACTGATTGGAAAAATTTTTATAATACATAACAAGTAATTAAAGAGTGTGACTCTCTCCGCATACGGCTCTCATTTGTTGCTTGTGAAATTGTTTACTTCTAGAAATGATAATTTGTGTTTGTTATATTATATTTTGCAAAATTGAATTTCCGTTTGGTATCTTTACTCCTGTTGAATCTGTTAAAATTCAACATATAATAATGTAGCTGTTACGAGGCACCTACTCTGAATCTTATTTCTTTATGGTCTTTTATACAGCATTGCAACATGTATATCCATTGTACAGCGACTGTTCCATTTGACAACCCAAGATCCAGTTTACCTTGTTTTATTAAAAAGCGAAGACAGGCAAGTCTAACACTATATTTGTCTTTCACATTTGAACTGTAGGGTAATTTTGTGTTAAATTTTTTGAGAACAGAATTGGTTGTTATTATGATTGATAAGAGATTTGAATAATTTACAATTTTTTTTGGGGATTTAGATTGGTTTGGGTTTTGATATGGTTTCTTAGTTGTATTAGTTTTCTTATTTTTATGAATTTTTTTATTCAAGCTAGTTTATTGTTCATTGTAGGGCTGAAAGCAGGTATGAGGGAACATTGTTGTGAGACAATATGAACTCGGGTTGATGGCAGAGGAAGTTCAAGAGCAATTTGGTTTGTTTTCAAAAATGAAATCTCCATTCTAACCATTAAGACTGCATATAGTAGAAATGAAAACTTTAAAGGGGAAGCAGAGTTGAAATTATCCTAGGAAATTGGGACCATGAAAATGTGTTTTTCTTTTCCACCCTTAGAAAAATTTCACTTGTATTGATGAAGTTCTAGTTCATTAACCTTGTTTGTTGGCAAATCCAGTACCAAACAACTACTTTAGCCAACTCTTTTACTCGTTCCCAAAAAAAAAAAAAAAAAAAAAGGAATATGTATTACATTTTCTTTTGCATGCCTTTTTCCTTGGTTTACTGCAAATGAAGACTAGAGTGAGTATATTAAAAAAAAGTCATCAAAAAATGCTTTTAAAGCATCCCAGTTTTGACGCAAGAAAACAATAAGGTAGATGCTGTCATCTTAACTTGGGAATTGGGATAGGCTGTGAGCCTGGGATATTATTCATATCAATAATTGGTTGGTATTTACAATTTTTTTTTTTTTCCCTTGCTATGGTCGCTCTCAATGGCGGACTCAGAAAATTTTTCAGAGGGTACCGTGATATATAATAAGATTTATATTATATTTTAATTTATGGCATGAAAAGAAACAAAAGTATACAAAAATAAAACTATTACTATGTTATAAAAATAAAACTTTACTATGTTGTAATCCAACTAATGATATCGTATACTAGATGTTAATTTTTAATTTTTTCTGAATTTCTTTTAGAGAAATTGAATCTCAATGTTCAGACAAAATTTATAAAAATAAAATAAGCATACTTCTTAAGGTAAAATACAAATAAAAATTTGATTTTGTTATGTTTAAGCAACTAAAGTAATTGAAAGCCATAAAAAAAAAAAAAGTTAACAACAAAAATATTATGTAATAGAGCAAAAAAAAAAAAAAAATTGCAGCTTAGATTCAATATAATTAAAAAAAAGAAGAAGTTAAGTTCTTGTATTATATCTTTATGTTATTAACTAAATTAATTGTGTTGAATTATTATTCTAGTGTATAAATATTGTATTAAAAATGTTAATTAAGTATGTTGATTCAATAACTATGTTGTTAAAATATGTTGTTAAAATATCATAGATAAAGCGTAAATATTATACTTATTTTAAATAAGTTTTAGATATACCAGAAATGATTCAAAAACAAATATAAGAGAAATGGATATGTAATATATATATATATATATATATATAGAGAGAGAGAGAGAGAGAGAGAGAGAGAGATGAGAAAAACTGTATATAAACGAAGAAACGAAGAAGGGAACAAATCGAAAGTGAACCTTACGTGTGTTTTTGTTTTGGGGGTAGGTTTAAATATATTAGGGAGAAAACAGTAAATGGAAAAAAATAATAATAATAATAATAAAAACAGAAAAATCAAAGGGGGAGGCACTGGCCCAACGTGGGTCCGGCCCTGGTCACCCTCACCCACACTAAGTCTTCGCTTACGGCTTCCTATTTAAAAACGAATGGCGTGCAAAAGAAAATGAATATGATATTACATATTCCAATTTTTTGATATGAATAATATATGACATGCTCACAGTCAGTCCATCCCGAGTCGTCAACACGGCAGCATTGATGTTATTGTTTTCTTGCGTAAAAATTGGGATGCTTTAAAAGCCTTTTTTTGATATTTGATAAACCAATAATTTGAAATGTTTCTATACAAATAAAGAGAGATTTGAAGCTTATCAATTTAATTCATTTTTCCATGTATCATTAATAGTAATCAAGGTATCTTTTATTAATTAGGTTTTGCTTTTTTTTGGCGATTAAATTGAATGTAACATGTTTACTTGACTGTTTGTTAACGTTTATTAGTAGTGATTATATATCTTAATTATTTATAAGTCTAAAGAGTAGAAAATATATATATATATATATATAAACATCAAATGGAGCACAATTTAAAATTATATTAGTTTTTAATTTTTAATTTTTGTTATATATTTTTTTTTATGTTTATAGTTGATTGATATGTATAATAAACTCTAAAATTAGTAATTAACATTAACATAAAATCGAAATAAGCACGTTATATACAATTTCGTAAAAAAATAAATAAATAAAACAAAAGAATTAAAAATTAAACATACAAGCAAACAGCACTTAATTATTTAATTATTCTAGTTCCAAAATCCAGTTTTCCACGTCCAATCGCTTTCGAGAGAATACAAACAAGAACAGAATAAAGGGCGAAGGAAATTGAGGGGAGGACTAATTGGGCCCATAACCTTAAACGATGTATTCAAAGTTTGAATAATATTATTCTCACTTCAATGCAATTAATGTTAACAAGGATTATAAGTAAAAATTACAAAAAAAAAAAAAAAAAAAAAAATGAAAAAGGCATAAGAGAGCCTACTATATATAATGCTTCTTAGAAAATTCCTTTCAAGTCAAGTAGATAGTTATCAGAGAACATGATGGTATCCTCCATTTCCAATATTTCCAATTTCATATCCGGTGTTGCTGCAGTAGCGGTAGCAGCAGCAGTAGTATTAACCCATTGTGCTTCCCTTGTTGTGGGCTCTGTTGAATATTCTCCTAAGCAAGAAGCAAAGGCTTTGCTTGAATCTGGATGGTGGAGTCATGAATATCTCAACTCCACTACCACAACTCCTTGCAAGTTGCCTGGTATTACTTGCAATCCTGCTGGAAGCATTACACATGTTTCTCTACAAGGGTATCCTCCTCTATATGGACGCAAACTTGGGAGATTTCTTAATGGCTCTTCGTTTCCGAATTTAGTCCACTTGGATCTTGCTAAAGCTAGACTCATTGGGAGCATCCCGCCAGAGATCAGCACTCTTTCGAAGCTCACCCACCTCAACCTCTCTCATAATTATCTTTCAGGTGAGTTACCTCTTTCATTAAGAAACCTCTCCCAATTGGTGATGCTTGACATTTCTTTTAACAGTATCAGTGGTTCCATTCTGCCAGAATTAGGGAATTTAAACACACTTGTTCAATTAAACTTGAGCGATAACCGATTAACTGGTGCGATACCTTCTACTATATGTGATTTAACCAACTTACAATACTTGAGCCTCAGTCGGAACCAGCTAAGTGGTTCATTGCCTTCCCGAATAGGGAATTTGAAGAACCTGACAAGTTTGAAACTCAGTTCGAACAACCTCATGGGTACCATTACTCCATCTTTAGGTAGCCTTAAGAGTATACAGTACATTGACTTGTCATCCAACCACTTCAACGGAAGCATACCGATTGAGATATGTTCCCTTTCTACACTTCTTTCTTTGGACCTCAGTAACAACTCACTTGTTGGCGAAATACCGTCTCGATTTGCCGACCTAGAAGACTTGACCACCTTAAACCTTGCCTTTAACAATTTCAACTGTTGCATCCCCTGTTCTTTTATGTATCACCGGACAACACTTCATGCAGATACTTATTTATATGATTACGTCCGATGTTCCAAAATCTGGTCTGGCGGCATCGTCAAAGACGGGCTGATTATTGTTTGCATCTCTTTTATTCTTGCATCATCATTTCTCGTGCTTATTATATGGGCAGTGTTCTACAAATGTGGGTGCAAAAATAAAAAGATCAAATCACTTGACGAGACAATTGCAACAAAGAATGGAGATATATTTTCAGTATGGAATTATGATGGGAATTTAGCATACAAAGACATCATCCAAGCAACGGAGGATTTCGATATAAGGTATTGCATTGGCACAGGTGGTTATGGAAGTGTTTACAGAGCACAGTTGCCTAATGGCAAAGTGGTTGCTTTGAAAAAACTGCACACTTCAGAGGCCGAAGAGCCTGCTTTGAGAATGAGTTTCGAGACCGAGGTGAAAACATTGACAGAATTGAAGCACCGAAACATTGTGAGACTATATGGATTTTGTTTGCATAAAAGGTGTATGTTTTTAATTTATCAATACATGGAAAGAGGGAGCTTGTTCTGTGTCCTGAACAATGATGTGGAGGCTATGGAATTAGATTGGAAGAAAAGGGTGAACATTATCAAAGGCATAGTGAATGCATTGTGTTATTTGCACAATGATTGCACTCCACCAATTGTACATCGTGACGTAACCACCAACAATGTCCTACTCAACTCAGAACTAGAAGCTGTTGTAGCTGATTTTGGCACTGCAAAACTCCTCGATCCTAATTCCACCACTCAAACCACCATACTGGCCGGTACTTATGGTTATATTGCTCCAGGTAAAGCTTTACACTCTTCCTATATAGTTTTCTCTCTGATATTCAATATTAAATTGTCACATTTCAGGGCAGGCAAAAAAAGGCTATTTATATCATCAATATTATTGATAAATGCGCATAATAAATGGAACACACTTCATGGTCAAACTAATTATTTTTAAAGAGAACTTCAAATTTTCTTTCAATGTTATATATTGAACTCTCTTTCACATAATTTTTTTTTGTATTACAAAACAATTAATAAATTAATATTTAAGTTGTTTTGTGTTCTTGTGAATTGTAGAGCTTACCTACACCATAGCTGTAACTGTAAAATGCGATGTTTATAGCTTTGGAGTGGTGACACTTGAAACGCTGATGGGAAAGCATCCAAAGGAAATTTTGTCATCATTATCATCATCTTCAACACAAAATCTAAAGCTAATTGAAATATTAGACCAACGCTTAGCACCCCCGAGAAGTCGGTTGGCTGTACATAACGTTGCTCTTGTTGACTCAATTGCATTTGCATGCTTAAATGCTGACCCAAAGCTTCGACCAACAATGGATAGTGTTTCCAAACAAATTGTTGAGCGCAGGACACCACTAGCAGATCATTGTTTCCATGAAATTACGATAGGACACCTCATGAACCCATAGATGGCTAAAATTTATTGAGGAGTCAGAAATCAGTTCAGTTCAGCTTTGTTACTTTGCATTTTGTGTTGTCCTCCCTGAAAATTTTCGTTTGTGTTAAAATGCATGAATTTTGACTATCCTTTAGTTTTCAACATGTTACTATTGAAGGGTTTATGCTATGCTATTTGAAATGGTAAACATTATTTATATTTGTTATGTAAACATTATTTATATTTATTATGTAATTGTCTTGGAATGGTGAAACTCCTAACCAAAAGAGCAAACTTTTCGGATCCTACTAGTAATTGTATACTGCGATCTAGTATTTTTGTATATGTAAAGCCACAAAAGTCCTATTCAAGCTATAGGCAAAGTTCTCTGAAAATTGGAGACATAGGTTGCTACTCCTTTAGAAATTGGAAATCCAAAACAATGATAGAAAACAGAATAAGGACCTAAAGTTGTTTCTCGGATGAGACCGAGAAACAAAAGATGTCATTTAGCGAGATGAACTTACTAGACTGACGTCAACCAGCTAAGCCTTAACAGAACATGTGACATTCAAACAAGTACGAAAATGGCAAGGTTTGGAAATCACAAGAAAATTAAATGCTTTAAACTTCTAACTGCCAAACTTATACATATATAAAAAGCGATCTTTAAATAGCTGTGCATAAAAACGATTTCCCATTTTGATATTTCTCATTTCTGATCCTCCCTTTTATTTAATTCTTACATACTGCTGTCCAAGAAAGGAAATGGCCTTTTCTCCTCCCAAAAAACAATCTCATACAAATCCTTGTTGGAACTAAACAAAGAAGATAGTGGAAAGGGATACCTGACAAAATAGATTGGTACCAAAGCAAGTCTTCTGCCCTTAGGAGGGGGGGGGGGGGGGGGGGGGGGGGGGGCGGGAATCTCTTTTCCAACCTTCATGGCGTTTGAAAACCTTTGAAAATTGTACCATTAGATCCCAAAAGAAGAATTCCCTCCCATTGGGATACTTAAAAAGTCTCATATACAGGTCATACAAATCCTTGTTGAAACTAAACAAAGAAGATAGTGGAAAGGGATACCTGACAAAATAGATTGGTACCAAAGCAAGTCTTCTGCCCTTAGGGGGGGGTGGTGGAATCTCTTTTCCAACCTTCATGGCGTTTGAAAACCTTTGAAAATTGTACCATTAGATCCCAAAAGAAGAATTCCCTCCCGTTGGGATACTTAAAAAATCTCATATACAGGTCATTCCTCTACAACACACCCCTCCCAAGAAGCTATGATTTGAAAATCATTAATAGAGCAGTTTCAGGTTTCAACTCTGGATGCTATACTTTTTGACATGTTAATTTTTACTCCACAAGACACACTAAGAATCTGCAGCAAACCAAATTATTTTCTTCTCCCAAAAATGAAAGCGGTGTATCATCAATAAACTGTAAATAGGACACTTCTAATTTTATATTTTCCCATAATAAAACCTTCAATGGACTTTCAATGTGATTGATTATGTTCCTTGTACATAATTTTCATCGATGGTTAATAGAATATAAGTATCTTAAAAGACCATGTTTGAGGGTGAGTGGATATTGAAGTGTCTAGTGAACCCATCATTTTTATTTTTCTTTTTCTATATTTTCGAAGACTAGTTACTCTATCTGAGATAACAGTCTTTGCTATGCACAAGAAGAAGAAGAAGAAGAAGAAGGTTGCATGAAACTGTTGCAAAGCTGTTAAAATTGTACACTGAACTAGTATATCAGCTCTAAATCACTGATTATGATGCATGAAAAATTTACATTTCAAGAAAAGGGGAAATCAAAAGAAGCAGATATAATAAATGTCAAACACTACAATAAAACAAGTTGTTCATAAGAATTTCTACACCACAAAGTGTCAATCGAATCCTTCAATAGAAGAATGCTACTTATTCCCTTCACATTATCAGGACTGGGATAAAATGGTAAAGATGCACTCAACAAAAGACTTACGCAACTCATTTATACCTTAACTACTTTCATCAAGCTACCATGATTTGTTTATTAAGGATAAATAAAGGAATATACTATGACATGCAAAAGAAAAGAAAGGGAAAAAATATAAAGACGAATTTAGTATAAGCCAAAACTCGTGAGTACTATTACGCCAGCTAATTCTAATAGCAACTAATAGGTGTCGGTTGTTTGTGCAAAAGTAGTTTAGATAGGCAATTTCATTACTTGTGCAAAATTCTGTGATTAGGTATCTAACAAAGTCATTCAAGAGTAAGTAGAAACAGTGACAACAACATTTAATAACTGGAATGTTCTTTTAATGCATCATGACAGAAAAGTCTAACACTGTATTTGTCTTTTACATTTGAACTGTAAGGGTAATATTGCGTTAAATATTTCAAGAAACAGAATCGGTTGTTTCACCTGTTTTTATGAAGAATTGAATGGATATATAAGATGTTTATGGGAAAGGAGAAGAGTAGAACCACAGAAATTATGTCGAGTAAACACATAATTTGCCAGATTACAAGTGAATTTATTGGTTCCCTTAGAGAAAAGAAGCTTGTGAAACGTACATCCATTCTCTCTATTATTGAAAAACCACTGAGACAACATTCCAAAAGACAGAGTATACCCTAAGCAGAATTATTTTGCTTGATAGGAGATTTGAATAATTTAGGATTTTTTTTTTTTCAGGATTTAAAATGGTTTGGGCTTGATAGAGTTTTTTAAGTTGTACTAGTTTTCTTATTTTTTAGGAATTTTTTTTCAAGCTAGTTTATTGTTCATTGTATGGCAGAAAGCAGGCATGAGGGATCATTGTTGCGAGAGAATATGAACTCGTGTTGGTGGCAGACGAAGTTGAAGGGCAATTTGGTTTGTTTTCAAAAATGATATGTCAATTCTAATCATGAAGACTGCATATTACTACAAATGAAAACTTAAAAGGACAAGCAGAGTTGATATTATCCTAAGAAATTGGCACCATCAAAATGCGTTTTTCTTTTTCCCCCTTGAAAAAATTTCACGTATATTGGTGAAGTTCATGTACATTAACGTTGCTTGTTGGCAAATCAAGCACCGAAGAACTGTTTTAGCCAACTCTTTTTCTTCGTCCAATATGTTTTTCATTTTCTTTGGCATGCCATTTTTTATTGGTTTAGTGCAAATGAAACGGCAAGCGAAGACTAAAGTCATCAGTAGATGTTTTAAGTTTTGACGCAAGAAAACAGTAAGGTAAACGCTGCCGACTTGACTTGGGGATTGGGAGGGACTATGATTTTGGTTATAATTCATATCAATAACTGATTGGTATTTACAATTTTTCTTTTTTTCTCTTCCCATAGTCACTCTGGTCTTCGCTTGCTGCTTCCTAGTTCTTTCGTTCGAACCAAAGTGAAAAAGAAACGCATGCAAAATAAAATGAAATACATATTCCTTTTTTTGCTCTGAATAATATATGACATACTCGCAGTCCGTCCCAAGTCAACACGTCAGCATTTACATTGTTTTTCTTGCGTCAAATCTCAGATGCCTTTCGATTAGTGTTAATTTATTGCAATGATATATCTCGATAATCTATAAACCTAAAGAGTAGGGGTAAAAAAAACAAAACATAAACATCAAATGAAACACAATTTAAATTATAAATTCTGTTTTATATTTGTAGTTAATTGATATATATTATAAATTCTTAATGGTTATTAATTAACATTAACGAACAATTGAAATAAGCCGACTATACACAATTTAGTAAAAAAAATAAAAAATACAAAATAAAATTAAACACACAAACAAAAAGCACTTAATTGTTTAATTATTCTAGTTCCAAAATCCAGTATCCTGTGTACACAACGGTCTTCCTCCAATGGCTTTTGAGAGAATACAAACAAGACAAGAATGACTTAGATATCCTTTTATATTTTAAACAAACAAAGAACAAAAATCTACTTTTTAGAAAAAGAAAACAAAGTACATGAAGTAATTGTTTTTACAAAAATACACAAAAATATAAAAAAACAAAACTTGCCGTGGAGAAGCCAAAGGAAGTTTCATCTCAGCACCCAAAAATAAATACAAAGAAAAAACAAAAAAAAAAAAAAAACTTTATCTCATCTTAGCACTCTCCGAGGTAATTGTTTTAATATTTTTGTTTATTTGTTGTCGTGGACCAGTGTGGGTTTGTTTTTGTGTGGATTTTTTGCCTTGCCGTGACCCGTGTGGATTTGTTTTTGTGTTTATTTGTTGCCTTGCCATGGACCCGTGTGGGTTTTTTTTTTCTTTTTGTGTTTATTTGTTGCCTTACCGTTAAATACTTACAAATTTAGTACAATGTGAGACATTGAAACTTGTGATTTGTGTTTAGAACCGGTTAAAAATGTGGAATTTTTAGGATAGATGATATTGGGTATTAGTAGGAAATGAAGAGAGGAAAAAAAGGGACCGGTTTGGCCTTGAACGGTGGTCGGAGGTGGGAGAAACAACCGGGTTAAGAATCGGATCGGGACCGGTTTAGGCGGGTTCAAGTCAACCCGGACAAAGGTTGAAGATGGATCGAACGACATGTCGTATGGGATGAACAACACCCAGATGACACGTCGTTTTTAATTTTTTTAAAATATTTTTAAATTTTTTTTTTTTTTTTGGGTTCCATTGACATCCCTGAGCATGGAAAATAAATAAAGGATGAAGGCAGGGAAATCAATGAATTTGATGAAGAATAATGTTAGTTTGTAATAAAAAAACATAATATATGTATACATATATATATATATATATATATATATATATATATATATATATATATATATATATTTGTTGCAACTTAGGGATATAAGGATTCTTACCCTGATCGAAGTTTAAATCCTAAACTAAAGGTGTCATCTCACTAGTGCATGATACTCAAACTCTGTCTAGAAAACTGGTTTTGTGGGTTGAAAAGAAGAATTTTTTTTAAAAACATACTTGACCATTACGAAACTAATTATATTTCTTTTTGGATTTGTATACAGATAAATCCTTGACCCTAAACTAATTATACAGATAAAATAAATATAAAGTGAATGATTTGTATATCATGTATAGGTGTCGGTAGGTCTGAGCTTTTATAAGCAAATCAGGTTAAACACAAGCAGTATGGGGAAGTGATGTAGCTACATTAGTTGACATACTCATATAGAAGTGGTGGACATGTTGCAGTCCAGCTTAACCTATATGTTCAGATTATAGTTTGCAACTTTCTGTGCACATTTTTTAGACATATATTGTCTGTTAAGAAATAATTAAATATAACATGAATATGATATGTATATATACAGTCTAAGGGCTGCTTTTGATTGGCTTATAACAATCTGTCTGTTGCGTAGCTTATATTTAGTCTTCCACCTCTATACTTCACTTTCTTGTTTTTCTATTTTGGGTGAATTGACTACTTCCTCTCCAGTCATTTCAATATTTCACTTTATCTGCTTCTGCATGTAGCATCATAATTGGCCACAATTGTGGGTTGCTCCATTAAAACCCCACTTTAGACTATAGCTGCATTAGAAATCTTAGTTGCTTTTCAGACCTTCTTTTTTCTTTTAAGTTTTTTCTTCTTCCTTTTTGCTAGGGTAATTTATTACTAAATATCAGTATTTGGAGATAAGAGAAAAATACTTTATGATTAATTAGAATTGAAGTTGAGAATTCCAAAGTTAGTACTTTTTAATTGTTAGTACTTTCTAAAGGTATAGATATATACAGTCCATCTATGGTGCGGACGGTCCTCATGCGGACCACAGTATTGGTGACGATTTTTCATAGTATTGATGACGATTTTCTAAGAAACCGTCGCTAATACTACAAAAAATCGTTACTAATACTGCGGTTCTCATACGGACCGTCCTCACCATAGAATTTATATATATATATATATATAGAGAGAGAGAGAGAGAAGATCGGTGCATAAAACTTTAGGTACATGGTTAGCTAGAAGCAAACACGCAAACACTTTATCCCCAAAAAAGAAAAAAAAAATCAAAGAAGAAGAAGAAGATAGAAAGATTTAGAAGTAAACACATTGCTATATAGTAAATGTTCAGTAAATGTTTAGTAGATGGCATACACAATATCCTTAGGAAGAGAGCATATGAAATTGAGGATTGCAGATATTTATATATGTATACATAGTTGACAATGTGGTTAAAGGTAGATAAAAATTTATTAATGTTGTTAATGTACATTTAGGTTGTACTTTATAATGGCACCAAAGAGGAACTTGCGACGTCAACCGAAGAAGGGAGGTAAGAAGGTGGAAAGTAAGAGATGCGATGGTAGCACAGCAGCACCCGACTCTAAGAGTTGACGAACTACTAGGATTGAAATCCAAAGCTGAGACGGAAAGTGCCACACTTCGAGGGCACGTTCCACTTTCCTCTCCCCAATCTGATATGGTAAGTTTTATATTCATTTATGTTATTTTGTGCGGTAAATGATAAGACATCTGTCAGTATTTATTCATGAATGTGAAAACTCAAGAAAAACTTCACCCGATGACCATCGGTAATTGCCGATAGGCCATCGGGATTTTTTTTAGTTCATTGTAGGTTGATTACCAATGGTTACATCAATAATTACCACTTGTGCAAAAATGTGAACCCATATGTCTTAGGATTTAGTTGGAAATTATTATTATGAAGTTAGGGTGGAAAAATAGGGTATGATTAAATCGTTGACATCAGTTCCATTTATGTAATTCATTTTACAGCCCATCGATGCTCCAAAGGAACGAATCTTTCAGGATGCCGATATATTTAAAGTTAGGGCACATTCAATTGGGAATCCAATAGAAGCGAACAAAGTAATTACAAGTGTCCTCACAAGTGCGCAGCTGGAAAAGTATAGACAAACATGTTTTGGACACTTACTTGACATGAAGAAACTTACTTGACATGAAGAACCTCCAGTTCTCTGATCAGGTAGTGCATCACCTGCTTTGCAGACGAGTTGTGTCCAACAATCCAGAAGTACTGGAGTTTAACTTCAGCAGATCTGGAGTGCATTTTACGAAGTGGGAATTCGCACTCATTAGTGGCTTAAAGTTTTGTAGGTACCCTTCCATGTATGATATGCAAATTTCCAAAGGAAAGGAGCTGCTCACGAGGTTGCTAGATGACAGGACTGACTTGAAACCGCCCGAACTGGAACGAATATTCAAGGGTACACTTTTTGTGGATGATTGGGATGCTGTAAGAATTGCGTTACTATATTTCTTAGTTCATGGTGTACTCGGAATGGATCCGAGGGTTCAAATAAATAGAAAATTCATTGATTTGGTTGCTGATATCGCGGTATTTAATTCCTACCCTTGGGGCATTCTGAGCTACAGGGAGACGATCAACTCATTCCACAATGCATTCCAGCACAGAGGACGTGCAGTAAAGAATAAATCATAGTATTATGACCTAAAAGGTTTTCCATTGGTGTTTCAGGTACGGTAATATACTTAATACATATAGTGTTTACTTAAAAATTATATTTAATAACCTATAATTTATATTTTGTAGTTGTGGGGGTTTGAAGCAATCCCTGATTTTGGTAACCAATTTGGCAAGCGGCGGGAAACTATTTGTCTGAGGATCTTTGGATGGCATGCTACAAGTCAACCGAACCATTTTACTGTCCATAATTGGTTCACCTCAAATAGAAATGTAAGGCAAATTTTTTTTAGACTACATGGTACGACTACATTTAAGTTAAATTACCAAAGTCGGTTTCCAAATTTACTTTTTTTTTCCTTTCTTCATTTCATGTAGTATGTTGTGCACTGGAGGTTAGATGCTACCAATGAGGAGAAGACTATAGATTACTGGCGAACAATAGCAGTGAACATACATGAAGTTCGCTATACGGCACCACCACTTGTAGCACCAATAGCCACCGTTGGCACTAAAGATGCGTCCAAAGCTGAGGAGCATTCTAGTGGCCCTTCAGATGCTAATTTTAGGGTATGCAATTGTTACTTGCATGCAAATTTGTATTTCATATGTTGTACTAATATATGTTGACTTATGTTTTGGATATTGATATTGATTAACTTGCTTGTTTGGAGGCAAAATTTGATGAATTAAATAAAGAGATGGCATCGTTAAGGAAGATGCTTAGTTCTGTTATTGACTAACAAAAGCATCAGGTATCATTTAGACAACTTAGTATACTTTAGTGTTTCAGCGTTATTAAATTATATATTGTAATTCAGCAATTATTTGTTGTTAGGGTTTGGGAACTGCAAAATAACCATTGTGTTTTGCAGGCCGAACATTATATGCACAGCCATTCATCATCATCTTCGGTGTGACCATCATCCCCTGTGGCACCATCATTTGGAAAGCAAGCCGAAGAATTTGATGCACCCATAGACGGTTCCAATGGTAGGAAGGAGGATGATGATTGTACTGCACCGTTTGAGCCTATCGTACCTGGAAGACCCTATGTGGTGGATTCTTGGGCTTTGGTGCCATATCGGCCTTTGCATTTGGGGTGGGATATCAGTGCTTCAGCTGACAGTCCACATCATGACCAATCAGTTGAGATTGAGGTGGAAGATTGAGGTGGAAGATTCGGTAGAGTTTACCACCAGTCACATCACATCATCTCTCCTTACACCGGCCCATGTAAAAAGAAGGTCAAATTTAATCTTAATCGACATATTGATGCATTGAAGGAGAGGGCATTCAATGAGTGGTATAGGGTGGCACCGAAGGAAGCAACCATATGTACATCTTATATGATGATGGGGAAGAAATTTTTTGCTGAGCTACTTACCTCTGAAGGATGGTTGACTTCCGATGTAAGTTATATACTTTATATTCATGTAAAATTATTGTGTTCCTACGTTTGGAATGATGTTTTATTTATCACCTCGCATTTCTTATTTATTTCCTTTAATGTGGTTTTGCAGCATATTGACACTATTTTGTATTTCATACGAAAAAGGCGGTTTGAGAATGAGAAGATGTTCACCCACACCTGTGCCATATTAGATGTGTTATTTTGAGTAAGATGATGGGATGTTACTGCGTTGCTTAATGTTATATTGACAATATTTTATATTGTATCTATTTCATTATTTGGTAGTCATCCATCAAAGGGCGTTATCCCATATGGGGGGCATCTCGTAGCACATATATATGTGATGCGACCCTTCATAGCTATGTGCGTGGGAAGTCACCCAAACCTAGCGTGCCGTGGCGGAGATATGATTATGTAAGTCCCTACATATATTTAAAAAAATTCTCACTAAGTTTCGCATTTTGTCGATAATGAGGTTATGTTCTAATTTGCAGGTGTACATCCTTGTTAACAATGGAGGCGCGCATTGGTTGGCAGCATGTGTGGACTTGAACGCCCGACATATTGATTTATACGATCCAAATATGGGAAATAAATATGTCTAGAATAAAGAGTTGAACAATGCGGAATGCCTTACGTATATGCTGCCATACCTATTGAGGGATGGAGGATATTACAAGAAGAATCCGGACGTGCCTCCCACTTTAGAGCCATTCACGATGACCATGGTCAAAGATGCACCCCACCAAGATAATGGGTATGAATGTGTTGTCATTTCAAACAACTTCTATTGCTGCTGTTTTATTGTGGTTACGTGTGGAAATACACGTGGTTGGTTTTCATTAATGCTAATGATTAATGCTATTCTGCAGGGGTGATTGTGGCCTCTATGCTTTGAAATTTATTGAATACAAGAGTAGTGAGGAGAATCCTTCATTTGGCCCGCAATACATTATGTTTTTTAGAAAAAAATATGCTGTTGATTTATACTTTAATAAACTTTCAATGTAGATCGTGTGTTTAATGTTATGACACCCTATACTAATGTTATCTTAATATGCTGAACCTATCTTTAGTAATGATAACCGTTGAAAAAAAAAAAAAAAAGAGAAAAGAAGACCCTCAGTTGTGATAAAAATTAAAGCAAAGATGATTACCGATGGTGCATCGATAATTCCCGATTCACCATCGGTAATTATCGATATGCTTTCGGTAATATCAATTAACATTTTTTTTTCCCAAATACTCAGCTAATGGGTGTTTCCGGAAACAACATGCAAATTATACATTCATTAATACCCCCAAACAGCAAAACCCCAAATATTCAGAAAACGTTCACCAATTGGCAAAAATATTTAATTACCGTAGGTTTCATCGGTAATTATCGAAACCCCAGTGGTAATCACATTTTACCAATGTTATGGCCCCCACAAGTTCCATAATGTGTGTTAAATATAAACACATGCAAAATATGGATTCTCAAATTATCCTAAGGAGGGAAAACCCCAAAATCTCTGAAAACGTTCTCAAATTGGCCAAAAAAATACGATGACTGTAGACCTTCAGTAATTACCGATGAACCCCTCGGTAATCAATTTATATTCACCGGAAAAATTACCGTAGGCTTCATCGGTATTACCAAAACCCCAATGGTAATCACATTTTACAAATTTTTTTGGCCCCCACAAGTACCCTAATGTGTGTTCAATGCAAAAACATGCAAAATATGGATTATAAAATGATCCTAATGAGAGAAAAGCCCAAAATTGCTTAAAAAGTTCTCATATTGCAAAAAAAATACGCTGACTGTAGACCTTCAGTAATTACCAATGAAACCCTCACTAATCAATTTATACTCTCTGGAAAAATTACCGTAGGTTTCATCAGTATAACTGAAACCCCAATGGTAATCACATTTTACAAATTCTTTTGGCCCCCACAAGTACCCTAATATGTGTTCAATGCAAAAACATGCAAAATATCGATTATCAAATGATCCTAATGAGAGAAAAACCCAAAATCTCTGAAAAAGTTCTCAAATTGGAAAAAAAATACGATTACTGTATACCTTCGGTAATTACCAATTAAACCTTTGGTAACCAACATATACTATTCAGAAAAATTAGCTTAGGTTTCATCGGTATTATCGAAACCCCAATGGTAATCACATTTTACACATTTGTTTGGGCCCCACAAGTACCCTAATGTGTGTTCAATGCAAAAACATGCAAAATATGGATTATAAAATGATCCTAATGAGAGAAAAGCCCAACATTGCTTAAAAAGTTCTCATATTGTCAAAAAATTACGATGACTGTAGACCTTCGGTAATTACCGATGAAACCCTCGCTAATTAATTTATACTCTCCGCAAAAATTAGCATAGGTTTCATCGGTATTACGAAACCCCAATGGTAATCACATTTTACAAATTTTTTTGGCCCCCACAAGTACCATAATGTGTGTTCAATGCAAAAACATGCAAAATATGGATTATCAAATGATTCTAATGAGAGAAAAGCCCAAAATTGCTTAAAAAGTTCTCATATTAGCAAAAAAATACGATGACTGTAGACCTTCGGTGATTGTCGATGCAACCCTCGGTAATCAATTTATACTCTTTGGAAAAATTACCGTAGGTTTCATCGGTATTATCGAAACCCCAGTGGTAATAAAATTTTACACATTTTTTTTGGGCCCCACAAGTACCCTAATATGTGTTCAATGCAAAAACATGCAAAATATGGATTATAAAATGATCCTAATGAGAGAAAAGCCCAAAATTGTTTAAAAAGTTCTCATATTGCCAAAAAATTACGATGACTGTAGACCTTCGGTAATTATCGATGAAACCCTCGCTAATCAATTTATACTCTCCACAAAAATTAGCGTAGGTTTCATCGGTATTACCGAAACCCCAATGGTAATCACAGTTTACAAATTTTTTTGGCCCCCACAAGTACCCTAATGTGTGTTCAATCCAAAAACATGCAAAATATGGATTATCAAATGATCCTAATGAGAGAAAAGCCCAAAATTGCTTAAAAAAGTTCTCATATTGCCAAAAAAATACGATGATGGTAGACCTTCGGTAATTACCGATGAAACCCTCGGTAATCAATTTATACTCTTTGGAAAAATTACCGTAGGTTTCATTGGTATTTCCGAAACCCCAATGGTAATCACATTTTACACCTTTTTTTGGCCCCCACAAGTATCCTAATGTGTGTTCAATGCAAAAACATGCAAAATATTGATTATCAAATGATCCTAATGAGAGAAAAGCCCAAAATTGCTTAAAAAGTTCTCATATTAGCAAAAAAATACGATGACTGTAGACCTTCGGTAATTACGATGCAACCCTCGGTAATCAGTTTATACTCCCTGGAAAAATTACGGTAGGCTTCATTGGGGTTTCGGTAATACCAATGAAACCTACGGTAATTTTTCCACAGAGTATAAATTGATTACTGAGGGTTTCATCGGTAATTACTGAAGGTTTGCAGTCATTGTATTTTTTTGGCAATATGAGAACTTTTTAAGCAATTTTGGGCTTTTCTCTCATTATGATCATTTGATAATCCATATTTTGCATGTTTTTGCATTGAACACACATTAGGGTACTTGTGGGGGCCAAAAAATTGTGTAAAATGTGATTACCATTGGGGTTTCGGTAATACCGATGAAACCTACGGTACTTGTTCCAGAGAGTATAACTTGATTACCGAGGGTTTAATTGGTAATTACCGAAGGTCTACAGTCATCGCATTTTTTTGGCAATATGAGAACTTTTTAAGCAATTTTGGGCTTTTATCTCATTAGGATCATTTGATTATCCATATTTTGCATGTGTTTGCATTGAACACACATTAGGGTACTTGTGGGGGCCAAAAAAATTTGTAAAATGTGATTACCATTGGGGTTTTGGTAATACCGATGAAACCTATGGTAATTTTTCCAGAGAGTATAACTTGATTACCGAGGGTTTCATTGGTAATTATCGAAGGTCTACAGTCATCGTATGTTTTTGGCAATATGAGAACTTTTTTAGCAATTTTGGGCTTTTCTCTCATTAGGATCATTTTATAATCCATATTTTGCATGTTTTTGCATTGAACACACATTAGGGTACTTGTGGGGGCCAAAAAAATTTGTAAAATGTGATTACCATTGGGGTTTCGGTAATACCGAAGAAACCTACTGTAAGTTTTCCAGAGAGTATAAATTTATTACCGAGGGTTTCATCGGTAATTACCGAAGGTCTACAGTCATCGTATTTTTTTGGCAATATGAGAACTTTTTAAGCAATTTTGGGCTTTTCTCTCATTAGGATCATTTTATAATCCATATTTTGCATGTTTTTGCATTGAACACACATTAGGGTACTTGTGGGGGCCAAAAAAAATTGTAAAATGTGATTACCATTGGGGTTTCGGTAATACCGATGAAACCTACGCTGATTTTTCCGGAGAGTATATGTTGGTTACCAAAGTTTTAATCGGTAATTACCGAAGGTATACAGTAATCGTATTTTTTTTTTCCAATTTGAGAACTTTTTCAGAGATTTTGGGGTTTTCTCTCCTTACGATCATGTAACTATCCATATTTTCCATGTTCTTGCATTTAACACACATTAGGGGACTGGTGGGGGCTATAACATTGGTAAAATGTGATTACCACTGGGGTTTCGGTAATTACCGATGAAATCTACGGTAATGTTTGAAGCAAAAACAAATTGAACATTTTCACTTATTAATGTCGTTTGATCTCTTACTTTGTCAGAAGTTATCATTAGTAATCCTACATTTAGCATATTATTGGTTGGAACACACATGATTGAAGTTGTCGGATGGAATTGTGATGATTCTTTTATGACGGTGTAGAAATGTCAATTACCGACGATGCATCGGTCATTACCATTGGGCAGTAATATCATCCGTGCAACAGTCAGAAACATACAAACAACTGAACCAAAAGCTGAACACAGAATAATATGTTATCAAAACAATACGACAAATGAATTTAACAACAAAAGAACACGTAAAACCAACATCTATTATGCCAAAACACATGTTACGCGATTGAGCAACTAATTGCATTCCTGACTACATTGCATACACATGCATACCGCATAACATGGCCCCATTATCTTAATATAGCATCACGCAATTGATGGGCCTTCGGTTCAATGGTGCTATTGGTTGGTAGTGTTATCAAGAGGTACGGCGGCGGAGCATGATCGGCTGCTATGACCAATCTATTTGCACCTCCCACATATATATTGATGACGCTCCTCTCCTTGAGATTGAATCGTCTTCTTTCTCGGTCTTCCTGACTGTTTGCTAATTTAAGGTGGAAGTACAACCTGGTTTATGACATCATATGGAGCATGCCACTGACATTTATCTCCAGGTGGATATATGGTCTTCGAATATGCATCACAGAGTGAGTCAACTGAGTAATATGCCAAGCAAAGGATATATGGAGAAATATGTTGATGCTTACATGCTGCAATTGCATGGACACAAGGAAATCCATCAATGTCAAATTCCTTGCATGACCACGTCTTATTTTCTAAGTTAACAACTCCAACGAACGTGCCATGGCCAACAACTTGAAACTCATATAAGTTCATTGGAATAACACGTAAGCCTCTACCATTATATGAGCGCTCTTGCATGATATTTTCCAACCAATTAGTAATAGGAGTTTGCATTGAAGCTGCGTTAGTTCGACGTTCATACCAGCACCTTTGCAAGACATCACGAATGTGATCTAGTAATGGCAAAACAGGTTTATCCCTAGCATCAATAAGCACAGAGTTCATGCTCTCTGCGATGTTAGTTGTCATTATGTTGTATCTATTGCCAAATGTGATCTAGCCCATTTTACAAGACTTGCATCCTTGAGATATTGTACAACTTCAATACTAACCCCTTCTAAAAGCTGCATGGGCTTATCAAAATCCTCAACAAGATATGCTCTAACTGCATCATTAAAAGTTGATATAATCGCATTGACATTACCTTTAAACTTCTTAGCACCTAAATTTGTACCAAGATGATATGTGCAGTGGCCATGGTGATTATTAGGGAAAACTGTACGTATTGCTTTTGCAATGCTCTTGTGTCTATCCGATATAAAAGCTATATTCGGATCATCCCCAAACGCTTCTTAAAGCTCTAAAAAAACCACGTGTAAGCCGCAACCATCTCCCTAGGGCCTATTTCGTAAGCAAGTGGATAAATTTGATTGTTCCCATCCAAACATGATGCAATATATAATAAACCTCTATATCTATTCTTCAGTGTAGTTCCATCGGCAGCTACGACTCTCCGCATATGCTGAAACCCTCTAATACTATCTCAAAGTGCCATGAAAAAATATAAAAATCTGTTTTGATCGTCAGTTTCAATTCGAGTAAACGTGCTCGGATTTTTTCTTTTCAAAACGTGACTCCATAAAGGAAGTTTTGCATATGAATCTTCTGGCGTGCCTCACAAACCTGATAGTACAACTTCCTTAGCGGCCCATGCTTTGTTCTAGCTTATGTTTACTCCATAATTAGAGTGAATGTCATGCACGATATCTCGAGGTTTGTATTGTCTTGAAATCCCATCAAATGTTGGCTGGATGATGTCTCCGATAACTAAACTTGTTGCTTGACGATGATCCCTTTTCATGATATTTAAAAAGTGAATATGCTCATCCTTGAAGGCCCTAATAATGAAGGCCTCTGTATTATCACCATGTAGTTTGGTAGCACGCACTCGCCACATACAATTGTCATTTGCACATACAACCT